>NC_090925.1:850360361-851715539 GCF_040938575.1 Ambystoma mexicanum | reverse complement strand
CTCGTCTTTTCTGATCCGCAGGACCGCTTCTTACTGGGGCTCACACAAAGCTCTGCTTTTGTAGATCTATTGTGACCTGTGGTAACAATGCTATTCTAGCACGGGGACTCACACCCAGCTCTGCCTGAGCAGCTCTCGCCTATTCTAACCCTTTGGACCGCTAATTACTGGGACACACACTAAGCAATGCATTTGTAGCTCTATTGTGACCTGTGGTGACAATGCTATTCTAGCACGGGGACTCACACCCAGCTCTGCCTGGGCAGCTCTCGTCTTTTCTGACCCGCAGGACCGCTTCTTACTGGGGCCCACACACAGCTCTGCTTTTGTAGCTCTATTGTGACCTGTGGTGACAATGCTATTCTAGCACTGGGACGCACACCCAGCTCTGCCTGGGCAGCTTTCGTCTATTCTGACTCGCAGGGCCGCTTCTTACCGGGGCCCACACAAAGCTCTGCTTTTGTAGCTCTCTTGTGACCTGTGGTAACAATGCTATTCTAGCACTGGGACGCACACCCAGCTCTGCCTGGGCAGCTTTCGTCTATTCTGACCCGCAGGACTGCTTCTTACCGGGGCCCACACAAAGCTCTGCTTTTGTAGCTCTGTTGTGACCTGTGGTAACAATTCTATTCTTGCACTGGGACTCACAGCCAGCTCTGCCTGGGCAGCTTTCGTCTATTCTGACTCGCAGGGCCGCTTCTTACCGGGGCCCACACAAAGCTCTGCTTTTGTAGCTCTATTGTGACCTGTGGTAACAATGCTATTCTACCACGGGGACTCACACCCAGCTCTGCCTGAGCAGTCTCACCTATTCTAACCCTTTGGACCGCTAATTACTGGGACACACACTAAGCAATGCATTTGTAGCTCTATTGTGACCTGTGGTGACAATGCTATTCTAGAACTGGGACTCACACCCAGCTCTGCCTGGGCAGCTCTCATCTTTTCTGACTCACAGGACTGCTTATCAAAGGGCCCCACACAAAGCTCTGCTTTTGTAGCTCTATTGTGACCTGTGGTAACAATGCTATTCTAGCACTGGGACTCACACTCAGCTTTACCTGGGCAGCTCTCGTCTTTTCTGACCAATAGGACCGCTTCTTACTGGGGCCCACACATAGCTCTGCTTTTGTAGCTCGATTGTGACCTGTGGTAACAATGCTATTCTAGCACTGGGACTCACAACCCAGCTCTGCCTGGGCAGCTCTCGTCTTTTCTGATCCGCAGGACCGCTTCTTACTGGGGCTCACACAAAGCTCTGCTTTTGTAGATCTATTGTGACCTCTGGTAACAATGCTATTCTAGCACGGGGACTCACACCCAGCTCTGCCTGAGCAGCTCTCGCCTATTCTAACCCTTTGGACCGCTAATTACTGGGACACACACTAAGCAATGCATTTGTAGCTCTATTGTGACCTGTGGTGACAATGCTATTCTAGCACGGGGACTCACACCCAGCTCTGCCTGGGCAGCTCTCGTCTTTTCTGACCCGCAGGACCGCTTCTTACTGGGGCCCACACACAGCTCTGCTTTTGTAGCTCTATTGTGACCTGTGGTGACAATGCTATTCTAGCACTGGGACGCACACCCAGCTCTGCCTGGGCAGCTTTCGTCTATTCTGACTCGCAGGGCCGCTTCTTACCGGGGCCCACACAAAGCTCGGCTTTTGTAGCTCTGTTGTGACCTGTGGTAACAATGCTATTCTAGCACTGGGACTCACACCCAGCTCTGCCTGGGCAGCTCTCGTCTATTCTGACCTGCAGGACCGCTTCTTACCGGGGCCCAAACACAGCTCTGCTTTTGTAGCTCTATTTTGACCTGTGGTAACAATGCTATTCTAGCACTGGGACTCACACCCAGCTCTGCCTGGACAGCTCTCGTCTATTATGACCCGCTGGACCGTTTCTTACTGGGGCTCAAACAAAGCTCTGCTTTTGTAGCTCTGTTGTGACCTGTGGTAACAATGCTATTCTAGTACTGGGACTCACACCCAGCTCTACCTGGGCAGCTCTCGTCTTTTCTGACCCGCAGGACCGCTTCTTACTGGGGCCCACACAAAGCTCTGCTTTTGTAGCTCTTTTGTGACCTGTGGTAACAATGCTATTCTAGCACTGGGACTCACACCCAGCTCTGCCTGGGCAGCTCTCATCTTTTCTGACCCACAGGACTGCTTATTACTGGGCCCCACACAAAGCTCTGCTTTTGTAGCTCTGTTGTGACCTGTGGTAACAATGCTATTCTAGTACTGGGACTCACACCCAGCTCTACCTGGGCAGCTCTCGTCTTTTCTGACCCGCAGGACCGCTTCTTACTGGGGCCCACACAAAGCTCTGCTTTTGTAGCTCTGTTGTGACCTGTGGTAACAATGCTATTCTAGCACTGGGACTCACACCCAGCTCTGCCTGTGCAGCTCTCGCCTATTCTAACCCCTTGGACCGCTAATTACTGGGACACACACTAAGCAATGCATTTGTAGCTCTATTGTGACCTGTGGTTACAATGCTATTCTAGCACTGGGACTCATACCCAGCTCTGCCTGTGCAGCTCTCGTCTTTTCTGACCCGCAGGACCGCTTCTTACTGGGGCCCACACAAAGCTCTGCTTTTGTAGCTCTTTTGTGACCTGTGGTAACAATGCTATTCTAGCACTGGGACTCACACCCAGCTCTGCCTGTGCAGCTCTCGTCTTTTCTGACCCTTTGGACCGCTAATTACTGGGACACACACTAAGCAATGCATTTGTAGCTCTTTTGTGACCTGTGGTTACAATGCTATTCTAGCACTGGGACTCACACCCAGCTCTGCCTGGGCAGCTCTCATCTTTTCTGACTCACAGGACTGCTTATCACTGGGCCCCACACAAAGCTCTGATTTTGTAGCTCTATTGTGACATGTGGTGACAATGCTATTCTAGCACTGGGGCTCACACTCAGCTCTGCCTGGGCAGCTCTCGTCTTTTCTGACCCGCAGGACCGCTTCTTACTGGGGCCCACACAAAGCTCTGCTTTTGTAGCTCTATTGTGACCTGCGGTGACAATGCTATTCTAGCACTGGGACTCACACCCAGCTCTGCCTGGGCAGCTCACATCTTTTCTGACTCACAGGACTGCTTATCACTGGGCCCCACACAAAGCTCTGATTTTGTAGCTCTATTGTGACCTGTGGTGACAATGCTATTCTAGCACGGGAACTCGCCCAGCTCTGCCTGGGCAGCTCTCGTCTTTTCTGACCCGCAGGACCGCTTCTTACTGGGGCCCACACACAGCTCTGCTTTTGTAGCTCTATTGTGACCTGTGGTGACAATGCTATTCTAGCACTGGGACTCACACCCAGCTCTGCCTGGGCAGCTCTCGTCTATTCTGACCCGCAGGACCGCTTCTTACCGGGGCCCACAGAAAGCTCTGCTTTTGTAGCTCTGTTGTGACCTGTGGTAACAATGCTATTCTAGCACTGGGACTCACACCCAGCTCTGCCTGGGCAGCTCTCGTCTATTCTGACCTGCTGGACCGCTTCTTACCGGGGCCCACACACAGGTCTGCTTTTGTAGCTCTATTGTGACCTGTGGTAACAATGTAAGTCTAGCACTGGGACTCACACCCAGCTCTGCCTGGACAACTCTCGTCTATTCTGACCCGCAGGACCGTTTCTTACTGGGGCTCAAACAAAGCTCTGCTTTTGTAGCTCTATTGTGACCTGTGGTAACAAGGCTATTCTAGCACGGGGGACTCACACCCAGCTCTGCCTGGGCAGCTCTCATCTTTTCTGACCCACAGGACTGCTTATTACTGGGCCCCATACAAAGCTCTGCTTTTGTAGCTCTGTTGTGACCTGTGGTAACAATGCTATTCTAGCACTGGGACTCACACCCAGCTCTGCCTGAGCAGCTCTCGCCTATTCTAACCCTTTGGACCGCTAATTACTGGCATACACACTAAGCAATGCATTTGTAGCTCTATTGTGACATGTGGTTACAATGCTATTCTAGCACTGGCACTCACACCCAGCTCTCCCTGGGCAGCTCCCGTCTATTCTGACCCGCTGGACAGCTTCTTACTGGGGCCCACACACAGCTCTGCTTTTGTAGCTCTATTGTGACCTGTGTTGACAATGCTATTCTAGCACTGGGACGCACACCCAGCTCTGCCTGGGCAGCTTTCGTCTATTCTGACTCTCAGGACCGCTTCTTACCGTGGCCCACACAAAGCTCTGCTTTTGTAGCTCTTCTGTGACCTGTGGTAACAATGCTATTCTAGCACTGGGACGCACACCCAGCTCTGTCTGTGCAGCTCTCATCTTTTCCGACCCACAGGACCGCTTCTTACCGGGGCCCACACAAAGCTCTGCTTTCGTAGCTCTGTTGTGACCTGTGGTAACAATGCTATTCTAGCATTGGGATTCACACCCAGCTCTGCCTGGGCAGTTCTCGTCTTTTCTGACCCGCAGGACCGCTTCTTACTGGGGCCCACACACAGCTCTGCTTTTGTAAGTCTATTGTGACCTGTGGTGACAATGCTATTCTAGCACTGGGACGCACACCCAGCTCTGCCTGGGCAGCTTTCGTCTATTCTGACTCGCAGGACCGCTTCTTAACGGGGCCCACACAAAGCTCTGCTTTTGTAGCTCTGTTGTGACCTGTGGTAACAATGCTATTCTAGCACTGGGACGCACACCTAGCTCTGCCTGTGCAGCTCTCGTATTTTCTGACCAGCAGGACCGCTTCTTACTGGGGCCCACACACAGCTCTGCTTTTGTAGCTCTATTGTGACCTGTGGTGACAATGCTATTCTAGCACTGGGATTCACACCCAGCTCTGCCTGGGCAGCTCTCGTCTTTTCTGATCCGCAGGACCGCTTCTTACTGGGGCCCACACACAGCTCTGCTTTTGTAGCTCTATTGTGACCTGTGGTGACAATGCTATTCTAGCACTGGGACTCACACCCAGCTCTGCCTGGGCAGCTCTCGTCTTTTCTGACCGGCAGGACCGCTTCTTACTGGGACCCACACACAGCTCTGCTTTTGTAGCTTGTTGTGACCTGTGGTGACAATGCTATTCTAGCACTGGGACGCACACCCAGCTCTGCCTGGGCAGCTTTCGTCTATTCTGACTCGCAGGACCGCTTCTTACCGGGGCCCACACAAAGCTCTGCTTTTGTAGCTCTGTTGTGACCTGTGGTAACAATGCTATTCTAGCACTGGGACTCACACCCAGCTCTGCCTGGGCAGCTTTCGTCTATTCTGACTCGCAGGACCGCTTCTTAACGGGGCCCACACAAAGCTCTGCTTTTGTAGCTCTGTTGTGACCTGTGGTAACAATGCTATTCTAGCACTGGGACTCACACCCAGCTCTGCCTGGGCAGTTCTCGTCTTTTCTGACCCGCAGGACCGCTTCCTACTGGGGCCACACAAAGCTCGGCTTTTGTAGCTCTGTTGTGCCCTGTGGTAACAATGCGATTCTAGCACAGGGACTCACACCAAGCTCTGCCTGGGCAGCTCTCGTCTATTCTGACCTGCAGGACCGCTTCTTACCGGGGCCCAAACACAGCTCTGCTTATGTAGCTCTATTGTGACCTGTGGTAACAATGCTATTCTAGCACTGGGACTCACACCCAGCTCTGCCTGGACAGCTCTCGTCTATTATGACCCGCTGGACCGTTTCTTACTGGGGCTCAAACAAAGCTCTGCTTTTGTAGCTCTGTTGTGACCTGTGGTAACAATGCTATTCTAGCACGGGACTCACACCCAGCTCTGCCTGGGCAGCTCTCATCTTTTCTGACCCACAGGACTGCTTATTACTGGGCCCCACACAAAGCTCTGCTTTTGTAGCTCTGTTGTGACCTGTGGTAACAATGCTCTTCTAGTACTGGGACTCACACCCAGCTCTACCTGGGCAGCTCTCGTCTTTTCTGACCAGCAGGACCGCTTCTTACTGGGGCCCACACAAAGCTCTGCTTTTGTAGCTCTGTTGTGACCTGTGGTAACAATGCTATTCTAGCACTGGGACTCACACCCAGCTCTGCCTGTGCAGCTCTCGCCTATTCTAACCCCTTGGACCGCTAATTACTGGGACACACACTAAGCAATGCATTTGTAGCTCTATTGTGACCTGTGGTTACAATGCTATTCTAGCACTGGGACTCATACCCAGCTCTGCCTGTGCAGCTCTCGTCTTTTCTGACCCGCAGGACCGCTTCTTACTGGGGCCCACACAAAGCTCTGCTTTTGTAGGTCTATTGTGACCTGTGGTTACAATGCTATTCTAGCACGGGGACTCACACCCAGCTCTGCCTGGGCAGCTCTCGTCTTTTCTGACCCTTTGGACCGCTAATTACTGGGACACACACTAAGCAATGCATTTGTAGCTCTATTGTGACCTGTGGTTACAATGCTATTCTAGCACTGGGACTCACACCCAGCTCTGCCAGGGCAGCTCTCATCTTTTCTGACTCACAGGACTACTTATCACTGGGCCCCACACAAAGCTCTGATTTTGTAGCTCTATTGTGACCTGTGGTGACAATGCTATTCTAGCACTGGGGCTCACACTCAGCTCTGCCTGGGCAGCTCTCGTCTTTTCTGACCCGCAGGACCGCTTCTTACTGGGGCCCACACAAAGCTCTGCTTTTGTAGCTCTATTGTGACCTGTGGTGACAATGCTATTCTAGCACTGGGACTCACACCCAGCTCTGCCTGGGCAGCTCACATTTTTTCTGACTCACAGGACTGCTTATCACTGTGCCTCACACAAAGCTCTGATTTTGTACCTCTATTGTGACCTGTGGTGACAATGCTATTCTAGCACGGGAACTCACACCCAGCTCTGCCTGGGCAGCTCTCGTCTTTTCTGACCCGCAGGACCGCTTCTTACTGGGGCCCACACACAGCTCTGCTTTTGTAGCTCTATTGTGACCTGTGGTGACAATGCTATTCTAGCACTGGGACTCACACCCAGCTCTGCCTGGGCAGCTCTCGTTTTTTCTGACCCGCAGGAGCGCTTCTTACCGGGGCCCACACAAAGCTCTGCTTTTGTAGCTCTGTTGTGACCTGTGGTAACAATGCTATTCTAGCACTGGGACTCACACCCAGCTCTGCCTGGGCAGCTCTCGTCTATTCTGACCCGCAGGACCGCTTCTTACCGGGGCCCACACAAAGCTCTTCTTTTGTAGCCCTGTTGTGACCTGTGGTAACAATGCTATTCTAGCACTGGGACTCACACCCAGCTCTGCCTGGGCAGCTCTCGTCTATTCTGACCTGCAGGACCGCTTCTTACCGAGGCCCACACACAGGTCTGCCTTTGTAGCTCTGTTGTGACCTGTGGTAACAATGCTATTATAGCACTGGGACTCACACCCAGCTCTGCCTGGGCAGCTCTCGTCTATTCTGACCCGCAGGACCGCTTCTTACCGGGGCCCACACAAAGCTCTGATTTTGTAGCTCTGTTGTGACCTGTGGTAACAATGCTATTCTAGCACTGGGACTCACACCCAGCTCTGCCTGGGCAGCTCTCGTCTATTCTGACCTGCAGGACCGCTTCTTACCGGGGCCCACACACAGGTCTGCTTTTGTAGCTCTATTGTGACCTGTTGTAACAATGTTAGTCTAGCACTGGGACTCACACCCAGCTCTGCCTGGACAGCTCTCGTCTATTCTGACCCGCAGGACCGTTACTTACTGGGGCTCAAACAAAGCTCTGCTTTTGTAGCTCTGTTGTGACCTGTGGTAACAAGGCTATTCTAGCACGGGGGACTCACACCCAGCTCTGCCTGGGCAGCTCTTATCTTTTCTGACCCACAGGACTGCTTATTACTGGGCCCCATACAAAGCTCTGCTTTTGTAGCTCTGTTGTGACCTGTGGTAACAATTCTATTCTAGCACTGGGACTCACACCCAGCTCTGCCTGAGCAGCTCTCGCCTATTCTAACCCTTTGGACCGCTAATTACTGGGACACACACTAAGCAATGCATTTGTTGCTCTATTGTGACCTGTGGTTACAATGCTATTCTAGCACGGGGACTCACACCCAGCTCTGCCTGGGCAGCTCTCGTCTTTTCTGACCCACAGGACCGCTTCTTACTGGGGCCCACACAAAGCTCTGCTTTTGTAGCTCTATTGTAACCTGTGGTAACGATGTTATTCTAGCACGGGGACTCACACCCAGCTCTGCCTGAGCAGCTCTCGCCTATTCTAACCCTTTGGACCACTAATTACTGGGACACACACAAAGCTCTGCTTTTGTAGCTCTGCTGTGACCTGTGGTAACAATGCTATTCTAGCACTGGGACGCACACCCAGCTCTGCCTGTGCAGCTCTCGTCTTTTCCGACCCACAGGACCGCTTCTTACCGGGGCCCACACAAAGCTCTGCTTTTGTAGCTCTGTTGTGACCTGTGGTAACAATGCTGTTCTAGCACTGGGACTCACACCCAGCTCTGCCTGGGCAGTTCTCGTCTTTTCTGACCCGCAGGACCGCTTCTTACTGGGGCCCACACACAGCTCTGCTTTTGTAGCTCTATTGTGACCTGTGGTGACAATGCTATTCTAGCACTGGGACGCACACCCAGCTCTGCCTGGGCAGCTTTCGTCTATTCTGACTCGCAGGACCGCTTCTTACCGGGGTCCACACAAAGCTCTGCTTTTGTAGCTCTGTTGTGACCTGTGGTGACAATGCTATTCTAGCACTGGGACGCAAACCCAGCTCTGCCTGGGCACCTTTCGTCTATTCAGACTCGCAGGACCGCTTCTTACCGGGGCCCACACAAAGCTCTGCTTTTGTAGCTCTGTTGTGACCTGTGGTAACAATGCTATTCTAGCACTGGGACGCACACCCAGCTCTGCCTGTGAAGCTCTCGTCTTTTCTGACCCGCAGGACCGCTTCTTACTGGGGCCCACACACAGCTCTGCTTTTGTAGCTCTATTGTGACCTGTGGTGACAATGCTATTCTTGCACTGGGACTCACACCCAGCTCTGCCTGGGCAGCTCTCGTCTTTTCTGATCCGCAGGACCGCTTCTTACTGGGGCCCACACACAGCTCTGCTTTTGTAGCTCTATTGTGACCTGTGGTGACAATGCTATTCTAGCACTGGGACTCACACCCAGCTCTGCCTCGGCAGCTCTCGTCTTTTCTGACCCACAGGACCGCTTCTTACTGGGACCCACACACAGCTCTGCTTTTGTAGCTCTGTTGTGACCTGTGTTGACAATGCTATTCTAGCACTGGGACGCAAACCCAGCTCTGCCTGGGCAGCTTTCGTCTATTCTGACTCGCAGGACCGCTTCTTAACGGGGCCGACACAAAGCTCTGCTTTTGTAGCTCTGTTGTGACCTGTGGTAACAATGCTATTCTAGCACTGGGACGCACACCTAGCTCTGCCTGTGCAGCTCTCGTATTTTCTGACCAGCAGGACCGCTTCTTTCTGGGGCCCACACACAGCTCTGCTTTTGTAGCTCTATTGTGACCTGTGGTAACAATGCTATTCTAGCACTGGGACTCACACCCAGCTCTGCCTGGGCAGCTTTCGTCTATTCTGACTCGCAGGACCGCTTCTTAACGGGGCCCACACAAAGCTCTGCTTTTGTAGCTCTGTTGTGACCTGTGGTAACAATGCTATTCTAGCACTGGGACTCACACCCAGCTCTGCCTGGGCAGTTCTCGTCTTTTCTGACCCGCAGGACCGCTTCCTACTGGGGCCACACAAAGCTCGGCTTTTGTAGCTCTGTTGTGCCCTGTGGTAACAATGCGATTCTAGCACAGGGACTCACACCAAGCTCTGCCTGGGCAGCTCTCGTCTATTCTGACCTGCAGGACTGCTTCTTACCGGGGCCCAAACACAGCTCTGCTTATGTAGTTCTATTGTGACCTGTGGTAACAATGCTATTCTAGCACTGGGACTCACACCCAGCTCTGCCTGGACAGCTCTCGTCTATTATGACCCGCTGGACCGTTTCTTACTGGGGCTCAAACAAAGCTCTGCTTTTGTAGCTCTGTTGTGACCTGTGGTAACAATGCTATTCTAGCACGGGGACTCACACCCAGCTCTGCCTGGGCAGCTCTCATCTTTTCTGACCCACAGGACTGCTTATTACTGGGCCCCACACAAAGCTCTGCTTTTGTAGCTCTGTTGTGACCTGTGGTAACAATGCTCTTCTAGTACTGGGACTCACACCCAGCTCTACCTGGGCAGCTCTCGTCTTTTCTGACCAGCAGGACCGCTTCTTACTGGGGCCCACACAAAGCTCTGCTTTTGTAGCTCTGTTGTGACCTGTGGTAACAATGCTATTCTAGCACTGGGACTCACACCCAGCTCTGCCTGTGCAGCTCTCGCCTATTCTAACCCCTTGGACCGCTAATTACTGGGACACACACTAAGCAATGCATTTGTAGCTCTATTGTGACCTGTGGTTACAATGCTATTCTAGCACTGGGACTCATACCCAGCTCTGCCTGTGCAGCTCTCGTCTTTTCTGACCCGCAGGCCCGCTTCTTACTGGGGCCCACACAAAGCTCTGCTTTTGTAGGTCTATTGTGACCTGTGGTTACAATGCTATTCTAGCACGGGGACTCACACCCAGCTCTGCCTGGGCAGCTCTCGTCTTTTCTGACCCTTTGGACCGCTAATTACTGGGACACACACTAAGCAATGCATTTGTAGCTCTATTGTGACCTGTGGTTACAATGCTATTCTAGCACTGGGACTCACACCCAGCTCTGCCAGGGCAGCTCTCATCTTTTCTGACTCACAGGACTACTTATCACTGGGCCCCACACAAAGCTCTGATTTTGTAGCTCTATTGTGACCTGTGGTGACAATGCTATTCTAGCACTGGGGCTCACACTCAGCTCTGCCTGGGCAGCTCTCGTCTTTTCTGACCCGCAGGACCGCTTCTTACTGGGGCCCACACAAAGCTCTGCTTTTGTAGCTCTATTGTGACCCGTGGTGACAATGCTATTCTAGCACTGGGACTCATACCCAGCTCTGCCTGGGCAGCTCACATTTTTTCTGACTCACAGGACTGCTTATCACTGTGCCTCACACAAAGCTCTGATTTTGTACCTCTATTGTGACCTGTGGTGACAATGCTATTCTAGCACGGGAACTCACACCCAGCTCTGCCTGGGCAGCTCTCGTCTTTTCTGACCCGCAGGACCGCTTCTTACTGGGGCCCACACACAGCTCTGCTTTTGTAGCTCTATTGTGACCTGTGGTGACAATGCTATTCTAGCACTGGGACTCACACCCAGCTCTGCCTGGGCAGCTCTCGTTTTTTCTGACCCGCAGGAGCGCTTCTTACCGGGGCCCACACAAAGCTCTGCTTTTGTAGCTCTGTTGTGACCTGTGGTAACAATGCTATTCTAGCACTGGGACTCACACCCAGCTCTGCCTGGGCAGCTCTCGTCTATTCTGACCCGCAGGACCGCTTCTTACCGGGGCCCACACAAAGCTCTTCTTTTGTAGCTCTGTTGTGACCTGTGGTAACAATGCTATTCTAGCACTGGGACTCACACCCAGCTCTGCCTGGGCAGCTCTCGTCTATTCTGACCTGCAGGACCGCTTCTTACCGAGGCCCACACACAGGTCTGCCTTTGTAGCTCTGTTGTGACCTGTGGTAACAATGCTATTATAGCACTGGGACTCACACCCAGCTCTGCCTGGGCAGCTCTCGTCTATTCTGACCCGCAGGACCGCTTCTTACCGGGGCCCACACAAAGCTCTGATTTTGTAGCTCTGTTGTGACCTGTGGTAACAATGCTATTCTAGCACTGGGACTCACACCCAGCTCTGCCTGGGCAGCTCTCGTCTATTCTGACCTGCAGGACCGCTTCTTACCGGGGCCCACACACAGGTCTGCTTTTGTAGCTCTATTGTGACCTGTTGTAACAATGTTAGTCTAGCACTGGGACTCACACCCAGCTCTGCCTGGACAGCTCTCGTCTATTCTGACCCGCAGGACCGTTACTTACTGGGGCTCAAACAAAGCTCTGCTTTTGTAGCTCTGTTGTGACCTGTGGTAACAAGGCTATTCTAGCACGGGGGACTCACACCCAGCTCTGCCTGGGCAGCTCTTATCTTTTCTGACCCACAGGACTGCTTATTACTGGGCCCCATACAAAGCTCTGCTTTTGTAGCTCTGTTGTGACCTGTGGTAACAATTCTATTCTAGCACTGGGACTCACACCCAGCTCTGCCTGAGCAGCTCTCGCCTATTCTAACCCTTTGGACCGCTAATTACTGGGACACACACTAAGCAATGCATTTGTTGCTCTATTGTGACCTGTGGTTACAATGCTATTCTAGCACGGGGACTCACACCCAGCTCTGCCTGGGCAGCTCTCGTCTTTTCTGACCCACAGGACCGCTTCTTACTGGGGCCCACACAAAGCTCTGCTTTTGTAGCTCTATTGTAACCTGTGGTAACGATGTTATTCTAGCACGGGGACTCACACCCAGCTCTGCCTGAGCAGCTCTCGCCTATTCTAACCCTTTGGACCACTAATTACTGGGACACACACAAAGCTCTGCTTTTGTAGCTCTGCTGTGACCTGTGGTAACAATGCTATTCTAGCACTGGGACGCACACCCAGCTCTGCCTGTGCAGCTCTCGTCTTTTCCGACCCACAGGACCGCTTCTTACCGGGGCCCACACAAAGCTCTGCTTTTGTAGCTCTGTTGTGACCTGTGGTAACAATGCTATTCTAGCACTGGGACTCACACCCAGCTCTGCCTGGGCAGTTCTCGTCTTTTCTGACCCGCAGGACCGCTTCTTACTGGGGCCCACACACAGCTCTGCTTTTGTAGCTCTATTGTGACCTGTGGTGACAATGCTATTCTAGCACTGGGACGCACACCCAGCTCTGCCTGGGCAGCTTTCGTCTATTCTGACTCGCAGGACCGCTTCTTACCGGGGTCCACACAAAGCTCTGCTTTTGTAGCTCTGTTGTGACCTGTGGTGACAATGCTATTCTAGCACTGGGACGCAAACCCAGCTCTGCCTGGGCACCTTTCGTCTATTCAGACTCGCAGGACCGCTTCTTACCGGGGCCCACACAAAGCTCTGCTTTTGTAGCTCTGTTGTGACCTGTGGTAACAATGCTATTCTAGCACTGGGACGCACACCCAGCTCTGCCTGTGAAGCTCTCGTCTTTTCTGACCCGCAGGACCGCTTCTTACTGGGGCCCACACACAGCTCTGCTTTTGTAGCTCTATTGTGACCTGTGGTGACAATGCTATTCTTGCACTGGGACTCACACCCAGCTCTGCCTGGGCAGCTCTCGTCTTTTCTGATCCGCAGGACCGCTTCTTACTGGGGCCCACACACAGCTCTGCTTTTGTAGCTCTATTGTGACCTGTGGTGACAATGCTATTCTAGCACTGGGACTCACACCCAGCTCTGCCTCGGCAGCTCTCGTCTTTTCTGACCCACAGGACCGCTTCTTACTGGGACCCACACACAGCTCTGCTTTTGTAGCTCTGTTGTGACCTGTGTTGACAATGCTATTCTAGCACTGGGACGCAAACCCAGCTCTGCCTGGGCAGCTTTCGTCTATTCTGACTCGCAGGACCGCTTCTTAACGGGGCCGACACAAAGCTCTGCTTTTGTAGCTCTGTTGTGACCTGTGGTAACAATGCTATCCTAGCACTGGGACGCACACCTAGCTCTGCCTGTGCAGCTCTTGTATTTTCTGACCAGCAGGACCGCTTCTTTCTGGGGCCCACACACAGCTCTGCTTTTGTAGCTCTATTGTGACCTGTGGTGACAATGCTATTCTAGCACTGGGATTCACACCCAGCTCTGCCTGGGCAGCTCTCGTCTTTTCTGATCCGCAGGACCGCTTCTTACTGGGGCCCACACACAGCTCTGCTTTTGTAGCTCTATTGTGACCTGTGGTGACAATGCTATTCTAGCACTGGGACTCACACCCAGCTCTGCCTGGGCAGCTCTCGTCTTTTCTGACCGGCAGGACCGCTTCTTACTGGGACCCACACACAGCTCTGCTTTTGTAGCTTGTTGTGACCTGTGGTGACAATGCTATTCTAGCACTGGGACGCACACCCAGCTCTGCCTGGGCAGCTTTCGTCTATTCTGACTCGCAGGACCGCTTCTTACCGGGGCCCACACAAAGCTCTGCTTTTGTAGCTCTGTTGTGACCTGTGGTAACGATGCTATTCTAGCACTGGGACTCACACCCGGCTCTGCCTGGGCAGCTTTCGTCTATTCTGACTCGCAGGACCGCTTCTTAACGGGGCCCACACAAAGTTCTGCTTTTGTAGCTCTGTGGTGACCTGTGGTAACAATACTATTCTAGCACTGGGACTCACACCCAGCTCTGCCTGGGCAGTTCTCGTCTTTTCTGACCCGCAGGACCGCTTCCTACTGGGGCCACACACAGCTCTGCTTTTGTAGCTCTATTGTGACCTGTGGTGACAATGCTATTCTAGCATTGGGACGCACACCCAGCTCTGCCTGGGCAGCTTTCGTCTATTCTGACCCGCAGGACCGCTTCTTACTGGGGCCCACACAAAGCTCTGATTTTGTAGCTCTATTGTGACCTGTGGTGACAATGCTATTCTAGCACTGGGATTCACACCCAGCTCTGCCTGGGCAGCTCTCGTCTTTTCTGACCGGCAGGACCGCTTCTTACCGGGGCCCACACAAAGCTCTGCTTTTGTAGCTCTGTTGTGACCTGTGGTAACAATGCAATTCTAGCACTGGGACTCACACCCAGCTCTGCCTGGGCAGCTTTCGTCTATTCTGACCCGCAGGACCGCTTCTTACCGGGCCCACACAAAGCTCTGCTTTTGTAGCTCTGTTGTGACCTGTGGTGACAATGCTATTCTAGCACTGGGACGCACACCCAGCTCTGCCTGGGCACCTTTCGTCTATTCTGACTCGCAGGACCGCTTCTTACCGAGGCCCACACAAAGCTCTGCTTTTGTAGCTCTGTTGTGACCTGTGGTAACAATGCTATTCTAGCACTGGGACGCACACCCAGCTCTGCCTGTGAAGCTCTCATCTTTTCTGACCCGCAGGACCGCTTCTTACTGGGGCCCACACACAGCTCTGCTTTTGTAGCTCTATTGTGACCTGTGGTGACAATGCTATTCTAGCACTGGGACTCACACCCAGCTCTGCCTGGGCAGCTCTCGTCTTTTCTGATCCGTAGGACTGCTTCTTACTGGGGCCCACACACAGCTCTGCTTTTGTAGCTCTGTTGTGACCTGTGGTAACAATGCAATTCTAGCACTGGGACTCACACCCAGCTCTGCCTGGGCAGCTTTCGTCTATTCTGACCCGCAGGACTGCTTGTTACCGGGGCCCACACAAAGCTCTGCTTTTGTAGCTCTGTTGTGACCTGTGGTAACAATTCTATTCTTGCACTGGGACTCACACCCAGCTCTGTCTGGGCAGCTCTCGTCTATTCTGACCCGCAGGACCGCTTCTTACCGGGGCCCACACATAGCTCTGCTTTTGTAGCTCTATTGTGACCTGTGGTAACAATGCTATTCTACCACGGGGACTCACACCCAGCTCTGCCTGAGCAGTCTCACCTATTCTAACCCTTTGGACCGCTAATTACTGGGACACACACTAAGCAATGCATTTGTAGCTCTATTGTGACCTGTGGTGACAATGCTATTCTAGCACTGGGACACACACCCAGCTCTGCCTGGGCAGCTCTCATCTTTTCTGACTCACAGGACTGCTTATCACTGGGCCCCACACAAAGCTCTGCTTTTGTAGCTCTATTGTGACCTGTGGTAACAATGCTATTCTAGCATTGGGACTCACACTCAGCTTTACCTGGGCAGCTCTCTTCTTTTCTGACCAACAGGACCGCTTCTTACTGGGGCCCACACATAGCTCTGCTTTTGTAGCTCTGTTGTGACCTGTGTTGACAATGCTATTCTAGCACTGGGACGCAAACCCAGCTCTGCCTGGGCAGCTTTCGTCTATTCTGACTCGCAGGACCGCTTCTTAACGGGGCCGACACAAAGCTCTGCTTTTGTAGCTCTGTTGTGACCTGTGGTAACAATGCTATCCTAGCACTGGGACGCACACCTAGCTCTGCCTGTGCAGCTCTTGTATTTTCTGACCAGCAGGACCGCTTCTTTCTGGGGCCCACACACAGCTCTGCTTTTGTAGCTCTATTGTGACCTGTGGTGACAATGCTATTCTAGCACTGGGATTCACACCCAGCTCTGCCTGGGCAGCTCTCGTCTTTTCTGATCCGCAGGACCGCTTCTTACTGGGGCCCACACACAGCTCTGCTTTTGTAGCTCTATTGTGACCTGTGGTGACAATGCTATTCTAGCACTGGGACTCACACCCAGCTCTGCCTGGGCAGCTCTCGTCTTTTCTGACCGGCAGGACCGCTTCTTACTGGGACCCACACACAGCTCTGCTTTTGTAGCTTGTTGTGACCTGTGGTGACAATGCTATTCTAGCACTGGGACGCACACCCAGCTCTGCCTGGGCAGCTTTCGTCTATTCTGACTCGCAGGACCGCTTCTTACCGGGGCCCACACAAAGCTCTGCTTTTGTAGCTCTGTTGTGACCTGTGGTAACGATGCTATTCTAGCACTGGGACTCACACCCGGCTCTGCCTGGGCAGCTTTCGTCTATTCTGACTCGCAGGACCGCTTCTTAACGGGGCCCACACAAAGTTCTGCTTTTGTAGCTCTGTGGTGACCTGTGGTAACAATACTATTCTAGCACTGGGACTCACACCCAGCTCTGCCTGGGCAGTTCTCGTCTTTTCTGACCCGCAGGACCGCTTCCTACTGGGGCCACACACAGCTCTGCTTTTGTAGCTCTATTGTGACCTGTGGTGACAATGCTATTCTAGCATTGGGACGCACACCCAGCTCTGCCTGGGCAGCTTTCGTCTATTCTGACCCGCAGGACCGCTTCTTACTGGGGCCCACACAAAGCTCTGATTTTGTAGCTCTATTGTGACCTGTGGTGACAATGCTATTCTAGCACTGGGATTCACACCCAGCTCTGCCTGGGCAGCTCTCGTCTTTTCTGACCGGCAGGACCGCTTCTTACCGGGGCCCACACAAAGCTCTGCTTTTGTAGCTCTGTTGTGACCTGTGGTAACAATGCAATTCTAGCACTGGGACTCACACCCAGCTCTGCCTGGGCAGCTTTCGTCTATTCTGACCCGCAGGACCGCTTCTTACCGGGCCCACACAAAGCTCTGCTTTTGTAGCTCTGTTGTGACCTGTGGTGACAATGCTATTCTAGCACTGGGACGCACACCCAGCTCTGCCTGGGCACCTTTCGTCTATTCTGACTCGCAGGACCGCTTCTTACCGAGGCCCACACAAAGCTCTGCTTTTGTAGCTCTGTTGTGACCTGTGGTAACAATGCTATTCTAGCACTGGGACGCACACCCAGCTCTGCCTGTGAAGCTCTCATCTTTTCTGACCCGCAGGACCGCTTCTTACTGGGGCCCACACACAGCTCTGCTTTTGTAGCTCTATTGTGACCTGTGGTGACAATGCTATTCTAGCACTGGGACTCACACCCAGCTCTGCCTGGGCAGCTCTCGTCTTTTCTGATCCGTAGGACTGCTTCTTACTGGGGCCCACACACAGCTCTGCTTTTGTAGCTCTGTTGTGACCTGTGGTAACAATGCAATTCTAGCACTGGGACTCACACCCAGCTCTGCCTGGGCAGCTTTCGTCTATTCTGACCCGCAGGACTGCTTGTTACCGGGGCCCACACAAAGCTCTGCTTTTGTAGCTCTGTTGTGACCTGTGGTAACAATTCTATTCTTGCACTGGGACTCACACCCAGCTCTGTCTGGGCAGCTCTCGTCTATTCTGACCCGCAGGACCGCTTCTTACCGGGGCCCACACATAGCTCTGCTTTTGTAGCTCTATTGTGACCTGTGGTAACAATGCTATTCTACCACGGGGACTCACACCCAGCTCTGCCTGAGCAGTCTCACCTATTCTAACCCTTTGGACCGCTAATTACTGGGACACACACTAAGCAATGCATTTGTAGCTCTATTGTGACCTGTGGTGACAATGCTATTCTAGCACTGGGACACACACCCAGCTCTGCCTGGGCAGCTCTCATCTTTTCTGACTCACAGGACTGCTTATCACTGGGCCCCACACAAAGCTCTGCTTTTGTAGCTCTATTGTGACCTGTGGTAACAATGCTATTCTAGCACTGGGACTCACACTCAGCTTTACCTGGGCAGCTCTCTTCTTTTCTGACCAACAGGACCGCTTCTTACTGGGGCCCACACATAGCTCTGCTTTTGTAGCTCGATTGTGACCTGTGGTAACAATGCTATTCTAGCACTGGGACTCACACCCAGCTCTGCCTGGGCAGCTCTCGTCTTTTCTGATCCGCAGGACCGCTTCTTACTGGGGCTCACACAAAGCTCTGCTTTTGTAGATCTATTGTGACCTGTGGTAACAATGCTATTCTAGCACGGGGACTCACACCCAGCTCTGCCTGAGCAGCTCTCGCCTATTCTAACCCTTTGGACCGCTAATTACTGGGACACACACTAAGCAATGCATTTGTAGCTCTATTGTGACCTGTGGTGACAATGCTATTCTAGCACGGGGACTCACACCCAGCTCTGCCTGGGCAGCTCTCGTCTTTTCTGACCCGCAGGACCGCTTCTTACTGGGGCCCACACACAGCTCTGCTTTTGTAGCTCTATTGTGACCTGTGGTGACAATGCTATTCTAGCACTGGGACGCACACCCAGCTCTGCCTGGGCAGCTTTCGTCTATTCTGACTCGCAGGGCCGCTTCTTACCGGGGCCCACACAAAGCTCTGCTTTTGTAGCTCTCTTGTGACCTGTGGTAACAATGCTATTCTAGCACTGGGACGCACACCCAGCTCTGCCTGGGCAGCTTTCGTCTATTCTGACCCGCAGGACTGCTTCTTACCGGGGCCAACACAAAGCTCTGCTTTTGTAGCTCTGTTGTGACCTGTGGTAACAATTCTATTCTTGCACTGGGACTCACACCCAGCTCTGCCTGGGCAGCTTTCGTCTATTCTGACTCGCAGGGCCGCTTCTTACCGGGGCCCACACAAAGCTCTGCTTTTGTAGCTCTATTGTGACCTGTGGTAACAATGCTATTCTACCACGGGGACTCACACCCAGCTCTGCCTGAGCAGTCTCACCTATTCTAACCCTTTGGACCGCTAATTACTGGGACACACACTAAGCAATGCATTTGTAGCTCTATTGTGACCTGTGGTGACAATGCTATTCTAGAACTGGGACTCACACCCAGCTCTGCCTGGGCAGCTCTCATCTTTTCTGACTCACAGGACTGCTTATCACTGGGCCCCACACAAAGCTCTGCTTTTGTAGCTCTATTGTGACCTGTGGTAACAATGCTATTCTAGCACTGGGACTCACACTCAGCTTTACCCGGGCAGCTCTCGTCTTTTCTGACCAACAGGACCGCTTCTTACTGGGGCCCACACATAGCTCTGCTTTTGTAGCTCGATTGTGACCTGTGGTAACAATGCTATTCTAGCACTGGGACTCACACCCATCTCTGCCTGGGCAGCTCTCGTCTTTTCTGATCCGCAGGACCGCTTCTTACTGGGGCTCACACAAAGCTCTGCTTTTGTAGATCTATTGTGACCTCTGGTAACAATGCTATTCTAGCACGGGGACTCACACCCAGCTCTGCCTGAGCAGCTCTCGCCTATTCTAACCCTTTCGACCGCTAATTACTGGGACACACACTAAGCAATGCATTTGTAGCTCTATTGTGACCTGTGGTGACAATGCTATTCTAGCACGGGGACTCACACCCAGCTCTGCCTGGGCAGCTCTCGTCTTTTCTGACCCGCAGGACCGCTTCTTACTGGGGCCCACACACAGCTCTGCTTTTGTAGCTCTATTGTGACCTGTGGTGACAATGCTATTCTAGCACTGGGACGCATACCCAGCTCTGCCTGGGCAGCTTTCGTCTATTCTGACTTGCAGGGCCGCTTCTTACCGGGGCCCACACAAAGCTCGGCTTTTGTAGCTCTGTTGTGACCTGTGGTAACAATGCTATTCTAGCACAGGGACTCACACCCAGCTCTGCCTGGGCAGCTCTCGTCTATTCTGACCTGCAGGACCGCTTCTTACCGGGGCCCAAACACAGCTCTGCTTTTGTAGCTCTATTTTGACCTGTGGTAACAATGCTATTCTAGCACTGGGACTCACACCCAGCTCTGCCTGTGCAGCTCTCGCCTATTCTAACCCCTTGGACCGCTAATTACTGGGACACACACTAAGCAATGCATTTGTAGCTCTATTGTGACCTGTGGTTACAATGCTATTCTAGCACTGGGACTCATACCCAGCTCTGCCTGTGCAGCTCTCGTCTTTTCTGACCCGCAGGACCGCTTCTTACTGGGGCCCACACAAAGCTCTGCTTTTGTAGCTCTTTTGTGACCTGTGGTAACAATGCTATTCTAGCACTGGGACTCACACCCAGCTCTGCCTGTGCAGCTCTCGTCTTTTCTGACCCTTTGGACCGCTAATTACTGGGACACACACTAAGCAATGCATTTGTAGCTCTTTTGTGACCTGTGGTTACAATGCTATTCTAGCACTGGGACTCACACCCAGCTCTGCCTGGGCAGCTCTCATCTTTTCTGACTCACAGGACTGCTTATCACTGGGCCCCACACAAAGCTCTGATTTTGTAGCTCTATTGTGACCTGTGGTGACAATGCTATTCTAGCACTGGGGCTCACACTCAGCTCTGCCTGGGCAGCTCTCGTCTTTTCTGACCCGCAGGACCGCTTCTTACTGGGGCCCACACAAAGCTCTGCTTTTGTAGCTCTATTGTGACCTGCGGTGACAATGCTATTCTAGCACTGGGACTCACACCCAGCTCTGCCTGGGCAGCTCACATCTTTTCTGACTCACAGGACTGCTTATCACTGGGCCCCACACAAAGCTCTGATTTTGTAGCTCTATTGTGACCTGTGGTGACAATGCTATTCTAGCACTGGGACTCACACCCAGCTCTGCCTGGGCAGCTCTCGTTTTTTCTGACCCGCAGGAGCGCTTCTTACCGGGGCCCACACAAAGCTCTGCTTTTGTAGCTCTGTTGTGACCTGTGGTAACAATGCTATTCTAGCACTGGGACTCACACCCAGCTCTGCCTGGGCAGCTCTCGTCTATTCTGACCCGCAGGACCGCTTCTTACCGGGGCCCACACAAAGCTCTTCTTTTGTAGCCCTGTTGTGACCTGTGGTAACAATGCTATTCTAGCACTGGGACTCACACCCAGCTCTGCCTGGGCAGCTCTCGTCTATTCTGACCTGCAGGACCGCTTCTTACCGAGGCCCACACACAGGTCTGCCTTTGTAGCTCTGTTGTGACCTGTGGTAACAATGCTATTATAGCACTGGGACTCACACCCAGCTCTGCCTGGGCAGCTCTCGTCTATTCTGACCCGCAGGACCGCTTCTTACCGGGGCCCACACAAAGCTCTGATTTTGTAGCTCTGTTGTGACCTGTGGTAACAATGCTATTCTAGCACTGGGACTCACACCCAGCTCTGCCTGGGCAGCTCTCGTCTATTCTGACCTGCAGGACCGCTTCTTACCGGGGCCCACACACAGGTCTGCTTTTGTAGCTCTATTGTGACCTGTTGTAACAATGTTAGTCTAGCACTGGGACTCACACCCAGCTCTGCCTGGACAGCTCTCGTCTATTCTGACCCGCAGGACCGTTACTTACTGGGGCTCAAACAAAGCTCTGCTTTTGTAGCTCTGTTGTGACCTGTGGTAACAAGGCTATTCTAGCACGGGGGACTCACACCCAGCTCTGCCTGGGCAGCTCTTATCTTTTCTGACCCACAGGACTGCTTATTACTGGGCCCCATACAAAGCTCTGCTTTTGTAGCTCTGTTGTGACCTGTGGTAACAATTCTATTCTAGCACTGGGACTCACACCCAGCTCTGCCTGAGCAGCTCTCGCCTATTCTAACCCTTTGGACCGCTAATTACTGGGACACACACTAAGCAATGCATTTGTTGCTCTATTGTGACCTGTGGTTACAATGCTATTCTAGCACGGGGACTCACACCCAGCTCTGCCTGGGCAGCTCTCGTCTTTTCTGACCCACAGGACCGCTTCTTACTGGGGCCCACACAAAGCTCTGCTTTTGTAGCTCTATTGTAACCTGTGGTAACGATGTTATTCTAGCACGGGGACTCACACCCAGCTCTGCCTGAGCAGCTCTCGCCTATTCTAACCCTTTGGACCACTAATTACTGGGACACACACAAAGCTCTGCTTTTGTAGCTCTGCTGTGACCTGTGGTAACAATGCTATTCTAGCACTGGGACGCACACCCAGCTCTGCCTGTGCAGCTCTCGTCTTTTCCGACCCACAGGACCGCTTCTTACCGGGGCCCACACAAAGCTCTGCTTTTGTAGCTCTGTTGTGACCTGTGGTAACAATGCTGTTCTAGCACTGGGACTCACACCCAGCTCTGCCTGGGCAGTTCTCGTCTTTTCTGACCCGCAGGACCGCTTCTTACTGGGGCCCACACACAGCTCTGCTTTTGTAGCTCTATTGTGACCTGTGGTGACAATGCTATTCTAGCACTGGGACGCACACCCAGCTCTGCCTGGGCAGCTTTCGTCTATTCTGACTCGCAGGACCGCTTCTTACCGGGGTCCACACAAAGCTCTGCTTTTGTAGCTCTGTTGTGACCTGTGGTGACAATGCTATTCTAGCACTGGGACGCAAACCCAGCTCTGCCTGGGCACCTTTCGTCTATTCAGACTCGCAGGACCGCTTCTTACCGGGGCCCACACAAAGCTCTGCTTTTGTAGCTCTGTTGTGACCTGTGGTAACAATGCTATTCTAGCACTGGGACGCACACCCAGCTCTGCCTGTGAAGCTCTCGTCTTTTCTGACCCGCAGGACCGCTTCTTACTGGGGCCCACACACAGCTCTGCTTTTGTAGCTCTATTGTGACCTGTGGTGACAATGCTATTCTTGCACTGGGACTCACACCCAGCTCTGCCTGGGCAGCTCTCGTCTTTTCTGATCCGCAGGACCGCTTCTTACTGGGGCCCACACACAGCTCTGCTTTTGTAGCTCTATTGTGACCTGTGGTGACAATGCTATTCTAGCACTGGGACTCACACCCAGCTCTGCCTCGGCAGCTCTCGTCTTTTCTGACCCACAGGACCGCTTCTTACTGGGACCCACACACAGCTCTGCTTTTGTAGCTCTGTTGTGACCTGTGTTGACAATGCTATTCTAGCACTGGGACGCAAACCCAGCTCTGCCTGGGCAGCTTTCGTCTATTCTGACTCGCAGGACCGCTTCTTAACGGGGCCGACACAAAGCTCTGCTTTTGTAGCTCTGTTGTGACCTGTGGTAACAATGCTATTCTAGCACTGGGACGCACACCTAGCTCTGCCTGTGCAGCTCTCGTATTTTCTGACCAGCAGGACCGCTTCTTTCTGGGGCCCACACACAGCTCTGCTTTTGTAGCTCTATTGTGACCTGTGGTAACAATGCTATTCTAGCACTGGGACTCACACCCAGCTCTGCCTGGGCAGCTTTCGTCTATTCTGACTCGCAGGACCGCTTCTTAACGGGGCCCACACAAAGCTCTGCTTTTGTAGCTCTGTTGTGACCTGTGGTAACAATGCTATTCTAGCACTGGGACTCACACCCAGCTCTGCCTGGGCAGTTCTCGTCTTTTCTGACCCGCAGGACCGCTTCCTACTGGGGCCACACAAAGCTCGGCTTTTGTAGCTCTGTTGTGCCCTGTGGTAACAATGCGATTCTAGCACAGGGACTCACACCAAGCTCTGCCTGGGCAGCTCTCGTCTATTCTGACCTGCAGGACTGCTTCTTACCGGGGCCCAAACACAGCTCTGCTTATGTAGTTCTATTGTGACCTGTGGTAACAATGCTATTCTAGCACTGGGACTCACACCCAGCTCTGCCTGGACAGCTCTCGTCTATTATGACCCGCTGGACCGTTTCTTACTGGGGCTCAAACAAAGCTTTGCTTTTGTAGCTCTGTTGTGACCTGTGGTAACAATGCTATTCTAGCACGGGGACTCACACCCAGCTCTGCCTGGGCAGCTCTCATCTTTTCTGACCCACAGGACTGCTTATTACTGGGCCCCACACAAAGCTCTGCTTTTGTAGCTCTGTTGTGACCTGTGGTAACAATGCTCTTCTAGTACTGGGACTCACACCCAGCTCTACCTGGGCAGCTCTCGTCTTTTCTGACCAGCAGGACCGCTTCTTACTGGGGCCCACACAAAGCTCTGCTTTTGTAGCTCTGTTGTGACCTGTGGTAACAATGCTATTCTAGCACTGGGACTCACACCCAGCTCTGCCTGTGCAGCTCTCGCCTATTCTAACCCCTTGGACCGCTAATTACTGGGACACACACTAAGCAATGCATTTGTAGCTCTATTGTGACCTGTGGTTACAATGCTATTCTAGCACTGGGACTCATACCCAGCTCTGCCTGTGCAGCTCTCGTCTTTTCTGACCCGCAGGCCCGCTTCTTACTGGGGCCCACACAAAGCTCTGCTTTTGTAGGTCTATTGTGACCTGTGGTTACAATGCTATTCTAGCACGGGGACTCACACCCAGCTCTGCCTGGGCAGCTCTCGTCTTTTCTGACCCTTTGGACCGCTAATTACTGGGACACACACTAAGCAATGCATTTGTAGCTCTATTGTGACCTGTGGTTACAATGCTATTCTAGCACTGGGACTCACACCCAGCTCTGCCAGGGCAGCTCTCATCTTTTCTGACTCACAGGACTACTTATCACTGGGCCCCACACAAAGCTCTGATTTTGTAGCTCTATTGTGACCTGTGGTGACAATGCTATTCTAGCACTGGGGCTCACACTCAGCTCTGCCTGGGCAGCTCTCGTCTTTTCTGACCCGCAGGACCGCTTCTTACTGGGGCCCACACAAAGCTCTGCTTTTGTAGCTCTATTGTGACCCGTGGTGACAATGCTATTCTAGCACTGGGACTCATACCCAGCTCTGCCTGGGCAGCTCTCGTTTTTTCTGACCCGCAGGAGCGCTTCTTACCGGGGCCCACACAAAGCTCTGCTTTTGTAGCTCTGTTGTGACCTGTGGTAACAATGCTATTCTAGCACTGGGACTCACACCCAGCTCTGCCTGGGCAGCTCTCGTCTATTCTGACCCGCAGGACCGCTTCTTACCGGGGCCCACACAAAGCTCTTCTTTTGTAGCTCTGTTGTGACCTGTGGTAACAATGCTATTCTAGCACTGGGACTCACACCCAGCTCTGCCTGGGCAGCTCTCGTCTATTCTGACCTGCAGGACCGCTTCTTACCGAGGCCCACACACAGGTCTGCCTTTGTAGCTCTGTTGTGACCTGTGGTAACAATGCTATTATAGCACTGGGACTCACACCCAGCTCTGCCTGGGCAGCTCTCGTCTATTCTGACCCGCAGGACCGCTTCTTACCGGGGCCCACACAAAGCTCTGATTTTGTAGCTCTGTTGTGACCTGTGGTAACAATGCTATTCTAGCACTGGGACTCACACCCAGCTCTGCCTGGGCAGCTCTCGTCTATTCTGACCTGCAGGACCGCTTCTTACCGGGGCCCACACACAGGTCTGCTTTTGTAGCTCTATTGTGACCTGTTGTAACAATGTTAGTCTAGCACTGGGACTCACACCCAGCTCTGCCTGGACAGCTCTCGTCTATTCTGACCCGCAGGACCGTTACTTACTGGGGCTCAAACAAAGCTCTGCTTTTGTAGCTCTGTTGTGACCTGTGGTAACAAGGCTATTCTAGCACGGGGGACTCACACCCAGCTCTGCCTGGGCAGCTCTTATCTTTTCTGACCCACAGGACTGCTTATTACTGGGCCCCATACAAAGCTCTGCTTTTGTAGCTCTGTTGTGACCTGTGGTAACAATTCTATTCTAGCACTGGGACTCACACCCAGCTCTGCCTGAGCAGCTCTCGCCTATTCTAACCCTTTGGACCGCTAATTACTGGGACACACACTAAGCAATGCATTTGTTGCTCTATTGTGACCTGTGGTTACAATGCTATTCTAGCACGGGGACTCACACCCAGCTCTGCCTGGGCAGCTCTCGTCTTTTCTGACCCACAGGACCGCTTCTTACTGGGGCCCACACAAAGCTCTGCTTTTGTAGCTCTATTGTAACCTGTGGTAACGATGTTATTCTAGCACGGGGACTCACACCCAGCTCTGCCTGAGCAGCTCTCGCCTATTCTAACCCTTTGGACCACTAATTACTGGGACACACACAAAGCTCTGCTTTTGTAGCTCTGCTGTGACCTGTGGTAACAATGCTATTCTAGCACTGGGACGCACACCCAGCTCTGCATGTGCAGCTCTCGTCTTTTCCGACCCACAGGACCGCTTCTTACCGGGGCCCACACAAAGCTCTGCTTTTGTAGCTCTGTTGTGACCTGTGGTAACAATGCTATTCTAGCACTGGGACTCACACCCAGCTCTGCCTGGGCAGTTCTCGTCTTTTCTGACCCGCAGGACCGCTTCTTACTGGGGCCCACACACAGCTCTGCTTTTGTAGCTCTATTGTGACCTGTGGTGACAATGCTATTCTAGCACTGGGACGCACACCCAGCTCTGCCTGGGCAGCTTTCGTCTATTCTGACTCGCAGGACCGCTTCTTACCGGGGTCCACACAAAGCTCTGCTTTTGTAGCTCTGTTGTGACCTGTGGTGACAATGCTATTCTAGCACTGGGACGCAAACCCAGCTCTGCCTGGGCACCTTTCGTCTATTCAGACTCGCAGGACCGCTTCTTACCGGGGCCCACACAAAGCTCTGCTTTTGTAGCTCTGTTGTGACCTGTGGTAACAATGCTATTCTAGCACTGGGACGCACACCCAGCTCTGCCTGTGAAGCTCTCGTCTTTTCTGACCCGCAGGACCGCTTCTTACTGGGGCCCACACACAGCTCTGCTTTTGTAGCTCTATTGTGACCTGTGGTGACAATGCTATTCTTGCACTGGGACTCACACCCAGCTCTGCCTGGGCAGCTCTCGTCTTTTCTGATCCGCAGGACCGCTTCTTACTGGGGCCCACACACAGCTCTGCTTTTGTAGCTCTATTGTGACCTGTGGTGACAATGCTATTCTAGCACTGGGACTCACACCCAGCTCTGCCTCGGCAGCTCTCGTCTTTTCTGACCCACAGGACCGCTTCTTACTGGGACCCACACACAGCTCTGCTTTTGTAGCTCTGTTGTGACCTGTGTTGACAATGCTATTCTAGCACTGGGACGCAAACCCAGCTCTGCCTGGGCAGCTTTCGTCTATTCTGACTCGCAGGACCGCTTCTTAACGGGGCCGACACAAAGCTCTGCTTTTGTAGCTCTGTTGTGACCTGTGGTAACAATGCTATCCTAGCACTGGGACGCACACCTAGCTCTGCCTGTGCAGCTCTTGTATTTTCTGACCAGCAGGACCGCTTCTTTCTGGGGCCCACACACAGCTCTGCTTTTGTAGCTCTATTGTGACCTGTGGTGACAATGCTATTCTAGCACTGGGATTCACACCCAGCTCTGCCTGGGCAGCTCTCGTCTTTTCTGATCCGCAGGACCGCTTCTTACTGGGGCCCACACACAGCTCTGCTTTTGTAGCTCTATTGTGACCTGTGGTGACAATGCTATTCTAGCACTGGGACTCACACCCAGCTCTGCCTGGGCAGCTCTCGTCTTTTCTGACCGGCAGGACCGCTTCTTACTGGGACCCACACACAGCTCTGCTTTTGTAGCTTGTTGTGACCTGTGGTGACAATGCTATTCTAGCACTGGGACGCACACCCAGCTCTGCCTGGGCAGCTTTCGTCTATTCTGACTCGCAGGACCGCTTCTTACCGGGGCCCACACAAAGCTCTGCTTTTGTAGCTCTGTTGTGACCTGTGGTAACAATGCTATTCTAGCACTGGGACTCACACCCGGCTCTGCCTGGGCAGCTTTCGTCTATTCTGACTCGCAGGACCGCTTCTTAACGGGGCCCACACAAAGTTCTGCTTTTGTAGCTCTGTGGTGACCTGTGGTAACAATACTATTCTAGCACTGGGACTCACACCCAGCTCTGCCTGGGCAGTTCTCGTCTTTTCTGACCCGCAGGACCGCTTCCTACTGGGGCCACACACAGCTCTGCTTTTGTAGCTCTATTGTGACCTGTGGTGACAATGCTATTCTAGCATTGGGACGCACACCCAGCTCTGCCTGGGCAGCTTTCGTCTATTCTGACCCGCAGGACCGCTTCTTACTGGGGCCCACACAAAGCTCTGATTTTGTAGCTCTATTGTGACCTGTGGTGACAATGCTATTCTAGCACTGGGATTCACACCCAGCTCTGCCTGGGCAGCTCTCGTCTTTTCTGACCGGCAGGACCGCTTCTTACCGGGGCCCACACAAAGCTCTGCTTTTGTAGCTCTGTTGTGACCTGTGGTAACAATGCAATTCTAGCACTGGGACTCACACCCAGCTCTGCCTGGGCAGCTTTCGTCTATTCTGACCCGCAGGACCGCTTCTTACCGGGCCCACACAAAGCTCTGCTTTTGTAGCTCTGTTGTGACCTGTGGTGACAATGCTATTCTAGCACTGGGACGCACACCCAGCTCTGCCTGGGCACCTTTCGTCTATTCTGACTCGCAGGACCGCTTCTTACCGAGGCCCACACAAAGCTCTGCTTTTGTAGCTCTGTTGTGACCTGTGGTAACAATGCTATTCTAGCACTGGGACGCACACCCAGCTCTGCCTGTGAAGCTCTCATCTTTTCTGACCCGCAGGACCGCTTCTTACTGGGGCCCACACACAGCTCTGCTTTTGTAGCTCTATTGTGACCTGTGGTGACAATGCTATTCTAGCACTGGGACTCACACCCAGCTCTGCCTGGGCAGCTCTCGTCTTTTCTGATCCGTAGGACTGCTTCTTACTGGGGCCCACACACAGCTCTGCTTTTGTAGCTCTGTTGTGACCTGTGGTAACAATGCAATTCTAGCACTGGGACTCACACCCAGCTCTGCCTGGGCAGCTTTCGTCTATTCTGACCCGCAGGACTGCTTGTTACCGGGGCCCACACAAAGCTCTGCTTTTGTAGCTCTGTTGTGACCTGTGGTAACAATTCTATTCTTGCACTGGGACTCACACCCAGCTCTGTCTGGGCAGCTCTCGTCTATTCTGACCCGCAGGACCGCTTCTTACCGGGGCCCACACATAGCTCTGCTTTTGTAGCTCTATTGTGACCTGTGGTAACAATGCTATTCTACCACGGGGACTCACACCCAGCTCTGCCTGAGCAGTCTCACCTATTCTAACCCTTTGGACCGCTAATTACTGGGACACACACTAAGCAATGCATTTGTAGCTCTATTGTGACCTGTGGTGACAATGCTATTCTAGCACTGGGACACACACCCAGCTCTGCCTGGGCAGCTCTCATCTTTTCTGACTCACAGGACTGCTTATCACTGGGCCCCACACAAAGCTCTGCTTTTGTAGCTCTATTGTGACCTGTGGTAACAATGCTATTCTAGCACTGGGACTCACACTCAGCTTTACCTGGGCAGCTCTCTTCTTTTCTGACCAACAGGACCGCTTCTTACTGGGGCCCACACATAGCTCTGCTTTTGTAGCTCGATTGTGACCTGTGGTAACAATGCTATTCTAGCACTGGGACTCACACCCAGCTCTGCCTGGGCAGCTCTCGTCTTTTCTGATCCGCAGGACCGCTTCTTACTGGGGCTCACACAAAGCTCTGCTTTTGTAGATCTATTGTGACCTGTGGTAACAATGCTATTCTAGCACGGGGACTCACACCCAGCTCTGCCTGAGCAGCTCTCGCCTATTCTAACCCTTTGGACCGCTAATTACTGGGACACACACTAAGCAATGCATTTGTAGCTCTATTGTGACCTGTGGTGACAATGCTATTCTAGCACGGGGACTCACACCCAGCTCTGCCTGGGCAGCTCTCGTCTTTTCTGACCCGCAGGACCGCTTCTTACTGGGGCCCACACACAGCTCTGCTTTTGTAGCTCTATTGTGACCTGTGGTGACAATGCTATTCTAGCACTGGGACGCACACCCAGCTCTGCCTGGGCAGCTTTCGTCTATTCTGACTCGCAGGGCCGCTTCTTACCGGGGCCCACACAAAGCTCTGCTTTTGTAGCTCTCTTGTGACCTGTGGTAACAATGCTATTCTAGCACTGGGACGCACACCCAGCTCTGCCTGGGCAGCTTTCGTCTATTCTGACCCGCAGGACTGCTTCTTACCGGGGCCAACACAAAGCTCTGCTTTTGTAGCTCTGTTGTGACCTGTGGTAACAATTCTATTCTTGCACTGGGACTCACACCCAGCTCTGCCTGGGCAGCTTTCGTCTATTCTGACTCGCAGGGCCGCTTCTTACCGGGGCCCACACAAAGCTCTGCTTTTGTAGCTCTATTGTGACCTGTGGTAACAATGCTATTCTACCACGGGGACTCACACCCAGCTCTGCCTGAGCAGTCTCACCTATTCTAACCCTTTGGACCGCTAATTACTGGGACACACACTAAGCAATGCATTTGTAGCTCTATTGTGACCTGTGGTGACAATGCTATTCTAGAACTGGGACTCACACCCAGCTCTGCCTGGGCAGCTCTCATCTTTTCTGACTCACAGGACTGCTTATCACTGGGCCCCACACAAAGCTCTGCTTTTGTAGCTCTATTGTGACCTGTGGTAACAATGCTATTCTAGCACTGGGACTCACACTCAGCTTTACCCGGGCAGCTCTCGTCTTTTCTGACCAACAGGACCGCTTCTTACTGGGGCCCACACATAGCTCTGCTTTTGTAGCTCGATTGTGACCTGTGGTAACAATGCTATTCTAGCACTGGGACTCACACCCATCTCTGCCTGGGCAGCTCTCGTCTTTTCTGATCCGCAGGACCGCTTCTTACTGGGGCTCACACAAAGCTCTGCTTTTGTAGATCTATTGTGACCTCTGGTAACAATGCTATTCTAGCACGGGGACTCACACCCAGCTCTGCCTGAGCAGCTCTCGCCTATTCTAACCCTTTCGACCGCTAATTACTGGGACACACACTAAGCAATGCATTTGTAGCTCTATTGTGACCTGTGGTGACAATGCTATTCTAGCACGGGGACTCACACCCAGCTCTGCCTGGGCAGCTCTCGTCTTTTCTGACCCGCAGGACCGCTTCTTACTGGGGCCCACACACAGCTCTGCTTTTGTAGCTCTATTGTGACCTGTGGTGACAATGCTATTCTAGCACTGGGACGCATACCCAGCTCTGCCTGGGCAGCTTTCGTCTATTCTGACTTGCAGGGCCGCTTCTTACCGGGGCCCACACAAAGCTCGGCTTTTGTAGCTCTGTTGTGACCTGTGGTAACAATGCTATTCTAGCACAGGGACTCACACCCAGCTCTGCCTGGGCAGCTCTCGTCTATTCTGACCTGCAGGACCGCTTCTTACCGGGGCCCAAACACAGCTCTGCTTTTGTAGCTCTATTTTGACCTGTGGTAACAATGCTATTCTAGCACTGGGACTCACACCCAGCTCTGCCTGGACAGCTCTCGTCTATTATGACCCGCTGGACCGTTTCTTACTGGGGCTCAAACAAAGCTCTGCTTTTGTAGCTCTGTTGTGACCTGTGGTAACAATGCTATTCTAGTACTGGGACTCACACCCAGCTCTACCTGGGCAGCTCTCGTCTTTTCTGACCCGCAGGACCGCTTCTTACTGGGGCCCACACAAAGCTCTGCTTTTGTAGCTCTGTTGTGACCTGTGGTAACAATGCTATTCTAGCACTGGGACTCACACCCAGCTCTGCCTGTGCAGCTCTCGCCTATTCTAACCCCTTGGACCGCTAATTACTGGGACACACACTAAGCAATGCATTTGTAGCTCTATTGTGACCTGTGGTTACAATGCTATTCTAGCACTGGGACTCATACCCAGCTCTGCCTGTGCAGCTCTCGTCTTTTCTGACCCGCAGGACCGCTTCTTACTGGGGCCCACACAAAGCTCTGCTTTTGTAGCTCTTTTGTGACCTGTGGTAACAATGCTATTCTAGCACTGGGACTCACACCCAGCTCTGCCTGTGCAGCTCTCGTCTTTTCTGACCCTTTGGACCGCTAATTACTGGGACACACACTAAGCAATGCATTTGTAGCTCTTTTGTGACCTGTGGTTACAATGCTATTCTAGCACTGGGACTCACACCCAGCTCTGCCTGGGCAGCTCTCATCTTTTCTGACTCACAGGACTGCTTATCACTGGGCCCCACACAAAGCTCTGATTTTGTAGCTCTATTGTGACCTGTGGTGACAATGCTATTCTAGCACTGGGGCTCACACTCAGCTCTGCCTGGGCAGCTCTCGTCTTTTCTGACCCGCAGGACCGCTTCTTACTGGGGCCCACACAAAGCTCTGCTTTTGTAGCTCTATTGTGACCTGCGGTGACAATGCTATTCTAGCACTGGGACTCACACCCAGCTCTGCCTGGGCAGCTCACATCTTTTCTGACTCACAGGACTGCTTATCACTGGGCCCCACACAAAGCTCTGATTTTGTAGCTCTATTGTGACCTGTGGTGACAATGCTATTCTAGCACGGGAACTCGCCCAGCTCTGCCTGGGCAGCTCTCGTCTTTTCTGACCCACAGGACCGCTTCTTACTGGGGCCCACACACAGCTCTGCTTTTGTAGCTCTATTGTGACCTGTGGTGACAATGCTATTCTAGCACTGGGACTCACACCCAGCTCTGCCTGGGCAGCTCTCGTTTTTACTGACCCGCAGGACCGCTTCTTACCGGGGCCCACACAAAGCTCTGCTTTTGTAGCTCTGTTGTGACCTGTGGTAACAATGCTATTCTAGCACTGGGACTCACACCCAGCTCTGCCTGGGCAGCTCTCGTCTATTCTGACCCGCAGGACCGCTTCTTACCGGGGCCCACAGAAAGCTCTGCTTTTGTAGCTCTGTTGTGACCTGTGGTAACAATGCTATTCTAGCACTGGGACTCACACCCAGCTCTGCCTGGGCAGCTCTCGTCTATTCTGACCTGCTGGACCGCTTCTTACCGGGGCCCACACACAGGTCTGCTTTTGTAGCTCTATTGTGACCTGTGGTAACAATGTTAGTCTAGCACTGGGACTCACACCCAGCTCTGCCTGGACAACTCTCGTCTATTCTGACCCGCAGGACCGTTTCTTACTGGGGCTCAAACAAAGCTCTGCTTTTGTAGCTCTATTGTGACCTGTGGTAACAAGGCTATTCTAGCACGGGGGACTCACACCCAGCTCTGCCTGGGCAGCTCTCATCTTTTCTGACCCACAGGACTGCTTATTACTGGGCCCCATACAAAGCTCTGCTTTTGTAGCTCTGTTGTGACCTGTGGTAACAATGCTATTCTAGCACTGGGACTCACACCCAGCTCTGCCTGAGCAGCTCTCGCCTATTCTAACCCTTTGGACCGCTAATTACTGGCACACACACTAAGCAATGCATTTGTAGCTCTATTGTGACCTGTGGTTACAATGCTATTCTAGCACGGGGACTCACACCCAGCTCTACCTGGGCAGCTCTCGTCTTTTCTGACCCACAGGACCGCTTCTTACTGGGGCCCACACAAAGCTCTGCTTTTGTAGCTCTATTGTGACCTGTGGTAACGATGCTATTCTAGCACGGGGACTCACACCCAGCTCTGCCTGAGCAGCTCTCGCCTATTCTAACCCTTTGGACCACTAATTACTGGGACACACACTAAGCAATGCATTTGTAGCTCTATTGTGACATGTGGTTACAATGCTATTCTAGCACTGGCACTCACACCCAGCTCTCCCTGGGCAGCTCCCGTCTATTCTGACCCGCTGGACAGCTTCTTACTGGGGCCCACACACAGCTCTGCTTTTGTAGCTCTATTGTGACCTGTGGTGACAATGCTATTCTAGCACTGGGACGCACACCCAGCTCTGCCTGGGCAGCTTTCGTCTATTCTGACTCGCAGGACCGCTTCTTACCGTGGCCCACACAAAGCTCTGCTTTTGTAGCTCTTCTGTGACCTGTGGTAACAATGCTATTCTAGCACTGGGACGCACACCCAGCTCTGTCTGTGCAGCTCTCGTCTTTTCCGACCCACAGGACCGCTTCTTACCGGGGCCCACACAAAGCTCTGCTTTCGTAGCTCTGTTGTGACCTGTGGTAACAATGCTATTCTAGCATTGGGATTCACACCCAGCTCTGCCTGGGCAGTTCTCGTCTTTTCTGACCCGCAGGACCGCTTCTTACTGGGGCCCACACACAGCTCTGCTTTTGTAAGTCTATTGTGACCTGTGGTGACAATGCTATTCTAGCACTGGGACGCACACCCAGCTCTGCCTGGGCAGCTTTCGTCTATTCTGACTCGCAGGACCGCTTCTTACCGGGGCCCACACAAAGCTCTGCTTTTGTAGCTCTGTTGTGACCTGTGGTGACAATGCTATTCTAGCACTGGGACGCACACCCAGCTCTGCCTGGGCACCTTTCGTCTATTCTGACTCGCAGGACCGCTTCTTACCGGGGCCCACACAAAGCTCTGCTTTTGTAGCTCTGTTGTGACCTCTGGTAACAATGCTATTCTAGCATTGGGACGCACACCCAGCTCTGCCTGTGAAGCACTCGTCTTTTCTGACCCGCAGGACCGCTTCTTACTGGGGCCCACACACAGCTCTGCTTTTGTAGCTTTATTGTGACCTGTGGTGACAATGCTATTCTAGCACTGGGACTCACGCCCAGCTCTGCCTGGGCAGCTCTCGTCTTTTCTGATCCGCAGGACTGCTTCTTACTGGGGCCCACACACAGCTCTGCTTTTGTAGCTCTATTGTGACCTGTGGTGACAATGCTATTCTAGCACTGGGACTCACACCCAGCTCTGCCTGGGCAGCTCTCGTCTTTTCTGACCCCCAGGACCGCTTCTTACTGGGACCCACACACAGCTCTGCTTTTGTAGCTCTGTTGTGACCTGTGGTGACAATGCTATTCTAGCACTGGGACGCACACCCAGTTCTGCCTGGGCAGCTTTCGTCTATTCTGACTCGCAGGACCGCTTCTTACCGGGGCCCACACAAAGCTCTGCTTTTGTAGCTCTGTTGTGACCTGTGGTAACAATGCTATTCTAGCACTGGGACGTACACCTAGCTCTGCCTGTGCAGCTCTCGTCTATTCTGACTCGCAGGACCGCTTCTTACCGGGGCCCACACAAAGCTCGGCTTTTGTAGCTCTGTTGTGACCTGTGGTAACAATGCTATTCTAGCAGGGGGACTCACACCCAGCTCTGCCTGGGCAGCTCTTGTCTATTCTGACCTGCAGGACCGCTTCTTACCTGGGCCCACACACAGCTCTGCTTTTGTAGCTCTATTGTGACCTGTGGTAACAATGCTATTCTAGCACTGGGACTCACACCCAGCTCTGCCTGGGCAGCTCTCGTCTATTCTGACTCGCAGGACCGCTTCTTACCGGGACCCACACAAAGCTCTGCTTTTGTAGTTCTATTGTGACCTGTGTTAACAACGCTATTCTAGTACTGGGACTCACACCCAGCTCTGCCTGGGCAGCTCTCGCCTATTCTGACCCGCAGGACCGCTTCTTACCGGGTCCCACACACAGCTCTGCTTTTGTAGCTCTGTTGTGACCTGTGGTAACAATGCTATTCTAGCACTGGGACTCAAACCCAGCTCTGCCTGGGCAGCTCTCGGCTATTCTGACCCGCAGGACCGTTTCTTACTGGGGCTCAAACAAAGCTCTGCTTTTGTAGCTCTTTTGTGACCTGTGGAAACAATGTTATTCTAGCACTGGGACTCACACCCAGCTCTGCCTGGGCAGCTCTCATCTTTTCTGACCCACAGGACTGCTTCTTACTGGGGCCCACACATAGCTCTGCTTTTGTAGCTCTATTGTGACCTGTGGTTACAATGCTATTCTAGCACGGGGACTCACACCCAGCTCTGCCTGTGCAGCTCTCGTTTTTTCTGACCCGCACGGCCGCTTCTTACTGGGGCCCACAGAAAGCTCTGCTTTTGTAGCTCTATTGTGACCTGTGGTAACAATGCTATTCTAGCACTGGGACTCACACCCAGCTCTACCTGTGCAGCTCTCGCCTATTCTAACCCTTTGGACCGCTAATTACTGGGACACACACTAAGCAATGCATTTGTAGCTCTATTGTGACCTGTGGTTACAATGCTATTCTAGCACTGGGACTCACACCCAGCTCTGCCTGTGCAGCTCTCGTCTTTTCTGACCCGCAGGACCGCTTCTTACTGGGGCCCACACAAAGCTCTGCTTTTGTAGCTCTATTGTGACCTGTGGTTACAATGCTATTCTAGCACGGGGACTCACACCCAGCTCTGCCTGTGCAGCTCTCGTCTTTTCTGACCCGCAGGACCGCTTCTTACCGGGGCCGACACAAAGCTCTGCTTTTGTAGCTCTGTTGTGACCTGTGGTAACAATGCTATTCTAGCACTGGGACGTACACCTAGCTCTGCCTGTGCAGCTCTCGTCTATTCTGACTCGCAGGACCGCTTCTTAGCAGGGCCCACACAAAGCTCGGCTTTTGTAGCTCTGTTGTGACCTCTGGTAAGAATGCTATTCTAGCAGGGGGACTCACACCCAGCTCTGCCTGGGCAGCTCTTGTCTATTCTGACCTGCAGGACCGCTTCTTACCGGGGCCCACACACAGCTCTGCTTTTGTAGCTCTATTGTGACCTGTGGTAACAATGCTATTCTAGCACTGGGACTCACACCCAGCTCTGCCTGGGCAGCTCTCGTCTATTCTGACTCGCAGGACCGCTTCTTACCGGGACCCAGACAAAGCTCTGCTTTTGTAGTTCTATTGTGACCTGTGGTGACAATGCTATTCTAGCACTGGGACTCACACCCAGCTCTGCCTGGGCAGCTCTCGTTTTTTCTGACCCGCAGGACCGCTTCTTACCGGGTCCCACACACAGCTCTGCTTTTGTAGCTCTGTTGTGACCTGTGGTAACAATGCTATTCTAGCACTGGGACTCACACCCAGCTCTGCCTGGGCAGCTCTCGTCTATTCTGACCCGCAGGACCGCTTCTTACCGGGGCCCACACAAAGCTCTGCTTTCGTAGCTCTGTTGTGACCTGTGGTAACAATGCTATTCTAGCATTGGGATTCACACCCAGCTCTGCCTGGGCAGTTCTAGTCTTTTCTGACCCGCATGACCGCTTCTTACTGGGGCCCACACACAGCTCTGCTTTTGTAAGTCTATTGTGACCTGTGGTGACAATGCTATTCTAGCACTGGGACGCACACCCAGCTCTGCCTGGGCAGCTTTCGTCTATTCTGACTCGCAGGACCGCTTCTTACCGGGGCCCACACAAAGCTCTGCTTTTGTAGCTCTGTTGTGACCTGTGGTGACAATGCTATTCTAGCACTGGGACGCACACCCAGCTCTGCCTGGGCACCTTTCGTCTATTCTGACTCGCAGGACCGCTTCTTACCGGGGCCCACACAAAGCTCTGCTTTTGTAGCTCTGTTGTGACCTCTGGTAACAATGCTATTCTAGCATTGGGACGCACACCCAGCTCTGCCTGTGAAGCTCTCGTCTTTTCTGACCCGCAGGACCGCTTCTTACTGGGGCCCACACACAGCTCTGCTTTTGTAGCTCTATTGTGACCTGTGGTGACAATGCTATTCTAGCACTGGGACTCACGCCCAGCTCTGCCTGGGCAGCTCTCGTCTTTTCTGATCCGCAGGACTGCTTCTTACTGGGGCCCACACACAGCTCTGCTTTTGTAGCTCTATTGTGACCTGTGGTGACAATGCTATTCTAGCACTGGGACTCACACCCAGCTCTGCCTGGGCAGCTCTCGTCTTTTCTGACCCCCAGGACCGCTTCTTACTGGGACCCACACACAGCTCGGCTTTTGTAGCTCTGTTGTGACCTGTGGTGACAATGCTATTCTAGCACTGGGACGCACACCCAGTTCTGCCTGGGCAGCTGTCGTCTATTCTGACTCGCAGGACCGCTTCTTACCGGGGCCCACACAAAGCTCTGCTTTTGTAGCTCTGTTGTGACCTGTGGTAACAATGCTATTCTAGCACTGGGACGTACACCTAGCTCTGCCTGTGCAGCTCTCGTCTATTCTGACTCGCAGGACCGCTTCTTACCGGGGCCCACACAAAGCTCGGCTTTTGTAGCTCTGTTGTGACCTGTGGTAACAATGCTATTCTAGCAGGGGGACTCACACCCAGCTCTGCCTGGGCAGCTCTTATCTATTCTGACCTGCAGGACCGCTTCTTACCGGGGCCCACACACAGCTCTGCTTTTGTAGCTCTATTGTGACCTGTGGTAACAATGCTATTCTAGCACTGGGACTCACACCCAGCTCTGCCTGGGCAGCTCTTGTCTATTCTGACTCGCAGGACCGCTTCTTACCGGGACCCACACAAAGCTCTGCTTTTGTAGTTCTATTGTGACCTGTGTTAACAACGCTATTCTAGTACTGGGACTCACACCCAGCTCTGCCTGGGCAGCTCTCGCCTATTCTGACCCGCAGGACCGCTTCTTACCGGGTCCCACACACAGCTCTGCTTTTGTAGCTCTGTTGTGACCTGTGGTAACAATGCTATTCTAGCACTGGGACTCAAACCCAGCTCTGCCTGGGCAGCTCTCGTCTATTCTGACCCGCAGGACCGTTTCTTACTGGGGCTCAAACAAAGCTCTGCTTTTGTAGCTCTTTTGTGACCTGTGGAAACAATGTTATTCTAGCACTGGGACTCACACCCAGCTCTGCCTGGGCAGCTCTCATCTTTTCTGACCCACAGGACTGCTTCTTACTGGGGCCCACACATAGCTCTGCTTTTGTAGCTCTATTGTGACCTGTGGTTACAATGCTATTCTAGCACGGGGACTCACACCCAGCTCTGCCTGTGCAGCTCTCGTTTTTTCTGACCCGCAGGGCCGCTTCTTACTGGGGCCCACACAAAGCTCTGCTTTTGTAGCTCTATTGTGACCTGTGGTAACAATGCTATTCTAGCACTGGGACTCACACCCAGCTCTACCTGTGCAGCTCTCGCCTATTCTAACCCTTTGGACCGCTAATTACTGGGACACACACTAAGCAATGCATTTGTAGCTCTATTGTGACCTGTGGTTACAATGCTATTCTAGCACTGGGACTCACACCCAGCTCTGCCTGTGCAGCTCTCGTCTTTTCTGACCCGCAGGACCGCTTCTTACCGGGTCCCACACACAGCTCTGCTTTTGTAGCTCTGTTGTGACCTGTGGTAACAATGCTATTCTAGCACTGGGACTCAAACCCAGCTCTGCCTGGGCAGCTCTCGTCTATTCTGACCCGCAGGACCGTTTCTTACTGGGGCTCAAACAAAGCTCTGCTTTTGTAGCTCTTTTGTGACCTGTGGAAACAATGTTATTCTAGCACTGGGACTCACACCCAGCTCTGCCTGGGCAGCTCTCATCTTTTCTGACCCACAGGACTGCTTCTTACTGGGGCCCACACATAGCTCTGCTTTTGTAGCTCTATTGTGACCTGTGGTTACAATGCTATTCTAGCACGGGGACTCACACCCAGCTCTGCCTGTGCAGCTCTCGTCTTTTCTGACCCGCAGGACCGCTTCTTACTGGGGCCCACACAAAGCTCTGCTTTTGTAGCTCTATTGTGACCTGTGGTTACAATGCTATTCTAGCACGGGGACTCACACCCAGCTCTGCCTGTGCAGCTCTCGTCTTTTCTGACCCGCAGGACCGCATCTTACCGGGGCCCACACAAAGCTCTGCTTTTGTAGCTCTGTTGTGACCTGTGGTAACAATGCTATTCTAGCACTGGGACGTACACCTAGCTCTGCCTGTGCAGCTCTCGTCTATTCTGACTCGCAGGACCGCTTCTTACCAGGGCCCACACAAAGCTCGGCTTTTGTAGCTCTGTTGTGACCTCTGGTAACAATGCTATTCTAGCAGGGGGACTCACACCCAGCTCTGCCTGGGCAGCTCTTGTCTATTCTGACCTGCAGGACCGCTTCTTACCGGGGCCCACACACAGCTCTGCTTTTGTAGCTCTATTGTGACCTGTGGTAACAATGCTATTCTAGCACTGGGACTCACACCCAGCTCTGCCTGGGCAGCTCTCGTCTATTCTGACTCGCAGGACCGCTTCTTACCGGGACCCACACAAAGCTCTGCTTTTGTAGTTCTATTGTGACCTGTGGTGACAATGCTATTCTAGCACTGGGACTCACACCCAGCTCTGCCTGGGCAGCTCTCGTTTTTTCTGACCCGCAGGACCGCTTCTTACCGGGTCCCACACACAGCTCTGCTTTTGTAGCTCTGTTGTGACCTGTGGTAACAATGCTATTCTAGCACTGGGACACACACCCAGCTCAGCCTGGGCAGCTCTCGTCTATTCTGACCCGCAGGACCGCTTCTTACCGGGGCCCACACAAAGCTCTGCTTTTGTAGCTCTTTTGTGACCTGTGGTAACAATGCTATTCTAGCACTGGGACTCACACCCAGCTCTGCCTGGTCAGCTCTCGTCTATTCTGACCCGCAGGACCGCTTCTTACTGGGGCCCACACATAGCTCTGCTTTTGTAGCTCTATTGTGACCTGTGGTTACAATGCTATTCTAGCACTGGGACTCACACCCAGCTCTGCCTGTGCAGCTCTCGTTTTTTCTGACCCGCAGGGCCGCTTCTTACTGGGGCCCACACAAAGCTCTGCTTTTGTAGCTCTATTGTGACCTGTGGTAACAATGCTATTCTAGCACTGGGACTCACACCCAGCTCTACCTGTGCAGCTCTCGCATATTCTAACCCTTTGGACCGCTAATTACTGGGACACACACTAAGCAATGCATTTGTAGCTCTATTGTGACCTGTGGTTACAATGCTATTCTAGCACTGGGACTCACACCCAGCTCTGCCTGTGCAGCTCTCGTCTTTTCTGACCCGCAGGACCGCTTCTTACTGGGGCCCACACAAAGCTCTGCTTTTGTAGCTCTATTGTGACCTGTGGTTACAATGCTATTCTAGCACGGGGACTTACACCCAGCTCTGCCTGTGCAGCTCTCGTCTTTTCTGACCCGCAGGGCCGCTTCTTACTGGGGCCCACACAAAGCTCTGGTTTTGTAGCTCTATTGTGACCTGTGGTAACAATGCTATTCTAGCACTGGAACTCACACCCAGCTCTGCCTGTGCAGCTCTCGCCTATTCTAACCCTTTGGACCGCTAATTACTGGGACACACACTAAGCAATGCATTTGTAGCTCTATTGTGACCTGTGGTTACAATGCTATTCTAGCACTGGGACTCACACCCAGCTCTGCCTGGGCAGCTCTCGTCTATTCTGACTCGCAGGACCGCTTCCTACCGGGGCCCACACAAAGCTCGGCTTTTGTAGCTCTGTTGTGCCCTGTGGTAACAATGCTATTCTAGCACAGGGACTCACACCCAGCTCTGCCTGGGCAGCTCTCGTCTATTCTGACCTGCAGGACCGCTTCTTACCGGGGCCCAAACACAGCTCTGCTTTTGTAGCTCTATTGTGACCTGTGGTAACAATGCTATTCTAGCACTGGGACTCACACCCAGCTCTGCCTGGACAGCTCTCGTCTATTATGACCCGCTGGACCGTTTCTTACTGGGGCTCAAACAAAGCTCTGCTTTTGTAGCTCTGTTGTGACCTGTGGTAACAATGCTATTCTAGCACGGGAACTCACACCCAGCTCTGCCTGGGCAGCTCTCGTCTTTTCTGACCAACAGGACCGCTTCTTACTGGGGCCCACACACAGCTCTGCTTTTGTAGCTCTTTTGTGACCTGTGGTGACAATGCTATTCTAGCACTGGGACTCACACCCAGCTCTGCCTGGGCAGCTCTCGTTTTTTCTGACCCGCAGGACCGCTTCTTACCGGGGCCCACACAAAGCTCTGCTTTTGTAGCTCTGTTGTGACCTGTGGTAACAATGCTATTCTAGCACTGGGACTCACACCCAGCTCTGCCTGGACAGCTCTCGTCTATTCTGACCCGCAGGACTGCTTCTTACCGGGGCCCACACAAAGCTCTTCTTTTGTAGCTCTGTTGTGACCTGTGGTAACAATGCTATTCTAGCACTGGGACTCACACCCAGCTCTGCCTGGGCAGCTCTCGTCTATTCTGACCTGCAGGACCGCTTCTTACCGGGGCCCACACACAGGTCTGCTTTTGTAGCTCTGTTGTGACCTGTGGTAACAATGCTATTCTAGCACTGGGACTCACACCCAGCTCTGCCTGGGCAGCTCTCATCTATTCTGACCCGCAGGACCGCTTCTTACCGGGGCCCACACAAAGCTCTGCTTTCGTAGCTCTGTTGTGACCTGTGGTAACAATGCTATTCTAGCACTGGGACTCACACCCAGCTCTGCCTGGGCAGCTCTCGTCTATTCTGACCTGCAGGACCGCTTCTTACCGGGGCCCACACACAGGTCTGCTTTTGTAGCTCTATTGTGACCTGTTGTAACAATGTTAGTCTAGCACTGGGACTCACACCCAGCTCTGCCTGGACAGCTCTCGTCTATTCTGACCCGCAGGACCGTTACTTACTGGGGCTCAAACAAAGCTCTGCTTTTGTAGCTCTGTTGTGACCTGTGGTAACAAGGCTATTCTAGCACGGGGGACTCACACCCAGCTCTGCCTGGGCAGCTCTCATCTTTTCTGACCCACAGGACTGCTTATTACTGGGCCCCATACAAAGCTCTGCTTTTGTAGCTCTGTTGTGACCTGTGGTAACAATTCTATTCTAGCACTGGGACTCACACCCAGCTCTGCCTGAGCAGCTCTCGCCTATTCTAACCCTTTGGACCGCTAATTACTGGGACACACACTAAGCAATGCATTTGTTGCTCTATTGTGACCTGTGGTTACAATGCTATTCTAGCACGGGGACTCACACCCAGCTCTGCCTGGGCAGCTCTCGTCTTTTCTGACCCACAGGACCGCTTCTTACTGGGGCCCACACAAAGCTCTGCTTTTGTAGCTCTATTGTAACCTGTGGTAACGATGTTATTCTAGCACGGGGACTCACACCCAGCTCTGCCTGAGCAGCTCTCGCCTATTCTAACCCTTTGGACCACTAATTACTGGGACACACACAAAGCTCTGCTTTTGTAGCTCTGCTGTGACCTGTGGTAACAATGCTATTCTAGCACTGGGACGCACACCCAGCTCTGCCTGTGCAGCTCTCGTCTTTTCCGACCCACAGGACCGCTTCTTACCGGGGCCCACACAAAGCTCTGCTTTTGTAGCTCTGTTGTGACCTGTGGTAACAATGCTATTCTAGCACTGGGACTCACACCCAGCTCTGCCTGGGCAGTTCTCGTCTTTTCTGACCCGCAGGACCGCTTCTTACTGGGGCCCACACACAGCTCTGCTTTTGTAGCTCTATTGTGACCTGTGGTGACAATGCTATTCTAGCACTGGGACGCACACCCAGCTCTGCCTGGGCAGCTTTCGTCTATTCTGACTCGCAGGACCGCTTCTTACCGGGGTCCACACAAAGCTCTGCTTTTGTAGCTCTGTTGTGACCTGTGGTGACAATGCTATTCTAGCACTGGGACGCACACCCAGCTCTGCCTGGGCACCTTTCGTCTATTCTGACTCGCAGGACCGCTTCTTACCGGGGCCCACACAAAGCTCTGCTTTTGTAGCTCTGTTGTGACCTGTGGTAACAATGCTATTCTAGCACTGGGACGCACACCCAGCTCTGCCTGTGAAGCTCTCGTCTTTTCTGACCCGCAGGACCGCTTCTTACTGGGGCCCACACACAGCTCTGCTTTTGTAGCTCTATTGTGACCTGTGGTGACAATGCTATTCTTGCACTGGGACTCACACCCAGCTCTGCCTGGGCAGCTCTCGTCTTTTCTGATCCGCAGGACCGCTTCTTACTGGGGCCCACACACAGCTCTGCTTTTGTAGCTCTATTGTGACCTGTGGTGACAATGCTATTCTAGCACTGGGACTCACACCCAGCTCTGCCTCGGCAGCTCTCGTCTTTTCTGACCCGCAGGGCCGCTTCTTACTGGGACCCACACACAGCTCTGCTTTTGTAGCTCTGTTGTGACCTGTGGTGACAATGCTATTCTAGCACTGGGACGCACACCCAGCTCTGCCTGGGCAGCTTTCGTCTATTCTGACTCGCAGGACCGCTTCTTACCGGGGCCCACACAAAGCTCTGCTTTTGTAGCTCTGTTGTGACCTGTGGTAACAATGCTATTCTAGCACTGGGACGCACACCTAGCTCTGCCTGTGCAGCTCTCGTATTTTCTGACCAGCAGGACCGCTTCTTACTGGGGCCCACACACAGCTCTGCTTTTGTAGCTATTGTGACCTGTGGTGACAATGCTATTCTAGCACTGGGATTCACACCCAGCTCTGCCTGGGCAGCTCTCGTCTTTTCTAATCCGCAGGACCGCTTCTTACTGGGGCCCACACACAGCTCTGCTTTTGTAGCTCTATTGTGACCTGTGGTGACAATGCTATTCTAGCACTGGGACGCACACCCAGCTCTGCATGGGCAGCTTTCGTCTATTCTGACTCGCAGGACCGCTTCTTACCGGGGCCCACACAAAGCTCTGCTTTTGTAGCTCTGTTGTGACCTGTGGTAACAATGCTATTCTAGCACTGGGACTCACACCCAGCTCTGCCTGCGCAGCTTTCGTCTATTCTGACTCGCAGGACCGCTTCTTAACGGGGCCCACACAAAGCTCTGCTTTTGTAGCTCTGTTGTGACCTGTGGTAACAATGCTATTCTAGCACTGGGACTCACACCCAGCTTTGCCTGGGCAGTTCTCATCTTTTCTGACCCGCAGGACCGCTTCCTACTGGGGCCACACACAGCTCTGCTTTTGTAGCTCTATTGTGACCTGTGGTGACAATGCTATTCTAGCACTGGGACGCACACCCAGCTCTGCCTGGGCAGCTTTCGTCTATTCTGACCCGCAGGACCGCTTCTTACCGGGCCCACACAAAGCTCTGCTTTTGTAGCTCTGTTGTGACCTGTGGTGACAATGCTATTCTAGCACTGGGACGCACACCTAGCTCTGCCTGGGCACCTTTCGTCTATTCTGACTCGCAGGACCGCTTCTTACCGAGGCCCACACAAAGCTCTGCTTTTGTAGCTCTGTTGTGACCTGTGGTAACAATGCTATTCTAGCACTGGGACGCACACCCAGCTCTGCCTGTGAAGCTCTCGTCTTTTCTGACCCGCAGGACCGCTTCTTACTGGGGCCCACACACAGCTCTGCTTTTGTAGCTCTATTGTGACCTGTGGTGACAATGCTATTCTAGCACTGGGACTCACACCCAGCTCTGCCTGGGCAGCTCTCGTCTTTTCTGATCCGTAGGACTGCTTCTTACTGGGGCCCACACACAGCTCTGCTTTTGTAGCTCTGTTGTGACCTGTGGTAACAATGCAATTCTAGCACTGGGACTCACACCCAGCTCTGCCTGGGCAGCTTTCGTCTATTCTGACCCGCAGGACTGCTTCTTACCGGGGCCCACACAAAGCTCTGCTTTTGTAGCTCTGTTGTGACCTGTGGTAACAATTCTATTCTTGCACTGGGACTCACACCCAGCTCTGCCTGGGCAGCTCTCGTCTATTCTGACCCGCAGGACCGCTTCTTACCGGGGCCCACACATAGCTCTGCTTTTGTAGCTCTATTGTGACCTGTGGTAACAATGCTATTCTACCACGGGGACTCACACCCAGCTCTGCCTGAGCAGTCTCACCTATTCTAACCCTTTGGACCGCTAATTACTGGGACACACACTAAGCAATGCATTTGTAGCTCTATTGTGACCTGTGGTGACAATGCTATTCTAGCATTGGGACTCACACCCAGCTCTGCCTGGGCAGCTCTCATCTTTTCTGACTCACAGGACTGCTTATCACTGGGCCCCACACAAAGCTCTGCTTTTGTAGCTCTATTGTGACCTGTGGTAACAATGCTATTCTAGCACTGGGACTCACACTCAGCTTTACCTGGGCAGCTCTCTTCTTTTCTGACCAACAGGACCGCTTCTTACTGGGGCCCACACATAGCTCTGCTTTTGTAGCTCGATTGTGACCTGTGGTAACAATGCTATTCTAGCACTGGGACTCACACCCAGCTCTGCCTGGGCAGCTCTCGTCTTTTCTGATCCGCAGGACCGCTTCTTACTGGGGCTCACACAAAGCTCTGCTTTTGTAGATCTATTGTGACCTGTGGTAACAATGCTATTCTAGCACGGGGACTCACACCCAGCTCTGCCTGAGCAGCTCTCGCCTATTCTAACCCTTTGGACCGCTAATTACTGGGACACACACTAAGCAATGCATTTGTAGCTCTATTGTGACCTGTGGTGACAATGCTATTCTAGCACGGGGACTCACACCCAGCTCTGCCTGGGCAGCTCTCGTCTTTTCTGACCCACAGGACCGCTTCTTACTGGGGCCCATACACAGCTCTGCTTTTGTAGCTCTATTGTGACCTGTGGTGAGAATGCTATTCTAGCACTGGGACGCACACCCAGCTCTGCCTGGGCAGCTTTCGTCTATTCTGACTCGCAGGGCCGCTTCTTACCGGGGCCCACACAAAGCTCTGCTTTTGTAGCTCTCTTGTGACCTGTGGTAACAATGCTATTCTAGCACTTGGACGCACACCCAGCTCTGCCTGGGCAGCTTTCGTCTATTCTGACCCGCAGGACTGCTTCTTACCGGGGCCCACACAAAGCTCTGCTTTTGTAGCTCTGTTGTGACCTGTGGTAACAATTCTATTCTTGCACTGGGACTCACACCCAGCTCTGCCTGGGCAGCTTTCGTCTATTCTGACCCGCAGGACTGCTTCTTACCGGGGCCCACACAAAGCTCTGATTTTGTGGCTCTGTTGTGACCTGTGGTAACAATTCTATTCTTGCACTGGGACTCACACCCAGCTCTGCCTGGGCAGCTCTCGTCTATTCTGACCCGCAGGACCGCTTCTTACCGGGGCCCACACATAGCTCTGCTTTTGTAGCTCTATTGTGACCTGTGGTAACAATGCTATTCTACCACGGGGACTCACACCCAGCTCTGCCTGAGCAGTCTCACCTATTCTAACCCTTTGGACCGCTAATTACTGGGACACACACTAAGCAATGCATTTGTAGCTCTATTGTGACCTGTGGTGACAATGCTATTCTAGAACTGGGACTCACACCCAGCTCTGCCTGGGCAGCTCTCATCTTTTCTGACTCACAGGACTGCTTATCACTGGGCCCCACACAAAGCTCTGCTTTTGTAGCTCTATTGTGACCTGTGGTAACAATGCTATTCTAGCACTGGGACTCACACTCAGCTTTACCTGGGCAGCTCTCGTCTTTTCTGACCAACAGGACCGCTTCTTACTGGGGCCCACACATAGCTCTGCTTTTGTAGCTCGATTGTGACCTGTGGTAACAATGCTATTCTAGCACTGGGACTCACACCCAGCTCTGCCTGGGCAGCTCTCGTCTTTTCTGATCCGCAGGACCGCTTCTTACTGGGGCTCACACAAAGCTCTGCTTTTGTAGATCTATTGTGACCTGTGGTAACAATGCTATTCTAGCACGGGGACTCACACCCAGCTCTGCCTGAGCAGCTCTCGCCTATTCTAACCCTTTGGACCGCTAATTACTGGGACACACACTAAGCAATGCATTTGTAGCTCTATTGTGACCTGTGGTGACAATGCTATTCTAGCACGGGGACTCACACCCAGCTCTGCCTGGGCAGCTCTCGTCTTTTCTGACCCGCAGGACCGCTTCTTACTGGGGCCCACACACAGCTCTGCTTTTGTAGCTCTATTGTGACCTGTGGTGACAATGCTATTCTAGCACTGGGACGCACACCCAGCTCTGCCTGGGCAGCTTTCGTCTATTCTGACTCGCAGGGCCGCTTCTTACCGGGGCCCACACAAAGCTCTGCTTTTGTAGCTCTCTTGTGACCTGTGGTAACAATGCTATTCTAGCACTGGGACGCACACCCAGCTCTGCCTGTGCAGCTCTCCTCTTTTCTGACCCGCAGGACCGCTTCTTACTGGGGCCCACACAAAGCTCTGCTTTTGTAGCTCTGTTGTGACCTGTGGTAACAATTCTATTCTTGCACTGGGACTCACACCCAGCTCTGCCTGGGCAGCTCTCGTCTTTTCTGACCCGCAGGACCGCTTCTTACCAGGGCCCACACATAGCTCTGCTTTTGTAGCTCTGTTGTGAACTGTGGTAACAATGTTATTCTAGCACTGGGACTCACACCCAACTCTGCCTGGGCAGCTCTCATCTTTTCTGACCCACAGGACTGCTTCTTACTGGGGCCCACACATAGCTCTGCTTTTGTAGCTCTATTGTGACCTGTGGTAACAATGCTATTCTAGCACTGGGACTCACACCCAGCTCTACCTGTGCAGCTCTCGCCTATTCTAACCCTTTGGACCGCTAATTACTGGGACACACACTAAGCAATGCATTTGTAGCTCTATTGTGACCTGTGGTTACAATGCTATTCTATCACTGGGACTCACACCCAGCTCTGCCCGTGCAGCTCTCGTCTTTTCTGACCCGAAGGACCGCTTCTTACTGGGGCCCACACAAAGCTCTGCTTTTGTAGCTCTATTGTGACCTGTGGTTACAATGCTATTCTAGCACGGGGACTCACACCCAGCTCTGCCTGTGCAGCTCTCGTCTTTTCTGACCCGCAGGGCCGCTTCTTACTGGGGCCCACACAAAGCTCTGCTTTTGTAGCTCTATTGTGACCTGTGGTAACAATGCTATTCTAGCACTGGAACTCACACCCAGCTCTGCCTGTGCAGTCTCACCTATTCTAACCCTTTGGACCGCTAATTACTGGGACACACACTAAGCAATGCATTTGTAGCTCTATTGTGACCTGTGGTGACAATGCTATTCTAGCATTGGGACTCACACCCAGCTCTGCCTGGGCAGCTCTCATCTTTTCTGACTCACAGGACTGCTTATCACTGGGCCCCACACAAAGCTCTGCTTTTGTAGCTCTATTGTGACCTGTGGTAACAATGCTATTCTAGCACTGGGACTCACACTCAGCTTTACCTGGGCAGCTCTCTTCTTTTCTGACCAACAGGACCGCTTCTTACTGGGGCTTACACATAGCTCTGCTTTTGTAGCTCGATTGTGACCTGTGGTAACAATGCTATTCTAGCACTGGGACTCACACCCAGCTCTGCCTGGGCAGCTCTCGTCTTTTCTGATCCGCAGGACCGCTTCTTACTGGGGCTCACACAAAGCTCTGCTTTTGTAGATCTATTGTGACCTGTGGTAACAATGCTACTCTAGCACGGGGACTCACACCCAGCTCTGCCTGAGCAGCTCTCGCCTATTCTAACCCTTTGGACCGCTAATTACTGGGACACACACTAAGCAATGCATTTGTAGCTCTATTGTGACCTGTGGTGACAATGCTATTCTAGCACGGGGACTCACACCCAGCTCTGCCTGGGCAGCTCTCGTCTTTTCTGACCTGCAGGACCGCTTCTTACTGGGGCCCACACACAGCTCTGCTTTTGTAGCTCTATTGTGACCTGTGGTGAGAATGCTATTCTAGCACTGGGACGCACACCCAGCTCTGCCTGGGCAGCTTTCGTCTATTCTGACTCGCAGGGCCGCTTCTTACCGGGGCCCACACAAAGCTCTGCTTTTGTAGCTCTCTTGTGACCTGTGGTAACAATGCTATTCTAGCACTGGGACGCACACCCAGCTCTGCCTGGGCAGCTTTCGTCTATTCTGACCCGCAGGACTGCTTCTTACCGGGGCCCACACAAAGCTCTGCTTTTGTAGCTCTGTTGTGACCTGTGGTAACAATTCTATTCTTGCACTGGGACTCACACCCAGCTCTGCCTGGGCAGCTTTCGTCTATTCTGACCCGCAGGACTGCTTCTTACCGGGGCCCACACAAAGCTCTGATTTTGTGGCTCTGTTGTGACCTGTGGTAACAATTCTATTCTTGCACTGGGACTCACACCCAGCTCTGCCTGGGCAGCTCTCGTCTATTCTGACCCGCAGGACCGCTTCTTACCGGGGCCCACACATAGCTCTGCTTTTGTAGCTCTATTGTGACCTGTGGTAACAATGCTATTCTACCACGGGGACTCACACCCAGCTCTGCCTGAGCAGTCTCACCTATTCTAACCCTTTGGACCGCTAATTACTGGGACACACACTAAGAAATGCATTTGTAGCTCTATTGTGACCTGTGGTGACAATGCTATTCTAGAACTGGGACTCACACCCAGCTCTGCCTGGGCAGCTCTCATCTTTTCTGACTCACAGGACTGCTTATCACTGGGCCCCACACAAAGCTCTGCTTTTGTAGCTCTATTGTGACCTGTGGTAACAATGCTATTCTAGCACTGGGACTCACACTCAGCTTTACCTGGGCAGCTCTCGTCTTTTCTGACCAACAGGACCGCTTCTTACTGGGGCCCACACATAGCTCTGCTTTTGTAGCTCGATTGTGACCTGTGGTAACAATGCTATTCTAGCACTGGGACTCACACCCAGCTCTGCCTGGGCAGCTCTCGTCTATTCTGACCCGCAGGACCGCTTCTTACCGGGGCCCACACAAAGCTCTGCTTTCGTAGCTCTGTTGTGACCTGTGGTAACAATGCTATTCTAGCACTGGGACTCACACCCAGCTCTGCCTGGGCAGCTCTCGTCTATTCTGACTTGCAGGACCGCTTCTTACCGGGGCCCACACACAGGTCTGCTTTTGTAGCTCTATTGTGACCTGTTGTAACAATGTTAGTCTAACACTGGGACTCACACCCAGCTCTGCCTGGACAGCTCTCGTCTATTCTGACCCGCAGGACCGTTACTTACTGGGGCTCAAACAAAGCTCTGCTTTTGTAGCTCTGTTGTGACCTGTGGTAACAAGGCTATTCTAGCACGGGGGACTCACACCCAGCTCTGCCTGGGCAGCTCTCATCTTTTCTGACCCACAGGACTGCTTATTACTGGGCCCCATACAAAGCTCTGCTTTTGTAGCTCTGTTGTGACCTGTGGTAACAATTCTATTCTAGCACTGGGACTCACACCCAGCTCTGCCTGAGCAGCTCTCGCCTATTCTAACCCTTTGGACCGCTAATTACTGGGACACACACTAAGCAATGCATTTGTTGCTCTATTGTGACCTGTGGTTACAATGCTATTCTAGCACGGGGACTCACACCCAGCTCTGCCTGGGCAGCTCTCGTCTTTTCTGACCCACAGGACCGCTTCTTACTGGGGCCCACACAAAGCTCTGCTTTTGTAGCTCTATTGTAACCTGTGGTAACGATGTTATTCTAGCACGGGGACTCACACCCAGCTCTGCCTGAGCAGCTCTCGCCTATTCTAACCCTTTGGACCACTAATTACTGGGACACACACAAAGCTCTGCTTTTGTAGCTCTGCTGTGACCTGTGGTAACAATGCTATTCTAGCACTGGGACGCACACCCAGCTCTGCCTGTGCAGCTCTCGTCTTTTCCGACCCACAGGACCGCTTCTTACCGGGGCCCACACAAAGCTCTGCTTTTGTAGCTCTGTTGTGACCTGTGGTAACAATGCTATTCTAGCACTGGGACTCACACCCAGCTCTGCCTGGGCAGTTCTCGTCTTTTCTGACCCGCAGGACCGCTTCTTACTGGGGCCCACACACAGCTCTGCTTTTGTAGCTCTATTGTGACCTGTGGTGACAATGCTATTCTAGCACTGGGACGCACACCCAGCTCTGCCTGGGCAGCTTTCGTCTATTCTGACTCGCAGGACCGCTTCTTACCGGGGTCCACACAAAGCTCTGCTTTTGTAGCTCTGTTGTGACCTGTGGTGACAATGCTATTCTAGCACTGGGACGCACACCCAGCTCTGCCTGGGCACCTTTCGTCTATTCTGACTCGCAGGACCGCTTCTTACCGGGGCCCACACAAAGCTCTGCTTTTGTAGCTCTGTTGTGACCTGTGGTAACAATGCTATTCTAGCACTGGGACGCACACCCAGCTCTGCCTGTGAAGCTCTCGTCTTTTCTGACCCGCAGGACCGCTTCTTACTGGGGCCCACACACAGCTCTGCTTTTGTAGCTCTATTGTGACCTGTGGTGACAATGCTATTCTTGCACTGGGACTCACACCCAGCTCTGCCTGGGCAGCTCTCGTCTTTTCTGATCCGCAGGACCGCTTCTTACTGGGGCCCACACACAGCTCTGCTTTTGTAGCTCTATTGTGACCTGTGGTGACAATGCTATTCTAGCACTGGGACTCACACCCAGCTCTGCCTCGGCAGCTCTCGTCTTTTCTGACCCGCAGGGCCGCTTCTTACTGGGACCCACACACAGCTCTGCTTTTGTAGCTCTGTTGTGACCTGTGGTGACAATGCTATTCTAGCACTGGGACGCACACCCAGCTCTGCCTGGGCAGCTTTCGTCTATTCTGACTCGCAGGACCGCTTCTTACCGGGGCCCACACAAAGCTCTGCTTTTGTAGCTCTGTTGTGACCTGTGGTAACAATGCTATTCTAGCACTGGGACGCACACCTAGCTCTGCCTGTGCAGCTCTCGTATTTTCTGACCAGCAGGACCGCTTCTTACTGGGGCCCACACACAGCTCTGCTTTTGTAGCTATTGTGACCTGTGGTGACAATGCTATTCTAGCACTGGGATTCACACCCAGCTCTGCCTGGGCAGCTCTCGTCTTTTCTAATCCGCAGGACCGCTTCTTACTGGGGCCCACACACAGCTCTGCTTTTGTAGCTCTATTGTGACCTGTGGTGACAATGCTATTCTAGCACTGGGACGCACACCCAGCTCTGCCTGAGCAGTCTCACCTATTCTAACCCTTTGGACCGCTAATTACTGGGACACACACTAAGCAATGCATTTGTAGCTCTATTGTGACCTGTGGTGACAATGCTATTCTAGAACTGGGACTCACACCCAGCTCTGCCTGGGCAGCTCTCATCTTTTCTGACTCACAGGACTGCTTATCACTGGGCCCCACACAAAGCTCTGCTTTTGTAGCTCTATTGTGACCTGTGGTAACAATGCTATTCTAGCACTGGGACTCACACTCAGCTTTACCTGGGCAGCTCTCGTCTTTTCTGACCAACAGGACCGCTTCTTACTGGGGCCCACACATAGCTCTGCTTTTGTAGCTCGATTGTGACCTGTGGTAACAATGCTATTCTAGCACTGGGACTCACACCCAGCTCTGCCTGGGCAGCTCTCGTCTATTCTGACCCGCAGGACCGCTTCTTACCGGGGCCCACACAAAGCTCTGCTTTCGTAGCTCTGTTGTGACCTGTGGTAACAATGCTATTCTAGCACTGGGACTCACACCCAGCTCTGCCTGGGCAGCTCTCGTCTATTCTGACCTGCAGGACCGCTTCTTACCGGGGCCCACACACAGGTCTGCTTTTGTAGCTCTATTGTGACCTGTTGTAACAATGTTAGTCTAACACTGGGACTCACACCCAGCTCTGCCTGGACAGCTCTCGTCTATTCTGACCCGCAGGACCGTTACTTACTGGGGCTCAAACAAAGCTCTGCTTTTGTAGCTCTGTTGTGACCTGTGGTAACAAGGCTATTCTAGCACGGGGGACTCACACCCAGCTCTGCCTGGGCAGCTCTCATCTTTTCTGACCCACAGGACTGCTTATTACTGGGCCCCATACAAAGCTCTGCTTTTGTAGCTCTGTTGTGACCTGTGGTAACAATTCTATTCTAGCACTGGGACTCACACCCAGCTCTGCCTGAGCAGCTCTCGCCTATTCTAACCCTTTGGACCGCTAATTACTGGGACACACACTAAGCAATGCATTTGTTGCTCTATTGTGACCTGTGGTTACAATGCTATTCTAGCACGGGGACTCACACCCAGCTCTGCCTGGGCAGCTCTCGTCTTTTCTGACCCACAGGACCGCTTCTTACTGGGGCCCACACAAAGCTCTGCTTTTGTAGCTCTATTGTAACCTGTGGTAACGATGTTATTCTAGCACGGGGACTCACACCCAGCTCTGCCTGAGCAGCTCTCGCCTATTCTAACCCTTTGGACCACTAATTACTGGGACACACACAAAGCTCTGCTTTTGTAGCTCTGCTGTGACCTGTGGTAACAATGCTATTCTAGCACTGGGACGCACACCCAGCTCTGCCTGTGCAGCTCTCGTCTTTTCCGACCCACAGGACCGCTTCTTACCGGGGCCCACACAAAGCTCTGCTTTTGTAGCTCTGTTGTGACCTGTGGTAACAATGCTATTCTAGCACTGGGACTCACACCCAGCTCTGCCTGGGCAGTTCTCGTCTTTTCTGACCCGCAGGACCGCTTCTTACTGGGGCCCACACACAGCTCTGCTTTTGTAGCTCTATTGTGACCTGTGGTGACAATGCTATTCTAGCACTGGGACGCACACCCAGCTCTGCCTGGGCAGCTTTCGTCTATTCTGACTCGCAGGACCGCTTCTTACCGGGGTCCACACAAAGCTCTGCTTTTGTAGCTCTGTTGTGACCTGTGGTGACAATGCTATTCTAGCACTGGGACGCACACCCAGCTCTGCCTGGGCACCTTTCGTCTATTCTGACTCGCAGGACCGCTTCTTACCGGGGCCCACACAAAGCTCTGCTTTTGTAGCTCTGTTGTGACCTGTGGTAACAATGCTATTCTAGCACTGGGACGCACACCCAGCTCTGCCTGTGAAGCTCTCGTCTTTTCTGACCCGCAGGACCGCTTCTTACTGGGGCCCACACACAGCTCTGCTTTTGTAGCTCTATTGTGACCTGTGGTGACAATGCTATTCTTGCACTGGGACTCACACCCAGCTCTGCCTGGGCAGCTCTCGTCTTTTCTGATCCGCAGGACCGCTTCTTACTGGGGCCCACACACAGCTCTGCTTTTGTAGCTCTATTGTGACCTGTGGTGACAATGCTATTCTAGCACTGGGACTCACACCCAGCTCTGCCTCGGCAGCTCTCGTCTTTTCTGACCCGCAGGGCCGCTTCTTACTGGGACCCACACACAGCTCTGCTTTTGTAGCTCTGTTGTGACCTGTGGTGACAATGCTATTCTAGCACTGCGACGCACACCCAGCTCTGCCTGGGCAGCTTTCGTCTATTCTGACTCGCAGGACCGCTTCTTACCGGGGCCCACACAAAGCTCTGCTTTTGTAGCTCTGTTGTGACCTGTGGTAACAATGCTATTCTAGCACTGGGACGCACACCTAGCTCTGCCTGTGCAGCTCTCGTATTTTCTGACCAGCAGGACCGCTTCTTACTGGGGCCCACACACAGCTCTGCTTTTGTAGCTATTGTGACCTGTGGTGACAATGCTATTCTAGCACTGGGATTCACACCCAGCTCTGCCTGGGCAGCTCTCGTCTTTTCTAATCCGCAGGACCGCTTCTTACTGGGGCCCACACACAGCTCTGCTTTTGTAGCTCTATTGTGACCTGTGGTGACAATGCTATTCTAGCACTGGGACGCACACCCAGCTCTGCCTGGGAAGCTTTCGTCTATTCTGACTCGCAGGACCGCTTCTTACCGGGGCCCACACAAAGCTCTGCTTTTGTAGCTCTGTTGTGACCTGTGGTAACAATGCTATTCTAGCACTGGGACTCACACCCAGCTCTGCCTGCGCAGCTTTCGTCTATTCTGACTCGCAGGACCGCTTCTTAACGGGGCCCACACAAAGCTCTGCTTTTGTAGCTCTGTTGTGACCTGTGGTAACAATGCTATTCTAGCACTGGGACTCACACCCAGCTTTGCCTGGGCAGTTCTCGTCTTTTCTGACCCGCAGGACCGCTTCCTACTGGGGCCACACACAGCTCTGCTTTTGTAGCTCTATTGTGACCTGTGGTGACAATGCTATTCTAGCACTGGGACGCACACCCAGCTCTGCCTGGGCAGCTTTCGTCTATTCTGACCCGCAGGACCGCTTCTTACCGGGCCCACACAAAGCTCTGCTTTTGTAGCTCTGTTGTGACCTGTGGTGACAATGCTATTCTAGCACTGGGACGCACACCTAGCTCTGCCTGGGCACCTTTCGTCTATTCTGACTCGCAGGACCGCTTCTTACCGAGGCCCACACAAAGCTCTGCTTTTGTAGCTCTGTTGTGACCTGTGGTAACAATGCTATTCTAGCACTGGGACGCACACCCAGCTCTGCCTGTGAAGCTCTCGTCTTTTCTGACCCGCAGGACCGCTTCTTACTGGGGCCCACACACAGCTCTGCTTTTGTAGCTCTATTGTGACCTGTGGTGACAATGCTATTCTAGCACTGGGACTCACACCCAGCTCTGCCTGGGCAGCTCTCGTCTTTTCTGATCCGTAGGACTGCTTCTTACTGGGGCCCACACACAGCTCTGCTTTTGTAGCTCTGTTGTGACCTGTGGTAACAATGCAATTCTAGCACTGGGACTCACACCCAGCTCTGCCTGGGCAGCTTTCGTCTATTCTGACCCGCAGGACTGCTTCTTACCGGGGCCCACACAAAGCTCTGCTTTTGTAGCTCTGTTGTGACCTGTGGTAACAATTCTATTCTTGCACTGGGACTCACACCCAGCTCTGCCTGGGCAGCTCTCGTCTATTCTGACCCGCAGGACCGCTTCTTACCGGGGCCCACACATAGCTCTGCTTTTGTAGCTCTATTGTGACCTGTGGTAACAATGCTATTCTACCACGGGGACTCACACCCAGCTCTGCCTGAGCAGTCTCACCTATTCTAACCCTTTGGACCGCTAATTACTGGGACACACACTAAGCAATGCATTTGTAGCTCTATTGTGACCTGTGGTGACAATGCTATTCTAGCATTGGGACTCACACCCAGCTCTGCCTGGGCAGCTCTCATCTTTTCTGACTCACAGGACTGCTTATCACTGGGCCCCACACAAAGCTCTGCTTTTGTAGCTCTATTGTGACCTGTGGTAACAATGCTATTCTAGCACTGGGACTCACACTCAGCTTTACCTGGGCAGCTCTCTTCTTTTCTGACCAACAGGACCGCTTCTTACTGGGGCCCACACATAGCTCTGCTTTTGTAGCTCGATTGTGACCTGTGGTAACAATGCTATTCTAGCACTGGGACTCACACCCAGCTCTGCCTGGGCAGCTCTCGTCTTTTCTGATCCGCAGGACCGCTTCTTACTGGGGCTCACACAAAGCTCTGCTTTTGTAGATCTATTGTGACCTGTGGTAACAATGCTATTCTAGCACGGGGACTCACACCCAGCTCTGCCTGAGCAGCTCTCGCCTATTCTAACCCTTTGGACCGCTAATTACTGGGACACACACTAAGCAATGCATTTGTAGCTCTATTGTGACCTGTGGTGACAATGCTATTCTAGCACGGGGACTCACACCCAGCTCTGCCTGGGCAGCTCTCGTCTTTTCTGACCCACAGGACCGCTTCTTACTGGGGCCCACACACAGCTCTGCTTTTGTAGCTCTATTGTGACCTGTGGTGAGAATGCTATTCTAGCACTGGGACGCACACCCAGCTCTGCCTGGGCAGCTTTCGTCTATTCTGACTCGCAGGGCCGCTTCTTACCGGGGCCCACACAAAGCTCTGCTTTTGTAGCTCTCTTGTGACCTGTGGTAACAATGCTATTCTAGCACTTGGACGCACACCCAGCTCTGCCTGGGCAGCTTTCGTCTATTCTGACCCGCAGGACTGCTTCTTACCGGGGCCCACACAAAGCTCTGCTTTTGTAGCTCTGTTGTGACCTGTGGTAACAATTCTATTCTTGCACTGGGACTCACACCCAGCTCTGCCTGGGCAGCTTTCGTCTATTCTGACCCGCAGGACTGCTTCTTACCGGGGCCCACACAAAGCTCTGATTTTGTGGCTCTGTTGTGACCTGTGGTAACAATTCTATTCTTGCACTGGGACTCACACCCAGCTCTGCCTGGGCAGCTCTCGTCTATTCTGACCCGCAGGACCGCTTCTTACCGGGGCCCACACATAGCTCTGCTTTTGTAGCTCTATTGTGACCTGTGGTAACAATGCTATTCTACCACGGGGACTCACACCCAGCTCTGCCTGAGCAGTCTCACCTATTCTAACCCTTTGGACCGCTAATTACTGGGACACACACTAAGCAATGCATTTGTAGCTCTATTGTGACCTGTGGTGACAATGCTATTCTAGAACTGGGACTCACACCCAGCTCTGCCTGGGCAGCTCTCATCTTTTCTGACTCACAGGACTGCTTATCACTGGGCCCCACACAAAGCTCTGCTTTTGTAGCTCTATTGTGACCTGTGGTAACAATGCTATTCTAGCACTGGGACTCACACTCAGCTTTACCTGGGCAGCTCTCGTCTTTTCTGACCAACAGGACCGCTTCTTACTGGGGCCCACACATAGCTCTGCTTTTGTAGCTCGATTGTGACCTGTGGTAACAATGCTATTCTAGCACTGGGACTCACACCCAGCTCTGCCTGGGCAGCTCTCGTCTTTTCTGATCCGCAGGACCGCTTCTTACTGGGGCTCACACAAAGCTCTGCTTTTGTAGATCTATTGTGACCTGTGGTAACAATGCTATTCTAGCACGGGGACTCACACCCAGCTCTGCCTGAGCAGCTCTCGCCTATTCTAACCCTTTGGACCGCTAATTACTGGGACACACACTAAGCAATGCATTTGTAGCTCTATTGTGACCTGTGGTGACAATGCTATTCTAGCACGGGGACTCACACCCAGCTCTGCCTGGGCAGCTCTCGTCTTTTCTGACCCGCAGGACCGCTTCTTACTGGGGCCCACACACAGCTCTGCTTTTGTAGCTCTATTGTGACCTGTGGTGACAATGCTATTCTAGCACTGGGACGCACACCCAGCTCTGCCTGGGCAGCTTTCGTCTATTCTGACTCGCAGGGCCGCTTCTTACCGGGGCCCACACAAAGCTCTGCTTTTGTAGCTCTCTTGTGACCTGTGGTAACAATGCTATTCTAGCACTGGGACGCACACCCAGCTCTGCCTGTGCAGCTCTCCTCTTTTCTGACCCGCAGGACCGCTTCTTACTGGGGCCCACACAAAGCTCTGCTTTTGTAGCTCTGTTGTGACCTGTGGTAACAATTCTATTCTTGCACTGGGACTCACACCCAGCTCTGCCTGGGCAGCTCTCGTCTTTTCTGACCCGCAGGACCGCTTCTTACCAGGGCCCACACATAGCTCTGCTTTTGTAGCTCTGTTGTGAACTGTGGTAACAATGTTATTCTAGCACTGGGACTCACTCCCAACTCTGCCTGGGCAGCTCTCATCTTTTCTGACCCACAGGACTGCTTCTTACTGGGGCCCACACATAGCTCTGCTTTTGTAGCTCTATTGTGACCTGTGGTAACAATGCTATTCTAGCACTGGGACTCACACCCAGCTCTACCTGTGCAGCTCTCGCCTATTCTAACCCTTTGGACCGCTAATTACTGGGACACACACTAAGCAATGCATTTGTAGCTCTATTGTGACCTGTGGTTACAATGCTATTCTAGCACTGGGACTCACACCCAGCTCTGCCCGTGCAGCTCTCGTCTTTTCTGACCCGAAGGACCGCTTCTTACTGGGGCCCACACAAAGCTCTGCTTTTGTAGCTCTATTGTGACCTGTGGTTACAATGCTATTCTAGCACGGGGACTCACACCCAGCTCTGCCTGTGCAGCTCTCGTCTTTTCTGACCCGCAGGGCCGCTTCTTACTGGGGCCCACACAAAGCTCTGCTTTTGTAGCTCTATTGTGACCTGTGGTAACAATGCTATTCTAGCACTGGAACTCACACCCAGCTCTGCCTGTGCAGTCTCACCTATTCTAACCCTTTGGACCGCTAATTACTGGGACACACACTAAGCAATGCATTTGTAGCTCTATTGTGACCTGTGGTGACAATGCTATTCTAGCATTGGGACTCACACCCAGCTCTGCCTGGGCAGCTCTCATCTTTTCTGACTCACAGGACTGCTTATCACTGGGCCCCACACAAAGCTCTGCTTTTGTAGCTCTATTGTGACCTGTGGTAACAATGCTATTCTAGCACTGGGACTCACACTCAGCTTTACCTGGGCAGCTCTCTTCTTTTCTGACCAACAGGACCGCTTCTTACTGGGGCTTACACATAGCTCTGCTTTTGTAGCTCGATTGTGACCTGTGGTAACAATGCTATTCTAGCACTGGGACTCACACCCAGCTCTGCCTGGGCAGCTCTCGTCTTTTCTGATCCGCAGGACCGCTTCTTACTGGGGCTCACACAAAGCTCTGCTTTTGTAGATCTATTGTGACCTGTGGTAACAATGCTACTCTAGCACGGGGACTCACACCCAGCTCTGCCTGAGCAGCTCTCGCCTATTCTAACCCTTTGGACCGCTAATTACTGGGACACACACTAAGCAATGCATTTGTAGCTCTATTGTGACCTGTGGTGACAATGCTATTCTAGCACGGGGACTCACACCCAGCTCTGCCTGGGCAGCTCTCGTCTTTTCTGACCCGCAGGACCGCTTCTTACTGGGGCCCACACACAGCTCTGCTTTTGTAGCTCTATTGTGACCTGTGGTGAGAATGCTATTCTAGCACTGGGACGCACACCCAGCTCTGCCTGGGCAGCTTTCGTCTATTCTGACTCGCAGGGCCGCTTCTTACCGGGGCCCACACAAAGCTCTGCTTTTGTAGCTCTCTTGTGACCTGTGGAAACAATGCTATTCTAGCACTGGGACGCACACCCAGCTCTGCCTGGGCAGCTTTCGTCTATTCTGACCCGCAGGACTGCTTCTTACCGGGGCCCACACAAAGCTCTGCTTTTGTAGCTCTGTTGTGACCTGTGGTAACAATTCTATTCTTGCACTGGGACTCACACCCAGCTCTGCCTGGGCAGCTTTCGTCTATTCTGACCCGCAGGACTGCTTCTTACCGGGGCCCACACAAAGCTCTGATTTTGTGGCTCTGTTGTGACCTGTGGTAACAATTCTATTCTTGCACTGGGACTCACACCCAGCTCTGCCTGGGCAGCTCTCGTCTATTCTGACCCGCAGGACCGCTTCTTACCGGGGCCCACACATAGCTCTGCTTTTGTAGCTCTATTGTGACCTGTGGTAACAATGCTATTCTACCACGGGGACTCACACCCAGCTCTGCCTGAGCAGTCTCACCTATTCTAACCCTTTGGACCGCTAATTACTGGGACACACACTAAGCAATGCATTTGTAGCTCTATTGTGACCTGTGGTGACAATGCTATTCTAGAACTGGGACTCACACCCAGCTCTGCCTGGGCAGCTCTCATCTTTTCTGACTCACAGGACTGCTTATCACTGGGCCCCACACAAAGCTCTGCTTTTGTAGCTCTATTGTGACCTGTGGTAACAATGCTATTCTAGCACTGGGACTCACACTCAGCTTTACCTGGGCAGCTCTCGTCTTTTCTGACCAACAGGACCGCTTCTTACTGGGGCCCACACATAGCTCTGCTTTTGTAGCTCGATTGTGACCTGTGGTAACAATGCTATTCTAGCACTGGGACTCACACCCAGCTCTGCCTGGGCAGCTCTCGTCTTTTCTGATCCGCAGGACCGCTTCTTACTGGGGCTCACACAAAGCTCTGCTTTTGTAGATCTATTGTGACCTGTGGTAACAATGCTATTCTAGCACGGGGACTCACACCCAGCTCTGCCTGAGCAGCTCTCGCCTATTCTAACCCTTTGGACCGCTAATTACTGGGACACACACTAAGCAATGCATTTGTAGCTCTATTGTGACCTGTGGTGACAATGCTATTCTAGCACGGGGACTCACACCCAGCTCTGCCTGGGCAGCTCTCGTCTTTTCTGACCCGCAGGACCGCTTCTTACTGGGGCCCACACACAGCTCTGCTTTTGTAGCTCTATTGTGACCTGTGGTGACAATGCTATTCTAGCACTGGGACGCACACCCAGCTCTGCCTGGGCAGCTTTCGTCTATTCTGACTCGCAGGGCCGCTTCTTACCGGGGCCCACACAAAGCTCTGCTTTTGTAGCTCTCTTGTGACCTGTGGTAACAATGCTATTCTAGCACTGGGACGCACACCCAGCTCTGCCTGTGCAGCTCTCCTCTTTTCTGACCCGCAGGACCGCTTCTTACTGGGGCCCACACAAAGCTCTGCTTTTGTAGCTCTGTTGTGACCTGTGGTAACAATTCTATTCTTGCACTGGGACTCACACCCAGCTCTGCCTGGGCAGCTCTCGTCTTTTCTGACCCGCAGGACCGCTTCTTACCAGGGCCCACACATAGCTCTGCTTTTGTAGCTCTGTTGTGAACTGTGGTAACAATGTTATTCTAGCACTGGGACTCACACCCAACTCTGCCTGGGCAGCTCTCATCTTTTCTGACCCACAGGACTGCTTCTTACTGGGGCCCACACATAGCTCTGCTTTTGTAGCTCTATTGTGACCTGTGGTAACAATGCTATTCTAGCACTGGGACTCACACCCAGCTCTACCTGTGCAGCTCTCGCCTATTCTAACCCTTTGGACCGCTAATTACTGGGACACACACTAAGCAATGCATTTGTAGCTCTATTGTGACCTGTGGTTACAATGCTATTCTAGCACTGGGACTCACACCCAGCTCTGCCCGTGCAGCTCTCGTCTTTTCTGACCCGAAGGACCGCTTCTTACTGGGGCCCACACAAAGCTCTTCTTTTGTAGCTCTATTGTGACCTGTGGTTACAATGCTATTCTAGCACGGGGACTCACACCCAGCTCTGCCTGTGCAGCTCTCGTCTTTTCTGACCCGCAGGGCCGCTTCTTACTGGGGCCCACACAAAGCTCTGCTTTTGTAGCTCTATTGTGACCTGTGGTAACAATGCTATTCTAGCACTGGAACTCACACCCAGCTCTGCCTGTGCAGTCTCACCTATTCTAACCCTTTGGACCGCTAATTACTGGGACACACACTAAGCAATGCATTTGTAGCTCTATTGTGACCTGTGGTGACAATGCTATTCTAGCATTGGGACTCACACCCAGCTCTGCCTGGGCAGCTCTCATCTTTTCTGACTCACAGGACTGCTTATCACTGGGCCCCACACAAAGCTCTGCTTTTGTAGCTCTATTGTGACCTGTGGTAACAATGCTATTCTAGCACTGGGACTCACACTCAGCTTTACCTGGGCAGCTCTCTTCTTTTCTGACCAACAGGACCGCTTCTTACTGGGGCTTACACATAGCTCTGCTTTTGTAGCTCGATTGTGACCTGTGGTAACAATGCTATTCTAGCACTGGGACTCACACCCAGCTCTGCCTGGGCAGCTCTCGTCTTTTCTGATCCGCAGGACCGCTTCTTACTGGGGCTCACACAAAGCTCTGCTTTTGTAGATCTATTGTGACCTGTGGTAACAATGCTACTCTAGCACGGGGACTCACACCCAGCTCTGCCTGAGCAGCTCTCGCCTATTCTAACCCTTTGGACCGCTAATTACTGGGACACACACTAAGCAATGCATTTGTAGCTCTATTGTGACCTGTGGTGACAATGCTATTCTAGCACGGGGACTCACACCCAGCTCTGCCTGGGCAGCTCTCGTCTTTTCTGACCCGCAGGACCGCTTCTTACTGGGGCCCACACACAGCTCTGCTTTTGTAGCTCTATTGTGACCTGTGGTGAGAATGCTATTCTAGCACTGGGACGCACACCCAGCTCTGCCTGGGCAGCTTTCGTCTATTCTGACTCGCAGGGCCGCTTCTTACCGGGGCCCACACAAAGCTCTGCTTTTGTAGCTCTCTTGTGACCTGTGGTAACAATGCTATTCTAGCACTGGGACGCACACCCAGCTCTGCCTGGGCAGCTTTCGTCTATTCTGACCCGCAGGACTGCTTCTTACCGGGGCCCACACAAAGCTCTGCTTTTGTAGCTCTGTTGTGACCTGTGGTAACAATTCTATTCTTGCACTGGGACTCACACCCAGCTCTGCCTGGGCAGCTTTCGTCTATTCTGACCCGCAGGACTGCTTCTTACCGGGGCCCACACAAAGCTCTGATTTTGTGGCTCTGTTGTGACCTGTGGTAACAATTCTATTCTTGCACTGGGACTCACACCCAGCTCTGCCTGGGCAGCTCTCGTCTATTCTGACCCGCAGGACCGCTTCTTACCGGGGCCCACACATAGCTCTGCTTTTGTAGCTCTATTGTGACCTGTGGTAACAATGCTATTCTACCACGGGGACTCACACCCAGCTCTGCCTGAGCAGTCTCACCTATTCTAACCCTTTGGACCGCTAATTACTGGGACACACACTAAGCAATGCATTTGTAGCTCTATTGTGACCTGTGGTGACAATGCTATTCTAGAACTGGGACTCACACCCAGCTCTGCCTGGGCAGCTCTCATCTTTTCTGACTCACAGGACTGCTTATCACTGGGCCCCACACAAAGCTCTGCTTTTGTAGCTCTATTGTGACCTGTGGTAACAATGCTATTCTAGCACTGGGACTCACACTCAGCTTTACCTGGGCAGCTCTCGTCTTTTCTGACCAACAGGACCGCTTCTTACTGGGGCCCACACATAGCTCTGCTTTTGTAGCTCGATTGTGACCTGTGGTAACAATGCTATTCTAGCACTGGGACTCACACCCAGCTCTGCCTGGGCAGCTCTCGTCTTTTCTGATCCGCAGGACCGCTTCTTACTGGGGCTCACACAAAGCTCTGCTTTTGTAGATCTATTGTGACCTGTGGTAACAATGCTATTCTAGCACGGGGACTCACACCCAGCTCTGCCTGAGCAGCTCTCGCCTATTCTAACCCTTTGGACCGCTAATTACTGGGACACACACTAAGCAATGCATTTGTAGCTCTATTGTGACCTGTGGTGACAATGCTATTCTAGCACGGGGACTCACACCCAGCTCTGCCTGGGCAGCTCTCGTCTTTTCTGACCCGCAGGACCGCTTCTTACTGGGGCCCACACACAGCTCTGCTTTTGTAGCTCTATTGTGACCTGTGGTGACAATGCTATTCTAGCACTGGGACGCACACCCAGCTCTGCCTGGGCAGCTTTCGTCTATTCTGACTCGCAGGGCCGCTTCTTACCGGGGCCCACACAAAGCTCTGCTTTTGTAGCTCTCTTGTGACCTGTGGTAACAATGCTATTCTAGCACTGGGACGCACACCCAGCTCTGCCTGTGCAGCTCTCCTCTTTTCTGACCCGCAGGACCGCTTCTTACTGGGGCCCACACAAAGCTCTGCTTTTGTAGCTCTGTTGTGACCTGTGGTAACAATTCTATTCTTGCACTGGGACTCACACCCAGCTCTGCCTGGACAGCTCTCGTCTTTTCTGACCCGCAGGACCGCTTCTTACCAGGGCCCACACATAGCTCTGCTTTTGTAGCTCTGTTGTGAACTGTGGTAACAATGTTATTCTAGCACTGGGACTCACACCCAACTCTGCCTGGGCAGCTCTCATCTTTTCTGACCCACAGGACTGCTTCTTACTGGGGCCCACACATAGCTCTGCTTTTGTAGCTCTATTGTGACCTGTGGTAACAATGCTATTCTAGCACTGGGACTCACACCCAGCTCTACCTGTGCAGCTCTCGCCTATTCTAACCCTTTGGACCGCTAATTACTGGGACACACACTAAGCAATGCATTTGTAGCTCTATTGTGACCTGTGGTTACAATGCTATTCTAGCACTGGGACTCACACCCAGCTCTGCCCGTGCAGCTCTCGTCTTTTCTGACCCGAAGGACCGCTTCTTACTGGGGCCCACACAAAGCTCTGCTTTTGTAGCTCTATTGTGACCTGTGGTTACAATGCTATTCTAGCACGGGGACTCACACCCAGCTCTGCCTGTGCAGCTCTTGTCTTTTCTGACCCGCAGGGCCGCTTCTTACTGGGGCCCACACAAAGCTCTGCTTTTGTAGCTCTATTGTGACCTGTGGTAACAATGCTATTCTAGCACTGGAACTCACACCCAGCTCTGCCTGTGCAGCTCTCGCCTATTCTAACCCTTTGGACCGCTAATTACTGGGACCCACACAAAGCTCTGCTTTTGTAGCTCTGTTGTGACCTGTGGTAAAAATGCTATTCTAGCACTGGGACGCACACCTAGCTCTGCCTGTGCAGCTCTCGTATTTTCTGACCCGCAGGACCGCTTCTTACTGGGGCCCACACAAAGCTCTGATTTTGTAGCTCTATTGTGACCTGTGGTGACAATGCTATTCTAGCACTGGGATTCACACCCAGCTCTGCCTGGGCAGCTCTCGTCTTTTCTGACCCGCAGGACCGCTTCTTACCGGGGCCCACACAAAGCTCTGCTTTTGTAGCTCTGTTGTGACCTGTGGTAACAATGCAATTCTAGCACTGGGACTCACACCCAGCTCTGCCTGGGCAGCTTTCGTCTGTTCTGACCCGCAGGACCGCTTCTTACCGGGGCCCACACAAAGCTCTGCTTTTGTAGCTCTGTTGTGACCTGTGGTGACAATGCTATTCTAGCACTGGGACGCACACCCAGCTCTGCCTGGGCACCTTTCGTCTATTCTGACTCGCAGGACCGCTTCTTACCGAGGCCCACACAAAGCTCTGCTTTTGTAGCTCTGTTCTGACCTGTGGTAACAATGCTATTCTAGCACTGGGACGCACACCCAGCTCTGCCTGTGAAGCTCTCGTCTTTTCTGACCCGCAGGACCGCTTCTTACTGGGGCCCACACACAGCTCTGCTTTTGTAGCTCTATTGTGACCTGTGGTGCAATGCTATTCTAGCACTGGGACTCACACCCAGCTCTGCCTGGGCAGCTCTCGTCTTTTCTGATCCGCAGGACCGCTTCTTACTGGGGCCCACACACAGCTCTGCTTTTGTAGCTCTATTGTGACCTGTGGTGACAATGCTATTCTAGCACTGGGACTCACACCCAGCTCTGCCTGGGCAGCTCTCGTCTTTTCTGACCCGCAGGACCGCTTCTTACTGGGACCCACACACAGCTCTGCTTTTGTAGCTCTGTTGTGACCTGTGGTGACAATGCTATTCTAGCACTGGGACGCACACCCAGCTCTGCCTGGGCAGCTTTCGTCTATTCTGACTCGCAGGACCGCTTCTTACCGGGGCCCACACAAAGCTCTGCTTTTGTAGCTCTGTTGTGACCTGTGGTAACAATGCTATTCTAGCACTGGGACGCACACCCAGCTCTGCCTGTGCAGCTCTCGTATTTTCTGACCCGCAGGACCGCTTCTTACTGGGGCCCACACAAAGCTCTGATTTTGTAGCTCTATTGTGACCTGTGGTGACAATGCTATTCTAGCACTGGGATTCACACCCAGCTCTGCCTGGGCAGCTCTCGTCTTTTCTGACCCGCAGGACCGCTTCTTACCGGGGCCCACACAAAGCTCTGCTTTTGTAGCTCTGTTGTGACCTGTGGTAACAATGCAATTCTAGCACTGGGACTCACACCCAGCTCTGCCTGGGCAGCTTTCGTCTATTCTGACCCGCAGGACTGCTTCTTACCGGGGCCCACACAAAGCTCTGCTTTTGTAGCTCTGTTGTGACCTGTGGTAACAATTCTATTCTTGCACTGGGACTCACACCCAGCTCTGCCTGGGCAGCTCTCGTCTATTCTGACCCGCAGGACCGCTTCTTACCGGGGCCCACACATAGCTCTGCTTTTTTAGCTCTATTGTGACCTGTGGTAACAATGCTATTCTACCACGGGGACTCACATCCAGCTCTGCCTGAGCAGTCTCACCTATTCTAACCCTTTGGACCGCTAATTACTGGGACACACACTAAGCAATGCATTTGTAGCTCTATTGTGACCTGTGGTGACAATGCTATTCTAGCACTGGGACTCACACCCAGCTCTGCCTGGGCAGCTCTCATCTTTTCTGACTCACAGGACTGCTTATCACTGGGCCCCACACAAAGCTCTGATTTTGTAGCTCTATTGTGACCTGTGGTGACAATGCTATTCTAGCACGGGAACTCACACCCAGCTCTGCCTGGGCAGCTCTCGTCTTTTCTGACCCGCAGGACCGCTTCTTACCGGGGCCCACACTAAGCTCTGCTTTTGTAGCTCTGTTGTGACCTGTGGTAACAATGCTATTCTAGCACTGGGACTCACACCCAGCTCTGCCTGGGCAGCTCTCGTCTTTTCTGACCCAAAGGACCGCTTCTTACCGGGGCCCACACAAAGCTCTGCTTTTGTAGCTCTGTTGTGACCTGTGGTAACAATGCTATTCTAGCACTGGGACTCACACCCAGCTCTGCCTGGGCAGCTCTCGTCTATTCTGACTTGCAGGACCGCTTCTTACCGGGGCCCACACACAGGTCTGCTTTTGTAGCTCTATTGTGACCTGTGGTAACAATGTTAGTCTAGCACTGGGACTCACACCCAGCTTTACCTGGGCAGCTCTCGCCTATTCTAACCCTTTGGACCGCTAATTACTGGGACACACACTAAGCAATGCATTTGTAGCTCTATTGTGACCTGTGGTGACAATGCTATTCTAGCACGGGGACTCACACCCAGCTCGGCCTGGGCAGCTCTCGTCTTTTCTGACCCGCAGGACCGCTACCTACTGGGGCCTACACACAGCTGTGCTTTTGTAGCTCTATTGTGACCTGTGGTGACAATGCTATTCTAGCACTGGGACTCACACCCAGCTCTGCCTGGGCAGCTCTCGTCTATTCTGACTTGCAGGACCGCTTCTTACCGGGGCCCACACACAGGTCTGCTTTTGTAGCTCTATTGTGACCTGTGGTAACAATGCTATTCTAGCACGGGGACTCACACCCAGCTCTGCCTGAGCAGCTCTCGCCTATTCTAACCCTTTGGACCGCTAATTACTGGGACACACACTAAGCAATGCATTTGTAGCTCTATTGTGACCTGTGGTGACAATGCTATTCTAGCACGGGGACTCACACCCAGCTCGGCCTGGGCAGCTCTCGTCTTTTCTGACCCGCAGGACCGCTACCTACTGGGGCCTACACACAGCTCTGCTTTTGTAGCTCTATTGTGACCTGTGGTGACAATGCTATTCTAGCACTGGGACGCACACCCAGCTCTGCCTGGGCAGCTTTCGTCTATTCTGACTCGCGGGGACGCTTCTTACCGGGGCCCACACAAAGCTCTGCTTTTGTAGCTCTCTTGTGACCTATGGTAACAATGCTATTCTAGCACTGGGACGCACACCCAGCTCTGCCTGTGCAGCTCTCGTCTTTTCTGACCCGCAGGACTGCTTCTTACTGGGGCCCACACATAGCTCTGCTTTTGTAGCTCTATTGTGACCTGTGGTAACAATGCTATTCTAGCACTGGGACTCACACCCAGCTCTACCTGTGCAGCTCTCGCCTATTCTAACCCTTTGGACCGCTAATTACTGTGAAGTGGGAGAATGGAAGACCAGGCTCCCGTCCTTCACCTCTCGCGCTTGGCCTAAAGGGTCACGACCCAGACACCCGCCACGAGAAGAGTTTGTCCATTTACCAGACGACCAGATACCCTGGTACAGGAACATACGGATGTGTCCATCTGCCTGCCCAACAGCCCGCACTGGCCATGCCGACACCTGCGGCACGGACCAACTAGACTAAAATCTACACGTCGTTAGAGATGCCATGACGACCTAGACAACGGGAAGCACATCTGTACAAATATACACACTGGACATTCCCACACCGATCTACACGAAGAATATACTCAGTGCTATGACGTAGGCGACAGGCATATTCACGGACGTGCATCTTTATTATTTTTACATAGGCTTTCAGAATGCAGAAACGCAAGACGCGTCATGAACTCATCTACAAAGCTTGCTCACGCTTCTCTTGAAACCAGTTACCACCATGAGAAGTATAATGAAGACACGATACTGGTCATGGAACTATATGCTACTATAACCTAAGGCACCTATGCACCAAACGGACCACTTATGCACCAGGCCCAAGTAGGCCTCAAACAAGAGCTCCCGTGGACATTAACAAAGCAAGAGTCAGGTTGCTGATCCTGCAGAATGAGCCCGGTGAAACATCCAGCCAAGGTCGCAATGTTGCAAACCCACATTCCAAGAACAAAGCATCAAAGGCACGATGTTGCAACCTCGCACTCCGCGCACCAACGTTAAGGTCAAACCTGCAAATTAAACCAGACACACAGTGGAAAAGCAATATTAATTGTGCAGAATTCTGCCTCAAACACGGTCCCTCCCCACGTGACCAAGCCGAACCTGACGAGATGCCAAACCCAGGAGAGAAGAGGCGTCTGGATCCCTCGCTACGAGACACAGGCAGATACACTTGAAAGGCTCAATGGACATCTGCGACAGTGGGAGCGGTCAGCCTTCCAGCTATGAATAAATCCTCACATTGTCTGCTCGTACCCATAGTGAAACATTGTTGCAAATTGCAGGTACACCGAGAGCTGGGAACAGCGGTGGTCCCAGGCTGGGAAGCTCACGGGCGCACCAATCAGAACATGGGGCTCTTATCACTGACGCCAGTAATATTAACCAATCCTCAGGAGTCTTCATGTAACAATTCTCATGTATCTAATTGTAGGGACAACCCAGATATATCACCTGACTACCCTTTGTCCACTAACATTGTTCTCTATATGTGTGCTATACTAACCCTACCACTCGAGCAACCAATTAAGAGTGGCGATAGGTTTTTTGTTAACTTTCTGAAGTGACGCAAGTAGCGCGTCATAATACAGTAAAAAGGGCCTGCGAGCCCCACGATTGTGTGTGTGTCAGGACGGACGCGTACGCTCCTTGACCCATCCCTGCCGTTTTGTCTAATAAACAGCAGAGTCACCTTGCTCCTTGTGTGTGTCTCATACTCTATCTCATCTGGGATACACGGGAGGAGTTGGGGCCTCCCTGCCTGGAGGTCTGCGGACGGCCCGGCCGACCCCGGCAGAATTTCCCCCCGACAAGTTGGAGGCACTGCTGAGATCTGTTTAAGATCGACTTTTTATTTTTTACTTTTTCCAGGCACTCCCGTTGCGAGGAGGCCCGGCGGCGCGGCCCCCTCTGCCGTTGCCCCCTTCTGAGGACTACAGGACCATCGCGGAGCTGCGAGAAGACCGGACAGCGCAATCCGGATATTGGCCCTCGGGAGCCGGTTGAGAAGTATCCCGCCCGCGGTTGGCGAGTGTCCAGACGTGGTCCAGACGAGGGGAGGTGGCGAGCCGCTCGGAGGGGTGCACGCAGTCGAGCGGCCCTGCATCGAGAGAACTTGGTGAGCATGACACGCACAACAAGCAATGCGAAATTGTGAGGGAGGGGGGAGGAAGTAAATAAGGGAGGAGGGAGGTGTTGTACAGATGCACGGCGAAGGTCTAACAACTTAGTGTTGCCAATGGAATGAATGGTAGCGAAACGAGTGCGAGAGCAGTCGGCTACGTCACGCGAAGGAGGGGGGCGGAGCACGAAAACATCACGTGCGGCCGCTCGTAAGACACTGATTGGCCTAAGTCGCGACTACGTGTAAGGGTGGGTGTGTGTGGTTTCCTACGATTTGGCATTTATTGATCAATGAGTAGACGAGGATCCCTATTGTTCGAGCAAGAAACTCGATAGGTAGATGACGTTTCCCTGTAGGCGGTAGCTAGTTGCCTAGTTGCCCAATACGGAAGATAATTGGCTGGTTAAGCCCTCCTGTTGAGGGGCGTATCACACGCGAGGCGACGCAGCGTGCACAGTCCGATTATATTATTGGTTTGATTACCTTGTTCCAGGAGTGACAGGAAGACAGCTGTAGGGTTAGCGGGGGTAGATTGCAAGTGTATTTTGAACTTAAAGAACATATGAAGAATGTACCAGTAGCTTGAAGAGATCGGTGACGTCACCAGTAGGGATTTAATAGGATATCGCGAGCACAAGGAACTTTGGTTTTGAGAGTAGTGGGGAAGAGAAATATGATAAGGGAACGGACACGGAGATAAACGATAAACGAGTGGGGCGTGGCTGCGCACGGAGAACGCCGGCCACGGCAAGTGTAAAAGGGGGAGGAGAACGGGGAAGCAGGACGACTGTATAAGAGCGTCGTAAGGGATACGCAGCCGCAGGGGGCTGATATACAAATGTAAAACCATACATATATATATATATATATTTTTTATTTTTTATTTTAATAATTTTTTATTGCATAATTTGTCAAAGGATTGTCATAAGTCCCCACACTTGCGGGGCCAGGTAAACAATATAAGGTTGTATATTGTAAACTGTTAGTGAAGGGAAGGGTAACAAGTGGAGCGCCACTATGTCATACGGGACAGGGTCGGGAGGGTGGGGGAACACCCTCACTACCCCACTACAACACATATGCACCACACTGCCACCCCATAGGGAGAAATTAATTAAGTACAGCATAGAGTGGACCCAGGGGACGGATAACAAAATGTTAACACCATGGCCGCCTAATGGTAGTTTCGATCCATATGCCCAACATTCACTGCTAAACCATCTGCACAATACATACAAGGGGAAGAAGTTGGCAAACCATGTGGAGGTGTTTAACTTATGGAGGATGTTCCAGGGGTCCCGACCAGGACCAAATGGAATGTTCACTATGGGGGAAACACTGGAAGAAAAGGAGATTAAGAAAGAAGGAGAGGATGGGAAAAAGGGGCGTGAAAGCACAAAGAATACAGGGAACGGAGGAGAGGGAGGAGAAAAGATTGATAAATCAGACGACATAAAAAAGGAACCGAGCAACGAGATACCCATAACACCGGGAGTGAAAACAGAGGGAGGAGGGTTGTACCCTTTAAGAGAATTAGGAGAAATAGAAGGACAGTTAAGGGCGGCTGAAGGATACTCGAACCCGGCATACAGCCCTCCACCATATGTGGCTCATAGGAAGATGGGGGAGGGGAGGATTGGAGAAGAGCAGACTGTAGAGATAGGAAATGATGAGTGGGTAGCTGCACAGATATTATTAAAATTAGGAGGTTCACTAACTGGAGAAGAGAGGGAGGTAGTAAAGAGAACAGACGAGGATAGTGCAAGAGAGAGTGAAATGAGGGGGGAGGAGCTATTACGGCAAAAGGAAGAGATTTTGGAGGAAAGATTAGCAAAGCTAAGGGATGAGCAGAATGAATTGATAAAACAGCTTGAGAGGGAGGAAAGAGAGAGAGTGAGGAAAAGGAAAGAAGGTAAGAACGAATTGGAAAAATTAAGGGAACGAAATGAGGAGCAAAGGAGAGAAGCTGAAAGGGTAAAAGCAGCAGCAGACAGGGTATCAAGAGTAGTGCTGAGAGAGAAGAAGAAGGAAGAAGAAGAAAAAGAAAAGGAAATGGCAATATGGAAGAGGAGGGTACTATCAGAGACAGCTAAGAAATATGAAGAGGGGAAAGTAATAGAAAGTATAGTAGAAAGAGAAAGGGTGAAATGGGAAAGGAAGAAAGAGGATGAAAGAATATTGGAACAGATGAGCAACGAAGTGATGGAGGAATTGAAAAGGAAAAGGGAGGAAAATAGTAGGGAGATGGAGGAGAGAAGTGAAGGGGAAAGAGAAGGGAGGAGTAGGGAGAGTGAAAAATGGGGGGATGTATATAGAAGTAGAGAAGTAGCAACAACATCAGCACTAGGGGGAGCAGTTGGTAACAAAGGAAAAGGAGAAATAGACCTAATAGACTTAGAAACAGTAACAATAAAAGGGAAAAAGGCAGAGTGGGGGATGCCATTTATGAATGATTTTTGCAGTGAGGAGGAAGAAGGAGTGGAGAGGGAAGGAAGAAAGAGTGAAAGGGAAAGCTTAGATAAGCTATACATCACTCGAACAAACATAGACTCGCCATGGATCAGTAGGAGAAGGGAGGACCTGGAGAGAAGTGAGGAGGGAGTGCAAGGACTAGTGGAAAGACAAACCCATGAAACCACACCATCCCCATCTCCATCACGCCCTCCCCCATCGCACCCTACATGCTCAACCACCGCACGCTCGCTGCGCAGAATAAAGCTCGCGCCCTTCATGGACCAACTGACACCCTATGCATGTCGGCTTAGAGACCTCCCTAGTCGCAGGCAAGACAGACAAATAAACACGCCCACATTAAATACAGGAAATGACGAAAGGAGGGGAAAGGATGGAGAAGGAGTTAGGAGCAGGGGTAATAAGGACGAAATTGAAGAGGTAAAGGAAACGGAAGAAGAGGAGGGGTGTGAGGACTCGATATTATGGAACGTAAAGGGTGACACAAGACACAACTTAATGCCACTGTTGGAGAGAGGAGGGGTTAGATCACAGTACGTCCCTTGGAAGCATACGGATAAAGAAAATATAAAATGTAGGCTCCCATCACTAAGTGGAGGTGCGGGTAAGTGGATATATGAAATGGAAAAACACACCGCAGGACAGAAACTAGCAGTAGGAGATGTAAAGGGCCTGTTAATATCAATATTAGGGGATAGAGCGGATGACATTTGGAAGAGAGCGGGATTCCATGGGGTAACAATAACAAACACATCGCATCATGGGGCACCATTTGCAAACTGCAGACATGCGCTATGGCAGGCACTGAGAGTACAGTACCCAGACACATCAGACATAGGAGCAATTACTTCCCGTAAGACGCGTGAGAATGAGGATCCTGTTGATTATATCCAGGATATCCAAGAGAAGTGGCGCATGGAAACTAGAGAACAATGGGACAAAACACCAGCCATATTTTATCATATACTAGTACAAGGGCTCCCAGAAGGAGTTCAGAAACAACTAAAGAAAGTAGTGGGAATGGAAGCAAAACCATGGCCAGAAATACAACTGACTATAGTACATCACTGCAGGACATGGCAAGGAAAAATGAAACAAAAGGAAGAGGACAGGAAAACAGAAGAGGCTAAACTAGTACAGAAAAAACGTACTAAATACACAATGGAAGGGGCACTAATAACTACGGCCACACCAATGGCCCAAAGCCCCACACAAGTAGTGGCTGCACAAGATCCCGCTCAAATAGCACCTCCACAGACTATAACACAACAAGTCCCGCCACTGCAATTACACGCACCAAACATGGGAGGAGGGTACCCAATGCAAGGAGCTGGGTATTATAGTTATAACAGGGGGAGAGGAGGATTTATGAGAGGGAGAGGATACGGATATAATACCCAACAGCAGGTGGGAGGACTTAGAAATTCCTACCCCACAGGGCAACCAGTATATCAGGACAACACAGGGAGCTTCCCATGGCAAAGCAGGGAACCACCCGTGTGTTGGAGTTGTGGATTATTAGGACACATGTCACGTACGTGTAGGGTCAGGCCAGGAACACCAGCATGGAATGAACAGGCACAACCTAGGACCTCACAAGAACAGCAGGGCATACAACAACAGCAGACGTTACAACAAGGAAGTGACCTACAACAACAAATAACACAACAACAGCCACAAACATATTCACTGCCACAACAACAAATAACACAACAACAGCCACTGCCACAACAACAAGTAGCGCTAACACAACAACCCCAAACTCAACAAACGCAATTGGGTAGGGTGACGGTCTTGGGACACAACCCTTACACAGGGAATGGCCAATCATTGTACCCCCAATAGGACAGCCCACAGACGGCCTTGGTGTGTCCCATCCTGTCAGTAACACCTAATAGTGCGGAGGAGCCACGCATAGAGGTAATGATAGGTGACAAAAAATTATCATTCCTTGTTGACACCGGGGCAACCCGGTCTTGCATAAGGGAAGGTAAATTTAAGATGTCAGGCGAAGCCATGAACACCCAAGGATTTTCTGGGGCTAAAGGGTTGGTTCCCTTTACTGATAACGTTCCCTTATCTATTGGAGATTATGATCTGTCGGTTCCACTTTTGTATTATAGTGCCTCACCAGTAAATATACTGGGGAGGGACATAATGAACAGGTTGAATATGACGATCTCCTTTACAGAGGATGGCATAATTTGCTCTACTCCAGGGATTAACATGCTCGCAGCACGACAGATTATGCAAGCATACTGTGGACAGACAGCGATTAGGGCGGAACCAGTAGATGGCGAGCTATTCCAGTATGGAACAGACATGGCATTTGCATGGATGCCAGGGATAGAAGGGAAAATATGGAGGAGGCCAGCAGCCTATCTGTTCCGACCAGAAACACCTGTTAATGAACCAGAAGGAAAGGTGTTTGTAATGGACATTGAAAGCATTATTGCAACAGCTGATTATATTGCTGTGCACGCCCAAGATAAAGAAGGGAGAGCATGGAGGGCAGTGATAGCACTAGCAGAAGGATGTAGGCTGACCCAGGTGTCAGATGAGGAGCTGTTCTCAGAAGAAAAGGAGGAAGGTGAAATGGTGTTCATGATGAGTGTAGAAATATGGCTCACAAACAAGTAGCACAGAAAATTGCAATGGCACTTGAGGCACCCGCATGCACCCCAGTCCCCTTCTTTAAGGAGGATATGTCAAGGGTGCCCAAATCATTATGGACTATTAGCCCTTATGACGTGGGATGCATAAAAAGCATAGGGGGTGTAAGGATAAAATTGAAAAAAGGTGCCATACTACCAAGAGTGAAACAGTACCCACTGTCAAAAGAGGCAGATGAGGGCATATATGAAACCATAACGGCCCTTATAAACAACGGCATATTGGTCCCCTCAGAGTCACCATGTAACACGGCTGTGTACCCAGTGCGCAAGGCAAAAGGGGGGTTTTGGCGCTTCATACAGGACCTCAGGCCCTTGAACAACATAGTAGAAGCAGAGTATCCAGTAACAGCAAACCCGGCCACAATATTGTGTGGCATTCCAGCAGAAGCATCACGATTTACAGTGATTGACCTTAAAAATGCTTTTTTCTCAATACCATTACACCCAGACTCACAAGATTTGACAAGCTTCACTTACCGAAATACAAAGTGGAAACATACCAGTTTGCCACAGGGGTATTGTGAATCACCCTCAATTTTCAATAGAGTAATACAGATGGATTTGGGTAACGTTGAAGTGGAAAGCACAGTGTTACAGTATGTGGATGACATAATAATTTGCAGTACAAACGAAAGTAAATGCAGAGAGGACTCCTTAAAAATGTTGACGATATTGGCTGAAAAAGGGTACAAGGTAGACATGGAAAAGATACAATACTGTCAGGAACAGGTACTTTACATTGGCCAACTGATATCCCAACATGGAAGAAAGATTGCACCACAAAGAGCACAGGCCATTTCAAGCACTCCAATGCCACAGACTGTGAGAGAACTGCAGCAATTTCTGGGGCTGTGCAACTACTGTAGAGCATGGGTATTTGATTACAGTTCATACATAGGACCCCTGCTTGAGGGTTTGAGGGAAGCAAATAAAGGGGAGAAAAAGTTGGGGTGGACTATGGAAATGAGGGAGGCCTTTGATGAATTGAAAGACGCGATATCAACTGCTCCAGTACTGGCATCCCCAGACTATGAGCGACGATTTTTTATATTTTCACATTGCGACTCAGCAGTGATGAAAGCAGTATTGGCCCAAAAAACGAGCATGGGCTATAAACCAGTAGCATTTTACAGCGGTCACTTAGACCCTGTGATGTTAGGTCACTTCCCTTGTGAACAAGGTCTCGCTGCAGCTGCTTTTGCAGTGGAAAAAGCATCAGCAATAACCATGGGGTGTCCAACTACACTGTTTGTGGAACATGCACTATTTGCAATATTGAATAAACCTAAGTCCACACTAACAACACAGAGGGCATCAGGTTATGAGATCATTTTGTCTAGAGCTGAACTAGCAATTGTTAGATGTAGCACGGTTAACCCTGCAAGGTTCCTAGCAGAAGTAATTGAGGAGGGAGATTACGCCCATGACTGCACCCAAATAACTGAAATGTACTCATGTACTAGAAAAGTTGAAGAAAACGCACTCGAGGGAGGTGAGCTTTTATTTATTGATGGGTCATCCACTATTGATCAAGGAGATGGGATACGGAGGACTGGGGCAGCAGTGGTAAAAATGATGGAGGCGCCGGTGTGTGTGGCTATGAAATGTGTACAATTACCACAGCATTACTCTGCTCAAGCCGCGGAACTGGTTGCACTAATATTGGCATTGAAGGAAAGTTTTGACAAACGAGTAACCATATATTCCGACAGTGCATATGTTACATCCACTGTCCACTCAGGGCTATCAAAATGGAGAAGAAGAGGGTTTAGGAGAGCTGATGGCACTCCAGTGCAACATGCCCTCTTATTGGCTGAACTAATTGAAGTAATAAACGACCCCCAGGAACTAGCCCTAGTAAAATGCACCGCACACACCAATGGTGAAGACCACGTCTCAAAAGGGAATGCAGCAGCAGACGCACATGCGAAATATGCTGCATACTTTGGTGAGATATGGAACCCCACAGACTCACAGAGAGGGAGAGGGAGGGGAATGGCTAGGGAGATGTTGATAAGAGAAGGGTACACCCATCTCCCAGCCACACAGATTATGGAGCTACAAGCGGCTGCACCAATGGCCGAAAAAGAAATATGGGTAAAAAGAGGATGTACAATGTCACCAACCGACGCACTATGGCGCCAGGGTGGCACTGGAAAAGTTGTAATACCATTGGCACTTTTAAACACAGCCCTGAGCCAATTACATCACCCAGCCCATACAGGCAAGGAAATAATTGCAGCACGAATTAGAGAAGATTGGTTCTGTCCCGAGTTAAATTCTCATGTGTCGAATTTTATCAGCAATTGTCTCACATGCCAACAGTTTACGGCCGGTCATACCCTAAAAGTGATAAGAGGTACCATACCCCGGCCAGAGGGACCTTTTCGGCACCTTCACATTGACTATGTTGATATGATCAACATATGTCAAGGTAATACATATATGATTGTAGTAGTATGTCCATTCTCTAGGTGGATTGAAGCAGGGCCCTGTTCACACCCAGATGCATTTAGAGCAGCCAAATTCCTAGTAAGGGAGGTCTTCCCCAGGTGGGGAGTGTGCGAGGTGTTAAGGTCAGACAATGGCCCGCATTTTGCAAACGAAATGTTCCAGCATATCACATCCTTGCTGAGCATAAAACACAAATTTGCATGTGCATACCACCCACAGGCTAACGGTGTATGTGAACGCCTGAATGGCCTATTGAAGGAGGCAATTGCAAAAATACAACAAACAACAAAGAAAAGTTGGTTGTATTGCCTTCCATTAGCCCTATTTGAATTGAGGAATAGGCCAGGGTCCGACCACCACCTCACCCCTCACGAGGTGGTTACTGGACATCAAATGCGCCTTCCCCTAACGCCAACGTCAAGGGCATTCACTGACCACGAAAGTTCAGCGAGTGTGTTAGGTGATGAAATGTATCAATATGTGTCTTCTTTGATTACTAGTGTTGTGTTTGTGTCTCAACAGCTCGAGCGCACACGGGGCGGGTCTACCAGCAACCAAGAAGAAGGCGCCAGTACAGAAGTGGAAAAGGAGAACTTGTGCAAACTTGCCAAAGGTGACCACGTGCTACTTCGCAATTTCAATAGGAAGTGGAACGATAAGCGGTTCACTGGCCCCCATCTGGTAGAGGACGTATCAACAAGAGCAGTAAAACTAAAGGACAAGCGTGCCTGGAACCACCTACATGATGTAAAGATCTACAAACTGCAGACCCACCCCAGCGCCACCGACAGGTCCATTGGAAGAACAGCAACAACATCCCCGACAGCGGAAGGAAGTTCTACCACAGACAACGACCCAATTGTTCCCTTACCGTGTCACTACCCAGCTTCCCCGGAGAGAATAACTGACGAAGAAAGGGGTGATCCCCATACTGCCCACCCCATGGTCACACGCTCAAAGAGTAAAAATACTTCCGCCATTTGAGCCCAAACCCCCCGCCCATTGACCCCCAAGTATAGTTATAACTGAACTGAAGGACATTGCCTGCACAAATACACATGTAAACACGTGAATGTTCTCTTTTTTCTCTCGCACATACAGGAACTGCGTATTATTGTATTGTTAAGAAAATAGCTAACTAACAAGTTCACTGCCCAGGCGTAGATGGTACTCCCAGACGATAACTACCCAGAAGAATTGTCACACCAATTTGTATACGAAATAAAAAGGCCAACGTACCTAAAAAGGAGAAGGGTACGTGTCTACTACACAGCATTCCTCTTGGCCATAGAATATGCCATGCCCCACCTCCGCCCATACTTGCCGGTCCTAAGAGACAGATCACTTAGAGTAGCGTGGGAACAGCTCTTCGCCTGGGCACTGAATGACTATTTGATAGGGAGAGCTTAAAGGAAACAAACAACTAACATTTAATAACAAGCATTTTGAGAATTTTTAGGCGGGCAACTTTAACGTCGCAAGAATACGCTGCCAGGACTGCAGCAAGGTAAGAGCAAAATGCCGGTGAGATTAGCATATGTAATAAAAGTAATAGGGATTTTGATGATCACCGGGTTCTTGGCTGCCTCTGTATGGCAGTACAGCTATGCTATTAATTTTATTGCTGCACCTAAACCTAATATACCCCCGTCCCCTGCTGCAACAGGTGTTACGTCAGGTGATAGTAGTAACATTGCACCCAAGCAAAATAGAGTTAAACGCAGCACATACTCAGACAATAAAGGTATTGATAATTATATACAAGATTCAGCACACGTCACAAACAACATATGGTACCAACACATGACCCGCATTGGTAAGCAGACAACTGAGGACAGCTGCTACGTTTGCTCATTAATACCATACGCCATGAGTGCTTCACGAACATTTGTTGCCACAGAAATAGACGAAAAGACAGCACAGTGCATAATATACTTGGCACTGTTCCAAACGAAAGGAAGATTTCAAGGGACAGTAGTGCACATGACATGGAAAACACGAGACTCATACCCATATGAAAACAACTTCCTCAAGACCTATTTGAGTTACCACAAGAGCAGTTTACATGCTGAAGCATTCAGATACATAACAAGTGGCCCTGCAAAAGGAGAAACAAAGAAAGTAACACTGCAGTATCTACCATGTGATTGGTACGCCACTGAAGTTCCGGGTAAACAAGGATGTTGGGAGAGGCCGCTGGTGACGATAACAGGAAAGGTGTATCTGGACAACAGCTGGGAGATAGGAGTGATTGGCAGCAACATGGTAACAAAAGAAACTATCTCAACTATCGAGGCACACAATCACCGATGTTGGACAACGTGGATCAAGTATGTACCAATGTTCACGTGGGTAGAAACAGATGAAGACCCAATAACAATACTACCGCTGACTGCGCCCAAGGTATGCTACCAGCATAAAGGAGAGGTGGATGTAGGATATAACACCAATTGTGCAAGTGTGATGGAGTTACCTGAGGGGGGAGCAGGAACAGCAGTAATAATGGACCATTATTGGGCCTGTGGAGAAAAGGCATACCATACACTGCCTCCTCTGTGGAATGGTGTGTGCACAATGGTGCACGTCAATGTACCTTCACTAGTGGTACCTAAGAAGCATGTCAATGTGGCGAACTTTCCCAAAATGGATGAAGGGGACAAGAGAAAAAAGAGATCTGCACCACTTCAGGAGGAGCAAGTGAACAGGACCAACAGCAATGATACTGTCCTAAATAGAAGAAAAAGACAAGGAGAGCCACTGACAGGAAATTACCTGTGGGGAAGGTCGGAAACGGCACTAACCTCAATACCGCCAGAACACAGACTATTCAGCAGAGCAGCAATGTTCTTCTCCTCAATAATACACCCGGGACTGCAGGCTTACGCAAACGCAAAATGGCTCCAAATAACTAGATGGGAACTAATGATGACCATCAATTCTACAGTAAATGGGTTTAACGCAATAAAAGAGGAGCTGCGAGCTATAAGGATGGTAGCACTCCAGAACAGATATGTATTGGACCTTCTCACAGCAATGGAAGGAGGAGTTTGTGCAAAGACAGGACAATCATGCTGCACGTTCATACCTGCCAACGATGCTGATAATGGTACACTGACAGAAGCAGTTTCACAATTGGCCCAGATGCACTCCAAAATGATGGATGAAAGTAACGGTGTAAACAAGGATAAGAGCTGGTTTTCACTATTATGGTCATGGATGTCATCCTGGCTGTCAGATGGACTGAAAATAATAGTGGGTTGTACTATTTTGGCTGGAGCTACGCTGATCATAATTAGATTTTGGAAGGCCCGGAAGGCACGTACCACTGACGAGTTGCTCGAAATGGTGGGAATGCACCCCTTGATGCCAGCAGATGACGGCCAACATACAGGTGTGATAATACAGGAGAGGGAGAAGTTGCGCACCCAAATCATCACCAACCATCTAGACCCACCATCAGTGAAGATCGAGAACCCAAGAAACCCCAGGAGCTACATAGGGAAATGGGTATACTGTACTCCTGGAGGAACATGTGAATATATGTATTGGTCATTTGAAGATCATGTAAACCATTATGGACATCTAGGAGGAATAACTAAGATATGGCGAGTAAGAGGAGATAACGAGAAGGATATGTTTGTGGTCGACAAGTCGACCAGAGGGGGGACTGAAGTGGGAGAATGGAAGACCAGGCTCCCGTCCTTCACCTCTCGCGCTTGGCCTAAAGGGTCACGACCCAGACACCCGCCACGAGAAGAGTTTGTCCATTTACCAGACGACCAGATACCCTGGTACAGGAACATACGGATGTGTCCATCTGCCTGCCCAACAGCCCGCACTGGCCATGCCGACACCTGCGGCACGGACCAACTAGACTAAAATCTACACGTCGTTAGAGATGCCATGACGACCTAGACAACGGGAAGCACATCTGTGCAAATATACACACTGGACATTCCCACACCGATCTACACGAAGAATATACTCAGTGCTATGACGTAGGCGACAGGCATATTCACGGACGTGCATCTTTATTATTTTTACATAGGCTTTCAGAATGCAGAAACGCAAGACGCGTCATGAACTCATCTACAAAGCTTGCTCACGCTTCTCTTGAAACCAGTTACCACCATGAGAAGTATAATGAAGACACGATACTGGTCATGGAACTATATGCTACTATAACCTAAGGCACCTATGCACCAAACGGACCACTTATGCACCAGGCCCAAGTAGGCCTCAAACAAGAGCTCCCGTGGACATTAACAAATCAAGAGTCAGGTTGCTGATCCTGCAGAATGAGCCCGGTGAAATAACCAGCCAAGGTCGCAATGTTGCAAATCCACATTCCAAGAACAAAGCATCAAAGGCACGATGTTGCAACCTCGCACTCCGCGCACCAACGTTAAGGTCAAACCTGCAAATTAAACCAGACACACAGTGGAAAAGCAATATTAATTGTGCAGAATTCTGCCTCAAACACGGTCCCTCCCCACGTGACCAAGCCGAACCTGACGAGATGCCAAACCCAGGAGAGAAGAGGCGTCTGGATCCCTCGCTACGAGACACAGGCAGATACACTTGAAAGGCTCAATGGACATCTGCGACAGTGGGAGCGGTCAGCCTTCCAGCTATGAATAAATCCTCACATTGTCTGCTCGTACCCATAGTGAAACATTGTTGCAAATTGCAGGTACACCGAGAGCTGGGAACAGCGGTGGTCCCAGGCTGGGAAGCTCACGGGCGCACCAATCAGAACATGGGGCTCTTATCACTGACGCCAGTAATATCAACCAATCCTCAGGAGTCTTCATGTAACAATTCTCATGTATCTAATTGTAGGGACAACCCAGATATATCACCTGACTACCCTTTGTCCACTAACATTGTTCTCTATATGTGTGCTATACTAACCCTACCACTCGAGCAACCAATTAAGAGTGGCGATAGGTTTTTTGTTAACTTTCTGAAGTGACGCAAGTAGCGCGTCATAATACAGTAAAAAGGGCCTGCGAGCCCCACGATTGTGTGTGTGTCAGGACGGACGCGTACGCTCCTTGACCCATCCCTGCCGTTTTGTCTAATAAACAGCAGAGTCACCTTGCTCCTTGTGTGTGTCTCATACTCTATCTCATCTGGGATACACGGGAGGAGTTGGGGCCTCCCTGCCTGGAGGTCTGCGGACGGCCCGGCCGACCCCGGCAGAATTTCCCCCCGACAAGTGGGACACACACTAAGCAATGCATTTGTAGCTCTATTGTGACCTGTGGTTACAATGCTATTCTAGCACTGGGACTCACACCCAGCTCTGCCTGTGCAGCTCTCGTCTTTTCTGACCCGCAGGACCGCTTCTTACTGGGGCCCACACAAAGCTCTGCTTTTGTAGCTCTATTGTGACCTGTGGTTACAATGCTATTCTAGCACGGGGACTCACATCCAGCTCTGCCTGTGCAGCTCTCGTCTTTTCTGACCCGCAGGGCCGCTTCTTACTGGGGCCCACACAAAGCTCTGCTTTTGTAGCTCTATTGTGACCTGTGGTAACAATGCTATTCTAGCACTGGAACTCACACCCAGCTCTGCCTGTGCAGCTCTCGCCTATTCTAACCCTTTGGACCGCTAATTACTGGGACACACACTAAGCAATGCATTTGTAGCTCTATTGTGACCTGTGGTTACAATGCTATTCTAGCACTGGGACTCACACCCAGCTCTGCATGGGCAGCTCTCATCTTTTCTGACTCACAGGACTGCTTATCACTGGGCCCCACACAAAGCTCTGATTTTTTAGCTCTATTGTGACCTGTGGTGACAATGCTATTCTAGCACTGGGACTCACACCCAGCTCTGCCTGGGCAGCTCTCGTCTATTCTGACCCGCAGGACCGCTTCTTACCGGGGCCCACACAAAGCTCGGCTTTTGTAGCTCTGTTGTGACCTGTGGTAACAATGCTATTCTAGCACAGGGACTCACACCCAGCTCTGCCTGGGCAGCTGTCCTCTATTCTGACCTGCAGGACCGCTTCTTACCGGGGCCCAAACACAGCTATGCTTTTGTAGCTCTATTGTGACCTGTGGTAACAATGCTATTCTAGCACTGGGACTCACGCCCAGCTCTGCCTGGACAGCTCTCGTCTATTATGACCCGCTGGTCCGTTTCTTACTGGGGCTCAAACAAAGCTCTGCTTTTGTAGCTCTGTTGTGACCTGTGGTAACAATGCTATTCTAGCACGAGGACTCACACCCAGCTCTGCCTGGGCAGCTCTCGTCTTTTCTGACCCACAGGACCGATTCTTACTGGGGCCCACACAAAGCTCTGCTTTTGTAGCTCTATTGTGACCTGTGGTAACGATGCTATTCTAGCACTGGGACTCACACCCAGCTCTGCCTGAGCAGCTCTCGCCTATTCTAACCCTTTGGACCACTAATTACTGGGACACACACTAAGCAATGCATTTGTAGCTCTATTGTGACCTGTGGTTACAATGCTATTCTAGCACTGGCACTCACACCCAGCTCTGCCTGGGCAGCTCCCGTCTATTCTGACCCGCTGGACAGCTTCTTACTGGGGCCCACACACAGCTCTGCTTTTGTAGCTCTATTGTGACCTGTGGTGACAATGCTATTCTAGCACTGGGACGCACACCCAGCTCTGCCTGGGCAGCTTTCGTCTATTCTGACTCGCGGGGACGCTTCTTACCGGGGCCCACACAAAGCTCTGCTTTTGTAGCTCTCTTGTGACCTGTGGTAACAATGCTATTCTAGCACTGGGACGCACACCCAGCTCTGCCTGTGCAGCTCTCGTCTTTTCTAACCCTTTGGACCGCTAATTACTGGGACACACACTAAGCAATGCATTTGTAGCTCTATTGTGACCTGTGGTTACAATGCTATTCTAGCACTGGGACTCACACCCAGCTCTGCCTGTGCAGCTCTCGCCTTTTCTGACCCGCAGGACCGCTTCTTACTGGGGCCCACACAAAGCTCTGCTTTTGTAGCTCTATTGTGACCTGTGGTTACAATGCTATTCTAGCACGGGGACTCACACCCAGCTCTGCCTGTGCAGCTCTCGTCTTTTCTGACCCGCAGGGCCGCTTCTTACTGGGGCCCACACAAAGCTCTGCTTTTGTAGCTCTATTGTGACCTGTGGTAACAATGCTATTCTAGCACTGGAACTCACACCCAGCTCTGCCTGTGCAGCTCTCGCCTTTTCTAACCCTTTGGACCGCTAATTACTGGGACACACACTAAGCAATGCATTTGTAGCTCTATTGTGACCTGTGGTTACAATGCTATTCTAGCACTGGGACTCACACCCAGCTCTGCCTGGGCAGCTCTCATCTTTTCTGACTCACAGGACTGATTATCACTGGGCCCCACACAAAGCTCTGATTTTTTAGCTCTATTGTGACCTGTGGTGACAATGCTATTCTAGCACTGGGGACTCACACCCAGCTCTGCCTGGGCAGCTCTCGTCTATTCTGACCCGCAGGACCGCTTCTTACCGGGGCCCACACAAAGCTCGGCTTTTGTAGCTCTGTTGTGACCTGTGGTAACAATGCTATTCTAGCACAGGGACTCACACCCAGCTCTGCCTGGGCAGCTCTCCTCTATTCTGACCTGCAGGACCGCTTCTTACCGGGGCCCAAACACAGCTATGCTTTTGTAGCTCTATTGTGACCTGTGGTAACAATGCTATTCTAGCACTGGGACTCACACCCAGCTCTGCCTGGACAGCTCTCGTCTATTATGACCCGCTGGTCCGTTTCTTACTGGGGCTCAAACAAAGCTCTGCTTTTGTAGCTCTGTTGTGACCTGTGGTAACAATCCAATTCTAGCACGGGTACTCACACCCAGCTCTGCCTGGGCAGCTCTCATCTTTTCTGACCCACAGGACTGCTTATTACTGGCCCCACACAAAGCTCTGCTTTCGTAGCTCTGTTGTGACCTGTGGTAACAATGCTATTCTAGCACTGGGACGCACACCCAGCTCTGCCTGTGAAGCTCTCGTCTTTTCTGACCCGCAGGACCGCTTCTTACTGGGGCCCACACACAGCTCTGCTTTTGTAGCTCTATTGTGACCTGTGGTGACAATGCTATTCTAGCACTGGGACTCACACCCAGCTCTGCCTGAGCAGCTCTCGCCTATTCTAACCCTTTGGACCACTAATTACTGGGACACACACTAAGCAATGCATTTGTAGCTCTATTGTGACCTGTGGTTACAATGCTATTCTAGCACTGGCACTCACACCCAGCTCTGCCTGGGCAGCTCCCGTCTATTCTGACCCGCTGGACAGCTTCTTACTGGGGCCCACACACAGCTCTGCTTTTGTAGCTCTATTGTGACCTGTGGTGACAATGCTATTCTAGCACTGGGACGCACACCCAGCTCTGCCTGGGCAGCTTTCGTCTATTCTGACTCGCGGGGACGCTTCTTACCGGGGCCCACACAAAGCTCTGCTTTTGTAGCTCTCTTGTGACCTGTGGTAACAATGCTATTCTAGCACTGGGACGCACACCCAGCTCTGCCTGTGCAGCTCTCGTCTTTTCTGACCCGCAGGACTGCTTCTTACTGGGGCCCACACATAGCTCTGCTTTTGTAGCTCTATTGTGACCTGTGGTAACAATGCTATTCTAGCACTGGGACTCAAACCCAGCTCTACCTGTGCAGCTCTCGCCTATTCTAACCCTTTGGACCGCTATTTACTGGGACGCACACTAAGCAATGCATTTGTAGCTCTATTGTGACCTGTGGTTACAATGCTATTCTAGCACTGGGACTCACACCCAGCTCTGCCTGTGCAGCTCTCGTCTTTTCTGACCCGCAGGACCGCTTCTTACTGGGGCCCACACAAAGCTCTGCTTTTGTAGCTCTATTGTGACCTGTGGTTACAATGCTATTCTAGCACGGGGACTCACACCCAGCTCTGCCTGTGCAGCTCTCGTCTTTTCTGACCCGCAGGGCCGCTTCTTACTGGGGCCCACACAAAGCTCTGCTTTTGTAGCTCTGTTGTGACCTGTGGTAACAATGCTATTCTAGCACGGGGACTCACACCCAGCTCTGCCTGGGCAGCTCTCGTCTTTTCTGACCCACAGGACCGCTTCTTACTGGGGCCCACACAAAGCTCTGCTTTTGTAGCTCTATTGTGACCTGTGGTAACGATGCTATTCTAGCACTGGGACTCACACCCAGCTCTGCCTGAGCAGCTCTCGCCTATTCTAACCCTTTGGACCACTAATTACTGGGACACACACTAAGCAATGCATTTGTAGCTCTATTGTGACCTGTGGTTACAATGCTATTCTAGCACTGGCACTCACACCCAGCTCTGCCTGGGCAGCTCCCGTCTATTCTGACCCGCTGGACAGCTTCTTACTGGGGCCCACACACAGCTCTGCTTTTGTAGCTCTATTGTGACCTGTGGTGACAATGCTATTCTAGCACTGGGACGCACACCCAGCTCTGCCTGGGCAGCTTTCGTCTATTCTGACTCGCGGGGACGCTTCTTACCGGGGCCCACACAAAGCTCTGCTTTTGTAGCTCTCTTGTGACCTGTGGTAACAATGCTATTCTAGCACTGGGACGCACACCCAGCTCTGCCTGTGCAGCTCTCGTCTTTTCTAACCCTTTGGACCGCTAATTACTGGGACACACACTAAGCAATGCATTTGTAGCTCTATTGTGACCTGTGGTTACAATGCTATTCTAGCACTGGGACTCACACCCAGCTCTGCCTGTGCAGCTCTCGTCTTTTCTGACCCGCAGGACCGCTTCTTACTGGGGCCCACACAAAGCTCTGCTTTTGTAGCTCTATTGTGACCTGTGGTTACAATGCTATTCTAGCACGGGGACTCACACCCAGCTCTGCCTGTGCAGCTCTCGTCTTTTCTGACCCGCAGGGCCGCTTCTTACTGGGGCCCACACAAAGCTCTGCTTTTGTAGCTCTATTGTGACCTGTGGTAACAATGCTATTCTAGCACTGGAACTCACACCCAGCTCTGCCTGTGCAGCTCTCGCCTATTCTAACCCTTTGGACCGCTAATTACTGGGACACACACTAAGCAATGCATTTGTAGCTCTATTGTGACCTGTGGTTACAATGCTATTCTAGCACTGGGACTCACACCCAGCTCTGCCTGGGCAGCTCTCATCTTTTCTGACTCACAGGACTGATTATCACTGGGCCCCACACAAAGCTCTGATTTTTTAGCTCTATTGTGACCTGTGGTGACAATGCTATTCTAGCACTGGGGACTCACACCCAGCTCTGCCTGGGCAGTTCTCGTCTATTCTGACCCGCAGGACCGCTTCTTACCGGGGCCCACACAAAGCTCGGCTTTTGTAGCTCTGTTGTGACCTGTGGTAACAATGCTATTCTAGCACAGGGACTCACACCCAGCTCTGCCTGGGCAGCTCTCCTCTATTCTGACCTGCAGGACCGCTTCTTACCGGGGCCCAAACACAGCTATGCTTTTGTAGCTCTATTGTGACCTGTGGTAACAATGCTATTCTAGCACTGGGACTCACACCCAGCTCTGCCTGGACAGCTCTCGTTTATTATGACCCGCTGGTCCGTTTCTTACTGGGGCTCAAACAAAGCTCTGCTTTTGTAGCTCTGTTGTGACCTGTGGTAACAATGCTATTCTAGCACGGGGACTCACACCCAGCTCTGCCTGGGCAGCTCTCATCTTTTCTGACCCACAGGACTGCTTATTACTGGCCCCACACAAAGCTCTGCTTTTGTAGCTCTGTTGTGACCTGTGGTAACAATGCTATTCTAGCACTGGGACGCACACCCAGCTCTGCCTGTGAAGCTCTCGTCTTTTCTGACCCGCAGGACCGCTTCTTACTGGGGCCCACACACAGCTCTGCTTTTGTAGCTCTATTGTGACCTGTGGTGACAATGCTATTCTAGCACTGGGACTCACACCCAGCTCTGCCTGAGCAGCTCTCGCCTATTCTAACCCTTTGGACCACTAATTACTGGGACACACACTAAGCAATGCATTTGTAGCTCTATTGTGACCTGTGGTTACAATGCTATTCTAGCACTGGCACTCACACCCAGCTCTGCCTGGGCAGCTCCCGTCTATTCTGACCCGCTGGACAGCTTCTTACTGGGGCCCACACACAGCTCTGCTTTTGTAGCTCTATTGTGACCTGTGGTGACAATGCTATTCTAGCACTGGGACGCACACCCAGCTCTGCCTGGGCAGCTTTCGTCTATTCTGACTCGCGGGGACGCTTCTTACCGGGGACCACACAAAGCTCTGCTTTTGTAGCTCTATTGTGACCTGTGGTAACAATGCTATTCTAGCACTGGGACTCACACCCAGCTCTACCTGTGCAGCTCTCGCCTATTCTAACCCTTTGGACCGCTAATTACTGGGACGCACACTAAGCAATGCATTTGTAGCTCTATTGTGACCTGTGGTTACAATGCTATTCTAGCACTGGGACTCACACCCAGCTCTGCCTGTGCAGCTCTCGTCTTTTCTGACCCGCAGGACCGCTTCTTACTGGGGCCCACACAAAGCTCTGCTTTTGTAGCTCTATTGTGACCTGTGGTTACAATGCTATTCTAGCACGGGGACTCACACCCAGCTCTGCCTGTGCAGCTCTCGTCTTTTCTGACCCGCAGGGCCGCTTCTTACTGGGGCCCACACAAAGCTCTGCTTTTGTAGCTCTATTGTGACCTGTGGTAACAATGCTATTCTAGCACTGGAACTCACACCCAGCTCTGCCTGTGCAGCTCTCGCCTATTCTAACCCTTTGGACCGTTAATTACTGCGACACACACTAAGCAATGCATTTGTAGCTCTATTGTGACCTGTGGTTACAATGCTATTCTAGCACTGGGACTCACACCCAGCTCTGCCTGGGCAGCTCTCATCTTTTCTGACTCACAGGACTGCTTATCACTGGGCCCCACACAAAGCTCTGATTTTTTAGCTCTATTGTGACCTGTGGTGACAATGCTATTCTAGCACTGGGGACTCACACCCAGCTCTGCCTGGGCAGCTCTCGTCTATTCTGACCCGCAGGACCGCTTCTTACCGGGGCCCACACAAAGCTCGGCTTTTGTAGCTCTGTTGTGACCTGTGGTAACAATGCTATTCTAGCCCTGGGACGCACACCCAGCTCTGCCTGTGAAGCTCTCGTCTTTTCTGACCCGCAGGACCGCTTCTTACTGGGGCCCACACACAGCTCTGCTTTTGTAGCTCTATTGTGACCTGTGGTGACAATGCTATTCTAGCACTGGGACTCACACCCAGCTCTGCCTGAGCAGCTCTCGCCTATTCTAACCCTTTGGACCACTAATTACTGGGACACACACTAAGCAATGCATTTGTAGCTCTATTGTGACCTGTGGTTACAATGCTATTCTAGCACTGGCACTCACACCCAGCTCTGCCTGGGCAGCTCCCGTCTATTCTGACCCGCTGGACATCTTCTTACTGGGGCCCACACACAGCTCTGCTTTTGTAGCTCTATTGTGACCTGTGGTGACAATGCTATTCTAGCACTGGGACGCACACCCAGCTCTGCCTGGGCAGCTTTCGTCTATTCTGACTCGCGGGGACGCTTCTTACCGGGGCCCACACAAAGCTCTGCTTTTGTAGCTCTCTTGTGACCTGTGGTAACAATGCTATTCTAGCACTGGGACGCACACCCAGCTCTGCCTTTGCAGCTCTCGTCTTTTCTGACCCGCAGGACTGCTTCTTACTGGGGCCCACACATAGCTCTGCTTTTGTAGCTCTATTGTGACCTGTGGTAACAATGCTATTCTAGCACTGGGACTCACACCCAGCTCTACCTGTGCAGCTCTCGCCTATTCTAACCCTTTGGACCGCTAATTACTGGGACACACACTAAGCAATGCATTTGTAGCTCTATTGTGACCTGTGGTTACAATGCTATTCTAGCACTGGGACTCACACCCAGCTCTGCCTGGGCAGCTCTCATCTTTTCTGACTCACAGGACTGCTTGTCACTGGGCCCCACACAAAGCTCTGATTTTTTAGCTCTATTGTGACCTGTGGTGACAATGCTATTCTAGCACTGGGGACTCACACCCAGCTCTGCCTGGGCAGCTCTCGTCTATTCTGACCCGCAGGACCGCTTCTTACCGGGGCCCACACAAAGCTCGGCTTTTGTAGCTCTGTTGTGACCTGTGGTAACAATGCTATTCTAGCACAGGGACTCACACCCAGCTCTGCCTGGGCAGCTCTCCTCTATTCTGACCTGCAGGACCGCTTCTTACCGGGGCCCAAACACAGCTATGCTTTTGTAGCTCTATTGTGACCTGTGGTAACAATGCTATTCTAGCACTGGGACTCACACCCAGCTCTGCCTGGACAGCTCTCGTCTATTATGACCCGCTGGTCCGTTTCTTACTGGGGCTCAAACAAAGCTCTGCTTTTGTAGCTCTGTTGTGACCTGTGGTAACAATGCTATTCTAGCACGGGGACTCACACCCAGCTCTGCCTGGGCAGCTCTCATCTTTTCTGACCCACAGGACTGCTTATTACTGGCCCCACACAAAGCTCTGCTTTTGTAGCTCTGTTGTGACTTGTGGTAACAATGCTATTCTAGCACTGGGACGCACACCCAGCTCTGCCTGTGAAGCTCTCGTCTTTTCTGACCCGCAGGACCGCTTCTTACTGGGGCCCACACACAGCTCTGCTTTTGTAGCTCTATTGTGACCTGTGGTGACAATGCTATTCTAGCACTGGGACTCACACCCAGCTCTGCCTGGGCAGCTCTCGTCTTTTCTGATCCGCAGGACCGCTTCTTACTGGGGCCCACACACAGCTCTGCTTTTGTAGCTCTATTGTGACCTGTGGTTACAATGCTATTCTAGCACGGGGACTCACACCCAGCTCTGCCTGGGCAGCTCTCGTCTTTTCTGACCCTTTGGACCGCTAATTACTGGGACACACACTGAGCAATGCATTTGTAGCTCTATTGTGACCTGTGGTTACAATGCTATTCTAGCACTGGGACTCACACCCAGCTCTGCCTGTGAAGCTCTCGTCTTTTCTGACCCGCAGGACCGCTTCTTACTGGGGCCCACACAAAGCTCTGATTTTGTAGCTCTATTGTGACCTGTGGTGACAATGCATATCTAGCACTGGGGCTCACACTCAGCTCTGCCTGGGCAGCTCTCGTCTTTTCTGACCCGCAGGACCGCTTCTTACTGGGGCCCACACAAAGCTCTGCTTTTGTAGCTCTATTGTGACCTGTGGTGACAATGCTATTCTAGTACTGGGACTCACACCCAGCTCTGCCTGGGCAGCTCACATCTTTTCTGACTCACAGGACCGCTTCTTACTGGGGCCCACACACAGCTCTGCTTTTGTAGCTCTATTGTGACCTGTGGTGACAATGCTATTCTAGCACTGGGACTCACACCCAGCTCTGCCGAGGCAGCTCTCGTCTTTTCTGACCCGCAGGACCGCTTCTTACCGGGGCCCACACTAAGCTCTGCTTTTGTAGCTCTGTTGTGACCTGTGGTAACAATGGTATTCTAGCACTGGGACTCACACCCAGCTCTGCCTGGGCAGCTCTCGTCTTTTCTGACCCACAGGACCGCTTCTTACCGGGGCCCACACAAAGCTCTGCTTTTGTAGCTCTGTTGTGACCTGTGGTAACAATGCTATTCTAGCACTGGGACTCACACCCAGCTCTGCCTGGGCAGCTCTCGTCTATTCTGACTTGCAGGACCGCTTCTTACCGGGGCCCACACACAGGTCTGCTTTTGTAGCTCTATTGTGACCTGTGGTAACGATGCTATTCTAGCACTGGGACTCACACCCAGCTCTGCCTGAGCAGCTCTCGCCTATTCTAACCCTTTGGACCACTAATTATTGGGACACACACTAAGCAATGCATTTGTAGCTCTATTGTGACCTGTGGTTACAATGCTATTCTAGCACTGGCACTCACACCCAGCTCTGCCTGGGCAGCTCCCGTCTATTCTGACCCGCTGGACAGCTTCTTACTGGGGCCCACACACAGCTCTGCTTTTGTAGCTCTATTGTGACCTGTGGTGACAATGCTATTCTAGCACTGGGACGCACACCCAGCTCTGCCTGGGCAGCTTTCGTCTATTCTGACTCGCGGGGACGCTTATTACCGGGGCCCACACAAAGCTCTGCTTTTGTAGCTCTCTTGTGACCTGTGGTAACAATGCTATTCTAGCACTGGGACGCACACCCAGCTCTGCCTGTGCAGCTCTCGTCTTTTCTGACCCGCAGGACTGCTTCTTACTGGGGCCCACACATAGCTCTGCTTTTGTAGCTCTATTGTGACCTGTGGTAACAATGCTATTCTAGCACTGGGACTCACACCCAGCTCTACCTGTGCAGCTCTCGCCTATTCTAACCCTTTGGACCGCTAATTACTGGGACACACACTAAGCAATGCATTTGTAGCTCTATTGTGACCTGTGGTTACAATGCTATTCTAGCACTGGGACTCACACCCAGCTCTGCCTGTGCAGCTCTCGTCTTTTCTGACCCGCAGGACCGCTTCTTACTGGGGCCCACACAAAGCTCTGCTTTTGTAGCTCTGTTGTGACCTGTGGTAACAATGCTATTCTAGCACTGGAACTCACACCCAGCTCTGCCTGTGCAGCTCTCGCCTATTCTAACCCTTTGGACCGCTAATTACTGGGACACACACTAAGCAATGCATTTGTAGCTCTATTGTGACTTGTGGTTACAATGCTATTCTAGCACTGGGACTCACACCCAGCTCTGCCTGGGCAGCTCTCATCTTTTCTGACTCACAGGACTGCTTGTCACTGGGCCCCACACAAAGCTCTGATTTTTTAGCTCTATTTTGACCTGTGGTGACAATGCTATTCTAGCACTGGGGACTCACACCCAGCTCTGCCTGGGCAGCTCTCGTCTATTCTGACCCGCAGGACCGCTTCTTACCGGGGCCCACACAAAGCTCGGCTTTTGTAGCTCTATTGTGACCTGTGGTAACAATGCTATTCTAGCACTGGGACTCACACCCAGCTCTACCTGTGCAGCTCTCGCCTATTCTAACCCTTTGGACCGCTAATTACTGGGACACACACTAAGCAATGCATTTGTAGCTCTATTGTGACCTGTGGTTACAATGCTATTCTAGCACTGGGACTCACACCCAGCTCTGCCTGTGCAGCTCTCGTCTTTTCTGACCCGCAGGACCGCTTCTTACTGGGGCCCACACAAAGCTCTGCTTTTGTAGCTCTGTTGTGACCTGTGGTAACAATGCTATTCTAGCACTGGAACTCACACCCAGCTCTGCCTGTGCAGCTCTCGCCTATTCTAACCCTTTGGACCGCTAATTACTGGGACACACACTAAGCAATGCATTTGTAGCTCTATTGTGACTTGTGGTTACAATGCTATTCTAGCACTGGGACTCACACCCAGCTCTGCCTGGGCAGCTCTCATCTTTTCTGACTCACAGGACTGCTTGTCACTGGGCCCCACACAAAGCTCTGATTTTTTAGCTCTATTTTGACCTGTGGTGACAATGCTATTCTAGCACTGGGGACTCACACCCAGCTCTGCCTGGGCAGCTCTCGTCTATTCTGACCCGCAGGACCGCTTCTTACCGGGGCCCACACAAAGCTCGGCTTTTGTAGCTCTGTTGTGACCTGTGGTAACAATGCTATTCTAGCACAGGGACTCACACCCAGCTCTGCCTGGGCAGCTCTCCTCTATTCTGACCTGCAGGACCGCTTCTTACTGGGGCCCAAACACAGCTATGCTTTTGTAGCTCTATTGTGACCTGTGGTAACAATGTTATTCTAGCACTGGGACTCACACCCAGCTCTGCCTGGACAGCTCTCATCTATTATGACCCGCTGGTCCGTTTCTTACTGGGGCTCAAACAAAGCTCTGCTTTTGTAGCTCTGTTGTGACCTGTGGTAACAATGCTATTCTAGCACGGGGACTCACACCCAGCTCTGCCTGGGCAGCTCTCATCTTTTCTGACCCACAGGACTGCTTATTACTGGCCCCACACAAAGCTCTGCTTTTGTAGCTCTGTTGTGACTTGTGGTAACAATGCTATTCTAGCACTGGGACGCACACCCAGCTCTGCCTATGAAGCTCTCGTCTTTTCTGACCCGCAGGACCGCTTCTTACTGGGGCCCACACACAGCTCTGCTTTTGTAGCTCTATTGTGACCTGTGGTGACAATACTATTCTAGCACTGGGACTCACACCCAGCTCTGCCTGGGCAGCTCTCGTCTTTTCTGACCCTTTGGACCGCTAATTACTGGGACACACACTGAGCAATGCATTTGTAACTCTATTGTGACCTGTGGTTACAATGCTATTCTAGCACTGGGACTCACACCCAGCTCTGCCTGGGCAGCTCTCATCTTTTCTGACTCACAGGACTGCTTATCACTGGGCCCCACACAAAGCTCTGATTTTGTAGCTCTATTGTGACCTGTGGTGACAATGCTATTCTAGCACTGGGGCTCACACTCAGCTCTGCCTGGGCAGCTCTCGTCTTTTCTGACCCGCAGGACCGCTTCTTACTGGGGCCCACACAAAGCTCTGCTTTTGTAGCTCTATTGTGACCTGTGGTGACAATGCTATTCTAGTACTGGGACTCACACCCAGCTCTGCCTGGGCAGCTCACATCTTTTCTGACTCACAGGACTGCTTATCACTGGGCCCCACACAAAGCTCTGATTTTGTAGCTCTATTGTGACCTGTGGTGACAATGCTATTCTAGCACGGGAACTCACACCCAGATCTGCCTGGGCAGCTCTCGTCTTTTCTGACCCGCAGGACCGCTTCTTACTGGGGCCCACACACAGCTCTGCTTTTGTAGCTCTATTGTGACCTGTGGTTACAATGCTATTCTAGCACGGGGACTCACACCCAGCTCTGCCTGGGCAGCTCTCGTCTTTTCTGACCCTTTGGACCGCTAATTACTGGGACACACACTGAGCAATGCATTTGTAGCTCTATTGTGACCTGTGGTTACAATGCTATTCTAGCACTGGGACTCACACCCAGCTCTGCCTGGGCAGCTCTCATCTTTTCTGACTCACAGGACTGCTTATCACTGGGCCCCACACAAAGCTCTGATTTTGTAGCTCTATTGTGACCTGTGGTGACAATGCTATTCTAGCACTGGGGCTCACACTCAGCTCTGCCTGGGCAGCTCTCATCTTTTCTGACCCGCAGGACCGCTTCTTACTGGGGCCCACACAAAGCTCTGCTTTTGTAGCTCTATTGTGACCTGTGGTGACAATGCTATTCTAGTACTGGGACTCACACCCAGCTCTGCCTGGGCAGCTCACATCTTTTCTGACTCACAGGACTGCTTATCACTGGGCCCCACACAAAGCTCTGATTTTGTAGCTCTATTGTGACCTGTGGTGACAATGCTATTCTAGCACGGGAACTCACACCCAGCTCTGCCTGGGCAGCTCTCGTCTTTTCTGACCCGCAGGACCGCTTCTTACTGGGGCCCACACACAGCTCTGCTTTTGTAGCTCTATTGTGACCTGTGGTGACAATGCTATTCTAGCACTGGGACTCACACCCAGCTCTGCCGAGGCAGCTCTCGTCTTTTCTGACCCGCAGGACCGCTTCTTACCGGGGCCCACACTAAGCTCTGCTTTTGTAGCTCTGTTGTGACCTGTGGTAACAATGCTATTCTAGCACTGGGACTCACACCCAGCTCTGCCTGGGCAGCTCTCGTCTTTTCTGACCCACAGGACCGCTTCTTACCGGGGCCCACACAAAGCTCTGCTTTTGTAGCTCTGTTGTGACCTGTGGTAACAATGCTATTCTAGCACTGGGACTCACACCCAGCTCTGCCTGGGCAGCTCTCGTCTATTCTGACTTGCAGGACTGCTTCTTACCGGGGCCCACACACAGGTCTGCTTTTGTAGCTCTATTGTGACCTGTGGTAACAATGTTAGTCTAGCACTGGGACTCACACCCAGCTCTGCCTGGACAGCTCTCGTCTATTCTGACCCGCAGGACCGTTTCTTACTGGGGCTCAAACAAAGCTCTGCTTTTGTAGCTCTGTTGTGACCTGTGGTAACAAGGCTATTCTAGCACGGGGGACTCACACCCAGCTCTGCCTGAGCAGCTCTCGCCTATTCTAACCCTTTGGACCGCTAATTACTGGGACACACACTAAGCAATGCATTTGTAGCTCTATTGTGACCTGTGGTTACAATGCTATTCTAGCACGGGGACTCACACCCAGCTCTGCCTGGGCAGCTCTCGTCTTTTCTGACCCACAGGACCGCTTCTTACTGGGGCCCACACACAGCTCTGCTTTTGTAGCTCTATTGTGACCTGTGGTGACAATGCTATTCTAGCACTGGGACGCACACCCAGCTCTGCCTGGGCAGCTTTCGTCTATTCTGACTCGCAGGACCGCTTCTTACCGTGGCCCACACAAAGCTCTGCTTTTGTAGCTCTGCTGTGACCTGTGGTAACAATGCTATTCTAGCACTGGGACGCACACCCAGCTCTGCCTGTTCAGCTCTCGTCTTTTCCGACCCACAGGACCGCTTCTTACCGGGGCCCACACAAAGCTCTGCTTTTGTAGCTCTGTTGTGACCTGTGGTAACAATGCTATTCTAGCACTGGGACTCACACCCAGCTCTGCCTGGGCAGTTCTCGTCTTTTCTGACCCGCAGGACCGCTTCTTACTGGGGCCCACACACAGCTCTGCTTTTGTAGCTCTATTGTGACCTGTGGTGACAATGCTATTCTAGCACTGGGACGCACACCCAGCTCTGCCTGGGCAGCTTTCGTCTATTCTGACTCGCAGGACCGCTTCTTACCGGGGCCCACACAAAGCTCTGCTTTTGTAGCTCTGTTGTGACCTGTGGTGACAATGCTATTCTAGCACTGGGACGCACACCCAGCTCTGCCTGGGCACCTTTCGTCTATTCTGACTCGCAGGACCGCTTCTTACCGGGGCCCACACAAAGCTCTGCTTTTGTAGCTCTGTTGTGACCTGTGGTAACAATGCTATTCTAGCACTGCGACGCACACCCAGCTCTGCCTGTGAAGCTCTCGTCTTTTCTGACCCGCAGGACCGCTTCTTACTGGGGCCCACACACAGCTCTGCTTTTGTAGCTCTATCGTGACCTGTGGTGACAATGCTATTCTAGCACTGGGACTCACACCCAGCTCTGCCTGGGCAGCTCTGGTCTTTTCTGATCCGCAGGACCGCTTCTTACTGGGGACCACACACAGCTCTGCTTTTGTAGCTCTATTGTGACCTGTGGTGACAAGGCTATTCTAGCACTGGGACTCACACTCAGCTCTGCCTGGGCAGCTCTCGTCTTTTCTGACCCGCAGGACCGCTTCTTACTGGGACCCACACACAGCTCTGCTTTTGTAGCTCTGTTGTGACCTGTGGTGACAATGCTTTTCTAGCACTGGGACGCACACCCAGCTCTGCCTGGGAAGCTTTCGTCTATTCTGACTCGCAGGACCGCTTCTTACCGGGGCCCACACAAAGCTCTGCTTTTGTAGCTCTATTGTGACCTGTGGTAACAATGCTATTCTAGCACTGGGATGCACACCTAGCTCTGCCTGTGCAGCTCTCGTATTTTCTGACCCGCAGGACCGCTTCTTACTGGGGCCCATACAAAGCTCTGATTTTGTAGCTCTATTGTGACCTGTGGTGACAATGCTATTCTAGCACTGGGATTCACACCCAGCTCTGCCTGGGCAGCTCTCGTCTTTTCTGACCCGCAGGACCGCTTCTTACCGGGGCCCACACAAAGCTCTGCTTTTGTAGCTCTGTTGTGACCTGTGGTAACAATGCAATTCTAGCACTGGGACTCACACCCAGCTCTGCCTGGGCAGCTTTCGTCTATTCTGACCCGCAGGACTGCTTCTTACCGGGGCCCACACAAAGCTCTGCTTTTGTAGCTCTGTTGTGACCTGTGGTAACAATTCTATTCTTGCACTGGGACTCACACCCAGCTCTGCCTGGGCAGCTATCGTCTATTCTGACCCGCAGGACCGCTTCTTACCGGGGCCCACACATAGCTCTGCTTTTGTAGCTCGATTGTGACCTGTGGTAACAATGCTATTCTAGCACTGGTACTCACACCCAGCTCTGCCTGGGCAGCTCTCGTCTTTTCTGACCCACAGGACCGCTTCTTACTGGGGCCCACACAAAGCTCTGCTTTTGTAGCTCTATTGTGACCTGTGGTAACAATGCTATTCTAGCACGGGGACTCACACCCAGCTCTGCCTGAGCAGTCTCACCTATTCTAACCCTTTGGACCGCTAATTACTGGGACACACACTAAGCAATGCATTTGTAGCTCTATTGTGACCTGTGGTGACAATGCTATTCTAGCACTGGGACTCACACCCAGCTCTGCCTGGGCAGCTCTCATCTTTTCTGACTCACAGGTCTGCTTATCACTGGGCCCCACACAAAGCTCTGCTTTTGTAGCTCTATTGTGACCTGTGGTAACAATGCTATTCTAGCACTGGGACTCACACTCAGCTTTACCTGGGCAGCTCTCGTCTTTTCTGACCAACAGGACCGCTTCTTACTGGGGCCCACAAATAGCTCTGCTTTTGTAGCTCGATTGTGACCTGTGGTAACAATGCTATTCTAGCACTGGGACTCACACCCAGCTCTGCCTGGGCAGCTCTCGTCTTTTCTGATCCGCAGGACCGCTTCTTACTGGGGCTCACACAAAACTCTGTTTTTGTAGATCTATTGTGACCTGTGGTAACAATGCTATTCTAGCACGGGGACTCACACCCAGCCCTGCCTGAGCAGCTCTCGCCTATTCTAACCCTTTGGACCGCTAATTACTGGGACACACACTAAGCAATGCATTTGTAGCTCTATTGTGACCTGTGGTGACAATGCTATTCTAGCACGGGGACTCACACCCAGCTCTGCCTGGGCAGCTTTCGTCTATTCTGACTCGCAGGGCCGCTTCTTACCGGGGCCCACACAAAGCTCTGCTTTTGTAGCTCTCTTGTGACCTGTGGTAACAATGCTATTCTAGCACTGGGACGCACACGCAGCTCTGCCTGTGCAGCTCTCGTCTTTTCTGACCCGCAGGGCCGCTTCTTACCGGGGCCCACACAAAGCTCTGCTTTTGTAGCTCAGTTGTGACCTGTGTTAACAATGCAATTCTAGCACTGGGACTCACACCCAGCTCTGACTGGGCAGCTTTTGTCTATTCTGACCCGCAGGACCGCTTCTTACCGGGGCTCTCTTAAAGCTCTGCTTTTGTAGCTCTGTTGTGACCTGTGGTAACAATTCTATTCTTGCACTGGGACTCACACCCAGCTCTGCCTGGGCAGCTCTCGTCTTTTCTGACCCGCAGAACCGCTTCTTACCAGGGCCCACACATAGCTCTGCTTTTGTAGCTCTGTTGTGAACTGTGGTAACAATGCTATTCTAGCACTGGGACTCACACCCAGCTCTGCCTGGGCAGCTCTCGTCTATTCTGACCCGCAGGACTGCTTCTTACCGGGGCCCACACATAGCTCTGCTTTTGTAGCTCGATGGTGACCTGTGTTAACAATGCTATTCTAGCACTGGGACTCACACCCAGCTCTGCCTGGGCAGCTCTCGTCTTTTCTGACCCACAGGACCGCTTCTTACTGGGGCCCACACAAAGCTCTGCTTTTGTAGCTCTATTGTGACCTGTGGTAACAATGCTATTCTAGCATGGGGACTCACACCCAGCTCTGCCTGAGCAGGTCTCGCCTATTCTAACCCTTTGGATCGCTAATTACTGGGGGACACACTAAGCAATGCATTTGTAGCTCTATTGTGACCTGTGGTGACAATGCTATTCTAGCACGGGGACTCACACCCAGCTCTTCCTGGGCAGCTCTCATCTTTTCTGACCCACAGGACTGCTTATCACTGGGCCCCACACAAAGCTCTGCTTTTGTAGCTCTATTTTGACCTGTGGTAACAATGCTATTCTAGCACGGGGACTCACACCCAGCTCTGCCTGGGCAGCTCTCATCTATTCTGACCCACAGGACCGCTTCTTACTGGGGCCCACACACTGCTCTGCTTTTGTAGCTCTATGTCATGAATATGTCCCATGGCAAGCGCCTGATACGTAAATGCGGTGTCACGACTTCTCCTTTCAAATGCCCTTGGCGGTTGTCATGGTGCCTAGTCAGACGCTACGCACATAGGCGTTGCCTTGCAGCAGCTGCGCTCCCTCATCTGACAACAAGGGTCGCTATGTTTACCCGACATGGAAAGCAACGTCAATAAACTGCTCCCTCTTCCCCGGTTCTATAAAGAACAGTCCTAAAATGGCGCTGACGCTTCTGATTAAAGTAAGTACCCGCGTTATACTCTTTTCTATTCCTCTAGTCTTGATCTGGCCTCGACCCCGTTTCTACGTTACAGACTGCCTTTGGATTCCGGCTCTGCTCATTCCACTACTCCTGATCTCCCGGGAACAAACTTTTGATGTCTGTTGGATGGTCTTTTGGATTACTCTATGTGTATCGTACCTTCTAGTGTTCGAAACCTGTGGAATTATTACTTGACAGATGTACCCTGGAAAGCTGTGTAGTGCTCTGGACATAAGGACGCTCTGCTGTTAATTTACATCTGTGCACCATCCCGTCTTTAGTGTGTCCTTGTGCCATCCGGGATTTAGGTCCCTACTAACCATTCTAATATTTTCCCTTTCCCTCCTTCCGTGCTCCTTCTCTGGTGGATTGGTTGGAACTTCTACTTTTGCCACACAACAGTTTCTGAGCTGCTCTCTCTATTTACACAAGTAAGGAAACTATACTTCCGATAAATCATTCAGCTAGTTCATGCCTCTCTCTCCCTTTTGTCTAGAGCGAGAACAGACCCTTTTTGCCACATTGGTATATTGGTTGAGTCTCAAGCTATAGAAGGTTAGTGCTGACGTTATACTTTATGTTTCAGACCAGTTGTACAGTACCAGTATTAGGATCTGTCCTTCTTTCCACAGCCTGGTGCATAGCAGGTGGTGTTTTTGCCCTTTCGTTTGAATTACATCTTTGTTTGTGTTATTTGAACGAACAGAGGAGTGTATCAAAAGGAAGGTCGCCCTCAATGAGGAGACCCAGCCTTTTTGGGTTTGGGTTTGCAAGAGTACTGGACATAGTGCAGATCTCTAATCATTATTCTTGTTGAGTACTGACACTCTTTTGCGACCTGTGGTAACAATGCTATTCTAGCACTGGGACTCACACCCAGCTCTGCCTGGGCAGCTCTCGTCTATTCTGGCCCACAGCACTGCTTCTTACTGGGGCCCGCACAAAGCTATGCTGAATCATCACAACACTGGCCCCTAGACCCCAGCTATTCCAGCACTTGCACTCACAGCTAGCTCTGCTAGTCCACCTCACCTATATCTTTATCTGCAGCATCTGGTCCTATTCCAATCAACGGGCCTATAAAAGGCTCCGTGGATGCACCTCAGCCTGACCTGTAGTGCCCATGCTGTGTTAGCACTGGGACCCACACTTTGCACTGCTAGAACATCTCACCTCTATTCTAAACTGCACCCCCAATTCCATGATTGAGTGCCACACAAGGCTAATATGATGCACCCGAATCATTGCTTGCAGCACTCCCTACTTTTCCAGAACTGGTCCTCGCACACTACTCTGCTTACGCCAGTCAACCCTGACCAACAGCACCACCTACTATTCGAGAACTGGTTCTCAGACACAGCTCTGCTGATGCAACTCAACCATGTCCTGCAGCACAACCTACAGCTCTGCTGATGCACCTCAACCATGCCCTGCAGGACAACCTGCTATTCGAGGACTGGCTCTCAGACACAGCTCTGCTGATGCACCTCAACCATGCCCTGCAGCACAACCTGCTATTCGAGAACTTGTTCCCAGACACAGCTCTGCAGATGCACGCCAGCGATGCCCTGCAGCACAACCTGCTATTCGAGAACTGGTTCTCAGACACAGCTCTGCTGATGTACCCCAACCATCTCCTGCAGCACAACCTGCTATTCGAGAGCTGGTTCCCAGACACAGCTCTGCAGATGCACCTCAACCATGTCCTGCCACACAACCTGCTATTCGAGAACTGGTTCTTTTGCAAAACTCTGCTGATGTACTTGAACCCTGACCAGAAGGAGTAAAACAGGGAAAACTAGGCTTCTCCGTACAGCTGGTCAATTGGGCGACTCATTACGTATTTAATTCAGACATAGCTGTTTGTAACCAGATGTAGTTTGGGGACAGGAATAACCCCTTACTTCCAAACATATAATATCTTGTCGCAGGTCACTGGATTGACGGTAAACCAAGATAAACCCGTCATAAACTGTGATACAAGTATGCCGAGGCATGCAAAAAGATCCAGGACAATGTGCCTTTTAGAATTGTAAAGAGTGTTTATATTTTATTGTCTTCCAAACTGAATTCACTCGCGTCGGCTTCGTACGAAGCCGACGCGAGTGAATTCAGTTCTTTTTGGAAGATTATATATAAATGGGATTTGGCCCCACATACTTCGATCATAAGAGGAGCTACTGACTGCCGGTGTGGTATGACCACACTAGCCCTGATTTGAGAAAGGCCACATAGGGCTGAAACACGTGTTATCACTACAAGGGCGAATGTTAATATTGGATGTTTCAAGATTGGAAGACAATAAAATATAAACACTCTTTACAATTCTAAAAGGCGCATTGTCCTGGATCTTTTTGCATGCCTCGGCATACTTGTATCACTGACCAGAAGGAGCACCAGACATTCCAGCACTGTCCGTCACGCACATCACATGTTATTCCATTATAAGGGCTCATGTACTTCATTGCTGTTGCACCTTAAGGTTGACATGAGGAACCCTGTGATGATTCGAAACCAGTTCTACAAATGCACTTCAACCACAGCTTGGAAATCCTGGTGACAGAACGCTATGTGCGAGGTGTATTCTCCAGACTTTGCTAGAGAAGATGGATTCTGCAGGGAGAGAACACTTTGTCAAACAAATTTATTTATTTTATTTTTTCCATAGGCCATGCAGTTAAAAGTGGTATCAGTGAATAAACCAGGTCTGGCTTTTCGTCCACGGGGAGAGTAACTCAATCAGTCAGTCAGGAAATCTTTATTTCGACAGAGCATCAAAAAGCATCAAAAACACATCACAGTTAAACGAAAAAGGATACAATTTTAGTTCGATTAAGAATAAAAGTGCAATATTATGGTATAATACAAATAATATATAAAACATAAATAAATAAGAGCCCATTTAGCATTTGATGCATGATTTATGTACTGTACAGAAGTTTATTGGCACACCTGACCTTATCAGAACGAAATGATGATGGTCAGGGAAAGTGTAGTGTCAATCCAGAACACTGCTAGCTCCACAACTGGGGCTATCAGCAGGGGGGTTGTATCGAAAATAATGAACTGTGTAAAACACCAATATTCTGTCATCCCTCGTGGCTGCGCACTAGGACCAACCTACAAATTGGATGGTTGGAGAGCGTAACTATATTGCAGCATATTGGCAAAGGACCATGCACTTGTACCTACAGAGAGACAATTATGGCCATACTCATTTTAAATTTAAACAATGTACTTAAGTTGTCAATCTCAGAACTAACACAAGCTGCCTTGGGCCCAAAACAGGAAGGCCCTTTCTCCTACATAGTGTCAGATTCACCCGGCATGCAGGTATGAAGGCGAATGTACTGAATCCATAAGAAACTTGGGGAACGCACTTGAACTGGTCTGGGAAAACCACCTCCCCCACTTGTATTCATTACTTGGCCTATGCGGACGACATTGGGCCTCATTACAACTCAGGCGGTAAGGGTTTTACGGCGGCGTAAACAGCGCCGACCCTTACCGCCTGAGTACGAGGTCCCTTAGCGCCATGGAGGTTTTAACACCTGCGCAAGTGTTAAAATCCATGGCGCTAAGGGACCATGGAGTTAATTACGTAATTAACGCCTTCCCCACTCCCATTATGCCCTATGGGGCAAAATGGGAATGGGGAAGGGTAAATGGGAAAATGGGGATTTACCGCCCCGCCAAGGTTGGAATGGGGCGGTAAATCCGCCAACCACCATGGCGTAAACATAGTTTACGCCATGGTGGTAAAGTCACGGCCCAGGCGGTAATTTACCGCCTGGGTCGTAATGAGGCCCATTGTCCTATGCAACCTCATACAAACATGTCTGCAAAGATCCTTGATGGTCCTAAATTTGTATATAAATAGTTTGGATTTGAAACTAAACGTCTAGAAATCAAAAACCTTGATTGTTCATCCAACAAAACCTCTAAGGTTTACGTGGTTCCTGTATCACTCTCCTCTAGAAATAGTAATTAGATTTAAATGCTCAGGGGTGACCTTTTACAGCAAAAAAGCTAGACAGCTCATGCTAAACAGGGTAACATTTATGACCTTAGTAAGTGCTACTGAACTGAGGTTATTGGGCAAAAGATTTGTCCACTTTTCCCTCCTGCCCACTCTTATTGCTACCATCAGAAAAGTGTGTCCAAAAATTCTATATGGTGCAGAATTCACGTACCTATTGGTGGAGTGGGCTCAAATTGAGGCCTTGCTGTGGAGGAGGATGCTTGCGATTCCTCAGCGTGTTCCAGTAGCAGCCCTACGAAACAAACTAGGCCTAATTTTGCTGTATGCTCGAGTCAAACGGAGACTCTCGAAACTTTTTAGTAAAAACTTTTTCTCCGCCTCAGGATAGTCTGTTTGTGAAATGAAAAGCTGAGTCGGAATGCTGCTCTTTGGAGGGACTCTTACGCTGGAGACAATTGTGTAACGATATTTTAGTGAACATTGATTCATCAGAGGATGAGCTATTAGGTGTGCCTGCTAAGGTGAAGAAGTTATTTGAGGCACACTGGAATGATAATAGAGCCTCTCTAATGAACTATCACTTTACCATTTTAGAATTGAAATTACAAATGTTAATGTCATTTCACCTTATTTGAAGATACATCCATCTAGGGCCTTCAAAAATGATATGCTGAGGTTAAAAGTCAACTTATATCACACTAGAGAATCTATGAGAGCTACAGACATAATTCCATGAGAAGATAGAACCTGCAGATATTGTGCTTCTGACAACAAAACTGTGTAGCATGTATGAATTGATTGTGGTGCTTTAACTGATTTTGGCATAAAAATGTTTGGAAAATGTGTGTATAGGAGACACTTTTTTGATATGGAATATTTTTGGAATAGAATTTTAGCAGGGCAGAAAATAAGCTTGTGTATTGCTGTGATACAATTCAATGTTAACATGATTTTAGCAGTACAAAGGATTGAAGTGGTGTATGTTGTGCCTTTTGCTGACATTTTTAAGATTTTGTGTAAAAAGTACTGATACACACACTAACAAAATGAAAATAAACAACACACTCATGCAGCCTCTACAGTAGAGGCTGATCTTGGCAGGGGATTATTAGTGCATGATGCTGTTGCCCCTTGTCCTTGGTCAGGCGGCAAAGGAGCAGAGCTAAGGCAGACTAGGCATTTAGGGACAGTGAGAGACACTTCCATCATTTTGCGTCTCCCAGTATGCTCTGCATCTGCCAGCGAGCCACTCTTCCAGAGGACACTCTATGAGAGTCATGTCCCCATTGGACCCTAGAGGTGAGGGCTAGCAATCTACCAATAATTCCGTTCTAGTATTGGTGAATCATTAGGGTGGAAATATCCACTCAATTTTTTTTTATTGAATCAGCTGAAATTAATCAGTATTGACAGTGATAAAAAAATTATACAGTTTCATATATATATATATATATATATATATATATATATATATATATATATACAATAGCACATTTGATTGAATTGAATTTGTGCGTTCACACTTTGTGTATTAATACTTAGTTTAGTTCAAGGTTCAAAGAACTCAGAAAATGTACCGTCGCGATATGAATCATTTTGTGTGATGCACCAGCAATACAAGACCAACATGATTGTTCATCCATGCCGCCCAGATATTTATGGTTTTTGTTAAAATGGACTACTCTTTGGTTGATCACTGCTGGGCAATTTACAATCAGGTGTTCAGTTGTTTCCAGCCTCTCAGATGACTGACAAAATCAACACACATTCTGGGCGTTAGTTAGAATTTTCTGTTTGTAGAGCAGCTCTCTAATTGGCCATAAATTGAAGCGAAAACGCAATATGGCGTGTCTATAGAAGACGGAAGGGGATTGCTCCAGATATTTTTCCGTAATACCCATGGGGTTTAGCACGGAATATTTCTGGAGAAAGATGTTTACATTGTAAACATAAATGCTGATTGTCAATCCAGTCCATACGGTAGGTTTTACCTTTAGCCTTATCCAGAAAAGAGATTAGCAGATCAATTGTAATATCAGCATATGAAAGAACTCGGTAGATCATTGACAGCTATTGTTGGACAAATATGTTTTTGCTTGTGAAAAGATATTCAGATAAAGTTTTTAGTATCACAGGCATTGTTGTGGATATTAGGCATTTACGAAAAAGGGCACACAGTTTCCAGCGATAGACTTCATGGAGAGAAACGAGGCCCAGCTCATATCGAATCCAGGATATTGGGATGCATTGGGGAAGCTGTAATATTTGTTGTCAATATTTCTTTTCCCATCTATCAAATGTATGAGAGGGGAACGGTATATCTGTTTCCAGTCCATATAAGATGGTAGGAATTAACTTTAGATTTCCAGTACATCAAAGCCGGAAGAAGGGTGAATTTACCATATCGATGCATTAGAATTCTGGCTTGGGATATGGCTGTGGTCAGTTTTCGCTCAATGCATGTTACATGCCCCACGGCTTTGGCCGAACCTTCAAAAGACATTCCCAAATAGCTGTAGTTTGGAACCATCTCGAATCGCGTTTTGTCAATGTGCCAGGGTCTCAATTTATGTCCGGACCTAGTTGGAGTGTAAATAACTATTTGCGTTTTAGATGTGTTAATTCTCAGTTCATTGAGATTGATATATTGTTAGAACGCTGTAAGGAGCTTTTATGGACCAATTGGGGTTTTTGCTATTAGAACCAGGTCATCTGCGTACATTAGGGCCTTGATGGCTATTCCCTTAATTTTTGGTGAGTCCGAGCAGACTGCTTCAAGTGTGTATTTAACATCATGGATGTAGTAATTCAATATAGATTAGGCCAACAGACATCCCTGCTTGAGTCCACACGATGTAGGTATGGAAGTAGAGACCAATCCATTGAGATTGAAGTGAATACGGATGGAGGTGTTAGAATGGAAACTATATATTATGTCACAAAGTGTTGCTGGGCATTGGTCTCGAATATGTTTAGAGATCAATAAGACTCTGGACACAGAGTCAAACGCGGCATGTAGGTCTACGAAGGCAAAGAATAGCTGTTGCTTAACATGTTGACATTGGGATTTTATCACGTTTAGGCATAATAAGTTTATGCCTGTGCCCGTCCCTGCAACAAAGCCTGACTGTTGTGTGTCACAAAGATTGTGAGATAGTGTCCATGCGTTGAAATCTCTTAAAACGCATTTCACAAAAATGTTCCCCAGTATGTCAAGGTATGGGTCTATAGTTCGTTGGTAAGGAATAATCGCCCTTCTTGAATATAGGTACTATTATAGATGTTTGCCACAAACATATCCACTCTATTGAGAATGTAATGGAGAACTAAGGATTCAGAGCCTCCTGCCTTAGAAGTGAAGACAAGGGAATCTGCAAGGGAGTGTTACCTATAGAAGGGACACTTACTGGAAGAACCAAGGAGATTTGCGGCATGTGGGAATGGAGGTCCCTCACGGTCTTCAGCCTTAGTGGAAGATTTTGTAATTGGTTATTATAACATACTTAACACCCAGAGGTCTCTAAGTGCGGACCCGGGATCGAACCTGTGTTGCTCCGCGTCTTCTTGTTTCCAAGACCAAGACGGGCATGTTGCCCCTAACCTATCCTCCCAAGACGAATGTTCTTTCGGGTTTTCTATTTTATGAAGAGCAGAATAGAGTTGTAGAGTATGTGGCTCTTGAAGAAAGAACCCCCAGAGACCAATAGTTATGAAGTGCGACTCCTGGCTGCTGCTGTTGCATACAAAACCCGAAAGAACATTCGAGCCACATGTTAAACCAGCGCATCCCCACCCAATCTGAGCCATTGAGCACCTTTCCATAGCGGTGTACAACAAGCCTACCAATTCGAGGAGTGACTGGGGCAATAGACCACCAGTGAGCCAAATCGAGGACCCGCTTTGCACTGGATATGCAGTGTTTTGAGCGCTCAAAACAAACATTATTGGGTAACGATATTTTTCTCCAGCCACTATCGAACACGTTCCCTATGTATTCTAGGACTGGAGTTTGTTTACATAATTGCACCAGTCCTAAAGTATGTTGGGAAGGGTGTTTAGGGGGGTGAAAACACATAGTTTACCCAGTCGAGTTCCATTGAGCTATCAATCCCCTCCCATCTCGAAGACACTTTTATTGTGACTGAATACCTATAAAGCAGCTTATAACTGTACAACGTGCCAGAAATATCAGCCAATCTCCGGTAACCCATAAAGTTGAAGGAAAAGAACTAGAGGACTTTATGGAGGGTGTAAGGTTAATGGAAGGTGTAAAAGCCTAGCATAAGACTAGCATAAGACTTAAATGGCTTCCATTAACGTTCAGCACCATTTGCATTCATTTGTATGGCAGAGAGGAGGGGCGGATTGCAACCTGAATTTCTGACACCTTTCTTCCTCTCCATCCTCCAAATGCTCCACGACCTGTGCCGGCATAGATTTTCATGCTGGCGCAGATGCTGGAGATCCCTATGGGCTTCGCCAGCTTTATGCACCAGTTCGCATGGTAGGGAGCATTTACAATTTGTGAACGCTGCTTACCGTGTGTGCAAGGTAAGCAGTGTTCACACTGAAAATGAAACGTTTCCCGACATGTTTGCATGTCTGGCAGTGATCAATTGTAATTGTGAGCACCACTTGCCATGCCAGCATAGCAAGTGCCGCTCACAATTAAAGGTAAATGCTGACTGGCATGCAAGCATGCCAGGCAGCGTTTACTCATTTTGCACGTCCTGCACTTTGGCGCTCTTCCATGCAAATGCCAAAAAGCTGGCAGCTGGCAACTGCCGAATGTGTATGGCAACACGTAATCGCTTCCCGCCGCCAAATTACGTCATTAGGAACATGAGCTCCTATATACCAGTAACAGGCACCCTAGGCACCCCGACCACCAGGCCTTTGCTTGGACATTAGAGACTGGTTGGGTGCCCTTTTCAGGGGTCAAGTCCTAAACAAAAAAGTGGGATGACTCATTAACATACCAATTGAATGTTGTGTCACCAGAAATTAGCACATCAAGGTGCCCTCTGAAAAAAGTGTGGGGGGCGTCTAAAGAAAGTGGGGGGACTCCGTCCACCCGCGTGTACTCTCTACTTCAGCCCTGGCCCTATTGTTATCTTGCCCCAAGAGAGGAGCTTTCTGAAATGACCCTGAGTCCTTTTCTACGGTAATGGCCTACCTGTGACGTCTCTCCTACATTGCAAATCCAATCTATCCGGTCTGCCTATTGTTTATGGTCTGTCACTGTATACCATGCTTTTGCCTAACAAAGTGGGTTGATTTTAGTTGCTAGTGCGTTAAGTAAACAGTGCTATTTTACATATGTGTTATACATATTTGCCTAGAGATTCCTTTTATTTAGTGAATGCTTCACTGTGATTGTTGGGGCGCCTCCTCTGCTGTCCCATCTCCCTGGGGAGCACATCCTTGAAGCCAGCCCTCAGCCACTGGTACTGGACTTCAGTAGACAGAGGTACGCTATTTGCATGTGTCTGCTTAACCTCTATGACTGGACATCTTCTGAGCCGAGTTGTGGTACACACTTGAGCACATACACGCGTGAACACACATCTTGCACTTTTTCTGGCCAGCATGCATTTCGTCCCCCTGCTGTTCTTGTGCACTGCTTGGTCAAATGGACATCCATCCTAGCAGCGTTCCCTGCCGGATGTTTAATTACCCTGATCAGCTTATTTCCGCAGATGCATTCTTATCCTTTCCTGAACAGCGCTGGGATCCGTACACAGCTCAGGCAAAACATTGCATTCCCGGCCAGGGCCCAACTCATGAAGGGGGCTGGGACCCTGTCAGAAATCTATTTCCAAAACTGCGCTGACAGAAAGGAGGGGACCGACCTTCTGTGCGCGCGCCCTAACGACACGCACAAGGTGCTGGCATTTCACAGGCTCGGCGTGGCAGGTGTTGCTATTTCGCAGGCCCCGTAAAACCGCTCCCAGCATGAAAAGGTCTTGGCATTTGCAGACATTTTAATGCGAGAGCCACGTGGAAGGTGAGGGCGGCCTAGGGTGGGAGAAGACGTTGTTCATTCTATCTGTTAAATAATATAATGTCATTAAAAGAGTACTTCTGCCTCCATTCCTGAATCGCATGGTCCTTAGAGATTTCAGTGTCTGCTTGGGTGTCCCAGCACAAGGGCTCATCAGAACCACTGTTACATCTATATTGCATAGGCTTCTGGCTTGGGCCTGTAATGATAGGATGGGTATCACAACTGGTAGAGCCTGGGGTGACAGTGGTGTACTGCTAACCTCTTGATGACAGAATGTTCGTTTAAACGCAGGGGGATAAATACAAGAAACCGTGGAATTTTGGGACAGAATGCTGGCCCAGGGCGGTTATTTGGCTCACAGGCTCTATCTACTAGTACCTGCCTGAATGCCCAGCAACCTGACAGCTGCTCTGTCTCTAGCTCCCCCACACGCCCTGCCTCTTACCACTTACCAAGCACCCCTCATTTAAAACAAATGCATTTTTCTTACCTGCCATATGGGTTCCTGCGTCCGTTGCTGAAGTAGCCCCTTTGGATGCCTCATGGATGCGTGCTGAGCCAATCAGCTGTGAGAACACAGGCTTCATTCAGTGGCACAGGCCTGCACTCGCTCGCCAATGATTCACTCGGCATGTGCTTTACCCTGCTTCACCTGCGCTAGCCGTGCTACGCCAAGCCCCAGCTGTTGCCCGCCAGCCCAAATCAATTCAAGCATCTCCTATTACCTCAGCCACAACACTGGCCACTGCCTGCACACACCATTCCCTCCCCCCTCCCTTCTCTGTTGGCTGTAATGGAAAGTGAAATGAGACTCCGTACCCAAGTCTCTTTCACAAGTCCATTGGCGACCATCTTGAGTTATGATTTGTTTTCTTTTAATGCAACACTGTTCACCATACACCACATCACAACAAAGGAAAACGTATGAACGAGGCCCGTTAGCACCCTCACTTCAAGTGGTGGGCCATTACTATCCAGTACAGTTCATTCTGGTAGCCAGTATCAATATATTACTTGCCATCTTCGACTGCATCATATTCAAAGGAACTATCATCATTCGACTGTTGGAATTTATACAAATTGTGTGAGTGCTCTGGTACATGTGAGATGGTCCAACGTCAAGACTTGAGCACCATGCTGCTTCCATATTTAATAAACAGGACAGAACTGACTCAACATAAAAAGATATTTCTTCTACCTTTATGCCTGCACTGGACCAACCTGTGCAGAGGGGGCTGAGGATATAGAGGGGACAATTGGTACAACCTGGCCATCCCACTGCTATGTGAGACATCTACTACAGTGTAATTCAATTCATACTATAGTAGAGAATCCCATCATCAGAAGTCAATCCCAATTAGAAGATGTAATGACTGTAATTTCCTGCTGTAGGAAAGTGTACCCTCCATAAAAGGATACAACCAGTATAGTCCACTGCTGTAGGAGAGCATTTTATCACTAAGAACAGATAATCACTACCAGCATTCACTGCAGAAGAACATCCCACCCCCGAGAGGAGGCAACATTAGCAGCTTGGTTCTTCAGGAACCCACCACATTGCTAAGAGATGTCCAGTGCAGTATATTATTGTAATAAAGGATGTCATCATCATGGGGAGACAGCCACTGAATCCTGCTGCTATTGGATATATGGAAAGTAAATACTACATCATACTGCGGTGGGAGATTACCAAACCCAGAAGAGGATACAGCCACTACAGCCTCCTACAGTTGGACAGTACCACATCACTAACAGAAGATAAACACCATCGTCAACCTCAGCAGAGGAACAACCCACCACCTAGTGTCTGTAATAGACAAACAGGCCATGCTAGTTGACAGAGTTGGGGTGGGTGCCCTGATACTTTTAGATCTGTCTGCAGCCTTTTACACTGTCAACCGCTCCATACTGTTGGCCCGCCTGTCTCGGCATGCCTCTCTGGGCCATTGCTGGCCTGGTGTACCTCTTTTTTGGCTGATAGGAGCCAACTGCTCTCCCTTCCTCCTTTTCTTTCTTTACCCCATGCACTTTCCTGTGGTGTCCCTCAGGGATTCACCCTGTCCCCCATGCTGTTTAACATCTACGCCGAGCTGCTAGTTTGCCTCAGACGCTTCACAGTTTCTGTTGTTACTCCTATGCCGACAACACACATATTCTGGTTAGATTAGATCTTGGCCAGGCTGAGGTGTCGTTACGGCTGTGTGAATGCCTGGCAGTCATGGGAGAGGGGATGAATGTGAAATGGCTTATGCTTAATGGGGACAAGAAGGAGGTCATGGTGGTGGGTTCTCCTCCTAATTCTGCATTATGGACACCTTCTTTTTGGACTTCCACACTTGGTGATCTTCCTATTCCAGTGACTATGGTGAAGAAAGTAGGGGTACTTCTTTCTTCCTCCCTTTCGATGGCCCCTCAGTGTGGTCTGCAAAATGGGTCACTTTCTTCGTAATGTTCTGCGTAAAGTTCTTACATTTCTTCCAAGTCATTGGAGACCGTTGGTTGTCGCCTCGTTGTTACTAGTCGGACAGACTATTGCAACATGTTTGTTTTTGTCCCAGCCAATTGCCTTGATACATCGTTTGCAACTGTTGCAAAATCTTGCTTCCCAGCTGGCTACCAACTCTCGTTACGGTGCGCATATCAGCCTGGCGCTTCATTCACTCCACTGGATTCCTGTGAGTCAGAGTATAACATTCGAAACCTTGTGTCAGGTTCACCGGGCGTTTTATCGCCTGGGGGCTGACCATTTGCAAGAGAAACTCCCTCCCTATGTTCTGGGACAGGTTCTTCGCTCTGGCAGTGCCCACCTGGTTGCCATTCTGAATTTCTGATTATCTAGCAGTGGAGGTTGTGCGTTTACATACACTGCTGGCAAACTGAGGAATGGTCTTCTGCCAGCGCTCAGGTGCATAGAGAGCCATCTGCAATGTAGGCGATCCTTGAAAACCCTGTTACTTTAGACACCATGTTGTTTAGCCTAGTAGTTAACTCCTCGCACCAAGATGCCCTCGGGTGAATGTGCGCGATACAAATGTGCCTAACATAACATAACCATTGGGGACAAATAGTATAGCCTGCTACTTTAGGAGCACACCTGGGGAGACTGCATAGGATCCCATAACCAAAATGTGGCAACAGAAATAGCCTGCTCTAAGAGTGCACTCTTCACTTAGAGGCTATAACCATTGCAGCCAACAGCTGTCAGTGAGTGCCCCAATCATAATAGGATACAACCATTACAGCTTTCTCCTGTCATGAAGGATAGCGTCCCATCACTAAAACGAGATAAACTCTGCATCTATTGCTACAGAAGCATATCCCATCCCCTAGAGGAGACGATGACTACAGCTTGATACTTTTGGGGCCCACCCGGTTGCTAAGGGGAGACAGCTATTACAGTGTATTATTATAGTAAAGGTTAGCATTTCCAGGAGGAGACAACCACAACTTCCTACTACTGTCGGAGTGTTCACGCTCCCTTTGGAAATGTATCCATTACAGCCTAGAACGGTCGGAGAGTGTCCCATTACTAAGAGGAGAAAATCATGTCATCCAACTACTGTCAGAGAGAAATCAATCAGCATCATGCCCATCTGCTCTTGGGCACACACATACACACCCTTCTTTGCCTACCTCCGCCATTTCCCTTTCCCCGCTTTCCAACAACCTCCTACCATTGTCTGTGTCAAAACAGAAGTCAAAACTATTGGCTTTGGTAATGCTTGTTTAGTAATTGATGGTGGGTAAAGAGTGGCACCTTAGGGTCCCCAGTGCTCAATGTATGCCTTTTGGTTTTGTACGGTCGGACCTTTTTTTTCGACCGAAAAATGCTACCACCAAAGGTTCAAACACCTTTGGTGGTAGCATTGCAGGTAACTAAAAAAAAAAAGACTGCGGAGGCTGCAGGGGTGTCCCCCGCAACACCCTGCTCCCTATACTGTGTGGCATAGTGAGCAGGGTGTTGCGGGGGACACCCCCTTAGCACACCCGCAAAAAAAAAAATGAAAAAAAAACGTGGGCTGCAGGGGTGTACCTTTACAGTATAGTGAGCGGAGTTGCGGGGGAAACACGCGAAGAGGAAGAAAAAAGTGCCGGCTGCAGAGCTTGCAAACCTACGTCTGTGAATCGGGCAAAGTTAATTCGCCCGATTCCCAGACGCAGACGCTGGAACTCTGCAGCCAGCACTTTTTTCTTCCTCTTCTCGTGCGCGAGCCGACTCGAGCAGATCGCCCATCTCAGGAGACATGCCGGGAGAGCCCGAGTATGTGCACTCAGGCATTGGTTGACTAACAGTCACTGTGACTCACGGCAACCATCTTTTATGCGCCCTGTGACTTATGTACAGAATTGTGCCGCATCTGTCTGGCCACGCAAATTTTTGCACAGGCCACACATTTTACACAAGTGTCACTGAGAATACCCATGATGTAAGGCTCCACAAGCAGGAGCATACACGCCAGGATTGAATCCAACCAACCGTTCCCCGTCCCCTGGTTCCCCAGAGGAGAATTGAGGCTCTCTAGCCATTCCCACCCCCCAGTTTTGGTGTTTTAAAGAGGAAACGCGGAGTCGGCGATTGCTCTCCGTCCTGAAGAAGGCTGACCTAAATTACCGGATAAGGGGACACCCACCCTTATTGAGAGAACTCAACCGAAACATATGTCGACAACAGTTTTCTAAACCCCTGAATGCAGACAGAGGGTCACATTGCAAAATAACAAAGTGTTAAATTGACATTGAATGTACTCTTTTGCTGTGATTTCAATGATCTATCACCAGTTTGTCCCAACATATTTGAACATGATAAATGTGTTCGAAAGTTGTGAATGAATGAATGGTATATGGAGGGATGTGAGTTTGTGGTATACTGAGCCGAATTTGTAAAAAATGTTTTCCTCATTTTTGTGATTGTATTTATACAAATAAATGTGATGCTATTATAATTTAAACAATATATAGCAGTCATCTCTGGTCTAGTCGGCCCACCCCTCTTTTTCATTTTTGTTCCAATTGCCTGGAGGGCCGTAGACGTTAATCAGGCTTCCCTTATTTTTGCATAAGAGCAATAGGAATGCCAACAGATGATACAACTAGACAGCTGTGGTTATAGGAAAACGAACCAGAAGAAGGTAGCAGGGAAGCAAGGAAATAGAAAAAGGGGGAATAGAATCGGAGAAGGCAGGGTAAGGAGTGTTGGACCAGGAAGGAAAATAACTGTATTGAGATGCAGAGTTCCTCCTGATTCAACTTCATTTAGCTAGAAGACAGGCCCTCATTACATGTCAGCTGGTCCAGAAATAAGGTGCCAGTAACAATGTTACCGCCACCTTTTCTGGACAGGCTCACCCGAGTCTGCTGGTAGGGGCTGTGAACTACCGGCAGGCCTAACTTGCTGGTAGTTCAGGCCCTTACCTGCAGATAAATCACTGAAGCACCAGCACCAATCACAACTGTGCCGGTGCTTCAGGGTTCGCATTCAACGGGAATTTACAGTTCTGCTGCCGCCCATAATATTCCGATATCACTGGGATATCGAGCAGTGGAAACTGTAAGCCGAGGTTGCCGGTAGGCTGCCAGTACTACCAGTGGCCTACCGGCAACCTCGTAATGAGGGCCAAGTTAATTGACGCTATGCAGGGCACCATGTTTGAAGAACAACTACACTGCAAATGCCAAATACCTTTGTGTCATAATGGAACAAAACGGTGTGGGAAACACCAGCTTCTCCAGAGTGACAAAGGGGTACCTCTGACAGTATGTATCTTCCCAGGATCTGTCGGTCCAGGCTTCCAGGGATGAAGACGATCACATGTCTGCACAAGTTGCGGGGCATGACTATTGAATACGGGTTCCCATTAACGTTCCAAAATATCATAGCCTGCCCAATCAACTAAGTACTGGAGTCTCCCTCTGTATTAATGTGAGTCAAAAATATGATGAACTGTGTACTCTGGTACACCATCAACCAATTCAGGGCAAGGTTTAGTGTTAGTTCTTCCATTCCAACCCCCAAAAACACAGGCTTCAATAGAGATGAATGAAAAACAAGATTAATTTTTCTCCAAGAAAATGCTATGGCTAGTTTAAAGGCAACAGGATTGATCACCTTTGTGATGCAAAAAGTTCCCATGTAGAGCAGTGAACATCTGGAAGGTGTCAACCTTTTCTGAGGGTATTTCATGGAGAGCCAAACTTTATCGCCAATGGAGTAATCAGGTTGTTGATAAGGATGTTTGTCAGCAATACGTTTAACTTGTTGACGTGGGTGTTGTAGGGGTTTGAGTGCAAGTTTGTGTCGGTCTTGTATGGAGAACATGTGTTGATTTCCCAAAGGAATGTGCGTAGTTTGAGGCACATGAACTGGAAAAGCTAATAGATGAAATCTGAGGGAAAATAGAAAGGAGATGTTTGGAGAGAGGAATGGATGGAGTTGCATGCAAATTACACACCAGGGAATAGAGAAACCCAGTCACCTTGTACAGATGTGGAAAAGCAATGCATGTATTATTGATCCATCGTTTGACTTGTTCCCTCAGTTAACCCATTGGTTTGGTGATAATATCCTGAAGAAAGAGACTTTGTTGAAAACCTAAACTGCAACACACACGAGATCAAAATCTGGAAGTATATTGAGGTCCCCGATCTGATATGATGGTGGTTGGTAGTCAATGAAGGCAAAATATCTCTTTTAGAAATATGACAGACATTTCAGCAGTGGTGGGAAGTTTAGGAAGAGGAAAAAGGAAAAAAATGGTCTTGTTTGGTAAACACATCGATAATAACGTTGATTACTGTACATCCTTATGACATAGAAAACGCAACCATGAAATCTGTGGCAATAATTTCACAAGGACTGTGGAAATCGATATAATATTGTGACCCCAATCGCATTGTTTAAATGTATGTTGGCCTACGCCAAGCTGTCTAAAGAATATTGTGAACATAGGTTCCGCGGCAAGGTCTTGACCTTAATGTATCGTGTAAAGCCGCCATCTTGGATCTAGCCGCCATTTTAGGTATTCTTGCAGTGTGGAAGTCACCCCGAATCACAAAATGGAGGCCGAATGACATTGCGAGTAAGACTTCGGCCATGGTGACCTCCGCACACGTGAATGAATAATATGTCCGCAGGCTACTTGTTAGGGTCATGAACTAAGACCCTGTCCTCTGTTCAACCTTTGTGTAAATATGTAACTGTATCAGCGGAACTGATCTAATGTATGTAAATTGTGTGTTCGACCTGGCTACGAACCCTAGCCATGGTTCCAAGAATGGTTAACTCGCAAGAGGGCTGGCCAATGTGGTACAAACTGTATAAAAACCCGAGCATCCAGATATTCGGTCTCTCCCACTTTCGATGCGAAACCTTATCGTTGGAGGTTCGTGTGTGAGTCAGAGAGCCGAATAGCTATTCGCATGTCAATTGACTTTGATAACTTGGTAACTTTGTAACTTTGAAATAAAGCGCTTTATATGGTCCTTTGTAACCTGTGTTGGTGTGTTTCCATTTGGGCTTCCCGGCCTCATGTCAATTTCTCTGTTTCCACAGGACGAGTAGGAAGTTGATGTTTTTTGCAATTTGTCAACCATGGCGGAAGTAGGTCTCTTGTTTTGCGCACAAATGGAACATGTGGTAACATATCATCGAACATCATTCTTTACTGTAGGCCACTAACATTTTCTAAGTGCTACATTTTGAGCAGGAAAAATACCACAATGTCCTGGACGTTTGCTCTCATGACATAGAGAAGGAATATGTTCTTGCAGGTCAGGGCTGGGTACCCAAACCCCCAAACCCACTGTTTCCTCAAGATTAAAACTTCCTTTTTTTAGAAAAGAATCATCTAAGTTGGGAGGGTCGTTCCTGAGGTATTCTGCTGTTTCATTTTGTAACGTCTCTAGGATTGTATTGACATAAAACACAAAAGGATGAGTCTTGAACATAAGTTCACTGGAAAAAAGGGGAGCTGCAATGTTTTTCTCATTTTTAGACAAGGCATCGGCAATAATATTGTCATTATCGAGTATGTATGTAATAAATAAAGGGTACTGAGTGAAAAGAATATGCCCACCAGACAGCGGCTATTTCGACATTCCATGTTCTCTAATGCTCACATGTTTTTATGGTCTGTCCGTATTTCCACAAGATGTTCGACCCCGAGTAACAAGTGACTCCATTCTTTACATTCAGATTTGATGGCTAGCAATTCTTTCTCGAGTGCCGTGTAATTCAGTTCACTCTCACGAAAGTGTGTGATAGATATGCTATGGGATGCTCCTTTTTGCCAGTTTGTTTCTGCATCAACAACGCTCGCTCCAAGTGCTCCGTCTGAGGCATCAGCCTCTACAATGAAATGTTTTGTGGAATTAGGTTGGCAGAGGATTGGTGCTGTGGTAAAAGAGGCTTTAATGGTATATTCTTTTTTTAGAAAACGAGTCAGTGGCAAGACCATACCAGCATAGTTGGATATGCATTTCCTATAAAAATTTGATAATTCAAAAAACCTTTCGATGTCGTTGATGGATTTAGGAGCTAGCCACTTCAGATGGCTTCAATCTTTCTGGGATCCATCTTTATTCCGGCAGGAGACAATTTGTAGCCCAAATAAGGAACAATGAACACTCTGAAAAGAACATTTTCAGGTTTCACCAATAACTGATTTTCACAGAGGTGCAGTAGGACTTCTTTCACATGGGAGGAATGATCTACAATGTTGAATAAATCAGGATGTCATCCAAATAAATAATCATCGATTGGAAGAGCAGATCTAAAAATATGTGATCAACAAATTGTTGGAATACTGAAGGAGCAGTGGTAAATCCGAAGGCAATAACTTGATATTCAAAATGACCGAATAGGTTTCTGGAATGCAATCTTCCATTCGTCTCCCTTTCTGACCCTTATTAAATGGCAGGCGCCCCAAAGATTGGCTGCTTCTAGTATGTCATGGATTAGAGGAAGAGGGTAATTGTCCTTAATAGTGATGTTATTAAATCTGCTATAATCTAGAAACAGGCATAACCCTTTACAGCAAAACACAAGGGGGGTCCTGGGAGTCCCTCTGCCAGACATTAGTCCCTGTTATGAGAGCCTCACCCATATTCTTTAGCTCACTATCTTTCACAGAGGAGAAATATCCAAAACATATCAGTCTTTGTCCTGCCCTGGGGCAGTCTAGCATCAACATACTAGGCATTTCTCCTCTGAATAAGAGCACCAACAGGAACACCGGACACGTGTTTTGGTCTGGTTGGACCTCATCAGTAGGGTGGAGGTGTGCCTCTCTAAGAATAGTGAACAAGGGGTCCACATATGGATTCCCCTAGTAATTTAAGGTGAGACCCAAAGTTACTTAAATTATGCAAAAAACAAGGGGGTCCAGGGAGTCCCTCTGCTGGACATTAGTCCTGGTTACGAGAGCCTTACACAGATTCTTTAGCTCACTATCTTTCACAGAGGAGAAATATCTCAAACATATATGTCTTTGTCCTGCCCAGGAGCAGTCCAGCACCGAAATGCGAGGCAATTCTCCTCTCAACAAGAGTACCAACAGCAGGTGTTTCGTTGCTGTTGGTACACTTGTTCAAATCAGTATTTTCATATTGCCCTACATACTCATAATGATTTTGAATTCATCAAAACAGTGATTGCACAGAGGCCTACGTACGGAGAAAAAAACAACAGTGCACCGCAGTACTTAGCATTATCATCCAGCATCATTGTTCATAACATAACAAGTCCTTATCCATTTTATAAAACGTCATTGTAATTAATCCTTCTCATGGCATCCAACTGTCCATGTGTAATTCATCATGTGGTGAATAATCATGTGTTTTTCAGCAGATGTTGAATCATTAACATTAGCATGAAGAATTCACCAGGGCTCAAGTCGAGGGTCACGTGGGTTGGCAGAGTCCACCTACTTTTTTCAGAGGGTGGCCTCAGTCACCCCCCCCCAGCTAAAATGAAAAACATTGAATGCCCTCTTTGAATTTATGAAGTAAAGCTGACCTCGCGAATCAAACCACAGTTGTCAGGTTTATAGGTCAAATATTAATAATCATAGATTGGACCAGCGGAACAGGGAATAGCCACTCCACACATTTATCTATTTATAAATACCAATAAATGCTAAATATTCAATTCAAAATCTTTTATTTTCATATCAAAATATATAAAATACTTTTTTTAAACATGTAAACAAACAATTATCTACATATTCAACTCAAATTGATTCACTCCTACCATTCATTCCAAATGTTTTATTATTTTTATACCAAATCAATGGCATATATTTATATGACCTTCTATTAGTCAGCCTAAAATTTTTATTTGCACAATGAAAAAAGTCCTCCACCAAGTGGACTGATGGTTCCGTCTATGTGCTCCTAGTCACACAGACATGCGTCTACACATGTTTCGGTTGTCTTTCAGGACGTCAACAGTCTTCGCCCCTTTACTCTCGCAACCTTCGTCAGGACAAAATATGGGGAGTTTCCTTGTTCCCATTAGCAACAAGTAAGGTGAGTAACACCACCTAAAACTTAATACACAATATCAGATTCTAAAATCACTCATTCTCAATTCTAAAAACATTTTGGCGATTCCCTCTAATTTTTTAACCACAGTAGATGTGTATAAATGATTCTAAACAGTAATTATTGCATCATTGTGTCGGAGTTAAGTCATTGTTAAGTGGATTAATCCTGTTCCCATCCCTGCTTAGTGGTCAAATCCATCTGACCCCACCCAGGATGCAAACAAACATACATTGTACTTGTTTTGCGCTATACTTACTCGAATGATGTTTCCCCTTAAACTAACATCATTCTTCATGATCAGATCTTTTAAGTATTTACTGTGTTTGAAGGCAAAACACAGGTTTATCCAGATAGTGGGTGTCCTGCTCAACAATGTTCCAGTACTTCAGAATTATTTTCTTAATCTTATTGGAAATATTGGTATATGCATTGACACAAACCATTTTATCATGTCCCTTTTTTGTAAACTTGTGTTCCAATAGAACTTCCCTATTATTATGTTTCACCTTGTGACTTGATTTTTAACCAATGTTGAAGGATATCCTCTCTCCAATCGTTTCTCACTCAACCTTTGAGCTTCTAGCTTGTAGGCCTGTCTCGTAGTGCTGTTCCTTTTTAACCTAAGGAACTCACCAACATGGGTATTGTCCCTAATTTGGTTAAGATGGAAACTGCTGTATATTAGCAGAGAATTCTTGTACGTAGGTTTGTGGAACAGTTTTACATTTTGTTTCTCAGAATCCTCATCATAAAAGATAGTGATGTCCAGGAGATTCAATTCCTTATTGCTCATATTCATAGTAAATTGTAAATATTTGTTCTGGTTATTGAGCCATACAATGAAATTCAGAGCCTCCTCTCGGATACGTGCCCAGATAACCAGGACATCATCTATATACCTCTTCCATAATCTTGTTTGCTTGACAAATGAGTTGGAAATTGGATAAATATATAAATCATAGATTATAAATAAATGCCACATCATATCATAGATCTTCATTTCCTTGAATTGTTCTATATAGAGGTTCACAACAATGGGAGCAACTGTAGCTCCCATAGCTGCCCCATAGATTTGGTGATAAAACATATCGAGAAACATGAAATAATTGTCTGTAAATGCCATTTCTGTGTGCCAGAGAATGAACACATTTGAGCTATCATTCTCAATGCGTTTAAGGTACAGGAGGTCTTCCATAATTGTCAGGGTATTTACTTGTGGAATCATGGTATATAAGGAGGTAATATCTAGACCGATCAACAACTCTATGTCCATGGTTAAATTCCAAGCCTTCAACTAGCTTGCTTGCCTCCCTTGGGTCAGAGACAAATTATTTCATCGTTTGTGCAACGAGTCGCAAATACATATCTGGAAACTTTGAAAAAGGCTCTAAAATCGAGTGAATGCCAGATTTTATAGGTGCCGCCCATTCTCCACGATACTAGGTAATTAAACCTTTTTGATAGATGGTAATTGAAACTGTCGTTGAAAGAGTGGGGCTCTGTATGTTCTGTCACTATTTTGTGACCTTTTATTGCCCAGGTTGATTCAGATATTTGGTGAATTCTTCACGCTGATTGTAACAATTCACCATATGATAAAATACACCTGATCATTCAACACATGATGAATTACTCGTGGTCAGTTGGATGCCAAAAAGGATTAATTATGATGTTTTATGAAAATGGATAAGGACTTGTTATGTTATAAACAAAGATGATGCAACAGATAGATGATAATGCTAAGTACTGTGGTGCCTTGTAGGTTTTTTCTCTGTATCTAGTGCAACGTACAATCACTGTTTTGAGGACTTCAAAATCATTATGAGTATGTAGGACAACGTGAAAATACTGGTTTGATGAATTTAGAATCAATATGAGTAGATATGCTATGACCACAACCTTTGATAATTACAATATGATATGGTATTGTGTATGACAGCTAGATAATATGATTAGATGTTATATTTATGTTTTTTAATGTATGGTGGCTGTTTGATGCATGGTGGCATGTAGTGTACGTTTTTTAATTTGTGTATTTGTCGAAGAGGTTGTGGAATAAAAGAGCTTGCTCCTTTTTGTAGACCCTGAAGAAGTTCCTTGAGTTAGATGGTGTGGAGCGAAACATATAGGACCAGTTTTGAAATAGTGACAATCCGACCATGTGAGTGTCTGGACCTAATTTTTACATGCTGCTATAATTATCAAGTTGATCAAGAATCAACACCTATTGTACATAATAATTTGTATAGGGCACGTTATTTGATTATAATGCTTTGTATTTGAATGATTGGTGTTCATTTTGAAATAAAATAGTCTATATTTTCTACTTAATGTTGTTGCATGAATTTATAACGTGATGACAATTAACAGGATGAGCACTGTAGAGTGAGTTTGATAGTAGTCTTGTAGTTCTTAGATACACATATCTAGGAAAGAATATGGTAAATGGTGCTTTTTAAAGCACATTAGCCAGTAATATTGCTCAAAGCTTCCAGCCACGCTCTGCATTTTAGTTCTTAAACTAACCCACAATGGGCCACAAAGTCGATGCACACAAGCCTGCCAGGCTGGCCCTTTGGGTTCACCCTCTTGTCTTATATGCCTGTCTGAGCCTGCCTCTCCCCAACACTGCTGACTTCCTGTACTCTTGTGCTCTTTGCATAAAGACATAAAGACAAAGATGGGAGGAGATGGTGCCCAAGTCTTCTTGAGCCACGAGAGCTAGTGTGAAAGAAATTGTGCCTTTTTAACTCCATCAGTTCTGTTATTTCTGCAAACTTTTGCTCTTACATCGGTTTTGATTTAGCCTGTGGGCTCGCCCTCAGGTTACTACTGACGCATGTGTGCGCATGTCAATCTGGCAATGTTCACTGCAGACAATCTGCTAAAGATGTATTTACGGGGAGAGATACAATGTACTACCTGTGGTTGCCAGCCTCCAGAGAGCCCACTTATTATTGTAGCATTGATGGTTGGTGGTCGTTATTAGCTAGAAATAATGTAGCTATGGCACCAGTTTGACTCCCTTCGCATGAGCAGTATGCAGAAGCAGGGTTTGATTTGGAAACCCCCTCCTAGTGCCTTAGTCATCTTTTCATTGCTTACTTGTTCGTTTGGAGATGAGGTTGGCTTCCCTGCACGCAGCCCTTTAATCCCTCAATGAGATCATAAAAAGAGTAATAACATTATTCTGATGGTTTATATTAGTCTTCATGCAGATTCGCTTCTATGCGCTTTAATAGTCATGACAGAGATAAGATGTGATTTGGGAGTGTGAAAGTCGAGAACCCCTCACCAATATGCGGTTGGGCTAGTCTGATCCCATCTGTGGGAAAAAAAACAAAGACAAATTTAGATTGCTTCAAATTTAAGTGAGCAAGTCACCAGAAAACTGCTTAATTTCATTCATGGTTTGCACCTCTTACTCACTACCACGACAAGGGTGCTTGTGCAGCATGCAGTTAATCAACTGTGTACATGAGAGATAGAAGTCGACACAGGGGAATAGTGCCACAAACTAAACCACCCCAAAAACAACGTTGGGCCCTTGAATACATTTCACCCAAAGCCTGGGTTTTTATCAATAACAGGTGAAAACAGAAGATGCAGAAAGCACCAGTTTAAAATGGACTTCATCTTTAAAAGTGCAAAGAGTCCAGAGTGTGTCAAAAATGTAATGATGGTAACCAGAGAACACGGACTATGTAACAGAAATGTAAAAATTAGGAAAGTCAAGTAGCAGGATGTTGTCAAGAGTTCTGAATGGTGTGCTTGTGCATTTTTCTGTTGTACATTAAGTGAAGAAAATAAATGAAAATTGTATTCAGAATCTTTTTAGTGTAATATTTTATTTATTTTACAAACTACTGACAATTATTGTACAAAGCCTATGATATGGTGGGTGGCATAGGATGCATTATGGTGTCCATATGTTGAGAAGCAGCAGTTCTTTTGTCTTAGGTTGAATAGCACTGTGTCCCATTGAGCTTGATTTGGGCTGACTTCATGTTGATCCAGGTTTCAACTCAAAGTAAACTGGGCCCCACTTTTGGGAATAATTTCCAGGTTACTCTTGAAAAATAACTTCATATTCCAATTACTCAAGGTTTTCAGTGTATGTCAAGATTATCATCTGCTGGTAAAAACCTGTTACTTTTCATTGCCAAGTTCAAACACCAATTTTCATTGCACATGCTGAAACCTCCATCATCAGAAAACCAAACATGTGCATTGGTCTAATATGAGCAGTAAAAAAAGAGCCCTGTTATTTGCATTTCATTAATCACTGACAAAAACCACTTATGAAGATTTGTTTACATGAGTCATGCATAGAGGCACGAGACCTTAGTCTACAGTTTAAATGAAGGGCATGATCAAATAATACATTTTGCATAGAGACCCAAATATGTTCATAACTCTGTAGCCAAATGGCTTAGAGAAAAAAATAATTGTGCTTTGATGCTCAAAGTGCCCTCTTCGATTTCACATACAATTTGCACTGTTGTGGTTTTTAATAATTAATCAAATCTTTAATATTCTTGAAATTATGAATGCATATGCATTATGTAACATACCTAGACATGTGCCTATGATGACAGATTACAGTAATCCAGGATTCATTGAGTTTGTATGTTGAAGGGCTTAACCAATTAGAATATGCAGCATCATAATGACAGAGTGTGAGCATATTTTTGATTAACAATGAGAGCACAGAGAAATATGAGGAAGGATTAATGATGAATGAATCAGACAGAGAACAGTGTAAGGGTTGAAGGAAACACGATTCCTGTTCCAGGGGATGAGTCCTCTCTACAAGCAAACCTACAGAGAAGGGGAATTGGGGCATTTCTGACTTCATAGAAACAACCAGGAGGGGCCTGGTGACTGAGACTTCTCTGGGAACACTTGAGGATTTCTGCTAGTCCCATTCCTTTAAAAGCTGATCTAAAAGGAGTATGATCATTCTCTGATTTCAGTGATATCCATTTGCTAGCCTCCAATTGTATTTATCCTGTCAAGTCCCAAGAAAGTGGGTGGTTTGGGAAGGTGAAATCAAAAGACAGTGGGCCTCATTACAAGGTTGGAGGTAGCCTTGCCGGTAAAACCAGCAAGACTACCTCCAAACCAGCAAGAAAGTCTGGCACCCGCGCATGGCCAATTACCGGGGTATTCCGGCCCCGCCGGACCGGTAATTGCCCTTTTGCGGGTGCCAGAGCCGGTAGATCCCCATTCCCATTCGAGCCCCATAGGACTCAATGGGAATGGGGATGCCTGTAGCACCGCCACCATTATAAATGGGGATTCATGCCGGGACATAAAAGTGATGACATCACTGATGTCGATGCGTCTGTGCATTGAATAACAAAAAATGTGCCCAGGATCATAGATGTGTGTGAAGTTGCATTGTTGTCTGGAATTAGATGGTCCATGTTGTATAGTCTAATTAGAGTACACAGATTGTGATTGCAAATTGACAAGTGCAGAATTGTAGGTCAAACAATAATGGACTTTGAAATAGTGAAAAATAATTCTGGTGCATTGTTTATTTGATGGGGAGGTTAGTGATTGGGATATACCTTCACTCATAATTGTAATCAGTTAACAAGTTAGCCATGTCGTCACAGGCCATGAAGGCATATTTGATTGTGGTGATTGACCATGCATTAACTACATATTTCCTCCACAGCCAAAGGCTGACATAAGAAATTGAGATATGGAAAAATAAAATGAAAGAAGTAGTTGAAAATGTTGCAACAGATATTTGAACCCCAGCAGGCCCCACAGATGAAGCATTACAAAAGCTCTATTTAACCTCCAGAGGTGGAGAGAAAAAGCAAATGAGTATGAACTTTAGTGTCCATCTTTACTGATGCAACAAGATAATGAACAGTGTGAACACGAGAAAACAATGAATGATTCTATGGGTGACAAGCAAGTGTTACTACAGAAAACACAGTTTAGAGGAGGCAATACAAAATGAACGAAGGTTAAAGGCCACAATATCGAGCCACTAACACCAATAGTTTATTAGATGACTTGATTAATATATATGCACAATTGAAAGAGAGTAGAGTGACAAATCCAAAACTTGTTGCGAAAGAGGTTGATTTACAGACCGAATTTAATCAGTTATATAATGATATACAAATCATTAAGAAACAAAGGACTCAGTACAATGCAGGAAATACATCAGCTTTCCTTACAATTAACACAGACACAAGCACAGGGTGATCAAATTAAGGTGACTGCACAAGAATTAATGCAAAGAATAGAGGAGAATGTAACATTGAGAGATAGGTCAGAAACATTAAGGAAAAGGTTTTGATGATGCAATTTCAGAGATTGAGCACCTGAAGAAAGAATAATATAGCTGGCAGACTATCAGCCAAGAGCCAGTGGAAGAAATAAATATTTGTTAGAAAGAAAGAGATTCCTTGCAGAAATAGCTACCAATTCTGAAAGAAAAATTGGCCTCCAAAACTGGAGCATTTGACACCAGCCATGGTTGTCTGAATGAATCTGCAGAACAGCCAATACACAGCAAACAGCAGTTATTTAATTATTTAAATTGATCATGAGGCTAGATTGAGACAAAAAAAATCAAAGACATTCAGTTGAGTTCACCATCTAAAACTCACAGACATTAAAGTTTAATGGAAGAAGGGAGATTATCCTCAATTCCTGCGATTACCTCTCCACTGCCAATAACTTCTCAAAGTAATACTGGTGGTTCTGGCACATCTAGCCATAGTCAGGAAATGGGGGTGCCAGACATATCATTTCCCCTTCACAAACCCACCAAAATATATAGGAAGACTCAATTTCCCTGTCAGACACAGAGGAAGATAAGGAAATTAAGGTGATAGGAGAGGGGAGTGGCACACTTGGTATGTCAAGAATGGACAGGAGAGGAAATGAGAGCACTCGCAAAAAGGGAATTAGCAAATCAACATATGAAAATGAGTTAAGGGAGTAAGAATTACAGTGTATGATTCAACAGAGAAACAATTAAGCCCGTTTGGCTGACATTATGAGACATACATTGCAACCTAGAAAGAGACCTATCTATGCCAAGGATTATGGGAATACCCCAGACACCCTAGGTAGATGAAGAAATATTGATTCTGAATATGAAGACATACCCTACTAGCGAGCCCCTGAGAAAAGATTTGAGGCTCACAACCCAAAACACTAATGGAAAAGAGAAAAGAGAGTGCATCCCCTGTACCGTACACATAAGAATCCTCCTTACGGCCATTATGGCAAAGTGGGAAAATAGGCAAGCAGGTACAGGGAGTCATGCAGTGACTCTGACTCGGATAAGGGTAGTTTTGCCCAGGTAAGTAGACATGGAAAAAGAAAACCACAATCAGAATTTGTGAAAGACCCAATCAAGCAGATAAAGGACATTAACTGCTTTATGACCCCTTATGTTATGTTATGTTATGTTATTTTGCATTTATATAGCGCCTTATATACCATTGGTATGGTCTGAAGGTGCTGGTAGGTTGAACGCCCTTGGGAACCGAAGTTCGGGTCAGTAGAGAGATTAGAGAGAGTCCAAAGGTGCGTGTGCACACCTGGTATGTGTGCAGCTGGTGCGGAATTCATGTGGTAGCTGCTTCTTAGCGGTAGGTGTGGTGGTTGAGAGATCAGGAGTATGTGTTCGCTCTGGCCGGAATTATCCAGACCGAGTGTGGCAGCGTTAGGCCTGAGGAGAACGCCTCGCTGGGGGTGTGAGACCAGCAATGTTTACTTAGAGTGATGGGGAGTGAGCGGCAGATGTTGATATGATATGAGAACAGTTATACCAAATGGTGTCATAGTATCTTTGTGTTCTAGTTGAGTGGTGGTGTAAGGAGAGAGTAAGCGTGGGGTGTGATATGAAGTATGTTCTTTCAAAGGTTTATTCCAAGGCATACTATGTACGTCACGCAATTCTGAGCGGTCAGGTCCGTTCTATGCATTTTTGGTCATTTCAGGCATTCAAGATTGCTCTACACACTCACGCCCACGGGGAGCCCGAGAGCCCCAAATGGGAAAGCAGATTCAGGCAGAAACAACGCGGCATTGCGGAAAACAACCGCGTTGTTTCTGCCTGAATCTGCCTGAATCTGCTTTCCCCCACGGGGAGCCCGAGAGCCCCAAATGGGAAATCAGCTGTAGGTAGAAACACTACGCGGCATGTAAACATAACCGCGTTGTGTTTCTGCCTGCTGTGGCTTTCACTTTGGGTCTCCGGTGCTCCCCTGGGAGCACCGGAGACCCAAAGTGATAGCCACAGCAGGCAGAAACACAACACGGTTGTGTTGGAAAACGCTGCAGGTTTTCTTTCCGAGTTTCTCAGGCTCCTCCGAGCCGGAGGAGCCTGAGAAACCTGGAAAGAAAAACCACAGCGTTTTCCAACACAATAACGTTGTATTTATGTTTGCGGTCACTTCAAAAGCGACCGCAAACATAAATACAACGTTTTTAAATCTGCGGTTTTATTTCTAAGTTTTCCGGGCTCCTCTAGCCCGGAAAACTTAGAAAAAAAAACGCAGCTAGTGCTTATTTTAAAAAAATAAATAAATAGCACTTACCGAGATTCAGCTGCAGCTTTCCTGCTCTGGTCTCCGGTCCCCGTCCTCCGCGTACAGCACTAATGAAGGGAAAGCCACCCAGCGGTAGCTTTTGTTTACTACAGCTGGCTGGCTTTTCCTTCATTAGTGCCGCAAAAGCAAAAGCCAGCACAGGAGGGACTCCATTTCACAAAATGGATGCGCCCATGTGCTTGCTTTTGTGAATTTTGAGCTTGAATAGCTCAAAATTTTACATAGGAAGTTTTAAAAAAGAGAATGCTAGTATTTTTTTTTTATGTTGCCTATCTATTTTTTAAATAAAAATTTTTACTAGACCATGCCTTTAACAGGATTCGCAGGGATCTTCGAGTTTTAATGAATTTCAGAAAATGTTAAAAGTTCAAGATGGGCTTTTGGTTAGGAAACCCCAATCTGGTTATGAACAGTTGGTGGTACCTACCTCCTTTCGAAGCATAATGTTAAATTATGCCCTAGAGGCAGCGATAGCTGGTCATCAGTGATTCCAAGAGACAATCGAGATCCTACGTGAGGTCGCTTATTGGCCACACATGGGGCCAACCCTTAACATATATTTAAAAGGATGTCTGGCGTGTTCTCAGTTTCAACCAAGTTCTCCCACTCCCTAGGCTCCTATTAAAAAGAGTCGAATGACATTACCATGGTCTGATCTTCAGATTGACTGTATTAGTCCAGTGATTTGTTCCATAAACTGTAACAAATATATGTTGACTGTTAAGTGCCTTTTTATCAAATTGATTGAATGTTACCCTGCCCTAAATTGTAAAGCAGAGACTGCAGCTATTTTACTGATCAACCACATATTTTTTCAAGTCATCTTCCCTCGAAAGATTGAATTGAACCGGGGTAGTCTTCAGTGAGGTAATGTCTAAGATGTGGGAAATGTGGGCGTGAAAGAAAAATTACATATCTCACCTACTAACTGGTATCCAGCAGGATAGTGGTGGGGGGGATGGGCTGCAGCAATATAATAAAACTATAGTCTGAATTTTAAAGAAATTTGTGGTGAATTCTTGACCCGGTTGGGACTTACGATTACCACTAGTCCTGATGGCTCTGAGGTCTAAACCTACTTCTGTGACTAAGATGCCCCCTTTTGAATTGGAAAATGGGTTTGCCTTAACATCTGCTGTACTGAACACAGGAACAGAGATTGATCAACAACTCTAACACTCATGAATATGTAAAGAATCTCTGAAAGCATCTCCCACATGCTTTTGCCTATGCAGAGAGGAATTTGGAAAAGTCTGTGGTAAGTATAAAAACCTACTAGGACCTGCGGACATCCAAAAAGAAGTATGAGGTAGGTGATCGAGTTTCTCTATAATTTCCAAAGAACCAGTCTTAAGAGAGCACATTTCCTCCCAGTTGGCATGGGGCTTTTGAGATCATAGATAGGATCTCCCCCATTGTCTACAAAATAAAAAACACTGAAAGGAAAACAGACAGAGGATCATTGGGTGCATGTGAACCAGCTGAAGACCTGTCATCCCTGAAATGCCCTTCATCGAACTGAGTAATTGGTTCATCCTTCTGATGAAACGACTGCCTGAATAGAATGGACTCTGAGTTGAAATGTTTAGATGAAAGGATGAATGTTTGTGTAATGTTTTATAAAGTAAACAAAAGTATATTGAATTACATTTATGGAATTTGGTGTAGAGATTAGAGTAGAAGATAAGAAACTGGGACCCTGTCAAGGGAGTTGGACCCCTTTGCAAAGTGTCAGGAAGCTCATTAAAACAAATGTCAGAACTTGTCTTGCCCCAGGTGTGTAAAGTGGGAATTTGGGGGCCCCTAGTCCCCAAAAAATCCTCCTCGTGCCGCAAGTGTCAACTCTGCTGCCACACTTTATATCTCAATGCCTCCCAGTAAAGTTGCCTGCCACTGTTGTCTCTTTGTTTTTTCAGAACCACAACTCCCAGAATCCCCCTGAGAGCAGCTGAGAAGACATGGACAGTATTCGAACAGAGGGAGAACCAGCAAAACGACTGGCCAGGAGAACCACAAGACGTTACTGCATCCCAACAGCAACCAATACCTCAGAAGAGCACATGCCTCACCACAACTACAGGAAAACAAAACTTCAGACCCACAGCACAACAGAGAAATGGTAGGGAAACTAGTAGAGACTGTTGTTGAGGAGGGCTTTTCAAAGTCTTTCACTTGGGACTGGGGGAACGAAAGGCACCAACTGGTGCAAGGGGTCAGGTGAGACTCAGCCAATTGGGGTTGAGGGGGATAGAGACACTAAACTACCAGCCCTGCACTATAAAAGCAGACAGCTCAAGAGGCAGAGTGTGGGTTGTACAGGGCAGTTTAGTTTGCAGGAGGAGCTGAAGACCAATAGACCAGGTGGAGGAAGGACAGCAGAGAAGAGTGTTGGAGAGTTGGTGGCAGAATCTAGAAAAGGTCAGGTATTTGAGACACAGTGGAATCAGTGGTGTATAGTGTAGTATATATATTATAGAATTGGGGAGGGGAGAGTAGGAGCCGAGAGTGATAGAGAAAGGTGGACAATAGTGTGAAGATAGCAGGAGGGTGATGAGTTCACTAGTTAGTGTGAGAGGGACTGGGTGTTAGGAGAGAGTGGCGGTAGAAGAGATAGGTGTAGAATCGGTATGCAAGGAGTAACTTGAGTAGAGAATTGGGGAGTGAGAGTAGTAAGAGTGATTGTAGTGAAAGGGTGAGCAGGGCACCATATCCCTGAGTTTAGTCAAAAGGAGAGCAATAGTAGTGTGGAGGGAGTGGTAGTAGCAGGATAGATGGAGTAGTAACTTCAAATGGTGGAGGCGCGGGCTAGTAGTGTGGCTGGGGGTGGAGGGAAGGGATGATTAACAGAGTTGTAGTGAGAACAGTAGTATTGAGAGCAGTAGTAGAGTGGTGGTAAAGAGAGCAGTAGTAGAGAGCATGATAGAAATAGTGAGCCTAGTAGTAGTGGCAGTGCAGGGAATTTGGTAGTAGTGTGGAGTACAACTAGAGTAGCAATACAATGAAGAGGAGAAAAAAGTGGTAGTGTGTAGAAGGTAGAATAGTAGTAGAGTGGAGAGGGGAAGTGGTACGAAGGAAGGAACAGGACGTAGTTGGAAGGAGAGAGTGAGGCAGCTGAGACATAGAAGGACGTGGGGAGGAGAGAAGGTGGGTGGAGTTGGAAGGAGGAGAGCAGGGGGAAAACAGAGTAGGTAGAAGATAGAGAGATGGCACATACATACACCACCCTTTTAAAACTAATGAACAATAGTGTAGGAGTTAGTGAGCCAGTGTTTTAGGGAAAACACCACCAGCGCAATGCAGAGACTAGATAGTAAGGCTTACCAGTCAGTAGTACCAACTGGAGGTTACGGACACTTCTGCTAGGGGGGGAATCCCTTCGGAGTCAAGAGAGAGAGGGGCATGCCTAGCACCTCTACCCAGACCCCTTTTCAAGCCGGTGCATCCCATGAAACTTTCTGCCTGTTTTGTGTTGAACAATCTATGCTACCACAAACAGTCCATATCCTATGTTGTCTTGACTCTTGAAAAATAAAAACCCTTAACACTTCAGTGGGACAGCATGAGTTGTTCGGGCAGTCTGGCGGCCTCATCAAGAGTTGGGCGGTAGCCCTTACATGCAGAGGTAGCGCTATTACCATTGAATTCAAAGGCTGGCCCTATCACGAGTTGGGTGGTAAGTGGGACTTTTACCTCTAGCAAAAGGCTAGAGGTAAAAATGTCCACTTACTGCCCGTTTTTGGCTGTTTTTGGCACTATTACTGCAGTGCAATTACCGCCGGTAGTAATAGCGCCCCTCAACCGCATTGGGTTCTAGGGTTCTATGGACTCAATGGAGAATGGGCAATAACCCCCCTACTGCTACTCATGATCCAGCACTAATAGCGCCAGACCGAGTAGCAGTAATGCTATGTGCACTGGCGGTATTACTGCGGTATTAATGCCAGGATACCACCAGAGTCCTGATGAGGCCTTGTGACTAAAAACATGTAATTATGTAATACTTACAAAGAAGAAGAAGGCTTGACAACAAGTAGTCTCTGTTGCAGTGTGCATGGGGTTGGGGCACCACATTAATACACCCATATCAGGGTTGAGGTACTGACCAATTACAACACTATTGCAATAAAAAATGCTTCTATTTATTAAATGATCACATTACTTTAATATCAATTCATCATTCATACACCATAGCTAAAACCAATTACACAATTCTTATACAAAAACACTTTATTCAAAAAACACCTAAAAAACATAATAAACTGCTAACATGACTCTTCTCAACCCTCTAAGTACACTTTGTGTCTCCAAATTACTGATAGGGTAGCTTGGTCTGGATTGTCAGGGATTCAAGAAAGTCTTAATGGTCCCTTTTCTGGCTCCAGACCAAGCTACCTGATTTGTAATTTGGAGATGTTAGCAATATATAATGTTTTTATAGTGTTTTTTGAATAAGGTATTTTTTGTATATGAATTGTGTTATTGCTTTTAGCTATGATGTATTTATGATTAATTGATATTAAGGTAATGTGATCATTTATAGAAGAATTGTTATCTCAATCGGGTTGTAATTGAACAGTACCTCCATCCTGATATGTGTTTATTATTTATTTGTATTTTTGTTTTCTTGCCACACTCAACAGAGACTACTTTTTGCAAACCTTCTTTTTCATTGTAATATAGGGGGTCATCGGGAGTTGGGCAGAGCAGTACAAATGCGGCAGTAACACTATTACCACTGCATTACCGCTCCGCTCAATCCCGAGTTTGGGCGGAAAGTGGGAGGTAAAAACCTCCCCTTTTCGGCCCATTTGTGGTGCTATTACCACGGCACAATTTAGCGCCCAGAATGTCCCATTGGGTCCAATGACGTAGAAGAATCTAGTTGTTTCCTCGCTGATGACAAAAGCAAAGAACGATTTATGAATATGTTTTATTCTCCGTGAGAACAGATCCTGCTCCTCAGTCTTTCCCCTACAGACTTTGGTCCCAGGGGTGGGCGGCGATCCAGAGACAACTTGAGATTGTTTAAGTTTAAGTGAGAGAGGCGCCCGAAAACTGCATAATTTTATTTATCATTTCCACTTCCTATTTGCTACCATGAGAAGGGTGCACATGCGGGATGCAGATAATCATCTGCGCACCTGAGAGATAACACTCAACACATGGGAGTGAGCTGAAAAAGAAACCATCCCAAAAACAATATTCAATACATTTCGCCAAGAAACTAGATTTTTTCTTATATTAAGTGAAAACGCAGAAAGGACTAGTTTAAAATGGAACGTCATCGATGCCTAAGGGCCGCTGTGCGCTTTATAAATTAAAATGAATAATCTTTAAAAGTGTGAAGAGGCATATGTGTGTCAAAAATATAATCCTGTTAACTGGAGAAAATGGAGTGTGTTACAGAAATTTTAAAATGATAAAAATCAAGTGGTATTATGTTATCAAACATTCTGAATGGCACACTCATGCAGTGTTCCTACTGTGCAACAAGTGAAGAAAATGAATCATCATTTTATTTATAATCTTTTTAATGTAATATTTATTTATTTCCCCAACCACTGACAAATTATTCTACAAAACCTATCATAATATGGTGTATGCTATATAATGTATTATCATTTAAATGTGTTGAAAAGCAGTGGTTCATTTGCATTAGGTTGCATAACATTTATTACTCAATTCATCCTGATAATGTGCTGACTTCAAGTTCACCCTGGTTTCAACTCAGAGTAAAATGGCCCCCGACTTTGGGAATACTTTCCAGGAGACGCTTGAAAAATAACTTTAAAATCTCAATATTTCAAGGTTTGCAGTGCATGTAGAAATTGCCATCTGCTGGTAAAAACCTGTTTGTTTTTATTGCATATTCAATACATTTTCATTGCACGTAACATGATACGTTGAAGCATCTACCATAATAAATCCAAATATGTGCATTGGTCTAATGCGAAACGAACAAAGAAAACCTGTTATTTGATTCACATTAATCATTGACAATAACCAATTACGGAGATATTGTTACATGAGTCATGTGCAGAAGCACAAGCCCTTAATCTACAGTTTAAATGCAAGTCATGATCAAATATTACATTTTACATAGAGAAATTAATTATCCTCATAATTCTGTTGCCATATGCTTTAGAGAAAACCCAAAAGTGTATTTCGCGCTGAGAATGCCCTCTTCGATTTCATATAAAAATGTAACTGTCTACATTCTTTAATAACTAATAAAATCATTATCATTCATCAGTTTATGAGTGAATATGCTATTCGTTCATGTAGCATACCCAGATGCGTGTCTATGATTACAGTAAACCAGGTTTCATTGTGTTTCTATGTTGCTATCCTGAATTATAAAAGAAAAGCAATTTAACTTGTAAAGTCTTAACAGTAGATTTTGTTCTAACCTTTTTGCTGATTAGAAATATAGAAATATGAATGTCATTGAAGATTGGGAGGGGGTGTATTCTCTGAGACTCTCTTACTGTTGGGTAAACCAATTGAAGGGCTTAACCAACTGAATGTCCAGCATCATGATCAAAGAGTGTCAGAATAGTTTTGATTAGAAATGGGAGCAGAGTGAAATATGAAGGAGGATTATGGAGGGAAGAATCAGTGAGAGAGCAATTTATGGGGTGTAGAAAGGAAGATTCCTGTTACAGGGAATGAGTCCTGTCCACAAGGGAACCTTCAGAGTAGGAGACCTGTGGCTGCCATAGATATTTAAAAATATATTTAGGAATGGAATGGAAAAGGCTTAAAGGAGTCATTTATTTTCCAATAAACCTAGTGTGAATGTAAATGCCATGCAACCCCTCTTTCCAAAATTACACAGTGGGATGAAAAAGTGATTAAAAAGTGGAGAGGTATTTAAATCTGTTCAATACAGTCTGAAAACCATTCTCTCAGTTGGGGTGGGTAGGCTGAATGTATGTGTGGTCCAAATCGGTGACACTGCTTCCAGAACCTGGACGTATGATGCTACTCACTATGAGCTTATTTTACATAACACACACATATTAGCACACCTCAGCACCATATTACCATAGCTACCTGATAACTGGTGTGGTGTTTAATATTGTGTATGATGTGCAAGTGTAACTTTATGTGTAGTTTAAAGATGCCATCATAGTAGGGAAAGGAACATTCTTTGAATCATGTTATTGTTATGACCCATCGGCCGTCTTGATTACTATGTGGCACATTTAAACCCAATGGCCAGTAAAGGGCAGAGTTACAATTAGAATGATTTGTTATTCAGACTTCAATATGTATACAGAATTGATTATGGAAATGAATGTTTTTGTGTAAGAAATAGCAAGATAAATGCAGGCTGTTCTATTTCGTTTTTGTAGACAAGTTGTCTATGATTGTGTAACATTGTCGTGGCTTCCCCTGCTTAAAGGTGGGGATGCCTTTTGTCTTCATCTCACCTTTAATTCATTATTTAAATAAAGTCGGGTTTTGATCAAAACACGTGCTTTTTGCGCCGAATTGTGGGGTGGGACTGTTTTATTAGGGACCGTTGGATCGTGGTGCCCACTTGACGTAGCAGCCATACATTGACCAAAACATATATTCCACGACACAGAAACAGAAGACACCCCCCAGTCCTGGGTTTTGGTCCGTACCATATTTGGACAGGCCCTTTTAGTGGTACCTGTCAACGTTGTAATGTTGTGGTTACCATGTGATGAGTGGTTGGCTTTTCAGTTTATAGTTCAATATGCATGTTCAGCGTTGTACCAAAATCCTGGGTAAAGTTTAGTGATGCTACTGTTGGGGTGATTTTGAGGTGCCATTGGGCATGCACAGGTAAGTCACCAGGCAATTGACTGTAAATTGTGGTCTCTGAATGTGTGCTTTGGCATAGCATAAATGGATATACCTAACATTGCATGATATAAGGCTGTTTGCGGATATAAGCGAATAAGTGCAATCTGGCTCCCGGTTACAAAGTCAAACACGTCTGCAGTTTTTTTTGGGTGGTCTGTCAGGTAAGGTGGGACAACAATAACCACCTCTAAATCATCCTACCTCCCACCATAACCAACAAACATATCTCAAAACACAACTTCAACCCTGAAACAAAGAGTTTAACTCCTTCTCCTGCTGGCAGAGCTCTTTTCTGTTGAAGCAACTCTGGAAGTGGCTCAAGTTTCGATCATTTCAGTAATAAGATATATTACAGTTTCTTGGTTGAATTATTTGAAACCATGGACATAATTACAAGGCATTAGAAATTAGGAAAAACATGGTGGACACATTCCAGTTGTGATTATTCTTTTCACCAGTAATACCTAAGAATACCTGGGTTAAGTCTGTGTGGGTTTTGCTTTACTAAACCCACCCACTTGCCAAGCACAGCCACGCCTGCCCTGGTAATGCCATCCAATGCCAGTTAATACCTCGTTTGCATGGTATTAGTCACAAAGTGTAACGAGCAGTCCCACGTGTCCAGTTTCTGCCATCAGATGCTAAGCACATCCTCAAATGCCCCATGAGTGCCAAGCAATGCCAGTCAATGCCTCATTTGCATGTAACAGGTCCATGTTATAAACGATCAAGAGTAATATTCAGTCCCAGCCTCTACCTCGCTCTTTCTTTCTGGCACACCCTCTTCCTCTGGTATTTCCTCTCTCCTACTGTCTCCTCTCTGTGTCTGCCTTTGTTCATGCTCTCTCTCCCCTCGGGCTCCCCGCTCACATTTCTCCCCTCTCTCCTTTCCCTTCCGTGTACAGCTCACGGTCTCTGCCCCTTCAATTCTGCCCTCTCCTTCCTCCCTTTCTCTCGTTGTCTCTAGTCTCTCTCATGCCACCACTCTCCTTTGCTTCGCTCCCCATGTGGGGAGCAGGGCAGCCCCAGGCACTCACGTTACCCAGCAGTCTGCAGTGACCTACTCCAGCACATTGGGCAGTGGTGGCTGCTGCAATACGGAAAGGGCCAGCACCTGCTACACGGCTTCTGCTATATCTGTGCTGGCAGACACACATAACATCAAGCAATTGAGAAAATAAAACTTCTGCGGTCAAAGGTTCCGCAACAAAATACATGGCTTTTATTTTATTTTAGTTAATAACTCTGTATCAGTGCTTCTCGTTGATGCCACCATGCTTTTTTCCAAAGCTGTCATCAATTGCGGGGATAGCGGCACCCCATAATGCGCTAGCCTGTAAACTTCAATTCACGATTGCAGGAACTTCACCCACATCAACCCTCCGAGTACCACACTGTTATCACCATGCGATGAAAAGCACTTTAACATTGGGCCATGGTGCATATCATATCCATGGATCTTATCAGCCTTTGTGTCATCGTTCAGTGTCACCGCTATTGAAATGTTCTTCTTTGACGCTCTGTGGCATTGATCATACCTTATTCCCGGGGCCTGACTTATTTGTGGCAATGCTGGCATGATGCATTGCAAATAATGCATCCTGGGACTTGTAGTTCATATTATCCAGAACACCGTTCCTTCCCACAGCATTAAAGGACATCAATGTTCCATAAGACCTACAGCCTCCACGTAATTCCCTAAAATTGTCAGCCACAGAATTACTGCTACTTTTTTACTGCACCGCCAAACTCGTAATGGGTCCCACAGCGTGGGCTGTACGGACACTGATAATGCCTTGGTCGCCTCTCACCTTTTATTTTGGCATGGCACTGCCAGCGATCCAAGATAACTCTAGGCTGCTGCAGCTGCTTCAGTGCTGCCAAGCACAGCTCACTGGGAACTTGGACCGCGCACTCATGTGTGCACTGATTACACATGCGCCTGGGCTGGACTTTGCCAATTCTTCCCTGCCCACTTACTGACATCAAGTGCACTCTTTGGGGCCCAGACTGGACATAGTTAGAAGAGTGTTGTACTTGTGGGCAGTGCCGGATTATCAATTAGGCAATGTAGGTTCCGGCCTATGGCCCCCACTTTTAGGGGATCAAAATAATAATTGATTCGATCTTGAAAGAAAATTACAATCAAGCTTGTTTTCAAAAAGATATCAAATATCAAAGCATGCCTTTTATTACTAAAACCAACCAATTATATTCCATCAGGTGAGGAATGGAGGGGCAGTTTTAAAAATAGCTCTCAGAGTTTAAAAAAAAGTGTCTTTTTTGAGATTTGACGAAATGTGTTCTCCCACTGAAGGAACGCTCCATTAGAATGAGATGATTGGCAATTTTGTAATCTCTGTTTAATTTCGAAGTGTCATTGGGCCTCATTACGAGTTTGCCGGTCCGGTAACTAAGGTACCGGTAAGCTTGCTGGTACCGTAGTTACCGGACTGGCAAACTACCACTTCTGCTTGTGGGTGCCCTTGTGCCCGCCATTTATTTATTTATTTATTTATTAAATTTATATAGCGCGCAGGCAGCCCAGGGGCATTGTGGCACTGTTACTTGCAGGAAGACTTAGTTACAATGTGAGCAGGATGTGCCTTGGGTAACAGTAAGGCAGTGACCTGTGATCAGATATATCACATAATACATCATACAATACAATTATGAGGGCTAGGCCATGTAATTGTTAGATGAACAGGGTCGTTTTCAGGGTTTTCCGAAAGGCGGTCAGTGAGGGTTCAGAGCGCAGGGAGCTAGGGAGGGTGTTCCAGTGTACGGCAGCGAGGTACGGGAAACTGGAGCCCCCTGCTCTGGTCCATTTTACCCTGGGTACTGAGAGCATGCTGGCATAGGGTGATCTAGTGGGTCTTGTGGAGGAGACCAGGTGGATCCTCTGCGAAAGGTACATTGGGGCGGCAAGATGGACACATTTGTCGGACCTGGCGGGTGTACCGGCACCCACGAGCAGAGCATGGCGCATGCACTGGCACCTTTCACGAATGGTGCCGGTGCATCCGGCTTCCCCATTTCAATGGAAATGGGGAAGAATATTATCCAGCGCCCAGGAATGGGCAATTCCCGGGTGTGCCGGGGTTGTAATACCCCGGGAATTGCCAATTCCTGGGTGGCGAAAAAATGTGCAAGTTTGGCGGCAGCCTGCTGGTTTTACCAGCAAGGCTACTGCCAAACTTATAATGAGGCCCATTCAGAGACATAATTTCACCAAAATGCCAGGGGTAGCGGAAGTGTCATCACATGACCCTTGACCTCTGATGACATCACAAGAAGTGATGTCATTTGACCCTACCCCGAAGTGATATTGCGGGAAGCAATGGAACACGTTTTACCCCTTGACAAAACTGGAAGTTGCATCACGTAGCATTGTTCCTAAGTACACTACGAAAAATATGTTTACAATATCACTATAGTGTGATATACATTTTATACAAGAATGGATCGCCATATGTATCGTTAAGATCAGTGGGTATAGAAGGAACATAAATTGGCTTAATCATCCCATCTTGGACAGCAAAGTCCCCAGCGGCAATGGCACCATAAAAAATCCTGACATCTGTATTAGGACTTTCCGACGCAGCATCGCTCCAAGCGTCAGTGTGTCGACCTAACCACCTGTTTCCCAGCAAGAAAAATCCAGTGAAGCACTTGACCCAGTCACGCAGGCACAAAATAACTGAAATCATCATGGCACTCTTTGATTCAGACAATTCTCTGTGTATTTGAAAGGATGGGGAATTTGAGCCTTTGCAATTCCTGGTGAAGTTAATTGGAAATTGCTGATAGAGGGTATCGATGAAAGTAGAAGAGAAATACGTGAAGAAAAGGATTTCAAGGAGTCATGCTTTTCTAGTTAGCCAAGAAACAGTATTAAGACACAGGAAACATTTTTATGAAATAACGAAAAGCTATAATTGAGGCATTAAAAAGAAAGGTAGAGGAGAAATAGCAGCTACTTTTGGAATCTGGAAAGAGAAGATGCAGTGAAAAAAACAAGAGAATTATATTGTAAAAGCTAATGGGTGAAAACTGACTATTCCAAAAAGTATTAATGGCTGTTCACAAAAGCTGGAAAACCTTTTTGGCAGGGATGGCTAGTGTTCTTCATTCCTTCCTCGGAACCTGCCTATTACTTCACCTGGACAATTGATAGACAGCATTAAATCGGCAGATGTCTGTGTAATGTTGCAGTTCCAAGAGATGTAGCTGTGCAACAACTGCAAAATATTGGACTATAAAGTAACCTGTCAATTGTCTGCTACAAATGTTTTGTCGGACAGATCTAATTTGACAAGCTCAACTCTTATCACTACGTCTTCTTAACAGTGTGTTCTTGTTACAGTATGACAGTCATGCCTGTTTGGACCATGAAGTGACACCTACACGTTACCACACACCTGTGCAATCTTACAGATTACGGTTTTAAAAAAAAAACCAATGGAGATCCAAGATGGCCGCCGGGGTGAGGAGTCGCATCTAAACAGCGCTCCGCCCGGGCCGCCAAAATAAAGCACGAAATGAAGCAGTGACGGCCCGTTTCTCGGCCCCCCCGACAGCTGAAGTCCCCCCCACCAGAGAGGAACGCGATGCCGAGCGCGGGACAAGGACCGAAGAGAAAGGAAGACAGGCCCCTCCCCCTCCGGGGCCGATCGGGACTCTCCCGCGCCGAAGAGGCACAAACAGCGCGGAAGACGAAGATGGCGAGGCGGCGGCCAACGTGGGAGCAGGATCGGAGGCTCCGCTGGACCCCGCGGAGAAAGCCCGCCCTCCCCTGCAAGCTCTGACGAGCAGGGCCCAAGGTGAAGAATGGAGACGCCGCGACCGCAGCTGCGGCCAGGGAGAGGAGCGGTGCCAGGGAGATCAGGGCGGACCGCTGGAGAAGAGAAGAGGGGGCCGCCCTGAAACAGTGCGCCTGAAGCGATAAAGGTGAGCCAACCCGGGGGGGAGGCAAACAAAGCGCCCACCAGCGCATACAAGGACGGATACTTACCCCGGGGGGGGACCAAAATTCATGCGTTAAAAATAAAAAAGACGTGTTTAAAAGTGACATCCATAACAAAGCCCCTGCATGGCGCAGTATACAGCCATCAGATTGGCAGAGGGTTCACCCATATCACTAAGTATACACCACGCAAGACCCCCCCACGCAGCCCGACCCAGGAACGAGGAAAGAGCGATACAGGAGCCTCATCCCCCATAAGCTAGAGGGGGAAAGCGCAGAGGGGAAATCAGAAAAAGGAGAGATAAGCGGCCATAAGCATATTGGCACGACGAGACGACGGGGGAAGGAGCGAAATTATAGACATTACGCCTAGCAAAGGCAAGAACCCCCACTCACAAAACCACAACGGGGGAACCGAACTGGTGGAAGGCCTACCGGAGGGCTGCACGAGGGCGCAGAAGCCCCACTGACACTCTAACTAAGCACTCCACCATGTCAAGGGCAAAAGGGAAAGGTAACCCCACCCAACAGACACCTCAATCGACGAAACAAGGCGCAGACATACTACAAATGTGGACAGCAGAGGGTACATCGCAAGCGCGAAGGAGAACCCAGGGAGAGCCCATGGGTGAGGCGGAAACACTCTCCCAGAATCAACAACCATTGACTAGGGAAGACATGCAAACCTGGTTCATGGACCTGCAAGAAAAGTTCATGTCTACAGTTCAAGAACAATTTGCAACCATGAAGAACGAAATGAAACAAGCGGTACAAGACATGAGAATCGATATAAACAACCTTGAAGAGAGAACCGACATGGTGGAAAAAACTGTGCAAAGTCTTGAAGAAGACACGAGACAAACAAGCGAAACACAAGAACATTTGGTGACACTCACAACTTGGAGATACAATGTGAGGATCTGGAGAACCGCTCCAGGCGCTCTAACATTCGAATCAAGAACATGGTGGAATCAGTGCTAGACAAAGATCTGAAAGAGGCGGTAAAGGAGGTGTTTAGAGACATACTCGGGACGCAAGAAACTGAAGATATCGGAGTCGGCAGAGTCCACATGGTAGGACCAAAAAGATCTGGGGCCCCAGGGGAAAGACCACGTGATATCTTGGTGGCTCTCTCTTCTTACCCGCAGAAAGAACAGATCCTAAGAAGGGCCAGGGAAATGGAGCATATTAAAATGAATGGGCAAGACATCCAATTGTATCAGGACTTGGCTCTAGTAACCCTCCCAAAAAGAAGAGCATTGGCCCCATTGGTGAAAGTGTTAATAGAAAAACAAATCCGCTACAAATGGACCTTCCCATTTGGGCTACTATTCACATGGGAAGGAAAACAGAGAAGAGTGACCACGCTGGAAGAAGGCCTCAGCACTATGGGACTACAAGATGAAGAGATGGAATGGGGGGAGGCCACAAACAGGAGAGAACGAACGAGAAACCAATGGGCTGGGAAACCAGCAAACAGAAGAAGGCTAATACAGGGAGGGAGACCCGGAGAAAAGTACCATGAGGAACTCAGGAAAAGCATATACTTGGGGGACAGACATGGAAACGCCGATACTGAGACCCTGTCGGGGGGGAGTATGGGAACGGAGCTGAACGGACAATTCACGGATGGCGGTCTGGTCGAGACCCGACGGGTTGGAACTCGGTAAAGACAAATGGTTCAATGGGGTTTAGGAATCCCCATAACATACCCCCCGAGGGTATGGAGGGTAGGGAGCGAAGGGCGCAACGCCCAAGCATCAATAGGAACCCTCACCCTACTCGGGGGACAGTTTGTTTGGTTTAAAGTTAAATGTTAGGGAGGGGGAAGTTCGAGTGAGGGGAAAGGGTCGGAAGAATCAAAGAAACTAAACAAGCACAGAAGGGGACCCCAGGCAATGGCACACGAACATAACAGAATGGGGATGATACGCATATTGATCTACAATATTAGCGGCATGAATCACCCAACAAAAAGAGCGAAACTGGAGAAACAGTTCAAAAGGGGGAAGGCAGATATACTGCTTCTCCAAGAAACCCATGTTAGAATTAGGGATAAGCAGAAAACAAGGATAAAAGGATACAAAATATGGGCACAGGCAACGACAGCGGAAAAAAAAGCTGGGGTGCTAATTGCGGTAAAAGAAACGAAGGACTCTAAACTGATAGATATAACCTTACATAAAGAAGGAAGATATGCCTTCGCCAATGTGGAAATTGAGGGACTTCGCATTACACTTGCCTCAATGTACGCACCCAATCAGGGACAGGATGGTTTTGTTAGAGACGTCCTGTCAAAACTGGAAGTCTTTGCAAAGGGGGAAGTGATCATAGGAGGGAATCTTAATATGGCGTGGAACCCACATTTAGATAGGAGTACAGGGAACACACAGGACCAGGGGGTGCCATCAAAGCGTCTGAGACAACAAATGGACCACATGGCCCTGAATGATGTTTGGAGGGAACTGAAGGGCGAACAGAGGGGGTACACATACTTCTCACATGTTCATAATACCATGTCTAGGATCGACTATTTCTGGGTTTCGGTGGGACTACTGGGAAAGATACAAGGGCTAGATAAGGGTGCAATAGCCCTCTCGGATCATGCCCCACTATGGTTAGACGTGACTTTCCCAGGGAGAAAGAATGGGCTCTGGAGGTGGAAGCTACCGCAGGAGCTGATCCAGGACCCAGTTACCGGAGAGTCCATAAGGGAAATGATAGAGGAATACTTCATACAAAACGACACTGGGGAGGTAGCAATGAGCGCAGTATGGGACGCGTTTAAAGCATTGTTGCGGGGGAGGATGATAGCGCTGAAAATCACGAGAGATAAACAAAAGTTTTTGTGGGAAAAGGAATTGGAAAAAACAATTGAAGATATCCAAGAGAAAATACTGACACACCCCACTAAGATTCTGAAAAAATCACTGAAACACACACAGGGCCAATTAGAGATGCTACGCACAAAGGGCGCAGAAAGGAATCTACTTTATATGAAACAGAGATATTACATTAGAGCGAACAAAGCAGATAGACTCCTGGCGAGACAACTTAGGGCAAAACAGAAAGAAACAATGATCAAGGCCATATGCGATGCGAAGGGGGACACTAAAACACGCACACACGACATGGGGAAAGCACTGAGGCAATACTATCAAAATCTCTACTCCACTGAACGCCCTAATACAAGCGCCCAAGATTCATACTTAGAGGCCCTACAGATGCCGAAAATATCAGAAGAGGATAAACAGTCATTAGAGACCCCTATTAGGGAAGAGGAAGTCAGTAAATCAATAAATGGACTCCCAAGTAACAAAGCTCCAGGCCCATATGGGTTTACGGCTCCATTTTATAAAAAATACTCAGACATACTGACCCCGATCCTAACCAGGCTCTTGAACTCATTGAAAGATAGCGGCAATGTGACCCCCACAATGAATGAAGCGAAAGTGCTGGTGTTCCACAAACCAGGTAAAGACCCAATTAACCCTGCATCATATAGACCAATATCCCTGATTAATCTAGAATGCGAAAATTTATACGAAGATTCTGGCAACAAGGCTGTCCCCGCTACTCCCAAAACTAATTAGTGAGGATCAATCAGGCTTCATTCCCGGCAGGCAAACCCATGACAACACAAGGAGGCTCGCCCATCTAGTAGAAAAAATAGGTATATCCCACACTCCAGCGATACTACTGTCGGTAGACGCCGAGAAGGCTTTTGATCGGGTGGAATGGTCAATTTTATTCAAAGTTCTGAAGTGCATGGGGTTCGGGGAACAGTATATTGCGAGCATTAGAGCGAACTATAACTCCCCATCCAGTAGAATAGTCATTAATGGCGAGGTTACGGACAAGGTAATAATATCAAGAGGAACGAAACAGGGTTGCCTCCTTTCACCATTGCTGTACGCTCTGTTTTTTGGAGCCTCTCCTAATAAAAATACGGGAGTCAAGACACATTAAAGGGATAGATATGGCCGGACAGCAACATAAAGTAATTGCGTACGCGGATGATATGCTAATAACCCTAGAGGACCCCGAATCCACTTTATCAGCCGCGGTGAGGGAATTAGAAAACTACGGGGCCATCTCAGGCCTAAAGATTAATAGAAAAAAATCAGAGATCCTAATCTTGGCAGGGGACAGAGCAAACATAGAAAAGGAAGTAAAGATACAGGACCTTAAGATTGTAGAAAAAGGTATAAAATATCTGGGAATAATAATACCTCCAAAAATTGAGCAATTCTATGGGGAAAACTACCCGCCGCTAATCACAAAAATTCGAAGGGAATTAGGCAGATAGAATCAACTACAGATATCCTGGTGGGGCAGAATACAATCAGTCAAGATGACTATCCTCCCAAGGGTACTATACTATTTTCAGGGTCTCCCGGTGGGTGTCCCCGACACGTTCTTCAAAACCCTAACAAAATTGGTAACATCCTTTGTATGGAAGGGAAAACGCCCAGGATAGCTAGGACGGTACTCACGGCCCCAACCAGAGAAGGGCGGATGGCGCTCCCCCATTTTAAAAAATTCTATCAGGCGGCACAGCTTAAAGTCCTGAGGGAGTGGGTGGGGGAGAATCTGCAGCAGATATGGGCCAAACAAGACAGAGCCGTGGCGAGGACCCCACTGGTAGAGCTTCTTTGGAAACAGAGGCAGCACAGACATGAGAACGTAGGGATAAGCAAAATAATGAGGACCACGCTGAAAGCATGGGATAGCCAAACACGAAAAGGTATAATGACCACGGCGCTGGGACCCTTTACACCCATCTGCAGAAATCCACAATTCCCACCGGGGATGGAACAAGGGGCTTACGACAGCTGGGAGATGGCGGGCATAACCAAAATTGGCGAGATGTTTGCAGGCAAGGAAATTAGATCACTAGAATCCTGCTTAACAGGCTCAAATCTCCCCAAAGGTGATAGATATAGATATGAGCAGCTAAAACACTGGCTAAACTCCCCGACAATCACTGAGGCAGCAACCAGGGATCTCACAGGGTTTGAGACATACATCATCACCAACACGGGGGAGAAAAAGTGGGTATCTACTCTGTATAAATACATAAACACACAAGGGGAAGACATTAAATGGTCATGTAGAATAAAGTGGGGCAGAACGCTGGGGGAGGAACCAACGAATAGACAGTGGGAGGACCTATGGAAGCAGATCCCCAAGATGACCCAATCGGCACAAACCAGGGAGATGTGGGTCAAAATTATGACACAGTGGCAGTATACCCCAGAGAGGCTCCATTCAATGTACCCAAACACGCCAAATCAATGCTGGAGAGGATGTGACGAAGTGGGAACATGGAGACACATATGGTGGGACTGTAAAGGCATTAAACCCTTTTGGGAAGAAGTAAGAAGTGAAATGGGTAAAGTATTCCCGGATGTGGGGTCGCTTGGAGAGGGAGTGTGGCTCTGTGGAATCAGAGATGATACAGCAAGGATATACAGTAAAACACAATGGAGAAGCTTTATGGGACTTCTAATAGCTGCATGGACCACTATAGCACAAAATTGGAAGAATAAGAATACCCCACTGACCTATACCTGGCTACAGAAAGTATGGGCCCAGTGGAGAAAATCACCCACAAAATCCAAGGAACTGGAGACAAATTCGGAAAGGAATGGGAAGGGACCTTGCAATACCTCCAGTCAGACTTTATGGAACAGTGGTGCCCCCATAATATCAAAGTTTCAGACATCTTCAACGCGTAAGTGGAACCCGGGACAATATGATGTCATCCGACCTGAGGGGAGGGAGGGGGAAGGGTGGAGGGAATGTTATAATGTTCAATTGCTATTTCTTTTGTTTTATTTATGTAAAACTAATAAATACAAGTTTTAAAAAAAAAGATCAGTGGGTACAGGCCCATGTTACCAAATTACTGTGAATGCAAGCAGAAATCCATGGCCAAATGATAATGATGTGTTATTATATAGCACTTACGCTTTAAGCTTGTTATATAGAAACAAATATACAGACACTATCACCCAACTTGTGTTGGTAATCATTTATCGACCTCCGAAGGATGAAAGGCTGAACTGACTCGCCCCCTGAAGGGTGCCTGAATTAAACCTTTAATGAGTCTAGCAATTATTGTATAAAATTCCAGAAAGAAACATTATTTGGTATTCCTATTCTTTCTTTTTTAGGGTCACTGCTGAAAGTGTTAGACTTGTGGAACCCCTGTTCATTTTATTTAAGAGGACTGAACAAAGAAAACAGCCACTCCAGAAGCAAAGAGCCACATGGCACTGGCCACAGCCCAGGAGCTTGCATTAAATATTTTTTTTAAACAACACTTTAAAAAAAAACTTTTTAGGGGTAGCAAGGGAGACCACAGTGGTAGCAAGGGGGACCCCAGGGGTCGCAGTTGCGACCCCTGCCGACCCCTAAATGACGTCCCTTGGCCCATTGACTTCCTTGGATTTCTGGTCTTGGGGTGCATGAGCGACAGAATAAGATGACAGGCTCCATCCAGTTCAGGGCATGTGAGCTGTGGACACAAACATGGCAGTGAAACGGCAGCAAGAAAGAAGCACTGGGAAAAAACAACTATTTCAGCATTTGTGGAGGCATGGAATACGCCTTTGCCAGGCACTAAAACCAAAAAGTGGTACTACCTGGCCATACGATCGCAAATGCTGGAAATTGTCGTGAGTACCTTGGTATATGATAGCAGTGTCTGGTAAAAACATGCCTATTACCTAATTGAAAAGGAGCGTGGGAGTCCCTCTACTTGGAATGAACATGGGACAAATACTCTGGTCTCTGGAATTTCTTCCACTCTGGAGGGTCTACAGCCACGTTTTAGCTCACTTCACCCTTCACAGAGGAGAAATATCCATTTGCATATCAATCTTTGTCCCACCCAGAAGGGCAATCCAGCACCAAAATGCTAGTCAATTCTCCTCTGAACAAGAGTACCATCAGCAAACCCAGACACATGTTTCGGCCTTATGGGACCTTCTCAGGGAGCTGAAGCTGAGCCTCTCTAAAGCACAGAGAGCAAGGGGTCCACATATGGATTACCCTTGGTTGCTTAGGGTAAATCCCCAAGTTTTACAAAAGTGAAAAGAAGGGTGTGAGCCCCTCTACCGGGAACGAACATGGGACCAATACCCTGTTCTATGACATTTCTTGCACTCGGGTGCAGCGACCTAAAAAGTGGTTGTAGACCCTCCTGAGTGGAAGTAGAAATGTGCACAGATTCGGCCCATGATAACGTGGTACTTGGCAGAGAATCTTGCCCTGCTGGGATCCACACTAACCCGTTATATTTGAGGGCGCTTGCACTCGTGTGCGTATCTGTTCTGGTGTGTGATGAATGCTTGCACTGCCCCATCCACCCATGCTGTGTTCGTGATCAGTGTGCCACCTTGTTGGCTGGTGCTGGAAGAATGCAAAGCAATGCTGCTGTCTATGATATGCTGTGTTGCGCAGGAGGGAAGATGGCTGACCCGCTGCTTGGGGTGACCGGTTCTGTCTCAGAGAAACTTGTACTGGTCTGCAGTGCCTGTTTCCATGCTGCATCTGTTCCATGTATGTGAGAAAGCTTCCATTGCTGCACTCTGTCCTTTAGCTGTTCCTTGTGAGGGGAGCTTCAACTGCTGCCCTTGGCACCTGCTATATGCCCGCGAGAGGCTTGCTCTAGTGGCACTCGTGCTGCGCCTGTGCTTTGCAAGTGAGGGGGCACTTCTGGTGCTGACTAATGCATAGCTCTCAACCTTTTTTGTCACCAAGGCAGGTGAAAACACCCGATTTTCTTTTTGGCGGGTGAGAGGCCCATAGAAGTGAATGGGCGTATGAGGGACTTGGCGGGTGATTCACCTGCTTTCAAGGTGGGTGAGACCCGCCAAAAGCGGGTGAGTTGAGAGCTATGCTAATGGGCAATGGAGTGGTGCAGTGCAAATGCTTTCGCCATATATGTTTCACGTATTTCAGGAAAGTTTAATTCCTGCTTCCCCTGTTGTACATGTTCAACGTGTGGATATGCCCGCAGAGCAGCTGCCTGTGCTTTTTCTTTTCTTTTTGTGCAGGAAGCTGGCACTGCCGGTGCTCATCTTGAAGCTTTCTTGTATGTGAGAGAGGAATGAACCGCCGTCTGAGCTGTATTTTCTCTGACTGAAGTTTGCACTGCTGTTTCCAACCTGGCCTGTCTGCTTGCTAGCTGTTGTGTCTGTTTCTGCCAGTGGGTGGATGTGGTGTGTGCTTTTTTTTTACTGTTGGGGGAGGGGGAGCCTGATGTTCCTTATTTTGTAATCCGCTCAAACACGGTCATTATTTTATAATCCGTCATGTTGTGGCCACAATTTGTAATCCCAGATGATGAGTGTTAGTGATGGTGTGTGCGTGTTTTCACATGAGAAAAGATTTGTATTTCACCCTGTTTTAAAAATACAGTTTAAAAAATAGGGAGAGGAGGCTGCAAATTTACCTTGATTAATTACTGCGTCAGAATCCATGCACAGGCCTGGGAAGCCGCGCAACAATGCGCCTCAGAACGCTGCCCTCGAGACGAGAACTGTGTTCTGGGCCGTCCTGCTGTGCAAGGCTGTGGTATCCCCTTGACGGGGTTAGGGGAGCGAGCGCGGGTCACAGCAATGACAGGCCGACACGGAGCGGTGCTGCAAAACCTCTATCTTTATTCGTGCTCCAACATGAACTGATCGCCCCGCCCCTCCCGCGTCACTTCCCTTTCTCTTCCCGCCCGGGTCCCTCCCGCCCCCGTTGTCCAGGATACGTCAACATGACATCTCCCCCCTTTTTAAACGGTTACCACACTCTTCGCAACAGGCGATGATCTGGCGAGTCTCTAGTCCATTTCCTCGATCCACCGGCGAGGTCTGTTCCGGACTCGCTGTGGTCGTGTCAGCTCAGCCCTTGGTGACGGTCTGCTCGCGGCAGTCTCGGCTTCTGGATCTTGATCGGATTCGTCAGCGTCCCACGGATCTTCTCCTTGTTGATCACTGTATTCCTCCTCTGGTGGGGCTTGTACCCTGCCGCTCAGGCGTCTTGTTCCGGGCGGTGGGAGTTCCTTGAAGTGGAACAAGTTCCGGGTTATTGCTCCCGTGGAGCCTTGTGCAGTGATCATCGACCCCTTCCTCTGGGTAACGAGAAGGGGCTCTTCCCGAAATGCAGGCGTGTGCTTATGGGTCGAGGGCTGTCGAACGGCCACCACATCCCCTATGGTTATTTGGGATGTCTGGGCCTTTCTGCGGGCGTCGGTGTATTCCTTCATTCTGTTCTTTGCTGCTTCATCCCGCTCTCAGACCTCCGCATCCATCGCCGGGCGTGGTGCACTTGCCTCTGCTTGGGGAATTTGGGTCTGAGGGTTACGCCCAAACATGAGATCGGCAGGGGTCCTCCCTATTGTGCTATGGGGCGTTCCCCGGTAGTCCCGTAGTAGTTGATTGAGTACCTGTTCGTATGGTTGTTCCGTGAGGCGTGCAATCTGTAGGGCCCGCTTGAGATTGGCCATGAACCTTTCGATCATCCCATTGGCTTGCGGCCAAAGCGGGGTCACCTTCCGATGTCAGAACCCCAAGTACTCCGCAAACCGGGCAAATTGATGTCCACAGAACGCGGCCCTGTTGTCTGTCTTGAGCACCTTGGGCACTCCATAGGCAGAGAAAATATAGTCCAGTGCTGGAACGACAAGATGCGCGGCCGTGGACGAGATCAGCTGTACTTCTGGATATCGGGAGTACTCATCCATTACTGCAAGGACATATCTTCCCCCTTCGATAGGTCCAAAGAAATCGGCGGCTACCGCTTCCCATATGTTTTGCGGAAGTTCGGACATTTGTAGTGGCTCAGGATGTCAATTAGGTGTAATGATGCAGCAAGTGGGGCATGTTCTTAGGGCGGCCTCTACTCGGGCATCCATTCGTGGAAACCACACCTTTTGGCACAGCATGCGCTGTGTGGAGACAATGCCTCGGTGGGTCTCATGTGCCAGGTTGATGACTTTCTCCCGCATGGTTGCTGGGATCACTAGCTTGCAGTCCTTGAGTAGGAGATGGTCCTCTGATACGGCTAGCTCTTCTTTCACGAGGAGAAGTCGTTCCACCTCTTCCCATGTTTGGCCTCCTGCCGCTTTTCCTCTCTCCTGAGCCCTCCTCCATTGTCCAGATGTGAGACCTTCACATATGATGCGGCATGCAGGGTCATTTTCAGTTTCTCTTGCCAGTTCTTCTGTGTTAACCCCCTCCGGCGTGGTTTGGTGAACCAGATATCTGAGGTAGCGGTCTGCCACAGACGGTTCAGGTCTGCTCTCGCCCCTCGGTCTCCTTGACAGGAAATCAGCAGGGGTTTCACCCTTCCCTGGTCTGTGAATGATGTTGAAAGCGTAATCTTGCAGACCTAGCCCCCATCGGGCGATCCTAGGGGGCATCTTAGCTTGGGGATTGCCATAGAGAAACAGTAGCACCTGGTGATCGGTGACCACCTGAAATAGCTTTCCATACAGGAATAAGTGGAAGGGTTCGCATGTCCACACCACCGCCAATCCTTCCTTTTCAGCCTGGGAGTAGGCTTGTTCAGTGGCGGATAAGATGCGGCTGGCATAGGCTACTACATGTCTCTGTTGTGGGTCTTTGGGATCAAATTGAGCCAGAATGGCCCCTAATCCCACGGGGCTGGCGTCAACTGTTAGTTCTGTTCTCCGGTTAGGGTCGTAGTAGGCCATGTTTTCCGCCTTTGCAACCCTCTCCCTGATGGTTTCGAAAGCTCCCTGACATGTGCCGGTCCACTCGAATTTCTTGTTCTGGTGTGTTAGTTTCCTTAAAGGTACGCTAACCGAGGTGAAATCCTTGATGTACCTGCTGCAGTAGCTGGCTAGGCCTAGAAATGAACGAAGTTCCGACACATTGATTGACGCTGCTGTGTCATTCAGAGCCAAGACTTTGTCCGGATCTGGGGTCATCCCCACCTCTGAGAACACGTGGCTAAAGAATTTTAGCGTGCTCTTCCGGAACTCGCACTTGTCCTTGTTGAGTGTGAGGTTTGCATCGTGTAGAGCTTTACACACCTTCATGAGGGTTTCATCGTGGCTCTTTACGTCCGTCCCGAACACCAGAATGTCATCCGAGTAGTTGAGGCAGTTGGGAATGTGCTTTATGATGTTATGGACCTCGGCTTGAAAGATTTCTGCGGCTGACGACACCCCAAAGCTCAGCCTTTTATATCTGAACAAACCAACGTGAGTGACAAATGTGGTTCTGTTGCGACTCTTGGGATGTAAAACCAGCTGATGGTATCCCTTCTGGAGGTCTAGTTTTGAGAACACCTTGGCTCCGTTTAACAGATGGATCATGTCCGTTATTCGTGGCGCAGGGTATCTTTCCCTGCGGATTGCTTGGTTGGGACGCCTCATGTCGACGCACAACCTGATAGCTTCAGATCCCTTCTTTGGGACGGGGACGATGGGAGAAACCCAGGTGGTTGCTCCCGAGGCCTTTTCAATGATGTCCTGTTCTAGCAATTTCCTTAACTCATCCTCCACCTTTTGTTGGATGTTGACAGGGATCCCTCGATATGGCTGAGCCACTGGGCATATGGAGTCGTCTATGTGAAATTTCACTTGTCGGTTCTTGAGTTTCCCGATCCCTCTGAATATTTTTGGATATAAGTTGTTAATCATGTCAATCGGGTCGATGTACTTGTGGACCATGATGTTATATAAGATGTGTATCAGGCCCATGTCTGCGGCGGCCTTGAAACTCAGAACACATCCGCTGTCAGTTTCGGTGGCCAGGACGTGGATCGGGACTTTCATCTCTTGCCCCTTGTATCGGCATAGCCCGCTGAACCTTCCTACGCACTTAAGGGGAGTTTTTGCACCATAAGCGTAGATATCAACAGTGGCTGGCTGGAGCTTTGGTTTCGGGGTTAGTTCGGCATATACTTGTTCACTTACCACGTTGACGGTGGCGCCAGTATCGATGAGGAATTCCGTTGGTCTTTCCTGCAGCTTGATGATGAGGGTGGGGCTATGGGCCGTGGCTATGGGATTTCCTAAAGCGTAAACGTACGCCTTCTTATTGTGATCACTCCCGGAAGAACTAGGGTCTGATTCGGTGGGGGATTGTTCGACCAGATAGCGGACATGGCGCCTTGATCTTCTTTCGGGTTTGGCCCGTGTCACGAATCGTCTCCTTTCTCTCCGCTTTTGGCGGTCGTCGCCGGAGTCCTTATCTTTCTGGTCACTTCCGAGTTGACTTGGAGGGTTGGAGGTGCTACTTGGGGTCGAGTGCGTGCTCGGTGTCCTCCCATATCGATTCCTCGAGCGAGTGGTGCTGTCTCGGGGCCTCTCTCTCCCCCGATCCCTGAACAGTCTGCATACCGCTTTGAAATGGCCTTCTTCACCGCACGAGGTGCAGCGTTGTCCTACGGCCGGGCATGTCCCTTCATGGGGATATTCGAACCCACACTTGTAGCAGAATAGTTCTTCTGTCTTTTTCTCTAGGTGTAATTTGTTAAAATTTTCGCCCAGTGGTGTGCTCCCGAAACTTTCTACTTGACAGTCAATGGCTCTTTCGACCCTGGCCAATGCCAGTATTTCCTCTAGCGTGCGGGACTTCTGGAGCAATTTCCTGCGGAATGTTTGGGACTCGCAACCCGATATTATCTGCGATCTGAGGGCTTCAGTGTTCGAATAATTTGCAAGGTCACAGTGTTTGAGCTTTGTGCGAAGTCGCATTACATACGCGTCCATGGTCTCCCCTTTTGCCTGCTTTGTGGTGTGGAACAGGTGCCTTTCGTAATCGACCTTGGTGTGAGGCGCGGAATATGCTGCCAGGGCGTCTTTTAGTTTCTGTATGGAGTCTATGGAGTCCTGGGGCATTTCGTCTATGATGTCTCGGGTGGCGGAGCCGATCGCTAGCTTTAGTAGACACACTTGCCTTGCATCCGCCACTGGCCCCGTGGCCCCCATGTATAGGTCAAAGTCCCGAATCCATTTGGTCCACCTGGGGCCCATGTTGCTCGTGTCCGTCACGTCAAAGGCTCCAGGCATCTGGGCAGCCAGTGTGTCCGGCAGTTGGTAGGGCACGTGATCCAGCATTTGTTCTTGGGGTGCTGGGGGCCCATTTCCTGGAGCTCCTGCGTCTTGATTTGCATCCTGATCAGACATGGTGACGGGAGCGTAGCTTCCCTATGCGTGATTCCGCTGTTGTGGTGTGATGGCCGCCTTATGAGGCACGAGCACCATCAATGAGCACCACGCCTGTTGAAATGCTTCCCTGGCTTCACTTCCTTTGTGTGGGGCTCCTCGTGTCTCTGGCGTGGGCCTGGCCTGGTCCTAGGCCCTGGGTTGTGGCTGCGCGAGTGCCTTCTCCCTCTCTTGGCGTGGGTCGGGGCTCGAACGTGACTAGGCACTTGGCCACGTGTGCTTACGGAGGAGGGGCCCGCACCGTACCCTGCCGCGTATCATTACACGCACGTGCACTCGCCTGCTTCTCCGTGTTCACCGCCGCGGCCCGGATCTTCTCTCCGTGACTCGATCTTGAGCAGGGAGGAGCCTAGACGAGCTCCCTCTCTCCGCGTCCTGTCTGTCGGGTTCCGTGACACCCCGATGCTGCGGCGACGCCACGTGCCTCTTGGCTGCTGTGGGCGCCGGTCGGGGAGCGTTCTACTCGCTGTTGCGTGCGGATGCACGACGCTCGTCTCTCTCAGGGGACCCTGCTGCTCAGAATCCCATCCTCATCGCCATTGTGGTATCCCCTTGCCGGGGTTAGGGGAGCGAGCGCGGGTCGCAGCAATGACAGGCCGACACGGAGCGGTGCTGGAAAACCTCTATCTTTATTCGTGCTCCAACATGAACTGATCACCCCGCCCCTCCCGCGTCACTTCCCTTTCTCTTCCCGCCCGGGTCCCTCCCGCCCCCGTTGTCCAGGATACGTCAACATGACAAAGGCACTCTCTTATTGGGCAGCGCCAGCTTTGTCTATGGATAGAATCGCCTTTTCACTGTTCATGTTTTGAGGCACTATTCTCACCCAGACGCACGATGGGCATGCGCAGCACAGCTCATGTTCTGGGGCCCAGTTCTCACCCAGACGCACGATGGGCATGCGCAGCACAGCTCATGTTCTGGGGCGCAGTTCTCACCCAGACGCACTATGGGCATGCGCAGCACAGCTCATGTTCTGGGACGCAGTTCTCACCCAGACGCACGATGGGCATGCGCAGCACAGCTCATGTTCTGGGACGCCGTTCTCACCCAGACGCAGAACGGGCAGGCGCTGCATAAGGCGACAAACTTGAGTCCCGAACCATAGCAAGCTACGATGGTGTCTGCTCTGATGCGCTTGTGGCCTCATATGGGTACTGGGGTAAGGGGCGGGGAGTATCAATCCCTTTACTTCCTGCTTTCAAGCTGAGGCCCCCCCAAAAGCCAGAGCCAGGGAGGTGCATTTGAAATATCCATGCATTCATGAGTGTGAGAATGTGTGTACGCCTTCAGTGGTATGTGCAACGTGCGCACGTTTCTAAGTTTGTATACGTATGCGCTGGCGGTGTCAGGGTGCAGTAGAAGGGCCCCCGAGAAGGATAATGTGGTCATTTGTGAAGAGTACCTAATAATACGTTTTTGTATACAAAAAAAAGTAAAAATAGCGAACACTAACGAAATCATATGCATTAGTATGGAACAAAATACATGTTATAAAATGGACAGAAAGAAGCTAAATGGATATACGAGTTCCAGAAACCCAAGAAGGAACAATACAGTTAATAGATAGCATATTTTCAAAAGCAAACGCCCTTTATATAGGTAACAACATTCATCTAAACACAATGGATCACTAATAAATATATACATTTCATAAACCCGTAGATGGTTTCAAATTGAGCCTTATAGAATTGTTTTTTGGAAGTTTTCATTAAACTCAGATAATTAATGGCAACAAATACCAGTCATTAAAGAATTGTTGAGAGGATAAGAATGATACTCCTGTAATCCTGTAAATGTAGATTTTGTTTTGAATAAATAACATATATGTTATACCAAACATGTATATACACCAATGTGCATATATATATATATCCATAGGAAAAGAAAAAGTAGACTGAAACTCATTCCGAGGCGTAGCGGCACTCCGGCTAATACATTTGTTGCACTGACAATGAAAGTTCAATCCATATCTCAGCCATAGTTGCTGTCCAAAGAAAAAGTCCTTTATTGATATATAGTTGTGGACAAAGAGAGCAGCAGCAAGACACACGAAAATGACGCGTTTCACCCTACATGGGCTTTGTCTGGTATATATTACGGTTAAGTTGCTAAACTCATCGGAAGAGCATTTTTTCGGCGGCTTCTAACTTTGCTCCCCCTGGACTAATCCTCACCAAACCTTGGCAAAAAAGTATATAGCCGGCTCTGAATTTTTTCGCCACGTTGGATGATGTTTCTTGCGGGGGAGGGGGGCAAAGTTCTAGTGGGATCCCAAATTATTATTTTTTCCCATAGACTGAATGGGGTAAAACTTTGCGCACGGCTATAGATTGGACGGATGTTCACCAATTTTGTGGCGGGGGCTTTGGTCAAAAAGCACGCTTTTGTGTGTTTGGTGGAAATCCAACCATTACTTTTATTGCAAAGAAATGAAATGCACATCCCAAAAAATTAGTGATATCTGGGTCCACTCTGCGGACCCATTTCCCTGTCCGTTTCCGCAGACAGAAGTTTCATTGGCTCACGGTACGGCGTGCTGTCGGAGATGTTTAGACGCGGCCAGAGGTTGGCTGGAGGGAAGCGTGGTGTGCGTCAATATTTTTTGGGAAAGCCGCCATGGTGCATCGGAGGACAGTGTGGCGGTGGAAGGGTCTTGAAAATGTACCAAACGAAATGTGTTGGCGGCAATAAGGGAGGGAACGGGTGGGGGACTGAGAAGTGGTTCATGTGACATATGTAGGCGAGTACTTTGTGTGGTGATTGGAGGACGCTATCGTAAACGGTCCCATAGCTTCTGCCGCAACCTGTTTGCGACAACCTCTTTTCGTGGTGAGTGGTAGCAGGTTAATTGCAGAAGGGGAGTGAATTGCACATGACATAGGTTAGGTGGGAGCGTGGGTGGCTCTGCGCTGCAGATGGAATGCGGTAGTTGGGCACATGGTGTCATGGATGGGTGAATGAAGGTGCAGTGGTTCTGTGGAAGTTTTAGACTATTGGGTGCATGGCCGAAGGCCATAGGCCGTAGTGTGTAGGGCATGCACTCAAGAGCGTCGGGCTGCAACATACCCACCACAGGAACCCATGTTTGACTCTGCATTCAGTAGAGGGTGGTGCTTTCATAGTGTGGTGTGTGCAGATTGGTTGCAGTAGGGCCAATATTGTGAACAGAATGTGGGTAGGTTGGCAGTGACACAGTACTTTGTGAATGGAAGTGGGTACGCCCATAGTATGCAAATGAAAGTGCACAGGGGTGCAGGAGAGAGTGTTTTGTTTTTACATTATGTTAACGGTTGCAATTTGTTGATGCATAGCTGCATGGTGGTGCTCAGGTTGGGTAGGAGTGCTGGTGGCAGTGGTGTGTGTGTGGATGGTCTTAGTTGGTGACATGCTGACATGCATGGTGGCATTACCTTGCTGTGGGTGTGTTCAAGGCCTATGCTGTGTGCAGATTTGTTGAAGTAGGCCAAATGTTGTGAAAATGTTGTGGTTAGTGACACAATACTTTATGAATGGCTGTGGGTAGGGGTGGTGGAGGCTGTGGTATGTTTGTGGATTCTGGTAATTGCGACCTGTTTTCGTGAATGTGTGTTTTATGGTGTGGGGGAGTTAGGGTGAAGTGCCGCTACCTACAGATGTTTGTGCATAATGTTAGCTGCCCACATGGACGTTATGTTAACTGTTGCAATTTGTTGCTGCATACCGCCATGGCGGTGTAACGATTGGGTAGGAGTGCTGGTGGCAGTGGTGTGTATGTGGATTGTCCTAGTTGCTGACATGGTGACATGCATGGTGGCATTACGTTGCTGTGGGTGTGTTCAAGACCTAGACTGTTGGGTGCATGGCCGACAGCCTTGAGGACACCCACGGCAGTACTGCATTTTTTAATGTGCATCAGTTAGAGGGGGGTGACATGTAAGGAATGGTTGTGGAGCACATTTCAGCCGTGATAGGCCAGTGTTGCAAACAGAATGTGGGTAGGTTGGCAGTGGCACAATACTTTGTAAATGGAAGTGGGTACGCCCATAGTATGTGATTAAAAGTGCACAGTGATGCAGCAGAGAGTGTTTTGTTTGTACATTATGGTAACTGTTGCAATTTGTTGCTGCATAGCTCCATGGCGGTGTGCTGTGGTTGGAGATGCTGCAGTGAAAAGGCACACAGTGTGGGCACTGGGTACAGTGTTTGCATACTGTGAGTATGATTGAGGGTGTGGTTGAAGGGCAGCTTATATGTGCTTGGATAGTGTGTTGTGTGCACAATGCTTGAAGTATGGGCATTGTTGTAAACATTTTGTGGTTGAGTTGGCAGTGACACAATACTTTAGTAAGACAATAGTATGTGAATGAAAGGGTGTAGGGGTGCCAGAGACAGTGTAATGTTTATACATTTTGGTAACTGTTGCATATAACACTGTGCATGTCCATTGCGGTGTGGAGGTTGGTTGGGAGTGCTGGTGCCAGTGGTGCATATGTGCATAGTGCTAGTTGGTGACATGCATGGTTGCATTACGGTGCAGGGAATGTGTACAAGGAGCACACCCACTGGAGCAATGCAGGTTTGACAGTGCATGAGGCACAGGGTGGTGATCTTTGGAGAATGGGTGTGGATCACATTGTCGACGTGCTACAGCACCACAAGTGAGTTGCAAAGCGTGTATTGTGCATTCCATGGTTGTGGTGATAGTTGCAACATGCTACAGTATTTGGTGTGTGGCAGGAGATGGTGCAGGGAGAAGTTCAGTAGTGTGGCCACAGGGTGCAGTGTGTACGTAATGTGAATATGTAAGTGGCTATGGTTGAAGTGCAGCTTATATGTGGTTGGTTAATCTGCTGTGGGCAGATTTATTGAAGTAGGGCCAATGTTGTGAAGCTGTTGTGCATAGGTTGCCAGTGACACAATACTTTGTGAATGGCAGTGCCTAGGGGTGGTGCAGGCTGTGGTATGTTTATGGATTCTGCTAAGTGTGACACGTTTTCGTGAATGGGTGTTTTATGGTGTGGGGGAGTTGGGTAGAAGTGCTGCTACGTATGTTATGTTTCTGCATAATGTTAGGTGCCCACGTGGTTGCTTGCTTGGATATATAGTGTTGTGGTGGGTGTGGAAAGGGCTGCAATGTTGTGTGCATGGCCAAAGGTGTGCTGGGAGCACCTCAGGATCTTTGTGGATGCTGCAATCGTGCATTCTTTAGCAGAAGTGTCTGGTGGAGGGGCTTTGCAATCAAACGGAACATGTACTGAGAGTGTTTAACGGTAAATATGGAGTGATGTATATAAATGACAGTGTGCAATGCAGAGGTATTGTATGTGATTGCTGCATGCGTGTTTGAAAATTTGACAACACCCAATGGGGGAGTGCTGCAAAAAGTGATCGTGCAAAGGGGAGAAGTACTGTCTGAGCTTTACTGGGCCGTGGCCATCACTGTATATGGGAATGCGGATGTTCACATCCGGCCATTATGAGCAGGGTGGAAAGGGGAATGGAATTGTGGGAAATAGACAATTAGGAGTTTAGGACGTGGTTCACAGGAAGGGGCGGTACCATTTCATCCAAATACTGTGTCGTGTGGGTGGTCGAGATGGAGAGACGCACAGTGCTCATCGTCGGTGATACCTTTGTGCGCCATCTGCACAGGTGTTGTGTGCAAAGAGGCATTGCTGGTAATTTTGGGTTGGAAGGAATGGACGCTTTCTGGGCCTATCAGGGTGACTGCAGTTTCGGCAGGATGGTTCGCCTGTGCAGATATGTGGCGTCCATCACGAACGTTGACTTTGTCGCAGTGCTCTATCGAAGTCTACATTTGGGTTACATGTCGTATGGTCGATTAATCCGTCACCTGAAGAGGTTGCTGACTGCAGTGATGCATATTTTTCCTACTGCCAAGGTCGGTTTCTCATGCATAACACCAAGAAGAGTATGGGTCCATGGAGCTGTAATTTGTCCCCAGCCAGAGGTAGGAAAGTGTGCTATAAACAGAATTATGGGTGAGTTTATGCAGACTGCTGGCATTTTCTCCGCCCATTATGAGATCATGAGGTCGCAAAATATGCAGTGGTTCCGTAGAAATGGCATTTATTTGAGCGCCATTGGCAATGCTGTTTTCTTTTACACTGTGCAAAAAGCATTGACCAGAATGTGGTAAAAATGTGAGGAGAGGCAAACAGAAACGCATATAAAGAGAAAATACAAAAAAAGTTACTTGCATGCACGTCAAAAAGAAAAAAAAACTTTATACATCTACGATGTAAGACTGGATCCCCTACCCAGTTTGATATTGTTTATCCCCCCCTCACTATCCCGAAAAGGTAGTGGATTATGCGTTACTTTCAGGAGTACACGTGCCACATCCTGGGTGGCTATGTTGATGTATGCAGATGGAGAAATAGTGCATACTTTCATCGAACTGTGTATTCGATGTTCTTTGGAATGGCACGGCATTTGTACTGTAAATGTGTAACGGTACATTTCAAGTGTTGTACAGGAGTGACAGTGTTGGATGATGGCGATTGGTGGATGCGTGTGTGCCTATTTACGCGTAACCCAATGAAGTAGAGCTGCAGAGAAGATAGTGCAAAGGGAAGAAGGACTGGTCCAGCTTTACATGGGCGTGGTCCTCGCGCTACTTTGGGAGGCGCACGTGCCAAAATCTGCACTTTACACCACCTTGCCTAATTGCCATGGCAGTGTGGGAATTAGCCAATCAGGTAGTGTGGGTGTGGTTAACAGGAAGGGGAGGTGAAACTGTTGTACATTATACTATGCGTACTGAGGGTTGCTGACATGGCGACCCGCATTATGTTCACTGTAGTTGATCCTTTTGTCATAGATCTGCACAACTATGCCCTGTAAAGACACTTTGAAAGCAATTTTGGTTTGGAAGGAGTGGACGCATCAAGGAACACTGTTTATGAGTGCAATTTAGCCAATATGCATGCACTTTGCAAAGACCTTGCCACTTTTCCAGTAGTAAATGTTATCGTCATCCATTACGGTGGCCTGCATATGGGTTACCTAGCTTGCTTAGATTTGTTCAGTAGACTGAGGAGATTGCTGGATGTCATGAGGACACTTTTTCCCACCGCCAAGGTGTTTTTCTCATCCATAATACCATGAAGAGTATGGGCCACTGCTCATGGATGTTGCTCCGAGACAGACGCAACAACAGAAGCATGTACACTTTTTTGTCCTCTTGTGGAATGTTCTTCTGCAACAATGACCTCATTAGTTGTGCAAATGTAGAGTTTTTCCAAGAAAATGGCATTTTGTTGTCACCCATTGGCAATGCAGTTTTGTTTGCTCGTCCACAGGATGCGGTGAAGAGTTCACTGTAATAATGTGAGCATAAGAAAACACAAAAGCGAATAGAAACAGAAAAAAATATGTTTCTGTAGAAGCATCTAAACAAAAAAAACAGACTCTTTTAAGAGTCGCCCCTTACCACAAACTGCCCCTACCCTGGTTGCAAGTTATTCCCCTACGCCTGCACGCATCACAAAAGCCTCATACAGGGGTTTTGCAGGTGTGTGTCACAGAAAAGCGTGCCAATAGGAAGAAGGACTCCTCCTGCTTTACTGGGGAACGGCCCTCACGGTACTTGGAGAAAGGCATGTGCCACATTCTGCGCTTCTCAGCATGCTGGCTAATGGAAATGGGACTATGGTCTTTGGCCAATCAGGTGCTCAGTGTGTACATTACAGGAAAGAGCACCAATAGGGAGAAGGAGTCCCCTTGCTTCACCGGGCATGGCCTTCGCGGTCATTGTGGAAAGGCACATGGCACATTTTGCGCTTCTCACCATGGTGGTCAACGGGAATGGGACTATGGCCTTTGTCCAATCAGGTACTCTGGGTGTGCGTCACAGGAAAGGACTTCATTCACTTTTCTCATTACTTTGTGTAATGCGGCTGGCAAATGTGGCAAGACACACAGTTTTCGTCGTGGGTGATGGCTTTGTGGAAGATCTGTGTGTGTATGCCCTCCAAGAAGACTTGTCTGCCAATTCCGGTTTGGAGGGAGTGGACGCTTTGTGGTGTAGTGTCAAAGCGTGCTGTTTCAGCGGACTGCTTGTAGAATGTCAACGCGTGATGAACTGCCGAGATCGAAATTTTATGCTGAATGGCCCAGAACCAGAGCTGCATCACCTCCCTGCACAAAGGGAGTGACCCTGCCCCCCTTTTTTGTTGAGGTAGTGCATGGCCACTGTATTGTCCATCATAATCAGGACATTCTTCCTCTCGCACAAACGGAAGAAAAGCCTTCACGGCTAGTCTGACGGCCCTCAGCTCTAACAGATTGATGTGGAGTCTGGACTCCGACGGAGACCAACGGCCCCTGGCTGTCAACTCGTTGGCATGAGCTCCCCAACCCGTGAGGGATGCGTCCGTCACGATCGTCACCTCCAGCCACGATTGCCAAAATGGAGCCCCCTTCATCAGATTGCCTTTGATGGCCCACCACAGAAGACCCTGGGCGACCGAGGGTGGAATCTGAACGGGATCCAAATCCAACATCCTTCCGGAGAACTGCGACCACTTTATCTTGAGAGCCCACTGCAGAGATCTCATCCGCAGCCTGGCCTCTGGCACCAGGAAAATGCAGGATGCCATGAGGCTGAACCTCAAGAATTTGAACACCTGGAGACTCTGGGCACGTTGACATTTGTCCACCATCTGCAGAATGTGATGAGCCCTCACCTGGGTAGGCGAACACAACCCCAGGGAAGTGTCGAGCACTGTTCAATGTATTGGAGCCGCTAGGTGGGTGTCAAATGGGACTTCTTTAAATTGAGGGAGAAGCCCAGCCTGCAAAGGGAGTGGCAGGTGATGGACAGGTCATCCAGGGCTTGCTCGGGAGAATGTGCCTTGATCAACCAATCGTCCAGGTAGAGGTAGACATGAATCCCCCCTTTCCTGAGATAAGCTACCACCATCACCATCAGCTTGGTGAAGACCCTCGGGGCGGAGGTCAATCCGAACGACAGGACCTGAAACTGAAAATGCGAGTCGCCAACCGCGAACCTCAGGTACTTCCTGTGCTTTGGATGAATCGGCACATGAAAGTAAGCATCCTTGAGGTCGAGAGACACCAACCAATCCTGAAGTTGAAGGGCCTGGAGGACTTGAGAAAGAGTTACCATCTTCAACTTGTCCTTCCTGAGGAGCTTGATCAGCCAACGCAAGTCCATGATGGGTCTCAATCGCCCGTCTTTTTTCGGGATCAAAAATAAGGGGAATACCATTCCTTGTTCCTCTCCGCTACAGGCACCAGTTCTTTGGCGTCTTTCTCCAGCAGGGATAGGATTTCCTACACAAGGAGCGGATCCAGATGCTTCAAAGAAAGCTTCCCCGGTGGATTGTCGTGAGGCCTCTGCCGAAAGGGAAGACAGTAGCCGTGGGTTATGATCTCCAGAACCCACACATCTGAAGTAATGGCACGCCATTCTCCAAGATACTGCGCAAGTCTGCCACCAACCGGCGAACCATGGGACATGGCCTCATGACTGAGCGGACGCGGCTGCGGCACTGCCTGAGGGCAAAGAGGCAACTGCCTGAGCCGCTTTGGCACCTCAAGTAACTTGCTTTCCACCTCTGGTACTCCTACTGGCCCCTTTGACTGGCAGCTCCTCTCGATCTACCAAAGGAAGAGTAGTACCGAAAGGAACCTCCCCTCTATTGCTGTCCCCTAGGACGAAAAGGCAGAGGTTGCCGTACTGCAGCGCCCAAAGACTTTGCTGCAGCTTTGGAGGCCTGCAACCTATCAAAGCTCTAGTCAGCCTTGCTACCAAACAGATGGACACCATCAAAGGGCATGTTGAGAAGCTGGGATTGCACATCAGGAGCAAACCCCGACTTCCGCAACCACGCAAATCTGCGTATCACGGTGCTCGCAGCCATGGACCGACTGACACAGTCTGCCGTGTCCAAACTCGACTGAACAGCTTCACACATTGCATCCTTGCCGTTCTGCACGAGGGCTAGAAAACCATCCCGTTCCTCCCTTTCGGGAATATGCTCACCCGCCAAGGATGCACAATTCCACAGAGTGTGAGTGAATCTTGCCAAGGCACAAACAGAGTTGGCTGCCTTCAAAGCCATACCCCCAGATGAAAATACCTTCTTCGCCCAACCATCAAAGCACTTGTCGTCCCTATCAGGAGGGATGGTAGGGTACGCAGCCTGCTTTACGGGGGCCGTAGCCGCCTGCACCACCAAACTCTCCGGAGTAGGGTACGTTGACAAGTAGCAGGGGTCACCACTGGCTGGATGGTATTTTTTCGGAAGTGACTTATTCACTGCTGTGAGACTCTCCGGAGCAGTCCAAGCCGCTGCCACCCTTCTTTGCAAAGCCATATGAAATGGCAACACCGGGTCAGTGGGTGGACCTTGGTCCAGGATATTCATCAGATCATCCTGAAGAAAATCAACAAGTGGAGCAGACCACCCCAAGTATTCAGTCACCCTCGACATGAGATGCCTATATGAGGATTCGGCATGCGTACCAAGCTCAGGCCTGCTAAACTCCACCTCCGGAGAGGTATCAAGACCACTGGCGTTATGCAAGGACTGAGGGAGTTCTTCCATCTGACTGTGACGAGACAAGAGGTCATCAGGGACATCAGGAGACACAACCATCTCCTCATCAGACCCTTCTTCCACCTCCGAAATATCATCCAAAGGTTGGAATAAATCCAATATGGGTGGAGGAACAGAGAGGGGCTCAAAAACAGGCCTCACAGACTTACTGAGAGCTTTCCTCAGAGTTTCCACAGCCCTCCGGGGCACCGCTGGCAAATTCTCCACAAACGGCGTCGAGGGCGCCGATGGAATCGGTGTCAATGTCGACCGAGGCGCCGATGACTTCGACAACTGCTTCGAGGCCAGAGCCCTGAGAGTGTCCTTCGACAGCCTTGGTGCCGATGGCGTCAACAACTTCTTCAAAGCCAGAGCCTCGAGAGAGTCCCTCGATGGACACGTTGCCAATGGCGTCGACGTCTTCTTGGAAGGCTTCACAGGTTCCAACGGTCTTGATGGCGTTCAGGACCGGGACCTGGATCTGGCATGGCTACGGTGATCAACCTTGTTTGATCGGGACCTCGACATCTCCCGATGATCGCACCGACCGCCCGAACCCGAAGGCGTGGGAGTGGTGGCCCTAGCCCATTCCTTGCCAGCTTCTCTCCTAGGTGCGGACGGAACAGTGCCTTGCGATTCGAAAATCGCCATCATCTGCTGGCAGAATGCCTCCCATTCGGCCGGCGACGAAGACTTGGTGGGACAAGTCAACCGCCTTCTGGCAGAGTCCTCCGACGAGGACGGGGAAGGCGACCGGTGACGGCGCTTCCCGCAAATGCCTAGAAAGAATGAGGAATGGCTGGAACCACTCTAAAACCGAGACCCCCTAGACTTTCGCTAATGCGGAGGGTCGCCCCTCGAGTCGTCAGTTGAAAGCCCAGCAGATTTTGACTTATGGGGCTTAGACACCCATCACAGTCGTCGGTGGCGTGGCTTTCGCCGAGACACCAGAGGCAGACGTCGTGGGGGTCCGTGATGGACATCTTCGCACCGCAGTCCCGACATTTTTAAAAACTCGACTTTGGGGTAGAAGAAGACGAAGACATTGCTTTCGAAGTAGAAAAATTTGCTTTCGAAGTAGAAGAATTGAGCACGCTGAGATTCCCTGCAAACACATTTGCGGAAAAAACGGAACTGAGGCTACGGGCACCGTGCGTCCTATATATAACATCCGGTGATGTCGACCTTCGACGGAGGCCTTCGAGGGACAACGTATCGACGTCATCGACGCAGGACACCTACGCCGAAAGATTTTCCGAAGCAGCACAGCTGTGGTCATTACCTGTCATAGATGTGGAATACGTCGGAGGACACAATCCCCTCGAAGAAGTTCCTTCATCTACAATGAAATACAATGGTGTGTATAGCAATGCATTCCTCCATGAACTACCTCTCTCATGATAGTTCTTCCAATAATCTTTCATAGTTTTCTACCACCATTACAATAACAATCCCTTGTGGAGGCTTCCTATTAAAACTAAATGCACATGTGATGTCATCAGTGATGTCATAAATGAGATTTGTGATGGCATCATTGATGTCATGGGTGTTAGTCCTTGCAGTGCACACTGGTGGCAAGAGTTATGGTTGCTTAGCCTACCATAACTGTGGAATTTCAGGTTATTTTCGGTTTTACCCGTAACCATAACGTCTCTGTAACAACATTTTTCCATAGAATTTCATAGGTTTTTGCTAGTGCAACTTATCCATAACGTCCCTTTAACAATGTTTTTGTTAGTGAATATATATATATAATGCCTTCACGCTAGTGCAAGGCATAGTTAAGGTTAAGACAAACTATCTATGGAGTTTCAGAAAATAACTTAAACTTCTGCACCTTTGCATGAAAAAATATGTGAATATTCCATAGTAATATTTCAAGGCAAGCACCTTGCATGAAGCATTTCAGAATTGTTCATTAACGCCTTCACACTTAAACAAAATATTCACTTTGATTGTTTTAGAACTGCTATTAACATGGGGTTTTCCCATAGGAAAGAAATCATTTTTCTGGGCCCAAATATCTCAAAATTGGTTGCTTTGATTACCAATTTTGTTTGCATGTGCCTAGACTTCATCTGGAGTTGGTGCACTGAAGAAACAATTTTGAAAATCGACTAGGCCAATTTTGAGATACTGACTATTTAAGATGTATCTATGCATGTGCAGAATTAATGTGCATCTTTCATACAAACAGTATGCAGGGCGTATTAGTTTTAAAGTTTGTACATTACCGAGTTAACGTATCCTAAAAACTCACATCAAAGGCAAGTATTTGTATTTTTATGTTGTATTTTATTGTAGCTTACATAGCGCTTTTATCCAAATTGCTGCACGAAAGATTAAAACAACAGTAAAAAAAAAAGTGAAATGAGGAGGGAGGTTCATATATCAATTCTGAAAGCAGACAATCATGGACAGTTTAAAAGATGATTTTTCAAATAGACCCGAAAAAGAGAGAATACAGTAAAAGATCTAAGAGAAAAAGGAAGAGTGTTCCAGTGGAGAGGAGCAAGAAGCTGGAAAGAATGAAAGCGAGACTGAGCGCAGGGTGGACATGGAGCAGTCAGCTTAAAAAGACATGAAGAACGAGGAGAACGGGAAGGAGTGTAAAAGGACAGAAGAGCACCGAGATAGTGTCATGATCCGCCCCTGGAAGCTATGGCACGATTGGAAAGCACTGCCACGTAGAACCTGACAGTAACGGCCTAGCCCTCAACCAACATGGCGGCCACCATTACTTAAACCAGCCCCGCCCACCTACCTGCGCGTTGTATCTGTGAATTTCTACGATACGCTCGCTCGGCTACTCCTCCGAGTAGCCTCCTCCCAGCCTTCTACCGTTTTCTACCTGCGCATTACTCTACTTGCTCAGCCTACGATTTTGCCTTGCTTCCTCTTTTCTGTGGCGTCTGCCGCTCGTCATTTCTATCTGTTTCCTTACCTTCGGCGCCTCGCCGTTCCGACTCGCGGTCTCCTCCGCCACTCTCGCGCCTCCTCGCGTTCTCCTCTATTAGCTTCGGGGTTCTGTCTATCCTTTGGGTTTGTGACTATACCTGGCTTCTACGCTCTCTCTCTCTTTCTATCCTTTCTGCATCCATCGCTCTCTTTGGAAATTGTTACGGATCCTTCTGTGACAGCTTACAGTACTCTACTACGTCTCCCAATACACCGGACACTTTATTTGTACACTATTCCTGGGGCTTTGCCTGTTTGCTTCCTATTTGATCCTGAGAAGAGAAAGTCACCCCAGAACTTTACCGGCCAGCCTCTTGCAACTATACTCGACTCAAGTATCCTTCCCGGAACAGTCTGCAGGGTTTTTTGGTGCCATCCATCGGCTTTTTCCCTGTCTTTTGGGGCTTGGCTTCTCGGGGCTCCCCTCAAGACAGGTCCCACTCCCTGTCGAGGTGGCCTCCGAGGGAGCCAGGCCTTACTTGCATGACAGGAAGTCAAAGGAGAAACCATCTAAGGAACATCCCAAGGTACTACGGAAGAAGCCATCCAGTGTCCAAGAAAGCCAAGAAGAATCTTCAGGTGAGGAGCAGGGGGATGAAGGTGATCAACGTGATAGTCAGGGGCTAACCCATAGAGAGATTTAAAGACTAGACAGAGAAAATGAAATTTAACTTGAGAGTGGAAAGGTAACCAACAAAGAGAGACAAGTGATGCTGAAATAGAATCCCGATAGGAGAGGAGACAAAGTAAACGGACAGAGGAGTGGTAGATAGATTTCAAAGTTGCCAGCTGAGAAGAAGGAAGGCCAAACAGTGTGACAGAACAATAAAAAAGTCAAGAAAAAATAAGAAAGGAAATAAGCAGTTTGGTTGCATGAAAGGTAAGAAAGGAGCGAACTTTACGGATGTTATGCAAATGAAAACGACAAGAACGAGATGTAATGGAGATATGATGAGTAAAAGAAAGGTTAGAATCCAGATAAAGACCGAGTTTTCACGCAGTAGAGGAAATAGAAAGGGTAGAAGGTGGAAAAGAAATAGAAGGTGGAGGTGAAAAAAAGTTAGCAGGAAAAATAAAACCCTGGTTTTCCCAGCATTTAAGGTAAGAAAGTGCAACGACATCCAAGATTTAATGGCGGAGAGACAACAAGAAAAAGTGCAGTGGATTTCAGGTGTAAAAGATGAGAAAGAGAGGAAAAGTTGAGTGTCATCAGTGTAAAAGTGATACGAAATTCCAAAGGAGGTAATCACGGGAGCAAGCAATGAGGTGTAGAGAGAGAATAGAAATGGACCTAGGACAGATCCTTGGGGAACACCATGTTCAAGGGGAAGGGTATACAAAGTTTTCCCGCCCCACGAGATGGAAAAGGTTCTGTTAGAAGATGACTTTGATGTCAGTTTTAAGGTGAAGGAATAAATGTACACTTTTCACCCCAAATGTACCAATATAATTATGAGTTTCACAGTTTGTACATTATGCAGTTCACATCTGAAAACACATCAAAGTCAGGGCTGGTTTTGATGTTATTTTTCAGGGGATGTAACCAGTATACATTTTTACTATGAACTGTACCAAAGTTCGTATAAGTTCGGAGTTTGTAGACTACACAATTTACATTTTTTGAAAACACATGAAAGTCAGAGCTTACTTTGATGAAAGTTTTCAGGAACTAATTACAAGTATGAACTATAGAAGTGATATACGCCTCAGTTTGCACATTTCACAGTTTTCATCTAAAAACTCAAATCAAAGTCTGGGCTTATTTTGATGTTAGTTTTCAGGGGATGTAATGTACATTTTTCATAATACGAACAGTACCAAGGGGCGCATGATTTTCACAGTTCATAGATTACACAATTTACATCTTTTGAACACTGGCACAAAAGTCAGGGCTTACTTTGATGTGAGTTTTCAGGAGCTACAAATTACATACAGGCATGAACATGAAAAGATATATACGCATCTACAAAATGTGCACCTATGACAGCACATATTGCATCTGCACCTACAACATGTGGATGTACCACACGTGCCCTTACGGGACTGCCCCAATCACACACACTCTTACAACACACATTCATACGATGCAAACTTACCACACACTTTCTAGGATACAAACTCCTATGACACACACACACACACACACACACACACACACACACACACACACAAACACACACACATTCCTATGACACATGTTCCTAAAATGTGCGCTCCTATGAAATGCACTCCTACAGCACACATGCTTACTACAGATACCCCTACCACACAGACCTGATTTGTGCTCCACAGTTTAAGGTGATTCTAGAAATTCCATGGTTAGAAAAACACAACCCACTGATTGATTGGTGAGCCAAGACCATTGTTTTCACAGAGGAATGCAGATTTCCTGCTATGTTCAAGGTGGAACCCTGAAGAAAGGGTTACCAGAGATTCCTTACAATACACCCACTTTAGGTATGACAGGGACCCTTCCTCCGGAATAGCAAGACTTTCAAGAGGTATTCGAAAAAGAACAAGCTAACGTGCTGCCACCTCAGCGACCATATGATTGCCAAATCCATTTGATTCCTGGTTCAGAAACCCTGTGCAGCAGAATCTATGCCCTAACTGAACAAGAAAATATTAATTTGAAGACCTATCTCGACAATTATCTGGCCAATGGGTTCATTCGGCCCTCTAAGTCCCCCATGGCATCGCCTCTATTTTTCGTGCCCAAAGAAAGAAGGGGACCTTCGTACCTGCATAGACTACCATGCCCTAAACCAGATCACTGTCAAGAATCGATATCCCCATCCACTTATCCCAGTACTTATCGATCAAGTTAAGGATGCCAAGATTTTTACTAAATTAGACCTAGATGAGCCTACCACTTAGTGAGAATCAAAGAAGGAGATGAATGGAAGACTGCCTTCTGCACAAAATATGGATTATACAAATATTAAGTCATGCCCTTTGGCTTATGTAACACCCCAGCATGCCCTTTGGATTATGTAACACCCCAGTGGCCTTCCAAAATTGTATGAACAACGTTTTATGTGAATTACTCGACATCTGCACAGTAGTGTACTTGGATGACATTCTTATACACTCAAGGTCGGTCCAAGAGTACAAAACCCATGTAAGAGAAGTCCACCAGAAACTAAAAAAAACACAAGCTCTTTGTAAAATTGGAAAAATGTTCCTTTCATATGACCTCAGTGGATTTCCTGGGATTCATATTGTCACCCAAAGGAATCCAAATGGATAACTGAAAAGTTGAAGCAGTTCTCAATTGGCCTTCTCCTTGCCCAGTGAAAGGGGTGGCCTCCCGCCGCTGCCCTCTCCATGTAAGCTTTCGAATCGGGGTCCCCAGAAGCTGCAAGATGGTACATCCAAACATGGTGGATGCAGTGTGAATAGCTCACACACTGAAACAAAACAAGTAACTGTAGTGCTATTAACTGGACAGACCAGTTGCGACAGTGGCATTTGTGTCTGTGATTGCACAAAGTGCACTGTAATGACTACTGTGTCTAACTTGCATTAACTACACATATGTTATGTTTCCCCATGTATCACACTGAAACAAGTCTTTCATGATCAAATCGGCTTAGTGTGCTTTACGCTTGATGTACTAGCATGGGTTACTTGTGATGCATCAGGGGTACAGGACCTGATGACTTAGTGTTAAGGTTGTCTCGTGTCTCTCCTCCTTGCTCCAGAGGAAGCGACTCTTGTTGCATTATATAGCCACAGGTCTGCTGGTGCCGCCCCTCTTCTGCTTGCACAAGCCTGCGCCACCTTCCTGTGATGGTGTTTTCCCAATGTCTTTGTGACACTTCCATTACCCTGCACTCCCACCCTTTCACATTGTGTGAAACAACACGAGGCAGCTGCAGTGTACAGTCTGGCCATCTGCAAATGGGTGGTAGGCATGAAACGGTGTACCAGTAATACGGCATAAATACCATAATCAATGGCGTTCTTATTCAATTATTGTTACCTTGTTTGCAACGGTTTACCGATTCCGTATTGTTGCAAGCAAAGTAACAGTAATTAAATAAAAATTGAGCCTTCCTTCCTTTTAATAGATGTGTGCTGTACAGTGAATGCTTTCAGTGGACGCTACATTTAATACATGATCTGTAGAGGCATGTGACCGACATCTTGTCAAGTACAAAAGCCATTAGGCACTCGTGTTTCCATGTAACATCAGGGTACACAAGGTTGGGCACCTGCCTGGTCTACCCGTAGTTGATTGGGGACCAAGGTGTGAGCCCGATATACCCTTCATCAACTGGCTGCATCCTCAATTAAATTCACACCATGCTCCCATCTGCTCTACCAATAGTATTTTGTCATTTAAACTTCCACTAATAAGCATACTGAATTATTTCTTTCTTTTGCCCAACACTTTAAAAATAAAAGGTATGACAGATTTAAAAAAAAACAAATTTTTTCAGATTGGTAAATCTAGCACTTCATTCAGATACAGTGTACGTACATACAGACCCTACTCTAAGGGCTGTGCTACAAGAAACCGTTTAACAGCTCCCAGCAGCAGAGTACGAACGGTGACCCCACACGTTCCTTTCACTTCCGGGCTGCCCTTTGCTGGGAGCTCCCTTTAAGCTTGGACAGTCTACCTAACACAAATACTGTGTGCTGCCTGCAAACGGATGAGTTTCAATTGACTGAAGCAAGAAAGTCTCAATTTTTCAACAAACTAATTCAGAGAACAGAAGTTTTATTTATCTATGGGACCCCTTCCGTTAGCGGCCTCTCATGCCATACAAGTGAAATTCAAAGCCCTATTCTGCTGTTTTAATACATATAGTTAATGTTGTGCTCATGTAGACAAACTATTTAGTTTGCTGTATGTGATGTGAACAATATAGCAAGATATCCATGTTTGTGGAATTGTGGTGCTTGCTCCTTAGCCTGTGATAGCAGATGATTACTCCACCCTAGTTATCACTCATTCTGTCAGTGAGCTTAATTTTAAATGCAGACTGGAACCAGGGTCCAATATCTAATTCTGATAAAGAAGGCATTCATTTTTGTGACTTTCCTTTTGCGTTTGTGCATGACAAAAGGGCAGCATGTGTTTTATCTTTCGCACCACTGTGCACGCAGGCAGCCACTGAGCCTGGGCGTGGAGGCGGAGTTGCCTGGGCTGCAATGCAACCCCCAAGACACGTTGGAGTTGGAGACGAGTCCGACTGACAGTTGCACGTGTAGGCAGCAGCGCTCCGTGTAGTGCCTGCCCACTCCAAAAATGTAATTTTATTTAAAATGTAAGTGCCCAGTCGCACCATTGTGCTGGCCCGCCGCCAGCCAGTACTAACCATAAGTAGGGAGCCTGAGCCATCACGGCCCACTGCAGTGCCACTGATTGCAGGCAGAAAAGATTCGAGTCACTGACTCGTTATAGAAAACATAAAGCTGGTGACCGGCGGGCTGAGGCGTTGCTAGGGTGGGTGGCTTATGGGGCTTTCGTTTCTAGCTCCAGATAGAATGTCAGGGGGTACAACCAGAAGGCTAGCTGGCCCTGAGTCATGATAACCCCGACATTGGCGTAGCCCCAGATCTTTTCCAGACCTAGCAATACCCCTGCCGGCAGGTGCTTCCGTTATATCCGAAACAAAGATCGGGTTAATTATATCCGAGCGAGCCACAACGGCACTGGAACCGTGGATGCAGAACACAGCAAGGCAGCCGGCAGGTATGTCAATTTTCATGTTATTGATGTGTAATGGAGCTTCCCGGGCTCAGGCAGCTTGCAGAAGTGCCCCGGGTGCCACCTCCAAGCACAACAAAGTTTACACTAAAGAAAATACAAGCTTGACGTCAAATGATGTGCAACCTGAGACCATATACACTAAAAGAATGAGAGCTAACATGTCTACCATTCAGAAAGAGCAGACTAAAAAGAGTCATCAGAATGCTCAGTCACTTGAGCTATCAATTACACCTCCCCTCTCGTTTGTAATGTTTAAATTAAGTTGGGCTTTATATATCAGCACATCTTACATATCAACAGTGACATGCGTATGTGGTTGGCAGGGAATTACCATGTCGATCATGCACGATTTTAAACATCATTTTACGGGTCATTCTCTTTTTTTTTTGACATCACATAGGGCCTCATTAGGAGAAGGCCGGTAAGGGGTTAACTGCGCCGGTAAAGGCGCCGGAGCCGTTAACCCCATACCGCCCTATTACGAGGTCCCCTTGCGGGATACGCTCTGGACGTCTGGTCAGACCAGACGTCCTTTGCGGGTCCCGCGAGGGGACCTGCATGCTAACAATGGGCCTGTCATTAACGGGCCCGTTGCTAGCATGTTCCCATTTCCCATTGAGCCCTATGGGGGCTCAAATGGGAATGGGGATGGCCCGGGTCGGTGTTCCCTGAATGGAGAAATACCTGGCCCTCCAAGGTCGGAATGGTCCGGTATTTCCCCATTCAGGGACCAGGGACCACGGATCCGGACCCGAGTTTGGAGGCAGCCATGCCCTTTTTAAGGGCATGGCTGCCTCCAATCTCCTAATGAGGCCCATAGTCTTTTGTGTGTTCCATAAGGAGCATTGTACAAGACCATAATAACTATAAGAATAATATCTATTTACCCCTGATGGTTGAGATGAAAATCAGGGCAATATAGATCGAAGGAGGCCTGTAGGCTCGCAGGTCGACATCAGAGGAGAGTCAGTACAGGTTAACTGCCATTGGCTCACTTTCCAGAATGAGGAGGGCATCCACCACCCTGAGAGGGTCCAGGAGAGTCTCTAGTTTGTGCCCCTACTTGAAAAGTTTTTAAACAAATGTTATTTCACATTTTTATTACATTTTTAAAGCAAACATTTAAATAACTTTATAATAGCAGATTATATCACATAAACACTGTTCCACACATTGAGGTAATATATACAATAACATTCCAATCATCTTTCACATCTTTTCAGATATGCTGTCAACCATTTTAAATATAGCAACTCTTGGGTTACATATCCAAAAGTCTGTTCCAAATTTGTTCATAAAGGTTACTTTTTTTGTTCTTATATAAGATCACCCTCTCTAACTTTGAAATGTGCTGCAAATCTGTCATCCAGGCAGAAACTGATGGAATCGTCTCACTCTGCCAGTTACAAAGTATCATTATTTTGGCTGAAAGTGAAGCTCTTAAGAACCAGCATGTTTGCGGAAAAGACAAATCAGCTATCATCTCCTCCTACCCAGTATGATACCTACATTATTATTATTATTATTATTATTATTATTATTATTATTATTATTAAAATTGTGTTCATTGTACTGGTAAGACAAACAGTTTTCGAGGTGTCCAGTACACCCTATTCAATATCTTGATCCGTCTCGCTCTTTCTCTTAGATTCAATGAAGTCAAATTCACATTCCTACATATGCTGTTCCATCTGCCCACACTCACTTCTGACCATTTGTCCAGTAAATTTCTATCTGCAACCTTCTACTGTGCCAGTTGTTTATATACTTTCAATGCAATATGTCGTTCAATCTTGAAATCTCTCAGCCAATCCATCCAGTCTTTGCCTTCTTCTGGAATTCTATCTGCAACAACATTCTTCAGTTTTCGATATTCACCAAAAGTGCAGTCCCTCAGTCCTTTCTCGGTCTTGAGACTTTCAAAAGAAATCCATTGGTTTCCGCCAAAAAGGTCGCCCAATCATTAAACATCACTCAAGAACCAATTAGGCCACAAAAATGCTCTCTCTTCCAACTTAAATTCTGAATTCAGCCACAGCAAAATGTACTTTGAACAGGTGTCTTCTTTCTTACTTTGCTTCATGAGTCCTTTCCAGCATTCCCATAGGAATTACACTCGTGCATATGATTTGCAACCATGTGCATCCTCTGTGGTCAGTATGGCGCTTGGTGCAAGTGGACTACACCTACGATTCTCTACATGTGTCCAAGCATCTGAAGAATTCTCAATGAATGGAATAAATGTCGTGCCCGAAGGCAAGATGATAGTTTATAAATTCTGGGACCACCAATCCTCAATTATCGGTTGAAATTTGTAATTTCCATATCTTTAAACAAGGTTGTTTCCCATCCCACAGGAAAGATTGTATCAGGCTCTTTATTCTCTTCATTGTCTTCTTCTTTGCCACCATCGGATTCATACTCGAGATATAATTAATACGAGGAGCGGAGGTTATCTTGATTGGGTTCACTCTCCCCCAAAGGCTCAACATTAGTTCATTCCACCTTTGCAGGTCATTTTTCAGAATTTCAGTGACGTGATGCAGGTTAACGTCCATCATACGACACACTCCCTTTGTTAGCCAAATACCCATGTATCGTATTTTCTCCAGGCACCACTTGAAGCAATAATTACTAAGATCTTGACTAGTGCAATATTTTGATGCTGGCATTGCCTCTGATTTTAACCAGAGAGCACATGGAAGTTGTCGATTTGATTCATAGTTGCCGGGACCAATATGCTTATATTTTGAATCACTATTAGCATATATCTGCATACAGCCAAAGTTTGTGTAAGGCACCTCCAAATTGGACCCAAGGGATCTCCTCTAACCCTTGCTGCTAATGGTTCCATTGCAAGGGCAAATAGTACGGGTGAAACTGGATATCCCTGTCTTGTTCCTCTACCCAATTCAAAATTTTCTGAGGAAAATCCATTTGTATTTATACTTGCTGTTGATTTAGAGTACAGCAGTCTTACCCATCCCAGCATGTTTTCACCCAATCTGAACCCTTCTAAAGTTGTCATAAGGTATTCCCATTCAATGCAATGAAACGCTTTTTTGGCATCCAGGGATAGTACTGCCACTTCTGTTGGTAACTTCCTGCTTTCACATAGGGTTAGCATCAGTCTGCGCATGTTTTCAGAGGCATGTCTCCCTTTTACAAATCTAGCTTGTTCTTGATCAATTACCTCCAGCAATATCTTTCCAGTCTCATCGGTATGGCCTTTGCGAGGATCTTATTATCTGTAATAATCAGACTAATTGGCCTATAGCTGCTCAAATTCACAGATGGTTTTCCTTGTTTTAAAAATAATGAGATAGTGGCGTGCCGAGTTGCAGGTGGTAGAACGCCTTTTCTCTGTGAGGAATGCAGCATGGCTAACATCAGATCAAATACCTCATCTGGCATAATTTTGTGTAATTCAGCAGGAAGACCATCCGGTGCCAGACACTTTCCTGAATTTAGGTTGCATGTAGCTGTCTTAAACTCTTCTATATTCAAATCGTTCTCCAATTTTAATCTTTCCTCTAGTTTCACTGTTTTTAGATTGCAATTTTCTACATAAATCTTCACGAGATCCTGGCTTAGCTTTACTTCTGAGGTGTACAGTTTGGAATAGTATTCTTTAAATTCCCAGTGGATTTCAGTTGGTTCAAGTGTTAAAACTCCTTTCATGCCTTCAATAGCAATAATAGATTTTTCATTTTCCATGACCCTGAGACGGTGTGCAAGGAGTCAGTGACTTTTTTCTTTTCCTTCATCATAATTACTTCTCGTGTTAAACAAAAGTACATCAGTTTTCTCTATATCTATTTTCTCTAACTTCTTCTTTTTGCTATCAAGTGCAGAGCACAAGTCTCTTGAATAATTTTTCATTGTCTCTCTTTCCACAATTTCCTCTTTCAATTTCTTCACCTCCATATCATTGTCTCTTTTCTTTTTACTAGAGAGACCAATTAACATGCCTCTCATGTAGCATTTGAATGCTTCCCAAACACATTCCGCATCCACTTCATTTGTCCAATTCTTCTCCACAAAAAACCTTGCTTACTTCACAATCGTGTCCACCACCTTTATGTCATCCAATGGTATGACATTCAATTTCCATGCACTTGTTCACGATAGTGGGAATGTTATTGTCATTTCAAGAGAAACCAGCGCATGATCAGAGATTAAAATTGTATTTATTTCACCATCTCTGTAATCTGGGTTATTAACCAGAAGTGAGTAGCATACGTATTCTTGAAAACATGTTATGACAACCTGAATGGAAGGTGTATTGCTTATCCTGGGGATGTTGAAATCTCCAAACATCTTGAAGATTACATTCTTTTATAAAATCTGTCATAGCAATCTGTTTCACTATACTTTCCATATTCACAGAGTTTACAGAGCTATATATCATTGGGTCAAGTGTAATATTAAAATCTCCCCCCACCACAACATTAGGTTGGTTTATATTCTGTATAAAATGTGTGAGGGAGACACAAAATTTGCCATCCCCTCATTTGGTGCATAAACATTGCAAATACAATATGAAACATTTTGTACTTCTAATATGATACATACAATTCTTCCATCATGTGTCCCTTTTACAATCTAGCACAGAAATCGGCAAGTTTTTTCTTCTCAAGGTACTCACTCCTCTTGAGCTAGATGTAAATGCAGAGCAAAAGACTGTCCCCACCCAACCTTTTTCAGTTTCTCCGCTTCTGATTCCAGCAAATGTGTTTCTTGCAGGCGGTCTACATCTGCCCCCAATTCATTTAGCCTGTTTAATACTCTTTTTATTTTGTTTGCAGAATTCAAACAATTAACATTCCAAGAAACTATTTTCAAGTTCCTTTTGTTATAAACCGCCATATTTGAATTATTCAATATCACCAATGTGTAGAAACATCGAAACATACAAACTAAGAGACAAACAACAATGAAACTCAACAGAACATATAACACCCTGGTTTTGTCATTTGCAACTCACGTGTAACTCCATCCGTACTTGTAGAGAGAACTCTGTCCCTCCCCCTCCCCTTATTCTATCTAGTTTCCTTCACTTCTGAATTTCATTAAGCGCCCAGAGTAACTTAATTTCATCGTACCTGAACCTCTAAAATGTATTACATAGTAGAACTAAACTATACAAATATTAATAGATTCCATTTTGGTAATTATTATCTTAACCACTTCAATTCCCCTTCTATCCTTTGTTGTTTAATACCAAATCCTAATCTAACTATCCTAGCCCCATGACTTAATCTAATTGCTATCCCCTAGCGCTTTTCACCTCTTCCAGTAAGAATCGACCTGGAATCGTAGTAATGGCGCTACCACATATTTTACAATAACAATGCCACCAACCTATCCAACATTCTCCTCTTCATTCTCTCTTAAAACATATTCTGTGATATCTACATCTTTTTGGACCCTGCCAACTTTAGATACTCCATAATCTTAACTATTAACAAATGTCCCTTTGTGCATCCCTGCACTGTCCATTTTACTGTCATTTGCCAAGAACTATACCAAGTTACTTCTGAACCGTACTCATCTAGGACCTCAATTATACTGTAAACAACTTGTATGACAACCATCTATAGAGTAATCATGCAACATATTGTCTGCCAGTTCAGTTAGTCATTACTTTGGTGGACAACAGTCATGTGGTACTTATCTGTACTATTTAAACAAGCCATTGCATCAACCAGCTATAACCATCCTAAGCACTTGACATTTTGGTATGCGGTTGCTGTAGAACACAGAGACCAATATATAGAATCCAATCCACTTTTCATGTGCAGAGAGGCAAGTTCCTACACAAATTTTGGAAGCAATGTCCATGTGTAACATTGTCAAATGCTTTAAAACCTGAAATGCTGGCCCATATGATCTATTATCATCAAAGCCACACATTGCCGGTACCATTACCTCACTTTGCCAGCATAATTTGTTTACCATGCCGGTTCCCATTGGGCAACCTTAGCCGTTTTCAATTGCCCAAAGTTCCAGCTGCATTCGGCTGTCATTAGCCTCCCCTAGCCCAAACAAATCCACACCCACCAGCTAACCCACTTCCGTGCACAAACCCACAGTCAGTAGCCGCCTCTTCCCTATCTGTCATTTAATTAAAGTAGTTGTGCAGCTACCAGTCCCGTTTTGGAGGCTAAACCACTAACAGCAGCATATGAAATGAGATTACAAGATGAAAAACGTTAATGATCTGAAAATTGAATCAATATCGTGTGTAGACTGCCAGGCACAGGATCAAGTCAACACACAACTTGTTCAAGTACATAAAGCACAGTATATGTATGGCCTTCTTTAGTGTACACGAGTTAGAATGACGATAGAACATTACTCTTGGCTATTATCAAAGGTACGCATTGCGACCTTCTTGCAAACCGAATTGAACCCGTGATTGGAGACCTCACCAGACGGAGCCTCTAAAGATTAAGACAACCATATGCATTATTGTTGTATAGTAACGTTATGTTTTAAATGTATTTTACTGTATTCGTGTTCAGCCTGCATCCGCGTGGTTGTATGGCGAGTTAGAATGTTTGGGTTTGATTGAAGGGAGCTCGGGAGAAAGGAGCGTTGGAGAAAGCAAGTGGTTGGCTTGATGCATGCGGAGCTGACACCCACGCAAGGAAAGCAAGAGCAGGAGCTCCGGGGGGAGGCAACTGTCATTCCTCTGTGCGGATTTCACAGCGGTCAGATTTGTTCCAAGTGTTTGGGAACTGGATCGCAAGTTAAAAGTTGAATGGTGAGAGGGAAAGGGGCCAAAGACACATCATCACGTTATGGTACGTGATAATACAGATTTCCCATAATTAGAGGAAGGGAGATAAAGAGTACTGTAAACACGTGATTTTGCTCTCAGAACAAGTAAGTCAGGCAAGGAAATGAATAGCAAATGAACGAATCCTCTTCCCACTCGTCACAGTAAGAAAATAAAATGATAATAAAACATTTTTCACCACAAATGCATTCTATATGCCTGCAATACCTAACAAAATAGCAGATAAATCAATAAGGCTAAAAGACATTAGGAAAGACTATTCAGAATTGTAAAAGATTGCCAAACCACAAAACTACAGGAATAAATAAGCAAGGAATAAGCATACAGCCACCAGCAAATTGTTTTCCTGTTCCAGTGCAACCAATAGTTACCTGGGCAGAATGGAGAGAATTCTGGGTAGACTACACAAAAACTGTGCAACAAGAAGGACTGACACCTCAGAAGAAATAACTACTATTATTACATGCTTTAGGGTTAGAAGGACAGGTTTGTCCCGGGAGGATAGCCCAGCGGCAGCGTGCGCGTCTTGGAAGCAAGACGACACGAAGCAACAACAGGTTCGATCCCCGGGTCCGCGCTTAGAAACCTCTGGGTGTTTAAGCGTGTTATAAATACGTAACTAAGACAAAAAAAATACGCAACTAAGAAAAACAACCAATTCCTGTAACAGCACCTCGATGCCTGCGGGCTGTGTGAGCGCTTTATAAATGTAAAATAAAAATGTATAAATGTAAAATAAAGGAAGTATAGAGAACTTCCTGATTTGACTGTTGAGGAAGCAGGAGACAGTGATGAACATGAAAAAGCTTTGAGACAATTGGATAAGTATTATACACCAGAAATAAATGTAGCCATCAACAAGTACCATTTCTATACAAGAGCACAAAAAGAGCATGAAAGCATTGAAGAATATTTTTCAGCTTTAAAGATGTTATCGAGAACATGTCGTTTTGAGAATGGCATTACCCTGGAAGAATTAATAAGAGACCAAATCATAATTAATGCCAGAGATCCAATAATACAAGATAGATTATGGATGGTGGGAAATGCATCATTACACAAAACCCTGGCAATAGCAAAAAGAGTGGAACACAGTCATTTGTGTTCAAAGGAAATGAAAGGCAAGAAATTAGAAGCATCTCAAAGTACTGCACAGATTGACAGCAAGCAACCAATAGAAACAGAAGGACAACGATTAGTAAATGCGGTATGTGCTAAAGAGAAAACAGATGAAGGCACGAACAAATTCAACAGAACAAAAAGTTGGAGTTCAGGACATGAACATAAAGAAAGCAGAGGGAATTTAAAGAAACCATGGACAAAAGGAGGCGACTCAAAGATGTACTCGTCGCCACACTCTAAAGATGGGGACAGGTGTTTCAACTGTGGTAGGTTGCTACATTACTCCAACTCCAGAAATTGTGCAGCGATTGGACAAAACTGTGGACATTTTGGAATTAAAGGACATTTTGCAGTCGTGTGTAGACACAAGAAAAGAATATCAATAGTACAAGAAGAAGAAGAATCAGATGAAGAAAGAGTTATAGTGATTCGAGAACCTCCTGGCGAAGAGCTAAAGTGTCCACGTTGTGAAGTTATCCTGGATAACTGGAAAGTAATGGTCATGGTAGACAGTTGTTCACCGTACACAATCATCACAAAAGGAACTTGGCAAAGATCAATGAGCAAAGGTTTAAAACGTACTTTCAAAACCCCAGACATAAAAAACCCAGGAGGATATGAAGGATCTACAGTTCACATAAAGGGATGGTTTACCAGCATCGTGCAGTTCAAAGGTCGCCAGGTTCAAATTAAGGTATATGTGGCAGAGAAGGGAGTGAATGTAATTGGATGGAGAGATCAAGCAGCACTGTGAATCAGATTAGACCCATGCAAAAAAGAATCAATTTTGTTAGTAAAAAGCAATGACGAACAAATTAAAGGACAAGATAAAGTTCCGGGAAGATGTATTCCAAACAAAATTGGGATTACTCAAAAATGTCATGCACAGAATAAAATTAAAAAGGAATGCAATACCAGTGGCTCATAAGAAAGCCAGGCCGATACCAATTGCTTTAATTGACAAAGTAGAACAAGAATTGCAGACTTGAAGTTGAAGATATCATAGAGAAAATTGAGGCATCACAACGGATAAGTTCTATAGTAGTGGCTTTAAAGAAAAACAGCAATTTAAGAATATGTGTGGACTTAAGAGATGTGAATAAGAACATCATTGTAGATATGTACCTGTTACCCATAATTTCAGAAATGTTAAATTGCATTGAGGGTGCAGATACTTTCACCACATTAGACTTATCTAATGCCTACCATCAAATTGCACTGACTGAGGATTGCAGAGACATCACGGCTTTCATAACGTTGTTTGGTTTATATAGATATAAACGAATGCCATTCGGATTAGTGTCAGCAGCTGCTGTTTTTCAGAGAACTATGGCACACATATTGAAAGGGCTCAGGGGAACGTTGGTATATCAAGATGATATCATTGTATTTGGGAAAGGCGCTAAAGAACATTATAGTAGACTGAATGATGTACTGGAAAGATTGAATGAAAAGGGTTTGACTGTTGAGAAACAAAAATGCAAATTTAAAGTGAGTGAAGTTGAATATTTGGGACATGTGGTGAATGCAAAGGGATACAAACCCAAAGTAGAAGTTATGAAAGCAATCAGAGAATCTCCTGACCCAATCAATAAGGATGAATTAAGATCATTTTTAGGATTATGCGAGTATTACAATAGGTTTGTAAAAAATGTTGCTAGTATAACTGAACCATTAAGGAGGTTGATGAAAAAAGATGTAAAGTTTTTATGGGATGAACAATGCAAATATGCCACAAATTTCATAAGAAAAAGTATTAGTGAGACAGCAGAATTAGGAGGTTTTGTCTTTGGCAGACAAACTAAGCTCACAGTAGATGCTAGTGGAACTGGGTTAGGTGCAGTACTATCTCAAATTTCAGAAATGGGACAAGAAAAAATCATAAGTCATACATCTCATTAAATTACAGATACGGAGAGTAAATACTCAGTGGATACCACAGAGATAATAAAATTTCTACTGCAGATTGTCAGAAGGGAAGGTTTTCCAAAGTCCACAATAAGTGATAATGGAGTACAATTCAAAAGCAAAGAAATGATGAATTTTGCAAAACATTTAGGAATTGTATGGTAATGTTCATCTTTATATCATCCCCAACCAATGGGATGGTCGAGAGGTGTAATAGAGTTGTTGTGGAAACTATAGAATTGGCTTTGTGCAACAATATGTTGGTAGAAGATGCTTTGAGAGATAGAATTTGGAGCAGTAGAGTTTCTATTAGAAGAGAGTCAGGCAAATCCTCTTTTGAGTTAATGAGGGGCAGAGTTCCTAACAGTTTGTTAAACCCAAGTTGGGTTAACTATAGAGAGTTTAGAAAATGTCATAAAAAGAAATGACAGACAGTTTCAGGAAAACAGATTAAAGATTGTCCCAGGTGATTTGGTCAGAAAAAAAAGTACATGTGGTAAAGAAGGGAGAATCCAAATATTCTGATCCGGTAAAAGTCAAAGAGGTGTTTGGACGTGCAGTCAAAATTCAAGATGGTACTGTATGGAACATGGATAGGGTCAGCAAATGGAGATGGTCAGGTGAAGGTCTATTGAATTATTTGATGAAGATATTCAAGTAAATTCTATAGAAGGCAGTGTGAGTGATTTTATTAATGAGGTGGAAGAACGAAATATGGGGGAGTTCACACAGGAGGAGAGTGAAGACTATGAGAGTGATGAGAGTGCATCTCCACATGCCTCTTTTTTACAAAGAGGTAGGATTTAGAGACATCCTGTGTGGTCAAAGGACTATATAATGAATTCATCCATTTGGAATGTTGAGAAATGTTTTTATGTTTTTGGTCATAACATGTTTATTCATTGTTGTGTCTTAATCCCACTGTATATCACATTACAGGTTTTTTTTTCTTCTATTTTAGGAGGGGGATGGTGTTTTGGTAAAATATTTCATTTTATTATATTGTATAAAATATTACAGGTTGTTTCTTTTTCTATTTTAGGAGGGGGATGGTGTTGTATACTAATGTTATGTTTTAAATGTATTTTACTGTATTCGTGTTCAGCCTGCATCCGCGTGGTTGTATGGCGTATTAGAATGTTGGGGTTTGAATGAAGGAAGCTCGGGAGAAAGAAGCGTTGGAGAAAGCGGGTGGTTGGCTGGATGCATGCGGAGCGGATGCAGGTGGGGCGCCGGGTATGACAAATAAACTTAAAGGTAATTAACTCGAAAGTGTCTGGCTTACTTTCTACAATTATCTGTGACCTGTGAATGGGCTTTACTCTGAAATAAATGCATCATTAGTTCCAAAGCAACTGCATTAACGCACTGTTCATATCACAATTGAAGGGCACATGGAATAGTTGCAATGAATAAATAATTCTGCAAACGGCAGTAGAATAGTGGTACCAAAGAAGCTGATTCCTAACAAATAGGGTTGGACTGGCCCTTTCGTCTTGTCTTTCGGCCCGTGGCCGAACGAAGTTGGGGACCCTCGGGGCTGGTTTTTCGTACAGGCACACTGGGACTTTTTTTTTGTAATGTTTGTATTTATTTTACTTCTTTGTCTGCGGTGTGCGTGCCGAGGGGCTGCCTGTGGGTGGGCGGCCCTGCCCATCGCGAGTCATGACCCGGGCAGCAGGCAGGCACTGACACTGTCTGCAGAGTCACTGCAGCATAATAATTCATCAAAGCAAGGTAACAGAAATGGTGTTACCTTGCATTGATGATTGCATTATGCATGCATCATAATGTATTAATGATGCATGCATGTTGCAATGCATGCAGTCTGCAGATGCATATCACGAAGATCTAGGTGGCCACGGCCTGCCGCCACTGCAGGGGCCGGTGTCGTGCGGTGCTCGTTCGGGCGGGGCGGGCCGGCTGGTGCTGATTGCGCATTGCGCAATTAAGCAAAAGCAGCCAACAAGCAACACCGACTGAGTGAGTCCTGACCCTGGGGGGCAGTCACAGGCAGAGACTGCCTGCCTGCAGGGCTTGGCTCAGAGGCGAGCTTGCTGGCCGCCTGGTGCCCAACCCCCGCCACTTGGCATTTCACACTACAGTTGCTTTCAACTTTGCAGGAAGTAACAACACATTGTTGAACTTTTTTGCAAAGTTGAAATGCAACTTGTGCCTGGGGCTGTGGGGCCGCCAATCCATGGAAAACAGGGCGGGCCGGGGGCCAAACATTTGGCTGCATTGGGCCACCCAGGATAGACTCTGTGCTGCCAGGTGCTGTGCACGTGCGTCACCGTCAGTCACACCACGTGATTGACTCAATTTGCTGGGAGTTGGGCCTCTGAACCCTTACCTGGGCTGGGCATGATTTTGGCCACACGCATTCGCAATGGTGCAGACAGTGAGTCAGACCAGAGAGAGCCAGGCCCAGCTGAGCCACACACACTGCAAACCAGGAGGACCCAGAGTGAGAGCGGGCTACCGTCGTCCACCACCAATCGAGTCGGAGCAGACTGGACGAGGCTGCCAGTGCGTGCCCATAGGAGGACGAGGACTGCCCAGGCCACAGCTGAGTGGACCAGGAGGACCACAGGTGAATCGGAGGCCGGCCCGGCCCGGCCGCCAGTATTGCCAACTCCAAGCCACAGCAGCAGGCAAGTGTGAGTACTACACCTCATAGAGCCGGCACCGTTTGCTTTCTGACTGGAACTGTGAATTGTAAACCCAGGGCAAAAAAAGGTACCATCAATGGAAGGGAACCCCATAGTGCTTGCTAAGCTTGTCAGTCTTAACGTGGCACTAGTTTTCATCTCTTTAGACAAAACTTCCCCTGCCATGTGAGTGGGTAAGGCAATCTATCCCTTTAAGGCCTGTGGTAAGATATGGAGGCCAGGCCCTCTAGCACTCGCAGGTCGGTGCCACCAAATCTCCAGCGTTCCCTGTTGGCCACTAGTCCAGCCCTGCTGCTCATATGTCATTTTTCCCTATCTGTACTCTAGTGTAGTAGTTTCGGCTTAAAGAGGTCGCAAGCAACACCTAAATGCCCAAACTAAAAAGGCGGCAAGCCACCGTCATTTCTCTCAGCATATCCCTTCTGCAAGTTTCCTTCTGGGAAAGGAACTGGGCGAAGCATACCACCCTTCACTGCAAGCAAAGTGGTAAGCTACCGACAATTTCACAAATATTTGAAGCACACAGCAGCCAATTGGCCGAGCACAGCATGCTATATTGCCTGAACAGTGCATGGATCTACGGCTGGAGGTCTATTGTATTAATGTGAAGATGCATGAACCAATCCTCATAAGCGGGAAGAAACTTCACTTTAAAATGCATTACTGAAATCCACTTGTCGTGATGGCAGCTGTGGCAGCAGGTACACTAAATTATCAACTTTCTAGCATGTAATGGGAAGACACATGGTCGACTATTTTTTATGAGCCTAAAAGGGGTGTAGTGTGATATCATTGCTGGCAAGCCAAAAGGCCCTGCAAACTAGGGACCAAAGGGGAGGGAAAGAAGTCGATTTAAAGGGAGGGTGGGGGTCGGCAGTGGGGGTTCTAGCAAATCGAGAAAGGTATGAAGGTGTTGGGGCGGATTGTATGTCAGGATGAAAGGAAGTGGCTCGGAGTGGGGAAGCGGGGGGGTAGATGAAGCCAAGGAATGAATGCAAGCAGTGATCCTCCAAAGTCTGGTAAACAAACAAGCTGTGTAGTGTATGCATGTCATGATCTCTGCTTCCAAAAGATCAGGACTTGCCCGACTCCCTTGGAAGCAGACCCATAACCCCGGTTCCGAGTGCCAGCCAGTCCCAATTGGGACCTTTTGGACCCTGTCCTGGCGCCAGTGGCACCAGGCTCATAAAGATGCCCAGTCCCAGCGCTGGAAGCGCCGGGCTCATAATGCTTGGGTGGACTTACCTGCAGCAGACCATGCTGCTTACTTACCTGCCAGTTGAACCCCTGATCCTCTTCTGTTTGGGACTACTTTTCCTGTTGGGTGGGGCAGGAGCCACTCCCTAGGTTCAGAACACTGGAACTCTTCTGGAAAGCAGGAACTCTTTTCTTACCTAGGCGTGGCTGTGGAAGGAGACACCTAAGCACTACAGGAGGCTATTTAAACCACACCCGATGGATGAATCTTGCTTTGTGTTATTCTGCATTCTCTGCAGCAGAACGCTCATCGTGTCTTCTGCTTCTGATCCTGGGCCTAAGGGAACAAAGGCTTACCATCCTGGAATCCAGTCTTCAGCAGCACCTGTAAAGACAAAGAAAGAACAGGTTAGCACTACGGTCTTCAGTGGCAGCGCATCTCTTACCTGGTCCATCGGCTGTCACCAACGCCTCGCGCTGCATTCCGGCATCTGAAAGACAAAGGCTTACCTACTCTTCGCATGCTCCGGAGGTCTTCGCACTGCATTCCGGCATCTGAAAGACAAAAGCTTACCAGCTCTTCGCACGCTCCGGAGGCCTTCGGCGCTGCATCCCGCATCTGAAAGACAAAAGAAGGTGCGTTTAAAGACATTGGGCAACTTTATTACTCACGTGCCATTACTCCTTCCCACGCCGAATCCAGTGGGTATTCCAGCACCCTTCAGCTTCTCTAAAGCTCCGAACTTGTACCTGCAAGATAAAAGGGACAGTTAGTGCGCATCGTGAAGCAGGCTACAAGTGCTTACTTACGTGCTTCCAGGCGCTTCTATTCCTCACGCGGGTTCGATCCTCAACTCTCATCAGCCCGCCATCCGCCATTGCCGGAACCCTGCAAAACAAGAGATATCATTACAAAAGACTTTTAAGACATTTGAAGTGCCCAGAACTTACCGTTCGTGCAGTTAACGACGGACAGCAGTCCTCTGAGGTCAAGAGGCCTGCACCCTTATCCAGTGAAGAAACTGGTTATGGCACCCTGCCCCGAGGCAGATGGAGAGCTCGGCGTTCACTTACCTAAGGTGAGGGCGTTAACCTTTGGGGTTCTACAGGAGAAGAGAAAGGGAAGAGGAGAGAGGCACCCAATAACCCCAGTTCATTAATCCCATATTTTCTATCTGCAGACATCTTACTCTTCGAGTCAGACATACAGTGCACAGAGGTCCAGCCCAAAGAGCCAACCGTGTGTTACACATCACCTTTGAAGATACGGCATTCACCCAGTCAAGACCGACGCCTCTGCGGGAATCAGGTGAGCGTTACAGAACACAAAGCCTACCGCAAAACTCCCACCCAGGCGCTATGGAAACCTCGGATACCGACCAGCTAGTCCAGTTACTTGGGGAACTAAGAGCAGAAGTGCATGCAGCCCATCAGGAAACGAATGCTCTAAGAAGGGAGCTGATTATTTCCAAGGAGCGAACAGACGATCTCGCTAGACAATTGCTACAGTCACAAGCCGGACAAACTCCGTTACCCGCATCAGGGGCAAATCTTCCTTCAACATCCTCTACGAACCCAGTGCAGATCAACCTACCTGGGAATGTACCTCTGGCTCCGCCCGAACGATTTTCTGGTGACCCAAAGAGGTTTGCAGTATTTATTAATCAGTGCCGGTTGCACTTCTTATGCCGGCCAGCAGCCTTTCCAACTGATCAAGCTAAGGTAGCTTTCGTGCTTTCGTACCTTAGTGGCAATGCGGCAGACTGGTCGATCCCTCTAGTTAATCAAGATGATCCGGTTCTCCATGATTTTCAAGCTTTTCAGCTCAGTATGGAAAAACTGTTTGCAAGACATTCACAGGGGCAGGCCTTGGACAATGAGCTCCTTTCATTGCGACAGGGTAATCAAGACCTTTTGGCTTATATTGCGTCTTTCAACAGACTGATAGTGGAAACTCGATGGCCTGAGGACAAAAGGATTACGCTGTTTTATAGAGGTCTACGTGGAGAGCTCAAAGATGTGTTAGCCCAAGTAGTGAATCCCCCGCAAGACTGTTCGGACTATATTGACTTAGTCGTTCAAACTGACCACAGACTGCAGAACAGGAAGGCCGATCGTTCCAAGTTTGATGCTCGAGTATTTTCCAAACCACCAACTCCTACCAAAGGAGTAGACTCCGGGGAACCCATGCAAATAGGGGGCCTGAAAGGACCACTAACACAAAAGGAGCGGGAAAGGAGAAAACAGCTGCAATTATGCCTCTATTGCGGAAACTCGGGGCACTTTCTTTGAGACTGTCCGGTGAAACCAGCCAAGAAGGCAGTAGGAGCTGCAGTTACCAGGGTCACAAACTCTGAGCAGGGAAACGACCTCGCCCGACAAGAATAGAGGTCCTCTTGCCGAGCGTTAAAACCAGTTCAGTGACCTCGCATTTTGTGATACCTATGGTCCTCATTAGCCCTGAACATCCGGATCGATTACATGCGATTGAAGCTTACGTCGACAGCGGTGCCATCGGCAATTATGTGGATCATGAAATGGTTTTGAGGATGAATCTGACTCTTTGTCCAAAGGCTGTAAAGGACGTCATTACTACGGTGGATGGTACGGAGATAGCCTCCGGACCAGTAACGCATACCACCCAAGAAGTGACGCTATTAAGTCAAGATGGACACCATGAGAAGATCGTGTTTGATGTGATCAAGGCCCCTCAGTTCCAGATTATTCTAGGAATTCCTTGGTTAGAGAAGCACAATCCTCAGATCGATTGGCGAGCAAGAACGGTTCAGTTTCCAGAATGTGTCTCTACTTGTCACCCTCGACCTGGTGTTTCACTGGCAGCAATTTCCTCGGAGGCTCCCCAGTTACCTCCTGAATACCTAGAATTCCAAGATGTTTTCCGGAAGGATCAGGCTAACTCTCTACCTCCTCATAGGTCTTATGACTGCCAGATAGACCTGATATCTGGATCTACTCCTCCTTGTAGTAGAATTTATGCCCTCACCGAGCCTGAGAATCTTCACCTCCGACAATACCTGGATCAATACCTAGCGAATGGGTTTATTCGTCCTTCCAAGTCCCCTGCTTCCTCAGCTTTGTTCTTCGTTCCAAAAAAAGAAGGGGACCTTAGAACTTGTATAGATTATCGCGCCCTGAACCAGATCACCGTTAAGAATAGATATCCGTTACCTTTGATCCCTGAACTCCTGGACCAAGTCAGAAAAGCATGCATATATACAAAGCTGGATCTTAGAGGAGCCTACCACTTGGTACGAGTAAAAGAGGGCGATGAATGGAAGACGGCCTTCTGCACCAAGTATGGGCTATTTGAATATCAGGTCATGCCCTTCGGACTTTGCAATGCCCCGGCCGCCTTTCAATATTTTATGAACGATGTCCTCAGAGAGCTCATAGATGTATGTGTTGTTGTTTACATTGACGACATCCTCGTTTATTCTTCATCGGAAACTGAACATCGGAAACACGTGAAAATGGTCCTCGAGAGATTGCGTCAACACAAACTTTTCGCTAAGTTGGAAAAATGTGTTTTCAACGTGACTGAAGTAGAATTCTTGGGATTCATATTATCACCTAGCGGAGTGCGTATGGATTCAAAGAAGGTCGATGCAATTCTCAAATGGCCATCGCCATCCTCCGTAAAAGGTGTTGAAAGCATGTTAGGCTTCGCTAACTTTTACCGCAGGTTTATCCCCGAATTCTCTCGAATAGTCCAGCCCTTCACCGCCTTGTTAAAGAAAAACAAACGTTTTGAATGGTCTACCGAGGCGGAACAAGCTTCCCAGAATTTGAAGACTAGATTTATCTCTGCACCGATCTTAAAACATCCTCGCCCAGAACTCCCCTACATCGTTGAAACTGATGCTTCGAGCCTTGCCATGGGGGCAGTTCTATCACAAAAGGACCCAGTAACCAATCAGTTGCATCCCGTGGCATTTTGGTCCCGCAAATTCTCGCCTCCTGAAATCAATTACACTATTACTGATAAGGAACTTCTAGCTATCAAGTCCGCCTTTAAGGCTTGGCGGCATTATCTTCTGGGGGCCCGACACACCGTTACTGTGATTACAGATCACCGAAACCTGCAATATTTGAAAACCGCAAAAGCTCAATCCTCTAGGCAACTCCGTTGGGCACTATTCTTTGCCGAGTTTGACTTCATAATTACCTATCGACCTGGTACAAAAAACGGTAAAGCTGATGCCCTTTCTCGGATGGGAGTGGAAGAACATTTGATCAATCCTAAACCTGTACCTATCATTCCCGAACAAAGAATTCTAGGTGTAATCGCCACACAATCCATAGAGGAAGTTAAGGATAAAGCCAGGCTACTGGTAACTCCAGCAGACATACAGAATTGGCATCTGCAGGGAAAGGACTTTACGGTGAAGGACAACCTATTATATTTCCAAGAACGGTTATACCTGCCCAGCACAGATTTACAGAAAAAGGTAATCTCTTGTTATCACGATTCTTTAATGGAAGGACATCCCGGTATGACCAAGACCTCGGAAAAGATCAAGCGCTACTTCTGGTGGCCGTCTTGGAAAAAAGATATCAGAGACTTTATAATGTCCTGTGGAGTATGCGCCCAAAACAAGAGTCAAAAGGAAAAACTAGCCGGCCTCTTACGCCCTATTGACATCCCGCCTCGCCCTTGGCATACGCTTTCTATGGACTTCATCACCGATCTACCTCCATGCTCCGGATACAATACGATCCTAGTAATCGTGGACCTATTCTCCAAGATGGCGCATTTCATTCCACTCAAAGGCTTACCAACAGCAGCAACTCTGGCCCGAGAATTTCTCGAAAACATCGTCCGACTGCACGGTTTTCCTTCAGTTCTAATTTCGGATCGAGGTAGTCAATTTATTTCTCATTTTTGGCGAAGTTGCTGTCGGTCGGCTCAGATTGATGTGAGACTTTCGACCAGCCACCACCCTCAACCCGACGGACAAACCGAGAGGACCAATCAAACTCTGGAACAGTATTTGCGCTGCATGCTACAACAAACTGAAAAAACTTGGAAAGATATCCTTTGGATAGCCGAATATGCCTACAATAACTCTGTCCACTCGGGAACTGGGAAGACCCCGTTTTTTCTTTTATACGGTAGTCATCCTCGAACCTCGGAGTTGGATCCACTCCAAGATCTTGGAACACCAGCAGTAGACCACCTGCATTCTACAATCACCCAAGCCTTTAAGGAAGCCGTTTCTCACCTTCAAAGGGCTAAAGAACAATACAAGAAAGGAGCAGACCAACATCGGAAGGAAGCCCCCCAATATCAAGTAGGAGATCAAGTCTGGTTATCCACCAAATATCTACCTCTAAAAGGACCACGCACATTCAACCCAAGATACCTTGGTCCCTATTCCATCACTACCATAGTAAATCCAGTAGCGGTCAAGTTGGACTTGCCCCCTCACATGAAGATACATCCGGTCTTCCACGTCTCTCTATTAAAACCCGTGCAACCTCAAACCCGACTAACTACATCTCCAAAACCTATTCTAGTTGATGGAGAACTCGAGTTTGAAGTCAAAAGCATCCTGGATTCCAAGATCTCCAAATCTAAACTATTTTACCTAATTGACTGGAAAGGCTACGGTCCCCAAGAAAGATCCTGGGAACCTGCAGAATATTTCCACGCGCCTCGTCTAATCAAAAGATTTCATCGAACATTTCCTAACAAGCCCAAACCCCCGGAGAAGCCCGATTTGGGAGGGGCCTTGAGGGGGGGTGCTGTCATGATCTCTGCTTCCAAAAGATCAGGACTTGCCCGACTCCCTTGGAAGCAGACCCATAACCCCGGTTCCGAGTGCCAGCCAGTCCCAATTGGGACCTTTTGGACCCTGTCCTGGCGCCAGTGGCACCAGGCTCATAAAGATGCCCAGTCCCAGCGCTGGAAGCGCCGGGCTCATAATGCTTGGGTGGACTTACCTGCAGCAGACCATGCTGCTTACTTACCTGCCAGTTGAACCCCTGATCCTCTTCTGTTTGGGACTACTTTTCCTGTTGGGTGGGGCAGGAGACGCTCCCTAGGTTCAGAACACTGGAACTCTTCTGGAAAGCAGGAACTCTTTTCTTACCTAGGCGTGGCTGTGGAAGGAGACACCTAAGCACTACAGGAGGCTATTTAAACCACACCCGATGGATGAATCTTGCTTTGTGTTATTCTGCATTCTCTGCAGCAGAACGCTCATCGTGTCTTCTGCTTCTGATCCTGGGCCTAAGGGAACAAAGGCTTACCATCCTGGAATCCAGTCTTCAGCAGCACCTGTAAAGACAAAGAAAGAACAGGTTAGCACTACGGTCTTCAGTGGCAGCGCATCTCTTACCTGGTCCATCGGCTGTCACCAACGCCTCGCGCTGCATTCCGGCATCTGAAAGACAAAGGCTTACCTACTCTTCGCATGCTCCGGAGGTCTTCGCACTGCATTCCGGCATCTGAAAGACAAAAGCTTACCAGCTCTTCGCACGCTCCGGAGGCCTTCGGCGCTGCATCCCGCATCTGAAAGACAAAAGAAGGTGCGTTTAAAGACATTGGGCAACTTTATTACTCACGTGCCATTACTCCTTCCCACGCCGAATCCAGTGGGTATTCCAGCACCCTTCAGCTTCTCTAAAGCTCCGAACTTGTACCTGCAAGATAAAAGGGACAGTTAGTGCGCATCGTGAAGCAGGCTACAAGTGCTTACTTACGTGCTTCCAGGCGCTTCTATTCCTCACGCGGGTTCGATCCTCAACTCTCATCAGCCCGCCATCCGCCATCGCCGGAACCCTGCAAAACAAGAGATATCATTACAAAAGACTTTTAAGACATTTGAAGTGCCCAGAACTTACCGTTCGTGCAGTTAACGACGGACAGCAGTCCTCTGAGGTCAAGAGGCCTGCACCCTTATCCAGTGAAGAAACTGGTTACGGCACCCTGCCCCGAGGCAGATGGAGAGCTCGGCGTTCACTTACCTAAGGTGAGGGCGTTAACCTTTGGGGTTCTACAGGAGAAGAGAAAGGGAAGAGGAGAGAGGCACCCAATAACCCCAGTTCATTAATCCCATATTTTCTATCTGCAGACATCTTACTCTTCGAGTCAGACATACAGTGCACAGAGGTCCAGCCCAAAGAGCCAACCGTGTGTTACACATCACCTTTGAAGATACGGCATTCACCCAGTCAAGACCGGCGCCTCTGCGGGAATCAGGTGAGCGTTACAATGCACCTGTCTTCCAACAAATTGGCCAAGAATAGAAAGTTAGGGGAGTTAATTATAGTAGTAGGCAGTCACTAAGATTGTCTGGGTCTCCCAGTTAGCCTCCTAATTAGGAGGAAGGAGGGCTGGGGTGTAATTTAGTGGGTGAGTACGTAAATGAGCAATGGTGACACATGGGAGGCGTTCAGTCGCTTCAGGCCAAATAGATAATTGACCCCAGTATGGTGACCTGTCCGACAAGTTTGTTCTATGGTACGAGCCAATCAAGAAAGGTACAGCCAAATGACAGCAGCAACAGGCCAGCCACCGAGGCACCAGGCCCAAGTGATCATGTGAGCCAAATGCCATGAACAAGAAGGAACAGACACCCTTTTGTTTCCTGCAAGGCAGTACTTGGGGCCCAGAGATGGAGCAGCTTATTCCAAAGGTTTGCTGCTGTCTGGCCCGCCACAAACCCCTCTTTTCTGGAACAGTTTTTGAGTTAAGGGGCAAACTCATCGGCGGGGACACCACACCATTCTGCCTATATTCCTTTAAACTCCCTGGCAGTGCTTTTGCCTTTAAAATAAATTAAAGGGAACCACTGTGGGGGAGTGGACGTGGACTGCAGGCTACAAACAGATGCAGTCTGGGTTTGCACTTGGGGCCTTGGAATGCCACCAGGTGGCTTGTTTTCCTGGTAATGTGATGTTTTTTAACCAGTAATCGACACGTAGGTGTGTTCGGGCCAGCCTGGTAAGAGCAACTGAAAATCATAAACCTGTGTTTCACCCCCACCCCTCCTGTGACTGTCTGCCTTCTAGAGTTGCCTTATGTTAGCACTAGATCGAAAGGCCTGGGATCAATTGCATCGGTTCCCCTGGGAACTAATCTGGACAGGAGCCTGCCTCAGGCCTACAGCCCTTTGGTGTAAATGGAGGGCCACGTGTGTAGAGCGACCCCATGTTCTCCACATTCCCACACTAGAACTTGTATTAGAGTAGGTATATCTAATTGAACCGACCCAAAACCACATTTCCCATGATGCATTTTTTTGCTACTGGAATTGTGGAATAGTGGTGTTTCCTTTGACATGCTTGCAACTGAACTACTGGACTCAAGCAGGGCTGTGACTGAGTGTGTGAGTTCTCTGGTCTCGGTCTGCAAGTAGCTTACCCCGGATTTACATTTTCCATTTTCAACTATTGTTCTTATTAAACTGCGGCTTGCCATAAACGTATTCAATGTTAATGTGCTATGAAGACGTATTCTGTGGCAAGCAGCGCTGCAAGGTCAGGTGCTACTCTGAGAGTTTGCTAGAAAGCAGCATTGTTTAAGCACAAAAACAACACATTTTCCTTATAGAATGTTGTTTCCTCACTGCACTTCACAACTGAACGACATGTTGGTATGATAGCTCAGCCGTTGAGCACTCGCTGCTGCGCTCTGTGTTGGACCTGCGGTAGGTTTGAATCCCGGCAAGGCCATCTCAGCCTTTTATGATTCTGAGGTCGATAACGGAGTCAGTGCCAGCTTCAGTTGGGTGATCCTGTGCGTAAAGGTTCTACACAAGCGCTTCAAACCGCTAAATAAATTACAAATCAACGCGATGTAAGGTAACGGCTTTAACGGGCACTTATTGGTAAAGACTTTCAATGAACAATAAAAGCAAGCAATCCATGATGTGATACCTTTTCTTAGATTAACTGAACAAAAATAATGAGATGGTCTGTGCGACTTGGCAAGGTAGCCTGTGTGTGCGTGCTGTGCGTAACGGGAGGGGTTAGTTCCTCTGGGGCTCAGCGGGTCTATGAGCGTGGGGCTCAAAGTGTGTTGTTGTCGTAGGCGGGTCTGCCAGTGAGCATGTGGGTGCAGTGAGTGTGCTGGCCTCTGGGCTGAGGCGGAACTGGACTGTGTGCGTGGTGTGAATATCTCTGGGCCCAAGGGAATGGCTTGCTTGTGAGTTTAGTGTTGTTGTGCTCCCTTCAGAGGTGAGGGTGATGGGAGCCCGAGTATGAAGCCCCACCCAACCATTCCAGGAGTCAGGTATAATGGTATTACATTCCATTCTTCTTAGTACATGTACATTGGCTAACATTAGCATCAATAATGCTTTCCCTTCTATGAGGAAAACATATATCTGTAAATGGATACGTTCATTTCCCGTGACTAGGCACATCTACAATGCATTTTCTGCCATCGTGGCTCTTCGCTTCTTCATTCTCTGCCAGGGGTTTCATCATTTCTTGCATCACAACCCCAGTAACACTTCCGAAATGACGCACAGTATTCACTTCACCTTGGCCCTGCTGACACTTGCAGACTTGCCAGCATTCTGCATTACACGACTCGTAGCAAATTCAGTCTGCGGATTTGCGTATTTGTGGCACGTAATCGCATTGGCAAGCAGAAGTGTACATCAGATATTTTGGCAGTTCAGACTGGTACACTATATTGTAAATTATGCGCTCTTGAAACAGCACACACATACTAAGTGAAGCAGTCAAGCAGAGCATTTATATTGAAACTCGGCGGGCAAATACATTACTCTCATTTCAATGCATTTATCATGACATACTTAGTTTTATCTGTCCACTTATAAAAAAAAAGTGTTCTATAGTTCAATAGTAAAAAGAATGTCAAAATGGGACAAATAGTAAGGGAAACACCTCCCCACTAAAGAGAGCCTCAAGCCCTGCAAACCTCAATAGGAGCATAAAGTATCATTTTGTCTTCCTCATGTCGAGAGAAAATTTCTGCATCTTAATCAGCACGGGTATTGGGTGGAGCAATTGTTATTGGGGAAAGCAAAAACCTAAGGAAAGGACTGAGTTGTCCTAAAACTAACTAAGGTAAAGGGCACCAGACTTTTAACTAAAAGACGAAGGTTAACACCATAGTGTTGGCTAGAGGGGAAGGTACAACCCCCACATGAGTCTGTTTATAACTACCTCCTCACACTCTTTTCTTTAAAGTATTTAATACATAAATAATATAAAATATATAAAATATATAAAATATCCAAAGAAGAGGTGTTACGCCCTCACAGAGGTCCGAGCCCCCAGCCCTTATAGAAGCTGATACTTACTGAGCTATCCGGGCTACTGATAATTCTGAAAAAACGCAAATGTGTTCCAGTCAACACTTAAACATATTGTTTAGCAAAAGAGTGCACTGAGCAGGTGCACCTCAACTGCTCTCCCCAGCACGGTGTGGCAACCAGCAGTACACGAGGGAGCACCTCGCAGTAGAATCCAGGCAAAGCCTGAAACCGAGCAGGTTACGGCACGCTTACAGGAAAAACAATGACATCTGCCATATGCAGCACCTAAACAAAGCTGCCAACTTTAAGTGAGGAATACACTTAGCAAGTGCACTTCAAACTGCTCACCCTGGCAGGGTGTGGCAACCAGCAGTAAACAAGGGGGTAACCTCGCATTAGAACTCCGGCAAACCTGAAACCGAGTAGGTTATGGCACACTTAGAGGGAAGGAAATGACCTATGACAAATGCAGCACGTAAATAAAGCTGCCAACTTAAGTGAGGAATACACTGAGCAAGTGCACCTCAAACTGCTCACCCTAGCAGGGTGTGGCAACCAGCAGTACACGAGGGGATAACCTTGCATTAGAACTCAGGCAAAGACTGAAACCGAGCAGGTTAAGGCATACTTACAGTGAAGGTAACGACCTATGCCATATGCAGCAACTAAACAAAGCTGCCAACTTTAAACAAGTAATACACTGAGCAAGTGTACCTCAACTGCACACTTAAAATGAAGGTAAGGACCTATCCATTTACAGCATTTCAACAAAATTGCAGGCTGGCAGCGCATCCAGCTCTAGCACTGCACGGTCAACATTTTTTAACATAACGAACACACAGTCTATCAGTATACATTTCTTTTCCCCCCCAGCACTAAAGGAAAGCAAATGTCATTGTCTCCCCAGTATTACAAAAGTACCAAACATTTAGAGAGAACTACATTAATAATATAAATATGTCCGCGCCTAAGGAGTATCTGGGATTCAAACCCTGGTTGTTCTGCGTGGGCTGCTTCCAAGACCAGCGGGTTGCCTCTGTTCGTTATAGAAGATTTTTTGAACCAACAACCCCATTAGGCAATTCATACTTGAAACTCTGAGCCAAAAGGTGAATCTTAATCAAAACACCTACATTGTAAAATAGAATTATTTAAAATATCTTAAAATATATATTATATGAAAATAAAAATAAATTAATATGTGCTGTATATGGCAGGAAGCGAACCCGGCTCTTCCTGCATGGAAGTCTTGCAGCTCTATCATTGAGCTATCCTGTCTCTGAACAGAGGCTTTGTTACACCTACACATGCAACAAGCATGGTTACTAAACATAGGGCCATAGAGGGCAGGGCCAGCCCGACATCCTGCTGCACCTGTAATTCCCAGGCAACTGTAAAAACCCCCAAGGGGCCCGAGTTCAATCAAGAGACCCGCGCGCGCCGGGTCTGAAGCAACAGCTGTCGCTTCTTCCCGACCAGCGCTCAATGGGAGTCTAAAAGGCGACACGCCCATTGAATACTAATCAACTATGCTCGCGTGCGCCAGGAGAGAGAAGCCGAGGCTTCAGCTCGACCGGCGCGTACAAGTTCAAATGACTTTCAAATATATATGAACAGCGAGCGACCATTTTCATCATTCATTATTTCTCAATGCCCATGAAACATGAGCTACACACGTAATAAATATCTACTGCTACGTTCTAACAAAAGACACCATAACAAAAGCAACGGCCGCACGCGGCTTCCTTTATAATAAAAGGTAACTTAACATATAGTTACAACATATATTTACAATATTATTTAAAGCCTTAAGGCCTACTACTGACTACATGCAAGACACAACTGAAAGGAGTGACTTAGCTGTGGTGTCAGCAGCAGAGAAAGAGGAGTTGGGTTTAGAGTAATGGACTTATATAAGGAAGGGTCCCTGCTCATTGGCCTCCTGCAGGGCATGACCTGTCCTCCATGATGGATTGGGGAGTTCCCCCTTGCATTGACATTGAACTCTATTTAGTTCTGTTTTCAAACTTTTTTGTTTGTAAAAGTTTTTCTTTACTGCTGTGGTTTCCAAGTAAAGATTGAAATGCATAACATAAGCCTCCTGTCTTGTCATAGAATTGGGGGTGGGTCAAAGGCATAGCTCTCAACTCACACGCTTTTGGCGGTTGTCACCCGCCCTGTAAAGGGCTGACTCACCCGCCAAGCCTCCTGCACGCCCATTAATTCCAATGGGCGTCTCACCCGCCAAAAACAAAATCGGGTGATTTCACCCGCCTTTGTAACAGAAATGGTTGAGAGGTATGTGGTAAAACAAGACAAATAATTCTGAAATTTGTGAAAACCTCAGTAAAGGAGAAGGTGTTGCAGATTGCGAGGCAAAAGGAAACTCTAACGGCATGGAAACGAATTTCATATTTATCCTGATTTCCCAAAGGATGTGGCAATAAAAAGAAAAGCATTTTTGGAGGCAAAACGCTTGGCTAGAGAACGTTGATTCAAAAATACATTGATGAAACCTGCGGTTGTAAAATTGTTTTTACCGGATGGGATAAAGCTCACTGACAATCCTGAACAAGCTTGTACTTGGATCAGAAATTTTCCCTGTCAAAAAGCATCGTGAGAAGTTTTTCTTCATCCTCCTCCTATGTTTAACTATTAACTTAACTTATGCTCTTGTTACTTTGTTTTTAACTAATTGGCTTTTTAAAACAGGTGGGTTTTATTGTTGTTTTAAAATAATGTGTTTTGTTTTCATAATTATATAAATATTTAAAGCTTAAAATATTTTTTAATTCAATTGGTATTTCATTACCGTTTAACGGGTGCTGCGTGAGTTTGTTCGAATGTTTACTTTTGTTTGCTTCATTGGCTTCAATACATGTGGGCTTAGAATAAGGAACCTGACATATTGAGTATCAACGTGCCCACGTTGCGTGCAACGTTTGATAAGTTCAGGAAGTGTTCATTTAATATTATGAGGCAGAGTCTGTAGTTGGCTGCGTTGCAGGATTACTGCACAGCAAAGTTCTGAGATGTTTGGGGAGACGGGATTGGTTGCTGACATTAACACTGCGAGGGGTTTGCGCTAAGTTAAATATGAATGTTTATTTATTTACTGGCTGCCAGTTTTGTGTGTTAGGAGTGGAACCTTCGTACTAGTATTCGGAAGTTCATGTAATGCTTGTTGACTTAGGAGAAAGCACCTTTCAGGGAGTGCTTTGATGTATGGAATCTCTGTAATAAAGTATGCGAAAAAGAAAGGCAATCCGTTGTTGGAGCACTTGTCTAGCACTGCGGCTGTCTATAATAGGGCCTCATCACGAGTTGGGCTGTAGACCTTAAATGCAGTGGTAACGGTATTACAGCCGCATTTAAGGGCTGGCCCTATCACGAGTTGGGCGCTAAATGGGCTGTTTTACCTCCAGCCTTTCTCTGGAGGTGAAAATCCCCTGTTTTCGGCTGTATTACCGCCGGCTGTATTAGTCCGCATAATTAGCGCTGAAAATACCCCATTGAATCCAATGGACCCAATGGGGAATGGGGATTTACTGTTAACACCCAACTCGTGATCCGGCGGTAATACAGCCGGCCCGGTTGCTGCTAGGGCTATTACAGTCGGCGGCATTACAGCCGGGAATACAGCCGAACTCGTGATGAGGCCCATGTCTGAAGTGAAGTTTATATGGTAATGCATCTGCAGCAACGTTTAGGAGTTCCCTTTCATCTCATCCTAAAACTTTTTGTTTTAGAGTTGCAACGTTTTTTGTTTGTTTGTGTGTGTGAGCACGGGATGATATTTACAGTGACTGCCGTGCACTTCATGAAGGTGCTGTTTTGCATTTGTTTAAAGTATGTCTACACGTGTTGGCACGTTTAAAGGGTTCATCCGACATTTACTTTGAAGACATATTACCTGAATGTTCTCTTTGATGCCTTTGCTGTCATTTCGTTTCAGTTCATGGAAGCGTGTAAGGTTTCATTACATGTTACAGCTTTTGCGCCCCTGCAGATGGATGGCCCAGTGTTTTGCTCAGACTGTGTTGACATAATGTCATGATTAATGCATTTTTATTGCGGGTGAACATTTATAATATATGTTATATATTCGTGATGTATGTTAAAGGTAGTGAGTTGAAAGCACATATATGTATATATTTAAAATATGAAAAGTCAATTTTTTGCAATTTGATAGTACCTTTCGTCTAACAGTTTGGCCTCTGTGGTTTATGGTTTGAAACTAGCAGCTTCTTACCTCAATCCAATAGAATTATGATCTAGTGCTCACTTGAATTATTGAAAGGGATCCACTAGTGGGACATCTCCTACCTTGAGTAAACGCATTTGTTTCTTTTATTGCACATGCCAATATGTATGATTGGCTGGGTGTCTACACTTGAGAATTGCGATTTTAAAATTCTGCGCAATGCAGCAATGTATCTGACCCCCTTTTGAAAAATAGTTCTCTGGTGATTGCCACCTTAATGTTAACAGTTTCTTTCAGCTGTTTATACTGTGCATATTGCCAAGATCACACAGTGTTCATCTAAATTATTGTCTTTTGGTGTAGGGCTCTTACATGTAGAAATCATTGCATAGCAATGATAATGTTGATGGTGTAACATGGCTAAAAGTGCGAATGTGCAATTTCATTGTTTAATGTAACTTTCTTGCAATTAGCTATTTGTAGCTACCAATACCAGGCAGAATACCAATAGAGGCCTGCTCTATATTTAGGGGTCTTTACGTATATGGTGCTAGTGCTAACTAGCTTGCTCAAATATCCGTGTGGTTCCTCTTATGTTATACATTATACAGTGTCAAAAACTAGTGCCCTAAACTGCATTCTGATACATACTTGAGTTCCTGGTAGGCCTGGTTTGGCAAATCCAAACGTTGGTGGCTGGAAGGCTTTAGATAAATTGAAACAATCGGCTTCTAGGGCAATGCCCAGTTCCATGGTCTAGTTGGGGCTGTTTTTGCAGAAAGGTATGGTCATTCGATATCACTGGCCCAATGTTATTTAAAACTCAAATTTTCTTCTAAGCGCAGCCCCATGTACACAAGTTTATTGCAAACGATGTATATTATTATGCACAAGTATGGTTGATGTTTTGTACCATTTCCCATTTTCCCAGCCCGGTGACACCTTGTGGGCGAGGGTTGTGGTGGTGCCCTCTCTATTCTATTCTATCCTATGGAGGCAGCCATATAGAGGTATGAATGTTTTATACCAAAAATATGATCTTGTGGTTTAAGTCTTAATAATGGTCTACATAAGCCATATAAGCGAGGCTTTAGGATCATTTTGATCACTTGCACGATGTGGGATATCTGGATGGTTGAGTTGGATAAAGTGAATATAGGTTCCTGTTTTGAATAGTATGATTTAGTTTTTGTAAGTTGTTAATGGATTTGTAGGGTGGTGGTAGGAGTGTTGGGGTTGGGCTTTATTGTATTCTCAACTTTATAGTGTTTCTTCTGAACACTACACTAACGTGCTACTTTGTTGTTTCGACTTTATAGTGAGCCATCTATTTGTGACGTACAGTACCTGTCTCCCTTATGCCCTCTTGGGGATCTGGTTTCCGTCTTTTTTTTCTTTCCTCTTTATTCCATGTACTTTTTCTATTTTTCCAAATTAAACATGATAATTTTTGTGAGATCCAGAAAAAGTTGTTTACAATGAATGCTAGGATTGTGGATCATCTAAAAATTGTTTCATGGAATGTAAATGGACTAAAGACTGTGGCCAAGAGGTCCAACATTTTATCTTACCTGATATCAAATTCATGTGACATTGCCCTCCTCCAAGAGACTCATCCGAACGATCTTGAGGCTGAAAAGTTGAAACGGGGTTGGGTTAGTGAAACATTCTTTTCCACTTTTAACTCTAGTAAAAGTGGTGTTTCGATTCTTATTAAGAGAAACCTGCCAATATCAGTCCTCTCGAGCAAGTCGGATAAAGAGGGGAGAATTATATGTGTTTTGCTCAAAGTGCAGGATGCTACGATACTCTTGTGTAATGTGTATGCTCCAACTCTGAATGATCCACTTTTCTTTCATGAGCTTGCTGCATTGCTTCAAAACTACAATGTGGATTCGATTGTCATGGCGGGTGATTTCAATCAGGTGCTAGATCCGGCACTGGATCGTTCAAATGGGGATCGTTCCAGAAACCCTAAGAGAAACAATATAGCATTTCAGAGTTTAATAAGGGAATTCACCTTGTCGGACATACGGAGATTGGAACACCCATGTGACAGAGACTACACTTTTCATTCTCATTGTCACGATACATACTCCTGCATCGACTTTTTCCTGACCTCAGGACAAGTGACTTCAAGTTGCTATGATTCCAAGATTGGCCTAATTGCCCTGTCGGACCATGTTCCTATATCCCTAAAGCTCTCATTGCATCATACTTTGACTAAATCCGCAAGATGGAGAATGAATTCCAGTATTCTCAAAAATGACCAATTCAGAGAGGAGATTATAGAAGAAATTGATAACTTTATTCAAATAAATCGGACTGCTGATGTTAAAATTTCCAGTGTCTGGGAAGCTTTGAAATGCTTTGTCCGTGGAGTGTTAATATCAAAAACCGGCAGGCAAAAAAAACGGAGAGCTCAAGAGATGCAGAGCTTAACATAGGAAGCTAAGCGATAAGACAACCAATTTGCTGCCACGGGAAGTGAAGAGACAAAAATTGAATTGAGAAAAGCCAAATATGAATTGAATAAACTCATCTCCTCGCAAATAGATTATGCACTTTTCAGACAGAAAATTAACTATTTTGAAATGGAGAAAAGGCGGGAAAGTTGTTGGCGCACAGATTAAAGGTGGCTGATAGTAATCGCTTCATTAGTGCAATTGAATGTCAAAATAACGTAATTGAAACTCAACAAAAAGGGGTTAACAAATTATTTAGTGACTTTTATGAAAAACTATATGAATCTGAGCTGACATGTGAAGTGGCGGAGATTGATGAATATCTTAATTCATGTGAGGTGTCTTGTTTGTCAGAAGAACAAGCAGCTAGTCTTGATGGACAATTCACAATTGAGGATTTACAATTTGTTATTTCAAAACTTACCATGGGTAAATCTCCCGGAACGGATGGCCTGCCTGGTGAAGTTTATAAAATGTTATCTGATTCAGCTTTACAAATTTTATGTGATGTATACAAAAATGCTTTTGATACTGGCCTGCTACCCGATTCAATGCGCCATGCATTAATAACTGTTCTGCCGAAAAAAGATAAATCCGCTACAAAATGTGAAAACTACAGACCGATAAGTCTGATTAATTGCGACTGCAAAATTTGGGCAAAAATGTTGGCGGTTCGATTGGAAAAAGTAATAACAAAAATCAGGTAATCAGGTTGGTTTTGTCACTGGAAGGGCTGTAGCGGATAACATGCAGCGCCTATTATTGTCAATTGAAAAAGGACACACTCAGCCAGTAGCCAATGCAGTGATCTCGCTGGACGCTGAGAAGGCATTCGATTGTGTGGAGTGGACCTTCTTGTTTTCATGCCTGAAGAGAATGAAATTTGGTCAGATCTTTCAACGATGGGTGCATTTATTGTACAATGATCCGTCTGCGAGTGTTCTCACAAATGGCCACATCTCTCATAGGTTCACGCTTCACAGAGGTACAAGACAGGACTGACCGCTCTCACCTCTGTTGTTCATCTTGGCTATGGAACCACTAGCAATATGCTTGAGAGCAGATGTCCATCTACAACCAATAATTGGTGGCAATCGTAACAATTTGATCTGGTTTTACGCAGATGATCTACTGATTGCCCTTCAAGAGCCAGCTACCTGCATTCCTCACTTAATGAGTGATATTCAGCAGTTTTCAAGAGTCTCCGGTTATAAAATCAACTGGGGTGAATCTGAAATACTTCCCATCAACAATCTGTGTCAACAAGCCACTTGTGCACAGTTTCAGTTCAGATGGTGTGTAGATAAAATGAAATATCTGGGCATATGGATTAGTGCTGAGGTGATGAAATTACCAACGATAAACTTTGGATTGCTCGTTCCCAAGCTAGAATCAGATCTGGAAAATGGGGCCTCTCGAAACAAATTATTTTCTGTCAATGTTACCAATCAGGATACCAGGGAACTTTTTTAAAGAAATAGATAATGCTATGCAGAGATTCATCTGGGATGGGAAACCATCTATCTTTCTCTGCACGCCATCTATGCAAGTTCATTGAATCTGCTAATGAACATCCACGCAATTTGGTGTGGGAGTGTGGTGCAGTATCCCAGCTGGACCCGGAAGCTCTGTTGACCTCTAAGAAAAGTAAATCCAAAAAAGCTAATCCTTTGACTAGTTTTTTACAGGATTGCTGGTGTGAAATATCCAGGCGTATGAATGCAGATCCTTATCGGCACTTGAATGCCTCCATTTGGCTCAACCCTGCCTTGAAATGTCAGGGAAAAAGTTTTTTTGGGCCGGAATGGTTCCTGATGGGCATAAAGTACATACATGATCTTATAGAAGGGGGGAATTGGATCTCGTACACACAACTTTGCCAATCTCATAACATGGCGGATTGTACATTCACCGAATACAGGACATTGAGAACTATTGTGTCAAGTTGTCTTGAAATACCTCTACTGACAACTCAAAATGTCGCCTGGTTGGCACTGCAGACATGTTCAAGTGCTTTCCACCCAGCTGCCACATTATATGGATTCTTGAAGGCATGCAGAAAAGGGGATCCAAGATTGCCAATTGTCTGGGCAGAAGAGCTAGGAGAGGACATTGATCAAAGATGTTGGCAACGCTGCTGCGAGAACATTCGCTTGATGAGTTTGGACTGGGGCCTTAGGGCATCACAAACAAAAATTCTCTTTAGAGCCTACTGGACACCAGCTAAGTGATTTCGGAGGCAACTCTTGGCGGATGATCTCTGCTGGAAGTGCAAAGGTGCAAGTTGCTCCCTCATTCACTTGTTGTGGTTTTGCCCGAAAACAAAAACATTTTGGGAATATGTATGTGAAAGATTAGGACTGGTTTTGAACTGTACAATCCCTCTATCCGGCTCCCTTCTGATTTTAGGTGACAAATCTCAGTTGGATGATTCTACCTTTGGAGAGAAAACTTGGTTGCTCCGGGCGTATATGATCGCCAAGAGGATGATACTGAGAATGTGGAAGTCAAGCAGCTCCTTTAACATTGATGGGTGGGTGGAAGAACTACTCACGGCTTCCACTTATGAGAAGGCTATTTACAAAGATTCAGGAGACGTTGAGAAATGTTTGGACATTTGGGGAAGTTTCCTTGAGAGGTGATGTATGCCTAATTATTTGGACTATTAGGTCTCTGGACTGTGAGCTACAATACCAACATGGTTCACTCTCTGACTTATTATATGATGCTTTATTAACCAATAGCAATGCTTGAGAGTATAATTATGTTTAGGTTCTTTAATCTTTGCTCTATTTTCTTTTTATTTCTTCGTCTTTTCCTCTTTTATTTCTTATCTTTCTTAAATAACCTTGGTACTGATTTGATCTGATATGTTATAGTGCTTGTTAATGTGTATCAGATGCTTTTAGGTTTCTTGTCGATATCATCTATGCAATTGTTGTTATATTTTTGTTTATTTGAAAAAAAACAATGCCTGAGAAATGCCACTTGTGCATAAGTCCAAACTGTTGCTTTGCCAATGTTTGTTTTTAACAGGACTTCAGAGCAGGTCACACAGAATGCCTATAATTCAAGTGGCTCTAGGATGACCTGGTTAAGACATTTTTATTACACCAGTAGTGGTTTGCAACTCGAATTAAGCTATTAACTCTCAGAAGACGGCTTTGATAAACACTAGCAGGCACTTCAAGTCCAAAGTTTGATAAGCCTGATTTAAGTGAGCTCAAAGAGTTCCCATGAGCAAAGGCGTTGCTAGGGAGGGTGTGGAGGGGCTGAGGAGGCCATAGCCCTGGGTCCTCTTTTCGTTATAGCCCCTCCTATCCAACCATTGTCACCCTAACGCTCCTTCCCTACTGGGGTGGCGGAGCCCTGTAAAAGCATTGACTTGCAGCAGGTCCCAAAACCGCAGTGGGGGTGGTTGGTTCATGCCACTCCTGCGCCTCAGAGCTGTGGACGGACCCTGTCACAGAACTGTATGAAAAGTAATGTTATTTTATGAGTTGTGTTGTAATGTAACAAACACATGAGCCCTCCACATGTAGCATTTTCTGTAAAGTCGTGAATTGATGCGATTCACGGGTGATGATTTGAGGGCCACTTTTTTTGAGGGGTGGGCACTGAGCCCGAAAAAAATCTGAGACAAGTCGGGAACCCAGCACGATCACACAAGAGGAACAATAAAGCTGGCGCAGCATGTGGCAGAGCTGGAGACCCATTGAAGCCACAATACAGTGAATGGCACAGCACAGCAAAAGGCAAGGCACTCAAGAGTGAACACAACAATCCTGTCTGCGTAGCCAAAGCCGCATGATACTAAACCCGTCCTCGAGTCAAGAGACTTGAGAGCTCCGAAAACAACCAGCAGCGCATGTAAACGGGCAGTTCTGTGGGTGGACGGCAGCAGACACTCGGGTGAATGGGGAATGCACCACAGTGTTTGACAAGACTTTCTAATACATGCGAAGGAGATGGCTAGTCCGCGCTAGGCGTGTGCCTGAAAGCATCCTCCCACCACCCCAAACCTAACCCCCCAACTCCCATTCTGCACTCATGTGCCTCTGGAAAGGTAAACAAACAGTCACAAATCAATCCCACATTTTGAGGTGTCCAGATAATGTAGGGTGACCCGTTTTAAAAAGTAAACAACCGGGACAGGGCAACTAACATAAAAGTACATTCACAAGTGCCTCTCGTGCAAGACCCCCCATCTCTCTGAAAAGATCACCCCCATCTCATCATCCAGACCAAAAACATTGCACCTTGCCAACCAGATCTACGTCCCATCCTACATAAGAACCAAAGCAGGAGGGGCCAGCTTCCAACACCTTGCACCTAAAAACTGGAACGCCCTGCCCACTGCACTCAGAACTGAAACATCTCACACCGTTTTCCGTAAAGCGCTGAAAACCAAACACTTCAGTTAACTTTGCCAGGCACACTTACCACTACTGGTCTGTAATGAGTAACAGCTCCGGATCAACCCTGTAATGTTAACAACTGTTTTCTGTGAGAAGTTCCATGCTGACACGTTTTTCTATTCTGTTCCACTGTCACCAAGGAGCCTGTACTGTCCCCTTGCCGGTCATTACTCTATGCACAGTATTTTAACTGCAACTATCGCCTAGAAGTAAGCTTTCTGTAACAGCGCCACGATGCCTAAGGGCCGCTGTGCGCTTTATAAATCCAAATAAATAAAAAATAAAACACGATGGACTAACTCTTGAAAAAGTGGCTGTCGAGGCACTACACTTCAGTAGAGGTTGGGGGAGAAGGGGGTTTAAGGGTTACAGTTCAAATAAACACACAATATAACTAATTTATCACAAACTAACACTATCGTAAGTTGTAAAATGAAGCATTTCTTCTGTGCGAGATTGTGCATTCCCGCCTGACAGCTATGAAGACCTACTAAAAAAAACCGGAACCATTGCAGTTTCTGTTGGAAACATAACCTCGAGAAAGGGGGACAGAGCACCAAATTCCAGGACAGTCCCAGCAAAACCGGGACGTTTGGTCACCCTAAAATGATGTCAGTGCTTGTCTCACACGCGCAAGCCTATTTCACATGTTCTTCACATCATGCATGTTACTAAGCAGTGTGGCTGTGTGAAAAATGACGACAAACCGGTGACCTTGCCACACACTTTTTTTGTCGGGTGTCATTAAGCCTTTGACAGTGCAGTTGCAAGTCCCAGAAAGAGAAGTGTTATGTTTGTGCTTTTCCTCCTACTTTATAAGTTTGTATGTATGAGCCCCGTATGGAATGTCAGAGTGGAATGTTATATATGAACTGTGTCTGTGTGTTCCACAGGGTCAGTTGGGGCCTGAGCTTTAATGATGAAGGGGGCCGGTGGATGTCTTTCCTTTCCCTTACACCTAATCCACTTCTTAATGTAAACTTGTATCTCGTGTCAACTTAGTAAAGCTTCCTATACCTACGTGTGGCTCAGTTCACTTATTTCACGAAGAACAGAACATAACATTGGCGACGAGGATGGGATCTTGGGGAGTGTTTGAAGTTGGGTGCTGAAGAAACAGAAAAAGAAGAAAGAAGAAGAAAACCAAAACGGGAAAGAAGGAAGAAGGAGCAACAAAGGGACAGAAAGCTGAAGTAGAGAGCATGTCCCATAGGAGGCATCCACCGGCCACCCCGGCCCCAAGGTGAGCGCGCCCTTTGACTGTTTCATTTGAGAAAGGGCTGCGCTGCGTGGCTGTTATTTCGAGTTAAAATGCCTTTGGGAATGTACACGTCCCATTTTTACAGCGCGCAGAGGCTGGGAGAAATGTCCGTAGCATATGCGGATTCATGTAAAAAAAAATATCACGGCGTAGCAAGTGAACATTTATCCATTGGAAGTTACAGTTTTAGCTGCGTGGCGATTTAAATAAAATACATTGCCCACGTGCCCGGCTGGGGATATGAAAGTGTCGTCTGTCATATCGGGCAGAAACCCCACCTGTGGTACCATGCGTGACGGTTGGCCCGGAGAGCTCTGTTCGTGGCTCTCCTTGTTTTCATTATGATGACGTCAACTTTATCCCTGGGGTATTGGCGATGTTGTTCGTTCGTTGGAATGCTAATGCCGGTGTTCCAGGACGGAGCTGTCCATGGTGTCAATCATGACGAGCTTCTGTGTGTTTAGAGAAAAGCACTTCTCTACGTGCTATGTACTTGCCCTATTTCCGGGTTTGGAGGAATTCTACAGTGTGTAAAAGCACCTTTCAACGTACAATAACGTGCTTAGGTCATCAAGAGAAACTTCAGGAAACAACCTCCGTGTTGTATAATGTACGTCCGGATTTCAAACAGATGTCAACAATACGGCGCAGGTATTTTGGATTACACATATTTTGGGTCAGCAAGGAAATGTTCCGTGAGTTAAAGATCTTCTAGGACAACATTGGAATATGCACATGTACTGCACTACGGCATGATGAATAGAACCATCACTGCATATGAAAGGGAAATGTTCCGTGGTTAAAGATACTAATTTGGATGACTTTAGAAAATGCTTTGATTAATACAACTCTCCTGTTACCGTTTTGGAGATGCAAGGTATTGTCATGTTTTTTTTTTTGGGGGCGCTCAAGGTTTTCTTGAATTTTGAAAGGCTGTGATGCTGCAGATGAGAAGTGGAGTGCAGCAACCTTTGTTTGGAAATGGTTCTGTCCGAGGTTATGTTCACAGTCAAACAGCGCCACATGTTGTTCAGCTGTCATACCAGTTGAGCTTTTATACCTCGGTGAAGTTCAGAGACGCTCTTCTGATTGGGTCTTTGTTTTTTCTATTCTATTTTTGACTGGGTGTTTTGTTTAAGGCGCTCAAAGTTTTCTGGCATTGGTAAAGCCAGTATGCTGCTTGTGAGAAGAGGAATGCAGCACTCTTGGATTGTAAACGGTACTAAAAAAAAAAAAAAAAAAAAAAAACATGTTTTATTGTCGAAGTGCAACATGTATTTTGAGGAGAAATGTGATATGTGATGATTAGCTGACATATCGACCCAGTTATTTTTCGTGTCAACAATTAGTGTCAAAGACGCTTTGCTGATTGGGGGAGTTTTCTCCGTTTGGAAAAGAAAAGAGGATATGAATTGCTGTAATGATATCCTAAAGTGTTATTGTGATATTAATATTGCGAAGAGTTAAAATGTCATGTGAGGCTTGTCATTTTAAAGTTATGTTTTGGGGTCTAGTTCCTCACAGAGGTGTCTAAGTGGGGGACAATATGAAATATACTGCGACAGTGTGTATGATGATCAGGATGTCAGCTGTCTCTGAATGAGAGTATGAATTTAATGAGTTTATATGACGTGGCCTTTGTTAGTGGGGAAATGTTAAAGGTGAAGTTGAAATTTATGCTGAGGTATAAATGTTTAATGACATTTTCTTTCCACAGGATCATCTTAGCTAAGGACTTTGTATTATAGAGAACATGGACTCGATAAGTAGTGTATAGCTCTCGTTTTCCATACTTATATGTGCAATTTACCGAAGCTTGCATGAATAGAACCTGTAAATGTCTTTTGGTGATGTGATGAGTGTGATTGCCAAATTTTAAGGGGGATGGCGGTCCCGGTAAAGGGTACAGGTTCAGGTTGAACTTGCATCTTTCGCACTAGGCGTATTTCTGACTATTTGGTGTGTCAGTGGGATGTATGGTCCCGGTAAAAGGTTCTTGTTCTGGGTGAACCGGTATCCTTCGCACTAGGTGCATTATGACTATTTGGTGTGTCAGTGGGATGTATGGTCCCGTTAAAAGGTTCTGGTTCTGGTGGAACTGGTGTCCTTCGCACTAGGTGCATTATGACTAGTTGGTGTGTCAGTGGGATGTATGGTCCCGGTAAAAGGTTCTGGTTCTGGTGGAACTGGTATCCTTCACACTAGGTGCATTTCTGACTATTTGGTGTGATAGTGTATAGGGATCTGTGTCCCATTCACGCTTGCTTGGGAGCGTGAAATATGGTGATGTTGTTATTGGTGGGAATTGGTATCCTGTGTTGGTGGGTACAGGTGGAGGTGTTTAACATTTTATGGTGTCCTTGCACACCTTGTTAAGGCCTGATGGATAATATATGGACTGTGTCTGAGTAATTGGTTTGGTTTTGTGAGTGAGGGCTGGTTCCCTTTGTTTGATGTCCGTTGTGGGCCCGCTACGGAATTGGTTGAATGTATGTGTTGGAGTTTAGATTACAGAAGCTAGTTCAAGGTTTGGTGGAGTTGAGCAAGCAGCTTTGCTCTGAGCATATTGCTTGGTATGGAAGTTGTGGTGATGGAGAGTACAGTCTGGGTTAGATGTTTTTCTTGGATCATTTCTACAGAGTTCTTTTGATTCTTCCTCTATTGGTTTCCTTATGTTATAAAGGGGGAAGATGTGTTATGTTTGTGCTTTTCCTCCTACTTTATAAGTTTGTATGTATGAGCCCCGTATGGAATGTCAGAGTGGAATGTTATATATGAACTGTGTCTGTGTGTTCCACAGGGTCAGTTGGGGCCTGAGCTTTAATGATGAAGGGGGCCGGTGGATGTCTTTCCTTTCCCTTACACCTAATCCACTTCTTAATGTAAACTTGTATCTCGTGTCAACTTAGTAAAGCTTCCTATACCTACGTGTGGCTCAGTTCACTTATTTCACGAAGAACAGAACATAACAAGAGGCATTGTTCGTCTGATATAACTTTACTCTCTGGTTCATGTCGGCTTTCATTTATGTATTTATTGGGGTTACGCTTTTGGGAGGCCTTCAAAGGCGGCTCCGGCTGATGGCCGCTACCCCTCGGAGGTGCCATAAACTCCACAGCCTGCATGCGAGGGCTGGGGCCACCTGTTTGCCACAGTTCATGGATGACGCGGAAGGATATCCGGTACCAATGAAAGCATGCATTGTGCACTAGGGGGCTGGCACGGGCGCCCAAAGGGTGCCCGGGTCCTCGTATGCTACCTACAGAGTTCTCTTGCTGTTTATGGAAAGCTCCCTTGCCTTGTATCTGGGGGCTGGCTGGGGGCAGGGAGAGTTCTCTTGCTGTTTATGGAAAGCGCCCATTTAGTCCCTTGCCTTGTATCTGGGGGCTGGCTGGGGGCAGGGAGAGTTCTCTTGCTGTTTATGGAAAGCGGCCATTTATTCCCTTGCCTTGTATCTGTCTTGTATCTGAGGGCTGGCTGGGGGCAGGGAGAGTTCTCTTGCTGTTTATGGAAAGCAGCCATTTAGCCTTGTATCTGAGGGCTGGCTGTGGGCAGTGGGAGTTCTATTGCTGTTTATGGAAAGCGCCCATTTAGTCCCTTGCCTTGTATCTGAGGGCTGGCTGGGGGCAGGAGAGTTCTCTTGTTGTTTATGGAAAGCGGCCATTTAGTCCCTTGCCTTGTATCTGAGGGCTGGTTGTGGGCAGGGGGAGTTCTCTTGTTTTTTAGGGAAAGCGGCCATTTAGTCCCTTGCCTTGTATCTGAGGGCTGGCTGGGGGCAGGAGAGTTCTCTTGTTGTTTATGGAAAGCGGCCATTTAGTCCCTTGCTTTGTATCTGAGGGCTGGCTGGGGGCAGGGGGAGTTCTCTTGCTGTTTATGGAAAGTGCGCTCTAACGCTCTTCTTATCCGCCATCTCTCCACAGAATGCACCTGCTATTGGCCTTCGCTCTCTTTGCACCGACGGTCTCCTCTGCTGGTGAGTCTCCATGCCTTCTGTCCTGCAGTCCTAATGCCTTGGGGAGGGCAGAGGGCCTTTGACAAATGTAGCCTCTCAGCTCTGGCTCCCATGAGGGTGGGCAGGGGGCAGAATGGGGCCCACTGTTTGTTATGAGCATCCCTGGCGCTTATGTTGCCCTAAAAAAGGGGGGTTGGCCAACTTCTAGGCACTCCAGTTTCATTAGAAACGGGATCTAATGCATGGGGAGATTAAGTTATTTGCCCAGGATCACTCATTTTAAAGTGAGGAATTGGGATGCACATATGACTATTTAACCATGATCTCGGGCTAATGCCTGGACCACAAATCAGCTTCACCATTAGACCTCATCTCAGTTTAACCGCTAGAACACATCTCAGCTAAACTACGACCACATCTCAGCTTTGTTACCAAAGCGCATCTCAGTTTCAGCATGGCGCCAAGTGTCAGCTTAACCACTAGAGAGACAAAGTCTCAGCTTTGTCACTTGAACACATCTCAGCTTGGCCAGTTGATCGGGTCTGAGCTTAACAGTGGAGCACTTCTCAACTAAACCACTAGACATCATCCCAACTTTGATGCCAGACCACATACCAGCATCCCTTGATGACCACATTCCAATTTACTCCTAGACCACATCTCAAGTTAACCACTCAACCACATCTCAGCTTCACTGCCAGACAACAGCTCAGCTTAACCAATAAACAGTCTGTGCTTTTCTACTAGACCAAAATCTCAATTTAGCCACTAGGCTAAATGCCTACGTTCTCACTTGACCAGCACTAGATTACACGCCTAGGTTCCCACTAGACCACATCTAAATTTAGCAACTTGATATAACTCCAACATTCCCTCTAGACCACATCTAAATTTAGCCACTAGATTACACTCCAATGTTCCCACTCATCTAAACCTAGCCACACGATTACACTCCAGCGTTCCCACTAGACCACATCTAAATTTAGCCACTAGATTACACTCCAGAATCCCCACTAGACCACATCTAATTGTAGCCACTAGATCACACGCCTACATTTCCACTAGACCACATCTAAATTTATCCACTAGATTTCACTCCAACATTCCCACTAGATCACATCTAAATTTAGCCACTATATTACATGCCTACGTTCCCACTATACCACATCGAAATGTAGCCATTATACCACACTCCAATGTTCCCACTAGACCACATCTAAACCTAGGCACTAGATTACACTCCAGCAATCCCACTAGCCCATCTAAATTTAGCCACTAGATTACTTGCATATGTTCCCACTGGACCAGATCTAAATGTAGCCACTAGATGACACGTCTATGTTCCCACTAGACCACATCTAAAAGTAGCCTAGATGACACACATATATTCCCACTAGACCAGATCTAAATTTCGCCCCTAGGTTTCACTTCAGTGTTCCGACTAGACCACCTCTAACCATAGCCACTAGATTACACTCCAGCGTTCCCACTAGACCACATCTACATTTAGCCACTAGATTACAGACCTATGTTCCCATTAGACCAGATCAAAAGCTAGCCCCTGGGTTTCACTCCAGTGTTCCCACTAGACCACATGTAACCATAGCCACTAGATTACACACCTGCTTTCCCACTAGACCACATCTAAACCTAGCTACTAGATTATACTCCAGCATTCCCACTAGATCACATCTAAACATGGCCATTAGATTACTGGCCTACGTTCCCACTAGACCACATTTAAATTTAGCCACTAGATTACACGCCTACATCCCCACTAGACCACATTTAAACCTAGGCACTAGATTACACTCCAGCAATCCCACAAGACCACATCTAAACATAGCCACTAGATTATACTCCAGCATTCCCACTAGGCCACATCTAAACCTAGGCACTAGATTACACTCCTGCAATCCCACTAGACCACATATAAACATAGCCACTAGATTATACTCCAGCATTCCCACTAGACTGCATCTAAATTTAGCCACGAGATTACACGCCTACGTTCCCACTAGACCACATCTATACCTAGGCACTAGATTATACTCTAGCCTTCCCACTAGATCACATCTAAATTTAGCCACTAGATTACATACCAGCATTCCCACTAGATCACATCTAAATTTAGCCACTAGATTACATGCCTACGTTCCCACTAGACCACATCTAAATGTATCCATAAAACTGCATCTCATCTGTTCCACTGGACAACTCCGCCCAATCAATCACTAGGCCATATCTGCACTTAGCCATTAGGCCACACATCACCCCGACTATAGGACTTCGTCATTATAATCGGTAACTTTATTTGGATAACTAAAACAACGAATTAAAGTACAGACATTAAAAAAATACAAAATTACATTGAGCTAAAAAGCAATTACCTGTTGAAAAACCTTTATTCGACAAAAAGTCATCAGGTTCAAACACATCATAAAATACATAATATTGATATGATAAAACCTACACAAGAAAACATTAAAATTAGAATTCTTCCATATCTCAAATGATTACATCAAAAACATTATTAAAAGACATTTAAAACTAGGAGAGCTATGCTCAAAGCCTACGACGCTTATTGATTTCGCAACACCAATGCAAAACTAACGGAGGAAATCATCACTTTATCAATATCTTCCTCCCAAGCAGCCAGGCTCTAAGCCAATAACGAGCATCAGCACACATTACTAAAGGAATAGAACACCTGCTTAAAAATAGCAATGCTGGTCCAAGTGAGTAAATACCAGCCTCCAACAGGATAGGTCTCAAATACACCCGCCTTAGCCACAAAGTCGCCATGCTGAGAAAAAGCAATTAACCCACACATAAAAGAGAAAAAAAGCAATTTAAAAGGTGCAACATTCCCTAAAAGAATTTCTGAAAAAAGCCTCTACAACAGTATTAAACTATCCAATACTGTATCCATCAAATGACTGCTACTTTGATGTGAAAACAGTATTCAAATAGCCAGCAGAGGAGAAGCTCAACGTTCCTTCAGTACCGCTGCCCATACCAAGTTCTATTCAAATTAACAGGCAAGCTGTACGTATATCAATCGGCATGCCAATCTCTTAAAGCGCAGTATCTAAAACAAAGTGCATTTTCTTCCCCTCCAATACCATCAAACAACACAACAAAATGTCCGGTGGCGTCGGATTGGCAGTTCTCCCAAAGTAGGAACTATAACGAACCAGTCCCACATCCACCAGATTAGTATGTTTGTTGATCACTCTCTTATGACCCTTAAGCGCCTGCTTAATGTAGATACCAAAATGTGATGTAATATAAAGTGGTCTTATATAACGCATTTCTGCCAATAATGTTGGCCTGGCTGCGCATGGCTCTGTAAGAAAGGAGGGCAGGGTGTGTTAGTCGGATAGCCGGAAGGCAGATGCAGAAACCTTTGGTGTTGATAGATGCAGGTTAGAAATACCTGTTATGTGTGCCAATAGGAAAGTCTCTATGCGGTGTGTGGTTGGTACCAACAGGCAAGACAGGTTAGCCATACGGGCAGCCATCGGATTGGGGTGTGAGAAGAATTGACAGCATGGGTGTTGATAGAAGATGGGACTATATCTGTAAACCCAGACTATATGAGGTATAGGAATCAATAAAACATACACGAGGACTACCCTGCAGTGTTGAGTGCAATCGTTTTTTAGGATCCATTTTAAAGTGCAAGGTTTTACAGCTTCATAAAGTGGAAAAAAAAAGAAAATGCCGGCCGTCTCCACAGCTTTATGACCACCTGGGAAGATTGGGCCATGCAGCTGAGTTCTAGACCAGCTCCTTGTCACCGTTTTTTAACTGTACCAGATTAAGTCTGAATCTCACACGCGCATATATCCTCGAGACCAGCGGAGCAAATAATCGGCTCGTGCATTTGTTAAGTTCATAATTCTGCTATAGATCACATTGTTCACTTTCAACGAATCCACACCAGCATGATTTTCCTCTAAACTCTAGAACCGTCCGCCTCTGTCTCTTGGGCCACCTCATATCAGATAAGGGTGCTGTACTTACAAAATGTCGGCCATATTCCTCTTTGGGGGGTAATGATTGTGCTGCCTTCATCCATGGGGTCTTTAAGTAACCATCACTTGTGCTTAGGTTTCTTAAGGGGGCATGAGATAATATTGATCTAAGGGTTGTCTCTCTGTTCAACAAGAATATTGCTAGTGCCACCCGCATATCATCTTCCAACAAACCTTCAAAAGGGCCGCGTAAGAAGGTGCAGAAGGTGGAAGCGACAATATTTTTTTAATAAGCCCTGGAAGTGAAAAGGGCTGGCACTGTTTGGCTGCACACTGCTTGTGCTCCGTGGAATTGTGTGAAACTACCTTCAACTTGGAACTTTTCTTGCATCGAAGAGCGAGGAGGAGCGGGTCCTTTAATTCTTCTGAGAATCACCTGATCAGCTGACTGCACACGTAGTGGGCGTGCCCCTACAAAGGAGCCAGCCCATGGCCCTTGCGGCGAGAAGCCCTGGAAGTGAAAAGGGCTGGCACTGTTTGGCTGTTCGGCGTGGACGGCTGCCGGGTGTCTGAAATCCAAGGCCGACTCGCTTGAGAGTTTTGGGCGCCCGTACCAGTCCTGAACGGATCGTAAAAAGAAAGGTGAGCTGAGCGACTAAGACCCTGATAAGGGGAATAAGTGAAGAAAAGTACAACACTCCTTGCTAATGACAAAAGTTGTTGTAAACCTGACCTTGGGAGACTGCGGGAGTTTGACTCCTTTGATCCCACTGGTTCCTACAATTTGAAGATAGCAGGGGGTCCCGAATATCCATCGAATTGGCCTGTACAATTTGTACAATTATACACACTTCGCACCCCGCAGCTTCCTCTGTCCCCCTCCCCTGCCTTAAAACCTTAGGTGCGGGATGTCCGCCTTACAGGGGAAACAGCGTCTGAAACAAACACTATGCTGCAAGCCATCGCCTACTGATAGACCTGACGGCGACGCTCAAATTCATCCACAGACTAAACAACAACTGCAGCGATGGAAATCTTTAGTAACGGCAAATAAAAACAAATCTACCCATTCGACCAACCCCACCTCTGACCCAGCGGGGCGGACAAACACTGTTAGCATGGTCCTGTTTGGCGATTCATTACAAGGCCAAAGTGTGGAAAGAATTGAAACTAATGACCAGTACATCAATGCAAAGGAGATGGGCCTGATCCCACACATCACCCACATGGTCTTTGGGCAATCGCACTCTGCATACTTCGCTCGATCGGCGAGCTGTCCCGTAGCCCTATGCTTGGACCCCCAATACATGGAAGAAGCCCGAGATGGAGTTCCTATTTGCTGTTGTGTGAGTTCTAGCATTGGTGAGTGTGAACCGATACTCTCTGGCCCTCCTCGCAGACCCTCCCTCACACCAGGAAGTGGTGCAACTGTAGGTGACGAATTGCAAAATACGACGTACCCGGCCCCACAGATTGAGGTCTCTAGGAGTTCTTCGCCCAAATCCAGAGAGACCACCCCGTTGATTGCACAAAAACGATCAATGGTGGGTGATGAGATGGCCACAAGTACACCCGAAACAGAACGCCATGAAGAGGAACTTTGCAACGTGACTTATAGAAACGCGGAGATGACTGACATCGCCTCATTGATGTACCCAAGAAGCAATGACAGTGATCATAATGACAATCCGCATCTGTTTAGGAGTCCCCCCAGCGAGGCCACACAAAATGATGACAAACTTTTCACACAAGCTCCCCATTCTGCAATGGTGACCTTATGCAGTACGGAATCTACCTCTAATGAACCAAAAAGAAGATATTCCTTAGATCTAGTAAATAAAATACTAAATGACATCTCTCTGATAAACAAAGCACGCAGCGACGTCTTTAAAGATAACGCAGCTGCTGCGAGTCATAAAACATGTGCTAAAATGGCAATCGAAAACATTGCAGACGCAATGAAGAAGACACTTTGTGCATCACCATTATCTAAGTGGAAAAATGCCTACGGAAAACGAAGGCGCATTGAACATAGTGTGTCACCCACTCTGCCGTGCTCACAGAGGAAAGGCCGGCAAACAATGGATGCACCTACAAGGCGATCTATTACTTCATCTTTAGTTGAAAGAGGTGATTCCAATACAAGAAAGATTAATACCTTATCGTCCTCGTCCTCTGATTCGTCCGGCTCGTAACATACCTTTATCCATTCAAGGCACTCTAAAACTCGACAATATCTAAGAACACAATGCAAGACTAAGGAGAACAGCTCGGAGCTGGTAGGTTGCTTAATGAGAGAGATCCAACCACTGGTCATGTCATTGCTTGGCATCTCAATTGCACCATTCTTAAAATTATATGAGCAAGTGGATGGGAATCTTAAAGACCTAACCACCCTGGTTGCGTTGATAAATTCAAAACTGGTAGGCATTGATATGGAATTTACATTAACCAACCAGCTACAACGGGAATCTAATAAGAGAATTGAGGCCACCCTAAATTCAATGATGGATCAAATAGAAATGAATGGGCTGGAGAAGAAGATGTTAGCCGATATTACTAGAGAAGCTCTAAACCTCCTCAAAGTTAAGAAATCTGCTACTGAACCAATAAGAATGGAGACTAACTCAAAATCAATAGAACAGGAGCCGAGTTCTTCAGCCACCATATAAAGTACTCATTGCTTTGTTGCCAGGAATTTTACCGCAACTGTAGGGGTCTGTCTGACCAATCAAGCATGTTGCTCTCAAAGCAGAAACGTCAACAAGAGCGACATCCTGACACCTCAAATAGACCTAACCATGGATGCCGTGAATCCACAAGACCCAGCCTTAGAGAACCATAGACTCACCCCACATCAATCAGGAGCGAACCAGGAAGCCCTGAAGGTGAACAAAGCTTCAGCAATTCATGCACAAAACATTCCTCCAAGAATATCTGAACAAGAGACAACGGAAAGAGGTCTCACCCCTGGTCATTCAAACAAACCATGCTTTGATAGCATTTTGGAGCAAACGAGATCAGTGGCTAACCTTGCCTCCAGCGACCCACAAACGCCAACTACCTCAACTGATCCTGGCAGAGGTGAAGCCAATCAAGTCATCGAATTAGGTAATCTTGACATAGAAGATGAGAGGAACAATGACATCTTTCCAATCTTCAAGGGGAGTAGAAGCCTATTGACTGAAGAACCTAAAGATCTGGTCACTAAACCCATGCAAGTAAAAAATACAAAAAAACAATGTATTAAAAAACTCTGACGATGCAATAACTCCAGAAAGTTCTTGCATAACATAAAAACTGTAAATGTTACGGTTAATCAGAACTTAAGCGAAGCAAAAACAAATCTGGGAAAGATGACCGCAAATAAGGGTACGGCGAATGAACTTCAGGAGTCGAAAGCTGCAGAAGTAAATGAGGGCGAGGACCAAATTAAGGAACTGATGGAATTGTCCGTCTACGAAGAAATAGAAGTGACAGGAGACGAGATCATTGGCCCATCCGCACCGACCCCAGCAAGCTCAAACACTTTGGCGCGGGAGGCTGCAAAAGCATCAATGGAAGAATGCACCTTGCCACTGTTGTCAGTACCCCTTGAAAAATCCACTCAAAGAACATGCCTGATGATTCCGAAGCCCACACAGGAGAAAGAAGAGCCAACCTCCGTTGTTAGCCCGACCTTTCTCACAATGAAAGAAAGACGAGAAAGGTTAATCATGAAAAGAAATGATTTTGGAATAACAGAGAGAAGTGCTCTCAAATTCACATCTCAACATACACCGATGATTAACAATCATGGAGGTCAGACCAATAATCGCAATTTTGATACAGTTAAACACCGAGAGATGGGTGACTACAGGAGCTGGGAAGCTGCGCAGATTCAGGCGCAACAGAATTCATCTTCACGATCAACGCACCCTACAGTACGCTTAGACAATAAAAACAGTACATCAATACATAAGGTGAAAGTGGAAAGAATTGAGAGTCGTGACAATCTCATCTTGAATCGAAATAACGTGCTACGCCTTCTACACTGTGTACCTTACTTAAGGACTATACAATCCAATGACATCCAAACTGTAGAATTCCCTCAAGAAGGTTGGAATGACCAAGTGATCCTACATCTGAGATCAAGAATGATCACAAGTATCATTCTCGAGGCGACGCCTGAGTTGATGTCGCTGGGATTTAACATTTTTGAACTAGTGAACAAAGGGCCTCACAAAGACCCTAGATCCATCTCCCCAGAACCCCAGTTAGATCTCAGATTAGAGAAGAAAGTAAGAGTGAGTGAGCTCCTGGAATGAATGCCTTAAGCTGCTTCACAAAAGGGCATTAGAGGCCCTGTAACAGATGATGACCATAAAAATTCAAACCAGGAGTCCAGTGACTTGGCAGATCAAATTCAAATAACATTCACCAACATCCAAACACTTAGTAACACAAGTAGAATAAGTGATGATAGAAACATCGAGAATATGGAATCTACCAAGTGGGGATGGCTAGCATGTGCCTTGAACAAGACAACTCAAAGCTAACGCCAACCAGAAGAAAAAACCCTACTATATAAGTTTGGATCATGGAACACAAGAGGATTCTCGCACCTGTTTCAAGAGAGTTGACTAGCTAGCCTCGACGTAGTGTGTTTACAAGAGATGTGGTTGGTTGAGTGCCCAACTGTAGGCGAGTATAAAGTCGCCTTCAACCCTGCGATTAAACAAATAACGGGCATGCCCATGGCAGGCCTTCTAACCCTTGTAAAAAAAAGTTGTGGCTTTCACATTATTAATACCAAGAATCCGACCCCCTACATTCAGCTGACATCTATTAGAAAGAAGAACGAAGACAACAAATTGATACATATTATGAATCTGTACTGGAATCATAGAGCGGCTGGCACAACTACCTATATAGATCAAGTATCAACCATCATAGATGAGTGGCGAAAGGAAGATCCTATGGCCGATATTATGATATGCGGAGATCTAAACCTGAACTGTTTAATGACATCCAACGACCCAAAACTGAACAACACAGCTAATATACAACTAGCAAGACAGTGGACACTAGAGATGGAGCTAAGAAACATGGCGTTGTTGAATGGAAACATTGCTGGTGACATCCCGGCCAAACCAACCTGGGCCAGAGGCAACCAGAACTCCACACTGGACTACTTCTACATCAGCGAGAAACTACATCAAAATCCCAAATCACTGTTGGTGTACTCCATGTCCCATAGTGATCATGATCTAGTGATCCTGTCTGTAGCCCTCACTGACGGACTTAAACCACTGGCGTGGATGTTTCCAATTATGGTTGAACCCAATAGAGTGAGGCTGAGACTAAAAGAGATGGACGTCAAGACCATTATAAGCTTGTATGTGGAGGAGCAAGATGAAACCAAGTACAATCATCTACTAGCCTCTTACAAAGAAAACAAACGTGGCTTTAAAGCCCATGGGTTTGTCCCAAAACACAAGTTCGACTTAGAAGTGATGAGAAGGAAGAGAGAAATGAGAATGCAAATAAGGCACTTGTCAACAGTGGACAGTAAATCATACCTAACTGCAAAACGCGAATGTAAGCAAAAATTTAAATATTGACTTAGATCCCACAAAGCAGTAATGGTGCAAAAATATTCAGAACTAATGATGGAGAAACTTCAAAATAAAAACCTGTCGGAGTTCTGGAAAATGATCAACAATGAAGGCGCACCGCAAATGGCACTGTTGGCCAATGTAATAACAGAAGCCGAATGGGTGAAACATTTCTCCACATTATATAACAAAAGAGGAGACGCAAGAACGAGATCAGCCCCCACACTCAACAACTGGAACCTAAATTTTGAGAAGAGTGAAATTGAGATAATAAAAAAAGCTAGTTCCTCAAGAGCCCCAGGACCTGATGGTCTAACGAATCATACCATCAAACAGAACCCGGAACTATGGACGGAGTTATGTTACACCTTGTTCAAGAGGATATCGGCAACCTGTAAAACCCCTAAACAATGGAAAAGCGCGATTATTATTCCTCTCTTTAAGAAAGGTAATCGCGCCGACCCCAAAAACTATCACCCCATAGCACTCCTTGGTGTGCTGGGGAAAGTCTATGCGACTCTTTTACAGCAACAACTAGTCAAATGGGCAGCCAAATCAAAGAACATGGATCCACGGCAGACGGGTTTTGTCAAGGGTGTAGGCTGCGGGCTGAATCTCCTCCTGATAAATGTACTCAAGATGGAATCTATAAGGACCGGTACCAAAGTGTATCTAGCCCTAATAGACTTGTCCCACGCCTTTGATAGTATAGATCGAGAACTATTATGGGACAAATTGAAGATGTGGGAGTGCCCAGAAAACCTGTTAGCACCTATCCAAGAACTCCATAACGGAACCAGCATTCAAGTCCGTCTAGACCAAAAAGGCACCTTGTCTGAGGCAATTAACACCTTTTGTGGCATAAAGCAGGGCTGCCCACTGGCCGCATGCATATTTAATCTTTTTTTATCTGACATTGGAAGATCCATTAACAGCGTTCGATCTTTCTCGCCAAGTATAAACGGATCCCAACTAAGTTGGATGCTTTACGCAGACGACTTAATATTACTGGACACTACACCAATAGGCCGGCAGCGAAAGATGGATGCTGTGGAACGGTATGTAAGAGCAAATGGCCTACAGCTTAACAACAGAAAGTGTGAGGTCTTGACCCTGCAAAACCTGAAAACTTTAAAGCAGAAAAAAACCAAATGGTACTTAGGGAAGGAATGCTTCAGTAACGTGATAAACACAAGATACCTGGGCATGCAAATCAACGCAAATCTAAATGACAGTCCTTGGGTAGAAGTTACCAAAACAAAATGTCGTCAATTTGCATGCCAAGCCAGTGTCCTACACAAGAAATGTGGAAAATTTTCCATGAAACCAGTAAGGAATTTCTATTGCCAAAAGGTAGTACCGGCTCTAATATTTGGCGCGGAAAATGCATTTGGATGCTCTTTTGATGTATGGTCAACCCTAGAGAACATGTTCTGGGTAAGAGTCTTGCAACTCCCGAAAGGAACTTCTACTGCCTGCATCAGACATTAACTAAATCTAATTTCAATCAATGCACGTGTCAGCTGGAATCTTCTGAGTCTCTTTCGGAAGGTGACAGTAGAGAAAGTGGCGGTGCAATTCGAAATACTGCATAACTCAGGTAAAGGAAATCCTGCGTGCTTTATGACACTCTGGCATAAACGATGTGAAGAAATCTTGGAGTTTCATGACATAGATGTAAAAACACTACACGATAATCCAAATTTGGCAAAATCTAAAATCTGCAGATTAGACTGGATTTTGACCGGGACCCACAGAAATTCTAACATTCTGATGAAGGATGTTCCGAATGAACCCAGACACTTGAACACACTGCAGAATCACATCGAACTGTGTCCAGGCAACAGCAGTAGACTCTTTTTTATAAAATTCAGTTTAAATGCCCTCAAAACCAAGGAGTGGCTAAGTGAACTACGAAAATCAGAAGCCACTACTACTGAGTGTAGATTCTGTAAACAAGAGAAAGAAACTTTAAAACACCTGACACTGTTCTGCAAGAGCCTGCTCCCGCAAAGATCACAGACTCTGGGGCCTCAGCTAGCAAAATATCGAACCCCAAGTGTGGAGGAGTGGTGGAAAGCACAATTTGATTGCCGAGAGAGGCACCTAAACTATGCACTAATCCGATTTCTGAATTTGCTGGAAAAACTGTTGGTGTAATAACATAGAAGTTGGGGAGTGTGCTTCTGATAAAGCTCAAAGTGCGGCAAATCAGGACTAAAGACCAAGAAGGAGCATGATGTTTTAGTGCCAATGCTGGGATGAGCGATTGGTCAATGCTCGAGATTTGAAATCTCGTACGCACAAATGGAATGTGGAATGTAGAATGTGGAATCGCTGAAATGATAAATAATCTTGTTTTATCTGTTTTAAAGGCTAAATCTAGCCAATAAAAATAATTAAAAAATATATATATATTATTTTTGACTACTTGTCAATGCACCAGATGCCTGCTCCATATGGTACAAAAGCTTTGACCTTTGCCTTATAGACTTTCAGCGTCATGTTTATAGATTAATTGGCATCATTTCCACCAAACTAAATATGTCATTCACACTTTGTGCCATCTTCAATACTTGTCTTTCCTATTGGTCATCACCCCTAAGGCCACACATTCTGCTCTACCATTGAGTGCCAGTCCACCCTACTTTGAACCTATGGCATGGGCTATTTCTGCTTTAGTCTCTATGGCCAAGGTCACTGATTGAAACAGACTGATTTCCAGACCCCAGTCTGATATGTAATGAGGATACACTGATATCAATTGCTGGAGTACATTAGGGTTTCTGGCAATCAGCACTGTGTCATCAGTATACCCAGACAAGGGATATTTGACTCTCAATACCATTGGGACATCGATTTCTGCTGCCTTAAGTAGCTCATTAAATGAGTTAGGATAAAATGTTAGAAAGCGGTGGGGCACGGAAGCCCCCTCCCGTATCTGCGACATACGTTAAATCTATCCGTGCAAGCGCCTCCTGGGCATAGCCTACACATGCTGCATTGATAATATGCAGTTCCATCAATAGGTTCTAGAGATCAAGCGGCAAATCCCATTCACCTCCAGATATCTCACAGCATCCCCCGACCGACCGAGTCAAAAGCCATTGAGGGACCCATGAAGGCTCAATGAACACTTCCACTCAATTTATTTTTATTTGTATTGCGTTTATAAACCGCACTGGTAGCCCGGGGGCATCGAGGCGCTGTTACAAGAAGGTGTCTTGGTTACAGGTACATACTTTGCTTACAGGTTACAATCAGTGTGACAAAATTGAGATGAATCAGTACAGCATACAGTGGTTACAGGTAATTTAGTTACAAGGTACTGTTACACTCATCGTATTGGAGTATGTTGGAGTGTCTGGTTTAGATGAACAGTATTTTTTTACTTGCCTTGCCAAAGGATGGGTGGGATGGTATACCTCTGAGATGGGGTAGCAGGGAGTTCCTTCGGGTAGCAGCAATGAAGGGGAAGCCGGAGCATCCGGCCTGTGCTCTCAGAATGTAAATATATTCTTCCTAAATCAAGTGCAGATTTAAAGTTTAATAAAGTTCCCCCGTCACACCCGAGGAGCCAGAATATCATTGCCTTCCACCAACTCCATCATCCTGGGTAGAATTATCCTCCCTTATATCCGTTTAGAGTAATCCAATCCAAGGATCGGCCAATAAGAGGTGGGTTCTTCCTTACAGCCCTTGATATAAATCGGGGCTACATCGCCATCGGCCTTGACACAGGTGGGTTCTGACCATTGGCAACTGCATTAGATGCACTCAGCAATATTAAACTCCATACTTCACTATCCATTTTAAAGAAGTCAACTGGGACGGAGTCAGGGCCTGGAGCTTTACCTGACTTCTGTAGGATAATTGCCTCCTTGAATTCCTCAAGGGTAAGTGCGGACATTACATCTAGTGCTATTATTATCTTCTCTTGAGAGATGAAAGGGTGGGGAAAGAGGCCCGCCTCTGTCCAATTCGTTCTTCCCTGTTGAGTTTATAGCCCCAAAATACTTAATCTATTAAGAAGCGGGATGTGTGAGACTACTATCTTTCCATCTGCTACGTAAGTGCCATGAGCTACCAATTCCCAGAATCTCCTTGAATTGTGATCTCCTGCAGCCAACTCTTAAAAAAGAACAAAAACAGCCCTCTTCCTTTTGTGCTAGTTTTGCTTTCTTGAAATTCAGTTTTTAAGAAAGTCCTCTGTATTTCCTGCTGGTTACCAGGTGATTTTAAAGCCTTGTTCACACTCTATTGAAAAAACACTTGTTCTTTAGGGTAGCCACCTTGTAACTTCACTTATTTAAAACTATTTGTGTCACGAGATTAACTACAGCAACATAAGCCCTAAAATATCAGTTGGGGTCTCACGTTCATCTGTTCTTTTTGCTATATCCCTCACACCCATCGCACAGATGTACGATCTTGTGTCGTTGCCATGTGGGTCTGTACCAGTTTATCCATCACCGATGGCTGTTAGTTGGCCCTCCCGAATATTTTCACCAGCCCTCTGTTTAGTGATGTCATTTAACTCCAACGTTACTGCAACAGAAAATGGCCACTGCCAGGAATACCCTGAACTTCAAAGTAAGTTGCTGACGACAATGCCAGAGTCGCAGTGATGTTATTGACCATTGAGATCCCCCTTGCAGCTACAAAACTCTACCTGTGCGATCAGCCGTAAAGTGACCACTAAGGGGACGCAAACACATTCATAGTGGAAAGTGTGTCTTTTCAAACCCCTGTTATCTAACCCATCGGCAATAATGTATTGTGTGGGGATGACATATACGGAGTCCTCATTATGGTAAAAAAAGCCATCTGGCAAACCTTGCCTAAATTTGCATTGAAGACACCCCAATAAACTTTAGGTATCTACCTGCTAATAGACTCTGCTGTGTTCCGACTCCTTCTTCCATTTCAATAAATGCTGTATCTCTGTTTGTGGGATCCGTCCGGCTGTAGTGTTGCCGTGACGCTTCTCGAGTGTAAGTTGTGTTGCGTAAAAAAAATCCAAATTAATGGGTACGCATATCAGTAGCCGCAAGACTCTCGTCCCCTAGATTTTAAGCCTTCCAAGACTATTTCATTCACAGCCCAAGTTTCTCCCATCAATATAACATACATCCAGGGACGGAATTTGGGGGCAGCCAGGGGTAGCAGCTGCTACCCCAGGCTACCCCTCTGCTACCCATAGACCGGTCCTCGCTACCCCTGAACCACTGGACAAAGAGACAGTGGCAAGAGCAGATATCGGTGCTGCGCCTGAAAAAGGCATTTGTAAATGCAGCTAAATGTGCCATAGCTTTTTTCAGCTGGAATCTAGATCTCGTTCGCTGGAGAAATAGCAGGGATGCAGGAAAAACCGTGAAGCCGCCATCACTAACAGGTTGTCAGTCTATTAGTGAAGAATGCCTGAATGGTTGGGTTCAGCGGCAGGGCTGTTTGTGCAGCTCATACCCAGTAGTGCAGCAACAGGAAGGTTACGAGGGGTATGTCTAGCCAGCTGGGAATAGGTAAGAACAGCCTGCAGTACTCAGTCACAGCACAGCATGAACGCAAAGCTCATCAGTGTTTCTCTTTGCATATGCAGTGAGCCACTGTGCTTCTGATGAGGGGTGTGCCCCAGTGGCTTCTGCCACCAATCCTGCCTGGGCACTGTGTGACCTGACCCAGATCTGCCAGACCTGCATCACAGGAACAGTGTAGATAGACGTAAGGTGAGATAATTAATCTACATGAAGTTGCCCTCCGCCTTTGAAATAAACCATCTGTTGCTTCCTCAAGCAAAAAAAAATTATATCTGGAAGGATAACTCGGGGACAACGCACTTGCTTTGGGAACAAGAGGATGCAGTGCAACATGGGTTCAGTTCCTGTTCCAGCGCTTGGAAGCTGGAGGACGCTGGCATTAAGCAAGATAAAAAGGACCAAAGAAAAGGGCTGATATCATAGCGCTGCTGCTGTTTACATTTAAAAATAAAACATAAACTGCAATTACTGTGACCTGCAACACATCCTTCCCCTCTAACACCCATCTAACAAAAAAACTGTGGGTTACTAACCAAATAGGCAATACAGAAAGGTGATGGCTGGAAGGTTTCAAATCATTCATGACCACTGGCACAGCTCTGGGCAATCCTTCAGACCATGGTGTTTCTGGTTGGAGATTTGTGGGTCAGTTGCTGGTTCCAGTCTGTGCTCAGACACTTGACAGGCACTGGATGCCTGTGCTCTGGGGTCTACGCCTCTTCGAGATGCTCTGTTTACAGTTTAGCCCGAGTGATGTACAATAGTCCAGGTTGTTGTGTTGGATGTCTGCTTACATTCACAGTAATTTGGTAATATGGGCCTATATGCACTGCCAAAATAGATCACCATATTAACGCTTCATATGGTGATCTTTTTTTGTATGAAATGTGTATCATATCACAGTGATATTGCAATCATATGTTTCTTACTGTACTGAGGAACAATGCTATGTAATGCATCTTCCTGTTTTGTCAACAGATGAAAGGTCATGTACATCACTTCCTGTGATGTCACTCGTGGGTGCGGTCAAATGAAATCACTTTCTGTGATGTCACCAGGGGGTGAAGGGTCATGTGATGTCACTTCCGCTAACCCTGGCATTTTGGTGAAATGACGTCCCTGCATACATCCCTTTAACAAATGATTAAAAATGCCGTAGTATGAACCAGGGATGACATTCTGGCTACATTCCAGGATGCCATTTTTCCCTTTTGCTTCTAACCAACTGTCTGATCTGTATAATCTGTGTACACACATCGGAGAGCTCTAAGATCTCCTCAAAAAGGTTAGGATCTCTAGAAGGTGACGTCAAAGTGGATTGACACCCAGTCTCGTCTACCATTAAACTAGACGCTATTGAGGCTATCTCACCCCAATCTGGAGTGATATAGGTCCACGTTTGCAAACTACCCTGGCAACACTATAGAGTCAGTCATTATCCTTCTTGGAGGTGAATACAGTATAAGTATCGCTTAGTGGGATTGCTGCAACAGCGTTAAGTGCAGCTAAAGCCAACGATCTGTATGATCGATACCGGATTGTATTTTCAGAGTCTTGTCTAGGAATACCCTGCTATGGGCTATATCCGGTTTGACTGCTACTTTTATTCTGCAATACTTTACATGACTCCATCTCCCTTAAACTAATAGACCCTGGAAGATAGAAGAAAGTCTATGTCTAAACTAGAATTTCCCCACTTTGCCATGTTCTTGCTAAACTCAAAGCTAATATTTATTGCATCACACTAGGCTGAATAAATGAAATGACAACATAATCGCCACCCCAGTCCCCCCACCTAGTTCCTACCCAATCAATTCTTCTAGCCATATTAAAATAGTCTGGATTAAACGGATTCCTGCTGTTGGTGGTATTTACTCAGTGAGATGCTTTGTTAATCAAGGATGTTGGAGAATCCAGGACATTCCGCTCCAAATCCGGTACGCCTGTTTTCACAACAGTGGTAATTGGAAAGCAACCCAGGGGAGCTTGATGGTGCAACATGACATGTTTACCAGCAAAGGCTTGGGGTTGGGATTCTGAATAACCAGGTGTGAAAACTGCCCATCCACAATACCTCTCTCAGCTTCCCCCTAGCCTCTCAGTGGGAGCTCCCGTTGTGCTCCCATTATGCGTTTGTGTAGCTCTAGAGAGAACGAATCTCTGATGGAGCCTTCATCTTAACTTAGTCTATCGGCCAAATTTCCATGTAGCCAACAGACCACAGCTCAACCTAACCACCAAACTACATTTGTACTGAACCACTAGCCGACAGCATAGCCACTGGATCCCGTTGACGTAATCTTTTAACCTCCTATCAACCTCACCACAGGACAACATCTAAGTGTTATCACTAGACAACATGCCAACTTAACTAATAGACCATTTGTCAATTCCAACCTCTCGACCGTGTAGAGGAGGTCCCAAGCATGACTCGAACCCAAATCGTTCATTTTGAAGTACCAGGAACTTTCATGCCGAAACGTCATGATGAGCAAATAAACGAGCAGAGAGCCGCAGTGTGGCTCTGCCCAGTAGCTTTCAGACAGACAGCACCTATTGAAGTACCTGCACATTAGAAACCTTGGACAGTAAACTACCCATTGAGGAAACCATATCGACAAGAGAGACAAACTGATGATTGCCAAAATACAATTCCTGAAGAAGCCAAGAAAGTCCTAAAGGAAGACGAATGGTGACGTCACAAGAACCCAGACTGACTCACATATAGAAGATATGACAACCTGCGAATGACGAAAAGAGACGAAACACCATGGATAAGGGACATCATGAATCTAAAGTGAAATAACGATGTCAAAGGTATGAAGCTTATGCCATGAGCACGATGAAGATATTCAGCCAGTTTACACGTGTACATATGCTTGGAACCGCAAGAAAGCTAAGAAAATCGTGCAGCTTGCTATGCTTAGTAGTAGGATAGATTGCGACAAGTGCCAGCTATACATATCTACCTCAAAAAGGAGTATTTTATATAAGTATACTTCCACTATGACAAGAACAGAATCAGCCAAAGGTTACTAAAGGTTTCAGCAGAGGAGCCCCTCAGCACGTAAATTGAAAACTAAAGACAGAGAGAAACTCAGATGCATGCAAAGCGTGCCAATGTCACGACTCGTAGGGATCACAACAGGTTTCCCAGTCCCCCCTCTATGGTGCCTAACCCCTCCCAATCTCATGCCCAGCTCCGGGATTTACCGGTATCCTCCTCATTTAGGTTGCCACTACATGGTCCCCGGCGTTTTGCAACCCGCCCGCTGCGGCGCCCGCTTCAGTGGCGTCTCCCATGGAGATTGAGGGATCGACTCTGTGCAGCCGCACTTCCGCATTCCAGGAATGCTTCACGTTCCCAAGACATGGCTGCTGGACACGTGACCCGGAGGGTGCGCACGCGTGCGGCACCAGATCACGTGACCGGAGGCTGCGGGTCACGTGTCCAGATGGGGAGCGAAGCGCCAGTATTTAAACAGCCGCGTCGGTGCAACCGGCACTTCACAGCTGTTTAAATCCTTGGACATTGTTCGGCGCTACGTACCTGATTTCTTGAATACCTGGATACCGACCTTGGACTGCTTTGTTTGCAGTGGTCCGGGGTTTCTGAGGGTCTGCGGTTCCGGAGGAAGAAGATCTCTCACCTGTGGCCTCAAGGGTTGCACAGGGAGTCTTTTTGCTCCTCCCTGTGTGGCACTTGTGGACAGAGGTCTCTCCTGACTACACGACAGTCAAGTCACAACAGACTGTGAAGCCAACCTGTCGTGTAGTCATGCAGGGAGCTGCAGATGAATCCCTGGCTGCTATGATCAAGCCATAACCGTGTTACGTGCTGATATGGCCGCAGCCACCACTGCCATACACCAGCGCCTGGACCATATCCAAAGCACCAGATACCCCTTGCCTCCCGATACTGAATTTAGGGACGTCCCATCGACTTCACAGCCCACGCCTCCTCCTGTCCTGCCATCCCAGGGTCCCATACCAGTGTTACTACCGTCCCCCTTCCCCTTGGCAGCTCCCGAAAGGTTTCATGGGGACCCCAGTAAGTTCAGGACCTTCTTGAACCAGTGTAAACTACACTTCCTGTGCAGACCCTGGGCTTTTCCAGACTCCACCACTAAGGCTGCCTTTACACTCTCCCACTTAGCTGGTACAGCTGCAGCTTGGGCCAATCCCCTCCTGGAGGAGGACAACCCTGCTCTTTATGACTTCGACCTATTGATTACGGAAATGTCAAGGGCGTTCGACACTCGTTATAAAGTACAGTCCCGTGAATTAGAACTCCTGGACCTGGGGCAAGGGAAGGGCTCCTTGATCGAGTATATCACTAGAGTCAATCAATTGATAGCAGAAACTTCCTGGTCGGAAAACAAGAGGTCCGTTGTGTTCTACAGGGGCCTAAGCAACGCCATGAAGGATGCTCTTGCTGTTGTTCCTTCGCTACCCACCACATTCCAAGACATATTGGACTTAGCCTTACAGGTAGACGCCCGGCGTTCAGAACGAAAGAACCAAGGCAGGTTTTCCTCCACTGCCCGGTGCCTCAGCTAACCCCAATACCACTCCTGAACCCATGCAGATAGGGGGCATACGGAACCCGATCACACCAGCAGAACGAGAGCGTAGAAGAACAGACAACGCCTGTTTTTATTGCAGGCTCCCAGGGCACTATGTCAAGGAATGTCCCCGCAGACCAAAACTCAAGTTCTCAGGTTTTCGGACCGCTCGACCCTAGACACGGGGGCTGGGTCGAGCACCTCTGGTTCTACCACGAATGCCACACCTGCTTTCGGTCGCATCAGGCTGATCCATGTACAAGCAGTTATCCAGCCCACGCCCGGAATCTCACACCCTGTTACCATCATCATAGACTCTGGGGCCACGGGTAACTACATCGACATCACCCTTGCGCATTCCCTGAACCTACCGCTCCTGGCCAAACCCTTACCCGAACCGGTACATGTGGTTGACGGCACCGCCTTAATATCCGGACCTATCAAACAACAAACGGCCCCGATGCTCTTGACAATCCAGTCAATCCACACCGGAACCTTGAGCTTCGATCTCATCGCGATGCCCCAATTCGGTCTTATATTGGGGATACCCTGGCTCCAGGAGCACAATCCGTTGATAGACTGGAAGGCTGGTTTAGTACACTTCGAGTCCGACCTATGTCAGCATTTCTGCCTTCCCGCCAACATCGGGGACGCTACACCCGTTCAAGCTCTGGGTTCCATTGCTCACTTGACCATCAGGGACGCCACAGCCTCGGGTTCCCCGGTAGAACACCACACAGTCGGCCTGGTTTCCACATCTGTACCGGCCCAGTACCAAGACTACACGGGGGTATTCGATCTGGGTTCATTAGAAGCACTCCCGCCTCACTGCCCATACGATTGCCCGATAGATCTGCTACCCGACAGTGTCATTCCCACGGGTCGGATCTACTCCCTTTCCCCCGCTGAAGATGTGGTTTTGAAGGAATATATCCAGAAGGCCCTCTGCTTAGGTCATATCCACCCCTCCACTTCTGCAGCTGCTAGCCCCATTTTTTTTGTCCCCAAAAAAGAGGTCGATCTACGTCCATACGTAGACTACAGATGGATTAATGCCATCACCGTGAAAAATAGGTATCCCATACCCTTGATCACGCCCCTGCTCGACTGTCTCTCCCACGCCTCCATCTTCACCAATTTGGACCTGCGTGGGGCTTACAACCTGGTTCGTGTATGCCCTGGCGATGAGTGGAAGACCGCCTTTTGCAATCGCTACGGATTGTATGAATATACAGTCATGCCCTTCCGTTTATGCAACGCTCCGGCCACGTTCCAGAGGTTCATGAACGACATATTCTCTGATATCCTGGACGTGTTCGTTGTGGTGTATCTAGACGACATACTGATCTTTTCTCGAAACCTGAGTGTACATGTACAGCACGTACGCGAAGTGCTCTCTCGCTTGCAGGCACACTCTCTCTTCGCCAAGCCAGAAAAGTGTCTGTTCCATACTGACTACAAGGAGTTCCTTGGTTTCTCTATCACTCCTGGGGGGCTGGCCATGAACGCTTCCAAGGTACGGGCCGTGTTGGATTGGCCTGTTCCGAAAAACCTGAAAGCACTGCAATCTTTTCTTGGCTTCGCTAACTTTTACAGGCGCTTTATTTCTGTGTTTTCTTCTCTGGTAGCTCCTCTCACCTCTTTGACCAACCCCCGCAGTCCTTTCTCATGGGCGGACACACACCAACAAGCCTTCGAAGCCTTGAAAACAGCATTTACCACCGCACCCGTTCAGCAGCATCCAGACCCGGAGTTGCCTTTCATCGTGGAGGCTGACGCTTCCTCCTTTGCTCTAGGCGCGGTTTTGTCACAGATATGCCCCTCCTCTGGCTGACTTCACCCTGTGGCCTTTCACTCCCGCAAGTTCACTGACGCCGAATCCCACTATACGGTGACTGAAAAGGAGCTCTTAGCAGTCATGGACGCTTTTCGTGTGTGGAGGCATCATCTATTGTGTGCTAAGCACCAGGTCACTGTGTATTCCGACCATCAAAACTTGCAAGATCTGGCCTCCCTGAAATGCGTCAACAGCAGGCAGGTCCGGTGGCACTTGTTCTTTGTTGCCTTCGATTTTGTTATCAAGCACCGTTCTGGCTCAGCTCACGGAAAGGCTGACGCCCTGTCTCGTTCCCCTGGGGGCGTGGCCTTACCTGTTTACCCCGACACTCTCCTGGACTGCGGCAAGGTAGTGTGTCTATGCACCCCATCCTTGCCCTTGCTCGATGCTATACGAAAGTGGGTTATCTTACACCCCGATCAACTATCCGAATGGGATCCGGTGTACCATGATGGCCTGCCCTTTGTATCGGATAGGTTGTTCCTGCCCACTACGGATACTTGCAACATGGCGCTCGAATGGTCCCACGATGCCCCTGTGCATGGACACCCCGGTCAATCCCGTACCTTGGCATTACTCAAACGATGGTGCTGGTGGCCTTCCATGAGGAAAGATGTAAAGCGCTACGTTAACACATGCGCCATTTGTACACGGTGCAAGCATCGTAGGGGTCGTGCTGTGGGTCTCCTTGCCCATTCCCCCCAGGCCCTGGCACACCGTGACCATAGACTTCATCACAGATCTGTCTCGGGTCCAGGGCTTTGACACTCTATGGGTGGTTATTGATTCGTTTTCCAAGATGGCCCGTTTTGTTCCCTGTAAAGGAATACCCACTGCCCCTGCCATGGCCAAGCTCTTCTTTGTTCACGTCTTTTGTCTCTTTGGGCTTCCGTCGGTCATCGTCTCGGATAGGGGTTCTCAGTTCACGTCACGCTTTTGGTGTGCAATGGCCAAACTGCTCGGTATAGACGTACGCTTCTCGTCGGCTTACCACTCTGAAACGGATGGTCAAACCGAGATGCTTAATCAGACCCTCAAGCAGTACTTGCGTTGTTTGACCCTGCAGCAACAGGCGTCTTGGTTGCGAGTGGTGCATCTTGCGGAATTCGCATATAACAATTCTGTCCACTCTTCCACTGGTTTCTCCCCTTTTTATGTACTCTACGGTCAGCATCCCCGTGTCCTGCCTATCCCTGATTTGTCCTCCACTGTTAACCCAGCCGCGGCTGCCTGTGTCAGGGACCTGGCCTCCGTCCATGCCCAGACCTCGACCCATCTCCTCGAGGCCCGGGCATCCATGAAGGTGCAGGCCGATAAGCGGCGGTTGTTAGCCCCGCCGTATGCCGTGGGGTCGCACGTCTGGCTCTCCACTCGACACCTGCGGTTGGTGGGGTGTAGGAAACTCCTGCCTCGGTTTGTTGGTCCTTATCTGGTGTCCCGGGTTCTCAATCCTGTGGCTTATCGGCTGGTTCTTCCGAGGTCCTGGTGGATTCACCCTGCTTTCCATGTCTCCCTTCTCAAGCCCTGTCCTGCTCCCACGTGGCTTCGTGCCCCCCCGGCCCCGGTCTCCCTGGTTTCCCCTGACGTGTTTGAGGTCTCTGCGGTCCTGGGTTCCCGGGTCTTTAGGGGTTCCCTTCAGTATCTGGTGGACTGGTCGGGCTATGGGCCTGAGGAGCGGTCTTGGGTTCCTGCCAGGGACGTCCACACCCCCCGTCTGGCTGTCCGGTTCCATCGGGACAATCCTGCCTGCCCACGGTGTCGTGGGCCTTTGGGGGGGGCTCTGTCATGACTCGTAGGGATCACAACAGGTTTCCCAGTCCCCCCTCTATGGTGCCTAACCCCTCCCAATCTCATGCCCAGCTCCGGGATTTACCGGTATCCTCCTCATTTAGGTTGCCACCACATGGTTCCCGGCATTTTGCAACCCGCCCGCTGCGGCGCCCGCTTCAGTGGCGTCTCCCATGGAGATTGAGGGATCGACTCTGTGCAGCCGCACTTCCGCATTCCAGGAATGCTTCACGTTCCCAAGACATGGCTGCTGGTCACGTGATCCGGAGGGTGCGCACGCGTGCGGCAGCAGATCACATGACCGGAGGCTGCGGGTCACGTGTCCAGATGGGGAGCGAAGCGCCAGTATTTAAACAGCCACGTCGGTGCAACCGGCGCTTCACAGCTGTTTAAATCCTTGGACACTGTTCGGCGCTACGTACCTGATTTCTTGAATCCCTGGATACCGACCTTGGACTGCTTCACGGAATTGCTATTGGATCTCCCTGGCTTTGTCTTTTGGAACTCCCGATCACGGACCATGGACTGCTTTTGGACTTCGTCTTCTTTACCCCTGGCACTACGATCACTGGTCTTTGTTCTGGACTTTGACAACGGGTGGGCCCGTTCCATCTCAAGTACGTTTGACCTTCTGGCAATACTTCCCTCATAGGGAGGGTCCTGGAGAATCCCGGAAAAACCCCATAGGTATACCGGAGTACCTCACCGCTCCACTGGGTAAGACTGTTCCAACTTGTTATTGTATTGACTAGTGGTTGTTGTTGGGCGCATAACTTAACCGGTGCTTTGTTTGCAGTGGTCCGGGGTTTCTGAGGGTCTGCGGTTCCGGAGGAAGAAGATCTCCCACCTGTGGCCTCAAGGGTTGCACAGGGAGTCTTTTTGCCCCTCCCTGTGCGGCACTTATGGACAGAGGTCTCTCCTGACTACACGACAGTCAAGTCACAACAGCCAAGAAGCCAAGGTCGTATCAGCTGAAATGGACCGACAGTAGATACAATTAATGAAGCAAGAAACAGAGTATCCTGTTCAGAGAGGTCAGGATAAGCCACAGAAGGCAGGTGGTGGGTAAAACTAAATCAAATACACAAATTGCATGGAGAATGAGACAATTTCACGGTGTCTGAATCACGTGACCAGCCAAGCGAGACGAAATGAAGCTTTCATACCTATGCGTGGCCTTGTGCCATGCAGAGATATCTGAAGTTTTCCAGACAGAAATGCAGTCTCGAGCCAACCACAAAGAAATAATTTACACAGGAGCACTGAGGTTTTGATTGATTGTAGCAATAATTGGAGGAAGGCTGGGGCAGCAGATGAGCACCCTGCACCTGGCCGGCTATTCTGCATGCTGCTAAGCTAGTGGAAAAGTGTGAGTGGGTTGTCGCCAACCCAATCATAGTGGACCATGTAATCTAGCGTCCTATAGTTAGTAGAACCAATGAGACGCCATACTTTTAGTGACATACACAGTAGCCATTTTGAAGGAAGGGTTTAGATGCCCCACTGTTTATCCAATCCCCTCACTCCGTTACCATATACAGATATAGCACCTATATTAAAGTTACCTTCATATAACCAATAGACGAGGTTTTAGTATAAAAGATGTGTTTTTTATGAAGTACGTTGGAGTTGTTGAAGCGAGAAGGAAGATCAAGCAATAGCTCCGTTTTTTGTACTTGTCATTAAACGGACTCCTTTTGCCAAACAATTGAGTTGTCATTATTGATTTGATGCTAGAGTATTAATCTGCATCCCCATCCATCTCACGGGTGCTGCTACTCATCTTAAAGTATTATTGGGCAACCCCCAGATTTATGGGCCGGTTGGGGTCCTAGTGCGCACTTGGAAGCAGAGATAGGATGGTTTATCAATTATCGATTAGACAAGACACCCATTGAGCGTCGACATAAAGTAACTCTAGGTCCTCGGCAATATCACGAGTCCTTTGCCATCCCGGTAAAGTAGATTAAGAAGCTCCCCGTAGATAGTGGCTAGATTAAATTGTAAAGCCTGCAGGTTGAGATCTGAAGGAACCTGTGTTTCACCCACAAACCCCTTCCCACTTCTATGAGCAGCCGATCGAGCGAAAAGCAGGAGAGCCGGTGATGAAGGCAGTGATCTCAAGGATCCAGAGAGGAAAACATGTGAACGGTGAGTGAAAAAGACTGAACGCTTTGGCAAAAAGTTGCATGCCTTAGAACATGTAAGGGAAGGTAACGGTGGGAGGCGGGACAAAAATAAAGTTAGAGATAGAGTACAATGTATATATATATATATACATATATATATATATGGGGAAGGAAATGGTGACTCAAGGGTGACCGAGCAATACATTGAGGATACCGGGATGATACCCGAGCATACAGGAGGATACTAGGAGGATACCTGAGCAGAGAGAGGATACGCCCAAATACCTGCGCTTTAATATAGCGGTTAGGAGAAGCCTGCATTCAAAGTCCTGAACAAAATAGGACGAAATAGGAGACCAAAACGGTTAAAGAGATTTTTGAAAGGAATGGGTTTACAATCATGTCGAGGTAAATCATAGGGGCAGGAGATCTGTGTAGCCGGCGGGAGTCTGTCTAGTCTGTCACGTCTGTTTTATGTTAATTTTTCTCTTCTTTCTCTTTTTCTTTCCTTTTTCTCTATGACGTCATAAAAAATAAGAAATTATGGAGGAATTAGCACAAGAATTACGCGATTGTTTAACTAAGACACTGTATAATATGAATCAATGATTGTTGTGTGAAAAAGAAAACATTCTTTTTGTGGAAAACGAGATTGGAGCTTTCGACGATTGGTGCTCGCTCATTTTGTTGGAGTTGGTTAAGAAGCGTAAAAGCATAACAAAGTGTTATATAAAGAGAAGGTGAACAGATTTAAACATGGAAGACGTTACACCATTAATACACTTGTGTAAGCAGTTGCCAAAACATGCACCTAAACTGAAAAAGTACAGTGCAGAATGGGTTAAAGGAACCGCCAACAAAATGTTTATGCCATGGCCCCACGGTGCATCGCTGTCTAAGAAGGTCCTGCAACACATGACAACATATTTGCACGCCACGTACACTGGCAAAAAGTTAGACAAACGCCTAGCTAGTTTAGAACTTTGGAAGATGTACCAAGAGGACAAGGAGGAGGAGCCACCCTTAGATTGGATACTTAACGTATGCACAGAGGGGTGTGAGATGCCTTCTGTGCCACCCGCCCCATCTGAAACAAAAAGTGAAGTCAGTAAAGACAAAGGATTATACCCGCTAAGGGAACTTAAAGCAGCCATAGGATAGAGCAACCCGGCATATGAATCACCTACGCAAAGCAGTGACGAAAACCCAGACAAAGACAGAGATAAAAATATCACCTCCAAAGTCCTGAGGGACAAGGAGAGGCGCGAGAAAGTAAAAGGAGATCAAGCGCAAGTAAGTACATCTCCAGATACGAATAGAGAGGGCAAAAGATGCAAAGGAGATGAGGATAGAACTGATGACATTTCATTCACACAGAACGAATGGATGTGAGGTCAGATTCTATTGAAACTCGATGGTAAAGGGAGAGCCAGACGATTTACAAAGAAAAGAGAAGGAAAAGGAAAAAGGATTGAGAGATGAAAGGATCAGGAAAAAAGATAGGAAGAGACGAGAGCAATTGTATCGTGAGGAGCAAGAAAGGAAACATGACACAGAGAGCGTGCAATCTTGAATCTCTGGAAAGAGAGGTTAAAAAACCCGATCCAGTAGTAGATTGGGAAGACATAGAAGAATTATTTCCTGAGTATGATTCAGTTCCAGGCACGTCTAGGGCAAATATTGAGGATGACTTCGACACCAGAAGCATCAGAGAGACGATCGATAGAATATATGATGAAATGGGGCTAGAACAAGTACCCCAAGGGAAAGGGGAGGACGAGCGTCTTCAGAGCACTCCGCTGTACGATACTGAGGATGCCTCTCAAAGTAGTAGAAATAGAGAGCTGTCCCTAGATAGGTTGACACTAAATAGGAACGAGGAAGATGAGAGGAGTTGCACGAGTTGGGCACAGACAATATCAGACGCAGAAAGAGAGGAATGTGAGGAAAAGGAAGAAAGGTGGAGACGCGAAAAATGCTTCTCCGGAGGAAAAGTGATAAGATGGTCAGATTCTAGTGAGTCTGCACCTAAAGCATCAAAGTCAGCCACACAGTCAGACTGACACGAAGGAGTATTTAACGGTCAGAGTTGGGTGTCTCCACCACTCTATGTGAGCTGACTAAGGACATTGCCAGGTAGACAGCGATGCAGGACTATCATCCCTGCAGTGGATAGAAAAATGATGAGAGAGGAAAAAGAGTGCCACGTATTACAATTCCCGTTGTTCGAGAAAGGAGGAACGAGGCCACAGTATATTCCATGGCCACACATGGATCGAGAAAACCTGAACAATAAGCTGCAAATGTTAACATCGGGAGCCGGAAAATGGATACATGTGCTAGAAAAGATGACGGGAGGGATCACGTTGGCTATTGGAGATATTAAGGGTCTTTTAATCCCCATACTTGGTGATCGAGCTGACGATGTGTGGACACGTGCAGGTTACCCTGGCGTGACTACAGTTAATACTGCACACGATGGAGCTCCATTTAACAATTGCAGAGCCGCGGTATGGAAAACATTACGATTGCTATACCCGGATACATCTGACATGGGAGCTATAATGACACGAAAAATGAAGGAGTCAGAGGATCCTTTGCTTTATATTCAGAATTTCCAAGACGCTTGGGTATTGGAAACGAGTGAATCTTGGGGGAAATCCATACCTGTGTTTTACCATATATTATGCTAAGGGCTGCCATATCAGGTACAGAAGCAGCTCATGAAATTGGTAGGAATTGAGGCCAAACCGTGGTCTGAAATACAGTTGACCATAGCTCACTATTGCAGATTGCGGCAGGAGAAGAATCGCAAAAAAGAGGCTACACTAAAAGCCAAGGAGGCAAAATGAGTGCAGGAAAAACTGTCAAAGTATGCTATTGAAGAGGCAAGGATAACTAGCACAGATGGTTCGAACATACAGCAGGTCAATAATTAACAGCAGGTTAATCAGGACAGTAATGGGTTTTCAAGGAAGAGGATGGCAGAGTAATCAGGGAGGTTTTCAAAACAATCAGGGAGGTTTTCAAAACATGCAAAATGGCAATCAGGATATGTCAAATGGGCAAATAATCAGACCACCGCCAATATGTTGGACCTGTGGGATGACAGTGCATCTAGCACACACATGCAGAAGTCAAGGCATGATACAAAACGACCAAGGAACAAGAGTATGGATGGTGAATCCACCTGTGTTTTTCCAGCAAGGAGGAAATGGAGTTGCACAGAATCACACGGTGCAACAGCAAGCGCCAGGAGCACAGCAAAGATTGCAACCTCAGAACTTGATACATTTTCCGCAAAGGACAGTCTCAACAGTCGCTGATGCAACTGTCACAGACAACAAGTGCAGGACAGGCATTGAACTCTGAATGAGAGATAACACTGGTGATGGAGGAAGTCCATTCACGCAGCATGGGACGAAGTTATATATGGACTAGGAGAGCTCACTGGGAAACCTGATGTGTTATATCCTATCAGTGACACCTAATTCTCACGAGGAACCAAGGGTGGATGTCGCTATAGGGGATAAGGAATATTCCGTCCTAGTAGACACAGGTGCAACACGCTCGTGTATACGTGAAGGCAAGTTTTCTTGTCCGGCGAAGCCATAAATACTCAGGGCTTCACAGGAGCAAGAAGTTGTATTCCTTTTACAAATGAACCTCCAGTCTCTATAGGAGAATGTGATATGAATGTTCCACTGCTATATTCAAGACAAACCCCAGTAAATATCTTGGGGCGAGACCTAATGACGAAGTTAAACATGACAATCTCGTTCACGGAGAAGGGCATAGTATGTTCAACTCCTGGAATGCATTATTTGAATATATGCAAGATGATTAGAGCATACGCGGAACAAACAGCTATGAGAGCTATCCCATTGGAGCCAGAAACAATCGCGTATGGAGTATGTGTGTTAATGGCTGGGCTACCAGGCCTTTCAGGCAAAACCATGAGGACCCCAGTAGAATTTCTATTTAGGCCAAAAATACCTATGCACGAGGAAAAGGGACAAGTATTTCCCTTGGCGATACACACAACTATAGTGCGAGGGAAAATGGCACTGATCAATGATTGCGATGATGATGGCAGACAATGGTGCACAGTAATCGCCATTGAGGAAGGGTACAGATTGACTAACATCACTGATGACAATCTGTTTGACGAACAAACAGATGTTGAGGAAGCAACAGTTGAGGTAAATCTCATTTTTTGGGTGAGGATGATCAAAAGAGAAGTGCCCCAGAGAATTATGCTGGCACAGAACTGTCCTGAATATTTTGATGACGACATGGCCCAGGTGCCTTTCTCAGTGTGGACCACAGGCCCCTATGACGTAGGCTTATTGAAAGGAGTCGGAGAAGTGAGGATTAAATTGAAACCAGGAGTAATTTTGCCGAAGGCACGACAGTATCCCATGTCTAGGGAGGCAGATTCATTTTCAAGACAATTTCTGCTATGATGGAACAGGACATCTTAGTGATGTCAGAGTCGTCATGCAACACCACAGTTTATCCGATAAAAAAATCAAAGGGAGGATCGTGGAGAATAATTCAAGATGTACGCCCAATAAATAATAGAGGCTGAGTTCCCTTTAGTCCCTAACCCGGCCACAATCCTGTATAATATAACTGTTGAGGCACAGTATTTCATGATGATTGACTTGAAAAATGCATTTTTCTCAATCCCATTGCACAAAGACTCACAAGTTTTGATGCCATTTACATTCAGACAGATGCGTCTGAAAAGCATGAGGTTACCCAAGGGGTACTGTGAGTCTCCTTCAATTTTCAACAGAGTTGTGCAGATGGACCTAAGCAATGTTGCATTAGAGAGTGTTGTCTTGCAATATGGGGATGACATCTTAATTTGCAGCACGACGGAGGAAAGATGCAGACACGATTCTATTCAGCCATTGACTATATTGGCTGAGAAAGAAAATAAAGTTGACAAAGAAAAGTTACAATATTGTCAGCAAGAAGTTCTGTACATAGGCCAGCTGATCTCGCATGAGGGGAAAAGGGTTACCCCTGAAAGGGCTGAAGCCATACTGAACACAGCCAAGCCACACACGATAAAACAGATGCAGAGTTTTCTAGGTCTTTACAATTAAGTCAGGGCATGGGTTTTTGAATACAGCTCATATACCAAGACCTTGTTACAGGCCCTAAAGAAGGCACAAGTGACGAAAGAAAAAATTGAATGGTCTGCCACCATGGAAGAAGGGTTTGCTGAACTCAAGAAAGCCATTTGCACAGCACCAGTTTTAGGGATTCCCAATTATGCAGAGGAATTCTACTTGTATTCACATACAAATGGCAGCGTTATGACGGCAGTACTCACACAGGGAACCACATTGGGATACAAACCCCTGGCATACTACATTGGGAATTTGGACCCAGTGATGAGAACCCACTTCCCTTGTGAACAAAGTTTAGCTGCCGCAGCGTTCGCCATAGAAAAAGCCTTAACCGTTGTGATGGGATGCTCCATGACGTTGTTCGTCGAGCACGCAATATTTGCCTTTCTAGAGACACCAAAGGGCACATTGACATCTCAGAGAGCTTCTGCTCATGAAGTGATCATAACAAATCCATCGATTAAGATAATTCTATGTAAGATAGTGAACCCAGCTATGTTCATACCAGAACCAGTCACTGAAGGAGAGCCGATCCATGACTGTGCAAATTATGAGGAATTCCATGATGAAATTCCCAGAGTGAAAGAAAACACATTGGCAGAAGGAGAAATTGTCTTCGTTGACGGTTCCTCGAGAATCGATCAAAAGGATGGCCAGAGATATACAGGCACCGCTGTGATAAAGCACACGGCAAATGGAGAATTTCGAGTACTCATTAGTGCACAATTACCATCTCATTATTCAGCACAAGCTGCAGAATTATTGGCGTTGATACTCAACATCGAGAATCACGCAGACCAGGAAGTGACGGTGTACAGTGACTATGCCTGTGTGACGCCTACAGTGCACGCAGGCCTAGCGCAATGGAAGAGGAGGGGCTACCTTTGAGCAGATGGCATGCCAGTGCAGCACGCAGCCCTATTGGATAGGCTATTTAAGGCACTACAGCTCCCAGTGGGCATAGCGGTCTTGAAATGCGCCGCCCACACGAAGGGGACAGATTTTGGCTCACGAGGAAATCAAGCAGCAGAGGCGAAGCGTATGGCATCCAAGGGCATCCAAGGGCGAAACCATAATGAATGTGGAACTGATGTAATGAAAAAAATTATTGTTGCACGAAGTGAGCCTGAGGGTTATAGTAACATGGGGCATACCCAGTTAAGGGAACTCCAAGGGGAAGCACCACAGGGGGAAACGAACCTCTGGAACTGGTGAGGGTGTTCTTTAAAACCCTCAGAAAGCTTGTGGCGACAAGAAAGCACTGGTTAACCAGTAATGCCTATAGCCCTGTTAAAATTAGCATTGGAACAATTGCATTATCCAACGCCCATGTCAAAAGAGAATCTAGCAGCAACGATCGCTGAAGACTGGTTTATACCGAACTTAGCGGAATACTTTGCATTTTTTCATTATGAACTGTATAATCTGCTGACAGTTCACATCTGGGCATACACTAAGAGTAATTAGAGGAGTCATCCCAAGGCCCAATTGACCTTTTCAGCACTTGCATGTCGATTATGTCGATATGATTCAAGTATGTAACGGGTACAGGTATCTAATTGTTGTGGTGTGTCCATTCTCTAGATGGATAGAAGCAGGTCTATGTACACACCCAGACTCTACCTGCGCGGCCACATTTCTGGTGAGAGAGGTATTTCCCAGGTGGGGAGTATCTGAGGTCATGATGTCAGATAATGGCCCTCACTTTGTTAATGCAGTATTTGAGCAAATCAGCTTGCTGCTTGGTATAAAGCACAAGTTCTCGTCAGCGTATCACCCGCAAGGTAATGGGTTATATGAGAAGCTGAACGCCTTGTTAAAGGAAAGGATAGCCAGGTTGAAGCTTACTCTAAAGAAGGGATGGCTACACTGTCTTCCATTGGCAATGTATGCACTCAGAAACCAGCCTGGTTCTGACCATCATCTTAGGGCGCACGAAATAGCAACAGGCAGAAGGATGCACACCCCACTGACACCCAGAGATAGAGCTAGATGTGATGCCCAGCCAACAGGAGAAATCTTAGGGTCTGAGATGCAAAATTACTTGAATTGCATGACATCTTGTCTTAGTGTAATTTCAGGACAGCTGGAGTGACGACAAAAAGGGTGCAGGGCAGAACAGAACACAGAAGGAGATACTACTGCAAACTCAATTCAGAGTTTATGTGTGCCATCAATCTTCCCTGGAGACACAGTCCTAGTGAAGAATCACACAAGAAAGAAGTGGGACGAGCCAAGGTTCAACGGAGTACAATAAGGAGTATACAAAAACATCAATACACTGAGAAATCCAAAGCATACGACACCGTGCACAAGCTAATTTGCATCACCCAACACACAATACAGCTTAGGACATAAAGAAATACAAAATATTCCACCAAGTGAAAACTATAACCATATAACACACATGGTAATCCCCTGAATCCAACAAGACACACACAACACAAAAAGACTGAGACCACAAAGTGATAAAAACTTTGCAGAACACAACATTTGCTGCCTCAACACCCCCCGCCCTCCCACACACACATACACACACATATGTATACAAAATGTTCACTGGCATTAAACACACAACATACACACAAAACAAGTCAACATACAATAAACAACTGTTCACTTGAACAAAATGTACAAAACATTCAAAAAGTTCTCATAGAAATGCAGACATCCAGCGATCCATTGAAAATAAATGGTTCAGCTAGAAGAATGAGGGGTCATTTCTGCTGTGGTTCAGGTAGCCTATATGAGATATGCTGTGATTCTCACTTTAGGCTGTGTTCACATCCGTGCTATAGCTACATTAAGTCTAGGTCTAGGGTGGGTTTGGGTTGAATTTATAGTGTGATGTTGTACCTTAATGTTTGCTTCCAACCTTTGTAGACTTTACATTTTGTTGTCTTTGGGCAGAGAGTTGTACTTTGACATGCCTTCTTTTTTTAGTGTGTATGTTTCTCTACAAACCACACTCCTACCACTCCTTACAATATATCTGGGGTTTAAATATTGATTTAATTATTGCTGTCTCATCTGTGCCAAGAATGTGATGGTAGAGATTAGTGCGCCAAAAGAAACTACGGCTGCCACACATAGGGGAATTAAGCCTTCCTGCCTTAGGGGGTGCACAATTTACTATTAAGAAAAGGAAAGCTAAACAATTAAATCACATAAAGGGAACTGAACAATATTACGCCATCATTAGATTTTAGAACCACATCTTCAATGTCATCAATAGATTTTATTAAACATATATGCACACACAATCATACACATGGTATAATAAATATACAGATAAAACATACAATAGAAAAATAATTCATCTTTAAACATTACACACCTATTAAAACCAAGAGAGTGGCACTTTGCACTACTTTGTTCTCAAGTATTTGGAGCAATGTACAGACAATATGGAATTCTGTGCTCCTCCACTAGCCCAACTTGTCCAAGTTTCTGTCCTCAAGGCTTGATTCCGCCGGACATTTATCTGGTGCTGATTAACTATGTTACCTGTAGTATACTTGACACATCAGTACATCATAATCCTTTCAAAGCCCCTCAAATACAAAAACCAAATAGACTTCATTAAAAAAGGTCAGGGATTGACTTTATTCTTGAACACTCTAAGATTCCCCTAATGTTTGAATATGGGAAATAATTGATCCATATCTTACTGGTGTGCCTTAGACCAATCCTTAAGAACACCTTTAACTTTCAATGTTGATCACGCTAGCACCAATTTATGGTGCATCAAATTCATACATCCATACGTCCACTCGCTATTCTGCAAAAAACAAACGATAACCCCAATCTTAGTTACTCAAATGTTCATGATCTGCTTAATCTTAGTCATCCTCTTTTGGTAGTGTTCACCAGGGCTTACCTCGACCACACGGTCCCAGAGCCAGGCCATTTTCACCCAAGGCAGCTGGAAAGTAGTGGGGGTGTATCCCTCTATTAAATAAAACTACAAGAGTTTCAACAAAAAAGGGGGAAGGAAGCGAAAAAGACTTATTTATCGGATCCCTTGTTATCCCCTTTATCCACAACAATACTGTTTTCCATAAACTTAAGGGCGCCTGCAAGGACTTCCAATTACTTAACAAATACCGACAACGAGCCTCAGTATTGCTGAGTCGTCTCCGGTTCGCGTGTGCCAAATCAAAATGGCTGCCACCATTAATATAAACAATATGGGACTTGATGACGTCATTGTAGTGTTGTGTGAATGTGCAACGCTGTGATGGCTTTTTAGGCTGGCCCATACAAGTAAACGGCTTGGCTTGAAGGCTCATATCCATGATTGAGTCAAGGGGATGAAAGGGGATATACCTATAAGGCAAAACCCCACAATGGGTATTTTCTGATAAAAGTATGTGCTCTTTTCCATATAGTTCTACCATGTCCATAATTGCTCAATGTCTATAACTATTTCGCATACAGGAAGACAAACAAGAGCCCTTAAAAACAGACCCTAGCGTAATTATTGTTACAATGGTAATAATGCTCAGAACACCAGGCTGTTATCAATAGCCAAAGGTTGGTAGTTGTTTAGAAAGTTGCAAGCAGAGAGGACACCATCTCATCATTGATAATATCTTAAATCATTGTTCTTACAGAGGGGATGATACTAATGTGACCAATAGAGCACGGAAACATGACTGGAGTGGCCCATCACTAAGGTCGCATTGTGCCACTTCACGTAATCATTCAGCCCAATTAGATGACTTTTAGTCAAAAAAACATTTTTTTTCAAAATTGAGAAAGTTTCTATTGATGGCCTCCTGTGAGACTCCTCTGACCTTCTTTAGGATCACCGATTGCACATCTCTGAAAGAATGGCCAAATTCTATATAATGTTTAATGATGGGAGCCTGTTCAATTTTTATTCTATGCTCTATTAGTCTCGGTTTACACTTCCTATTAGTCTTTCCAATATAATTCCGTTTACATGGACAAGTGATGAGATACACGACATTCACTGAGTTACGGTTTGTGTGCTCCTTCATTTTCCATTCTCTCGGAAACGCACTGTTTACAGATCCAGCTTTCTTAGTAAAAGGGCACATAATACAAATAACACAAGGATGGTGACCTACCACAGCCATGAGGCCGCATAGGGTACCCTGTTTCAAACCCGTTTCTTGTCCTGCCGTAATATCATTTCTAATTATGATGTTTCCGATATTTGCAATTTTTTTAAAGGCCATCCTGGGCAAGGGCAGGGAGTTAGGGAGAAATTTCTTCCAGTTGTTACTCATAACATTCTTGTTTTTGTCAGGATAATTTACTAAAAGTTCTAACACAATCCACATTTTTATCCTTCTTTTCTCTAGGCTGTTGTTCTAATAGAGCCTCCCTATGGTTATTGGATGCTTTCTTAGCAGATCTCTTCACAAGTTTCGTGGGGTAACCACGGGTCATCAGTTTGTCTGAAAGCTTATTAGCTTGTATCTCAAAGGAATCTCTCGTGCTACTATTCCATTTCAGGCGTAGAAATTGTCCAATGTAGCAATCGATTTTTGTCTGTTGCCTTAGTAAATGATTTAACCAACAGATATGGTAATGTCAAGATAGTTGACTTCAGTACAACTCATAGAGGCTGTGAATTTCAAATACTTATTTTGGTTGTTCAGCCATTTTTCAAAATCCACTGCCTCCTCTTGTGTCCCAGACCACGAGATAAAAATGTTGTCTATATGCCTTAGCCAACGTTTCAGATGATCTCTAAAAGGATTAAGCCCAGAATGTACAATAGTCTCTTCAAACATGTTGTTGTTCAAATTTGCCAAGTTAGTTGCCTTTGCTGCTCCTATTTCTGTATCTTCGGTGTGTGCATAACAGTTCCCATCAAACTGGAAACAATTATTGGTAATTGCTAGCTCCGTACACCAAACAATGAAAGAATTACTGACTGGGTGATCATCCCTCCGTTTCAGGATGGTCTCCTCTATCACTTCCAAGGTGGACCTCTGGGGAATATTAGTATATAATGATTGGATACCCAAACACATAAGTCCATTCACAGATGGGTTGAATGCCTGGCCCTCTATCTTATTGATAGCATCCCTAGTGTCTTTGACATAACTCTTCATTTCGTGGATGAGGGCCTGAGGTAAAAATTGACGTACTTGGACAAAGGAAGCAGGTAAGAGTTGACCCATGAGACAATGGTTCTACCCGGGGGCTTGTACACGTTTATGAATTTTGGGTAGTATGTAAAAAACAGGTACCATTCCATTCTCCCGTACAAGCCACTCTGCTTCTTGTTTACTGATCATATGTTATTCCAGTGCTCGACACACTTTGGTCTTGATAATGTCTACCAGTCAAGTACTGGGATCATTATCGATTTTACGATAACTCCCTTCATCAGACAAGAGTCGGAGGCATTCATCAACATAGTCTACTTTGTTCATGATAACAATGGCACCGCCTTTGTCAGCTTGGCGGATCACCAAATGTTTATTGAAGCCCAGATGGCATAGGGTCTCCTGCTCCTTCCCACTAAAGTTGGAATGGTGGGGAATGCCACTGGCTTCTAACTTCTCCATATCTTCTGGGACATTTTTCTAAAACATAATGGATTCCACTAAATGAGTGTGTATATGCGGACAAAATATAGAGGGGTTCCTTAACCCACTATAGTTATCGTATTCGCTACTTGTCTTTTTAGCAAAAAACTCTTTCAAATGTACCTTCCACATCCATTTCAGTAATTCCACTGTAAATTCGAATGGATTATGGTGCTTGGAGATGACAACATTAAGGCCCTTGTTGAGGTTGATTTCTTCTAACTCAGACAGGGCATAACTCACCAGATTAACTACCATTGTTTGATACTGCGAGTTTGCATTCGTTCCGTTTCCCACTCTCGCCGGTTGTTTCCTCAGCCTAACAAAGGGCATCTTTGCTGTGTTTGAAACTGGCCCGGGCTACTCTTCCCCTTTTAGTGCGTACATCACTCTCAGTGGTAGTCCCGCTTGTGCCTGGTCTACTAGTATGCTCGTTTTCCACTCCTCCATCATCACTGGAGCTATATGATGTATTTCTAAAGTGTAGACGTCGATTTTGTTTCTGATCTTCTCAACCACCTCCAAATGTGTAATCTTTTTTGGTATAGGAAAAACCTTTCTCATGATTGAAATTAGATAAATCCTTTCTCATCCTTTTTACTCTCTCGTTGGCAGTGTCTGCTTTAAACTCATGAATGTCTTTAAGATGTGCCTCCAGTTTGGATTTAAATGAATCCAAGTCAACATTCTTTTTAAATTCTTCCTGTAATTAGTTGAGATAAATTTCAATTATCTTCGATGTCTCTTGAGCGGTTTCTATAATCAAAATAAGCCAATCTCGGCCACTTTTGTTGGCGATATAACTCTATTACAACTTAAAATCATTATTATCCATGAAGAGTCTTGGCTCATTGCGCACAATGAGTCCCTGTGGTAACACCTGATTTTTTAAATATTCCAACATAATAACTGCATGTAGTTCTGTGAGTATCAGTCTTTTGCGAATTTGAATCAACTCATCCCATTGATCATTTTTTCCAGTCGCCCCTAGATTAGTGAGCTACAGAGTTAGAGAGTATGCCGCCAGTATGGGTAAGTTAGTGAGGTAGTGAGTATGCTGCCACTATGGGAGAGTTAGCGAGCCAGAGAGGCAGAGAGTATGCCAACTGGTATGGCAGAGTTAGTGAGGTAGAGAGTATGCCGCCAGAATGGGAGTGTTAGTGAGCTACAGAGGTAGACAGTTTGCTGCCAGTATGTGAGAGTTAGTGAGGTAGAGAGTATGCCGCCAGTATGGGAGTTAGTGGGTTTGAGCTACAAAGGAAGAGAGTATGCTGCCAGCTTGGGAGGGTTAGGGAGGTAGAGAGAATGCTGCCACTATGGGAGAGTTAGCGAGCTATAGAGGCAGAGAGTATGCTGACTGGTATGGGAGAGTTAGTGAGCCAAAGAGGTAGAGAGTATTCTGCCGATATGGGAGAGTTAAAGAGCCAGAGAGGCATAGATTATGCCAACCGTATGGGAGAGTTAGTGAGCTAGAGAGTATGCCACCAGAATGGGAGAGTTAGTGAGCTACAGAGGTAGATTGTATGCTGCCAGTATGGGAAAGTTAGTGAGGTAAAGAGTATGCTGCCAGTATGGGAGAGTTAGCGAGCTGGAGAGGTAGAGATTAGGCCACCAGAATGGGAGAGTCAGTGAGGTAGAGAGTATGCCGCCAGTATGGGATGATTAGTGAGCCTGAGGTAATAATGTAGAGAGTATGCTGCCAACTTGGGAGAGTTAGTGAGGTGGAGAGTATGTTGCCAGCATCAGACAGTGAGGTAGAGAGTATGCTGCCGGTATGGGAAAGTTAGCGAGCTATAGAGGCAGAGAGTATCCTGACTGGTATGGGAGTGTTACTGAGCTAGAGAGGTAGAGAGTATTCCCCCAGAATGGGAGAGTTAGTGAGTTAGAGAGAATGCCGCCAGTATGGGGAAGTTAGTGAGCTTGAGAGGTAGAGAGTATGTCCCCTGTGTGGGAGAGTTAGTGAGGTAGAGAATATGCTGCCAGTAGGGTAGAGTTAGTGAGGTAGAGAGTATGCCACCAGTATGGGAGAGTTAGTGAGCTAGAGAGGTAGAGAGTATGCCGCCAGTATGGGAGAGTTAGCGAGGTAGAGAGTATACCGGAAATATGGGACAGTTACTGAGCTATAGAGATAGAGAGATTGCTGCCAGTATGGGTAAGCTAGTGAGGTAGAGACTATGATATGGTAGGTTAGTTATAACATGCTTAATACCTAGAGGTTTCTAAGCGCGGACACGGGGATCGAACTTGTGGGGTTCTGTGTCGTCTTGCTTGCAAGGTGAGAACATGTTGCCCCCGAGCTATCCTCCCGGGACGTATGCCGCAAGTATGGGAGAGTTACTGAGCTAGGGAGGTGGAGAGTATGCCGCCAGTATGTGACAGACCGTCTTAAATCCTTTGTTTTCTCTTGCAGTCACGTTGCGCATTTCTTCATTCAGTGGAGAGTTTGGCGGCGGATCTGGTACGGCCTTCACGCTCTCTGGCCAACACATATATGGTCCAATCACAGGCCTGCGCATCCGTGAGAGCACCAGTTACATTCAAGGGTAAGATTCAAATGCATTTTCATAAGGCAAAGGGGCGTCCTAGTAGCCCTTCAATAGGTTTGTTCCCTCAGCTTTTTAAAACAAATACCTGTGCTATTTGGGCCTGATTGCAATGAATATTAAAGTGTTGCTTACCTGTTTGGAGCTAAACAATCAAATATGAACACTAAAAGAAAAAAACACTTATGTGGGTGCTGAGTTGTTTCCTACCACTCTTTGTCCAAGATACCCGAGAACATCTAATACTTCCTGGTCTGTGACTAGTGCAGCAGCACAGAACCAAACAGCCCTCCACCATCAGCCTTTTGGTTTGCTTTACATATCTTGTACCCATGCCTGGGTACTGTGCACCATCATGGTGGCATAAATCCCACCCACTGTGTTTATCAGTCCTTCTTCTGTTTTATGTAGTCAGTGTTGGGACAGGGTCGATTGGTCCACTCTTAATGTTGCACAATTTCCTGCTTTGCTTACCTAGTACCCATGCAGGAGGCCAATGCCCCATAATGGCGGCATGAATCCCACTCACTGTGTTTATCAGTCCTTCCTTTGTTTCATTTAGCCAATACTGGGGCTAACACTTTCTGACAGGGTCAAATGCCCACTCTTAATGTTGCAAAACGTCCTGCTTTGCTTATTTTGTACCCATGCAGGAGGCCAATGCCCCATAATGGCGGCATGAATGCCACTCACTGTGTTTATCAGTTCTTCTTTTGTTTTTTTAGCCAATACTGGGGCTATCACTTTCCGACAGGGTCAAATGCCCACTCATAATGTAACAAAACCTCTTGTTTTGCTTTGCATACCATTTTATCATAGGTAAATAAGACTCCAGCATTTTGAAAGGTGAAAATTCCGGTTTTATTGTAACATCTCTTACTTTTTTCATTTTTCTTGAAAGGAAATGGGCTATAGTTCCACACAAGTCAGTTGCTTCAGATATAAATAAAAAACTCTGAAATAAGGTACAAAAATGTAATTTCTGTTCATATCTACTCATTTACGTTTTACATAAAATTATTATCTAGGTTTAAACTAATTTGTTCTGTAAACACGCCTTTCTTCTAAGCAGGACGGAATTTGCATACAGGCAATATTTAGTATAAGTTACCTTTCCACGCTACAATAGCACAACAAAGCATAGCAAAAGTTGCATAATATTTTCTTACTCTATTTATAGAATCCAGATCAAGCATGGCAACTATTGGAGCCCAATCTATGGTCTTCTCTCAAGCCCCTACCTGGAGGTCCTCCTTGACTCTGGGGAGTACATCAAGCAAGTTTCCGCGAAGTACAGCAGCTACGTCAACGAGTTGATCTTCCTGACCAACCAGGGCCGCATGTTCCGCGTTGGCCAGCCCTCCGGCACGAGCTTTAACAGCTTCCCGCTCCACGGCAACACATTCCTGCGCTACATCAGTGGGCGCTACTCAGTCTCTGTCATTACCAGCATTGGGTTCCACTGGGATCGTCCCCGTGGCTTAACCTCCAACCAAAACATAACCGGCTGGCCCAGGTGGAGGCAAACTGAAGAGCGTGAACGTCCTGATCTTCCAGATGCGGGGAGAGAGGCAGAAGTCATCTCTTTGTCTGAAAATGCAATAAAATTCAATATGGTGTCTACAGCATCATTGGTCTGCATTTGCAGACTTCCTCTCTCTGGTGTGGGTGGGTGACAGGTGGGCAGGCCCAGGGAGTGGAAAGTTATTCCAATTTCCTGGCGAAATTTGCTCATGATCCTCTCACTCGGAAGGGATCATGCCTGCGAGCAAGACACGAGTTGCAGTTCCGTGCCCTTGTCCCTTCAACGGTGGGATTTTTTCTCTGTGGAGATCATGACTAGGGTGTGACTGGGGAGCTCAGTCTCTGTGCTCTTTAAATGCCTGTACAACCGTTTCACAGGAGTGGTCTTCTACTTCCCTCTAACTGTGTTTAGACGCCTTGGATCCTTGAGGAGGTCTGTGGGAAGGTCTGTGCAGCACATCCGAGGATCATTAACCACGCATACTCTATGAACGTTACCCACATGCTTCACTTGATTCTACTGAGGAATAAAGAACCCCATTTTACTTTTAACATTTTATATGTATATCACCTCCCTGTGTGGCTAGCTCATGGGCAGGGCCATCTTAAGCACTTTTAGGGCCTTTGGCATGGACATATTTAGGGCCCCCCTCCACCAAACCAAAGGAATTAAGGGTTCAAGAATATGGATTGTGCTCCCTACCCCACACCCGTCGCGCTCACAACCTATAGGTTGCTATGCTTTCTCGCAGCATAATAAGCATGTTTACTCCCTTTAAGTCCCCTTACCCTCTTCATTCTTGCTCTAATCAGAATGATAAACAAGTAGCATTTGAAGACCAGCACATTATCAAACATGTCCATTTTTAAACAAATTATTTTAGAGGGGTGTTATGCAAAATGGAAATGATTCTAGCTTCATTCTCTCCATCATCAAAGGGAAGTCTATAGGTATCAATATACCAATCTATGTGATTTAAAAAAATGAATCTGGGTTTGTCTTTTGTATTGTAAAGCTTTAAATACTTCCAAAACCATGGCTTGTGACATTTTCATGTGTAAATGTGCATAAAAACCTTTGACTTTTACCAAAAAACAAACTATTTCTTGTGTCAAACAAGCAGACCTTACAATGTGCTTGCCTGAGGCCTGCAACATCTGGTCCGCTCTCTTCTACCAGCCCTTCCACCCAAATGGCCTACATAAGAAGAAAGATCAAGTAATGGGCTAAACGATACCAGCATGCGAGAAGACAAACCTCACAGAAGACAGCACAGTAATGTAAAATGAGTAAGATGATTTGACCAGGTTCACTGGATCATCTTCATCAATGCTTTCATTCAATAGTCTTGTATTAGGATAATGATTCACCTCTTGGACTAAAAGTTTATGCTCATCGTTGGAGGCGATTGCCTAGGTTTTACAACACCACAACTGAACAAACCAATTTCTAGACCTTCACCATACGGATAATATGTCAGTTTTTGATAGCAACCCCTATCTGGTGCAGGTACATTGCTAATAAAGCAGATGTTGTTCTGCAAAACCAAGTACATATGCAGGCAGGTTTATAAACGTCAGAAATAGGAAAGACTCAGCCAGCCTTGCTGGAATGTGATATTCTAATGTTGCATATGAACACATATGTCTGCAATGAGTGCTTAACACACTGAGCTAACTTCTGAACAATTGTGGCACTCAATTTATCAATATGCATTTCACTGTTGCCTATTGCACATGATCAACACAATTCCCACAGGAAGGAAAGAATGCTACAGAGTTGTGCCATAAGGAACACACAAACTATGCATACCACAGTGAACGCAGAAAGCAATACATGATGAATTGATCAAGGCAGAATGTTCTTGTCAAAACAGAAAGGCAATGGGTTTAGAGCCTCAGCAGCACCCCATAAAATATCCTGACGTGTGCTATTTAAGACTGGTGAACAATGGAATCTTACTTCTTCAGATCAGGCAGCCCTGTGGGCCCCGTCCAAGGTTGGGACCCCTGGCAAGTGCCCCTTTTGCCCTCCCACAAAAACTTCTCTGCTCATAGGTTGATAATTCGCCAATGATAGGCCGCGAGTCTGCACTTCACATGTTCGAATTCCGGCAAGACTACACCGACCCTTCTTCCTTCCAAGAAAGATACGTGGAAAATCCTTGCCAGAAATGATTACGTGCTAAGAAGCAAGACAAATATAGCACGAAGCACTGAATAAAAACCTATTATTGCTGCTGATGAGTTAATAACCACATAACTTACATTAGGAATCATGCAATGGGCTGGGAGGGTAGAGCAGGGGCCAACAATGTGATACTGAGGCAATAAGTCTTGAGACAGCGGGCCATTACCCGCTAAGGTAATGGCCCTCCGTCGAGGGGCTTATTGCCATTAGTATCCCGGCCCATTAGACTGGGGCACTAAAGTTTTCTTTTCCCTGGCTGCGAGACGCTTTATGTTTCGCAGTAAAAAAATAAAAATAAAAAGGTTACAAAAAATGCCTGCCGCGGACAGAAAACATAGTCCATTTTCTGTTTCCGTGGCGGTCCTAGTAAACAAAGAAAATGGCTGCCATGGAAGGGGAGAAGGGACGACAAGTAGTCCCTTCTTCCCTTCCATGGCGGCTATTCACTTACATTGGAAAAGAATGTAAACAGAGAAAATGGCCACCATGGAAAAGGGAGAAGGGAATACGTGTGGTCACTTCTCCCTTCCATGGTCGACTATAAACAATAAATAAAAAGAAGCCGACCAGCGCAAGGGACCCACAAATAAGTATGTGGGATTATCGTCTGGTAAGGTGGTACGGCTCGCAAATGTACCAATCGGTACATTTGTTTGAAGCGAAAAACCCTGCGCCAGGTACTAATTTGCAATATGGGTTCCATCCCCTGCCCAGCTAGTTAGCAAATGGAGGTGTCCAAGATTTCGAGTGAAATAAATCATTAATTAAATAAATAAATTGGCTGAGTGAGAGGCTGCACAGCTGTAGTAGTGTGAGTCACGCTTAGTAATCAGAGGGAGGTGCAGTGAACTGCAAACAGTACTGTTATTGGTGTTGAAAAGAAATGTGCTTCCTATATACATAAAGGGCCACACGTGGAGCCCTGAAGGAGAAGAGCTGTGGCTGGTATCCTGTTTTCTCATCTCTTGCATAGTCGGTTCCTGGAGCATGCACGGTTGTAGCACATGCACACTGACTCTTTTGCGCGATGCGGAGGTAGAGCGTGGTGCACGGCAGGACTCCTTTACACAAAATGCATGAGGAATGACAGTCCAGTTTTTATAGACCATTGTCTCTGTATTTTTCTGCCCTACGTCTTTCACGTACAGGCTGCCACAGATATCCTTCTGAAGGACTCTGGTTACCATGGGTCACTGAATGATGTCTAGCTGCAGGACTACAGAGATTCTTCTGAAGAACTCCGGCTACCATTGGTCACTGAATTATGTCTAGCTGCAGGACTACACAGATCCTTTTGAAGGACTCTGACTACCATGGGTCTCTGAATGAGGTCTAGCAGCAGGACTACAGAGATGATCCTGAAGGACTCCAACTACCATGGGTCTCTGAATGATGTCTAGCTGCAGGACTACAGAGATCCTTATGAAGGACTCTGGCTATCATGAGTCTCTGAATGAGGTCTAGTTGCAGGGCTACAGAGATCCTTCTGAAGGACTCAGACTACCATGGGTCTCTGAATGATGTCTAGCTGCACGACTGCTTTGCTCGCTCACTCCAGATGCTTCATCGTGAGGTGAGATGTTGGTCTGTTCACCATGATTGGTGTCCTCCCTCTGGAGGTCTTCCATCTTTGTGGGGCTTCTCAGCCTTCCAGCAGGAGGCGAGTACCCCTTTTTGCCAGCTCGCTTCCTGCTCTCGTTTAGTGAAGAGCTACTCTTTCCAAATTGCAGACTCTGTTTTTCTCATTGCGTACATAGTTATTTCCTGCCCTGAGCGCCTGCAGATGACGGGTGGATTTGGATACTGTCTCCGTCGTCGCTGTTCATTCTCGCTTTGACTCAATCCCCTGTGTGTTTGCAGGGACACTTCGCCTCATGCATGTCATCATAGTAGTGCTTTTGTTTAATCTATTTCTTTTTTTAACGCCACAGTATATCTCCCACTGGCATGCTAATATCTTATATCGCATCCAGATTCTGGGTTGGCATAAAACGTGGGTGGGCCCTTCTCTTCCCCCTCTCATCATTTGAAACTATACTGGGTCTCAGCTTGTGGGTCGCAGCCTCTTCTAGGGCATGTAAGTAGAAGTGATTGTTGAATGGCACAGCCACCTAGAGGCTTCCTTAGATTTATCTATTTACTCTCAAAACCTTTGCCATTGACCTTGGGGGTGATGGAGACCTGCTTTGTGGTTGTTTTACATTCAATTCTCTTAGAAAAGCTACCATTGTCTGCAGTACTAACCGAACTCTGCTATCAGTAATTAGCTCTTTGGGAAATCCTTACCTTCTCATGCAGTCTTCCAAAACGCGGATCAGTGTTCTTGTGGTCATGTCTTAAACAAAGTAAAATCCTGCCTGGTGTGTAGTATGTTGTCACTGGTGTAACATTCATTGCACTGAATGCTCTCTCTATGTCATCATCCACATCAGGCAACCTATACGCTTCTTTCGTTCTATATTTGATTAGTCCGAAATACCCTTCAAACACCATAGCAAAAACGACCAGCCTCAGTCCGAAGGCAGAGATCACTTTGTTACCTCTGAATACCACTTGCTCTCTCACAAGGCGATCTGCCTGTACGGTTGCAGAGCTGGAGTAGGCAAATTTTCCATTCGGCCAACCCACCACCACATAGGGCCTCATTACAAGTTGGCCGGTGTGGAAATAACATGCCGGTATTAATGTATACCAGCATGTTTCCGCACCGGCAAACTACAAGCTTGCCGGTGAGGTGCCTCATTCAACTACAGCTAAGAGCTTACTGGCAAACATAGCCGGTAATATTGGCAAATCCCCCATAGAGTCCAATGGGACTCCATGGAATGGGGATTTACCACTGAAACCGGCAGACTGAGTGCCGGTGTCGGTAATACAGTTTGGTGATATTCTGCCGGATTTACGGGCTTGATACCACCAAACTTGTAATGAACGCCCTAGTGCCAAACCCTCTGTAGCACATTGTTGAAGGCCATCATATCACGCCACTGCCTTTCACTCCGCTTGCCTGCTTCATTCCCTGGCGATGTCTTTTAGGGAGGCTACTAAACCCTTGTCTTCCAGGAATGAACTGGGTGCTGGCTCCTTGACAGGCAGTCGAGGGTGCCCGGATCATTCCGTCATGCAGGACCTCGCTCCACTGTAAATCTGTACTCATACCATTTTGCAACAAATCTTGATATGTTATTATCATTATTATTATTGTGGTATTTATTGGGCGCAGACCTAGCATCGATAAGCAGCCGAATGCTTGAATTATATTTTTGGTGTCTATCAATGGACCCCCGAGACTGAGTATTTGTACAGAAGGTTTTGTGCTTAGTGTGGCGGTGAAATGTCAAGGCCCATACATACATTCTAAACCTGTTCGCTGCCAATACACAGGCCAACATTTCTTTCTATGGATGGTTGAAATTACTGTCAAACTCATTTACCGTTACCACCACTCAATACTGCATGATGTGGAGTGCTGGTGAGGTGGTGCTAATGCCCGTTTTTGGAGTCTGTAGGAAGTATTTACCTCCAGTAGTGTGACTCGAGTAAATCCTCCACTTCACCTGCAAAGTCAGTATTCAGCGTTGCAGTAAACTTGTCAGTAATCACATTACTGCCAAAAAAGTGGTGATAATAGAATTGCCACCAAAATATTGTCACACAGCAGAACTCGCAAGGAGGCAGTATGACTGAATTCTTCTTTTCTGATGCAGTGTTTGGGATCCAAAGTCAACTGGGATTTCATTCTGTTTCTTTTCATCGGCCAAGGACGCCACTGTTCTCTAAACGGTGGCTTCAACTGTGATCAATGTGTCCAGCTTGAGGCCAAATGGCATCCTGGAGATCATTCTGAGTTTGTTGGTGCAGAAAGAAGTGGCAGTAATTCCATTACCACCACTTTTTAGGGCGGTAACGGAATTACCCAATTTTTCCAGCACCGTTAAATTTCACATTTTGATGGAATTGCCACCGGCAGAATTAGTGAGTGGTAATTTCACCGATTTTTGGAGGAAAAGTGGGGGATTTACCTCCACTTTTCCTCCAAAAAGCATCCAATTTACCACTCAGTAATTCTGAAGGTGTTATTTCTGCCAAAAACCCCAATAAATGAGGACTCACACCACCCATCACTTGTAATCAAGTAGTAAACACATGGGACCAAGTGGCAGTAACTTTATCTGATTTTGGCAGTAATTTGGCAGAATTACCTCTGAATTACTGCCAAACACGGAAATCAGCTTCACTGTGTTTATAATGTAGAACTTCATTTTTGCAAATGCAGCTTCGAGTCCAAAATGCCAGGGGTAGGAGAAGTGACATCACACCACCCTTGACCTCTGATGACATCACAGGAAGTGATGTAATTTGACCTCACCCCGAAGTGACATCATGGGAAGCGATGAAACACAACCTTTCACCCCTTGACAAAACTGGAAAAATACTAAAAATATGGTTACACTATCGCTATAATGTGATATACATTTCATACAAGAATGGATCACCATATGTATCATTAATATCAGTGTGCATAGGCCCATATGACCAAATTACTGTGAATGCAAGCAGATGTCCAAGGCCAAATGATGATGATGTGTTATTATATAGCACTTACGCTTAAGCGCTTTATATAGAACAAATTTACAACCAGCCTGTGGTGCAACTCATTTATTGACCTTAGAAGGATGAAAGACTGAGTTGTGTTTGAGAACAGACTAAATGAGTGACTCAACCCTTGAAGTGTGCCTGAAAAAAACCTATAATGAGTCTAGCAATTTTTGTACAGAATTACAGAAAGACACATTATTTGTTATTCCTATTCTTTCTTATTTAGGGCCACTGCTCAAGGTGGTTTGTGGAACCTTGTTTTTTTAAAAGGCCTGAACAAAAAAGCCAGCCACTCCATAAACAAAGAGCCACATGGTGCTGGCCACAGCCCAGGAGCTTTTACATTTATTCAAATAAAATAAAAAATAAACGTTTTTCTTCATTAGGGGTAGCAAGGGAGACCTCAGGGGTCGAACCTGCGACCCCTGGCGACCTCCAAATGATGTCCCTGATTCTGACCCTTTATTTAGCAGCCTCCAGATGGGTTCTATTTTCTCAAAGAACTTTGGAGCAAGCTCTAGGTTGTATTCTAAGAGGGCTTATAACTATTTGAGTTCTTCTTTTGAACATTCCCATAGGTGCACTCTTTTTTAACCAGTGCAATACTGTCTTCATGACTTTTTGGGTTGGTGCTCATCCTCCCTGGATATGAGGATATTGTAATGGAAGTAGGACACCTTTTGGACATCCCTCAGGAACATGCCCATTATCCTCTGAGACACTACCATTGTGCAAGTACATCCCCATACTCCAAGTTCGGTGATGAATACTGTCAGTGACCCAGATTCTTTCGCGCAGCCTTATCTGATGAGACACGCATATTGAGCTGGTGAAGACGGTAGCATTTTTTTTAGCATGAGCATCAGCTCAGATACTCTGGCATGGCGGCAGCTGTTAGTTGGGTTGTTTTATGTTACCACGCTCTAGTGAGGATGTCTCTGTTCAAATTGTGGAGATCAACACTCAACCAGAGTTTGCTCCGGTTTGCTTGCTCTAGAAGGATCACTGCACTTAGCCATTCCATTATTATTATTATTTATTTCATGTGTTTCAGTTTACAAGTAAACTTTTCACATTACATGAATATTAAAGACATTCAGTTATACATTTCATCAGAGTAATATAAAATATAAGATACCAAATTTTTAAAAAAACATACATTTGCAATATTTAAACACTAGATCATCTAATCAGTCACACAAATTAATCAATATCCAATGATCAATAAGAATTATATACACATACAATATTCTCAAAATATATATTCACAGTTTCCCAAGTTTTACAAACTCCTTACTATTCTATTGTTTTGAAAATGGTGACCTGTTTCTGATTCTATATGGTAATTCCCACAAACCTCTCTATTTTTTGCCAGACATTATACACTGAAATATACACTTTCATATTCTTTGTATTAATGCACTGTTGCCAAAATGCCAGATCTTTTATCATGTCTGCATTATATACATATCTACCATTCGATTTGAGCTACAACTCAGCCAAATCGGGGCATTCAAATAATAAATGCTTAGCAGTCTCCGTGATGTCCCTGTTTTTACATATACGACACCATCGATCAATCCATGGTATTTGACTTACTGTCCCCATAACTGACAATACCGGCAGATGATCCAATCTCAGAAGCAATATAAAGCGTCTCAGTCTTGGAGACGGAGATAGGTTTAGATACAACTGCGGCTTCTTAAAAGTATATAGCAAATGGGACCCAGATTTATACTTTTCCAAACTATACAGATGAGCATAGTTCTCAAGCCAGTCCCATAGCTCAACACGCCTAACAAGGGCGTGTTTCTTTTTGATGATATCATTCCCCTTACTCCGTATCCAACATATCTCCTTAAAGAGCGTTTCCATGCTTTTTTTCAATTGACAAGTTGTAGATTCTTTTAGTGATTCCTGTTTCATGGCCCTTAACAGACTGTTATTGGTGTCATTACTCATTGTGATATACAGTTCTGCCCGTTTTCTTTAACACAATTGATTTAAATGACATAAGGCCTAACTCCAACCTGATTATGGCCATTGGGATACAACCCGGGAGACCTAAAATCCTCCTCCAATATTTGCCCTCTATGATCTGTAGCCACCTTAAATCAAAAGATAAAAGTGACTCCAAACCATAGGTTATCATAGCTGCCAATACCTGGGTATAGAGCTGTCGTGCAGCCCAAATGGTATATCCCCCATAGTCAATGGTGAATCGATGCACCATGGCCGTAATCTGCGCAGCTCTAATAATGCGCGTTTGTTTACAAGAGGGATAATCTCCCTTATCATCAAATTCTACACCCAGGTATTTGTACTGCGGAATATAAGAGATCTCTAAGTCTTTGATAGTCAACCTCAGGCGAGCGATCCTCCTGTTGCTGAAAACCATCAGCTGTGTTTTTTCGCAGTTGATAATTAGGCCACTGGAGTCTGCGTATGCCCATAATGCTTCCGTAGATCTACGTAGGCCACTGAAGGTGTGGTCCAAGATCATCAAATCATCTGCGTAAGCCAGGACCGGGCAATGATTAGCGCCAATCATAGGTGGACAGTTATGAACAGACCTTACAGCAATTGGTAGGTCATATACAAACAAATTATATGCCAGTGGGGCTGTAACACACCCTTGCTTGACCCCTCTATTTTGGATCATTTGCTTGGTCATGTTCCCTTGCGAATCTAATTTGAGGGATACACTAATATTGTGGTGCAGTAGCCAAAGATAATATAACAGACCATCTGGGCAGCCCACTAACTTAAGTTTGGCCCACAACTTTTCTCTAGGAATAAGATCGAAGGCTGCTTTAAAATCCACAAATAGGGCATGCAGAGGGGGATTGCCCTTTGATCTCGCTCTCGTAAGTAATTTATCCATAATGATCAGGTTATTTGAGGTCGAATATCCACGTCTAAATCCCGATTGGAATTTACAGTGAAGACCCGACTTATCAACCCATGCCTGTAGTTCATCGAGCAATATTGATGCAAAAATCTTGCCCGTGCAATCAAGCATGGAGAGCAGTCTATAACTGCTAGGGTCCATTTTATTGCCTTTCTTGAAAATAGGTATTAAGAAGGCAGTCTTCCATGACGGTTGTATAATGCCTTCGGCTAAAACCTTATCAAACAGGATATTTAACAAGCCAGCCCAGAACTCTGGCTTGCTCTTAAGTGTTACATTTGCCAGGCCATTAGGCCCGGGCGCACGTGAGGATTTGAGTCTCTTAATCTTAGCTAACAACATGTCATAGGTCACTTTAAAGGGAGGTCTAAGTGGTGCAATAAGCATATCCACTTGACTGTCTTTCCTGACAGGGTCATTTCGGTTTTCCAAAAAATATTCCCACTGTTGTGCTCCTATGGGATTGATCAAGTGTGTTTTTCCTTTTCCCCTTGCCTCTCCCAAGAGCACCCAGATATTCCTGGTATTTTTGGTACATAGTATATGGACCGTCTTCTGCCAGTGATTGATCTTGTCTAGATGTCTCTTTCCCCTAATAAGGTATCTACATTTGTTCTTAATAACTTTGCAGGCAGAAAGGAAGTCCTTAAGTGTTGGACATGATTTCTTTGCCAAGCGGATTTCTGATCTTCGCTCTCTTTTTACATCTCTTATATACCGATCAAAAGGATTTTCTTTGGAGTGATCATTTCCTATGTTCCTTACAGCTGAGTTTGCATGAGCACTTGAAAATAGTGCGATACAATGTTCTATGGCAACCATCGACATAGATCCAAACACACCATACTTAGGAACATTCTCAAATGTTACTGCATTTGCAGCATTGATTATATTTCCTTCTGACCAGCGTATACAAGATGCAGCATGATTTACTACCAGATCACCCATTGGTTTAGGATCAGGGAGAATATTATTTACTTCAAACGTGAGAGTCAATGATTTATGATCGCTTCACTCATTCGGATTGATCTTCATATCCTTTACACAGGTGGCAACTACTGGATTTATGATAAAATAGTCCAGCGTACTCTGAGAGTTAACAATTTCCCACGTATGTTTCCCCGGGCAATCACTCATTGTTCTCCCATTCACCACTTCTAGATTCCAAATTCGAAAGAGATTCAGCCAACACTGTCCCTCCGGGTCAACTATGGAGTGAGTCATTGAGCTCTTGGTTTTTAATAGGGAATTAGTCGATGTCCCCTTCATCCCGCCAATATGACAGTTAAAATCTCCGATTATTATGATGGCGTTGTTCCCAGAGACTAAAGACCACTGTGCCAAAAGTTCATGTATAGCATCTTGCAAGGACTCTCTCCAAGTAGCCCCAGGAGGGTTATAAAGATGAATCAACAAAATCTTCTGCAGTACTCCCCCAATACATCCTTCAATTTCAACAGCTATCATATTGTCATTGCAACCACCTGTTTTACGACATGATTTGACCATTTGCGAAACACCAATCACTAGGCCCCCATATGGGCGGCCTCCTATCCCTTTTTTGTGCCATTGATTGGTAGATCCGATACCCATCTAATATCATGGGTACAGTCAACCATATTTCCTGCAGACAAAAGCAGGTATGGCTCACAATATGTGGAAGCGATCCCTTGGGGTAAAAAGGTGAGTAAACCCCCTGCAATTCCAAGAGACAATGGTATAATCTCAAGGCTTGTGCACGATGATCGACAATGATTCTGTTAACCATTGTAAAACATTCTGAATTTCTGTCATCTTGATCTCTTTTCCTTGCACAAGCAGAGGAAAAGCCTGTACCTCTATGATCTCATTGTCATCATTCTTAATGCAGTTCGGATCTTCTTTCTCTGGGTCTGCATCAAGCTCAATGTCAACTGCCATTAAACTCTCTTTGTAGCTACGCAGTAACTGGGCAGTAACCAAAAATTTACACTGTATAGCAGATACATTTGGATTAGGGCATTTAAGGGGCTCCACATATTCAAAGTCATCCGATTTAAGTACCCTAAGTTGTGGAACTGAATGCAATCTGGTGGGTAATTCAGTTCTTGTTAACCATCCGGGTACCATTTCTTGATATAAATTCTTAATGAAACAGATGCGATTGCCAGTTTGCTTAGTAGAATCAGATTTCTTTTCCATTGTCAATAAATCTGGCACCCTTTCCAACGGCGCCAGTTCAGGGCAGTTATTTAGGGTGGTCAAGTTTGCGTCTGAGGCATCAACAGCCCGAGGCAGCACAGAGTTGATACTTACTTCTCCAACGGGTATACTGACTTTATCTGAAATTAGCCAGCTAGTAAGACAACCCACACCCTTGGTTGCACTTTTCTTGGCTCTTGCTGCTCTTTTCTTTGACTTTTTACTCCGTTTAGTTTCATTAGCTGTTTCAGGGAGTGATGCGGCAAGAGTTTTCTACGCCTATTCATTGCCTCTCTCCTTGCCTGTTTACGTTGCTTCCTGGAGAAATATACTACAGAGTCATCCTCAGCAATTTCATCAGGCTCCGGTGTGAGTACAGGATCTTCCAGTATTCAAATAGCTACTGATGGATTCCCCTCCGCATCTTCTTTAGTATTGTTGTTACCTTCATCAACAGCTACTTTATGTCTTGTATTGTCCAAAATCTGACCACACATTTTTAATAAAATCTTCATTGCAAACTGCATTGAAGCCATTGACGACTGCAACTCTGCTATCTCCATATTGCAAGGGATTGAGTCATCATTGGTCACCGATGTATTTGCAGCAACTGCTCCAGTCATGCTTATAGCCAGATTGGGTGATGCTGACAATCTAGCTGATTGTGGGGACATATGCACATATGCCTCTGCATTAATTTCCTGATTATCATGAGATGGCTCTGAGATTTCTGCTTGAGCAGGCGGCATTGCCTTTTGCATCTTAAGGCAAAGGTCGAGCAGCGAGTTGTTATCTGCATCACCAAAGGTGGTTTCCTCACGAGGGTTACTGCTATTATGTCGTGCAAGTTCTGGTTCCTCCAGCACTGTTGAATTTTTAGTGGGCTGAGCGTTAGTTGGAAAGAACGATGTTATAGCACCCTTTTTAACTTGTTCTTTCGCTTTATTTTTCTGCTTTCGGAGGTTGTATTTACACTGGACACTCGGCTTGTTTGATGGCATTTTGATAATTACTTATAGTGTAATACAGCACAGTCTACTATATTCTCCTGGGTCACTACCCAGTTCAATGTAATACTATTATCAACTCGATAACTGACAAAACAATGTCTATTCTTGAAAATGTTTACAAAAGTAATAATAAAACCCTTCTTATTTATTAGAAACCGGGATCTAAGAAATTACCACAGACTCCCGGTAGCTAAATAACTATAAAATGCAGAATTACTTTCTCTTGAAACTGGGCTCTTAATGAAGAGATCTTTCCTCTTGTTGTGCCGCCGGAATCAAAGAATCATTCCACAGTTTCCCAGACCCTCGTAGCTCCTGGCACCTCCACAAAGTTTTTTCGCAGCTTTTCCAAGCTCTGGACCTGGCACCTACACAAGGCTTTCATTGCATGTACACTCTCTTCCGATGACTTCCTCTCGAGATAGCTAGAGGAATGGACCAAGCGATCTAAGACACACTGCTGAGTCCAGCCGCACTGTCTCTCTCAACGAACACGAACTTCCCACAGCCGCTTCCGACTCCAGTCCAGCAATACCCTTAGCCATTCCGCTGCTGCAACTGGTTCTGTGATTCCTTTGGCTTCCAGATCGTTGAACAGGCCCTTGGGAGCCACGACACTGACTCTGAGAACACTTCCTTGTGCTGTTCCACAATGTCCTCACGGGTTTCTGTCCACATTCAGTACCTGTGATATCCAGTAGGGGTCCACCTTCATTTTCAGGATTCTTGGCTGGCGCATCATTTGCTATGGAGACCTTCCTTGACACTAAGCATCCCTTCAATTTGATGGTGCACCGTCCGTAGCCTAGGAGGTCTGTATAGGTATCACCACACCCGTTGTGTTTGAAATTCATAGGCTCCATTTTCACAGTTTCTTAGTGTGCTATTTTGGTGATTTTTCTTGGCTGTGCATTAGATGTGAGGGCTCATTAGTGTCTTTTTGCCGCCTTTTTGTCTGTTTGTGTGTTTATTATGCACCCCCCTTTGTCGTCTTTCCTTTTACCCAAACTTTATCTAGTGAAAAAAAATGCAAAACGCGTTCCCTTTCCTTCCCCTTTTCCTCTTTGTGGCACCCAAAACAGTTTAAATAATCTTAAACAACTTTCCTTTTCTTGTTCTTAATCCCATTTGTCTGTGTGTTTGTCCTTCGAGGCATTGGGTAATTTCTTCAATTTGTTCCAGTTAACCTGCCTTTAAAACTAAAAAATAATTAAAGCAGATTAAGAAAACGGGTTCCCTTTTGTATTCCCACTTCTTTGTGCACCTGCCACAAGCTGACATTTTCCACTTTTAAAACTGACATGATGTTTTAGAAAGAATCTGAAGAGAGGTGGAAGAGTAGCTTTGTCCTTGCCTCTTGTCGCTCTGACTGTGGCTTTATTCTCCTCCTTCCACTCCTATTTTAGGTCGGTTTCCCAAACTCATGTGTAGTGGATTGGTCTCAGATGGTTCACCACCGTTATCTTGATCATTATTGTTATCCTCAGACTCATTTTAAGTGTATGTGGGTGGTAGTAGACAATACCAGGAGCATCCCAAATTCTGCACCTCTGCACTTGTTTTTCCTGGCTCACCCGTAAATACTGGCTGTACCTCCACTCGCGCTTCGAACCCAGAAACAGTGTGCTCAACCTCCTCGACATTCTGCCCTCTCCTCGTAGCACTTTTAGGTGATCAGCATCTGTTGTCACTCAAAATGGTCACTTCTGCATAGCCACAATAAGATGACATGTTGCAGACTCAGTTGCAAACACTGAATGTACTTCCTTGCATCACAACTTTGCATGCAGCAATTATTTGGTCTTTCCATTAAAATATAGTGCTGCCACTTACAGCCACAGAATATAACCCATTCCTGCGTACTATCGAAAATAAAACTTATTTGCTGCATCTAGTATTTAGTATGGCCACTTAATGATGGTACAGTCACTATAGCCACTGGGCCCCATTCATGGAACATTTGCCTGGTTCAAAGTCAATTTGCACTGCTGAAAAGTGACTTTGCACTGCTGACACACACCGTGATTCATGGAACTGTGCAAAGTGTCTTTTTGCCGTGCAAACTCTGGGCAAAGTCATTTTGTACTGCAGAAATGACTATGCACTGACTTTGCCCAGACTTTGCACTGCAAAAATACACTTTGCACGGTTCCATGAATCAGGGCTTGTGTTGCAATTGAAAAGTGACTTTTCAGCAGTGCAACTTCACTTTGAACCGGGCAAATATTCCACGAATCTGGCCCACTGAGTATATAATATCTGTTTGTCTTCCCAAAATATAAGATTTTTCTGAAACCAGCATTTGGTAGGACCACTAAAGGATGACCTACTTAGTTAACGACATTGGAGATTATCTCCTCTTGTCAACCAAGAAATATGAGACACTAGCAAAAAGTACCCATTCTCCAAGTGGGTTCTGTGGACAGACATGCCAACACATTCATCAATTTTCGAAAATCGGTGATCCTGTAGGTCGCTGTTCCGATTTGCTTATCACTTGATGTGCCTTGCACTCTGAAGTAAACTGCACTGAGAATGGGCTTGTGTGGCTGGCTTACATAACCCGGAGCAGACATTGGGAGAGCCGAGAGCTGGTGTGCTGCTGCATACTGGGACCTACTTTGCTCTCTCCCCACCTGTTGCACCACCCTGGCATGATGCAGTTAGTTGCGGTGCATTACGGTGCAAATGTCACAGAAACTGTGCATTTGAGTCCTTCTACGACCACATTGACGTTTCCTGATTTCAGGCAACCGTCTCATGAATGAAGGTAGGGTGTCCAAATGTTATGTAGCCAGTCAGGTCTGGAGGGTCCTAACAGGTAACTATGCAGAATTTGGTGCAGATTGGTGAAACAGTGTGGAATCGTATAAGGAACAACACCTCATCAAGCCACAAACCCACAAACACATTTTGACTTGTGCTTAAATCTGGGGAAAGGGGTCGGGTGTCCACATGTCATGTAGCCAGTAATGTCCGGAGGGTCCTAACAGGTAACTATGCAAAATCTGGTGCAGATTGGTGGAATGGTGTGGAATTGTATAAGGAACAATGCTCCACCACAAACCCAGCCACAAACCCACACATTTTTACTTTTATAAATATAGATTTATCTGCAGATAGTATTTGGTATGACCAATTAAAAGACAACATACAAAGTTATAGGCACTGAATGCACTTTCATCTCAAAGGAATTGTATGTCTTGTTATTCACAACTTCCCAAGCTACAGGTATTAGTGGCTATGGTGCAGTCACCTATAGCCAATGAATATAAGCCACTCGTCCCTACTAAAAATGTACAACTTCTTCACTGAAACTCACATTTTGTTTGAAAAATAAACGACAATACACATAGTTTCACGCACTGAATATATTTTCCTGGCTGCCAAGAATCATAAGGCCTTTCCTCGGCAACTAGTATTTGGTTGGACCACAAAATATGATGTCGTCAGTTAAAGACACTGTATGCACTCACTAACCTCAAATGAATTCTAATATTTGTTATTTGAACCATCACAAGCAACTAGTGTTTAGTATGGACGCTAAAAGATGGCACAGTCACTTAAAGCAAGTGAAAACAATATCCTTCCACCTTCTGACAATTATAAGACATTTTCCCAGTAACTAGTGCTTGGTGTGGTCACTAAATAGCATTGCCCTCAGTGACCAATACTAAATATAATCTCCTCCTATATATGATATATAAAACGTTTTCACTTCCACAAGTATTATGCCTGGTTACTAAAGGAAGACACCTTCAGTAACAGTCACTGGATATATCTCCTCCCATCCATAAAATATACTATTAGTATTAATACTATATGATATATCCACTAAAAGACAACATATTCAGTTAGATACTGAATGCGCTCTTTGTCTAAGCACCCTCTCTTACTGTAAGAGTTAAGTATAGGTTGACCAAGGACACCTGGCACCTCAACCTGCTATATAATGCATGGCACGGGTGAGGCATGAGGAGGATCCCCTGGCCCATCCAATCCTCTTCCAAGAGCATGGCAGGAAAAATTGCATGCATCTAACTATCAATGCTGCCCCTTTTAGAAATCCAGTCTCCAAAGCAATAGGCTGACGTGAGAGCAACTTCTGCGGGAAGATTGGCACTGGGGTAAGAGGTATCCAAATGCACACATACCAAGTTGAAAATAATGAGCCCTGCATTCAAGCATGGCTGTTTATAGGGGCTGGGATTTGGAAACATGGAAACCCTGTGAAGCACGTTGCTCAGTGGGGTCCACGGCATGCATGTGCAGACAGGTTGTCCACTACCATAGCTATGGGGATATGGGTGCTTCCTGCAGAGGTGGTTAGGAAGCAGGAAGGGAGGTAGGAGGCTAGGATAGAGGCAGATTACTTTATGCACGTTCAAATACACCAATCTAATACAGCAAAATAATATATAAGACACCTAGAAGATGAGAGGTCCTAAGGGGAGAAGCCAGGCCCATATAAAAGAAGTCAGGTTTGGCTGACCATTGTGCAAGTTTCAAAAGAACACAGGTGAAGAGATGGATCATAATGGAGATGAAAAGTGCGGACAAATGAAGGCTGCTTTGGAGGTGGTTGTGGGAGAAGGGAGGGGATGACTAGGATTAAGGAGTTGGAGGAAGAGGAAGAAGTCGAGGGGGCTGATGTGATAGAGACCTAGTAGGCTGTGAAGAGGGAGACCGAGGAAACAGACCGAAGAAGTTAGAGAAAGATAGAGACTCAGGAGGTTGGGGAGATAGAAGAAGGTGGATAACATCAGGACAAGGAGCTGGTGGAACTAAAGGGGAAGAGGCAGTTAATGACTAAGTGGAGGTGGAGAGAAATATACCAGCTGATGGAGAGAGTGGTCAAAGAATAGGAGGACATGGTGAGAGAACAGTTGGAGAAAGCATAGAAAGAGCCGTTGAAAGTGCCAAAGAGGGAGGTGAGAGAACAAAGAGAGGGAAGAAACACCCTGAGAGGCTGGGATTAAAGGGGCATTAGGAGAGAATATAGAAAACTCAGCAAGAGAAAAAAATAATGATGGAGGTAACAAATATCTGTGAGAAAAGGAGACGAGAAAGAAAGGTGCCCGGGCAGGCATGATCGGAAAGGGATGGCGTCCCATGTACACCCCACACCTGGTGGACCCATAGAGATGGGAGGAATTATGAGCACATAGCGAAGTGATGAGGAGATGATGGATGTTTAGAGCAATGAATGGCTGATTGATGAAGGCAAGGAGAGCGAGGAGTGACCCAACTTATGTTATGATTTTTATTTTATTTTATGGGCATGCAATTGTTACAAAGGCACCAAGAGGATAGCCACAAAAGGTAATTTGCTGTTTGTCCAAGGATCCCTAAGCCAGAGTATTTTGTCTCCTCCCACCTTTATCACCTGCCATTCGGCCAACCCGGCCTCTTTGTGCCTTTCTGCTTTTACTTTGACTCTTGCCACCTCCTCCATTTACCACTTCTTTGGAAAGGAAATTCACCTTTCTCCCGGCATCCAGCACCATCCCTCCACTCCCGTCTCATATCACTGTCTAACCTGACCTTCTTGTGCCATCACGCAAGGGTAACAAAATTGGGGTCCTCTTTGACAACGACCTCCAACTGCAACAGTTCATCACTACTGGCATCTCTGCTCAGCATATCAACCTTCTCAAAATTCAGAAAATTCGGACTTTTCTTACACACCACTCAATGAAAACCCTATTCTCCACCCTCATGCTCAGCAAACTCGGCTACTATCTATACCTAGTCCTTGACCTTCCTCTTTACTCCTTCCTCCTTCTAGACAAAGGGCCTCATCACGAGTTAGGCAGTAATTCTGACCTGGCAGAATTACCATTACCGCTTTGGTGTCTGGCGGAAATATGATTGTATCACAAGTCACCAGGAGCACGCACAGACCAGTGGCAGTAGCGGTAATTCTATTCCACCGTAAATGGGTTCCCGAGGGTAATTCCACCAGAATCGGCAGAATTACCATTACCACCATCAAGAATGGTGAAATAACTGAAGGATAATCCTGCTAAAAATCAGTTGATTTACCGACAGGTGTAATTAACCTCCTTTTGAAAAGGAGAAGCTGATCGGTCGCCATTTTGAAAAACACAATCCACTAAATATCTCAAGATGCAGAAGCCATCCAAGGAAACTGAAGACTTATGTATGTCAGGGGAGGAATTGAAAATCTGTGTCCTGGAAATGAGGCATTGTAATCCCAAATTCACAGAGGTGGATCTTACAGTCCTGGCCGGTGAGGTGGTGGCCAGCGGTAATGCTTTGTATGGGGTCAGCAGCTTAAAGGACACACATCAAAGTAACTCCACGATCTGGTCAGAGTTCCGTGACAAGGTGGTGGCAGTGAGCACTGTACCCAGGGATGTGTAAGATCTGAAAAAAATGTGGAATGATCTGAAAGCCAGGGTGCACAGTCTCCTTGCCCAACACCACAGTGAGACAGTTGCCACACAAGTAGGCACTGTGGCACCCCTGGTCCTGGCACACTAGGAGGAGACATTCAGCACCATCCTCCGCCTGGCCGGTCTGGAGGGAGTAGGAGCAGCTGAGTTCTGAGCTGGCCGCTAATCTGAAACTGTTAAGTGCAATGTGAAACAGATTCACAACAAAGGGCACAGGGCCTCCACTACTAGTCAACCTGCTTACTATGTGGCTGGCAAAATAAATCACAATCGCACATATCAATGAGCATGCCACCTGCCAACTCACACCCAAGCACACTTGACGTGCAGTGAGAGGACAGTAGCCATATGTACCCTGAATGGACAAACAACTCTAGTGTCCATGGGCATACAGCATCGCCCTCACATGCATAGGCATAGGCAAACACACAATGCTATGGGTCAGAAAGGCATATGTTTGGCATATGCCACCCGTCCACACACAAACAAGTAACATGAGGGACTGTAGGGGTGCTGCATGCATCTGTGGCCTTCTCAATGAAATGCTGCAACCAGCCTGACCACCATGATCACCCCCCCGTGGCCACTACACAATCCCTTCAGGGCCACACCACCTACTGCATTCAGGCAGTCAATATGCATTCACCAGTTGCATGGTGCATTGCCATCAAGTGCCTGGTGTCACATGTGAAACACCCACACCCTTCCCAATGTAAACTGTATTGAGTGGGTGGGCTAAGGACAAAGTTGTAATGCAATGCACAAACAACCCTTTATGCACAGTTCATCAGATGGCATGTCACTCATGTCATCATAGGTAGCCATAACAGCCAGGTGCAACAGGAAGGAAGCTGCACAGCAGGCACCACTGGCACCACTACTACAACCCCAGCACCACCCTCTAGACACACCTCTAGGGATGCAGGCCATAGAACTGGCAAATGGAAGAAAGGCAGGATCTTTGCTTTAGCCACCATAGTGCCCAATGCCCTGACAGCAATAGCAGCTGTGCCTGCCAGCACTGGTGACAGCTGAGCCATCCCCACCTCCGGCACCTGTGATGCTCCTGCCATCAGAGTCACCACACCACAGCCAAATGTGCCTTCACAACAGCCACAGTCAACAGCCACAGTGGTGACCACTGGCACCGATGCAACTGTCCGTGCCAATGCTCAGCTCAGCGACAAGGGTGGCAGTGGAGACCGAGGCAAACATTCCCCACACTCCTGCTATCACAAGGGGACTGCCCCGTCAGCTGGACTCTCTGCCACTTCCCTACCTCTCCCCTTTCACCACAACGTCTTCGTCCACATGCACTGGCCAGCCTCTCCAGTGGCATCATGATCAGGAGAGTGATTCCACTCCTGATGATTATTACAATGCAGATGGTGTGCAGAAAGACCATCCATCGCTTTCTAGATCTGGGGGGGCATCTAGAAAGCGATGGATGGTCTTGCTTCTCAGTACCTGGCTGACTGCATCGTTATGTGCTCATCATCTTATTCCCTTGGCTCCTCCTCTGTACTTAACCTCACTGTCCCAAGCTCCCATGCCTCCTCACCATTCTGCTCTTTCTCGCTACTCGCCCAGCGCCATTGGAACTCTGTGCACATTACAATCAGAATCAGCCTGAATGTGGATCTCTACAAAGCGTGACTTAACCTTGCTCCTACTGGCAAAAGTGACAGCTCCGCCCCCAACCTCTTCCCCATTCCTCCATACCTGGCCCAACCACTCAATACAGTGCTTTATCATAATGTACTTTTGTGTATTTATTAGTCACCTTTGTTTTCTTCCGAATTCATGTCCCACTTTTATCACACCCCTAATTACAGCTTCACCACTTTTTCATATATTTGTTTTATTGTACAGCCACTTTTTTAGGGAATCTTTCCGCCATATGAAAATGGCTCATTGGAACTCATTTCTGGTCGAAATTGACATCCCTGTTCTCCAAATAAATACAAATACAAATGCTTCCTGCAAGTATCACCGGTTTCTTCTGGCGAAAACCCTCCTTCCGCCACTCTTTCATCTCCTCCTGACGATGACTCATCACTGCTACCTCCATTGACTGTTACCTTCTCTTCCTCCAAATGCTTTGTACCACCTACTTTTTATGTTACCTCCTCTTCCTCCAAGATATTCCCACATCTCCTTTTCATGTTACTTTTTCTTTCTCAAAAACTCCCTCCTCCCCCTTCTAGCTGCTTCTCCCCATTTGACCTACAAAACTGCCAATGCTCCACCTTCCTCTTCGTGCTCTCCAAAGTTCTTTGACTGTCAAGCACAACCTGCTCCAGGAACCCACACTAATTCACTGGGCTGCCTGGCTTATATAGAAAGATTCCCCTTGTCCTCTCTCTGTCTTCCCTGCATTGTCTTGTCGTGCCTAGAAACACTTGTGTACAGGTGGGTTATAAATGATCTATCATATCATATCATATCCCCTCACTACGGGTGGTACTGTGGATAAGGATTTTCAGATGTAACTGTAAGAGTTTAGGGTCAGGATTAGTTGTGGATCGTGGCTTCCTGAGAGGGAGGCTGATGAGGCAGGCGTAGTCTATGTTTACCGTAGTGGCCATTTTGGAATTTATTTGCATATTTGTGGAACTAATGGAAAATGCAGGTGTCAGAGACAAGCTGCGGTTGGGATTCTGATTAGTTATGAGGAGTGGTGTCCTTACCTTGAGTCTCTGGCTCTGCGCTGATCTATTACAGTTTTCCCACATACTGCAGACTCGTAGACTTCGTCTGCTGGTCTATCGAAGCTGTCGGGCATGCACATCTTGTCGTACTCATGAGTAGTGGCACTGCAGCTTCCTAGGCTCAGGAAGATCTCATCCCACAGTTCTTGACAATCAGGGAAGGGGATTCTCTAGGGTTCTGGTTTAGGACAGGGGCTTGTTATTGGTTGGCCTATATTGGGTACCCCAGTGACTGGCCACCAACACCCACCTGAATTACTGTTTCTGTCTAAGACATGCAGCAATTTAAAGTAGTTTAAGCAATTGAGAATGGGGGTGGTGGCGTGAATCAACCCTGGGACTAGGTTGTCATGACAAGCACATGAAATAGTATCCTGTGTGTGAGGATACTCCAGCCCCCTTGCACACCAATGATCTGAAATCAGTCAAAGGTAGATGAGCTTAGTCAATTCGAGAAATTTGTTATATAAATTCAAAGAATTAATTCTATAGAGAACTATAAGCACATATTCATAATAAACACATTTATGACTGGTAAATTAGAAGGTATTTTGTAACCAAAGTGTTTAATTTTCAGTGTAGAACAGTTATTTCCACTGCTCTGTTGAAATCTGCACTCAACGCGTTTCGGGATATTCAAATCTCTTCATCGGGAGCTTGTTTATTTTAAAATCTGTTAGCTATCAAGTAGAGTAGATAAATTAAATATTGTCAGAAAATATAGTCACCTCTATCTTATAAATAACCTAAGCCGCTCATTTTAGGCTTGTATAAACTTTTACATTAATTGTATAGAATAGTAATTACCTTCAAATGGTGGTTGCAAGGGACAAATGGTTCACCCACTGTTTAATAAAAAGTAAAAAAAACAGAAAATTGCTAAAAGTATAAAATCTATTTAGCTAGAATGTAAAGCCATTTGGCATAATTAAAAAGTGAAAGATGATGAAAAGGTACCTTGAAGAAATGGTGTGTGTCCACCAGAGTATAGATGTAAACATTAGGGATCTTGTATCAATCTCGCTCCGAAACAACAGAGGGGAAAACTGTAAGTGTAATAGAGCTCATATTTGATTAAGAGCTTATACGTTAAGTTAATGTTTCAACATGATTTGCCAAACAATAAATCCAAATTATCGTGCCATGTTGTCAGGGGCTTGAGGGCAGAGACGTGCCCACAATGCTGAGGGGGGAAAAGTGTACAACAGACAGGAGTGTAAGGAATCCTGCAGACAAGAAAGTATAGGCAAGCACTTTAGACAGGCAACAAAGGCAGTGAACAAAAAGGGTCAGGGAGTACAAGTAAGACAAACACTTTAGGTTCCCAATTGTAGTGGACACAGAATGTGGGAAACAGGTCTGATGAAACTCTAGCCTCCTGAGGTGGTTACTGTTACAGGGCCCCACTCTGAATGTTCATGGAAAGGAGCAGTAGGCGTGGGTGTCTGTGTCTGGACCCAAAGGCACAAATAAGGAAACAGTACTCACAAGAATGAAGTCTGTATGGGTCCAGCAGGAACTGAACAATGACTGCCTCCTGAAGCAGTAACCAGCACACTGTTAACAATATGACACAAGGTACAATACTGAAACACGACAAAGGAAAAGGACAGAGATTGCCTGCTGGGAAGTAAGGTAAAACATATTATACCCTGAACTATTATGAAGTGTGTACCATCTCACTAGGCAATTATAATCCCTGCAGGCTACAGCCACAAATCCACTTGTTTTGGAGTATAGATAGGGTTTCCTATTTATGGGGTGGATTTTTATTTTTTGCTTCCAAGGGTGTTTATCTAGTCTGGGGGGTTGCCCAGATCAATGCCAGAGGTGAGGATTAAGTCCAAACCTTCCAGCCATCACCTATTTGGTTTTGCATAAGTCACTACAAGTGGGACGGGTATGCCCAGATCTGGGTTCTCTGCCTGCTGGGCCTGGAAACCCAAGCTACTTCTCACTGATGAGGCCCAACAAGGCCGAAACATGTTTGGGGAGGATTGTAGTCTCGTGCAGAAGGGATGTGACCAAGCAGTTCAGGCTGGACTGCCCTTTTAAGGGTTGACCAAGCCTGATGTCCAAATGGTCTTTCCTCTTTTTTAATGGCTTTGCAGGCAAAGAACAATGGTCTGGATGGTGGCCCAGAGCAATGCCAGAGGTTAGGATTAATTCCAAACCTTCCAGACATCACCTCTTTTGTTTTGCATAAGTCACCCCGAGTGTAACGGGTATGCCCAGGCGTGGGCCCCGGGCAACGCTGGGCCTAAAGACCCAAGCTACCCCTCACTGATGAAGCCCAATAAGGCCAACACATGTTTGGGGATGCTTGTGGTCTCGTGCAGATGGGATGTGACCTAGCAGTTCGGGCTGGACTGCCCTTTTTGGGGTGGGGCCAAGCCTGATTTGCAGATGGTCTTTCCCCTATTGTAATGGATTGGCAGGCAAAGAACGATGGTCTGGAGGGTTGCCCAGAGCAATGCCAGAGGTCAGGATTAATTCCAAACCTTCCTGACATCACCTCTTATGTTTTGCATATGACACTCTGAGTGGGATGGGTATGCCCAGACGTGGGTCCCGTGCCTGCTAGGCCTAGAGACCGAAGCTACCCCTCACTGACGAAGCCCAATAAGGCCGAAACATGTTTGGGATTCTGGTAGTCTCATGCAGAAGGAATGTGACAAAGCAGGCTGGGCTGGACTGCACCTTTTGGGGCTGGACAGAGCCTGATTTGCAAATGGTCTTTCCTCTTTTTTAATGGCTTTGCAGGTGAAGAACAATGTTCTGGAGGGTTGCCAGAGCAATGCCAGAGGTTAGAATTAATTTCAAACCTTCCAGCCATCACCTCTTTAGTTTTGCATAAGTCTTCCCGAGTGGGACGGGTATGCCCAGGCATGGGCCCCATGCATGCTGGGCCTAAAGATCCAAGTTACCCCTCACTGATGAAGCCCAACAAGGCTGAAACATTTTGGGGTGTTGGTAGTCTTGTGCAGAATGGATGTGACCCAGCAATTTGGGCTGGACTGCCCCTTTTGGAGTGGGACCAAGCCTGAGTTGCATTTTGTCTTTGCCCTTTTGTAATGGCTTGGCAAGCGAAGAACGATGGTCGAGACATCGAGTTAAATTCCCTTCTTACGCTGATGACACTCAGATATTTTTGAGAATAGAGAGATCAGAGGACACTTTTGAACTGCTGGAACACTGCTTAAAGGAGGTGCAGGCTTGGATGTGTGTGAATCAGCTGTTGCTAAATGCAAATAAAACATAGGTGGCATTGTTTGGTTCTAAATATCAATTTAGCAAGCATTGTCACCTTGCATTTTGGGCTCAAAACTGGACTTTTCTCCTAAAATAAAAAATCTGGGCTGTATCTGGGAAAATAACATGGGGAGTAGGGCACAGGTTAGTGTGAAAGTACAATCTGTGTTCTACACCCTACAGATGTTAAGACAGATCCTACCATTTATAGCAGAAAAGCACCGGGATATAGTCGTGGAAACTCTCATCAATTCACAACTGGATTATGGGAATGCCCTGCTGACTGGAATTCCGGCAACCCAATTACGAAGACTACAAGTAGCTCAAAATGCGGCAGTCAGATTGGTGATTGTGGTGGCAAAACCATCCCCTAGTTCTAATCTAAGGCAGTAGCTACATTGGCTAGCTGTGAAGGAATGCATAGATTTTAAAATCCTCTGCGCTATCTTAAATGTATGAATCAGTTAGCACCAAGCTATATCTCTGACAAAATCAAGATTTATATCCCTGGCCGTCAACTACGCTCTTGTGACAAGATGTTGCTGCAGGTGCCACGGTCAAGATACCGGAGCAAAGGAGACCAAAGGTTTGGAGTATATGGTCCAAAACTCTGGAATAGCCTTCCGTTAGTCATTTGAGAACATACAACTATCGTTACATTCCGAAAGTCTCTGAAGACTTATTTATTTTGCTGATAATAGCACTGATGTTTAGTCACTTGCTTGTGAAATTTCTGAAATGATATCACTGTCAAAAGGTTGATTTATCACAATACAACGGTTGCCCAGAACAATGCCAGAGGTTAGAATGAATTCCGAACCTTCCAGCCATCACCTCTTTTGTTTTCCATGAGTCACTCCGAGTGGGACGGGTATGGTCAGTTGTGGGTCCCGAGACCCAAGCTACTCCTCACTAATGAGGCTCAACAAAGCTGAAACATGTTTGGGGATGCTAGTGGTCTCATGCAGAAGGGATGTGGCCAAGCAGTGTGGGCTGGACTGCTCGTTTTGGAGTGGGACCAAGCCTGATTTGCATATGGCCTTTCCCCTTTTGTAATGGGTTGGCAGGCCAAGAACAATGGACTGGAGGGTTGACCAGAGCAATGCCAGGGGTTAGGATTAATTCCAAAACTTCCAGCCATCACCTCTTTTGTTTTGCATAAGTCAACTTGAGTGTGACGGGTATGCCCAGACATAGGTCCTGTGGCAGCTGGGCATAGAGACCCCAGATACTCCTCACTGATGAGGCCCAACAAGGGTGAAACATGTTTGGGGATGCTTGCGGTCTCGTGCAGAAGATACGTGACCAAGCAGTTCAGGCTGGACTGCCCCTTTTGGGGTGGGACCATGCCTGATTTGCATATGGCCTTTCCCCTTTTGTAATGGCTTGGCAGGCAAAGAACAATGGTCTGGAAAGTTGACCAGAGCAATGTCAGAGGTTAGGATTAATTCCAAACCTTGCACCCATCACCTCTTTTGTTTTGTATAAGTCACCCTGGATGCAAACCATGACTCGGACTTTCTCAAACTAGACAGCATCTTTTCCAGAAACAGTGGATAAAAACCCATCAGATGTGAGTCAACAATTCTAAGACAGAGCTTCTTCTCTTTGGCCCTTAACAAACCAGGCCCAAATTAGACCTGTGGTACGCCCACTTTGAGATCGATGTTTGCCATATCGCTACTCCAGCAAAGTCAAAACCTTAGGCACTTACTTGGACTCTTCTTTGAGCTCTGATTAATCGGTAAGTAACTCTTTGAAAACAACATATTACCACCTTAATTTGCTCAGGCAAATCAAGCCTTTCATCTCCGAAACAAACTTCGAAAAATTAGTCACAGCAACCATACTCTCTCGATTAGATTATTGCAATGCTCTTTTAGGTGGCGCATCGAAAGCCGATATCACCAAGTTGCAGAACATTCAAAACAATGCTGTTCCCATTATGTAGAACACGATCTGGGGTAAAAACATATCAGATCACAGAAAGAATCTCCACTGGCTTCCTATATGTTCGAGAATCCAGTTAAAAATCCTCACGCTGGCACATAAATGTGTCTATGGCAAAGCCCCAACCTATCTGAGAGAAAAAATCAAGAACTGCCAACCACAGAGAACCTTGAGATCCAGTACCAACGACTTCTTGTGTGCCCCAAGCCCAACCACACTCGAGGCAATGGAAGATCTTTTATCTTCCTTGCCACTGAGGCCTAAAACTCCCTCCCTCCCTCTGACTCTTTGACTGGAGGAATCTCTGCACTCCTTCCGCAAGCAATTGAAAACTGTTCTATTCGAGTAATCCGCCCCTGCTGCCCAAACTCGCCCTAGTGCTTGTCCTGCCTCTTCATTGTACTTGCGTGTTTTTGTTAAGCGCCCAGATGCCTATGGGTTCCGGCGCTATAGACATAAATAAATAAATATGAAAGGAATACATTTCAAATCCCTGTGCTTCACCCTCTGCACACTTCTGGTCCACAGAGCAGAATTCAAACAAGGAGAAAATCCCACCATATCGCCAAACAATTAACAGCTCCATGCTATATTGGGAAAAAAGGCACAGAGTCTCCACGTTCACTGACATGGTGCCAAAGTCTGGAACTCACATCCGAAGGGAATGTGTACCCTTCACTAGTCCCACCTCACTTTCCAAAAAATCACTGAAGACCATACTATTTATGAATCTGTAATGTTCTGTATGGGAAAGGATCCGGTTCCTTTAAGAAGAGAGAACGGGGGAGGTACCTGAGAAGGAGGAAGGGGTGGAGTAAGTTAAGAAAACGGAAGCGTGAAGAAGTAAAATAAAGAGAGGTTGACAAGATACTCGGCTCCATGTCTTCTTGGCCTGAGCCCTTTATGCCAGGCCGGCACCGGATCCCCAGTGCCAGCAAACAGAACCCAGTTGGACAATGTAGATTACCCCTGCTAACTGCGCAGGGAGTATTAATTCTATTAAAGACTAGGAGGCGAGCATTATGCTTTCACTTCTTTTAATACTCTTCAGTAGTTTCAACTTATAACATGAGGAAAAACAGAAAAAGATGTCCTTATGTTCAGCACTTTTCTTTTTTCCCATAACAAAACTACAAGTTCCAAGATGTCTGTAGTCCAACTAGCACAGTCCTTGCTATGACCACATCCTCTTCCTTAGGCTCCTCCTCTTCTTTTGATGCTCTGAACTGCATCCTTCCAACTTGTAACAACGGCTGGTCCAACAACGTGATGAACTCTTTGAACTGATGCCTGTCCGTGCTGCGGGATCCGCTGTGAGGCAAACCTTTATGCAATCAATGACCATCCGAATCTTCCGATCTCAGTTACTCTTTTGGTCTTCCCGTGAGGAGCATACAAACAACAATATCAGGGTGGTGCCACAGAACTGGAGTACAAAGTCACAAATAATACCAACTTTTTACTTTACTGTGCAGTACTCATGAGGGAGGGAAAGTAATGCTCGCCTCCTAGTCTTTAATAGAATGAATACTCCCTGCACAGTTAGCAGGGGTAATCTACATTCTATGGCAAGACTGGAGGCGAACATTATGCTTGTTTAAAGCTTCCCTAAAACAGTTGTCGCTATCCCTCTAATAGGTTTAAAATAAAACTGTTTAAATGTACAGTCGCTCGCCCAGTCTGCTGCTTGCATAATCTCCTGAAGGGTCACCCCTGCCATGAATGCTTTGGATGCCACGGCCCCTCTAACTGAGTGTGCTCTATATTCCCTGAGGTTAATGCCTGCCAATTGCATCACTTTGCGCACCCATCTAGCTATGGTAGCCGTCGCAACCGCCTGGAAGGGTTTCCTGTGTGCTATTAATAGTTGGGTGGTGCCGGCTGCTCTGCACTCGGCTGTTCTGTTCTCATATTCCTTAATGCATCTAGCGACGCACCACTTGGAATTATCCGGGAAATACGGATAATGCACTCAGGTGGATCCCGTTTTTGTTCTCCTCACTATCGAGAATGTAACACCCTCGAGGCCAAAAATCTTCCTATTAATCTCTAAGGCCTTCATGTCCGCTACTATCTTACATGATATCAGGCACAACAGCATCACTAGTTTGCCTGATAATTGCTTCAACAATAAATATCTATCTGATGGCCAGCTGTCTAACAGCCTGAGCACCACTGTGACGTCCCACAGTTGCCTTTACTTTGGCTCGGGAGGTGCCTTGTATCGAGCCCCTTTTATGAGCCTGGCTACTGCCGGGTGCTCTCCTGCCGGCATGCCCTCCACTGGCAAGTGACCTGCTGAAATGGCTGACCTGTAGACTCCAATCGTCCTAAAGGCCTTCCCATCCTGTAACAGGTGTGCTAAAAAATTCAAAATTGCAACTATAGGTGCCGAAACGGGATGAAAATGTCTCCCTCTGCACCATTTTGTCCACTTGGCCCAAGCCGCGTCGGCAGCCTCTGGGGCCTTTTCAGGTACCCCGTATGAACGACCCGGGGGGTCATAAGAGGCCTTCCTCTTACGGGTCTGTGTACTCCCCTTAGCTTCCGTAGGCGTGCTACTCTTTTTCAGGGTGCTTTCTCTGGGCTGGGTCAGCATAGACTCTAGGGTCTCCAGCCTCTCCTGGAGGGGTTTCACCCCTTGTGCCACTGCGTTTGCCAGCACCTGTTTGAAGGTGTCAGCGAGGTCCAGGGACTGCTCCTCCTCGCTCCATTCAAACTCCGACATTTTAATCATGCCTAGTACCTCTGCGGTGTCTATTGCACGCCTACTGCTCACTTGGTTCCGTATGGGGGAAAGGAGAGTACCTTCTATGCTCCCCAACTCTGCAATCCCCTCCAAATAATAGGATTGCGTAATGTAAGTGATTACACAAATAAACCCCCTTTTTTATTATTTTTTTTAAGCCTTTTTTTTTTTAAGTGGCTAGCACCCGATATTTGCTGACAGGCAATGCACTTTGTTTAGTGCTGTTAGCTTGCTCGCAGCATGTGCTGCTTTCTCTCCGGCAGAGTCCTCTCTCTGCTCTGCTTGGTTCGTGAGCTTTCTAATTCACAACAGCCTCTGCTGCGTAGCCCTGATGATCAGGCTTCCTTCCGATCAAAGATACGCCAAGGATCGCTGAGAAACGTGTTTCGTTCTATACATAGAACACTGTAATAGCAAAACAAACACGGATTGCTGCATACACACGCTGGTGTCAATTTCGAATTCCTTTCAAACGAACTCGCAAGGGAAGTGCGTCAGGCTGCAGCCCGCCTCTCCAAAGGAGGGGGCTGCCGCTTCGCTCTCTTCCCTCGCTCTGCCCCCCCAACGGTGGTGGCCGCCGCGCACGGCCTGGAAAGGGAGAGCGAGCCCCCGGGCGTGTCGTGTATGCGACACGGGGCTCCTCTCCCTTCCAGCTGGCCGGCTTGAAAAACCTGAAACGAATACCGCGCCTGCTGCGAGCGCGCGCGTGTCGTGCCTGTCTCAAGCCCTTGATGAGGGGCTGTGAAACAGACAGGAAAAAATGTTCTAAAGTTCCGGGACAAAAACCATTGCACCTCTAAAAGGTATAATATATGTGTTTTAAGACACGCGCCTTACAAATACTAACATTCTACTCGTTAAAATTGTGTAATCTAACCCAAATACTTCGGGGTAAACAAGGAATGCACTTATCTGCTTGAAGAGCAGGAAAAGAAGAGGAGGAGCCTAAGGAAGAGGATGTGGTCATAGAAAGGACTGTGCTAGTTGGACTACAGACATCTTGGAACTTGTAGTTTTGTTATGGAAAATAAGAAAAGTGCTGAATATAAGGACATCTTTTTCTGTTTTTCCTCATGTTATAAGTTGAAACTGCTGAAGAGTATTAAAAGAAGTGAAAGCATAATGCTCGCCTCCAGTCTTGCCATAGAATTCTTTTGTCCACCCAGTGCAAATACTACAACCAACAAACCTAAACCCATTGACAGCATAGCCTGTAGACTGCACCATGTGATATCCACCCTCACTGAGAGCAACTCGCCTCTTCTCCAGCTCTGATCTTTCACTTCCAGGCAATGCTATATTGCTCTACAATAAGGGGGTCATTTTACACTGGACAGAGCGATAACATGAAGCACAAATGCAGACATAATGCATGTTCGCCCAGCTTGCCCACTAAGGCCCATTTTCGTCCATGGCGGTGAAGTGGGAGAATGGAAAAACAGGCTCCCGTCCTTCCCCTCTCGCGCCTGGCCTAAAGGGTCACGGCCCAGGCACCCGCCACGAGAAGAGTTTGCCCATCTACCAGACGACCAAATACCCTGGTACAGGAACATACGGATGTGTCCATCTGCCTGCCCAGCAGCCCGCCCTGCCCATGCCGACACCTGCGGCACGGATCAACTAGACTAAAACCTACACGTCGTTAGAGATGCCATGACGACCTAGCCAACGGTCAGCACACCTGTGCAAATATACACATTGGACACTCCCGCACCAATCTACACGAAGAATATACTCAGTGCTATGACGTAGGCGACAGACATACTCACGGACGTGCATCTTTATTATTTTCCACATAGGCTCTCAAAATGCAGAAACGCAAGACGCATCATGAACTCATCTAAAGAGCTTGCTTACGCTTCTCCTAAAACCAGGTGCCATAATGAGAAATATAACGAAGACACGATACTGGTCATAAGACAATATGATACTATAACCTAAAGCGCCTGTGCACCAAACGGTTCCACCTATACGCCAGGCCTAAGCAAGAGCTTCCATGGACGTTAAAAGAACAAGAGTCAGGTTGCTGATCCTGCAGAATGAGCCCGGCGAAAGCAAACAGCCAAGGTCGCAATGTTGCAAACCCACATTCCGAAAGCAGACCATCAAGGGCACGATGTTGCAACCTCGCACGCCGCACACCAACGTTAAAGTCACACCTGCAAATTAAACCAGGCACACAGTGGAAAAATAATATTCATTGTGCAGAATTCTGCCTCAAACACGGTCCCACCTCACGTGACCAAGCCGAACCTGACAGGATGCCAAGCCCAGGAGGAAGAAGGCGTCTGGATCCCTCGTTACAAGACACAAGGCAGATACAATTAAAAGGCTCAATGGACATCTGCGACAGTGGGAGTAGTCGGCCTTCCAGCTTATGAATAAGTCCTCACATTGTCTGCATGTACTCATAGTGAAACATTGTTGCAAATGACAGGTACACCGAGAGCTGGGAACAGCGATGGTCCCAGGCTGGGAAGCTCGCGGGCGCACCAATCAGAACATGGGGCTCTTATCACTGACGCCATTAACATTAACCAATCATCAGGGATCTTCATGTAACAATTCTCATTTATCTAATTGTAGGGACAACCCAGATATATCACCTGACTAACCCTTGACCACTAATATTGTTCTCTATACGTATGCTATACTAACCCTACCACTCGAGCAACCAATTAAGAGTGGCGATAGGTTTTTTGCTAACTTTCCAAGGTGACGCAAGTAGCGCGTCATACTAAGGTAAAAAGGGCCTGCGAGCCCCACGATTGTGTGTGTGTCGGGACGGACGCGTACGATCTTTGACCCATCCCTGCCGTTTTTGTCTAATAAACAGCAGAGTCACCTTGCTTCTTGCGTGTGTCTCATACTCTATCTCTTTTGGGATATACGGGAGGAGTTGGGGCCTCCCTGCCCGGAGGTCTGCGGACGGCCCGGCCGACCCCGGCAGAATTTCCCCCCGACAAGTTGGAGGCACTGTGAGATCTGTTAAAGATCCGCTTTTTTATTTTTACTTTTTCCAGGGTACTCCCGTTGCGAGGAGGCCCGGCGGCGCGGCCCCCTCTGCCGTTGCCCCCTTCTGAGGACTACAGGACCATCGCAGAGGTGCGAGAAGACCGGACAGCGCAATCCGGATATTGGCCCTCGGGAGCCGGTTGAGAAGTATCCCGCCCGCGGTTGGCGAGTGTCCAGACATGGTCCAGACGAGGGGAGGTGACGAGCCGCTTGGAGGGGTGCACGCAGTCGAACGGCCCCGCATCAAGAGAACTTGGTGAGCATGCCACGCACAACAAGCAATGTGAGATTGTGAGGGAGGGGGGAGGAATTAAATACGGGAGGCGGGAGGTGTTGCACAGGTGCGCGGCGAAGGTTTGACAATTTAGTGTTGGCAATGGAATGAATGGTGGCCGAACAAGTGCGAGAGCAGTCGGCTACGTTACGCGAAAGGGGGGGGGGCGGAGCACGAAAACATCACGTGCGGCCGCTCGTAGAAACTGATTGGCCTAGGTCGCGACTACGTGTAAGGGTGGGTGTTTGTGGTTTCCTACGATTTGGCATTTATTGATCAATGAGTAGATGAGGATCCCTATTGTTCGAGCAAGACACTCAATAGGTAGATGACGTTTCCCTGTAGGCGGTAGCTAGTTAGTTGCCCAATACGGAAGATAATTGGCTGGTTAAGCCCTCCTGTCGAGGGGCGTATCACACGCGAGGCGACGCAGCGTGCACAGTCCGATTATATTATTGATTTGATTACCTTGTTCCAGTAGTGACAGGAAGACAGCTGTAAGGTTAATGGGGGTAGATTGCAAGTGTATTTTGAACTTAAAAAATATATGAAGAACTTACCAGTAGCTCGAAGAGATCGGTGACGTCAACAGTAGGGCTTTCATAGGATATCGCGAGCACAAGGCATCTTCGTTTTGAGAGTGGTGGGGAAGAGAACTGTGGTAAGGGAGTGGAAACGGAGATAAACGGTAAAAGAGTTGATCGAGGAAAGGCAAAACGGGGGACGTGGCTGCGCACGGAGAACGCCGGCCACAGCAAGGGTAGAAGAAGGAGGGGGAGCACGTGAAAATAGGACGACTGTATAAGAACGTCATAAGGGGTACGCAGCCGCAGGGGGCTACGTACGCCTCGGCCGCAGGGGGCCGTAAGGGTGTCGTATAAAGAAAGAAAGACAAAAGAAAATATACAAATGTAAAATACTATATTTTTTATAATTTTCCTTAGCGGACTATCGTAAGTCCACAAACTTACGGGGCCAGGTAACGATATAAGGTTGTATATTTTACACTGCTAGTGAGATAGCCACTACCAGATAGGGGAAGGGTAACAAGTGGAGCTCTATTATGTCATACGGGACAGGATCGGGAGGGTGGGGGAACACCCTCACTACCCCACTACAACACATATGCACAACACTGCCACCCCATAGGGAGAAACTGATTAAGTATAGCATAGAATGGACCCAGGGGACGGATAACAAAATGCTAACACCGTGGCCGCCTAATGGTAGCTTCGATCCATATGCCCAACATTCACTATTAAACCATCTGCACAATACATACAAGGGGAAGAAGTTGGCAAACCACGTGGAGGTGTTTAACTTATGGAGGATGTTCCAAGGGTCCCGACCAGGACCAAACGGAATGTTCACTGTGGGGGAAATACCGGAAGAAAAAGAGATTAAGGAGGAAGGAGAGGATGGGAAAAAGGGGAGTGAAGACCCAAAGAACACGGGGAACGGAGGAGAGGGAGGAGAAAAGAATAATACATCAGATGAAATAAAAAAGGAACCGAGCAACGATATACCCCTAGCAAAGGGAGTGAAAACAGAGGGAGGGGGGTTGTACCCTTTAAGAGAATTAGGAGAAATAGAAAGAGGACAGTTAAGGGCGGCTGAGGGATACTCGAACCCGGCATACAGCCCTCCACCATATGTGGCTCATAGGAAGATGCCAGCAGGGGAGGGGAGGACTGGAGAAGAACGAACTGTGGAAATAGGAAATGATGAGTGGGTAGCTGCACAGATATTATTAAAATTACGAGGTTCATTAACAGGAGAAGAGAAGGAGGTAGTAAAGAAAACAGACGAGGATAATACCAGGGATAGTGAAATGAGGGGGGAAGAGCTGTTACGACAAAAGGAAGAGATTTTGGAGGAACGACTAGCAAAGTTAAGGGATGAGCAGAATGAATTGATCAAGCAGCTCGAGAGGGAGGAGAGAGAGAGCGCGAGGAAAAGGAAAGAAGGTAAGAACGAATTGGAAAAAATAAGGGAACGAAATGAGGAGCAAAGGAGAGAAGCTGAAAGGGTAAAAGCAGCGGCAGAAAGGGTATCAAGAGTAGTGTTGCGAGAAAAGAAAAGGGAAGAAGAAGAAAAAGAAAAAGAAATGGCAATGTGGAAGAGGAGATTACTATCAGAAACAACTAAGAAATACGAAGAAGGGAGGGTGATAGAGAGTATAGTAGAAAGAGAAAGGGTGAAATGGGAAAGGAAGAAAGAGGATGAAAGAATATTGGAACAGATGAGTAGTGAAGTGATGGAGGAATTAAAAAGGAAAAGGGAGGAAAATAGTAGGGAGATGGAGGAGAGAAATGAAGGAGAAAGAGAAGATAGGAGAAGGGAGAGTGAAGAATGGGGGGATGTATATAGAAACACAGAAGTAGCAACAACATCAGCACAAAGGGGAGCGGTTGATAAAGGAGAAAAAGGAGAACTGGACCTAATAGACTTACAAACAGTAACAATAAAGGGGAAAAAGACCGAGTGGGGGGTGCCGTTTATGACTGACTTTTGTAGTGAGGAAGAAGAAGGAGTGGAGAAGGAAGGAAGAAACAGTGAAAGGGAAAGCTTAGATAAACTATACCTCACCCGGACCAACACAGACTCACCATGGATCAGTAGGAGAAAGGATGAGCTGGAGAGAAGTGAGGAGGGAGAGCAAGGAATAGCGGAAAGACAGACACATGAGGCCGCACCATCCCCATCCCCATCACGCCCTCCCCCATCGCACCCTACATGCTCAACCACCTCACGCTTGTTACGCAAAATAAAACTTGCGCCCTTCACAGACGAACTGACACCCTATGCATGTCGGCTTAGAGACCTCCCTAGTCGCAGGCAGGAAAGACGAATACACATGCCCACATTAAATACAGGAAATGATGGAAGAAGGGGAAAAAATGGAGAAGAAAGAGTTACGAGCAGGGGAAATACGGACGAAATTGACAATGTAGAAGAAAGGGAAGAGGAGGAAGGGTGTGAGGACTCGATATTATGGAACACAAAGGGTAATACGAGACATAACTTAATGCCACTTCTGGAGAGAGGAGGGGTTAGACCACAGTATGTCCCTTGGAAGCATACAGATAAAGAAAATATAAAATGCAGGCTCCCATCATTAAGTGGAGGTGCGGGTAAGTGGATATATGAAATGGAAAAACACACCGCAGGACAGAAACTGGCAGTAGGAGATGTAAAGGGCCTTTTAATATCAATATTAGGGGATAGAGCGGATGACATTTGGAAGAGAGCGGGATTCCATGGGGTAACAATAACAAACACATCGCATGATGGGGCACCATTCGCAAACTGCAGACATGCACTATGGCAGGCACTGAGGGTACAGTACCCAGACACATCAGACATAGGAGCAATTACCTCCCGCAAGATGCGTGAGAACGAAGATCCTGTTGATTATATCCAGGAAATCCAAGAGAAGTGGCGCATGGAAACTAGAGAACAATGGGATAAAACACCAGCAATACTTTACCATATACTAGGGCTCCCAGAAGGAGCCAACTACATCATCCAGCCCACACAGGCAAGGAAGTAATTGCAGCACGAATTAGGGAAGACTGGTTTTGCCCCGAGTTAAATTCCCATGTGTCACATTTTATCAGCAATTGTCTCACATGTCAACAGTTTACGGCCGGCCATACTCTCAAGGTGATAAGAGGTACTATACCCCGGCCAGAGGGACCTTTCCGGCATCTCCATATTGACTATGTTGATATGATCAACATATGTCAAGGAAATAGGTATATGATTGTAGTAGTATGCCCATTCTCGAGGTGGATTGAAGCAGGGCCCTGTTCACACCCAGATGCATTTAGAGCAGCTAAATTCCTAGTGAGGGAGGTCTTCCCCAGGTGGGGAGTGTGCGAGGTGTTAAGGTCAGACAATGGCCCACATTTCGCAAACGAAATGTTCCAGCACATCACATCCTTGCTGAACATCAAGCATAAATTTGCATGTGCATACCACCCACAGGCCAACGGTGTATGTGAACCCCTGAATGGCCTATTAAAGGATGCAATTGCAAAGATACAGCAAACAACAAAGAAGAGTTGGTTATATTGCCTTCCATTAGCCCTATTTGAGCTAAGGAATAGACCAGGGTCCGACCACCACCTCACCCCTCACGAGGTGGTTACCGGACGTCAAATGCGCCTTCCCCTAATGCCAACATCAAGAGCATTTACTGACCACGAGAGTACAGCGAGTGTTCTTGGTGATGAAATGTACCAATATGTGTCTTCTTTGATTACTAGTGTAGTGTTTGTGTCTCAACAGCTCGAGCGCACACGGGACGGGTCTAACAGCAATCAACAAGAAGACGTGGATAAAGAATTGGAAAAGGAAAGACTGTGTAAAGTTGCTAAAGGTGACCACGTACTACTTCGTAATTTCAACAGGAAGTGGAACAGTCCACGATTCACTGGCCCCCATCTGGTAGAGGAGGTATCAACAAGAGCAGTAAAGCTACAGGACAAGCGTGCCTGGAACCACCTACACGATGTAAAGATCTACAAACTCCAGACCCGCCCCAGCGCCACCGACAGGTCCATTGGGAGAACAACAACAACATCACCAACGGAGGAAGAGAGTTCTACCACAGCTAACGACCTAAGTGTTCCTATACCCTGTCACTCCCCAGATTCCCCAGAGACAATAACTGAAGAAGAAAGGGGTGATCCCCATACTGCCCACCCCATGGTCACACGCTCAAAGAGTAAAGATACTTCCGCCAATTGAGCACCAAACCCCCTGCCCATTGACCCCTACCCCCACTGCAGTAATAACTGAACTGAAGGACATTGTCTTGCACACGTACACATGTAAACACGTGAATGCTCTCTTTTCTTTTCTCTCGCACATGCAGGAACTGCGTATTATTGTACTGCTAAGAAAATAGATAACTAACAAATTCACTGCCCAGGAGTAGATGGTACCCTCAGACGATAACTACCCAGAAGAATTGTCACACCAATTTGTATATGAAATAAAAAGGCCAACGTACCTGAAAAGGAGAAGGGTACGTGTCTACTACACAGCATTCCTCTTGGCCATAGAATACTCAATGCCCCACCTCCACCCATACTTGCCTGTCCTAAGAGATAGATCGCTTAGATTAGCGTGGGAACAGCTCTTCGCCTGGGCACTGAATGACTATTTGATAGGGAGAGCTTAAAAAACAAGAACTAACATTTAATAACCAGCATATTGAGAATTTTCAGGCGGGCAACTTTAACGTCGCAAGAATACGCTGCCGGACTGCAGCAAGGTAAGAGCAAAATGCCGGTGAAATTAGCATGTGTAATAAAAATAATAGGGATTTTGATGATCACCGGGTTCTTGGCTGCCTCTGTATGGCACTCCAGCTATGCTATCAATCTTATTGCTGTACCCAAACTTAATCCACCCCCATCCCCAGCTGCAACAGGTGTTACGTCAGGTGATACTAGTAAAATTGCACACAAGCAAAATAGAGTTCAACGCAGCACATACTCAGATAATAAAGGTATTGACAATTATATACAAGATTCAGCACACGTCTCAAACAACATATGGTACCAACACATGACCCGCATCGGTAAGCAGACAACAGAAGACAGCTGCTACGTTTGCTCATTAATACCATACGCCATGAGCGCTTCTCGAACATTCGTTGCCACAGAAATAGATGAAAAGACAGCACAATGCATAATATCCTTGGCACTGTTCCAAACGAAAGGAAGATTTCAAGGGACAGTGGTGCATATGGTGTGGAAAACACGAGACTCATACCCATATGAAAACAACTTCCTCAAGACTTATTTGAGTTACCACAAGAGCAGTCTACATGCTGAAGCATTCAGATACATAACAAGTTGTCCTGCAAAAGGGGAAACAAAGAAAGTAACACTGCAGTATTTACCATGTGATTGGTACGCCACTGAAGTTCCTGGTAAAGCAGGATGCTGGGAGAGGCCACTGGTGACGATAACGGGGAAGGTGTACCTGGACAACAAATGGGAGATAGGAGTGGTTGGCAGCAACATGGTAACAAAAGAAACTATTTCAACTATCGATGCACACAACCACAGATGTTGGACGACTTGGATCAAGTACGTGCCCATGCTCACGTGGATAGAGACGGATGAAGACCCAATAACAATATTGCCGCTGACTGCGCCTAAGGTATGCTACCAACATAAAGGAGAGGTGGACGTAGGATACAACACCAACTGTGCAAGCGTGATGGAGTTACCTGAGGGGGGAGCAGGAACAGCAGTGATAATGGACCATTACTGGGCCTGTCGAGAAAAGGCATACCACACACTGCCCCCTCTGTGGAATGGTGTATGCACGATGGTGCACGTCAATGTACCATCACTAGTGGTACCCCAGAAGCATGCGAATGTGGCGAACTTTCCCAAAATGGATGAAGGGGACAAGAGGAAGAAGAGATCTGCACCACCTCAGGAGGAGCCAGGGAACAGGACCAACGGCAATAATACTGTCCTAAATAGAAGGAAAAGACAAGGAGAACCTCTGACAGGAAATTACCTATGGGGAAGGTCGGAAACGGCACTCACTTCAATTCCGCCGGAACACAGACTATTCAGCAGAGCAGCAATGTTCTTCTCCTCAATAATACATCCGGGACTGCAGGCTTACGCAAACGCAAAATGGCTCCAGATAACTAGATGGGAACTAATGATGACCATCAATTCTACAGTAAATGGATTTAACGCAATAAAAGAGGAGCTGTGAGCTATAAGGATGGTAGCACTTCAGAACAGATATGTATTGGACCTCCTCATAGCCATGGAAGGAGGAGTCTGCGCAAAGATAGGACAATCATGCTGCACGTTCATTCCTGCCAACGATGCTGACAACGGTACACTGACAGAAGCAGTTTCACAATTGGCCCAGATGCACTCCAAAATGATGGATGAAAGTAAAGGTGTGAAAAAGGATGAGAGCTGGTTTTCACTATTATGGTCATGGATGCCATCTTGGCTGTCAGATGGACTGAAAATTATAGTTGGTTGTACTATTTTGGCTGGAGCTACACTGATCATAATAAGATTTTGGAAGGCCCGGAAGGCACGCACCACTGACGAGTTGCTTGAAATGGTCGGTATGCACCCCTTGATGCCAGCAGATGACGGCCAACACACAGGCATAATCATACAAGAGAGAGAGAAGTTGCACAACCAGATCATCACCAACCACCTGGACCCATCATCGGTGAAGATCGAGAACCCAAGAAACCCCAGGAGTTACATAGGGAAATGGGTATACTGTACTCCTGGAGGAACCTGTGAATATATGTATTGGTCATTTGAAGATCATGTTAACCACTATGGACATTTAGGAGGAATAACTAAGATATGGAGAGTAAGAGGAGATAACGAAAAGGATATGTTTGTGTTCGACAAGTCGACCAGAGGGGGGACTGAAGTGGGAGAATGGAAAAACAGGCTCCCGTCCTTCCCCTCTCGCGCCTGGCCTAAAGGGTCACGGCCCAGGCACCCGCCACGAGAAGAGTTTGCCCATCTACCAGACGACCAAATACCCTGGTACAGGAACATACGGATGTGTCCATCTGCCTGCCCAGTAGCCCGCCCTGCCCATGCCGACACCTGCGGCACGGATCAACTAGACTAAAACCTACACGTCGTTAGAGATGCCATGACGACCTAGCCAACGGTCAGCACACCTGTGCAAATATACACATTGGACACTCCCGCACCAATCTACACGAAGAATATACTCAGTGCTATGACGTAGGCAACAGACATACTCACGGATGTGCATCTTTATTATTTTCCACATAGGCTCTCAAAATGCAGAAACGCAAGACGCATCATGAACTCATCTAAAGAGCTTGCTTACGCTTCTCCTAAAACCAGGTGCCATAATGAGAAATATAACGAAGACACGATACTGGTCATAAGACAATATGATACTATAACCTAAAGCGCCTGTGCACCAAACGGTTCCACCTATACGCCAGGCCTAAGTAGGCCGCAAGCAAGAGCTTCCATGGACGTTAAAAGAACAAGAGTCAGGTTGCTGATCCTGCAGAATGAGCCCGGCGAAAGCAAACAGCCAAGGTCGCAATGGTGCAAACCCACATTCCGAAAGCAGACCATCAAGGGCACGATGTTGCAACCTCGCACGCCGCACACCAACGTTAAAGTCACACCTGCAAATTAAACCAGGCACACAGTGGAAAAACAATATTAATTGTGCAGAATTCTGCCTCAAACACGGTCCCATCTCACGTGACCAAGCCGAACCTGACAGGATGCCAAGCCCAGGAGGAAGAAGGCGTCTGGATCCCTTGTTACAAGACACAAGGCAGATACAATTAAAAGGCTCAATGGACATCTGCGACAGTGGGAGTAGTCGGCCTTCCAGCTTATGAATAAGTCCTCACATTGTCTGCACGTACTCATAGTGAAACATTGTTGCAAATGACAGGTACACCGAGAGCTGGGAACAGCGATGGTCCCAGGCTGGGAAGCTCGTGGGCGCACCAATCAGAACATGGGGCTCTTATCACTGACGCCATTAACATTAACCAATCATCAGGGGTCTTCATGTAACAATTCTCATGTATCTAATTGTAGGGACAACCCAGATATATCACCTGACTAACCCTTGACCACTAATATTGTTCTCTATACGTATGCTATACTAACCTTACCACTCGAGCAACCAATTAAGAGTGGCGATAGGTTTTTTGCTAACTTTCCAAGGTGACGCAAGTAGCGCGTCATACTAAGGTAAAAAGGGCCTGCGAGCCCCGCGATTGTGTGTGTGTCAGGACGGACGCGTACGATCTTTGACCCATCCCTGCCGTTTTTGTCTAATAAACAGCAGAGTCACCTTGCTTCTTGCGTGTGTCTCATACTCTATCTCTTTTGGGATATACGGGAGGAGTTGGGGCCTCCCTGCCCGGAGGTCTGCGGACGGCCCGGCCGACCCCGGCAGAATTTCCCCCCCGACAGCGGAGAAGGGGCATAAAGTAGCGTTTGGATTTTTGCCATGCCTTCCTCCTCCGTCTTAGAAGAGCACAGCTTTTTAAGTCTGCATGAAACAATTTATGCAGGCTTAAAACGCTCTGCTCTTCCAAGACAGAGGAGGAAGGCATGATAAAAATGCAAACTCTACTGTATGCCCCTTCTCCTATGGAAACCACGTCGCATAAGCACCTGCTAACGAGTAGTAGGATTCCATAGGTATCTGCCTCGCATAAACACCTGCTAACGAGCAATAGGATTCCATTAGAATCTGCCTTGCATAAGCACCTGCTAACGGCTAACGAGCAGTATAGGAATCTGCCTCGCATAAGCACCTGCTAACGAGCAGTAGGATTCCATAGGTATCTGCCTCCATTAAGCACCTGCTAACGAGCAGTAGGATTCCATTGGAACCGTCTCGTATAAGCACCTGCTAATCAGCAGTAGGATTCCACAGGAATCTGCCTCGCATAAGCACCTGCTAATGAGCAGTAGGATTCCATAAGAATCTATCAGTATCCGCAGGCACCATTTCCCTTTTGCAAAACTGACTGTAATACTAAACCGTAAAAACCATTTTGCCTGGTTTTGCTCTTTACTTTTTTCACTCAGTCTTGCAAAAATCAAAGACTTCATGCAGGGGACCGACAACACCTGCACATGTTTGTGGTCCACTGCTCGCCATTAGTGCCATGTGTTATAAATTGACCCCCCTAAATATTTCACTCCCACAAAGGCTAAAGTAACCTATGATAATACGATATGGAGCAATGTTTTTCTCCTGATCTACACTTCTGCTTGTAGCTCACCTCTCTGCAGTGTATCTACGTGTAACACTGCCAATGTTGCCCTGCTCATGCCCTGCTGCCAAGGGTGTTTGCCCTGGTGCTATATTGCTCCATGACTGGACCGTATCTTACCTAATGAATACCGGGCCCAGTGACCATATCCAGTGCCATTATATCTCTGTTTTATATTTGGTACCAAAATGTCACCTGCCCCATGACAATGTGGTGTTTCGCTCCTCGCTGAAGCCCGGTAACACAGGTGGCTGCCAATGATGCTTTCTTCAGATTTAGTCATTGCTTCATAAGTGCACCCTGTATTTATGTACCCCCTAATGCTGGCCCCTATGACAACATCTTGGGCCGTTTGATGTCTGATGTTTGGATGGTGATCAAGGTATATACCCATGGTTGCACCCTTCATGCTCCCTGCTAATACCTACTCCTGTGACTGCACCTGATGTCATTGTGCTCGTGTTTGATGGAGTGTATCTAAAACTGCTCCCTACTAGCCCTGCTGTGTCCCCCACCCTACCGTATATCTCTTCAGACCACACCACATAACACCCGACACCAAACACAATGACCTGAATGACCACATATAGATGTACTAATGCGGATTACCATGCGTACACACAGTGTGTGAGTTCCCCGAACTTCCCTTTATTAGATTTGGGAAAAGCGAGTCACTATGGACTTGGCTGGTCCCACCACTATTGGATATGCCTCTGGATATGCCTCCCAGAGGCTGGTTGAGGAGACGTGGTAAATCTTTCCTGAACAAAAACCTTCAGACCCTGACTCCGGAGGACTCAGGTCACCAAAAGCATTGTCAAGGGTCCTAGCTGTTCTTGCCAAAGACTCAGTGTACCAAAATGTTTTACCAGGTGGCGTATTCACTTCTAATGACTCAGTTTGCCAGAATGCAGTACCAAGAGTCATAGCGTCTCCTGGAATGGAAAGAACGGCAAGGGTGTCTAGGGCAAGAGGCTCGGAGCACAAACCTATGGAGTTGGGCAGCGCCGAGAGAACGCTCCTGCCTTTACCTGGCATTGCATGAGCCGAGCAGCGGTCCAAACACCAGAATTGCTTCGAACATGCAGTCAACCAGCCACCTGCAAGATGAAGACACTGTGGAGCCCCACACAAATGCTCCCAGCAATAGAAATGGATCCAAGATGGCGCTGCACATCATGGATGATTTTCAAAACACACAGACCTGCGTCACTCCTCAGATAGACCTCAAAGTAACAATGACATTGTGCATGTAATTTGGCGACCCAGAGGGAATACCCAAATGAACCCTGAAGGTTTGGAGTAGGAGATTGGAAGTTGCAAGCCATTGGAAACCCTGGAGGGGCAAGATTGCCAGAGAGGCCTAAACCCTTCCCAAAACCCTGGTGGGAATTAGTAAGTCACACTCTAAGGCTTGGCAAAAGTAACCCTTGGAAACAGGAAGAGAGAGAAAACATGAAACGTGTCAGCAGGGTGACAGGATATTGACTGCCTGAAAAGGACCCTGAATGCGAGAGCAGAAACATGCATTGACCGATTCTGAATCCTCAGAGAGCTTACGGTCCAGGAGGGACGTGTGTGAATCCTAAGCCAACCTAATGTCTTGGAGGTACATGTTGAGAATTAGGCTAGGTGCATGGACTCCCAGTGCACATGAGGGGACCGGGAACAGTGCCATGTGACTTCAAGAGCCATGAAGGTAAGGTCATAGACACCCAGCGCACTTGAGGGGACCGGGCACCGGGCCATGTGACTTCAAGAGCCATGAGGCTGGCGCATGGACCCCCAGTGAACATTAGGGGACCGTGCACTGGAGCATGTGATTTCAAGAGCCATGAAGGTAAGGTCATAGACACCCAGCGCACTTGAGAGGACTGGGCACTGGGCCATGTGACAATGAAGAGCCATGAAGCTAGGGGCATGGACCCCCATCACACTTGAGGGCACTGAAGCACAGGGCTATGTGACTTCAAGAGCCATGAAGGTAGGGTCATGAACACCCAGCGCACTTGAGGGGACTGTGGGACTGGGCCATGTGACTTCAAGGGCCATGATGCTAGGGTCATGGACACCCAGCGCACTTGAGGGGACTGTGGCACTTGGCCATGTGACTTCAAGAGCCTTGAAGCTAGGGGCATGGACACCCAGCGCACTTGAGGGGTCCGGGCACTGGGCCATGTGACTTCAAGAGCCATGAAGTTAGGGGCATGGACACCCACGCACTTAAGGGGATCGGGCACTGGGCCATGTGACTCAAGGAGCCATGAAGCTAAGGACATGGACACCCATCACACTTGAGGGGACTGGGCACCGGGCCATGTGACTTCAAGAGCCATGAAGCTAGGGTCATGGACACCCAGCACACATGAAGGCACTAAGGCACCGAGCCATATGACTTCAAGAGCCATGAAGCTAGGGTCATGGACTCCCAGCGCACTTGAGGGGACTGAGGCACTGGGCCACGTGTCTTCAGGAGCCATGAAGCTAAGGACTTGGACACTCAGTGTACATGAGGGCACTAAGGCACCGAGCCATGTGACTTCAAGAGCCATGAAGCTAGGGGCATGACCAGGGCACCAGGCCATGTGACTTTAAGAGTCATGAAGCTAGGTGCATGACCGGGGCACCGGGCATGGACACCCAGCGCACATGAAGGAATAAGGCACCGGGCCATGTGACTTCAAGAGCCATGAAGCTAGGGGCATGGACACCCAGCGCACTTGAGGGGACCGGGCACCGGGCCATGTGACTTTAAGAGCCATGAAGCCAGGTGCATGGACTACCAGCGCACTTGAGGGGACTGAGGCACTGGGCCATGTGACTTCAGGAGCCATGAAGCTAGGGGCTTGGACACACAGCGTACATGACGGCACTAAGGCCCCGAGCATGTGACTTCAAGAGCCATGAAGCTAGGGGCATGACCGAGGCACCGTGCCATGTGACTTCTTGAGCATGAAGCTAGGGGCATGGACACCCAGCTCGCTTGAGTGGACAAAGGGTTCAGGGACTGAGACACAAGTAGCTATACTGAGACTCTGCCTTCGCTTCATTGCTGATAGAAGGGTACCTGTTAAGTGCTGTGGGGGCTGGGGTGGGGACACTTGCAGAGTAATGGTCCCTGCACTTTTCCTTCTAAACCACGTAAGGTTTTTGTGGAGTTAAATTGGCCAGGACTCTAATTTACACTGGCCAGTGCAGCTGAGTTTCTTTATTTCCTCTTAGGGAAACAGTCATTTTGTTTTTGTTACTTTGTATTGTGTTTTGTTTGTAGCAAGGCATGATAAATAAATGTCAAAATCGTGTTTTTACCACGCTCATTGTCAAGGCTGTGTACAGGCATCCAGGCTGCTCTCCTCAACAAAGTTAAATCACTCCAAGACAAAATAGCCTCCCAACGCAAAGCTCTCAACACCCCCACCTGCCCGCCCATACCTCACACCAACAACTCCCCATCACAAACACCCCTTTTTGCCTTCAGAGAAGTCTCGGAGACGGAAGTCAATGACCTCCTTAAAAAAATCAAACCCTCCACTTGCAAAGGGGATATCTGCCCACCCTCCGTAATCAAAGAGAGCGCAGAATACCTCACCCCCATCATCACGGCTTTTATCAATGCCTCTTTCACATCTGGAAGTGTACCACAATGCCTAATAGAAGCCTGGGTCCGCCCGCTCCTAAAAAAACCCTCCCTTGATCCTTCCTCCCCTAACAACTACCGCCCCATCACCACCGTCCCCTTTCTCCTTAAAATCTTGGACAAAGCTGCACACAATCAAATCCAACACTACCTGGAAACAAACACCATCCTAGGCAAAAGACAGTCAGGTTTCCGCAAAGGCCATGGGACTGAAACTGCTCTTCTAGATTTAAAAAATCAGATTACTCAAATAATGGACACAGGCAAACCTGCCCTCCTCCTCCTACTCGACCTTTCTGCAGCATTCGATTTGGTCGACCACAGCATTCTCACAACGCACCTCTCCAATGCTGCACACTTCTCTCACAAGGCTACCACATGGATCACATCCTTCCTTGAAGGCAGGGCCATGAAAGTGTACTCTGACCAGGATAGCACCCCCCCCACCACTATCAATTGTGGAGTCCCACAAGGGTCCTGCACCGCACCGACCCTCTACAACCTATTCACCAAACCCCTCTTTGACCTACTGGACTCCCTCAACATAGCGTACACCAACAACGCTGATGACACGCAGGTCCTCCTCCCCCTCTCTGGAGACTACGACCTTGACTCAGAAGCCCTCCTCAAAATCTACTCAACTATCCAAACATGGATGGCTATCAATGGCCTCTGCCTAAACGGAGACAAACCCGAAATCATCATCCTAGCCCCTAACGAAACTCTAACCAAACTCAGCCCCAATTACTCGCACTTGATCATCGACAGTATTAGCATACCTGTCTCCTCTGCCGTCAAGACCTTAGGAGTCTACATTGACGCGACACTCTCAATGACAAGACAAACCAGCGCCATTGCCTCAGCTTCTGCTCTGACTACCAAACTCATCTACGCCATAAAACCCTACCTCACCACGCCCAACTGCCTCTCCATAGCCAGAGCTACTATAGGAGCCAGACTGGACTACTGTAACGCCCTCCTGGCAGGCACCTCATCAAAAAACCTAAACAAGCTCCAAATAGTGCAAAACAATGCCCTCCGTTCTGCACTACACATGCCCAAAACTGACCATATCTCACAGGCCAGAAGACGCGTCCATTGGCTCCCAGTCAAGGAAAGGATCAACTTTAAAATCCTCACCCTCACACACAAATGCATTAACCACACAGCACCCCCCTACCTATCTGAGACTATAACCAAGAACTCCTCCATCCGCCCCAGAAGAAGTCACCACGCCAACCAACTCCAAGTACCCACTGTAAAAAGAGCCAAAGCCGGCGGCATTGGCTTCCCTCACATAGCACCTAAGCTATGGAATGCCCTCCCCAACGCGCTTAGAGCAGAACCATCTCTGTATCTCTTTCGCAAATCCCTCAAAACCACGCTATTCAACTAACTCCACCTTCCCTTCACCCACCTCAGCTCGCACACATCTGATACGAAAAGTGTTCGATACGAAATGCTTCCTGTAATGAAAATTGCTTTGTAACCATCTTCCTTCCATTGTAACCAGACTATGTATGTATTCATGTAACAGCGCCACGATGCCCCCGGGCTGATGTGCGCTTTAAATAAATCTGAATAAATAAATAAATAAATAAAGGCTCAAGTCGAGGGGACGTAGTCCACCCACTTTTTTTCAGAGGGGGTACTCAGCCCCCCCCAGCTAAAATGAGAAACATTGAATGTTCTATTTGAATTTTTTTATTAAAGCCGACCAGAGGGATGGAAACGCAGTGGTCAGGTTTGCAGGCCAGACACTTTACCACTGCACTATATAACCTGATGAAAAATAACAAACAACTAAAGGTGAAATGTCCCATTTCGGTACTGCAATTCCCATTGAAAATGTTGATATTGTTTCTTGGAATTGAAAACATGCATACCTTTTAACGTTTTCAAATACACTATTAGAAGAAAATATCCTCTCTTGGTTTTGTGTGTGGGTTGATTTTATGAAAGACAAATGCCATTCGACCTCTGCAATTTGGGTGGTTATGCAAAGCCAATTTAATAGAAGGTGCATATTTCACATTGATGTGCTAATTTCTGGTCATGTCACATCCCATTGTGTTTGTTGATGAGTCCCCCTACTTTAATTTTTAGGACTTGACCCCTGCCACCACCCATATCAACTTCTACACGGTGGCTAAGTCAAGAGTGGTGAGCCTAAACATCAGCATGAAGGTATTTCTTTTTTTTTTTTTGTTTATGTTTATTAACCCAATTTGGTTTTTTACAAAAGAAATCCTTGCCGAACTATTTTTCTGTCTTGTGAAGGCTCCTCAGGACACCACTCCGGATCAACGAGAAGTTTCCTTTTTCAAAAGTTTTCTAGAAGTCAGGTAATCGCGGAGGCTATTTACCAGGTGCCATATGGGAAGAGACGCCTGGAGCGGTGGCTCTTTGAAGGGCCAGTTCCAAGAATTTTGCTCCCAATCTCGACCATCTGGTGGAGTCACCTGCAATCAGCCGGAACCATATGTTTTCTTCATGTAGGACTGACGGCTGTGTAATGAGTGGTTCCAAGTAAGCCTGCCTTTCCAGCGCTAATGCTGTGCACGATGTAAGAAGATGGTGTACTGTCTCCACTTGATCCACAATTCCGCATAGGCGGCAATTCGAAGCTGACGCAAGAGCTCTGGTTGCCAAAACTTCCCTGGTGTGAAGTAAGTTCAAACGAGCACGCATATATACTTTCCGCATATCCTTGTCAGGGAATTTTTTGCAGTACCTCAGGGGGGCCTTTAATTGATTGTGGCTTGGCGGGAGATGTTTTAGGGATTTGTACTGGAGAATTTTTCCAATTGTGTTGATCCAATCTTGTTGGAAGATTTTGGTCTTAACTCGTCCAGGATTGGAGACAAGCAGGTCCTCGTTGCAGTTGACTTCTTCCAGCTTTGTTTTTATTTCCTTAACCCACTCTACTAGTGGTTTCCAGGATCCATTACTGATTTCAGCGGCAACGACCAGATAGATCGGGAGAGCACTTGGCGTCCGGATTTTTCTGTAGAGCAGTATGGCACTTTGCATTACCACTGAAGCCGGGGATGGTAGACCAAGATCGCGTCGGATGGCTGGCATTGGGTCTGATTTTGGAAGGCCTAGCACCGATTTCCACAGGAATGCCTCTAGCTTGGTCCAAAACTCCAAGGTGAGGTTTAGGTTGGCCGCCATTCCATATGTAATCGCAGGGACTACTTTTGATTTATAGAACTGTAGTGCCGGCGTCCATGAGAACTTTCCGAATTTATGGTCCACTGCGCGGGTTTGTGCTGTCAAATTTCTCATTTTAGACCACAAAGGATTTTGAAGGGAACTTTCGCTAAGTGTGTTATCTAGCTGAACTCCGAGATATTTGAATTCTGTGACTGCATCGATTTTTGTTTTGTCCAAGAACCAGGATAGACAGGCCTGACTCTTCTTGGGTGTTTTGGAGAATGACAGGATTTTTGTCTTGGTTTTGTTGATTTGCAGATTATTGCTTTCCATGTATGCAGACAGGTTTGTGAGTTGCCTCTGCAGGCCAATCGCCGTCTGGTCCATCAGGATCAGGTCATCTGCGTACCATAGTCTGGACAATTTGGAGGTTCCAACTTTTGGTGGGAAGGATCTTACCATTTTTTCAGATCCTTGAAAATCACCAATAAACGCAATAAACGGGGCTGGAGCCAAAGGACAGCCCTGTTTTGCGCCACGCTCCATGCTAATCTGGTCTGAGAGAAACCCCTGCCGATTTAGGTGCACTCGGAGCGAGGTTGATGCATGAAGTGCCATTATTGGGTCAAGAATCTGTCCCGTGCATTTCCAAGCAGTCATTTCAGACCATAGTTTTTGATGGTCTACAGTGTCAAAGGCCTGAGAAAGGTCCACCGTTGCCATGTGGACCGTGGGCGCTCCACTCTTCACCTTTGCTTTAATGATGTTCAAAATTAGCAAGTTTATCGCTGTACCGGCGTCCTTTTGAAAGCCAGTTTGAAAGATGTCGGCTGCCGGGGAAGTACAGGCCCAGCCTTTAAAGTGTCGTAGCAAAGGGATGCGAAGATCTTACCAATGGTGTCGAGTAAAACTATAGGTCTATAGTATCTTGGGCTTTCTCTTTCCCCCTTTTTGAAAATTGGTACCAAGACTGCCTCTGTCCAACTTTTCGGAATTTGTTTAGTTTTTCGGCAGTGGGTGAATAGCTTGCCGATCGCTTGAGCCCAGGCTTGCGGGAATTTCTTACGATCTAGGTTAGTCAACCCGTCAGGTCCCGGGGCCCTGGATGATTTTAAGTTTGTGATAACTTCCAGGATGTCTTCGATATGCGACAAGTGGATCCATAGAGCATTTATCGACGGAATTGCGATGGAGATGAGTTGAGAGGTCGTCGATAAAGCTCGGTGAAATGCGAGATCCATTTTTGTTCTGGGACAGAGTTTGAGAGTGAATTTGCCTTCTGTCCATTTATGCTCTTTAGCAACAACCAAAAGTCTCTTGTGTTTCTTGAAGCCCAGGTGTATAGCATAGCTTCGGCATCATTTTGATACATCTTCTGCCTCTGTTGCTTGAGCCAGGATTTGTAAAGCTTGTGTTCGGAGTGGTACATGGTCCAAGAGTCACGTGCTTGGTTTTGATGGAACCATGAGGTCAGTGTAGTTAGCATGCCATACTCTTCTGCGATTTTCCCCTTTGGTGTAATCCCCGAACCCAGGCGAATTGCCGTCACTAGGCCTACTGATGGACGGAACAAAATAGACTTGGAAGCCGGCGAGACTTCGATTGCAAATCCGTCCATGGAAGGTTTTCCCAGGAGCCATGTTTCTTGGAGGCATATCAGCTCAAATGAGCTGAGATTTACATTGTAGTTAAGTGGCGGTGGCCTCTAGTGTTCCATGATGCCATATGGAAGATGCTCTTGCTTAGGTGGGTCTGAGGTCCGGTTGGGTGTGTCTTCGTAGGTGCGGGGCCTTGCAATCGTTGCTAATTCTTATGATTGTGGGAGAAGGTGTCGGCTATCCATCTCCACGGTTTGGACGCAGCTGATTCATTCGATTCCAACCTCGACGAGGACCCCTTTATTTCCGTGTGGGCTTCCTTCCGGGTACTTTCAGCGTGCCTTTTTTGGGATTTTTGGTGATTCATGGTTGTTGTCTGTCCAGTTCATTGCGTGGGCGGCGTGGTGGGACTTCCACTCCGGGTCCTTTCTGTTTGGAAGGGAGGGCCTTCTGGGGTCCTTTAGCGTGTCCATTTCTGTGCACTGGTCTCTGCGCTGACTCGAGGATTACCTTGTGCCCCTACCCCGATGTGATGAGGCAAGATCGGGCTTCTGCAACGGTGCAGATCTTTTATGAGCTCGGGGGAAAGTTCACTTAAGGCCTTGCTTCTTATGTGTAGGTACGCCTTAGATCTGTACTCGCGGTGGTAGTGTTCGACAAGTATCAAGTCGTCCGTTCTTAGATGGCGCAGCTTGTCGACTTTCCCCAGTATGTTTAGGACTGTTCTTCGATTCAGAACTAGGTAACTGTTCTTTGCCGAGGTTTGTTCCAGTTTGAAGAGCGACGCCCCTGCCAGCTAATTTTCTTTCCTTAGGCAGGCTACCGTATGTCTTTTAGCCTCATTTGAGATGGAAGTCGTGGTCTGCCATGTCTGTAATTTCGATCCGGTCTCGGGTCACTGGTTCGTGGAGATTCATGAATAGATGTTTTTTGTGTTTTCTTTAGGTTTCTTACTGCCTCTAGTGCTACGCTTGGAGAATTCGAACGAGGCCGCTGGTTGTGATCTACGAAATCCTCGGCCTTACGTTTATTTTCCACTTGTGGGAGATGCTCCACTTCTGTGATGAGAGTTTTTTCTGTTGCCTTTGGTGGTGCTCCTGTCTTTGGCGAAGGTGGCAAATTTGCTCCTGCAGCATCTAGGTGCTGTGATACATTCAGCAAATCTGAGGAGGAGTCCGGGTCATCATTGGTTATCAGTATGATTGCGTTAGCTTGAGCGGGTTGCATTTGTGTTTTGTTTTGGGTCGTTGGATCGACGGGGAGTCCACCCCTTGATTGAGGCCTGGTGAAAGCGAAGGTCCTAATCGATTTTCTTGGGTGCGTAGGAGCGCAAAAGGTAAATTGCACTTTTTGCGCTGCTTGGTACTCCCTGTGGACGTAGAAGCAATAAGTCAGGGGAACAAGTTTTGAGGCTGGCTTTAAAGGCATTTTTGCAAATATTGGGGCCAAGTCTTTGATCTGCTCACTCTGAGTGATCTGTGAGTCTTTGCTTATGGCCGATGCACTAGTATGCTGTAAATTAGTTCTGCTCTTAAAATCTTCAGACAGCTTTTCTATTTTTTCTTCCAGTTTTGAGTATGCGTTTTTCGAGTTCTTTTCAGTGGCAGTTAGGTACCCTTCAATGAAAGTCAGTTTGTCCTTCATTTCGGTCATCATTGTTGTATTGTCTTTGAGCGCCTCGTGGATTGATTCATACAGCTTTCCGAAAGGTTTTAAAGCTATCGTGAATGCTGACATAATAGACAATAAGTCTGTTTTTTTGTTGTTGATGGGGTGTCCTTTTCCGATGTAGTCAGTGTTTCACTTGGCTGTCTGTTTTTCAGGGGCGTAAATCTCTCAGAGAGCCTCCTTTCTGAGGTAGAGGTGGAATCTTGATTGCTGTGTGGCCTTTCTTCCAACGTTCTACTCGAGTTCCCTTGAATATGTAGTCGAGTCCATGCATAGTGTTCCGCCTTGTGGGTGAGTCGGTAGTCTTGGTTGGACTTGTCTATTCCTGCACTAGCAGGTGATTTTGCTAGTACTGTGGTAGGCCTCTGGTCCAAGCTCGGGCCGTCTTTTAAGATTTCTCTTGTAATGGAACCGGCTCCCGTTTCCGTGTTATGAGATTGTCTTGCTTCAATACGGGGGACTATTGGCAGTGGTGGCCTCTCTATCTCTGGTCTCAGAGTAGGGGCTGGGTCTGGTTTAGGAGGCGATTTGGAGCTTAAGGGGTACCCACGATGGTTTGAGTCCATTTTGCGTGCTTTGGTCAATGGAGAGTGGTCTTGTATAGCCTCTAGGATTTCTGCATCCGACAGCTCAGGCTCTTGGCCTAATTTTCTTTTGTGCTGTTTGATAAAATATTCTTTCAGGGAAGATGAGATCAGCAGAGCTAGCTAGCCCTTTTGGCCCCTCCGCGATTTGAGGGTAGCTTTCCTCTGTTTCTTTAAGGGCAGCTTTCCCAGCATTGTTTTTGGGTTGAGAGTTCCATTGGTAAACAGAATCTTAGGTGCCAGGATTATCTTCTTGGCGGGTACGCCAAGAGGCTCTGAATTCCTCTGATGGACTTCGCTTAGTTCTGAGAGGCTACCTGCGGTCAGATTTGAGTTTTCAGTGTGGAGAACCGAGCCCCGGTGAGGGTCGCTCCTCCGCTGGCCACTGCGTCAGCCATCTTCTGATCTAGGCAAACTCGAAGGTAAAGTTCTGGGTCATGATACGTGGAATTTGCTGCATGACTCACTTTGCCCACAGAAGGTACAACCAGCTGGTCATTAGGTGAGAACACCTGGTCCTCAGTTTGGGTGTCCCAAGAGTCGTTAGCACTGATTTTCCGGGGGGCGGCTTTCGACCTGTGATGATATGCCCGTTTTGGCAGGTCTGTGTGATGCATTCGGCTGCGATGAATTTGGGATGCAATCGATATTCCTCAGCTGTTGTTTGAGCCTCTTATGTTGTCCAGCGGTGCGTCGTAGTCCATAGGATCCATCGGGTCCTCCTGGTCGCTGGTGCTGTCAGCCTGCGATGGCGAGTTAGGGCGCGCCGAAGAATGGAGCTGTGTATTTAAGTAAGGGCTTGTGCGCAGCTGATTTTCAGTCACCCCACCCGGCCTTTTAGATCCCTGCCGCAACCGTCCTCCGACAGTCTCCGGCGAGGAATCACTCGTCGAAATGGTAATCGGGCCGGGCACTGGTAGGCGCGAGGATCTTGGCGGTTAGTTGGTTGGATCGATATCCTTTGCAGCAGGTAAGGCAACCCCCTCCACCTCCTTTGGCACTGGAGGGTGCTGCTTTGAATCCTTTAAGTCCTTTGACACACCTGGGCCTGCCGGCTGGGTCCGTGATTTCGGAGACCGTTGAAGTGCCGGAGGGAGGGTGCTGGCATTTGTAGGGCTTTCGAAGGCAGTAGTTGTGAGAGGACCTTTTCCAGTCTTGTGAACTTTCTCGTTCGCTTCGAGAAGGTCCTGCTGGTCCAGCAGTAATTTACTGCTCCGTAGTCGCCGACTGATGTTGTCCTCACAGGGGGAAAGTGGTGACATGTATACGGGCGGAGTGGAAGCGGGATACGATGAAAGATGAAAAGATGGAAATGCTCTCAGTTCCGCCGGGACAGTGCCCTGCCGCTCCAACTCCTGACACCCGCCACCAGACACAAGACACACTGCTTCGCACACCGCGCTGTGCTCCGCGCCTGCGCAGTGTTTTTGTGAAAAAGTTCTGTGGAAATCAAAGGCGGACTGCAGGTCCGTGTAGAAAACTGAAGGAGGGTCCAACAGCGGTCTGCCTTCACTCCTTCACAAAACACACTGCTTCGCTCACCGTGTGTAGGTATTTCATAAACTTGAGTGCCAGCTGTATTGCAACGTGCAGCAGCCACTTCTGTGGTGTCACTCTGCACAAATTCCTCATCCCACACTGCAACATGAACCCTGCCCCTTTCTGTTCCAGAGAATTAAAGCGAATTGAACTTCTGACTCACACATCCCCCCCATGCAAACCGGTCGTAAATAATTAATATCCTTTTCCAGCACTAACCTCTGTTACCTCTTCTACGCCATTACTACATCAGTCCTCTACTTCCTTATTAGAAAGGGGCACCACACAAAACAGCATGCACTCTCTCCTTCAAGTCACGAGCTTCACTACTGAACCATTATAACAGTAATTATTCATTTAAATGATATCAATAACTAAATCACTAGTAATAAACAAGAACATAACAAATATGGTAATATACATTACTAATTGTGTTTACACCAAAATGAAATTATAGTAAAAATGTATCATGTCTATTCCTTGTCAATCTCAAGATTTTCGGCTTCCCTAAGCCATCGTTCAGCTTCTGCGGGGTCCTCTGTTGTTTTCCATCCACCATCCATGTAGATCTTTAAGACTGCAGCTTTAACCAACATATAGTTTTTATGTTTTTCTCCAATGCTATTGCCTTGACACCCCTGAAGGTTTTCCTTTTCTCCACTATCTCCTTTGGATAGTCTGGATAGATGGCTAGGGGTCTCCCTTCATATGTAAGTTTTCCTTTTTCCCTTGCTGCCTTCAAGATCCTCTGCTTGACATTAACCTTGGCCAAAATCAATATTATCTGCCTTGGTCTGTCCTTCATGGTTTTCCCGGATCTATAAGAATAATCCAAGTAACAGGGGTGCAACAATTCCTTTCCTACCACCTCTGTCTAGACGCCCAGGACTTTTGTATCCAATTTCTTGTCCAAATCAGAACTTTCCTTCAAACCCTGCACATGTAGATTTAGGTTTCTGCTTTCAACCTTTAGGAACATGTTTCTTTTCCTTAGATCTGAAATGTCAGCTCTTAGATCGTTATAGGCCCTGAAGCTCCCTGCCACTTCAGAAGTCAAAGTAGAGTTATCAGATTCAACCTTTGTACCTCTGATCTCTAAATGGTTCTCCTTGGATGTCAATTCTTTAAGGGAGCCTTTCATTTCTTCCACGCTCTGGGAAACCTTTAGCAAAAGGGAATAAATATCAATGCTGCTGGGTGTCTCTTCCATCTCGCCCCCTGTTTTTGATTTTTTGGGAATAGGGTTCTCAGAGAATTCGGTCCTCTTCTTATTTCTGGTACTCATCTTTTTAGTTTGGTATCCACAGACAGGGGAGGGAGCAGGAGCAACTGGCTTAAGCTGCCGCTAGGTCGGCTGACATTCCAGAATCCCCCATGTAGTCCTGATACTATATTAGGCTGAACATTCCTCAGTATGTTATGGATGTTATAGGTTTGTTGGACAGGTCCAATGTTCACTAAAACATCTTCATTTTTCACATTGGGATGGGGACATGGGTTTCGGGGAGGTGACATGGGTTTCGAGGGGCGTGGCAGTAGGACATGGGTTTCGGAGAGGGGGGGCAAGGTTGTCTAGGCCGCGGGCCCCAGAAACTGCTAAAATGGCCCTGCTGCAGAGTCAGGAGATGCTGCAAAAACAGGTTTGTTTGAGAAACAAAGACGAGTCTATTGGCCTGGGTTCAAGGATGCAGCATCAAAGAATAATTGCAAGGCACAAAGGGAGTCAAGAGGATAAGCCATGCACATAAGACATATTTCTCTTAGATTAAGCAACGAAGAAAACATCTGTAAGTGCCAAGTATTGGGCAATCAAAGTTGCGGAAAACCTATGCAAGGTGAAGTGATCAAGTCTCCAGAGGCCAAAATGAGTACTAACACCTAGCACAATTAAATGAAATAGCATTAAATAATGATTGAAATGGACAAAATCGTGGTCCCCTCGTGTGACTCAGAAGTCGAAAACAAGGGCTATTCATTAAGCACCAGATGAAGATAATGGTGTGTCTACGCTCCCTGAAAGGTCCCAGTGCAGAGAACAGGCTGCAAGGTCAACTATAAAGAAGAAGCCTTGGCTTGGGGCCTGACTGATGAGAGATGATGGACTAATTGGGCAAGTGGGTAGTAGTCTGACGTTGTTCTCTGCACCTGAGTTTCGATTTGCTCATGTGCTGCTAACGAGCCAAATGTCCAAGGTTGGGAGAGAATGCCAACCAATCATAGGGGTCTATGTAGCAACATGCTATACAGTGTTGCACAGGCCAATCCGCTTCTGAGATTCTCCTATAATATGTATTATGTGCATTTAGCTGTGGTTCAAGGCGTGCCTACCAGACAAGGAGTATCTAGTAATATTACTAATAATGATATGACATAAAAACATGTGTAGAAGAATTGGTCGACAGGTGCCCCCTTGGAGAAATTCCTGTCCGTACCCCGCAGGTGCCCCACGGACTGAAGGCGAACTGGTCAGTTGGGGAAGAGTCGATGCAGACTGACTCGAGCCAAGCCACAGATGTAAGTAGAGCATTGGAAGGGGCAAATAAAGGTGAGGGGCTATAGTATAAAGTGTATATATATATATATGGCAACAGGATTTGTGTTTAAAGAGATAGATACCTCGATTTCGGTTCAAAGGGGACCAAAGAATATGTATTAAACTCTTAAGCAGAGTATATAGTAGGGATTCCCGAGGCAAATGCCAATAAGAAGAACACGTATTCCACTCCAAGATGGGGAAAATCATGACATGAGATACATTTACTAGAAATAATAAAGGAAGGCATACGCAAAACATTTAAAGCGAACATGAATATGGGGTTATAAATATGTCTGCGTAAAACTGTTGTGTGTAGATTAAGGGATATAAAACAATAGTTAAAAATTAAGGTGATCATTAGATTTTTAAACCAAGAGATTGACATCAATCAGGGAAGGATAAACGTTGATAAAAAATAGTAAGAGGTTTCTAAGTGCAGACCCGGGGATCTGCATTGTCTTTCTTCCAAGGCGAGTGCGTTGCCCTTGGGCTAACCTCCATCCCTTTTTGGTAAAGGGTGGTGATTGATTGTGATTGACCAAATTTTTGTTTTTGGGTTGTGAGTGTTTTAACAACCCGGTAAGTATTGACAGTCGAAATCGACTTTTCATCATGGGGGACACTCACCTTCTACATCAGTGCAGGACATTACCAGGATAAACACCTAAGATTAGACTGCATCATGCAGAGTGTGTGAAGGCAATGAATAATAAAACACATTTCTCTTCGCCCCACTTGTGTTGTCTCTTGTGTTGTTCTGTGTATATTTGTCAGTTTGCTATTATGTTTCGCAGGATAAAGCTATTATGACAGATTGAAGATGTATGATGCTTATATTGTTCTGTAAATTAAGTTGTGATGCTTTACTGTGAGACATTGTTTACTTTATTGGTAGCTGTTGTTGTTCGTTGTAAACTTAATAAAGTGTTTAAAAAAAAAAAAACACATGCCATGGCCTCAAGTGGGCTTCTTGTTAAAAACAGTATTGTGGCACATAACAACGTATTTGTATGCTACATATACAGGGAAGAAGTTACAAAAAAGATTAGCCATTTTAAATGTATGGAAGATGTATAAAAATAAGAAAGAAGACCCACCTGAGATGGAGACAATGCTTAATCAGCATAAAGAGGAGGAAGTAACGCCCTCAGCTCCTCTCAATCCTCCTAAAAATGACAGCACAAGGGAAGATAAACAGGGATTTATCCTTTAAAGGAATTAAAGGCAGCAGTGGGGTATGTTAATCCAACATACGCACCTCCAGATTAACATAGTGAAGATAATATTGGAGGGAGTAAGATTAAGGAACAAAATATATCAGCACGCAATGAATGTAAAGAGAGTGATGAACAAAGAAGTAGACAGATAGAAATAGAGGAAGAAGCTAAGAGACAAAAAGAAGTAAAGGACAAAGCCACGGAAGGAACCATAGTGCAAAACGAACAGATGGGAGGACAGATATTACTTAAGTTAGACGGAAAGGGCGTTGATGCGGCTAGAGAAAGGGAAGAAAGAGAAGAACGGGAAGATAAAGAAAAGGTACAGAAATGAGCATAAAATATGAGAAGGAGAAAGAGAGGAAACAAATGGAAGAATGAAGAAGATATGAGGAACAGAAGAAAGAGAAAGAAAGACTAGAGAACAGGAAATGCAGAGAAATAGAAACCCCTGCACAGAAAGAACGAAGGTTGCACGCGAGGAAGAAGAGAATAGGGGATTGAGAAGGGAAGAAGAAATGAGAAGTAGGGAACAAAATGACGATGAGATAGATTATATTGTTCACAGATGCATGGTGCCAGTCGAAGCACAGAATGATGAGAAGAAGAGAGAGGGTCACAACAGCCCCGTAGGGAACTGCAGGGGATACCGAGAATACAGACATGGGCTGATGAGCAAGAGGTAGAAAATATTGTCACGCTTATGGGTTTCCGGATCACTTTCACAATCAGATTTTTTATCTCTATGGCTCACCTGTTTGGTCTTGATCTCTTTCTTAGCGACGCCGTTGGGTTTTTCTTTCTTCCACGTAGTGCGAGTATCGAAAAGGAACGGGCGCGCCTCTGCGGACGCCAGACTGCTCTCGGTAGAAGGCAGGTAAGCACCAGAGGCGCGGCCCGGAGGAGATCTCTCTGAACAGATCCTTTCAAGTACTGCGTTTGAGTTCCAGGGTGGATTCCAGGATAGAGGCCAGGAAAGGGACAGGACGTCTGATCAGCGTCCTGAGGGAAGTGGGCAACAATTATACCAGGAAGGAGTATGGAAGGCAGCCGCTGAAGATAATTAAGGATGAGTGACATCCGAATGGAAGGGAGGAGGAGTACGGGCGAAAACACCAGGAAGGAATATAAGGAATGTAAGGCACAAGGTATTTCTCGGGAGATACTTTCCAAGAAACAAACAAGTTGCGCTGAGCACCGGTACACAGAGCGTTGAGACTAGCCGTCTAAAGCAGGGGCGGTACCTTTCAAGACACGCCGCGTATGGATCCAGAAGACTGGACCGCAGAGTTCAGTTCATTACTAAAGGTGGCCATGTTGGAAGGAATAATGGATGCCGCAAGGCACTGGCGTAGTGACCAGGACATCCAGAAGGGGTGGACTCAGCGGTTCATGACAGCATGTCCTCTTCTAAACTCCGTTCCTCTCTGTTTGCCTGGATGAAGTCTATGGAATGTCTTGAGCAAATGAGGAGAGTTGATGTTGGTCCTGGGTTCCCATGATCTTTCGCTGGGTGGATAGCCTTTCCAATCTATCAGATATTGTAGACGTCCCCTCTTATACCATGAGTCACATATCCTAGCGACTTCGTATTCTATCTGATCATTAACCAAAACTGTAGGAGGGCAAGGTGTCGCTTTCGTGGATTGAAGATAGGGTTTTAACAGTGCAGAATGAAAGACGGGATGTATTCTTTTCCATGTTGTTTGAAGATGTAATCGGAAGGCTAAGGGATTGATGATCTTGGTTACAGTAAATGGTCCATAGAAACGGGATGAAAGTTTATTTGGTCTCAAGTGCCTGGGTAGATGACGAGAAGACAACCAGACCTTGTCCCCAATGGTGTAAGCAGGAGCTGGGTGGTGCTTGGCATCAGCATATCTCTTAGTATCGAACCTGGCTTTCTGTAGTGTTTCCTTGACGTTCTTGTGTAATTCCTCTAGGTCTGCTATCCATGCATCTACCGATGGAACTGGGGTTGAGGACGGAGTACTCATGGGTAGGACTGCTGGATGGAATCCAGATGTACAGTGAAAGGGGCTGGTTTTTATCAGAGAATGCACTGCGTTGTTATAAGCAAATTCTGCAACCAGAATCAATATCAACCAATCGTCTTGTACCTGTGAGGAGAAACAGCGAAAATATTGTTCGAGGGTATGGTTGACTCTCTCTGTGATTCCATTGGTCTGAGGATGGTATCCAGACGATAAGGCACGTTCCACACCTAACAGTTTGAATAAATGCTTCCAGAATTTGGAGGTATGTTGGCTGCCACGGTCGGAGATGATCTTGGATGGAAGTCTGTGCAATCGGAAGATTTCAGATAGGAAAATTCTTGCCATTTCAGCTGCCGATGGAAGCTTGGTCAAGGGAGTAAAATGTGCCATATGTGAGAAAAGGTCGATAGTAACCATGATGGTTGTGCACCCTCTAGGTGGTGGAAGGTCTACTATAAAATCTGTAGCAATAATCTCCCAGGGACGAGAAGGCAGTTCTGGTTGGAGTAATAGACCAGCAGGTTTTCTACAGTCGATATTTGTTTTGGTTACAATTTGCACATGCTTGGACATATCTTTGAACATCTGGTTGCATTTTAGGCCACCAAAAGTATCTTTTGAGATTTTGAAGTTTGGCCTTGATTCCGCGATGACCTGAGTAGGGAGTGTCATGACAAAGGTACAACATTTTTTCTCTCAAGTCCTGTGTTGGGATTACCAAGGTCGAATTCTTGAAGAGGCAACTGTCTTTGGTAGTTAGGCCCCAAGGGTTGTTCCCTCTGAATTCTTCCCAAAGAACCGACGTAGGAGTGTTTGATCTAACCTTATCCAGAAACAGGTCTATTTGAGCTACAATCACCTTGTCTGGGAACATCTTGGGAAGCGGCAATCTCATGCTAGTTGCATAGTCCGGTCATCTGGACAGGGCATCGGCGATGGTGTTGGAGGAACCAGGTATATGGACTATATGGAACTGGAATTGAGCAAAGAAATATGCCCAGACAGGCCGTCTGCTGTTTCGGCATTCCAGGGATTGTAGCACCTGAAGGTTTCTATGGTCAGTCCGTACCTGCACAGTGTCTGTCGCCTTATAGTAAGTGATGCCATTCTTTGAAGGCCTGGCGTATGGCTAGGAGTTCTTTTTCAAGGACCGAATAATGTATTTCACTTGAGCTCACAGTCCGGGAAAGATATGCCACGGAGTGTTCGATTCCATCCTCTTGTTCTTGTTTGAGGACCGCCCCTAAGGCATATTCGCTGGCATCCGTTTCCACGATGAATAGTTTGGAAACGTCCGGTTGGGATAGGATGGGTTGCTTGGAGAACAAGTCCTTCACTTGTAGAAATGCTGTTTCGTGGGTTAGAGACCAGAGGAAGGGCGTGTCTTTTTTTAATAGGGATACAATCGGCTGGACGATGGGTGAAAAGGCTGGAATGAACTTCCTATAGAAATTCGCTAGGCCCAGGAATGACTGAATCTGTTTAGTTGATGATGGGGTTGGCCAGGATGTAATAGCCTTTACTTTGGCTGGGTCTATTGCCATGCCTTGGGGACTTAGAACAAAACCCAGGTACCGTACTTTGGACACATGAAATATACACTTTTCTGGTTTGACCAGGAGGTGTGGATTCCGCAAGCGTTGCAAGACCCGGGAGACGTGGTCTTGGTGTAGATCCGGATTGGTTGAGTACACTAGTATGTCATCTAGGTAGATGATTACAAACTGGAACAACATATCGGAAAACACTCGGTCCATGAAACGCTGGAAAACAGCAGGGGCAATGGAGAGGCCAAAGAGCATCACCAGATACTCGAAATGACCGAAGGGAGTATGGAAGGCTGTCTTCCATCCGTCTCCTTCTCGTATGCGAATCAAGTGATAGGCTCCCCTTAAATCCAACTTGGTGAACACCACCGCTCCTCGAAGGGCTTCCAAGATATCGGTGATAAGCGGCAAGGGATAACGGTCTTTTATGGTACACTGGTTAAGGCCTCTATAGTCCCGACACGGGCGGAGCTCCTTCGTCTCCTTTTTGGGAACAAAAAATAAAGAAGCCCCCGCAGGAGATTTGGAGGGACGTATAGTTCCATTAGCTAAGTTTGTATCCAGGTATTCGCGAAGGGCTCTCTTTTCAGGTTCTGAGAGAATGAACATCCGACCAAAGGGAATAACTGCATCTTTATGGGTTTCTATGGCGCAATCTTCGGGCCTATGTGGAGGTAAGTGTTACGAAGTTCGTTGGTCGTTTAGAGTATGAACAACCCCTCTGTCCCCAAGAAGCACCCTGACAACACCAGAAATACTGTCAGCGTGATTATTAAGGCCACAGGTGGAAGTCCCCAAACCAGGACGCGGGACAGCCGGAAGAACCCCTTGAGCGCTGTAAGGCAAGGTACAGTGGTTATGTAAGCAGGAAAGCAAGACACAATATTCTCGTATGTAAATATCAAAACACTGGAATACCTGTGAGGACTTGAAAGAGGCGTGAACCTTCAGCCTGTAGCTGGACGAGGCTGTAAGGTATAGCAGGTAACCACCTATTGTAGGACCGAGGTCCTAGTGAAAACACGTGATCCGTAGAGAAATCCAGGCAGTCCGAGGTCAGAAAATGGATGTTAAATGTTCCGGAGCCAAGGAGGGTTAAGCAAGGACAATCTGTGTAACAAGCGTAGGTCGGCAACAGGCAATCCAAAGTTCCAGAGTCAGAGAAGGGCTAAGCAGAGACAATCCGTGGAGCAAGCGTAGGTCGGCAATAGGACAGGTCCGTAGAGCGAAGAGAGAGCGTCACGTGATCCTAGATGAAACAGCTGTGAAGCAACGCCTTCGGTTTCCGAACTCTTTTTATCCCTGGAAGGGACGCACGTGACGGTATCACGTGGAAGTGAACCGAAAGTGTTGTAGTGTTGCTAGGCAACTAAGAGTCACATGATCCGTGACGTGCCGGGCAGCACTGGTCTCCGCGAAGGAAGCGAGTTCCTGGATTGAAGGTGTCTCCACTTGGTTTGCCACCGCCGTGAAGGGCGATAAACGCCAGCTCCGCCAAACATGCCACGCCGTGCCCTGTTGTGTGAAACGTGAGTGGGTAATGCTGTGCATGAATATATGCGTGTGTGCTGGGGGGCGCTGGTGGAAGCGGAGGGGCGTGTCTTTGGCTTAGTGGTAGAAGCGGAGGGGCGTGTCTTTGGCTTAGTAGGAAACGGTGTGACAGTAAGGCCTGGACTATGGCTGTAGAAAATACATCTGTTAACTGGTGATATATTTCTGGAACCTGGTTGATGTTTGAGACTGTGAGTTTATGGAGACACTGCTGTTCATGGTTGGTAGGTACGATGAGTTGAATTTTCTGGGAGAAACAATCAGTGGTACAGTATTCGGAACCTAAGAACAGCGTGCGAGCCGTCCAGTTGATATAAGGATTGTATTGTTGTAACCACGGCATGCCTAGGACCACCGGATAATGTACCGCCTTGATGATGTCCAACTGTAATACTTCTTAGTGGTTGTTGATTTCGAGCAGAAGTTCCTTAGTTTGTTTTGTAACTGGTCCAGAGGATAGGGGACGTCCGTCAATCCCTTCGACTGCCTGTATGACGGTCTTGGATATCCTGGATATTTGGTGTTGACCGGCCCATTCAGCATCTACAAAAATGCCCATGGCACCACAATCCACTAGGGTCAATACTAGATGTCTCTGTCCGGGATTGAAGGTCAAGGCAACCGGAAGGATGACCAGTGTTGGGGTGGCAATAGGACTCACAGAAGCAGATAAGGTGGAGCTTGATTCTAACTCCCGAAACCGGGCTCCTTTCAGGAACGGGAGCTGTCGTTTCCCGAGTGCCTGGGTGGTGCGATGGGACAATTCCGTACCAAATGTTTATCGGATGCACAATACATGCATAAGCTGTTGCTTATTCTTCGGTTCCTTTCCTGCGAGGTTAAGGGTCCACGAAGAGTACCCAGTTGCATGGGTTCGGGCTCCGAATGTGTTGATTCAGAAGGCTCCCTGAAACTTGGAGTTGCTGGTGGCGGCCTCGGTTGAGTGTTACGAGCCCTTCTTTTCTCTGCCTTCCTCTCCTATATTCAAAAGTCGATCTGTAAGGATAAATCTAGGAGTGCCTGAATGGATCCTGGGCGGGCTACCCTGGCTAGTTCGTCTTTGATCTCCTCATTCAGACCCAGACGGAATAAGGTGAAACTAGGCTTCTTGGGACCAATCAGCATCTTTGGCTAGTTGTTTGAAACGTGTAACGTAAGTCAACATGTCTTGGTTCCCTTGCTGGAATTCTAATAGTTTCTCCTGGGCAGAATATACTTGTTCAGGGTGGTCAAACATGGTTTTGAAGGCTGCGAGGAATCCCTCATAGTTGTCCAGGAGGGGATCTCCTGCCGAAAACCAAGGGAGAAGCCCATGCTAAGGCGTTGCCTGCAAGATGAGCAATCACAAAGCCTACTTTGGCTCTGTGGGTAGAAAAGTAATAGGGCTTGAAGGTGAAGTGCACCATACAAGAGTCAAGGAATGAGCGCACAGTCTTTGGTGAAACGTAATACTCCTATACTATGCCTCCCATGGCTGAAGATTCCAGGAATGCAGAGTCCCTGGACAGAACAAGCTGTCTTAGAGCCGTGTTTTCAGCTTTAACATTCTGTACTTCCATGGACAATTCTTGCATGCCTCGCAAGAGGTCCTGTAGTGTGGGTTCCATCTTGGCAGCCTTAATAGTGCTATGGCGTCTCAAACTGTCACGCTTAAGGGTTTCCGGATCACTTTCACAATCAGATTTTTTATCTCTATGGCTCACCTGTTTGGTCTTGATCTCTTTCTTAGTGACACCGTTGGGTTTTTCTTTCTTCCATGTAGTGCGAGTATCGAAAAGGAACGGGCGTGCCTCTGCGGACACCAGACTGCAGGTAAGCACCAGAGGCGCTGCCCGGAGCGGATTTCTCTGCAAAGATCATTTCAAGTACTGCGGTTGAGTTCCAGGGTGGATTCCAGGATAGAGGCCAGGAAAGGGATAGGACGTCTGATCAGCATCCTGAGGGAAGCGGGCAACAATTATACCAGAAAGTAGTAGGGAAGGCAGCTGCTGAAGTTAGTTAAGGACGAGTGACTTCCTAATGGAAGGTAGGAGGAGTAGGGGCAAAAACACCAGGACCAGGAAGGAATATAAGGAATGTAACGCACAAGGTATTTCTCGGGAGATACTTTCCAAGAAACGAACAAGTTGCGCTGAGCACCGTTACACGTAGCATTGAGAGGCGCCGTCTAAAGCAGGGGCGGTACCTTTCAAGGCACGCCGCATACGGATCCAGAAGGCTGGGCGGCAGAGTTCAGTTCATTACTAAAGGCGGCCACGTTGGAGGGAATAATGGATGCCGCAAGACGCTGGCGTAGTGACCAGAACGTCCAGAAGGGGTGGACTCGGCGGTTCATGACAAATATAGAGAGAGAAAATGCAGGGATTTGAAAGGAAAATAAAGGACAAGGATGGATACAAAGATAAAGGGGATGGCAAAGGGTCTCTACTAGAAGCAACAGGAAGTAGATTTGGTGATGCAATGGCAGACAAGCATAGGGTATTGTCCTTAAGCGGGTTGGACTTTGATGATGAGGAAAGAGACAATAGTCAAACAAGCTGGGGTATAATGATGTCAGATGAAGAAAGGGAACAAAACAAGAAGGCACAGGGAGAGGGTGCATGCAGTTTTTCAATGTATCCAAGCAGAGAAAAAGGGGTAAAATGGTTCGATTTCGAAGACCTTTAAGAAAAAACACTGACCAACACCATATTCGGAACGAGGGATATATCCCTGCCATATGTGAGCCGATTAAGGTCGCTGCCAGGGCGAAGGCAGATGGCCGAAACTAGTCCCACCTGGAAAACAAGAAGTATAGGTGGAAATTATCATGAGCAAGGGTATACGCAATTTCCATTATTAGAGAAAGGGAGAGGAAGACCACAATATATTCTGTAGCCACAGATGGATAAAGAAAAATTAAAGTGTAAATTGCCTAGTTTTAATGCAGGTGTAAGAAAATGGATTTATGAGTTAGAACGAATGACAGCGGGAATGACGTTAGCTGTGGGTGATGTAAAAAATGCTTACTAGTTGCCATCGTAGGGGAGAGAGCTGATGACATTTAGAAGCGAGCAGGGTATGCGAGTGTAGCAGCACAAAACACAACACATGATGGAGCGCAATTCCCTAACTGTAGAGCAGACGTATGGAGAGCACTTAGAGTACAGTACCATGACACATCAGACAAATGTGGAATTATGACAAGGAAAATGAGGGAGGATGAAGACCCTGATGAAGACCCTGTAGCCTTTATTCAAGAGATTCAAGAGCGCTGGAGGCTCGAGACGAGAAAGACGTGGGACAAAACAGTGGGATTATTGTACCACATTCTGTATCAAGGCTTGCCAGAGCCAGTGCAAAGGCAGATGAAGAAACAGGTGGGAATAGAAGCAAAGCCTTGGTCAGGAATACAGTTGACTATTTTACATCATTGTCGATTGTTGCAAGAGAAGAACAAGAAAAAAGTCAAGGGTTGAAAGCAAGAGGAAGCAAAGTTACTTTGGAAAGAATTGTCAAAGTTTGCTATCGAAGGAGCGGTATTGACAAGTGGTGAAAGTGTGGTAGCACAAGGGGTGCAGCCATTGCAGTAAGGCAATGTACAGTACCCTGCAGATCAAGGTGGATATAACTTTGGGCCACGAGGCAGAAGGAAAGGATCTCATGGGCTTTAATGGGTTCCATGCGTTAATATCCCCGCAGAAATATTGTGATACAAAAATATCGCCATATTTTTGCAGCGATATTGAGCCATGAACACCCCCGCATTCCTCCACTCCCACAATTATCCCCCCCAAAAATATCACCTATGGCGAGACAAACGACCATATACACGGTGATATTTTTGGTGGGGATAATATGTAGGGATACCGTTTAATGCTGCAGCAATGTGGGAATTGTGGAAGAATGGGACATATAGCTTGAACATGTAGAAGTAGAGGGGGTATTCAGCAGAACTGGCAGGCATCATGAAGGGGGATAAGCTATTCTCCACAGTGGGCATCACTATAACTCCAGCAGTAGCCGTGCCGGTTCAAAAGGCAGGCTGCCGCCGGAGTTGTGCTTTTTTTCCGGCGCCTGGCAACGGGTAATCACCAGGGCATTACAGCCCCAGCGGTCCCTGAAGCCAGGAGCTGGAAAAAGTAACTACCCATTCCCATTCGAGTCCCATAGGACTCAATGGGAATGGGGAGGACAGATGCACCGGCACTATGTGCAACTGTGCTGGTGCATCCATTGAAGTCTGCGGGCGGGTGCCGTTCCATCCCGGCTGCAAATCTGTCAGGTAAAAACGGTGCTGCTAAGCCTACCGGCACCATTGTTACTGGACTGGCAATGTTATAATGAGGCCCAGTATATTGCAGACCCACAGGAGTATTATGACCTAGATCACACACAGAATCAAACGCAGGCGCTGCAAATACAGCAAGCACAGCAAAATCGCCACAAGTGCAGATGTCACAACGGTATCTGCAGCAAGCGCCTACGCAAGCACAACAAGTACAGACTCAGCAAGTAGCAGCACCACAATGGAATACGAATGCATGGGCTCCGCAACAATATACACCCAGCATAGGGAGTGTGACCGTAGTAGGAGGAAATCCTTTCACTGGTACTGGGATGAATTTATATCCACAATAGGACAGTCCACAGAATTATCTGATGTGTTCAATGCTATCAGTGACACCAGACCACCAAGAGGAACCAAGGGTCAGGGTAACGATAGGAGACAAGAAATTTTTGTTTCTTGTTGACACTGGAGCGACTCGTTCCTGTGTTCGAGAGCATAAATACTCAATGTCTGGCATTGCCATGAATGTGCAGGGATTTGCATGGGTGACACATTTTGTTCCTTTTAGAGATGAGTTACAGATTGCTAGCGGAGAACATGAACTATCTATGCCATTATTACTCTCTCGACAGACACCAGTTAACATATTGGAATGAGATTTGATGACAAAACTAAACATAACAATATCTTTTACTGACAAAGAGATTGTTCCACTCCAGGAATACATTTTTCGAATGTGAGAGAGTTTATATTAGCATTTGCAAAGCGTAAAGCATTACGAGGGGTTCCTCTAGATCCGGAAATTATTTTTGTATGGAGCAACTATTTTGTTAACATGGCTCCCCAGGCTAATAGGCAAAATATTGAGAATTCCTGATGAGTTTTTCTTTAGACCAGAAATACCTATGGATAATGAAGACAGAAAGATAATTCCTTTAGAATTGGAAGCAGCAGTTGTCTCGGATGGAAAGGGCAGTTGTCCACAGGACAGACAATTAGGGAAGAGGATGGAGGGCAGTGATAGCCCTTGGTGAAGGATATAGACTGACAGATTTGAAAGACCAAGAATTGTTCTGAAATTATTCGGCAGAAACCGTCATATTTTTAGGAACCATAGAGAAAGTGCCAAGCATCTTGTGGAATGTAGTCCCTATGACATAGATCTGCTAAAAGGAGTAGGGGCAGTCAAAATTAATCTGAAACCAGGAGCTATCTTGCCACAAGCAAAACGGTATCCCATGTCCAGAGAAGCTGATGTCGGTATATTTGAAACCTTTTCTGCTTTACGGCAGCAAGGAATATTGGTGGCATCAGACTCCCCATGTAACACGGCTGCGTACCCTGTGACGTCATCGACTGGAGGTCATGGAGATTTATTCAGGTTCCCCACCCTCTTAATAATATTGTCAAAGTAGCATTTCTTCTAGTTTCAAATTGAGCTACAATATTGTGCAGTATTCCATCCACAGCCAAATATTTTACAGTAATAGATTTAAAAAACGCGTTCTTCTTGATTCCTATTCATGAGAACTCACAGGATTTGACTTCCTTTTCATATAGAAATATGCATCCGAAACAAAATTGTTTGCCTCACGGATACTGTGAGTCCCCTTCAATCTTTAATAGGGTCCTTCAGAGGGACTTAGGTAATGCACATCTTGAGAGTGTCGTAATCCAGTACGTAGATGATATATTAGTGTGCAGCAAGACAGAAGAAAGAGGCAGAGAAGACTCAGTTCAACTCATGACAATACTAGCAGAGAAAGCATATAAGGTGGACAAGGAGAAACTACAATATTGTCAGGAAGAAGTCCTACATATAGGACAGTGGATCTCTCAAGATGGGAGAAATGTGACACCTGAGAGAGCAGAGGCAATTTGATAACAGTACATAAATCTAACCACTTTTAAAGGGACTTAAGAAAGCAGAGGTGGACAAGAAAAAGAAAATAATATCAACTGAAGAGATGAAAGAGGGTTTTGAAGAATTAAAAAGAGCAATTTGCACAGCCCCTGTGTTAGGTATTCGAGATTACAACAAATAGTTTTATTTGTTCTCACACTCAAATGCGGTATTGATGACAACAGTCCTGACACAGAAAACAACTTTAGGACATGGACATAAACCATTAGCATATAACAGTGGGATTTTAGACCCAGAAATCCAAGGACATTACACTTGCGAACAAGCTTCAGCTGCTGCCGCTATTTTGCGATTGAAATGGTGCAAGTATTACAATGGGGTGCTTAATGATGTTATTTGTTGAGCACTTCTTATTTGCTATTTTGGAGAAGCCTAAAAATACATTGACTGCACAACGAGCATCAGGATATGAGGTAATTATTTCAAATCCATCAATTAGAGTTGTTAGATGCAGAGCAGTGAATCCAGCAACATTTCTAGCAGAATTGTTAGAGAAAGAGGACTACATGCATGATTGTATAACGTATACTCAATATTATGATGATAGTCCCCATGTTAGAGAAAATGCTCTTGCAGAGGTGGGTGGAGTTCTATTTATTGATGGTTTTCGAAAATTGACCAAACGACTGGCGATAGGCATACTGGGACAGCAGCAGTGAAATTGACCCATGAGGGTGAATTTGAGGTAGTGACAAGTGTGATATTGCCTTTGCATTGTTCAGCACAAGCTGCATAATTAGTGGTGCATATCACCGCACTCCAGCGATATGAGGATGAGGAAGTGACAGTGTACTGTAACTCCACCTTTGTTATGTCAATCATACATGCAGGATTGTCATGTTGAAAAAGGAGGGGTTTCCTCCATGCAGACTGCTCACCCGTGCAACATGCATCGCTATTGGATAAGCTTATTAAAGAACTAAAGCTTCCATTGGCTATTGACGTCATGAAGTGCGCATCCCATACTAAAAGGGCAGATTTAATTTCTCACTGTAATAAAGCCACAGATGTAGAAGCCAAAAGGGCTGCATATTTCCCAGACATTTCTGATTTTGATGTAGAAAGTGTTAAACAATTATCAGGACGGTGATAATGATGTAAGGGTTTAATAGGGTATCCATTATACAATTAATTTAGCTGCAAGGTAGAGCACCACAGGAAGAGCAGGATCTTTGGAAAAAACAGGGGTATTCCTTATGCCCTAATGAGGCTTTATAGAGACAAGATAGTACTGGAAGGCCATTTATGCCTCTGGCATTATTGAAGGTGGCACTGGAGCAGCTTCACTACCCAGCTCACACAACAAAAGAGAGTTTTGCTGCTACGGTCGCAGAAGACTGGTTCTCACCAAATTTACTAGAACACGTTGGACAGTTAATTGTAAACTGCATTGTGTGTCAGAAATTCATGGCAAGACATACTTTAAGAACAGTGAGAGGAGCAATCCCAAGGCCTAATGATCTTTTTCAGCATCTACATATAGATTATGTGGATATGTTGCAAGTATGAAATAGCTATAGGTACATGCCGATAGTAGTATGTCCTTTTTACAGATGGATAGAGGCAGGTCCATCTATGCATCCTGATAGCACATGTGCTGCCAAGTTTCTTGTGCGTGAGGTATTTCCAAGATGGGGTGTGTGCAAAGTTTTGTGGTCTGATAATGGACCACATTTTGTGAATTAACTATTTGAGCAGGTCATTCTTTTATTAGGCATAAAGCATACATTTTCTGCTGCCTATCACCTACAGGTGATATGGATTTTGCAACCGTTTAAACAGACTCATTAAAAAGAGGATAGCTAAAATAAAAATACAATCCTTAAACAATGAGTGGTTACATTGCTTACAGCGTGTTTTGTTCGCAATGAGAAGCCAGCCTGGTTCAGATCACCAACTGACTTCTCACAAGTTGGTGACTGGACGTCGCATGAGAATACCCCTTGCCCCTTCCACTAGAATAGAAAAAGATGCCCATACTTTAGCAAAGGCTTTAGGTGATGAACTGCATGATTATCTAACAAATATGACTGTTAGTGTATCTTTTATTTCTCAACAGATCAAACATTGGAGGGAAGGGTCGAAGAAGATTGAAGAAGACAGCCCAACTGGTGATTTGAGTAAATTATTAAAACAGCCTAGTTTGTATCCAGGGCACCAGGTGCTTGCACAAAGCTTTGTGCGCACTTGGAATAAGCCCAGTTTTGAAGGGCCATACCTAGTAGAGGAAGTCACACCCACAGCTGTTATATTGAAAGGTATAAGAGCCTAATTACACCTGAATGACGTGAAGCTCAACGAGAGACCCAAATCCCTCTGACATCTGTTGACTGTGAAGCAAGAGAAGAAGTTCCGTGCATGCAGGCCAGATCGGCTACCAAGGCCAAGGATAAAGAACCCATGGATTAAAATGAACAGGAACAAAACTGACATTCCCTAAGTCTAAAAGGGAATTAATAGACTTGTCGGTGTTCCAGAAGTATTTTAAATAGGAGCAAGAGACTATGAATTAACAAATTGGATCTACTAAAGAAAAAAAGCACACTGCATTTTCTATGCTACCAATCACAATAACATTGCAATCATTCTTGGATTCTGTTTTTACCTACATATTACGGTTTTATCCAGCTTTAATAAGACAACACACTGAGACATTTCTTAGCAATCCTAAAAACAGTCATGATATTTTCAGAATCATTATCGCTATTATCCTGCAGTTTTTGATATACACGTGTGCTTTGCAAGAAATGTACATATTGAATGAAATTACAATGGGAATCTTCCAGTATATGAAGCACATACTAACAAGGAGGCCAGCTACTCCACAAGAAATTGTGTGGCATTTGAATACTATGCCAATACTTCTTATAACTACATTGTGTCTCATGACTTGTTTATATATTCTTATGCTTTTTACATTTTGTGAAATATTGTTTAATAATTCAAGTGAAACACCTGAGAATGAGACATCCCTTGCTGTGCCTGATAAAGGCATGGGTAATATTGTTTATGACCTTTCTGAACAAATTGTTCAAGCTAATAGAGATGTTGGGGAAGACAATACAAATATAAAATACATATCTTGATAATTTGGACAAATTAAAGAATAACATGTGGTATCAGCACATGAAGGAGGTGGGAGAGAGAACATCAAAAGAAAGCTGCTATATATGCACTCTCATCCCCTATGCCATGAACACAGCTAGAACATTAATTGCAAAAGAAATACCTGCATACGATGCAAAGTGCCTCAGCCATTTAGCAGCGTGCACAACCAATGGACAATTCAAATGAAGATGGACAACCCTACAATGGCGATGAAGGAGATCATTTTCATATGAAGATACTTATGTGAAAACACAAAAGATGGAGAAAGAGATAGGCTGGACGTGCAAGGTACTTATATATTCATCCCTGACTAGAGAACAAGTAAAGGTTGTTGAAATGAAGAGGCTGGGATGTTCAGACATACAGGAAACACCAGCAGTACCAGGATGCTGGGAGAGACCTCAGCTATTGGTATATGGACCAGTTGCCACCGGGAACGCATGAGAAAAAGGAATATTATCTTGTACTGCACACTTCTTAAAGAAGGAATCAGTAAGCATAGTGAAAATAGTAAATGAAATATGCCTGAAGTCATGGACCAAGTACTCAAAGCTACCAACATGGGTCGACAATGAAGCAGGACTGGAGTCCATAATACTTTTACAGAATGCAACAATATGCTTCAGGAATAAAGGCGTGGTGTTAGTTGGAGAGAATAAAGTATGTAAGCGGGTGCTCAAAGTATCTGAAATGAATAGTGGAACTGCTGTGTTAATGGATCACGATCGAGCCTGTGGATCCACAGCTTATATGCAGGTGCCTTAGAATTGGGGAGGAATATGTTCTATTGTGATCATACATGTTCCTGCATAAGTGAGTCCCCAAAAATTACCTCCATATTGAAGAGTTTTCAAAGATGGATCCACATCAGAGAAAAAAGAGGTTGCTCAACCTCTGTCGGCTGAAGTGGGAGAACTTTTTCTCAGCAAAATCAATAGCAGCATATGACGACACTCCAGCGCAGCATAAGTTGTTCAGCAAGACGGCATTGATATTCACAGCCATATTCATGCCAGGAATACAGACTGCAGTAAACGCCAAGTGGCTGCAGATCACTAAGTGGGAGCTGCTACAAACGATCAACATGACAATGAAAGGATTTAATGCAATCAAAAAAGAACTAAGAGGACTTCGGGCTTATGACCCTCCCGAACAGTTATGTCCTGGACATAATTACAGCAATGGTAGGAGGTGTGTGCACCAAGATCGAACCTTCTTGCTGCACATTCAAACCTGCCCATGATGGAGAAAATGGAGCCCTAACAGAGGCAATAACTATGCTGACAACCCTGAACATATAGATGGAGAAGGCAATTGATGAGACAGAAGAGGATGATTGGTTCTCGTCTCTGTTTTAATGGATTCCAACTTGGCTGGCAAATACCTTCAAACTACTTAGAGCAGTAATAGTGTTGGTATTGCTAGGATTCTGCCTTACAAGGATCATCATAGGACAATGCAAGAACACAGCAAGCAAGGCTATTGGGATAAAGATAATGCTTGATGTGAAGGGTGATCACACACCACAGACTGAAGAAACCACCTGTGAGAACATAAAGACAAGCTTGATGGCACATCCAGTAATCAGGTTTTATTACCGAAAGGATCACAAGAACTAAATTGGGTGTTGGATATTCTGTCAACTGACTGGAGAATTCTGTCACATGACGTGGAGTGTGGATGAGCATATAAGAAATGCAAGCGACTTGAGGGGGCTGACAAAAGTATGGATCCCAAAGAAATCAAGCTATGGAGAAAAGATGAAGAAAATTGAAGAGGAGGATTAAGGACTCGACCAGGGGGGAATGTAGAGGAGCAGAAGAGTATGTCACTGATAGATGCCGCGCCTTACCTCCATCATATTAGAACAACAGTAGAAGAGTCCTATGTGTGACACCTGGTATTTTCCCAATGCCGCACCAAGTGTATGAGAGACCTTATGCACTCAGAAAGCCATATCGAATGTACCCTCGCAATGAGATGGTAGAAGGATGCTAGCATTCACCACTGTTAAATAATCAGGAACAATCAGGGTGAGAGATCACATATGCAGTCCTTTGATGTGTCATACATAAACACAGGATGCAAACTTTCAATATTCGGTCAACAAAGTCTTTGACCATCGGTTGTTTGTTAAACATATACATTTTTTTAAAAGATAGAAATCACAAACCAAAAAGGACACTGTGTTAATTCCAAATTAGTAGTACAAATATGTACCATCCAATCAAATAAAAAAGGATTTAACTAATACAAAACATGTTTTCCTTCATTTTTAACAATACATTTACAACAACATTTGCTATCCAGCTCCTTGTGCATTTCTGGAGTACAGAGACAACAGTGTGACATTAAACACTGAACATTACAAAAGGAGGTCGTCAGCACTATGTTTTGGCCAGGCAAAGCTAATTGTTGGAGCTTGAATGGAATTGGCTTTCTTCAGTATGGGGGGATGATGTATTATCCGTGTCAAGGGGTTATCGAGAGTTAATATTTGCTGCGGTAAATTCTTGGAAATGCTCCTCTCTTAATTGGTGGGAGGTGCTGTTGCCTTAGCGCCCCATCAAATTAATGATGATTGCCAGGAATCCTATCCACCTCACGTGGATCAGTCCCCTAGTATTATGACTTTGCTCTTGATATAACAAGTAGAACACATCCCGTGCAGAAAAGCATTGTCGGCTGGGTTGTTTACCAATTTGTGAGTCCCGGTGCCAGCGATGCACCTCTGGCTTCAGCAGGGGAGACGAAGTGAATGTCAGACTGTCGCATACACCACTGGACATAGAAAATCTGGAAGTCCACACTAACAGCTGCAGAGTGAAGTCATGAAGGAAAGACACAAAGACACACTGAAACAATATGCGAATACTTAAAGAATAAAGATGTAACTGGAGTAATAAGAGAAAACATGTAATCAAACACGAAGAAAGAGATGAAGTGAATGTAGATATGCAGAAATGCATTGTAGCTGAGACATATAGGGCCTCATTACGAGTTTGGAGGTAGCCATGGAGCTATTAGCTCCATGGCAGCCTCCAAACCGGGCTCCTTTACCGGGTTCCTGCAATGGGGACTTACCTGGTCATTCCGACATAGGAGGACCCGGTAAATCCTCCTTGCAGGAACCAATCCCCCATTCCCATTGAGCCCCAATAGGGCTCAATGGGAATGGGGATGGAGGTAACAACGGGCACATTACAAGTGTCCCGTTGTTTCCTCCCTCTTCCCCTCGCGGGACCGGGAAAAGACGTCTGGTTTTATCAGACGTCTGATCCGGGTCCCGCAAAGGGACCCTCGTAATTGGCCCTGACGGAATGAAGGGGGCAGTCCCGTACCACCACCCTTCATTCCGTCAGCGCCAGGGTCGTAATGAGGCCCATACAAGCTTAATGCAGAATAAAACATAATGGGCCTCATTACGAGGTTGGAGGTAAGGGATTACCGGCACCGGTAAGGGTGCCGGTGCCGGTAATCCCTTACCTCTGTATTCCGAGGTCCCTTAGCTGATCCTGCTTTGGGCGCCTGGTTTTATCAGGCGCCCTCAGCGGGAGCCGCTAAGGTGTGGAAACAGAAAAATAATATGAGGCCGGGAAGCCCAAAAAGAAACACACCAACACAGGTTACAAAGAACATGCAGGTGATTTATTTAAAAGCTACAACAGTTACCAAAGTCAATTGACAAAAGGATAGCTATTCGGCTCTCAGAGTAACGTAACGAACTTCAACGAAGGTTCGATGCATTAGTGAGAGAGACCGTACATTGGAATACTTGGGTCTTTTATACTATTTGTCCAGCCCTTGGCCAACCCTCTCGCGGGTTAACCATTCTACGAGCCGGGCCCATGGGTTCCTTGCCAGGTCAATCCTATAATATATGCATTTTGATTAGTTTCGCTGATATAGTTGTACATTTACACATAGGTCAACAGTAGGACAAGGTATCAGTTCGCGACCCCGACAAGTGGCCTGCAGGCATATTAATTATTCATGTGTACGGAGGTCACTATGGCCAGAATTTTACTCAGAATGACATTCGGCCTCCATTTTGATGTTCAGGGTGACTTCCATATTACAAGAGAACCTAAAATGGCGGCTTAATCCAAGATGGCGACTTACATTAATTTTCTCTAAGGTCAAGACCTTGCCGTGGAGTTTGTTTGCATGTGATGTTTTTAGACAACTTGGCGTAGGCCAATACACATACAATTGTTGCGATAGGAGGCATAATATTGTTTCAATTCCGACAAAGGGACCAGGGAGCTAATAAAGGGCCCGCTATGGGGGCTCGAATAGGAATGGGGAATGGTTCTCGGAATGGGGACTTACCGGGTCCTCCAAGGTTGGAATGACCCGGTAAGTCCCTAGTTAGAGAACCTGGACCCGGAATGCGGTAAGGGGGTAGCCATGGTGCTAATAGCCCCATAGCTACCTCCAACCTCGTAATGAGGCCCAATATGTCTAAAGCGGCCAAGAGAAGAAAATGGACATCAGACTCATTTTGAAACCAATTAAGCTACCTCACTGACAGACAAGGGCTGTAGAGTCAGGAGATGCTGGAGAAACAGCTTTGTGTGAAGAACAAAGAGGAGTATATTGGCCTTGCATCAAGGATGTCACATCAAGGAATAATTGCAAGGCACAAAGGGAGTCAAGAGGATAAGCATGTACGTAAAACATATTTCTCTTAGATTAAGCCAGATGAAAACATCTGCAAGTGCCAAGTATTGGACAATGAAGGATATGAAAAGCATATGCAAGGTGGAGTAGTCAAGTCTCCAGAGGCCAAAAGGAGTACTAACATCCAGCACATTTGAATCAAATAGAAGTAAATAAAAGGTTGAAACGGCCAAAATCATGGTCTCCTCACACGTGACTCAGAAGTCAAAAACAAGGGCTATTCATTAAGCTCCAGATGAAGATAATGGTATGCCTACACTCACTGAAATGTCCCAGAGCAGAGAACAGGCTGCAAGGTCAACTATAAAGAAGCCTTGGCTTGGGGCTTGACCAATGAGAGCTAATGGACAACTTGGGCAAGTGAATAGTAGTCTGATTTTGTTCTCTGCACATGAGTTCCGTTTTGCTCACTTGCTGCTAATGAACCGAAAGTCCAAGGTTGGGAGAGAATGCCAACCAATCATAGGGGTCTATGTAGCAACATGCTATACAGTGTTGCACAAGCCAATCTGCCTCTGATATTCTGCTATAATCTGTATTATACGTATTATATGTGGTTCAAGGCATGCCTACAAGATAAGGGGCATGCAGGAATATTACTAATACTTATATGATTTATAGGAACATATGTCCCCTTAACCAATCCCTGCATTCAATAGGTTTTTAAGTTTGCCACGTAGGATGATGTCATAGTTGACGTACTTTGAGGTATGAAACCTTTGTGTAATCTAAATTGAAGTGTGAGTGCATTGGCTATGACTTGTTGTTTGCCAGATTGTCCTACTTTATTAAGCTGATAATAAAGTAGTACTTTGCCATATTCTTTGAGTCTGTCCGGTTATTTGGATCTGAGATCATTATTGCTAATTCCAGCAAGGACATGAGACGCTTTAAGGTGCTATTGCATAGTTCCATGCAGGGTTTCCCTCCCCATGAGTTTCACCAGCTGAGTATTACCCCCAGGTAGACTTCATCTCCCTGGCCTCAATGGAAGGGGTTCCCCCCATGGAAGCAGTGACAATACCCTGGGATTCGTCATACATAATAAGTCCAAGATACATGTTATTATCCTCATTGGTGTTTTCTTCATCTACATTAATAATTTTGACAGCCTTTTTATAGTATGTGCTGCTCCAACATTTACATACGTATAAAGGTTACTTGCTTATTTACAAGTTGTATGTTTGCATTTGTTTTTCATATTGTTTAAAACTTTGAGTATCGCCTGGGTTTTGTCAATTAATAGGTAAGTTACTGTTTTCATTTGTTTGCTGTAAACGTTCTTTTCCAAAATATCGGTCTTGCATATCATCACAAAGGTTTACAATAAATAGTTCACTTTGTGATTTCATACTTTTGTTTTATTCTAAAAGTGGTTGTGCTGCTTTTTGTGCTAAATAAATGTTCCAAACAAAATGCCTAAAGACTAAGCATGCACATGTGGTGAAATGCACTATTGCAACGATTTCCAGAAGAACTGGAAATATGATTTCCCTGTAATCTGGGACATTCTCTCAGGTAACAAGAGTCAATTTGCTGCACGAGTTGAATTTTGCCTTTATTTTTATTTTTTTACAATACTTAACAGAAAACCTTTAAAACGTGTTTAATTATGATTCTTGTACAGCAGATGTTTGAGTACATGCCGATTGCTTCACTTGTGGTACATTTTTACTTCCATTAGTTTGTGTTTTATTTGGTGTATGACTTTCAACTTCATTGAAATCATGAATGTTTCCATTTATACATTCAAATGCATTACCTTTTGTAGTAAAACATATATGATGTCATTATTTACTGTGCATGTTTCTTCAGCTAAATAATGTTCAGAAGAGAAAGTATGTATACATGCGCCTAAAATTTGATTTTAAAAATTTTGAATATTATAATTTCTAACCTTTGAAATATTACGTAAACACTTGTGAAGGAAAATAATTAATTCCTTTTGAGCATTTACAGTGTGCTTAAATAACTTATTTTGAAAAGATAATGCTTTGTCTACAACATTTTGAAAGTACTTTTTTTCCCATGTGTCTACATTCGAGCTTGTCGGATTCACTGTACAGATTTTTGTCATTTAGCTAAAAACATGCATTTTTGTATTGTAGATGTTTTTTAAAATCTAAATATGAATCTTTGCATTTTTATTTTTATTTTGTATTAACTATATGGTATTTGTTTGTTTTTGGTTACATTTTTGCATTTTGTTTTTGATTTTCTTACTGTCTTAGTTTCAGAATTATTTTTTTATTTTATTTTTTTAAATGTGCAGTCTTTTTAAGTGTTGAATGGATTCTATTATGTAAATCTTTTGTTTTAATGCGTGGATTTTTTATGTGCAATTGCTCTGGAATTAACCATTTTTTAACCATTTTTGTGATCAGATTATATGTAAATATTTTTTCAAATATTCAAATAAATATATGGCAGATTGTTTTTTAATACATTTAAAAAAAACTTTATATCTTGATATATTTAGGATCAATACGAAATGACAGATACACCTTTTTAAATTAACACAACGAAGATTCAGTTGTATGGAAGGTGTGTTGATGATATTCACAATACTACATTTTTGTAATTATAGTACTAAATGACTCATGCAAGTATCGACTTTGTATCATTATCAATATGAAGTTGGATATAATGTGTGGTGATGTTCTTAACAATGTCACACTTCTGAAATGTCAAATTGTAATACAAATTATTTTTGTACGTATTTGTTTTTTAGCTGTAGGAATACCATTGTAAATTCACATTATGAATATGTGATTGTACATGATATTTTTCCATGCAGAGTGTGTTAGGTCGTAATATATTTTTGATTGTAGTGACATTTATTGGCTATGCGTAACATTTTTATTTTTTATGTAGATACGTTTATTAGTCTTTCTGTACTTTGTGTAATTATGTTTTCCGAACATTATATGCAAATGGTACATTTGGTTAGTAAATTCTAGTACTTTACACTTTTTAAATGTTTAAATGTAATGTGTTAGTAGTTTGCATGCATAGGGTAATTTAATTCATATTAGTACACAATGTAAACGTATGGGAAAATACTATTACTTTTACATTAAGTACAGCATGGTAAATTGATTAATTAGTACATTTTAAGTGTGTTATTAGTTATTGTTACATGAATAAAATAAGTAATATTCATACATTATTTAAAAGTTGCCTTAAACGTGGATTTGAATTGATTGTAGATGTAACATTTTCGTTAAAGTAGGTTCCCTTGTAATGAAGACAGAATCTCTTACAGCGTCAAAGGTTTTGCGGAAAGAGGGTTTAATATTAAATAACACTACAATTAATGTTGTTTTGGTTACAAAGGTCGTGTTAAGACATCTTTTAAGAATTGGGCGTGGGGCATGATGATTGACTCTTTGTGTAAGAAAAAGTTAGCAGCCAATTATCTACTTGTTAAAAAGACGTGGGGCTTGGAGTAGTTCTCGGATTATCATATCAGAACAAATGTGAAGAGTATTTATCCCAAGCTCTGTCTAAGCATATTGCCACTCGTTTATTATACTGGTAATTGGGGTGGGAGTCAATCATCTGTGTGCCTGTGTTGCTTGCTATGATTGAAGATGAAATGCCCTTTTTTAATTTTGCCCTTCGTATGCAAGGGAAAGATTGCATTGGCTGAAGCCAGTATGGTTACGGCTAAATGTGGGATCCTCCTGCATTGCTCTTGAATCTATGAAATGCTGTTCCACTCCTGCAGATATAAAAGCGTGTGTAGCCTTTTGTTAATGCTGCTTTTAGGAAAAGGTTTATTTTAAATTAAATGTAATGAATATTTTTTCTTTTTTTTCTCATGTCGTGCCTTTGGGGGATGCGCATGGCTGTGCATTTGCTCTTGATGTTATAGATTGACATTGTCGATGTTCTATTTTAAGATTGTAAATATGCTGTATTGTGATTGTATAATGTGTTTCTTTTATGGCAAAATTGTGCCGAAAGAATGAATGAATGAATTAATGAATGAAGCAACATGCACTTTTAAGAAGCATGTATCTTAAGAACCAATTCGATTCATGTGAAGGTGTGTCTTTTAAAAGAAGGCATTTTTATATTCAGGATTTTAGTTGCTGTATTTTCAAAGCATTCAAGGTTTTGAAGCGGTTGGTTGTGGCTTGATTTATTTGAAGATATGTACAATTTGTTCATTTTAATTTTTAGTTATCTCCGATTTACTAAATCTGACTTTTTTGAGTGTAAATTATGATAAAAGTCATTTAGTCATATGTGCAGTGTGATTTACATCCATATTTGCGTATTTACTAACTCACACATGGAAATTCACTGGATCTCACACCGTCCACAAAATCGGACTTAAGTCAAGCCTAAAAAAGCAAGTCTGTCTAAAAATACCCCACATAACTTCTGTCGGCAGAACACACACCAGCGTAAGTGAACGCGTCAAGCAAAACTAAAGTAAAATTTTACAAACATGTCCCCATATCACCTTTGAATGTATTTCCCGTGCACCCACACACTTTCACCAAACATCCCTACCATTACTGTGCGAATCAACAAACCTCCCTGCATCACGCACCACACTTACACCACCAACATCATGGTTTAATTTGCGACAATCCAGACAAAACTCTCAGGATCCACGTTCGATTAGTAAATACCCTCATACTTACACACTTTCAAAGCCAACACACTCAGCCAATACTAAAAGTCAGCCCCCTAAGTGGATGCATGGCCAATCAGGGCAAGCAACACACCAGCGGACATGTCTGCTGCATGGCACACATCATGGAAGGGTGACGCATGATGTCACGACTCATAGGTACCCATGCACATGCAGCAACATGCGATTAACAGCTGTAAGAAAACCACAGTATAAACAGTAAGACGACAGACACAAGTGATCAAAGTTCAAGGGAGTTTATTAAACTTCAATTGGGTTTGAAAAATGCCTATCTAATCCTGAATCTAAAGATGGTAGCAAGCTATGACCATCAAATATTAATAACGCAGTCCTAGTAGAGTCTTGACAAATAAAAGGGCCTACACTACTAAACCCATTTCTAATCCTTTGTTCGAAATAATGTTTTGCAAAAGAAAACTGTTCAAGAAATAATATGTCAGGATATTCAAGCCATTGGCTTCCCTTCTCCACGTTTTCAGCACGGGACAAGGTGGCACACTGGAAATTAGCACACTGACTTGCTTCTCTAGCACGAGGATGCAGTTCAAAATCTCAGTATCAGAACCTTCTGTGCCAAAGTCTCTTTGCCATTCAAATTATCTTACTTCAAAGGGCCTGATGCGACAAACAAACATTAAAGTTCCTTTCTTCTCAGGATTTCATATGTACAACTTCTCGGGTGATTTACTGGCTCACCCTGGGTACTCCTCCCGCAGGCTCAGACCCACTTTAACGATGCAAATACTCCTTAAGCTGCTGACCCTGCCTTCCAGAGCTCTCTTGGCCTTTAAACATTCAGCTATCAGTTCAGGAGGCTTGACCTCTCAGGTTTTCCGTCCCCCAAGTCCAGATCAACCTTTCTGGGTTTTACACAGTTTACACACAAAAGTTCCTTAATAAATGTTGGTTCTTCAATTAAAGGTTCCCCTCGATTGGGCTCAAACCTTCCTCAGTTCACTTCAGGGGATCCCTCCCCTAGCTTTCTTTACCTTTTTATCAGACTTCGCTCAGTTGGGTTCAAGTGCATCTTTCTGCATCAAAAATCGAAGACTTCCGACTATGCGCAGGATTTTGCTTGAGCCGTTGCAGGACCGCTCTGATTCACAATTTGATGTCAGAGTCACAGGTTGTTACTCTTTCAGCCTAGGCAGCTCCCCAAATCTGCCGTTCAACCGTGAGGGTCTGCTGTAGCACTGTATGCCTTCTTTCTCCTTCTCTGCTGGGCTGGCTGGCTTACATAGCCCCCTGGGCTTCTACGCAGTATCGGTTTCTCGACAAAGGGGCTGTCACTCTCCAGCCTCCTGGATTCAGCCCCCTGGTATCTCGCTCTCCTTTGCCTCCTTTGCCTGTGACCTGGAAGTACAGCTTTCTCTTGTGCACCGCCTCGCTCTTAACTCCTCGGGGGTCTCAATCAGTCGGGCTCAGACTCCTCTTTCACTGTTCTCAAAATAAAGGTTTTTTGGACTTCAAATCCCTGAGTGCATAAGTGGTCAAATGGGATTCCTCCTGAGGTCAGGGTCTCACCGTCTCCTTCAAGAGCCTGAGTCTTTGAGTGTGACCAGGGGAGGAGTTCTGGGTTTGGCGTGGCAGCCTCAACTGCCCGTGAGTTAGCCTTCTAGATGTATAGTTTCCCCGTCATACTGCAGCCTCTCTGGTGCTTACAGGCTCAGTGTCCTGGAAGTCCTTCCCACTCCAAGCCTTCCAGGGTAGCTTCTGCTCTGGCTCCTTCCTCCTGGCTTCTCTGCTTCCTTCAGCATCCCCAAGCTCGCTCTGAGTGTGCTTTGGTGTATGACTTTTTATACTCTTTAAAAGAGTTGATTGGGGTCAGGTGTGAGTAGTTGTCCCTCCCTGCATGACTCTGCCTGACCTCATTATCGGGACAACATGGAGACTTCCAGTAGGAATCCATTGCCCACTGATTCCTATGGGCAATCCCCATGACTCCCATCTGCCCCTTCTTTGTCCCAGTAGTTGGACTTCTAGAATGGAAGTAGGGATTGTGGGAGTTGTAGGTTTTCCTGGAAATCATGGAAATACCAGTGTCGTTTTTCGATCTGGATGAAAGGTGTAAATATATTGTGATGAGTGAATGGATTTTCTATTGGGTTTTACTTTCCCTGGTCGTTTTCTCCTTTTCCTTACAAAAAGGTACTGAGGTATGATGGGACAATATTCCATGACAACTGAGGGGATGTTGGGTAGGGGTGTATCGGAACGGGAGGAATACCATCTCTTGCCCGAGGGCATTTCTCCCATAAACCCCAAGGACCCCCCTGCCCAGGTGATCCTCCCTCGCACGTCCACGCCCAGGGTCAGGATCCAAGAGCGAAGTTCCTCCACTGGCCACCTGAACAAAGGATTCCTGGCAATAGCCTGGGAGAAACACCTCAGGTGCCTCATAGTAGAGGTGGCACATACAGCTACGACACAGACATCCCAACACAGGGTCACGGGCCCTTAGCCATGCACATGTTTGTGCATGTGTATGCCACTGTCATTGCATGGGATAGTCAATGTCCCCTGAATCTACTAACTCCGGGACACCTGTGTAAGACACAAAAGCACCCAGCCAGACGTTGATTGCCTGCCAATACATGGCATAACATCTGGCTCATTCTGGCACCATGTTAGCAGTGAGCGTGCCTAGCAATCTTAGGCCTCCCTTGTCACATAAAGGCCAACCATGCAAGTACACATGGTTGACAGCTGACATGGAAGGAAATGCAATGGAGAAAGGGCTGACACAGACCCAAGGTAGGGACCCTCCGGTCTGTGCAGGAGGCTCACAACGAGCAGGGGCAGGCGGTGCACAGCCAGGGATGCAGGGGTCTCTACCACCAGAGGCATCCTTGAGGAGGGTGCACAATGGGTGAGCAGGACACGGCCAGGCCCACCATCACCAGTGCACCCTGTCGTGCACAATGTCCCCACTGTTATAGTCAAGCACAATGTGGGTTCTCCCACGCATGATCTCCACCTCCCCTGGCGGAGGAAGAAGGGGAGGATGGGGACCTCCAGCTACATGGGACTAGTGGAGTACCCCAGAGGGGAGGGAGCCCATGACTCAACAGCAGCCTTAACTGCTCCCACCTTGCAGATGGCTCCTACCACCCCGACCCCGTAACACCCGTGGATGTTATTCCACTTTCTGGGGATGACTCCTCTCTATTACCTGGGTTAAATCCAACTTCGCCCATCAGGACGTGGTGGTTCTAGGGGCAGAGGTGTTCATACAATACTGGGGTGGATGAAAGGGTCATGTCCTGTGCCAAGAATGAAAGGCACATCAGCTTGGTTGGGGTGTACTAGCACAATGCCAAGGTGGTGAAGCGCTGAGATGACCTCAGATGGGTCACTAGCATAAAGGAGCAGAAGTTCCTGAGGGAGAGGACAGAGGATCCATGCAGGCCCATGATGCGGCCTGCATCAGCCCCCTGGAACTCTGGGTCCTACAGCAGATTTGCCTGGAGGGTTCCGGTGGATTGACAGGCACCAACATATGCCTGGTAGGTGTCCCCTGCATTTTCAGACACTATGGCCTGCCGATAAATATTGTGGTATGCCTATCATTCCTGGGTGAGTGTGACACAAGCATGTCCTCTCAACACTCAACAAAGGGTTGCTTTGGCTTGGTGTTTGCATGTGCAAATGTGTCTGGTGTATGTTGCCCATGTGGATGTGATGTGTGTGCCACATGTGTGTTGTGTACATCCCTTGGTGTGTGCATTGTCTCATGTGTCCCTCTCTCCTTTCTTGCATCCTCCATTGCCAGTGTACCCATGGTCCAGGAGCACGGCTGTGTGTCAGAGCTGCGACTGCCCCACAGGACGCACACAAGGAGGAGTGTGGCGGAGGTTGAGTTGTCAGAATTGGAGGCCCAGGTGTAGCATGAGGTGGCACAGTAGCGGTAGCAGACAGGGTATGCAAGCACATGTAGGTATGCTAGGGGGTTCTGCTGTGGCTCATGTGCTTCCTCCTGCTCCACCTTTCCTCTCACCCCATGCCGGTGTATTCCCCAGCCAGTTGGCTTAGGCCAGCTCCCCTTCTTGTACTGTCTCACACCCATGTTCCCCCATGTCACCTGTCCCCCTTTCAGAGCTTGGGCCACACGGGGCACCTCAGTGTCATGAGTTGCCAGCAGGAGTGGGGCACACAACCTCCATTGTGCCACCCGGACCATCTGTGCTGGCTACAGCTCTCGCACCTATGCAGCCAACTGTACCTGCCCCAGCGACCGCTGCCCCTGCACCCACAGAAGACCAGCCTGTTGTCACCATGGATACGGTCCCCACACCTGGAGGTGGCGTCGTGGACTACAATGAACAGTTGCTGGGGATCCAGCAGGTCGTCAGGGTGGGCTTGCAGGTGGTGGCAAGGAAGGTGAGGGAAGTGGGATAGCGAGATTTCTAGGAACAGAGGGCATTGAGGGAGGAGGTTGCAGGACTGAGAGCAGAATTGCAGGCGGATAGAGGAAATTCGCAGAAACAGACAACCCCTTTGCTACAGGTGCCCTGCACTCACGGCCACTTTAGTTTCTTCTATGCCCAGGAGTGGCCAGTGGAGACACACAGCGGGCAACTCCTTCTCTTTTTCCTCCATCCCGCCAACCCAGTGGCCCCTGCATTGTGAGGTGAAGAAGAGGAGGTTGAGGTGGCTGTCGTGCGGGGTAGTGAACATGAGGGGTCACCGGGAGACCATTGATTGTATGTTATGTCACCCATAGTGTCCATCCCATTTCACTCTCCCACCACAGTGTGCATTGTATCTTGCTTTTCATCTTCATGTTTCTGTTGCTACTTGTACCACTGACTCCCTATGTGGATTGCACTTTCACTGTGTATGTTGATTTACACGCACTAACCCTTTCATTCACATATGCCCTGGCCATGATCATGAGCACCATTTTCCCCATTGCTTTCCACGCTGTTGTACTTTTCATTCTACTTTTTTGGTGCGCCCTCCGTGGCTCTTCTCTATTTTGTTAGGTCTGTGTAGTGTGTGCCTCTGTAGGTTGTCATGGGTGTAATGAGATAGAGCCTGAACCTGCACATGACCAATGCAGGTATGTTATTTCCGAAGGCATGATTGTGTCATGATGCACATAGGCATCCACATGTATATCAGGTGAGTAGTCCTGTGACAGAAGCTGTGTGTCCACTCCATCGATGATCGATGATGTGCACGTAAGGACATGCAGCTGCTGGGAGTGTGATTTGCAGGCATGGAGGTGCCCTACCCATTAATGGGTGTATATTTATCTTGCGTCATTTCCACGCATTGGCGATAGAGTAAGTGCTGTAACGGCAGGTTCCAACGTGGATGGTAATACACATGGTATTTAAATGGTTTGGTTGAGGGGTAGGTGGGCAAGATGGTGTTAGGTGCCATGCATTCCTGCACGCATCTGCCATGGCCTTTCTAGATGCTGTGAGTACACACTGACCTTGTACTTAATAGCTATGTCGATAAGGGGAAAGAGGCCTTGTTGTCACCAACCTTGTGGGTTAAAAGGCTCCTCTGCAACAGTGAAGGACACACTGCTTATTGCGGCCTACCTCAGTGGAGAGGGAGTCGTTCATTTAATGACTCATTCAGATTTGTGTGGGGGTCTTTAGTCCTTCGCCGGATGACTATGAATATGGGCACCCTGGATGAAAATCTGTATGCATGGTGGGCCCTTGCATGAACATATGCCTGTATGTGTTGCAGGGACAGTGTGGCACCCATGCACAGGGCAAGCATGTCAACATGAGTCTATCCTTCGTGACCACTACATCTGACTTAAGAACACGTCTTTACTAGCATGGCTTCATGCATGTGTCTTGCTACAAACTGTGGCTTCTGACTGTGCATTCCCTCTCCTTGTCCCCAGATACAAGTTGCAGTTTGTCACTGTTGCAGAACTGTCCGCCATTCACCTGCCATTTTGTGGCTTATTGTTGATAATGTACAGTGACATGTACGGACTGATTTGCCCGCATGGTGACCAAAACACTAGGCCTGCCTCTGTGATGAGATCTGCGTGATTTGCAATAAAGTGTACAGTCACCCCTGGTGCCATGAACATGTCTCTGAGTCGCACATGGTGGTTGCTGCTCATGCTGGTGCTGTTGTGCAAACGTGCCTACTTGCACCTTCTTTCACGCAAAAGCTGACTGAATATTCAGGGGTGGTGGGTGCACGTGGCATTGTAGGGAGATGTGCCATTCCGCAGGGTTCATGCAGAAGTCCTGTTGCAATCTGTGCTGTGGTGCTTTATGACAGGTCATCTGGGGCAGTGTCCTACGTCAGGTAAGCAAAGTCCACTGATGTTTCCACTTATGCTGTGTTGGTCATGGGCTGTCATGTTTTGTTGGAGGGATGTTGGAGGCTCACATATGGGGAGAGGTGTTTTCCTCAATTGGTGGGTGTGGTGCTGTAAATCCTTGTGGGAAAAGTGGAGTCATTTTCACAGTGTGGGTGGACCTTTCTGGTGTGTGAACGTTGATCCAAATAGTGCCCTCTCCCCCTGGTCTCTCATGTCAGGAGGTGCAGGGATGCATTGTGCATTGGCATTTGCAGTTCACCACCAGCCCTCACTATCAGTGTCCTTGATGCCAGCGATGTAGTGCCATCATGAGTTGTGTGTTCTCTGTGGTTGCATACGTTAATACTTCCTGACGTTCAGCTTGTAACCAGCAGTTACAGGGCCTATTGTCATCAGTGCATCCACTGGCTGTACCTTGGTGATGTCGCTTTGGAATTGACACTGGGTTCACCCGTGTAGCCCCAACCCCATTGCTTGGATGATGTGTCTGCCTTCCGAATTTGTACTTGGAGGGACCAGAGCATCTCCTTGGGTGCCTGTTGTCACTTTATCAGGCTGTGGCCCATCATCTGTGCATCCCAAGGTGCAGTCACACAAGGTTCCATTTCATCTTTTGGTACTTCTGGGTGGTTTGAACGTGATGTCCTGTGCAACAATAGGTGTCCATGTGTGCATGTGATGTCATTGTGGATTTGGTTCGGGTCATGGGCAATGATGCCACATCCATGCAATATGGTGATGTGTTTTTCCCCTTGTGAGCTCTCTGATGTGCCCCAGTGTACCTCTGCTATTTCAGCGCAAGTGCCTTGTGAGTGAGTGTTGTCTAGTGCTTTCTTGCCAATGCCTGTTCCGGATGATGGTTGGGTAGCAGATGTTCCACCGGGGAATGGCGTATTCTTCGCTTTACGCACAGCAGGTCATGTCAGCCATTATGTTTATGTTGGTCCTCCAGTTCGACGTAGTTAGTGTTTTGACACTAACCCACCCCTTTCCTCCCCTTTTCAGAGCCGCCAGAGCGCCAGGGGACCACTTCGGTGGTGATAGTGTGCGGTACAAATGTCCTTTAACATTAACATTAACATAACATTTGCCTATGGTGGAAATCGGCTTGAGCTCAAAAAAAGCACAAGCCGCAATTCTAAAGGCAAGTTAAAAGCTTGAACAAGAAGGTCTAACTGTGCAAACCTCCCAGCCCAGCTGCCCCCGAGTCCAGCCAAACCAACAGGAGTGGCATAAGGAGGTGGAGCAGCGGGATGGAAGGGTGCCTCGGGCCAGGTGTAGAAGGAAAAGGAACAGCTACTCAAGAAGTATCAATACAGGAAAAAAACATTGGCAGCTCTACCTGCCATATTGACACAAGTACTAAAAAATATGGGCCTAGGCACCCAGAGCCTTTAGGCAGAAGGGATTGAATATGGTCAGCTGGGACACAAGAGGTTCCAGTACGTTCAGGGCAAAAGAAACAAAAGATTATCTATTTGGGAAGATGGATATTTTGGCATTCCAAGAAACCTGGCTGGTAAATCCAATAGAGATAGAAGGATTTACAACATTTTGTTTACCAGCCAGCCAAAAGGCAAAAGGGAAGCCAGCGGGGGGATTGATTACCTCTATTAAAAACAGTACCATCAAATATGCCACCCAAATTTGGAAAGATGAAATTGGAATATTGGCCTGTAAAGTCCATTCTACCCCCGATCTGAAAGAGACTGCCTTAATTGTGATAAATGTTTATTGGAATCCTGCATCCTCCAAAATTCAGGTTTTTCTGGGAGTACTAGCAGAACTGCTGGGAAAGATCCAGATAGAGTGGCAAGAAGCAGACCTTCTGCTGGCAGGAGACTTTAACGCTGAATGCGTGCTTTACAAAAGGGGACCTGTGGGGGGAGAGAAGTACATACCCTCCAATAAAGGAACGGCTTGGTTGGAGTTCACAAAGACATGGGACTTGAAAATGCTAAACAATACTAATCAAGAGGAGGAAGAACCCTGTATGACATGGCACACAGGCACAGAGGCAACTCGGCCTCAGTACTCGATTATATCTTTGTCAGTGAGGGATTATTCATCCGTAAATCGGAATTAAGAATAAAACAAGAAGGAGGGAGTTCAACAAAGGTAGCAGGCGCCCCTCTCTCGGAAGAACAAGGCATGATAACCTGTTCAGTGGTAGTTAACCACATTGAGAGTTCGCAGCCATCTGCTTTTTTGCTCACTGTACCTTTCACAGATGGGAAATATCCATTTGCATATCAGTCTTTGTCCCGCCCACATGGGCAGTCCAGCACCGAAATGCTATGGCAATTCCTCTCTGAACAAGAGTATCATCAGCAACCCCATACATGTGTTTCAGCCTTGTTGGGCATCATCAGTGAGGTGAAGCTGAGCCTCTCCAAGCACAGTGAGAGGGAGACCACGTCTGGTTGCCCCAGGTAACCTAGGGTGACCAACCCCAAGTTCCTTCAAAGAATTCAACAAAGGTAGCAGGCGCCCCTCTCTCGGAAGAACAAGGCATGATAACCTGTTCAGTGGTAGTTGACCACACTGAGAGTTCGCAGCCATCTGCTTTTTTGCTCACTGTACCTTTCACAGATGGGAAATATCCATTTGCATATCAGTCTTTGTCCCGCCCACATGGGCAGTCCAGCACCGAAATGCCATGGCAATTCCTCTCTGGGGGCGGGACAAAGACTGATATGCAAATTAATATTTCCCATCTGTGAAGGTACAGTGAGCAAAAAGCAATGGCTGCGAACTCTCAATGTGGTTAATAACCACTGAACAGGTTATCATGCCTTGTTCTTTCGAGAGAGGGGCGCCTGCTACCTTTTTTGTATTTATGAAAGGAACTTGGGGTTGGTTACCTGGGGGCAACCAGACGTGTACTCCCTGCTCACTGTGCTTAGAGAGGCTCAGCTTCACCTCACTGATGATGCCCAGCAAGGCTGAAACACGTGTATGGGGTTGCTGATGGTACTCTTGTTCAGAGAGGAATTGCCATAGCATTTCGGTGCTGGACTGCCCTTGTGGGTGGGACAAAGACTGATATGCAAATGGATATTTCCCATCTGTGAAGGTACAGTGAGCAAAAAGCAATGGCTGTGAACTCTCAATGTGGTTAATAACCACTGAACAGGTTATCATGCCTTGTTCTTTCGAGAGAGGGGCGCCTGCTACCTTTTTTGTATTTATGAAAGGAACTTGGGGTTGGTCACCCTAGGTTACCTGGGGGCAACCAGACGTGGACTCCCTGCTCACTGTGCTTAGAGAGGCTCAGCTTCACCTCACTGATGATGCCCAGCAAGGCTGAAACACGTGTATGGGGTTGCTGATGGTACTCTTGTTCAGAGAGGAATTGCCATAGCATTTCGGTGCTGTACTGCCCTTGTGGGCGAGACAAAGACTGATATGCAAATGGATATTTCCCATCTGTGAAGGTACAGTGAGCAAAAAGCAATGGCTGCGAACTCTCAATGTGGTAATAACCACTGAACAGGTTATCATGCCTTGTTCTTTCGAGAGAGGGGCGCCTGCTACCTTTTTTGTAAGAAGGAGGGAGTGACCACTCCAGATTGGAACTTTCATTCACAGATGGCCCTGGATTGACTAAGCTAATCCATATCCAAGAACTGACAGGAATAAAGGTGAAAGTAAGGTTGATGAAATATGCCCAAGATGTGATAGACCTAAATAAAAAACTACAAAACATCTCAGAGCAGATGACCCAAGAGCTATGTCAACCAGAAAAGTTTGTGAATGTAATATGGTCACTAGCCCCCACAAAACCACCACTAAACAATGTAAAACATAAACATCTTCATAGCTTTGATGAAGACACCAGAGAAAGAAAGAGAAATCTGAGGGAAAGTATCAGAGGATTAAAGATCCAAAAATTGGATCAAGAATCCTATACTCTGCAAATAAAAATAATTAGGCAAAATTATAAGGCCTGGGTAAAGAACCATAAGGCCCTCCGGCACCAAAGAGAAGGGGAGCAAATGTTAAAGCTAGTCTCAAACTCATCCTCATGAAGCTTCTGGTCAGTGATACGAGAGCTAGACTCTCAGTCTAACAGCACACTGTGCAATCTGGTGACGGAATAAAGCTGGTTAGAATATCTTAGAAACAGCTTTGGGAAGGTATTAAAAGAACCAGACTGCTTGCCACTAGATAAGGGGTGGAAATTGCAAGTAAAGGAGGAGGACGAGATCATGGAGGTAATATCCAATGCCTCAACATCAAGAGCCGCAGGCCCCAATGGCCTTACGTACCAGGCACTCCGAAAGAATCCATCACTTTGGGCAAAGCTATTAAAACAACTCTTCACTGAGATTCTACAGCAAAGGAGCTTTCCCCCGTCATGGAAGACAGCATTGATTATACCATTTTTCAAGGAGGGGGATAGGTCAAACCCCTCAAATTACCGACCTATTGCCCTCCTGGATATTGATAATAAAATATTCATGAGGCTTCGGCTAAATGATCTCTCGGTTTGGCTAGAACAGGAGGAGGTACTATCCCGATGTCAAACCGGGTTCAGAAAGGGGCTATCAACGGCCCTGAAAGGGATTATGATAAATCTCCTCAGCGAAACCTCAATGGCCAAGGGAGGGACACCACTATTTGGGGCCTGGATAGATCTCTCCAATGCCTTCGACCAAATTGACAGATCTAGGCTATGGTGTAAACTCAGAAGAAAGGGAATCCCAGAGACACTCCTGTCAATGTTAATGGAACTACATAGGGGAACTAGTGTCAGGGTATGCTTGGATATGACAGGGTTGCTTGGGGGCACCCACATTTTTCAATCTATTCCTGGCTGACGCAGGGGAACATTTGATCTCGTCCGCATTGGCCAGTCCAGAACTTAATAGAAGGAAAATATTCTGGCTGGCCTACGCAGACGACATCGTCCTGCTCGTCATGGGTTTGTAGCGACTGTTTAATGGGCTGAGTAAATATGCTAAGGAAAATGGGTTGATAATAAATCCAAAGAAGTCCAGGATATTAGTATTTAAGCACCCAAGAAAAATGGTTAACTTCAAGCAATGGGTCCTGGATGGGCAGAGAATCCCACAAGTTGAAGACCTTACATATTTGGGTTATAAGATCTATGCAAGCCCAGCCAACCACAAAGCAGAAAGAGATGTGCTCTCCAAAGCCCTCTCTTTAATTCCCTATTTGATTAAAATCAGAGGTAGATATTGTAAATTCTTAGTGGTCCCAATGATAAAATATTATTTGATCAAGATAATGCCAATACTACTATATGGCTTAGAAGCCAAAACGCAACTGTGAGATTTAAACTGGGCTAAAGTGGAGGGTAGAATTTGGAAGAGAGCCCTTAACCTACCGTGGAGTACAGCAGGATGGCAGTTGCAATTTGAACTGGGATTGAAGTCCTTGAAATGCCTAGCAGAATGGAAATTGATGTCCTTCTATAGGGAGATCACAAATCCTAAAAGTGGCTCTCTATACGAGGACATCATGGAACATCATAACCAACTGAAATCTGGGATTCTGCAGGGATTGGAACTGAAAATAAAAACTGCACTAGTCAGGATGGGCCTGAGTCTCGAAATACTGGAAAACAACCCTTGAAGGTAAAACAGGAGTTGGAAACATTAGATTGGACAGATACAACAGGGAAAACAAGATCATCTGCCCCATAGAATACCTTTCTGGTCGTCGACAAGAGAATGGAAACTCTCCCTATGTATTTAGAAAAATTCCCGGATGGGAAAATTAGGAGTAAGTTTCTCAGAGTGAGACTGAACATACTACCCACGGGGGAAATATTGGAAATCCGAAAACAGCCTGAATGGGCAGTGAAATACTGCGAGGGATGTGCGGCTCCAAGAAATGAGTCCCTGAGACACTTATTAATCGAATGTAAAGGAACGTGGGACCTAAGGATGAAAATACTAGGAAGATTTGTAGAAAGATCTGACTGGTTGACATCAGAGAAACTGTGGCATAGAATAATAACAGGGCATGAAACACAGTTTACAGCAGCAGTGGTAAGTTTTCTTCAATCCATACATCTGGTGGAATACAACATACCAACCAGAAAGAAGGATTGAGGAAGAAAATATACATCAGCACTGCTAAAATTTCAAATAAACAGCAAAAAAATAAGTCCCCAGGGCAACAAAAGATCTACATCCTGAAAAATCCAAGACTAGGAGGGGGGAGGTACCCAGACACAATAAAGAGACAAGGAGCTGTCTCATCATGGAGATTAACATAATCCTCATCTAAAATGTATTTTTTAATGATTCGGGGACGAGGAAAGACATAGGCTTATGAATCCTTAAGATTTTTATTCTTATTTTTTTCCTTTTTATCTTATGCTTCCTCTCTCCATCCTTCCCCTCTATGTTTAGCCTGGAAAAGAAACAGTTTTATCTATACGTTTTGTATTTGACAGTTGTATATTATTGTTAAGGTTTTTTTCTATTGTATGTAGATTGTAAACCAAATACAATAAAAAAAAATATGGGAGAAGTATGCTTTTTATCAAACTTTATTAAAAAAAGTTATAGAAATAAATTTGGTGTTAAACATTACTGATGATGATTATAAGCGTAATTCGGAATTTGTTCCATCAAAGCATATTACATTATACAAAATTACACATAAAATTGAATAAAACATACAAAAGCAATGACTTAATTTATTAATCACAAGCTGAAAATACACATATAATATAAAAATAGCATAAAAACCATTACACAAAATGTTCTCAGACACAACCTTCTCAGACATGCCTTGTGCAAATATTTGGCTACGAAATATGAAAGATTAAGATCTTTTTTTCTGCAGTAGTCCATTGCATCTGTAGCCCTTCAAATGCCTTTTTATCTAAAAATTGCCTTATGGTACTTGCCTCTAAGATCATTATACCCCACAGATCAAACATTGACTGCTATTTTGATTGCCCAGTTTCTCTTGAATAATGCCACTTGCAGAGTCCCTGCTCTAAGATCATAAAAGGGCGACCATGCATAGCTTGGAGAAGTTACATCTAAATAGCATTCATAACCAAAACCTTCATTGACCTGCAAATACTGTTGGTCACAAGAGAGCCTTGTAAAGGTTGCCCCCACTGATCTTCTACATTCCTGTCTACAAGCCATTTTAATCACACTCTTCAAGCCAGAGGTCATGCCAGATGCTTCCTAATATGAGTTGAAACCCAATTTCTTGCACCAGAATTTTACATATTTCTGCTATGGGGATGATCAGCTGCCCTCCAGCGCTAAGAAATTAGTCAGTATTTCTTTAAACAACAAACAGGTACTGTCCATAGGCGGACCCAGGAAAAGAGCGGTATAGTTAGTATTGAATGCTTGATGGGACATGAATCACATTGAAGGTGCAATATGGCTTTATGCGCACTATTGGGCTGCATCAATAGGGATTTTAGAAATTTGATTTCAACCACACCCCTGGCCGCTGTTTTCTAGAATCCCCATATCTCTGCTCGAGCACTGCTGCTGGGATAGTCTGTTATCTATATAATTCGAGAGTGGGGTCAAGGCACCTCTCCCGCTGATTGGAAAAATGTTCAAATACCGCTGCTATATTTGTTCAGAGTTGTGGTGGCTTTAGATACCTGCTCATACCAGTAAACATTTTCACCAGAACACAGGCCCAGGTAGTTATAAGCAGTAACGTGCTCCAGCATGACTCCTTCTACCTCTATTTTAAGACTGTATGTTTAGCTATTCCACGTCTGAAGACAACGGTTCTGGTTTTATTGATTTCCAGACAAAGGTCACCACATTTATTCATGAATATAGCCATAGTGTGCTTCATGCCCATTGGGGAGGTCGACAACATCACTGGATCGTCTTTGAAAAAACATGGCCGGGAAGCGTAGAAGGCGCATCCTTGGTGGATCCATGCTATTGGCTTCCAACTCCTCTATCTAAGTGTTAATATAGATGCAAAGAGCAGTGGAACTAATACGCATCCCTGTCTTACTCCACACTGCAAGTCAAATTTCTCTGGGTTGTCTCCAGTAAACCCCCAGCGCACTGAAGCCCTGTTGTTACAGTATAGGGCCTGAATTATGGAAAATAGGCCATCTGGGATATTATAACTATTCAAAACCTGCCACAGCCGGTTTCTGGGCACAGAGTCAAAAGCTGTTTTAGGTCAGCAAACACAACATACAGTTTGCTCCCTTCGGGGTGGTATATTTTTTGATGATAAGGCATAACCTTAGGCACTGCCTGAGCATCCCCATTCCCTGTTGGAATCCCACCTTTATGAGGTTGCTTATTCCTCTTGAATATACCCATTCTTGAAGGCATCCCAGGATGACTTTCACATATAGCTTCCCTGCCCCTTCTAACAAAGAGTAGTGAGAATAGTTTTCCGGGGAGTCTTTTGAACCCTTCTTGAATATGATTATGATGCCAGCCTCCCACCAGGTGGGGGAAACAGAACCCAATCTTATAACAGCATTAAAAACTGTAGTCCGGACCAGGCCCCATATTGTTGGTTCATTTTTGAAGACATCGACAGGTATACACTCCAGGTGCAGAGCCTTCCCACTACCAAGAGCACTGATAGGCCTTCTCAAACTCTTCCACACTTACTACAATATCTGGGACACGCATATAGAGCTCCCCATTTGGTGCATTAAGTTCAGCCTGATTTAATGGATTGCTAGGGATCTCAGAGTCTTTATACAAATTCAGATTGTGGGTGCACCGGATATCCAGTGCAATACTATATTGCAAATCACCAGAGGCATTAGGTGCCATGCCCAATACAAGTTTCCAAAAATGATGTGTGTTATTGGCTTTACAAGCCTCCTGCATGGGTTCCCATCTTGCCTGGAAGAAAAGCTTTTTCTTATTCTTAATAGTAGGTTTATAAGTGGCTCTAAGAAGCCTCAGATTTGAAACCCTCTTTGAGACATGACGATATTCTTTCCTTAGACAGTCGACCCTCCTCATGATACCATCCCAGGCTAGTTTATGCACATAACTTGACCTTTTTACCTGGTTTTGTAAAAGAGGAGTGTAACACTGTTACCATTTCAACATAATCATTCAGTACTTTTTGCATTCCCATAGTCAAATCACAGATGGCTGTAATGTGCTCAATGATAGTGCAGTAAATGCCGGTAACTGATCACTGTTCAGTACCTCCGCCCACTCCACCGCCCTTCTTGAGTGGCCACAGATGTCTATGGGGATTGATCTTGAGGATTTGTCATTCTTAGCCGAATTAACAAGAACAGGTGAAATACAGCACATAATTGGTCTGTGGCCGCTCTCTCTGCGATCCAGTACCTCGAATGATGTAATCAAGCCCCAGTCTTCAGGCCCGATCATAGCATATTCGACTCTGGTTGTGCCATTGCACCCATAAAAAGTGTTCTTTGCAGGCTAGTCCATTGCACAGCGACCATTGCATCCCCTAAGATTAAGATCGTTTAAAAGTTGTGCTGCCTCGACGGCCAGTGGGTGTTATTTTTTTGGGTAGTCCGCCGTTACTGGCGGGAGTCCCAAGGCAGCATCCTGCTCGTCCCACATATCATCAACAAGTCTGAGAGGCTCATATTGCTGATTCAAATCACCAACTGCCAAAGTTACTACCAAAGAACTATCTGATGGCTCACATATTATAATGAGTTAATGTATCCATATCAAGCTGTGTAGTGGTGACACCCCTGTGGTTCTATAATAGATGTGAAACAGTTGCACTCTGGTTCCGTTGTTGGTGGTAAATCGGAAAAGTTGTAAATCGGCGAGTCAGTGGGGCTTTGGTCGGCTTTCCAAGTCAAAGATGAGCTAACCCAGGTCAAAAGACCTCGACCTTGCCGGTATCATATGGACCGAATAGCCCTGTAAATCAATGGCATCAGTGGCTCACATCTCCTGCAGGCAAATTAGATCAAACCCCTGGATAAAACTTTTCCAGCCAGGGTCTATCGTGTGTTTGTCTGCTCCTGCAATGTTCAATGAAATAACTTTAATCGTTTGGGGACTTGGGCTTCTAGTTCATTCTCGGGGGGAGGGCGAGGGGGGTACAGACCAGAATCTGCTGTGGCTTGACTAGTTGAAGCCCTCTGTTGCCCCAAGTCATTTTCAGTGATTCTACTGTTCGGGCTGGTCGATCTCATTGTGACATTAGAGCCACTAGGTGGATATGAGCGTGATTCAATTGACAGGAGGCCATCAGCCAGATATTTACTCCCAAAATTCAAGTGGATGAAGTCACTGTTGCCCAGAGGCATCAGGGCTCTGATACATGAGAGTATATGATCTCTGATGAGTGAAGCGTAGCCCCTAGTACTTCTAATCCTGTGTGCTGCTTTGTTTACTAGCAAGTAATTGGGCCTCATTACAGTACAGCTATTAGCGCCATGGTTACCCGCATACCGTGTCCGGGTACCCTAAATGGGGACTTACCGGATCATTCCAACCTTGGAGGACCCGGTATTTCCCCATTCAGGGAACCCATCCCCATTCGAGCCCCCATAGCCCATTGTTAGCTCTCTGGTCCTTTAGCAGCTTCTGCTAAGGAACCTCGTAATGCGGCGGTAAGGGGTTAACGGCACCAGCATCCTTACCGGCGCCATTCACCCCTTACCGCTGACCTTGTTATGAGGCCCATTGTTTTCATATTGACCGACGGATATTCTTGGGACGTTGTACAGAAAAACACTACAATCATTACTTGAGTTTGTACTCTTGTTCCTGGGGTGCATATGCTCTAGCCTTGTCTTGACTCTCTCCAGTCTCTTGGGAAAAATGTTATGTTGGGTTTTTGGGTGTTGAGGCCTCTTATATGGGTTTGCTTGCGTAAACTTGCCTAATGCTGCCCTGCTCGCTGGACCAATTATGTTATTCAGAGACATTTTGCCAGCTTATGTGATTTTGGGTGACAGAACGTATCTACACCTAATGCACTTTTTTGGGTGACTGTGGCAATGCCAGGACGTCCAGCAGAGGCTCTAGAGGTAATATTTGCTTCACAATCACAGGACAGGCAATGTGTATCCTTGGCATGCTTGATGGTGTGAACATTTTCTGGATCAAAGACAGTATTTATACAAATTTCAATTTTCTCTTCCATAGCTTGGACCAATTACTTCATTCTCCCCAGTTCCTCCATTGCAATCGATTGCTCCATTCCAGCCGAGCAATTCGCAGCTCTCTTGTTGGAAATAACGGGGATAACTCCACTAGCCTTGTCTTTGTCATATTCATATTCATGGGCCTCCATAGGGAGGTTCTCTAAGACCACATGTACCGCATATCTGTTGGTAAGCGCTAAGTTGCAGGCAAAGTTTCCCTCCACTTCTCCTGATGCCTTGTTGGTATTGATGGCACACACTCCTCTGGCAACAGATTTGGGTCTGCTGCGCCTGTATGAGTACTCACTGGCATAGACCCTTGTTTTTTTGTTTTGCAGATTTTATTTTCATGTTTGTGCTTTCCTGTTTTTTTCTACTTTTGTTTGAAAAACTCCAATCACAAGGTCACCTTTATTATACTTTAATTTGAATTTTCTTTTTTTCAAAAAGGGCAATGCTTTAAAAAGCATTACTTTTGTTTGAAAAACTGTCAAGCTTCGGAGGGAGGTCCGACAACTCCTCTCTAACCATGGAAGCCGAATGGAGTACGACCCTCCCACCGTGGTTGGCACGGGTGCCTTGTATGAGACTAACAGGACACCATGCGGCAGTCAATGCGGGAAGAGGGTTAGGGAGGCGTTGTGGACGGGTATGGAGGAGGTTAGGAATACCGGAAATGGGGTGAGGGTACATAATTGGAAAGGTAGGGGAAATGTAGGAAAGGCCCAAACAACATACATGTATTTCCTAAATCCTATTCCACTAATTACCTACACCTGTCTCCCAGCTGTACCTGACCCGTAGTGTAAGCCCTGCTACTCAGCCATGTTCACAAACATAAGTCACAAACACTGATGAAATAAACAAATGTAATGTTGCACATGAGATGGAAGCATGAAAGGTGGGAAAGCAGCATGAGGAAAACCAAACATAAACACAATAGACTCCTTCTACTAAATATATCTCAAAAGGAAGACACCTGCCCTAGTGTGACTAGTTGCAGCTTTCTTAGTTCTAGAGGCTGGCACATATCTCCCTTAATGCGCCAACAGAAACATCATGCCTCCCAGTTCCATGAGCTGCACAGATTAGCTCTGTGTGGTGTAATGCTGCCCCAAACCCTGTTGCTTCACAGGGAAACGTCCCTGCATGCACTCATACCTGTTGCCATAGCATGAAAGTCTTTAGCAAGCACTTATGTTGAGCTTCACAACACTGATTTTAACACCATGATTACTTATCTTCTGCTCGGGGCGCCCATGGCCAAATGATCACGTTTCCACAGTGATACAGTCAAAATTAATACATAAACATTGTAACACAGGTATACAAAGTGCAATACATTACATGTGTGTTCAATAGGAGCCATAGCAGAAATCATTCTACGGAGCACGGACAATGTTTATGTCTTTATTTTGACTGTATCACTATGGAAACATGAATATAGACTTCTCTACAAATGTAATGTATGAAATAAATTGAATATAAACTACAGGGAGAGGAGTACAATAGGTGTATTTTAGACTTGGAGTCGCCCCGTTCAAGTATGTGTCTATTTAGTATTGACACCTGGAGTGAACAGGGAAAAGCCAGGTGCCCCTTTTGTAAAGACCCTTAATATTGGTGACATGGGTTGTTAGGGTTTGGAATATATGAGTAGTACGTCCAAACTGTTACGATCCGCGCAGCACCATCCAACTCCCAGCGCAGCGCAGTACCGCCCACCTCCCAGCGCCGCGCAACACCGGCCACCTCCCAGCGCCGCGCAACACCGCCCACCTCCCAGAGACATCTTGCCTGCGGCGGTGGCCTTGGCCGGGCGCTCCCCTTCAGAGGCCATGGTGCCGGGCTTCCCGGAAGAGGGAGGCGGCGCACGACAGCTTGGAGACTGTGGCCGCGATGGCGCTGGGGTGGGTTGAGCCTCACCACCCCGGCGTCCTGGTCACATAGGCAATGCCCACGTGTTGCCTTAGGAGCGGCCCGCTCATCCAATAATGTTGCTGCTCCCCGGCTGCGAGGGTCACGTGATACGCTGCGTTGCTCACGTGACCCAGTGAAGAAGCAATCACGTGACCCGATCACCGGTTCAAAAGAACACGGAAGCTGAGTCTCCGCGCTTCTCAGCTGTTCTCAGCAATTTCGAGTGGCGTTGTGTTTTCTTGGATCTTGAACCTCCGGCTTTTTGAACTCTGGCTTCTGATTTATCTGGACTGCTTTTGCCTGCTCCTTGGATTTGGTTGCCTGAACTACTGTCTAAACGGAACTTGGGACTTTCTGGCTTGCATCATTGGACCTGCTTCTTACGGATTTCGGACTTGGCTTTTGGAACTTTCAAGTATTATCTCCCTCGAATCTTGGACCCCTTTTTGCTCTGGACATTTCTTGGACCTGCTTCTGAAACTCCCTGGCTCAAGGGGGTTTGGTTTGGACTTCGGCTCAGCATCACGTCCAGCCCCTAAGGGTGGGGGTCCTGAACACCAACTTCCCGGCCTGGTTGTCCTCCCGGTTCGGTAGGTCCCACTCCATTATCTAGAATATTGATTACTCCGAAATTTATTGCCTTGTATTTACACTCACCTGCTTTTCCTTTGCAGCACCTGGTGCCCGTGTTCCCGACCCTTTTATCGCCGGTGGCCTCAATAACTGGCGGGGGAGTTATTCTCTTCTTCGCTGGTGCTGGGGGACGGAGGTACCCATAGGCATCGCAGAGGTTCGTTGTGACAGACTGAGAAGCCATCTCTGCCTTGGCTATGGATGCCACCGCCGGGGACCAGGTAGCTGCTCTGGTACAGGCTATTACGGTTCTCAGAGCCGACATGTCTGCCGCTACGGCCGCTATTCATCAGCGGCTTGACACCATACAAAGCGAACGTCATGCATTCCCTCCTGATCCGGAATTTGGGGATAGCATTCCCCAGATGAGTCCACCAGCCCCTGCTCCGACTCCTACCCCGGTCTATGTTCCCACACCGTTTCCCTTGGCCCCCCCTGAAAAGTTTCATGGAGACCCCAGTAAATTCCGTACATTTATTAATCAATGTAAACTCCATTTTTTATGCCGCCCCCTAGCCTTTCCCGATTCCACAACGAAGGCGGCATTCACACTTTCACACCTGGGAGGCATAGCAGCCGCCTGGGCCAACCCACTGTTAGAAACAAACAGTCCCGTATTATATGATTTCGATTTGTTAATCACGGAAATGACAAGAGTGTTTGATACTAGACACAAAGCACAGACCCGGGATCTAGAATTGTTAGAATTGGTTCAGGGTAAGAGTCCACTAGTGGATTACATTACTCGCTTTAATCAACTATCAGTAGAGACAGCATGGCCAGAGAATAAAAAGGCTGTGGTGTTTTATCACGGCCTAAATGAGGCAATGAAAGATGCACTAGCAGTAGTTCCTTCACTGCCAGCTCAATATCCCGAACTCGTGGATCTGGCACTACAGGTCGATGCCCGAAGGGCTGAGAGAAGAGTTGAAGCTAAAAGAACCGTTCCCTTTTCAAATCCCAGTACCAGCGATTCCCCTCCTGAGCCTATGCAAATCGGTGGGGTACGTAGTCCCATCACGACTACCGAAAGGGAACGCCGTCGAACCTCCAACGCATGTTTTTACTGCGGGTTGAACGGCCATTATGTCCGGGAGTGCCCTCGACGTCCTAAACCTAAGGCGGAGGTTTTTCGGAAAGCCCGTCCCTAAATGAGGGGGTTCGGACGGGTCCTCCCTTTTCTTCCTCCTCACCTGCAACGTTTGTGGGACCCATGCATATTCAGGCCCTTCTCTTTTTCCCCGGCAACACTCCACATCAGGTGCGTTTGGCGATCGATTCAGGAGCCACGGGGAACTACATCGATATCGCCCTCGCTGCCTCGCTTAACTTACCCGTCCTGAACAAACGACGACCGGAGCCTGTGCAAGCAGTTGATGGCTCATCGCTCGTCTCGGGCCCCATCAAGCAACAGACAGCTCCATTGACCCTGGTCATTCACGACAAACACAAAGAAACCCTGTCATTTGATCTTATCATGACACCACAGTTCGGTCTCATCTTGGGTCTTCCATGGTTACGAACCCACAACCCAATCATTGATTGGACCCAGAGTAATGTGTTATTTGAATCCCCATACTGTCAAGATCATTGTTTGGTATGCCCTGAATCGGTGACCTCCCCTTCCCAAGTGTTGGGTGCTTTGGCCCAGTTGCAGCTCACGGATGAGCAGGATATGGAGTCAGATCCTCCTAACCATGTCATAGGAGTCGCCGCTTCTGGCATTCCTGCGGAATACAGGGATTACCTGGATGTTTTTAACAAAGGAAAAGCTGAAGAACTCCCACCGCACAGACCTTATGAATGCCCCATCGACCTCGTCCCGGATGCCGTAATTCCCTGTGGTCGAATCTATTCCTTGTCACCCACGGAAGATCAGTCTCTCAAGGACTACTTAGAGACCGCCTTAAGAATAGGCCACATTCGCCCATCACAGTCCCCTGCTGCCTGTCCCATCTTTTTCGTTCCCCAGAGGGAAGGGGACCTACGTCCATGTGTAGACTACCGCCGTCTCAACCAAATCACCATTAAGAATCGATACCCGATTCCTTTAATAAACCCCCTTCTAGACAATCTTACTCACGCTGTACTGTTTACCAAGCTCAATCTCAGGGGGGCCTACAATCTTATCCGAATAAGAAAAGGGGATGAGTGGAAAACCGCCTTTTGTACCCGACATGGACTATTCGAATATACCGTCATGCCTTTCGGACTCTGCAATGCCCCTGCGACATTTCAGAGATTCATAAATGACATCTTCCATGACATCCTAGATATATTCGTCATAGTTTATCTAGACGACATCCTGATATACTCCTCTTCTTTCTCTTTACACGTAACTCACGTTAAAGAAGTACTCCAGAGACTCAGGACCAACGCCTTATTTGCCAAGCCTGAAAAATGACTCTTTCATGTCACAGACGTGGATTTCTTGGGGTTTCACATCACTCCTAAAGGTCTGTCCATGAATGCTACCAAGGTTGATGTTGTTTTGAACTGGCCTGTACCCACGACAATTAAGGCGTTGCAATCATTTCTCGGGTTCGCAAATTTTTATAGGAGATTTATTGCAGGGTTTTCCTCCATAGCTGCACCACTTACCCGCCTGACCAGTCCCCGAGAGTCCTACACTTGGACGAAAGCACAGGATCTGGCCTTCGAGACCCTAAAGGCAGCCTTCACTTCCGCTCCCATTCTGCAACACCCAAACCCGGAGCTACCTTTTATAGTGGAGGCAGACGCCTCGTCATTCGCATTAGGTGCGGTGTTGTCGCAACATTGTCCCATCTCGGGGTTACTACACCCCGTCGCCTATCACTCCCGCAAGTTCACCACTACAAAACTACATTATACTGTAACCGAAAAAGAGTTGCTCGCTGTCAAGGACGCATTTCAGGTTTGGAGACACCACCTGTTGGGAGCATAAAACCAAATTGTTGTTTATTCTGACCACCGCAACCTGCAAGATCTGGCGAACCTGAAATGCGTAAACAGTCGACAAGTCCGTTGGCACCTGTTTTTCTCCGCCTATGACTTTGTCATACAACACCGTCCTGGCATCGGTCATGGTAAAGCAGATGCTCTCTCACGCCTACAAGGTGGAGAGCCTCTTCCTGTGTTCCCCGAACACATCTTAGAAAAGAATCATGTCATCTGTCTATGCACCCCTTCAACCGACCTAGTCAGTGCCATTCGCACTTGGGCTTCTACGCATTCCGATGAAATGAGTGAATGGTATTTAGCGTATCATGAAGGGTTACCCTTCATGCAAGGCCTCTTGTTTCTCCCCACTACGGACACACGCATTCAGGCTCTTGAGTGGTCTCATGACGCCCCAGTCAACGGGCATCCAGGACAACAAAAAACCCTCACATTATTAAAGAGATGGTGCTGGTGGCCGTCCATGCGTCGAGATGTAACTAACTATGTTCTAAACTGCCCAATCTGTGCCCAATGTAAAAATACCAGAGGACGCCCGTTGGGTCTGCTTCAACCATTGCCCATTCCTCCTCGTCCCTGGCATACTGTAACCATGGATTTTATAACTGATTTGCCAAAGATCCAGGGTCATGATACCATATGGGTTGTGGTGGATGCATTCACCAAGATGGCACGCTTCGTCCCATGGACCGGCATCCCTTCAGCACCGACATTAGCCAGATTGTTTTTTCAATCGATATTCTGTCTCTTCGGATTGCCTTCAGTAGTCATTTCCGATAGGGGCTCCCAATTCACCTCTAAGTTTTGGCGTTCCCTCACTCGCCTCTTGGGCATTGATGCTCGGTTCTCGTCTTCATACCACCCCGAGACTGACGGCCAGACCGAACGCTGTAATCAGACACTAGAACAGTATCTTCGCTGTCTTTCACTTCAACATCAATATACCTGGTTCCAAGTTTTGCACCTTGCAGAATTTGCATATAACAACGCACCTCATTCTGCCACCGGTTTCTCTCCATTTTATTCTATGTATGGGCAACATCCCAGAGTTTTTCCCATTCCTGACTTCTCCGCTACATTAACTCCTGCGGCAGCTGTCTGCATTAGGGATCTGAAAAACGTACATGCTCAGACCTTGGTGCATTTAAAGGACGCCCAGACTGCCATGTGCCGTGCGGCCAATAGACATCGTGTCCCGAGCCCTTGTTACTCGGTTGGGGATAAAGTGTGGTTGTCCACCCGCCACCTACGGATACCTGGTTGCCGTAAGCTCCTTCCCCGTTTTGTTGGCCCGTACCGAATTTCGAGGGTCATTAACCAAGTGGCCTTTCGCCTGACCATTCCTTTCTCTTGGCGCATACACCCCATGTTTCATACTTCCCTGTTGAAACCCTGCCGGCCCCTCACGAGACCACTGCTGCCGCCGGCTCCTCTGGTGCAAGGGTCCTCCGATGAATATGAGGTGAAGGACATATTGGGTTCGTGCCTTCGTAAAGGGATCTTGTACTACCTGATTGATTGGGCCGGCTTCGGCCCGGAAGAGAGATCTTGGGAGCCCGCGTCTCATGTTCATGCCCCCCTGTTAGTGTCTCGATTCCACCGGGAGCACCCGTCTTGCCCACGTGGACGTGGGCCTTTGGGTGGGGGTTCTGTTACGATCCGCGCAGCACCATCCAACTCCCAGCGCAGCGCAGTACCGCCCACCTCCCAGCGCCGCGCAACACCGCCCACCTCCCAGCGCCGCGCAACACCGCCCACCTCCCAGAGACATCTTGCCTGCGGCGGTGGCCTAGCGGGGCGCTCCCCTTCAGAGGCCATGGTGCCGGGCTTCCCGGAAGAGGGAGGCGGCGCACGACAGCTTGGAGACTGTGGCCGCGATGGTGCTGGGGTGGGTTGAGCCTCACCACCCCGGCGTCCTGGTCACATAGGCAACGCCCACGTGTTGCCGTAGGAGCGGCCCGCTCATCCAATCATGTTGCTGCTCCCCGGCTGCGAGGGTCACGTGATACGCTGCGTCGCTCACGTGACCCAGTGAAGAAGCAATCACGTGACCCGATCACCGGTTCAAAAGAACACGGAAGCTGAGTCTCCGCGCTTCTCAGCTGTTCTCAGCAATTTCGAGTGGCGTTGTGTTTTCTTGGATCTTGAACCTCCGGCTTTTTGAACTCTGGCTTCTGATTTATCTGGACTGCTTTTGCCTGCTCCTTGCATTTGGTTGCCTGAACTACTGTCTAAACGGAACTTGGGACTTTCTGGCTTGCATCATTGGACCTGCTTCTTACGGATTTCGGACTTGGCTTTTGGAACTTTCAAGTATTATCTCCCTCGAATCTTGGACCCCTTTTTGCTCTGGACATTTCTTGGACCTGCTTCTGAAACTCCCTGGCTCAAGGGGGTTTGGTTTGGACTTCGGCTCAGCATCACGTCCAGCCCCTAAGGGTGGGGGTCCTGAACACCAACTTCCCCGGCTGTCTTCCCGGCCTGGTTGTCCTCCCGGTTCAGTAGGTCCCACTCCATTATCTAGAATATTGATTACTCCGAAATTTATTGCCTTGTATTTACACTCACCTGCTTTTCCTTTGCAGCACCTGGTGCCCGTGTTCCCGACCCTTTTATCGCCGGTGGCCTCAATAACTGGCGGGGGAGTTATTCTCTCCTTCGCTGGTGCTGGGGGACGGAGGTACCCATAGGCATCGCAGAGGTTCGTTGTGACACAAACATACAATAGTATGTAAAGTTAATAAGTAGAGTTTTTCATATAAATTATACACAGATAAGAGTAAAATGAAGGTACTACTTTGTAATACGACTTTGTATGGTGATTTTATATTAATGGAGATGGCTATTTGTTTTGAAATGTACAGATGCTATGCAGGATGACAAATGTAAATGCTCCCTTTATATTAATGACAAGGGTAATTAGGGTTTTTAATATGACTAGTACATAAGTATGCACATGCTTTTATCTGTTCCGTTCATATTTAATTTTTGTTATAGACTTTTAGTACCTACACGCACACATGTCTATAATTAAAAATAAATTATGGTTAACCTTTCTCCATAGAGGGGTAATTTCAAGGTCATGACATCTTTATAATTTGCTAAATAAAGAGGTATACATTTAATGTAAAAAAGGAAACAAGCATACATTTACATTTAAAATTGTATTAATTGTATAGTGGGTGTATCTGTTCCTTTTAAAAATGTATAAAGGATACTTACTTTACATCTGCTATGATCACTGTGTTCAAATGTAATGTTTACTATTGTTTATAGGCGTGGTTGAAAAGGTGGACCCTTCAGGTGTGGTTACAAGCATTTACAGCATTTGCATTTGTTGTAAAACAAATTTGGCAGTGTGTTTTGGCAATTACTATAGCAACATTGCTGTAGTTCAAATAACGCATGCGCATTTACTTATCGTTAGCATGTGCGTACTTATATTTAATGTTTTATGTAGTGTCTTTGCTTTTGTAAGTACGTATAGTCATATGTGTAATGTAAAATCAAATGTAAGTGAACGTATAAAAAGTAGTGGCAAATTGTTTATTTGTTTTTTATAAAGCTTTTGTTTTTAACCTGTTATACAGTTATTAATTATATGCATCCACAACTATGGAGGAGGTGAGTATCAGGTTCCATAGGAAACCCAAACATTGATTTGCTTATACATTTTGACTTCTGTGACGGATTTGGCAGAGTATTTTGCAAACAAAATGTTTGTCAAGGCCCTACCCCCAGCATGGAAATGCTGGGAAGGATTTCATAAATAATTAAAAAGTTATTAAGAAAGAAAAAAAAAGCTGTTTTTGGGCAAATCCCATTTATTTTCCCATAGGGAAAAAGCACTTTTTTTATGCAGCACAAAGCAAAAAACATGTGATGGAATTAGACTATGTACGAACTTGGGCATGAGGCGTTGGCTCAATTTCCGGGAGGCGTCTGGGTTTTTTCCGTCCAGTGGTTGTTACAACAATATTTGCTGGAGAAGGGGGTGCCCCGTTCTCCTAAATGTAGCTATATCTCCCAGGATGCATTGCAGCAGAGATGATGAGAGGCTTTATGGAAATTAAAAAGCAAACATTTTATCCTAAAATTCCATTGCTAATATCTTTCGACTTGGTGGATGGATTTGGTTGAAAGTTTCAAAACAAAACGTTTATCTAGGCACCCCCAAGTCCTGCCCGCCAAATTGCACATTTTGGGAAAAATATGTTGTAAAAATGAAAAAATGAAAAAGTGAGTAAGAATGTAAAATGACACAGTTTTACAGTTTTCAACCCATTCATTTTCCCATTAAAAAAATGTGCAGTTTATGAACAGCCGTTGCACGAAAACCGCTGGGCAGATTTGGACCAAATAAGAAACAACTTGGGCACAAAGCGACTGTTTGGGGGTAAATGCATCAAGTAATTTTTTAAATATTTGACAGACAAGGGTGTGCCGCCTGTTACTTAAAACCTTCATATCGGCCTTTGTGCTTTTTTCAGCGGCTGAGCGAGGCTAATAATCTTTGACTTTCTGGGTGGATTTCGATGACATTTTCCAAACAGTTTGTCAAGATCTTCATAAAAATGGAAATTTTGGGAATACATTGTTAGAAAAGGAACATTTTAATAAGAAGACATCAAAAAGCTGTTTTCCGCCTTCTCACATTAATTTTCTCATAGAGAAAAAGTACCGTTTTTGCACTGCAGTAGCATGAAAAACGCTTGGCAGATTTGAACCAAATAAGAAACAATTTGGGCACAAAACATTAACCTAATTTCCTTGACTGGTCTGGGGTAAATCCATCCAGTAGTTTATATGATATTCAACAGAGAAAGGGGTGCCCCTATTCCTTAAAGCCTTTTTATCGGTCTTGGTGCTTTACAGCAGAGAGTCTGAGAGGCTTTTCAGAAATGGAAAGCCACCTTTTTTTGTTGCACGATGCGAGTGATTGACGCAATATTACCGGGAGAAGCCACAAATGAAAGCACTTACATGCTTTATATAGAACAAATATACAATATGCAAATACACAATATCACCTAACCTGTGTTGCTACTCATTTATCAACCTCAGAAGGATGAAAGGCTGAGTTGGCCTTGCCAGATTCAAATCTGCAACCTGCCGATCATAAACAACTCACTGCAGCAAGCGCTGAACTTACCGGCTATAGCTATCTTACCGGCTATAGTAAAATTAACAATTACATGCCTGAATTTTCTCAAAGTCAGAAAGCAAATTACACTCTGCAGTGGATATCATTAAACTGGTAACAGATTAGCATGCCAGTTCTTGTGCAGGTCTGGTGCAAAGTTGCCATATGTCAAGCCTTCGTGGATCTACTTTTCAGGTTTCAGAGGTTAGCCTCACATGGCATCCCGTACTCTGGGCACTCGTTACCTCATACATGCAAACCAACATCCTGAACAGCATGCCATGCAGATAGGAAAGATGGACAGATTACAACAAGGCATTCATTGTGGCACAATGAAATCAAGGGCCACTATATGTGCTATGGTCAAATATTTCTACACTGTACACAAGCTGTTAGGCACAAGGATTTTGTCAAGTGACCGAGGACACCAGGATGGAATGTCTGATGATCATAACAGAGACAACAGCAGAAAAAAACATGCAATAACTGCAACTTCAAAAAAGCAAAATACATTGTCCGAAATGGATGCTTATTCTACTCTAAATGCTTTTTGGACGTTTTTGTCTGCATTGTGAATTTGAGGTGTTTTAAGAACAGACTAATATCAGTGACTCACCCCCTGAAATGTGTCTGAAATAAACCTTTAGTGAGTCTAGCAATCATTGTATAGAATTCCAGAAAGACAAACTATGTGTTATTCCTATTCCTTCTTATTTAGGGTACACTTGTGAAACTCCCTGTTTTTTCAAGAGGCCTGCACAAGAACGCCAGCCTCTCCAGAAACAAAGACCTGCATGGTGCTGGCCCCAGCCCAGGAGCTTCCATTTTAAAAAAAAAAGAAACCTATGGGCCTCATTACGAGTCAGCCGGTCCGTAAAGAACGGTGGTGGAAAATCCGCCACCACCGTTCTTTCCGGACAGGCTGATTAAGAGTCCTGCAGGCGGGAGGTGTCACTCCCGCCAGGTCTGACCTGGCGGGTTTAACACCACCCGCCTGCAGGCAGACATGGAAACACTAGCACAATTACAGCATGGTGCTGGTGTTTCCACTTCCCCATTCCCATGGAGTCCCATGGGACTCCATGGGAATGGGGATTAACAGAATTCTGCTTCCGGAATTACCGGGTCACCGGGGAATTTCAGGCACGGTTACTGCCGGACTCGTAATGAGGCCCTTTGTCTTTTTTTAGGGGTAGCAAGGGAGACCGCAGGGGTAGCAAGAGAGAACTCAGAGGTCGCAGGTGCGACTCCTAGCAGCCCCTAAATGACGTCCCTGGTCGGAGAACCTCTAGTGAGAGCGAGCATGGTTAAAAAAACGGTTCTATGGAATTTCTTTCACACAGGAGGATCTACAACTCCGTTTTAGCTCACTGCACCCTCCACAGAGGAGAACAGTACATTTGCATATCAGTCTGGTCCCATCCACAAGGGTAGTTCAGCACCGAAATGCTAGGCAATTCTCATCTGAAGAAGAGCACCATCAGCAGCCCCAGACACGTGTTTTAGCCTTTTTGGGCCTCCTCTGTGGGGTGAAGCTGAGCCTTTCTAAGTCACAGTGAGCAAGGGGTCCACGTCTGGATTCACACATTCCGAAATAAATGACCAGAGCAAGCTCTAAAATGCAACGCTTAACAATGATCGAACAACAGGGATCAAGCAACTGAGAAATAAAGTCAGAATGAGTGGATGGATGGTGATAAGAATAAAAATAAGTAGCTGTCGTGCATTCCCTCAAGATAGTAATTCCCGGTACATTGTGGACTGTTCATTCTGGTCAAAAGATAATAGCCACACCTGCCTTCAGCATGGCGAACATTACGAATAGCAAATACTGTGGCTATGCTACACTTGCAAGAGACAGAAGTGTTGTATTGCTCCATTTACGCCACTACGATAGACAATCATGCATTCTTTCAGGAGACTGTGCAGCACATCACACAATGCCATGTCAATCATCCTAGGGGGTGGTTTCAACACTTTCCTGGATCCAGTGTTGGATCAGTCAAATAGTTCTAGAATATTTGGCCCATCCAGAGGTACTAGGGTGCTAAGAGATCGTATGTGTGGCTTTTGCCTGGGAGACATCTGGAGCTTGGAAAATCCATCAAAATAAGTGCCACATTGTTTATTCATTGATCATCTTCTTTCTGACATATGGCAGTATGCCGCTCAGTTGCTACAACACCATCATTGGACCATGTGCTAGTGCATCTCTTGTTAGAACTTGCATATGCACTCAGAAAATCCTTCATGGGGCACCTAAACACCTCACTCTTTCAGAATGAGATTAGTAGAAGCAAGCAAATTGAAGTGATCAACACATATTGTATTGCATAATCTGATGAAAGATATGCCTGATGACTATCACCAGGAAACACAGATGAGCGAAACATGTTGAAATCAAGATAATGCAACCTAAAGGGGAACATTTGAAAAACGGAATACTTCTTTGAATGTCCCTGATGTGTTATCTCAGCTATAAAGGTAGACATACAAGCTTAATAAACTGCTTTTGGGGCAGGTGGGATATACTCTTTTTTTCCCCAAAACATGGCACAACTACTTCAAACATGACGAGAAGAGGAGAATTCTGTTGGCCCACTGGATGAAAGTTGTGGAAGCAATAGAGCTTTCGTTGGACTAGAGACAACCTAGACAGACTGACTATCATATCGGAAGAGATCAAGATTGAAAGACCAATGCGTCTGAGTTAGCCGGGGTGGATGGGCATCCTTTATCATTTCTTTGCTTGAGCAGAAATAGCACTGAAAGGAGAGGACATAAACAAGGAGCTGGAGAGTGCAAACTCAAAGGAAGCGATTGTTCAGCCATATCAAGCTTGAATTTGAATATTAAACATGGAATAGATGACCTCTTAGAAGAATATTACCACCTACTGCCAGACTTGCAACTTTTGGTCCTGCACAGGAGGTTGAGTCCTTCCATGGAGGCTTCCAGGCCTGGAGTGCCTAATGTAAAATCAGGCCAAAGGGCCTGGCCATCTGGTTTCTCTGGGGCACTTTTCAGGGATGAGTTTGATTATTTAGTACACTGTGTAGCTGACACTTTGGATCAGAATTATTGACTTGCTGTGCCTTAGAATGCTGTTTATCCAGGTTCTACTCAAATAGTTTGTGGCAAATATTGTTAAAAACAAAGCCTGATGAAGATGGTTGCCTTTCTGTTTAGCTCATTATCTGGCAAGAGAGCCAATCCATGAGGTCACCGCCTGTCCTGGTCAGAGGACACGCCTGGTGTTCCTGAGGGTTTCGTAAACCCTTTGGCAGTGGTGGGGTGAATCTGGGCCCGAATTAGCTTGAAGGGGCTGAGAAACTGGGCTGGTGGTGGAGGCCCGCAGCGCAGTGTGGCGGCACACTCTGTATGTGCCATAGGTTCCTGGGCTCATCGGAGGAGTGGAAACCATCAGAGGAGGGAGCAGGAGTCCGACGCAGGGACTCATGTACAGAGGTGAAAACCAGGTGCATGGGCACACCCACAGAAGTGCAGCAGTGTCGACGATGCACACAGCGCGGTTTTTGATGACAGTGGGCTGCCTTGATCCACAAGCGCTGGGGTGGAGGCTGAATGGAGAGCGGAGCAGGTGGCCAGATGGTTGGTGTTTCTTCTCAGGATGAAAGATCTGTCGGAATGTGGGTACTGGGATGCCGGCATGTCCAGGCACATGGACAGATAAAAGTAAGACAAAGCGTGCAATGATTGAACTGAATGCCATTTGTAATGAAGGGGTGGGCTCTACTTCATGGTGCAGTGTAGCAAAGAGTGAAGGGTGGTGCCAGATGACGGCGACTGGACAGGGAAAGGCACATGCCTGCTAGTGAGGCTTTGGCTATCCTGCAGACTCTTTCGGGTGTTGGGTTTTTTCCATAACCCATGTGAAATTGGCCCTGGTTCTTGGCGAGGCAGAGAGGTGGCAGTCGTTTCTGGTGTGGACAAGAGGTGCTGACCAAGTGAGCATGGTGCAGTGCTGGGGTGGCCATTTCTTGGTGAGATTGTCCAATCAGCCTGCTAGGTGGTGTATGACATCGAGGACGTTTTACTGTCACGGCAGTGGTCTGATAAACGGGAGCCATCGCACACCCTTTTTCTTACATCGCATCAGCCTGGTTGTTCTTGGATGACGGAGGGTGAAATGGCGTTGGGGAAGTCTAGGAGGAAACCAAGTCAGAGGAGGCAGACTTGTTCTCACCACGTGGTATACAACACAGCCAGGAGAAGTTGGTGGCACAGAACTGTGTAGGCTGCACTAGGAAGGATCGAGAAATCAATGTCACGGTTGGAGAACAAATTCGATCAGCTAATTGAGAAAGTAGTCCAGCTGGAAACGAGAACTGCCACTCTAGAACAGAGAAGTAATTAAATAGATAAACCATTTGCCCAAATGTTACCTTTGGTTCAGAAAGCGGCGACATGTGGAGGCAGTGATTAAAGGGAACTTGGCTATTGAGTCCAGATTGGAATACCTAGAGAATGTGGTGCAGGCTCAACAACTTATTGGTCTCCCAACTGGAGCCGAAGGGATGATCCCATTAGTTTTGTTTCCAGCAGGCTCCCAAGAGTTCTCAATTAGGAGGTGGAGAAGCAACCTATATATGTGGACAAATGTTATAGAATCAAGTCCCCCTGCTCCAATAAATTAACAAATACATTGGGGATCTGACACTCACATCAAGCTTAGTGAGGCACGTGATAGGGATAGGATCCTGAGGGTTGCGACATCCAAATAGTCTTTGGAGTTTCAGGAGCCTAGGGTCCTCATCTTTCCTGATATGGTCCCTGCAACTGAAAAGAAAAGGAAGAGGCTCAATATCATAAAGAAATCCTTTTTAGCACAAGGGTGAGAGCGGGGTGGCTTAGACCCGCTAAACTGAGGTTTGAATGGAACGGGAAAGAATATATTTTCTGAGATGCTGAGAGTGCAGAGAATCTGTTAACAACCATACCTGCGAAAACAATATCCAGTCAGGATAAGAGATGAGGTGACTTGACACCGGGGGGACCCTCTGGAGATTTTCTTGTAGCACTGGTATAATTCAGATCCACAATGCCTGACTTTCTATTTTTACCATGATAGTAGAAGCCTCTGTCAAAACCTTTGCATTTAAACTGTTGCACGCTATGTAGCATGGCTTGTTTGTTTTCAGTACATTTAGAAGTTGTATGTTTCAGTGCAAGTGGGCTATTATGTCACTAGTGTACACAGCCGCGTACACGGGCCAAAGCGCAGGTTTTCATTAACACAGTAGGGCCACTATATATCCCAAGCCAACAGCTCCCTCTAGCGGGGACAACAGGCGAAGCTATGCAAATTGGCATTGCCTTTATCTATCCCAAGGCAACAGCTCCATCTAGCAGTGACAACAGGCGAAGCTACTGCATCAGACAAACATACGGGGACCAACATACATTTTTGCATTTTATTATATTGTTAGATTAGATAGATTAGATGGTCAACATTTTGTAGGGGACCCAGGTGTGGGAGAGGGTGGCAAAAAGGCTGTGAGATCACTGAGAGCGTTTAAAATGGACATCTATGGCAATCTTCAAGATATTCTCCCCACTGGAAAGAGGACAATCAAGGTGACTCAATATGTCAGTGGGGTGTGACTTAATGTTGATATTTTCTGTGAAACCTGGGCCACCCACGAGGAGGGTTCTCCTCTTGTTCTGTATTTGCTTGATAAAATTGCAAAAAAGAGTTAAATATTTTAAAGAAAGAAATGTGTGAAGCTGGGCTACAATTTCCACTATTTTATTAACAACCAGGTCTGTGTCTTGCCCTAATCTGACTTTGGAGGCTGTCAACTGAGTTTACTGAGTATACTGAGACCCGCTTAAACTCACTGAGGCAGCTGCAGGAATATCAGCTTATTATATAAGAACTTAAAGGTCCTAGTAAAAGTTCTGCCAGGGTGCCTGGAGGAACAATACCAAAATAAAAGTCCCTGTCTCAACAAAGTTAATGTGGATTTTAATTAACTTAATTAATTGCAGTTGACCACTATGAATTCACGATAATAAAGAGATTGAAGCTAGGCTACAAACACAAAGTGCAAAGTGGAATGTAAAATAGTATTTAATCATTGTTCACACACTGAAACATACCACACGAACAACAAAGGACACACACACTCTGCCACAGATAAGAGAAAAGTCTTAACCCTATCTAGACCATTGTAGAACAACAATGTTGAATTACCTTGCTAATCACATTGAGTTATTTAACTCTTTTGTAGAATATATAAAAAGACATGACTATATTGACCTTTTCCCTTCGGAATATGAGTGCTGGTGTTTCCATCACAACAACGCCAACTTTAGTTTCGCTAATGCAGCCAATATTGTTGTAGCCAAGCCTTGTTCAGGGTGGGACAGAGTAACTAAGGTGGTATGTTCCTCTTTCTGCAATTTCCTAAATCCAACGTTTCATGAAGATGTTATTCTGAATGTCAAGTTGCTGTACATCGCTAGACCAGTCCGTTTACCAGTAGTCACCACCACCCAGTGTGGTTGTTGTATCTAATTAGATGGGGTCATATTAGTGTCAAAGATTTGCTTATTCATTTATCTGTATCAAATGAGCAGGTGGAACCGCTCCTCAAAAAACCATCATCTCGCCTTACTCTGTCTCTTCCACGCAGATAAGCACAGGTTCGGTATGATAACCATGCCAGAGTTTTAAAGGCAAGCTGTGTCACAGACAACATGAGTTTATCCATGAACCTGCATAAGGATAAGCATTTTCTGAACCTGGTAGGGCTATGTCACTTGACCACAGGAAGGTGTTCAACCAGATCTCCTTCGCTACCAGTTTCCACTAATGAGGATAGGGGTTGGTCTGTTTTCCTTAAATTAATAAATCTGCTATGTTCTGACCCAACAGTCAGTTTTCTCTCCAATGGATTATTGCCTTATTTCACAATAGTACTATATGGGGCATGCCTTCAACCTCCCAGCCAGTGAGGAGGCTCAGAATAGGGGCTTTACCACATGGTTTGGGGGTAGATCCTTATCCTCTGCAGGTGCCTCCCTCTGAAACAGCCTACCTGCCTCTCTCCGTCTTGAGCCGGACCTCCTTAAGTTCCCCTCCCTCGCACGTCTGTCTGCTCACTTGCACCATCTTGAATGCACTAGGCTTAGCATGTTTGCCTTCCCCGACCCCCTCTCTCTCCCTTCCCTAGCTGGCTGTGCCTGCATGCATAGGTGCATTATGACTTACCCTTCTGTCTTGTATGTTCCTCTCCCTCCCCAACCCTTCTCACTTCTCCCCCCACTCTGTGTCACGCTCTTGTACTAGTAGAAATGCCCTGGCCTAGTTTGCTAGTTATTGCTGTTAGTTAATTCAGAATTTTCATGGCCTAAGAATGACGATTATATCCCCTTGTTCCGTTCACTTGTGTATAAGCGCTTTACAAATAAACAATTACAAGTACAATGGTAAAGCCCCTGCTCTGAGCCTCCTCAGATATGAAGGCTGCCATCTTTCCCTGCCGGGAATAGGTAAATGCACACTACTCCCGTGTCCCCTTTTCCTTCCCCACCTCCTTTCTACATCTCTCTTCTCCTGCACGCACCCCACTTACCTGGCTCTGCTATGTCCCTGACGGCTGCTGAGAACACTAGTGTTCCCAGCGTGTCGCCAACCCGGCAATGGCTGCCATGGAAATGGAGAAGGGACTACGTGCGGTTCCCTTCTCCCCGATCCATGGCCGCCATCTTATTTTGTCATTTTTTTAAAGTTGAGAAATGGCGAACACGTAATTTTTCAACCTAAATAAAACACTATTAGTACCCTGCCACAATGTGGCGGGGTACTAACAGCAATATTAGATGCGCATCTAGGAGTGCATATTCGAGTGTAGTTACGCATTGGTCTGCAGTGGACTTTTGGTCATTGATCTCTCTTCTGCTGAATTGCGTGTTATTTATAATGGACTTTGCACACTTACAAAAAAAATCATAAATTGGTTGGCTCCACCCCTTCCCACCAAAATTCTTAAAACCAACCGGCTGAATGCATCAGCGCATGCACATCTAGGGGTGCATCTTTGAGTCCAGATACGCAGTTGGGCTGGTGATGCTGGAGTATTTGAATATTTCATTTTTATTTTCTTTTTGAATTTGTTAATCTATTGGGGTGTTTTCTGTTTTGTGTTACTATTTTCATGTCATACGCTTATATGTTGAAAACAGCAATCCCAGAGAATGCTGGGCTAAAAAAGTCACTGCAATCCTCCAGGACCTTTTTAATCCCTAAATCAACTAATGAGCTCTTCCAGCGGAGTGCTTGTGTGCAGAATCATAGGCGTGCTAAATTATTAACATTGGATATCAGAGGATTCTGTAGTAAAATTAATTTTCCAGGGCTCGGGACCATGGTTGTGAGGGTGGATCCTGAGATTTGTCCCCCTCCTCGCTCCTCTGATGACTTGTGCCGGGCAAAGGATTTACTTATTGATTTCTCTGAGATTCTAGACTCAGCTATTTTGGCAGTGCTCCCGCAAACGGATCAAGGGTTGAACTTAAGGAGTTTAGACCCTATTCCACTTTGCCTGAATTGCACTAAAAACTAACAAAGATAAGGCAATGACTGTTACATCTAAAGAAAACCAGGTTCTGCAGTTTATCTCTGCTCAGGTTCATCAGGTGAGCACACCAATTTATATACAATTAATACCTAATTAGAAAGCAGTACAGGGCACACTCTTCTTTATCAGTAGCATGGGAAAAACCAGTTGAAGACCCTATAAATTGTGTTAGGGAAGTCTTACATTCTGAGGAACCATGAAATCATGTGGCTGCTGAGGTAGTTTTAGTTTCAGATACCTATCTCCCGGGCTTACGAAGTTCTCCCCCTTGAACCTCTCACATTCACCAATACTTTACCCAGAATAAGTAAACACATCATCATGTTCTTCTTTGTTAATCCCATGCCATGAAGACCCATGGGAAAAAACCGGGGACTGTTCCTATTATCGAAGTTACCTTGTCTGCAATGGCTTTGGCTAAATTATACAAGGCTTTGGACAGTAAAATGACAGATCCAATGAGGTTGTTGACCACTTTCACCACAAACATAACTGAAATGGAGGAGGGTAAAATCAGAGGTAACCTAATCTTAACAGAGGAAGTAACCACCCCCAAGTTAAGAAATAGGTCCTTTGAAATATCATTGGTACCAATTAACCAGGCTTTTCAGGGCACAGATACAACCTATAATCAGACTCTTATAAATAGAGATGATGGAAAGCCGTACTATGATCCAGATGATTCGTATAATTCAAATCACTCTTCTCCGGGAAATGGCTTTTTGATTCTGCTGCAAAGAAGGAACGAGCTGGTAAAAACGACTATATCATGTAACATTTGGGGAAAAGCCCAAATCATAAATACTACAGAGCAAACAGATTACAAGAGCCGACTGTTTAAGATCTGATACACACTCTATACAAAATGAGACTTGGGCTGTGGGAGACCAAGAGGGACCTAGTCATCATCAAATTCCGGCTCTGAAATCAAATAGAAAGAGTGAGTCCAGAGTGTGTTTGAGCCATGGCCCAAGGAATTATTTTAGCCTTTTACTCCAGTGTAGAGAGGGATCTTATGGCAATTATGTGTTAAATAGAGCAAGTATATTGAATCCCTTTATGGATATTCCAGCCTTGGAGGAGCTGCAATCCTCTGACATAGTCCAAGTCGAATTTATTAACGACTATGACCTGGGCAAGGTTAGTTTGTGGATTCAGTTTTGGATGGTGACGAAGGCTGTTTTGAGGGCTAAATGTGACTTTTATCAGCAGTTTTTTTCTAAAGCAAGAGGTCAGTACCCAACTAGTGGAGGGAAGTGGGGGCGTTTATTTGCCTCTACACCCCAGCAATTGGAGAAACTTTGGATCTCCTTTGACAATTATTTGCTCACAGGGGGCCTCTAACAATCATCAACAAGTGGAATTCCTAAACAGAGGGGATTCAAAACAGTCCAGGTGGTCTGTGGTTCGATCTTTGAAAAAACGTACCTCTCAGAATTAACAGCAGGATAAAACTGAAGTGGTAACTTTCAAATTTGCAAGCTTAAAACTAGGGGTTTTAAGCATTTATTAGTGGAAAAGGGTAATCCGTTTTTAAGCATGGATTAGTAATGCTTCAAGAAACATGGCTCTTAAAGCCTCCGGTCTGGGAGGGCTATGCATTACTTTTATTGCCACAAAAAAGTCGATTCATCGAAGACCCTCGGCTGGCCTTTTGAAGCGTTAAAAAAATGATTGGGTTTAGCCTTGTGCCGTGGGCCTCTTCAAATGTGTACACACAGCTAGCTAAACATATTTCTTCTAAGGGTCAGTTTATCCTCCTAAATTTATAATGGAATCATGCTGCAATTTCGTATAACCTGTTTTTTTTAGGGGGTAGAATAAATGCAAGACCTAATTTCTGAAGATGCTGATATTACTTCAACAATAATAGGAGATGACTTAAACATGCAGCTGTCAAATCTCTGAGAGTCTTTCAATACCACAATGAGGAACTTTGTCACAGAATCACTAACCTGGTCAGCAGAGGCGTACAAGAAAATTGTGAGAATCCCGTCGAGGTCCCTACCGTTCCCAGCCTACCAAAGCGGAGGAACTAGGCACTGCAGGAATCCCAGTTCCTCTGGGGTAGAAATCCCTGTTGCTGCTCTTCAGGAGACTGGTGGAGCGTCTTCCTCGAAACGTGGAGTCCTGAAGGTTTACTGGGTTGAGTCTGGTAATGCAGACGACAGGGGCGAAGGCTGGAGTCTAATGTATGCAAAAGAAACAGGTTAGAAATGGGAAAAGATGGAGTAAGCAGCAGGTTGGAGGTTTCTAGAGAAAACGTAGTGTACCTGAATAGGAACCTAGAGGAGATCACGATTTCGTTCCGTAGCTCCGAGGGTGGAACTGGAGGATGGAAACCACGGGAGGAAGGAGGTGAAGTCTAAGGGCAGAATGAAAGGGGGTTGAGTAGGAAGCAGGTTATAGCCGCGAAGCCCCCGGAGTGTTTCCTACCGTTGCGGGGCAGAGTACTGTCTTGGATCGTGTTGATTCGCCGAGAGGAAGAAACAGCGGCTGACCGCTGAACGCAGTAACAGATTCACACAAAGAGTGGGGATGGTAGAAGTGTTTGCAGGTAAGATTTGGAGCGTCTGTATACGAAGTAGCGACGCAATGCTGGGATTGCGTTCCTGCCTGAAATACGGTCACCTGACCATTCAGGGCGGATGCTCCTCCGCAGTAGACACTGTAGGAGGCTGGTTCGGTACAGGTCCGTAAGGTTCCCCCATCTTGGGAGGATCTTGTGCAACATAAGCCCCTGAATGGATGCAACGGACACTCACATATCCCTGCGATTCCTCCGCCACCACGACCACCTGGATAGCGGAGTCATGACAGTATGCCCCCCCTTCAAAGGCGGACAACCCGTTTGCCCGGGTGGAGCCGATAAAAGCGGCGGATCAATCGGGGGGTATGGACCCCAGAGGCCGGTTCCCAAGACCTGTCAGCTGGGGAGTAACCTTTCCAGTCCACCAAGAATTGCAATTTCCCTCTGTAGTAACGTGAATCACAGATCCCAGAAACTTCGAATTCAGGTCCTGTAGACGTGTCCGCCGGTGGAGGACATGGAATAGCAGACCTTGAGAACCGGTCTGAGACATGTTGCTTAATCTGGGAAATATGAAAGACTGGATGGATACGGGACCACGAGGGAGGTAAGTGAAGGCGCACAGCAGCCTCACCCACCAGATGGGTGACCAGGAAAGGGCCAAAATACTTCGGGGACAGTTTAGAAGGCACCAGGTGCCAGGGTAGAAATTTAGATGATAACCATAAACAATCACCTATTGTCAGTAGAGGTGCAGCTCTTCGTCTACGGTCTGCATAGCGTTTGACTCTTTCCTGGGCCTCCAATAAGGCTGTCCGTGCCAGTCTCTGAATTTGATGTATGCCTTCAATCAAAGCATCCACCCCTGGAAATCGTGATGATGAAGGGGAAGCAATAGGCAGAAATGACGGATGAAACCCATAGGAACAGTAGAAAGGGCTTGTGTTCAGGGCCGTATGAATGGAATTATTATACGCAAATTCCGCTTAGGGTAATAACTCCACCCAGTCATCTTGCGCAGCAGTCACGAAACATCGCAAATAACCTTCCAGGGATTGGTTTAGGCGCTCAGTCTGCCCATTTGTTTGGGGATGATATCCAGAGCTTAAGGATCTTTGGATCTGAAGAATGGAGAACATCTTCTTCCAAAATTGTGAAACATATTGTGTTCCCCTTTCCGAAACAATTCTTTCCGGGAGTCCGTAATGAGAGAAGATTTCAGAAATGAAAATACGGGCCATCTGAGAAGCCGAAGGGATCCCAGGAAGAGCTGAAAAATGGGCTAGCTTAGTGAAGTAATCAATAGTTACCATGATAGCTGTATTATTTTCAGAAGCAGGTAGTTCCACTATGAAATCGGTTGATATGATTTGCCAAGGCTTGGTAGGTACAGTCATACGTGAAAGAAGGCCCATAGGAACTTGATGAGATGGTTTAGATTGCAAACAAGTAGTGCAAGCGGTTAGGTAATCCCGCACATATATGGACACCGAAGGCCACCAGAATTGCCTTTGGACGAGGTCCAGTGTTTTTCTGATTCCTCGATGCCCAGCTGCCTTCGAATCATGACACATAAAAAGTACCTTCTTTTGAAGATCTACTGAAGGAACCAGGACTCTTTCCTCCTTGAAGTACAGACCCTGATCCAGAGTTAGATAATGTGCATATTTCAAGCTTTGACAAAACTCTTGGTTTTCAATAGTAGATTGACGGATCTCTTGTAGGAAGTCGGTCACCACTTGCACAAAAACTGCCTTCGGAAATATCCGGTCTGCCTGGAATCGAACGTTAGGGGAATATCTTCGAGATAAGGCATCTGCCCAAAGATTTTGTTTTCCGGGTAAAAATGTAAAAAGGATTCGGTAAGGAGAAAAAAAGTAAGCCCACCGTGCTTGGCGGCTATTAACTGTTTGGGCATATTGTAATACTTTCAAGTTTTGATGGTCTGTGCGCACCTCAATAGGATGGGAGGAACCCAGTAACAGATGTCTCCACTCTTCGAAGGAGCACTTGATGGCCAAAAGTTCCTTCTCTAGTACTGAGTAATTAAGTTCTGAGGGCCCAAAGGTCTTGGAGAGGAATGCTACAGGTCTTTCGGCACCCTCCAAGTCCTCCTGAAGGAGAACGGATCCCATTGCATGATGTGAGGCATCGGTTTCCAAAATGAATCTCTTTGATTGATCCGGAGTTAGCAGTATGGGTGCAGTGGTAAAAAGCTTTTTTAATAATTTGAAGGCTTCTTGGGCCTGTGAGTTCCAGATGAAGGGAACATTCTTTCGTAGAAGTCTGGTAAAGGGAAGAACAATCTCAGAAAAGCAGGGGGTGAACTTTCTGTAAAAGTTTGCAAAACCCAAAAACCTCTGGATTTCCTTAACATTACTCGGAGTAGACCAATTTATTACTGCGGTCACTTTCTGAGGATCCATAGAGATTCCATTGGCGGAGAGAACAAACCCTAAATATGTCACTTGAGGCTGATGGAAAATACATTTGTCCACCTTACAAAACAACTGGTTAGCTTGTCATCTCTCCAAAACAAGATTGACATGACGTATATGTTGATCCCTATCGGATGAAAAAATCAAAATGTCGTCCAAATAGATAACTACGGAATGTAATAGTAGGTCAGCAAACAGATGGTCCATAAACCGCTGGAAGACTGCGGGGGCGTTTGAAAGGCCGAAGGGCATTACGTGATACTCGTAATGTCCGAAGGGTGTTCGGAATGCAGTCTTCCACTCGTCTCCGGGCCAATTTGAATGAGATGGTAGGCCCCTCGAAGATCCAACTTAGTGTATATTTTAGCTCCACGTACTGCTTCTAAAATATCTACTATAAGTGGCATCAGATATTTATCCGGAATAGTGATCTTGTTCAATGCTCGGTAGTCAATACACGGGCGTAACTCGTCCGAGTCTTTTTTGGGGATGAAAAATAATGATGCACCTGCCGGTGATTTGGATTCGGTTATAAGACCATTCTCTAAGTTGGTTTGTAGATATTCTTTCAGAACCTTCTTTTCTTTTTGGGAAAGCATATACATTCGATCAAATGGAATGGGATGGTCCGGTGTAAGTTCAATGTGGCAATCATCTCTACGATGGGGTGGAAGAGATGAGAACTGTGGGTGGTCAAAAACGGGGAGAAACATCATGTGGCATTCTGGGATGTGGCATAGACTGCCAACCGTAGTGAGCGGCTCGGTTTCAGACTCCTGGGAAGTGACTGGAACTGGGTTTGAACTCTGTGGAAAACAGTGAGAGACGCAATATTCCGAGCCCATGAAATGGGTTCCAGCCGTCCAATTTATGTATGGGTTATGAGTCCATAACCACGGCAATCCTAAGATAATAGGGAAATGAGCCACCTTGATTAAGTCAAAGCTCAGTCTTTCTTGATGAGTGGAGATCTGGCATAGTAGTGGATATGTTTGCTCCCTTATAGGTCCGGAGCTGAGAGGATTGCCATCGACCCCTTGGATGGGAACAGCTAAGGTCTTGGCGAATCGTCTAATCCCCATGTCTTTGGCCCATTGATCATCAAGGAAACATCCCGCTGCCCCACTATCCACCAAAGCGGGTGCCTCACAAACCCCTTGATCTTCCCGGTAGAGTTTTACCAGAACGATGACCATGGAGGTATTAGAAGGACAGGTATTTTGAAGTAGAGGTAAGTTCTGGGAACCATCCCGTACCACCCGAGCCGAGGTTCCCCTTATGACTGGGTGCAGGAGTTTCCCGACTTCTTGTTCACCCATCTTTGGGGTGGAGTTTTTGGGCAGTCCTTGACTACATGACTGGACGATCCTCAGTACATGCACAGACCTCCAGAACGTCTCCGTTCTCGTTCCTCAGGTGATAGAGGTCCTCTGGTGACCCCTAGTTGCATGGGTTCATCTTCGGAGGATTCCCCTTTAGAACAAACACTGGTTCCTTCCATTCTTGATTTAGGATTTCTGGTATTCCGACTCCTCCTACGTTCAGACTGCCTTTCCTGAATTCGGTAGTCGATCTGTAATGCCACCGTGATCATATTGGCTAAATTAGGTGGTGTAGGTACTTTTGACAACTCATCCTTCAATTCCTCTGTAAGTCCTCTATGGAACAAAGTCACCAATGCACTATCTGACCAGTTGGCTTCGGCGGAGGGTTGCTTAAACTTAGTCACATATTGTAGTAAGTCTTGGGAGCCCTGACGTAAATCGAGTAATTGTTCTTGAGAGGAAATTGAAATCTCTTGCCTACTAAACATGGACTTAAGAGCGTTGACAAATGCAGGATAGGAGTCCAGAATAGCATTTCCTGAGGTAACTAGTGGCGTAGCCCATGCTAAAGCGGCTCTGGTGAGGTGGGAAATCAGAAATCCCACCTTGTCTTTATCAGTTGGAAAGCATCTAGCTCTAAAGGTGAATTTAACAGTGCAACAGTCTAAGAACTCCTTTAATTTATGGGGAGAACCATCATACTTCCCCGTAGGGATTGAGGAGGGGGGTAGTTCTGTATTAACCTTCCCTACTTGTTGTCTAAGGTGAGCGTTCTCTTGTTTTAGACTCTGCATTTCATGCGATAAAGATTGCATGGCAGACATCATTTGTTGCATCTGCTGTTCCATTGTTTCTGTGACAAAGCTCTAAACCGGTAGTACCCCTTCTTAGCTATAATTTTGGGCGTCGCTATCTGTCAAATCTCTGAGAGTCTTCCAATACCACAATGAGGAACTTTGTCACAGAATCACTAACCTGGTCAGCAGAGGCATACAAGAAGATTGTGAGAATCCCCTCGAGGTCCCTACCGTTCCCAGCCTACCAAAGGGGAGGAACTGGGCACTGCAGGAATCCCAGAGAAACCCTCTGGGGTAGAAAACCCTGTTGCTGCTCTTCAGGAGACTGGTGGAGCGTCTTCCTCGAAATGTGGAGTCCTGAAGGTTTACTGGGTTGAGTCTGGTAATGCGGACGACAGGTGCGAAGGCTGGAGTATAATGTATGTAAAAGAAACAGGTTAGAAATGGGAAAAGATGGAGTAAGCAGCAGGTTGGAGGTTTCTAGAGAGAACGTAGTGTACCTGAATAGGAACCCAGAGGAGATCACGATTTCGTTCCGTAGCTCCGAGGGTGGGACTGGAGGATGGAAACCACGGGAGGAAGGAGGTGAAGTCTAAGGGCAGAATGAAAGAGGGTTGAGTAGGAAGCAGGTTATAGCCGCGAAGCCCCCGGAGTGTTTCCTACTGTTGCAGGGCAGAGTACTGTCTTCGATCGCGTTGATTCGCCGAGAGGAAGAAACAGCGGCTGACCGCTGAACGCAGTAACGGATTCACACGAAGAGTGGGGATGGTAGAAGTGTTTGCAGGTAAGATTTGGAGCGTCTGTATACGAAGTAGCGACGCAATGCTGGGATTGCGTTCCTGCCTGAAATATGGTCACCTGACCATTCGGGGGCGGAGGCTCCTCCGCAGTAGACACTGTAGGAGGCTGGTTCGGTACAGGTCCGTAAGGTTCCCCCATCTTGGGAGGATCTTGTGCAACATAAGCCCCTGAATGGATGCAACGGACACTCACATATCGCCGCCGATTCCTCCACCACCACGACCACCTGGATAGCGGAGTCATGACAGCAGCATACTGACGCAAACCCGGACAAACTGGCAAATCTGCCAAAGCAATGGTTAACCTTAATAACCAACCGGCAGTTTGTTATGTTAAATGGGGCTCTAAAGGGGGGATATACCTCCTAAACCGACTTGGAGAAGAACTAATCAATCTACTATTATTGATTACATTTTTGTTTGAAGGAATATGTTTATTGCCATTGAGGACTTCCAAATCACCTTGCAACCCCAAAGTGATCACAATTTATTATATTTAACCTGGAACTGGCAGAGGGCTCCCAGTTAGTTTTACATTACTGTGGTAGTGTGGAAATGACAGGGGGAAGAAACAGATTTAGATGGAATGTCGAGTCCTTGGATAAAGTAGCCACCTGCATAAAGTCTGGTGGGTCTCGGCTGAATCTGGAGGTGACCAACTCGGATGGCCGTACGCGGCCTCAATTACTTTATTTGTGCAGCATATTGCAGATGGTCAGAAACCATGCGTTAAACATAAACATGTTTTTGATTCTACGATCAGCGCAAAGAAGACCCTGTTACGAAAGGACCTGCGGGCAACTGCTCATCTAAAGTCATTTATCAGACTGTTTATTTTTCAAAATCTGAAGTTGCAGTATAGGAATTGGTTGAAATTTCATCATGTTCCTATATTGCCATGAGATGGGGAACTTATCCTACTACCTTGGCATCTAAAAATAGTGCCCAGATCTGGACCATTTTAAATAGAGCTAATAGAAATATCCAGCTACCTTTTCAAATAAATGCAGTTCAAGAAGCTAGATGGGTTCAATACTTTCAGCATCTGTATACCCTTCAGCGTCCACCCCAAGGAAATGCACACTGCCTTTGGAGGGTCGATGCGATCACTGCTCCACCCAAAATGTTGACTTTCAAATAGCCCACTTCCATTATGGCGCGGTGCAGTGATCATATACATCACTGTGCCCTGCATCCCCCTACCCGCCTTTCCCCCTAACCACTTTCCTTTTCGGCTGCACACACAGAAGTGTGCCGTCGTCTCAACTGTATCTGTGCAGCATCAGTTCAGTCCCTGCGCTGAAGGTTCCTTTTTTCTTTTTTATTGTTGTTTTACTTATCTCTTTATTGTCCCCCACTGCCATGTAATGGATGCCGGGAATACCCCTGCAACCTCCGATCCCCATCACTCTGACTAACGGGAGCGGGGGACACCTCCGCAACTCTTGCTTCCATTAGTCGGAGTAATGGGGGTCGGGATTTTAGTACAGCGCAAAGGTATTCGGTATAAGCAACATTATTAAATTGCAGTATTTGTATGATTCCCCTTTGGACCACTGAAGACATGCTCAGTTTTGATATAGATGACATTTTAAATCAGGTATATAAATTGAATAGGTTGAGGGCTCCGGGCCCTGATGGCCTGACAAACTACATGTTAAATGCTCATCCAGAGGCCTGGTCAGGAGTTCGCTTTGCGATTTTCAACCAGGTAAGCATTTTAAGCAACTTCCGAAAACCTAGAAAAAAATCTGTCATAGTCCCTATATTTAAGAAGGGAGACCATTAATCCCCACAAAATGACCAATTGCACTCTTAGATGCTCCAGGTAAGATATTTGAGTGACTGATTTTAAGGGATTTTACTGATTGGATTCCATCTAAATACCTTGCGGATACCCTACAGTCAGGATTTGTTCCTGGACTAGGGACTTCACTACATTTGGTGGCCCTTTCGTTGGTTAAAAAGCGAGGGATGCAAACAGGCCAACAGATTGATTTACATGGCTTTTATAGATTTTAAAATGGCCTTTGATTCTTTCCTGAGGGCTCTTTTATTGTTAATGAAGGAAGAGGCAGCATGCCCAGCATATATTTTAGCCTTGGTCTCACCATTTTATACGAACATGTTTATTCAAATCCGGATAAATCAAGATGGGGTGGTATCTCAGCCAATCCCAACATTTAGAGGTCTGAAACAAGGGTGCATGTATTCTAGCACCAGCCCTTTTTAATTTTGTTATAGCTGATATTGGCTGCCACTTGAATAGTGTGGTCTCCTACCCACCAACATTGGGAAACCTTCAGTTGCCATGGCTCTTGTAATCAGATGAGTTAGTCCTTCTAGATAAAACTCCAAAGAGCTTACAAAATTTGTTAACAGCACTTGTTTCATGCAAACAAGAACCATTTACAAAATAACCTAGAAAAAACTCAAATTCTGATTTTTGCTACATACCCTCATAAAAGCAAACATTCCTATACCTGGTTCTTGTATAAAACACTTTTGATTGTAGTGAACGAATATCGTTACCTTGGAATGAATACTAATAATATTGCCTCAGAGTTAGCTTCATTTGGACCTGAGAAGGAAGGTTGTAACAGCGATTTCTCAGGCACGAATAATACAAAAAAAAGTACAGGAAATGTTCTTGTGAACCTTGGCTTATTTTTTATAAGCAAAAAGTTGTTCCCATTCACTCACGGATCAGAGACCAAGATGCTTGAAACTTTGCCCCTCTCATGTATGCTGGAGGACCTACTCTAGAAAAAATTGCTGTCTCTTCCATCAAGCCAGCCTGTAGGAATATGCTATGAACTGGGTTTATTCTTAGTCTGTATAGAAAATGTGTAATGTCTTCCACTTCAGCTCCCTATTGTCATCTATAGCTTTATCATTGGAGTCAAATATAGATACGTCTTTAATAACTTGGAAAGCAAAATCTATAGCACTGATGTTGGAAGCTGATATCTTGTTGGACTTATTGGTATCAAATCCGGACCAAGCAAAAAATAAGTTGTGGTTATAAGATTGGCGGTTGATGTGGGAGGAATGTATGTAATATGACCATTTTAAGAATGGTGATTTTAACTTGAAATCTTTTAAACAACCTGCACCCCATCTGATTACGTTTCTGTACGCAAAGTTTATAAACATGTTTCTATGATTTCGATTTAACTTATGCCCAACAAACGAGATTCTGGGTATTAGCTCAAATGCTTTACAGGCGGATAGATCTTGTCAATATTGTAAAAATCAGACCCAGTTAGAAACAATGAAACATTTGGTGGGCCAGTGTCCGTTTTTATTTCCTCAACGAAAATTTGTATTACAACATTTGTTTAAGGATTAAACCATTTTAACGTTTGATACTTTATGGATTTTTAGTGGTCAACGTATAGCGGTTATCCTGACAACAATGACATTTTTAGAGTCTTTGCATTGTAACATCTTGATGTTTGCGGGAGACCAAGATTTATTTTATGGTCATGTTTGGTTTTCTTTTTTAAAATGTCTTATTTACTTTCAAATGATTTTTTTTATAAATATGTAATCAATTGTATGTTAAATGTTATTGCATAGAAAGATTTTTTTTCAACCATATCAATACAAAATAAAAAAATAAATAAAACATAGAAATATTACCCTCACAGGGAGGGCATTGCCGGGGCAGGTAATGCCCCAGGCTATTGTCTAACTGTCCCCAGGCATTACCTGGCCCAGTAATACCCCCTGCAAGGGTGATATTGCTGAAATAGTGAGAGGCACTAAACAATGGGGAGTTCTCTCGCCCTTACAAATCATCATCACCAAAGATCCACATGTCATCCTGCTGAGGAATGATTTGAACATAAAAGGTGATGAGTTATGTGGGAGTGTCTCCTAAACGCTTGCTGTATATGGACAACCTGATGATGCAGGATGCCCAGACCGGTATGTGTGAGCTGATGACAGTCTTTAGTTACAAGGTACATTGGATCAAGTACAAAACATTGCCACTGTCTGCATCCTGCCCTAAAATCCTATAGTGGGGAGGGGGGATGGCTCAGGACCAACGTGTCTTGGCAGCAAGACAACAGAGCGCAACACAGGTTCGAATCATGATCCCGAGCTTAGAAACCATCTCTGGTATTAAGCGGGTTATAAATTAACAATTATTATACAGGACCCTGGGTAGTAGTTCCCTGCCACTCCCTGGTCATAGAGGATGGAAATGCAACAGGCAGTGGCCCCACCTAGCATCAAGTATGTATAAGTTGCACAAAAATAAAGGTTTAAAAAAAAGTATGTATAAGTTGCTTGGAGCATGTGTGTCCGGCAATCCAGACCTGGTCATAGAAATTGGGTGTGCAACTGGAGTTGCAGGCCTAGCAACAAGTCTGCAGTAATATAATTTAACTGAACTGGAGCATGAAAGCCAGCCAAATCAAAATGCTGAACAGGGTCTACCGGTCACGTGAATGCACAGGAGAAACCCGGCTGGGAGTGAGGATTGATGGAAGTGCAGCACCTCCCCTGGAATAACCGCCCTCCTGACATGGCTCTTCTCTAAGACTCAAGACTTCTAGAAGGGGATAAGGGGGGCTCGTCGTAGAAAGGTTCACACTCATACTTGAGGAAGACATCCCAGTGAAACCATCTGTCATTGGCTGGGCGGTGATATATCTCTCTCCTGAAGATACACAAACCCATGTAAGTCTGGCTTTTCAGGGGTAGAAAGACGACAAAGGAAACTGGAACTAGAAGTCCCCTTCGTGCTTGGACAACTGCCTCATTAAGCGACTGACACTTTCAACTACAGAACATGTGTTTTACAAATATTGGGGAGATTCAGAAATCCTTGAAATACATCTGTGCTTCCTTTCTAGATAGGTATTGTTTCCCCCCCCCCCCGCCCAGTGGTGGCTTCAGGTGCCTTTTGGTGAAACCACAACCTACCTTACACACTTATGAATCTGGGCCCTCACCCAAGCCGCCTCACACACTGATAACAATCGTACAGTCTCGGGAGGATAGCTCAGTGGCAACGTGCTCACCTTGGAAGCAAAACGACACAGAGCAACACAAGTTCAATCCCTGGGTCCGCGCTTAGAAACCTCTGGGTATTAAGCGCATTATAAATAACATTTATCACATGGTTCTACACTTATAGGTAGCCTATGTGAACTTGTCTGACCTTCTCTTTCAGGTGAACTGGACTTGAATGGTTAATAGGCCAATATGCTATTTTTTTTTGTTGCAAAACACAGGCCCACACCATCATTGTTTTAAATAAAAATAACACTTAACAAGTATAATTTCCTACTATTTCTAATAGTATGTTAACAAATGCAAACGAGTTTCCACAGCACAGCGATTAACCTTCCAGTTATACACGCATGAAGACATCTTTCCAAACCCAAAATTTGCAGCTGGCCAGACGCTGACAATTTAACATTCCAGCGGCCGTGTTATCACTAATTACCAAAGGGACTCAACTGCGAATTTCATTAGTAACACGTGATAACAGGTCATTAATTATTGCTCGCGTTGGACACATTCCATTTGCTAAACGCAAAGGCTCCAGGTGTTTCTTTGCCATAGCTAGAAAAATATGGACATGGCGGTTTCAAATAAAAGGCACACACACTTCATAATTAAGGTTACTAAATCACCCGGTGTCACCTGGGATACCCTATTTGTAGATTCTATTTGGGTTTATACAGTGCAAGCCTAGCTAGGAAGCAATGGAGTGTGTGGCATCCGGTCAAGACTCCACTAATTTCTCCCGGGGATGGACGATTTGCACGCTACCTGCCCATGTCGGGTTCGGTTTCGGGCCACACAGGACATCCATTCTAATCATGGGCATGCGCTTAGGCTCATGTTTCGGACGTGTTGTTGCTCAAACATGTACATCCTGTATTTCGCATGGGGCACACAATTCGCTTTCGCGCACATACGTGCCTCTGTCCATTCTGGTTTTGAGCCACCGGCCACAACCATTCGTGGTCCTATGCATGCGCTTTGTGTCCTGGGTCACCCCGAATGACTGGCATCCTGTGAAGAAGTGTCTGGACGTTAATTGGATGCATGCTTATAAGAGCGGGAGTTGGGAGAGGAAAGGGGGGACTTTGGGATTCCATGCGGACAGGCTGGTGAAACGATTGGGGGTGGAGGGGTTGTGTATGGTGGAAGATGTTGATAGGCTGGTAGGACCGATTTGGGTGCAGCATGATCCAATTGTCTATTTGGATCTGGCCAAGGTGGTGACCAAGAAGGGTGGTGATAGAGGGGTGATTAAGAGATTGGCGGTGCAGTATGTGGAGGGGAAAGTTGGCTCTCACGTATATGCGGGTGGTTCCAGGGATCCGGAGAGGAACAGGGTTGGTATGGCTTGCTATTTTCAGGCGGATGAGGAGTTTTGGGTGGCTATGTTGTCGGATGATGTATCCATCTGCACCTCTGAGTTAATGGCTATTAATATGGCGGTGCTTTGGAATATAGGGAAACAGTTGGCTGGGGTGGTGGAGTTTGTGGATTCGATGAGTGCGTTGTTGGCTATCAAGGAGGGGAATTGTTATAGGAGGGATATAGTTTTGCTCATTAGACAGCGATTAGAGGAGTGTGTTGCAGGGGGTACCGTGGTGGATTTGGGTTCCCAGTCATTGTGGGGACTTGGGTACTGAGTTGGTGGATCGGGCTGCGAATGGGACCACGTTGCGGGGGAGTTGGATGTGAAAGTTCCATTGAGTGTGGCTGAGATGCAGGTGATGGTGCATGGAAAAATTAAGGATATGTGGCAGGATCAATGGGATATGAGTTCAAAGGGACGGCAGTTGTATGCAGTGTGCAGGGAAGTGTGGGTTTGGGCGTTTGAGGGGGGTAGAGTTCACACGAAAAGAGGAAACTATTTCGAATCACCTTAGGGTGGGTCATGCGGGGTTGGTGGGATGGAAGTGTTTGATGGGTAGAGTTACATCAGCGGCGTGCGAGTCTTGCGGTTTGCCCAGAGACAGTGCCTCATTATATGTTGGACTGTGTGAGGTTTGATGTGCAGCAAGAATTGCTCAGAGTCAGGATGAGTGGCATTGGGGTGGTTGTAATGGGGTTATCTGATCTGTTCAGTTGGAAAAGAGGGGTGGTGGATGAACAGTGTAGGTTCCTGCTTCAGTTTGTGCGGGAGACGGGGAAGTGGGATGAGATCTAGTGGAGGTGGATGGCTGATTGGTGCTCTTTTTGGCGAACATCATCTTAATAGATGGAAATCGCCAGCTTCAGGATTCTGGAGTCCTCCTAACGAGAAGAAGAACTTTGCGCTACATTTCTCCACAGAGCTGAGTGAGAATGCCAAACATATGTTTTCTACTCTAAATGGCGTCCCGCGATTGGCTACCTTGTTTGCAGCCCTGCATATACAAGTGCAGCCTTACCTCCAAGTCTCCACCACACGTCTTCTGTTTGGGTGAGAAGTACTAGCAGCACCTCCTTGCAGCAGCAGCACCGGCTGCACCAGCACCTTCTTGCAGCACCAACAGCCAGGACAACAGCAGGACCACCACCAGCAGCAGGGCCAGCAGCAACCAAGAGGAGCAGCATCAACCGGCACCAGCTTATGATGGCTACAGGAGGTGATTCCTCACTGTATGCAGTCAGCAGCGGCAGCAACACACCAACACAGGAGAAGCAGGACTATTTCCTGGAAGCAAAGCAACATCAGCAGATGACAGCCGTGGCTGCATATTGTCCGATGTGTGCTTCAGCGAGAGCCTGTTTGTCAGCTCAGCACCACTGCCTGCATTCCACTGCACCACCACCATGGAATCAGACTCTGAGGAGCAGGTGAACATCATTGAACAGCAAGATGAAGCATTGCAGCCCTCGAACCACTGTCGCCAGTTATGGGGCCTGCAGGGGACTCACAGTAGTCACCACCAGTAGAGAAGCGGAAGACGGAAGATGCCACCGTACCAGCAACTATTGCTGCCACCACCACTGCACCAGCAGACAACACCACCACCACCACTGGACCAGTAGTCACCACCACTGCACCAGCAGATGACACCACCACTGAATCAGACTCTTGAGGAAGCCACCATCATTGTCCTGGAGGATGATTAGGAGGAGACATCCTTCACCAGGCTGACCTTCCTTTCACTTGTCAAGGGACCTGTAAATAGTGTCTGCATCACTGGCAGTGAGCAGGAGATGGAACCGGCACACTTATAATGAGTCCGACAGTAAACTTGCCGGTGCTTCCGGTTGGTTGACGCCACACTCGTAACATTATATTACAAGTCCCGGCGGACTGGGAAGCTGGGTGCCGTAAAATGTTAGTCCCCATTCCCGTGCCACAGTAATGGGTACACAGAAGCGCCGGCACCGTTGCTAACGGTGCCGGCGCTTCTGTGAAGAATCTGCCTACCGGCAGGCAGACCTGTGGTGTGGCGGTCTGGAAACAAGTATGCAGTTAAGTTTATCAGCACCCTATTCCCCGGACCGCCACACCTCTAATGAGGCTTTGCTCCAAATTACTTTAGAGAAAGTGAAGGTGTTACTAAATCAGACACCACCTAAAACAGTGACTGATTGCAATTTATTTTTATTCTTATTATTGTTTATTGAGGGTGAACCTAGCTTCGGGAAGCAACAGCGCACTTTACAAATAATAGTGGGAAGGAGAGAACGAGGGAAGCAATGACACAAGGGATGGGGGTCTCTTGCCAGTACGAGGAATCTCTTAAGGCTGATTGAACGATAAATGCACCAGTGCTGTATGCAGGCTCTATAATGTAATTCAAATTGCAGGAGCCTTTCTTTAGATTCATAGGTGCAGGCCTGTCAATTAAACATTCACCCAATTATTGTATGTGCTGTAGAGATAGCGGTCAGCTGCCAGGGTAGCCATTTTACTAAAAGTGAATGAAAATACTGGCCGCCCACCTTAGTCTTTAAGAATGAGACACCTGTGACACTTCAGTGGACAAGAGAAAAACCTGATTGTAGAGGGCATTGGTGATATGTATGTTTGCGTGATTAGCTGGTTGTATGGAGCATAAACCCTTCCTTTTATTTAGTTTCCTCTGAGGGACTGAAACCATGTAAATATTTCACTGCATAACCCGTGCAGGCCGCATTTGCCAGCTGGTGCCAGGTCATCTATGTGTACATTACAATTATGAGTGAGTTTCTACTACAACCTCCTTATAGAATGTTAAAATCCCTCTAGATTCCAGCGGGCATGTATGAGAGTGTGTCTTCTTTGATATAAAACCCCACATCATTATAATCACCTTTAAATTACTCTAGATTCCAGGGGGCATGTAGGATTCTACCCCTCGTTAGCATATAATCAAATATCATATTTAACTTGCAGTTCGTCTTGATTCCACTGGCCATATAGTATTGATAACACTCCATGTCATTATAATGACCATTAATACCGTCTAGATTCCAGTAGGCATATCCCATTGGTAGCCCTCTTTAGTTTAAGACTCCATGGACCTCATTACGAGTTTGGAGGCAGCCATGGTGCTATTAGCACCATGGCTGCCTCCAAACCGGGCTCCATTATTGGGTTCCTGCAATGGGGGCTTACCGGGGCATTCCGACATAGGAGGACCTGGTAATTCCTCCTTGAAGGAACCATTCCCCATTCCCATTGAGCCACTATAGGGCTCAATGGGAATGGGGAGGGAGGTAACAACGGGCACATTACAAGTGTCCCGTTGTTACCTCCCTCTTCCCTTCGCTGGACCCGGAAAGGACGCCTGGTTTTACGCAAAGGGAACCTCGTAATCAGCCCTGACGGAATGAAGGGGGCCGGTCCCGTACTGGCCCCCTTCATTTCATCAGCGCCAAGGTCGTAATGAGGCCCCATGTCATCTTAATCACCTTTAAATTCTTCTAGATCCAATGGTATACCTCTATGTCATCAAATTCATCTATATCCAGGGCAGGCATTTTTAGACTACAATATTTAGCATTATGGAATGGTTTTGTTTTTTTAATTTTTTATTTTAAATGTTGGCTTCAATTTGACAATTACATCCTCAGAGTGGGATATGGAGTCTCACGCTGGTTAGAGGCACTGTATAACGAAAGACGTTCTAGAAAACTCATAAATGATAAATTGTCAATCACTCAGCTGAGAATCTGATCAGGACACTTTATCAATGAGGCCAACTATGCCTTATTAAACCAAATGCACCTGCTCTGGTGGGGTGCAAAGACACATGATATTATTGCCTTCTGCACTGGTGAGACCACCGGAAGTACAGCCTTTTCCATCCCCATTCCCATTGCCATTAGCATATCATGTTCTTTTGCTTCCCTGATTGGGCAGATTCAATTTGTAATTGACTTCTTCATGCTGCGATATGTGGGCTTGTATCGTTACCCTCTATCTCCAGGAAAACACCCACTAAATGGTGAACGCAGAGTACGCCCACAGAAAAATAACTCTAACAACTCAAGGGAGTTCATTCCTTGATTAGTTATCACTGATATTCACTATCTCAAACCCTACCCTTTCTCAGCAAAGGAAACCCTGAGTGGTCTGGAATGATCCACTAACTCTTGGGTATTATAAGAGAGGGTTGTGGGGCCATAGGAGGAGTTGTACTCTCCTGCTCTACGAGGTAAGGTCCTTCAAATAAAGGGCTCCTGTTTTGTGGAAAGCCAAACTCACAGGTAAGTACTTGGATGAGGAAAAGTGAGGTGTTGGGAATGTGGGTTGAGGCATCAGCAGTAAGCAGCTGTAACTTCGGGTCACATCTATGAGTATAGTGGGCTTTCCACGGCAGCTATCTGCTCTAGAACTTGTTTCTAATCATCAGTGTTTCTACGTGTTCTCTGTGGAGTGTCCCTCTACTTTGCTGGAATCACCTTGGGAAAAGGGCCATTATGATGTGTGCATTCTACCCCTTTTATAAAATCTAAAGATTCTGTGTATGCATACCAAAAGTGTCTGGGCCCACCAGGATCCCATACAAAATGAAGATGGCAGAGAGAGCCCAGTGGCAGTTCCAAGATTCTGCATTTTGGAACACCTCTTTATGTCTTGTTGAAGGTAGAGTGACCAGATGTCTCAGTTTCCCCCTGACAACTCTTTCCAAGTAGAGGGCTCTGTATTTATAAATCATTAGTATCAGGAAAGTAGTCAAAGTGGTTTGCTAAAGGTTAAGTAAGACTACAACCCCCAGAAGACTATTGTGGTGGGCGGAGCGTTTGATGCAGCCCAACATTCAGCAGCAGTGTCTTTGTGGATGTTGTTGCGTATATCAGGTGCAGCCGGAACTAATTGAAGCGTAGAGGTGGGGCTCATGTTATCACTTAACCTGTGCAACATCTACCAGCAACAGGCCGGGCAGTCCATGTGGGCCACCTGGCAAGGGACAGCCTTTTACAATTGATGTGGCTCTCCCCTCCATCTCATGGGGAGTGTCGCATATGCCAGATGCAGCCTGGGAGGCGACAGTGAAGTAGGGTGCCTCCCGCTCTGGTAACGCAAGTTCAAGCCAGGGCTGGAAGGTGCTGGGAGGTGACAATGGGCCTCATTCCGAGTTTGGAGGTAGCCATGGCGCTATTTGCGCTATGGCTGCCTCCAAAACTGGGTCCGACTCCGTTTTGGTGAGATGGGGACTTACCAGTCAATTCCGATCTTGGAGGGACCGGTAAGTCCCCATTCACCAAACAGTTCCCCATTCCCATTTGAGCCCCCATAGGGCTCAATGGGAATGGGGAGGGCGCAAATAATGGCCTGGCGCATGCCAAGGCCGTTATTTGCGCCCTGGTCCTCTAACGGGAACCGTAAGGTACGTTTGGTCTGACCAAACGTACCTTACGGGTCCCGTTGGGGGACCTCGGAACAGGGTGCAAAGGGATTACCGGCACCGGTGTCCTTACCAGTGCGCGGTATCCCTTTGCGCCAGGGTCAGAATGAGGCCCAATGTCTTTGGGCACTCCCCTCCCTGTCAGGGGAGTGCCAAACTGGGAGCCCATGCTGTGTGGTGTAGAGCAGAGCGTCGATTCGACTCTCTGTCATGAAGGTTAGGCTTCAGCTGAAATTAACAATGCTTCGTTCGCATTGTAATGAGCATTCTTTTTTCTTTTGAATGATGGATCCCCTATACTGCGATGTTGGCATATCCGTTGACTAATCTCCAATAGTAAGGATGGATTAGGGGTATTCAGGGAAACTCTCACTGCGACCTGGATACATCCATTCAAATCATGAAATCAATGTGGTTGTGAACTTCGTCGCATATGAGATGTCTCGGGGGTAAGCCCCCTAATCCAAAGATTACTAATAAAAATGAATGGCGCCTGTTGAGAAGTGTCACTTGAATCTTATCAATCTCCGGTAGTAGTTACACAATCCCAGGAAACTGTAGCAGGCAGATGATTGCTGGCTTTTCACGATCCACTGGATGCATCGGGATCTGCTGGTACCCACTACGTCCAAGACCGAAAACCACTTAATCCCAGTCAGGCTGTCCAAAGTTTTTCACACCCAGGTCATGGTGTATTGGTTCCGAATAATATAGTCGATGCACATCTGGACATCCCTGTTCTTCTTCTTCTGGGCAAGGACGAAGAGACAAACATAGGGTCTCTTGGAGTCCTGGAAAAACTCTGCCTGCAGAAGATCGTCTAGGTGGCATTGTACTTCCTCCACATCTTCTGGGGCCAGCTGTTGGGATCTCTACCTGAGGGGTGTCTCGTCGCTCATCTGGTGTTCCACCCCCGGTCTTTGGTGATATCCCAGGGGCTGGTGGAGAAAGACTCAGTGTGCAGAGTGAGCTGTCCCCTCATGTGGTCCTTGTCCCTTTCCAAGAACGGGAAGTCTCCAAAGTCCAAGGTCTTCTGATTCAGCGTTGTCTCGGATGGGCTGGTGGCATCACTCACTGGGGCTACAAAAATGGTTAAGTGAAATTGTGCAATAATGATGCATCCTTGTAAGGGGATGGTCCTGTTAGTCACATTAATGATTGATACCTTGAAGGTACGTCTGTGCAATCCGTCGTCACAGGGGTCCGCTTAACCAGTAAACACCCTGAGAGCTCCCCATGTTCTGGTGCATCCACCACCAGATGTCTTGGGTGTTGTTCGCAGCTAAGTCACACTCTTCCTGGAACCATCCTTGTGGCATGTTCCAGGGTTGTGATCTGCCCAAACTGGACCACCAGATGTCTCTCTGAAAGTATGCCTGCTGGCCCATGGAGTATATGGACACGTGCTGGCATATCATAGTCCATCCATCGCTCGACATAATGCCGTGAGTATGTCAAACATCGAGGAATTGGTTCCATTCATCACCAGTGTTGCTTGTTCTTCATTCCGACTGCTGCATAACAGAGTCAGGCTTCATCCCTTCACCCTCAGCCCAGATGACTATCTGAAGGCGATCCATGAGGATAGAGCCTCTCCATCAGGTGTGATAGAAAATCCGGTATAAATCACAAAGACAGTGATTATAACTGCAATACACTAATCACCCTATTCACACATTTGCACAGAAAAAGTATTACACAACAAAAGGGAAACTTACACTACCAATCTGTACACTAACCTCAGGAAATGAAGGGGGGATGCATGACTAGGTAAGTAGGGTGCAGACACACCAAAGGTGAATCTCATCAGTGCCTCCAGACAATGTAGCAGGGGATGGTTCCAAAGCACTTATTGGGAGACACGTGTAGGCGGGCACAGCAATATACCTTGAATCACACTTATATTTCTTTTCAATACTTGACCAGCCTCTTACGTGTCTCCACCCCCAATTATCTTCATTCTGGAGCACCTTGGTTCATCTCTGAGGGAAGTGAACATGGGATGAAAATGCAAAGTTTAGGACTGGATTCACTCCCATGGAAACATTGGGCCTCATTCCGAGTATGGCGGTAAGGGATAGCGGCCACCGCTAACGAGAGCGGTGGCGGTAATCCCTTACCGCCATACTCCGAGTTCCCTTAGCGCCATGGTGCTTTTAACACCTGCTTTTAGCAGGCGTTAAATACCATGGCGCTAAGGGACCTTGATGTTAATTACGCCACCGTAATTTACGGTGGCGTAATTGACGCCTTCCCCACTCCCATTATGCCCTATGGGGCGAGAATGGGAATGGGGAAGGGTAAATGGGGATTGGGGAATTACCGCCCCGCCAACCTTGGAATGGGGCGGTAATTCCGCCAACCACCAAGGCGCTGCCGGTCCGGGTACGGCGTCAACCAAGGCGTTAATAGCGCCATTGGTTAGCGCCGTACTCGGAATGAGGCCCATTGGGTTATTACAACTTATAACACACAAAAGAAAAGGCAGACACCGAAATTGCTGGTGTACAGTTTCTTTAATTGGTAGATTGGTTATTTCTTTTTTCCCAGTACGCTAGCAGTTTTTTAAAGTTGTGTTGCAAAAAGGGGAATCATAATACACTAGTTACAGTATTACCATACCCAAGCAACTGCATTAATAAAACAGGAAAGTTCAAAAATAATTTGAAAGGTCCTTTTCAAAATATTTTAAAAGTTGTTTAAACATATAACATATAGTTCTTATAAATGTATGCAAAGAGTTCTTATACAGTGCAATTTGTACTATTCATAAAAATCCTTACTTGGGAGACAGCCTGGCTAGGGTTGGCGGAAGGTCCTTGTTTGCTGCAGTGCTTTCTTTCTTCTGCTCCTCTTTTGTTTTCTGGCAAGCAGGGTGTTTTTTTTCTCAGGGGTGGGTCAACAGCAGCGTGTGGGGTCCCCAAAATACTTCTAAGCTGGGCTGCCAATGCAAGAGGCAGCCCCATAGTCAGCAGCAGCCTTGGGGGGGTGAGGGGGGTCTCTTTATGTGTCTTTATTGCCGGGCTGCATATGTCAAGTGCAGCCCAGCATTAATTTCAGCGTAGGGGCCCCAAAATTATCACTGAACTCAGCCCTGTCTGCCAGCAGCGGCCCATTGAATCCATGTGGGCAACCCAGTAGGGGGCGGGCCTTTTACAATTGAAATGGTGCTCCCCTCTGTCTCACGAGGAGGGTTGGGCTCGCCCCGCTAGGGGAGTGCCGGTGAACTGGGCTAAGGCATTGCAGGAAGGCACCATGAGGCGGCAGTGTCTTGGGGCACTCCGATCACTCTTAGGGGAGCACCACATACTGTCACCCTGGCAGATAACCTGACTCTTCGGAGCGTGGAATAGTGCGCTTCAACTGAACTTAACCGCGATGCGCTTGTACCGGTATGAGCATACTTTTTTTCTTTTGATCGAAGGATCCCGCGCGGCATCACATGCCGGAGATCCGTCATTTGTTTTCAGGGGGTTGCACAATACATTGTTCAAAGGCCTGCTATGGGAAAATGGTGCCCCAATGCCATAAAGGCATCTGGTGACACCAGTAGAGAGGCAAGATACCGAGGATGGTTAGGTTATGTAGGTTACAAGACAACCTCATGTCACCAGTGACACCATGCCACAGCCCTATACTTTCATTACTCCATCAATTACATTCTGGTAGATCTAATCCAGGGTTACTTCAATTAAATAACATGGATTCAAATAAACTAAACTAAATACAAACCCATAACATGGATTCAAATAAACTAAACTAAATGCAAACCCAGAGAATTGAATTGTGGTATCCCAGGTGACATGGCCATCTGGCCACCTTAATTATGAAGAGTGAGTGCTCTTGATTCGAACCCGCCTTGTCTGCATTTTCTAGCTGTGATAAAATGGTATCCGGTAATATTACCCCCACACAAATGGTCGCCATACTTATAGTCGCCGGGAAAAGGCTGTGGCAACATTATGTGTGGTGACCATTTGTGAGGGGAGCGCAGATGCCCCGGCACACCTTGGGAAAAAAAAAAAATTTAAAACAGGGGTTGCGGGGTTGTCCCCCGCAGGTTGCATGTGATAATGTTGCTGGAAACAACAGCCTTTTTGCAGTGACTTTTTTGCCACAGAGCCTTTTTGCAGGGACATTATCACATGGAAACGATAAAAGGATACATTTCTACTTCCTTTGCCTTTAGCGAATGGAATTTCTCCAACACAGCGATAATGAATTACTTGTCATTAGGTATAATTAATGAAATCTGCAGTTGAGTCATTTTGGCAATTAACGATAACAAGGCCGGTGGAATGTTAAATTGGCAGCATCTGGCCAGCTGTAAATGTTGGGTCTAGAAAGATTTCCTGGCGATGGAGCTGTAAAGCATGACAGATATTTGCTAAATTGTGGAATGGAAACCCGTATGGCTTTGTTGACATACTATGTCAATTTCACATACATTTATTAAAATCTTGTCCAAAACAAACATCCAACACGTGTTTTGTCTGCTTTATGCACATTCTCAAGGCTGCCAAAATGAGTAGGAGAGAGAGGAAAAGAAAGAAAAAAAGATGTGCAATTGTTAATACATCTATCTATCTATCTATATATCTATCTATATTCATGAAAGTGAAAATGTGTGGGTTGGTGGCTGGGTTTGCGGCTTGGCAAGGCGTTGTTGGTTATACAATTCCACACCGTTTCACCAATCTGCACCACATTTGCACAGCTACCTGTTAGGACCCTCCGGACATTAATGGCTACATGACGCTTGGTCACCCCGCCCCTTTCCCTGGATTTCAGCACCTTCACACATGAGACAGTTGCCTGAAATCGCTGAAACATCAATGCGGTCGTAGAAGGACCGGTCCTCAACCCTAGAATGCACAGTGCGTGGGTACGGCGTTCATTCATCTGCTTTTATTTTTTTTTGCCGCTGATTTTTTTACTGGAAAAAAACATCAAAAAAAGGGGAGGTAGAGGGATATAAGGTGTAGGGGGATGTGAGGACTAGATTTTAAATAGGTTGGAAGGTGGGTTTGGGGGAGTAAAAACAGGGGATGGAATGACATTGAACCAATTAGTGGGACATTTCCACCGCAATGCACCACAATGAACTGTGCCACGCCATAGTGAGGCAACAGATGGGGAGAGAGCACAGTAGGTCCCAGTATGCAGCAGCACACCAACTCTCGCCTCCCCACAACGTCTGCTCTGGGGTATGTCAGCCAGCCACACACGCTCATTCTCAGTGCAGTTTACTTCAGAGTGCAAGGCACATCAAGTGATAAGCAAATCGGAACAGCGACCTACAGGATCACCGATTTTCGACAATTGATGAATGTGTTGGCATGTCTGTCCATACAACCCGTACGGAGAGTGGGTACTTTTTGCAAGTAGCATATAAATTCTGATTTGAACACAAAATAACTACCTGTACGTAGTACTCTGAAATACTTTTAGCAAAGCAATGTAAACATAACATTATCTTAATAACCATGGTAACAGATTCTCTAGTCAACATCTTTTCCAGCAAGTTATCCATTTAAATCAGTAATACGAACCTTCAAATCTATTGGACAACTGCATAAAGGAGTTTTTCAAAGCATACCTTCTGAAAACTTCACATTGATTTCACTCGCTTCTAATAGTCCAATGACTAGTTACTTAAACAAAACTGCCCAAACAAAGCCTCTTGGAGGACACTGTTAAACTTGAGCCGCACAACCTTGCAAATCATCCTTAGCATAAAAGAGCCCATCTGTGACACTCTATATCCTTGATGATGTCTGCAGTGTCCTTCCATTCATGTCAACATCCATAGTGGCTGTTGATAAATATTCTAAACTCGTCCATGCCTTCCATGATGTGTATACCTCCCATGGCCTGTAGGCCTTCCTGCCCTATCGGCCTCCATGCCTTTCATGATGTGCATACCTCCCATGCCCTCTAGGCCTTTCTGCCCTAGCAGCCTCCATGCCTTCCATGATGTGCATACCTCCCATGCCCTCTAGGCCTTCCTGCCCTAGCAGCCTCCACGCACGGTGTGTATACCTCCCATGCCCGGTAGGCCTTACTGAACTAGCAGCCTCTATGCCTTCCATGATGTGCATACCTCCCATGCCCTGTAGTCCTTCCTGCCCTATGCCTTTCATGATCTCTAAACCTCCCATGCCCTGTAGACATTCCTGACCTGACAACCTCCATGCGTTTCATGATGTGTATACCTCCCATGCCCTGAAGGCCTTCCTGCCCTATGCCTTTCATGATCTCTATACCTCCCATGCCCTGTAGGCCACCCTGCCCTAGCAGCCTTCCAAGATGTGTATACCTCCCATGGGTATTGTACAAAAATGTTGCCCTCCTTTGTGCGTCCCTGCAGTCACTGCGACTTTAGAGGTGCACAAAATGAGGGTGACATTTACTGCGCCCAAGCAGAGCAGGGGTTGTGGGGGTGTCCCCTGCTCTTCCTTGGTGCAGTAATGGGGGTAAGAGGTTGCAGGGGTGTCCCCCGCTTACCATTTCGGAAAGCGGGATCACATAAAAAAAAAAAGAAAAAAAAAAAGAAAAGCACCATGTTGCGTCATCTCCAAACCACGTTAGTGGGAGGAGCTGACACTGCAGGGATCGCAGAGTGCGGGCAGCACATGCAGAAGTGTGCCGCCCTAAAGGTAAGTGGGGTGGGGGGGTCGGGAGGGGTAATGCAGGCCAGGGGAAGCGGGCACAGTGATCCATATGATCACTGCGCCGCGCCGTAACTGCCGTCGGCATTTTCGGCATCGCAGTTGTGGCCGGTGCAGTGATCACATAGATCCCCTCCCATGCCCTGTAGGCCTTCCTGCCCTATGCCTTTCATGATCTCTATACCTCCCATGCCCTGTAGGCCACCCTGCCCTAGCAGCCTTCCATGATGTGCATACCTCCCATGCCCTGTAGGCCTTTCTGCCCTATACCTTTCATGATCTCTATACCTCCCATGCCCTGTAGGCCTTCCTGCCCTATCAGCCTCCATGCCTTTTATGATGTGTATACCTTCCATGCCATGTAGGCCTCCCAGGTCTTCAATACTTGCAGGCCTTTTACGCCCTCCATGCACTTGTGCCTTCCTGCCTGTCAGCCTTCCACGCCTTTTATGCCCTCTGTCCCTTTTATGGATCATGCTTTTACAGATTTTATGCTTTCAATGCTGTTAATGTCTTCAAGGCCTTTAAGCAGTCCATTCCTTTTAAGAAGTCATGCTCTTTGAGCCTTCATTACCCTGTAAGTCTGCTATGCCTCCTCTGCTGTGAATTCCTTGATAGGATGCATGATGCAATGTTAGGCTAAGGCACATAATAGGATATACCTATATGTACTTTGGTCATGCAATTTGTAGTGAGATGGCAGGGGCCCCTCTTTCGACTGCCCACTGACACCTCACCTGCATTGCAAGCTGAGTGCTCCTTAACCTGGCATGGGAATATGATCCAATGCTGCCAGGCACGTGCCGTGACCAAGCAGCTGAAATACCCCACACATGAAAAACACTGTAACCATGCAAGTGTGTCATTGGGGTCATTACAGGTTTGCCGATCCGGTGATAAAGTGCCAGTAATAACGTTTATCAGCACCCTTACTGGTCCCGTAAACTACAAGTTTGCCAGTAGGGATGGAAGATTTACCTCCAGTAAACAGCTGGAGGTAAATCCAACCCCTACCGGTAAAAGCGGCTGGTATTACCGGCACAGCAATACCGTTGCCGGTAATACTGGTATGAAACTGGGCCAGTAACGTTATTGCCGTTTGCGGGTATCCTGGTGGTAAGACAGCCAGGATACCAGCAAACTTGTAATGACCCATTGAGCCACATGGGAAGCAGGTGCAAGTGAAGCAGTTGGGGAGCAGGTGGAAGTGGATCTAGGTCACCTGGCCCAAGCCCCGCCCACCTTCTTAGCCCTGCCTCTTCCTTCTGCTCTTAACTCTTAGATCGAGTGCATCTCTTACCCAGGCATCCAAAGCGAGGGGCAGACAAAGAAAAGGGAAATTCCTGTTTGGGCCTGTTCAGACCAGGAGAACCCAGGGCTCAAACCCCTGCTCAGACAGTAGGTAAGCATGCACCAACATAGGTTTACTCCTTCTGTCCCCACAGGCCATCCCCACCATCATCAGGCAACGCCAACATCAACTTCTCCAGTGCTGGGATGAGGACTGGTGCTCTGTGGTACAGTAAGTTGGCCATTTCTAAAAGATCCATTCTCGCGCTGCGGCGTGTGTGTGCCCATTCCCCCCTCCCTGCATTGAATTGCTTTGTGTTCTGCTGTCTTCTTCCTTCTTCTAGGTTTACATTTGTTGACTGCTTTGTTCTTTTGTATATTGTTCTGTGTTCTGCTCTGCCCCACCCTCCTCTAGGTTCTCTTTTTAATATCTGCTCTGTTCCTGATGCCCTGGTAACCTGATTGGCTTATGGGACTGCCTTGTTTTCTGCCTGCTCTTCCATCTGAGCTCTTATCTACTTAGTCAATCGTCCACTATTGTCTTGTCCCTTTCTGTCTTGTCTGCTTGCACCCCTCCTTGTGTCCGCCCCTAGTGTCTCCCCGCCACCTTTCCCCTCCACCCCTCTTCCCTTCTCCTCTTCCCCCTCCTACTCTATGGTGCTCTCTGTGTCTCCTATCTTTTCAAACTGCTTCTCTATCGCTGACATCTATAGCAGTGCTTCCTCCAGACAGATCCTCACAGTCATCCTCTTTGTCGTTCCCTCGCCAGACCTATGGACTCTTCATATGGTCTCTGTGCTCTCTCCTTTCTCTTCTTCTCCCATGAATGGTGGCATCCGGTGGGAGGCACTCCTGGCCCCCTTCCACTCCTCTAAGGTCAACATTAATGTTTACCTGAATGGCACCGTCTTGGTCCAAGGCCCTCAAGCCAACATTATCCTCTTTGATAGACGCTCCCCGCGCCTCATCAATTTCCTTTGTTCTCCTGCCGTGCCTTCTCTGCCTACTTCAGTGTCCTTGCCTCTCCCCCCCCCTCTGCCTCCACCTTGGCTACCTTGCCTTCTCCCCCTCCTTCTTCTGCCCCTCCTACAGCTCCTTTTACACCTCTGCAGGGCGTACCTCTGATTTGTACCCCTCCCCGGACTGGAAGTCTTTCAAGGTTGGCAACCTTCTCCATATTGCCACGCTCAACTCTCTCTCAGCTGTCAAACACTCCTCTGACATCTGCCTCCTCCTGGAAGAACTTGATCTAGATGTCCTCGGTCTCACCGAGACATGGTTCACAGCCAGCTCTGTCACTAACTTTGACACTCTCCTCCCTGATGGCTACAAGAGCCTCTCCATGCCCAGACCCACCCGTTCTGGAGGGGGTGTAGCCTTGATATTCCCAGAGTGGATTCCGTCTGTCATTCCTATGCATGCCTACTCCTCTTTTGAATGCCTTGTCTGTAGGCTCTCTCTCTCTCCTGGCCACTCTCTTACCGTGGCTACTATCTATCGGTCACCTGTTCAGATCACCTCCTTCCTCTCTGAGTGGCGGACCTCTCCTCCTCCCTCCTGGCCTCGACCACTCAACTCTTCCTTCTTAGAGACTTTAACATCCACCTGGAGGCTTCCTGTCCCTCCTCTGGACTCTTGTTTGCAACCTCTGAGACTCTCTCTTTCTATTCTCCCATCTGGCCCGACTCACTCTGCAGGGCACACTCTGGATGTTCTGATCTCCCCTCTCTATCCCCCTCACTACTCCTCTCTCACTTTCTCCTTTCCTCCCATCTCTCCCTCTCTACCCATCAGGCCCAGCCAACTCCAGCATTGCCACCTACCTTCTTGGTAATCTGACCCATGAAGCTTGTGTCAGTTGAGGCTTCTGCTGCCACTTTCTCTCCCCCTTCCTCTTCATCTGGCGGACTCAAATCCTGACATAGTCCTTTCCATGCTCCACTCCTCTATCTCTGATAATCTTGATGTTCTTGCCCCTGTCATGAGGATCCGCTTGAAGCCCAAAGACAAGTGTAACTCCTGGTATGACTCTGACCTTGTCACCCTTAAACGCAAGTGCAGAGTGGCTGATAGGAAATGGCTAGCTTCTTGTGCATCCTCTGACAAACTGGCCCGCCGCCTGCTCGAAAGGCAATACCGGCTCTCTGTCCGCATTAAGAAGAGAGCCCACATCCAAGCCTGCATCTCTGCGGCATCTAACAACTCGGCCGAATGCTTTAAAATCTGCGAGGAGCTGGCCAATCCTGCTGCAGTCTCTACCGCTCCTGGCCCCCTCCAGGCCCTCTGCACCACCCTGGCTTCTCATTTCATCTCTAAAACCCAGGTCATCCGGTCCACCCTCTTGTCCTCTCCTCCTCCTCCCTCTATTCTTTTCTCTACCTCTGGCCCCCCTGTGGCCACCACTCCTCCCTCTTTCTCTTCCTTTCCTCTGTTCTCCCCTGACAAGGTTTCTAGGTAAGTCTGATCTATGAAAGTCTTTCCCTGTTCTTCCAAAACAATCAGGACCACATTGTCACCCTCGCTCCTGCCCTGAATGACTTCTGCAACTGCTCCTTTGCCACTGGAGCCTTCCCTTGCCGCCTGAAGCACTCTCTTGTGCACCCTCTTCTCAAGAAACCCCAGCCGACCCCTCCTGCCTGGCTAACTATCGCCCCATCTCCATCACTCTGTTCCTGGGCAAACTCCTGAAAAAGCTGGCCATCTCCCAGCTTAATCTTCACACTCAATCTGCTGGTTGTCTCCATGAGCATCAGTCCGGCTTCAGAGCAGCCAGAAGCAAGGAAACTGCTCTCCAGAACATCTGTGGGTCCTCAATACCTCCATTTCTCTCCGTAAATACCTTCCTACTTGAACTCTTCTCTCCTCCAACTCCCTCAGGGTCAGTCGCTTCTCCAAGCAACGAGTTGGTGGTAGATCTCTTTCTCCGGCTAGGGCCTCCCTCTGGAACAGCCTCCCTGCCTCTCTGAAACTTGAGAAGAACCATCTCCGGTTCCAGAACCACCTCAAGACCTTCCTCTTTGCTTCTGCCTTCTCTCTTCCTCTCCCTTGCTGATTTCCTTTCTGATACTGCACTGGTCACCTGGCTACCCTCTGATTTCGGTCCATTTCCCTGCCCACCCAGTTGCACACCCGCTCTGTCTCCCTGCAACCCTTGCACTTGGGTCTGTATCTGTAACCCTACAGTCCCCCTACCTGCACTTTTGGACACCTGCTGTCTGAACTTACCCTTGCACCTGTCACCCGCTGGCCGCACTTCTTGTTATTGTTTTGAACACATGTACAGCACTGCACCCTCCCCTTTCCCTTGGCACTTTCCCCCTCCCCCCTCCCCTGCACTTGCGCGATCTCAATGTCACTTGGCCTAGTAAAATCGTTGTCTCTGTCCTCCCTCTGTTCCCCCTTCCTTGCCTCGTCGTGCCGTGATACACTTGTGTATAGGCGCGGTACAAATGCCACATCATATCCGGAAAGGGTGCTGGTACGTTGCTTACGGTGCTGGCACCTTTATTTCAGCAAGGAGCTGGGGTTCAAGAGAAGAACTAAGGGATGTTAAAGTGGGTGCAAAGCAGACACGGAGAGGAAGAGCATTCTAGGGTTTTGGAGCAGGAAGTGCAAATGAGCGAAAGTAAGACTGTGGGAAGGCCAGAGAAACCAGCGAGAAGAACCGAAAAGTGTGGTTAGGGGTATAGGAAAATGTGAAAGAAGAGAAATAGGCAGGAGTAAGGCTATAGACGATTGAAAACTCTAGACAGGTGGCAAGAAAACTGGTAGAAAGCAATGGAAAGAGAAAGACCAATCGTAGAGTTCAAGGTAGACCAAAGCGGCGCAAGAGACCCTTCTGCACTCACACGTTCTGAACACCCGCAAGGCATAGTAGGTTTGTTCTCCCCTCCCCACTGTATTTGATATTTATGTTTTATGTATTGTATTTATTTCTAATCCCCTGTCCCCTCCCTGTTGCCATGTGGCCGCTTTGAAACAGTTTTTACTTCCTGTATAAGCGCCTAACAAGCGAACAATAAATAAATAAATAAAATAGGCAGGGAAGCCCGCAAGAGGGAAGGTACAGTAGTCGAGTCGTGAGAATGCCATAGTGAGGTGAGCATCTTACTAGCTGAAAATGTGAGGAAAGGAAGGATTCTGCAATTGTTATGGAAGAGTTGGCAACAACAAGAACAAACAAGATACGAAGAAACATAATGTAGGAATAAAGTGAGGAAGAAAAGTTGACACAAACATTTTGGAGGAGGCAAAAAAGGGTGAGAGAATCAGGATAGAAGAACATTGAAGAGGGAGCAGAGCAGGTATGGCAACAAGCAGCAAAGAGGGAACCTCAGTTTTAAAAAAGAATTAATATAAAGAGAATGGGTTTGCATCCAAGTCCTGACAGAACAGGCAGAGAGCGAAGAGAAAAGTTGAGCAGAAAAAGTCGAAAAAGAAAAACAAATGTGAGAATAATCACTGTAGATACGGCACTGGAAATCAAATAAGCTAATACTAGCAGAGAGGAACACTGTACCAAGGCAAAGGTAAGCGCCCAACGACCATGCTTGTGGAACCACTAATCGAAAGGGAGGGGAGTGAGAAAAATCACCAGCTCAAGAAACACTATGTGCGGCAAGAGGGATGAGAGGAAAACCAGGTCACAACAGTGCAAGATGCACCAGGAGAAGAGAGAGAAGGAGAAGGAATGAATTGCCCACTGTGTTGAAAGAAGCATAAAAAAAGAAGTTTGTTTAGAATGATAGATAAGGAAATTAGTGACATGCAAAAGAGAAGGTTTAGTGCAGTGAGTAGAACTAAAGCCTGATTGTACAGGAGGCAAGAAATTCAAGCTAGCACAAGCATTCATTCATTAATGTATTCATTGTGTCATTTGTTATAGTGCCTTTCACCATAATGATTGTCCCTACACGCTCATGCTTTGGTTGAATGCACTCAGAGGGATCGGAGTCCACAAATGTGGGAGAATTTGGGAGGTGCTATTATGAGTGTGTGCATTTCAGCCATTCAAGTTATGCGAGGGTGGCCAAGACCCTGCTAGTCACCCATGTGGCTATAGCGGATAGAAACTGAAAGTTGATTGAAGAAACTGGAGTATTGTGCTGGCCAACTCCATGGTGTAAGACACAAGAGTGGATGCCACACAGCTGTGCGCAGAGACAAACCTTTTCAAATTCCAACCAGAATTGAGAAGGCAACGTATAAAGCAAGTGACTTATTCTGAACCATTCAGGAGGTTACAGAATCACAGTCCACCAAGGACAGGCCATCTATCTCCGAACATTGCATAGACATACTCTCCTTCTTCAAATCCAAATTCCAAACAATCTGTAAGACTATTCTGAAAAAAAAGTGAGGTGTCTGCAGAAAGCCCCACTGGCTCTTCATGGATTCTGCCCTCCCTCTGGTGCTTTGCACATGCAACCCTGCTGGAAATTCTTCAGGAGCCAGCCAATCACAGCTCCCCGAGAAATAGCTAGAAACATTGACTGTGTCAGTCCTAAGGGCTGCATGGGCACTCTTGCCATGAAATCATGGCAGTGCTGAACAAGATATATTTCCTAGGACCCAAAACATACTGAGCAGGCCAACTGCTGCACCTTTGACCTCCCTTTCAACAGCCAGACTACATGGAATCCCTGTGCAGTTTCTGACCAACGCATCCCTGGTTGAAAGAGTTGCCTGTTGCAAACCCCCCACCTCGTTGCTGCTATTAACGCCGGGCCACTTCTGGCATACGCGACCTGGTTCAAAAGGACTTTTGGGGGCCCCTCCATAATACTGTTGCACTGCCTGCACCATCTAAATATACAGCAGCATGTTACAAGACCTGCTGCAGCTACATGGACCTCGAGACAGACCTAGCTAATCTGTCTCTCAAGTAAGGCTTGTGTATGTAAATTAACTACATACAGTGCTCTTTATAAGGACTTTTAATAACGTTTTAACGGACTATTTTTAGATTTTTTAATGCAGCTGCTTATGAATAATAGTTTTAGTGTACTATGTGTTACCCCCTTTTAATAGAAAAATAGAAAACTGCTGGTGTACTGGGACTGCTTCAATTTATTAATAGATAACATCCAACCCCTAAAATACCTTACACCAGAGGCATTGCTGAGGTGGGTTCTGGTGGGGCTGTAGACCCAAGTCGTTTGGTTGTAGCCTGGATAGAAGCTCGGGGTCTACAAACAAAAGGCTAGCTAGCCCTTGAGTCCAGACAGTCCCGACATTAGCATAGCCCCGGATCTTTTCCAGACCTAGCAACACCCCTTCCATACACCTTCATTCCTTTGTCCGCATTTCCTTGCGTCGTATATTTACCATGGGCATAATTTTAGGGGGGGACAGGGGTGTTTGTCCCCCCCAACTTTCATGGCACACCATTTTGTCCCCATTCATTTGGCTGGAGCACCTTTTCTTCAGATGTCATGTCCCCCCCAACATTTTCTGCAAAGTTACTCCACTGATATTTACTCTAACCTAGTGTTTATTTCTTGGGGTTTGGGAATTTGTATACCTAATGCCTTTCCTGACCCAGTCCTTTTTTGAGAGTGGCACCCCTGTGGTGATCCAGGAACTGAGGTCAGCGGGGGACGATGGAGACAGGTAAGAGGCAGGTTAAGTACTTATGAATTAGGAAAAGTGTATTACCAGGCCCGCCTCTACCCGTTTCTTGACAGGTGTCAGCAGATCCATCCCCCCACTACATTTTTTGGAGGTACTACTTGGATCTCCCTTTGGAGTACCTATTCCTACCCTACCCACTTTCCTGGTCATTCCTCTCCCATCATATCTGCCATTCAGGGGTTAGTTTAAATATAGCAAGAGTGTGTCTGTTTATTTTACATAAGTTCTTTTGTGCACATTTCGAGCATAGGGTTGGTTTGTATATATAAATAGATTCCTTGTGTTTTGCTTTTACCGGATTGTTCACCCACTGAACAGGCAGGCACCATTTTCATGGATTGGCGTCAGGTAGTCAGCTCGTCTGAGGGTTATGGGGTTAAGCCAGAACATTGCTTCATTAGAGGCGGCGTCATCTGAGGGCACATCCCTCCATCAGCTGCTAAAGTGGAGTCCCTAGGGTCCCTCGCTGGCAAAGTCAAGTGGCTGGCTAAAGTCCCTGGCCTAGCTGGGGCTAGTATACCATTCTGCTATCAGCCCCAAGACGTCGATCCTGAGACATTGTCCCTCAACATCCATGGGGTAGACCTGATTGTTGTCTATCCTCTTTGGGACTTCTCTACCTGGGCAGGGTTGCATGCTAGCCCCCCATCTGTTCCTAGCCCAAGCCCTGCCTTGCCCGGAACTGCACACAATGACATCACAGTGCCCATTGTAGGTACTGCCATGGCCACACCTGCAATCATCCCTAGTTCCTGTGTGCCTAGCATGTCTGCCAGTTCTACATCTGAGGATAGAGGCGGATGGTGGATGTGTGTAAGGTCATGTTGGAGGAGACCATTTCCACACCATCTGAGCATGGCTGCTATGTTCTCCTGAGAACCTTATCATGAGAGAAACCTATCCCTAGAGGTGATTACGAATATCAGATCTGGGCAGACAAGATCAATCAGATTAACCACAACTGGAGAGCTTCTGATCCGGAGAAACAGTGACTTGTCATTGTGAGTCTCTGAGATATTGTGATGAGAGCCATCCAGATGCTCCGTGACATGCATAAAGACTTCACTGCAGATGACATAATGGACACGCTGGATTGAGTCTTTGGAGCCACAGAATCAGAAGCTGAGTTAATGGGGAAATACTAGGCCTCCTGCCTTCAACCGGGTGAGAAGCTCTCAGAATATGTGGCCAGGACAGAGTTGATTTTTCAGATGACATTCCCGTGGAAACGGATTGAGCGAAATAGGTTGTACCTGGTCAGGCTGCAACAAGTCATACATGGAGCAAAGTTACTGCCTCTGATGCTTATGCAGCTGTGACTCCAGGAACTGACCCAGAAACCACCTTGCTTTCGGGAACTGGGCCGGGAGATGTGTACACTGAAAGGAGAGATGGGAGACACAGTATATAGACTACCTAGTCAGCTGGCATTTCCCTCAAGAGCCCCAAAGTATGACTTGATTCATCATGTGGATGGGTTGCATCAGACCATCCAGGCCATGCATCTGCAGAGGGTGCCGGCAAAGCCACAACCTCTAGTGACATCCTGTGAAAACAGAAAAAGAATATCGAGGCTGAGTAACCCAAAAGGAAATACACCGAACACGGGTTACAAAGGAACATACAAAGTACTTTATTCTATACTGAATCCAATTACAAAAACAGAGCAAAATCAGATAGCTATCGGCCCACAGTACAACACAACGAACTCCAGCGTGGTTCAGTGTGTTCAGTGAGAGACGCTGTACATTAGAATTCATTTGCTTTTTATACAATTAGTGGGCGCGATGCCCAGCCTCACTTCGGGTTAATATTCCTTTTAATATATCACCGAACTAGGGTTCGTTCCAAGTCTCAAATAACCGCATATAACTGGTTTGCCTTTAATACATGTATCAACAAGCGTATGCAATAGCTGTGTATTCTAAAGTTTTCCATGCAGACCTTCTTAAACATTAATACAATGTAGTTAAACAGATGTTCTTTGTTCAGTATTTGAATGCATTGTCTCAACATATGCTCGTGGATTAGTTTTCATTGCACGAGTAATCCTTCGACACATAGGTCAGTGAAGGACAAGGTCTCAGTTCATGACCTCAACAAGTGGCCTGCAGGCAAATTACACATTAGCTATGTACAGAGATCAAGACGGCCATGTTGTATTCTGCAATGACATCGTCCATCATTTCAGCTCACAGGGTGACTTTTACACAACGAATCCTAAAATGGCGGTTTGACCTAAAATGGCGGCCTACATGGATTTAAGGTCAGGACCTTCCAACACAGATTTATTTCGCAAGCGACTTTCGAGCAGCTTGGCGTAGGCCAATATTAAATATATTTATTACAATAGGAGGCACGATATACTTTCTATTTCGACAAACCCTCCTTTTGGCCTATGCCAAGTGCTAAAGACTACTTTGGATCTGCTTGCAAATAACTCCATGCATCATTGTCCATGCACCCTGAATCACTATCAGAAATATCTATTGCCATTAGGTCTTTTGCTAAAATATCCTTCAATACGTATTCTTTGGAAGTCTTATCTGGGGCGTATACCTTATGTCCTATCGAACCTATCGCTTGTGCGCAACATCCCCCTTGTATCGAACACATACCAGGCAGACACTGAATACAACAACAAAGAAACAACAGTATTCCCAAAATAATCAATAAGACCGAAAGCACCTTCCAACCCCAAGATCGCAAGAAATCCCAGAACCAAGCGCTCAGATCCCAGTTTCCCTCGGGAATATGCACTTCGGAACTAAGGACGTGCAGATTCTGTATTGCCTTGAAGATAGTTGGGGAGGAATCTGGTACGAAAACACAGCAAGCGGACCCCACTAATTTGCATACTCCACCACGCTCAGTTAGAATGACATCTAATGCCATTCGATTTTGAAGTGCTACTAATCTTATCGCCTTTTGTTCTAACGTCATATTATAGAGTATGTCTGTGGTCCAGTTGATGGTTCTCTCCAGTACTCTCGCTAGTTTTCTGATATCTTCTGAATTCGCTATCTGCCCCCAAAATGGCACAACTAATTTTGATATATCACCCAATACTTGTGCCGGGGTGTCACCATTCTCATCCCGCCGTGGACGAGCCTTCGAAACTTCTTTTGTACTAGCTATAAACACCCCAGGTAACAGGATCCCTAAATAACAGGTTCTCTGCCAATCCCTGGGCAACCATGGGAATGCTACATTACCACAGACAAAGTAGATAGGTTCGCCTACATACAAAGGTCTGTTCTCTCCAGACAAATTTGCAACGTTGGCACAACCTAAAAATGTTCCCATTGACTGAGTTCCATTCCTCTGTATGCAAAAAGAAACTGAATCGGGGCTATGATTAACAGTGTAAGAAGGAGGCATGGCATCCTTATTGCCTATCGGAGCCATTTTAAAGGAAACCAAAGATTGGAAAGGATGAGACAGTTTGTCAGAAGGCCTAATAGAAGCAACATTCGGTTTACTCCTATTTGCAAAAAGCAAGCATCCCAGGGGAGTCAAAACACGTTTCTCAAAAATATTCAAATTGGTGCCATCAAAGTTCCCTGAGATGCTATCATTCCATCGGCCAAAGAACAGTGCTCTAAGAGAAGCATAGCAGGCAGTTGTCAACGGTAAGGGATGAATATACCAACCTAGCCCCTTATCCCCGTGTTGTGGTAAATGTGAGCAGACCCAGCAGTTGGATTTATTAAAAATGGCATGTGTAGCATTCATGATAAATAGTAGAGTGTTATTATGGTACCTTTGTCTGTGCTGGGAATCCCGAGGGGATAAAGTGTGCAAATGTACAAAGGGAGTAGGAACAATGGGTGCACTTTCAGTAGGCAACAAAAGTTCTAAAGAGTGAGTTTCCTCAAGGTACTATAATCTTAAGGCAGCGACTATTAAAAAACCAAATATCATTACAAGAATACAACAATACATTTTCAGGGCCCAGGCATTTTGTCCATTGTCCCGGTTGGTCACCCCCTTATTTACAAGTCCCATACGAGCGGCGGCGGTAGCAGGCATTGTAGTCTTCGGATGGAAACCCCAATGTTCGTTGCTGGCGAACCCGGGTCGCGCGGCTTCTTAGTCCTTCCACAACCCTTAGCCAACAGAATCCCCTTTCTCAAATTTGGGCAAAAGCAAGCCCTCGATTACTTTTTTCCTTCTCCGAATGCACAGCCGAACCGTGCCGTAAGTCTATCTTCGTGGTCGCAAGTTGTATCGTACTTTTCCTGGTACCGGGATCAGGAAACAATATGTCGTCACTTCCTGCTGGAAGCAACGTGTCGGAGGCAAGTGAAGAGGCTGAATTTGAAACAGCCGTTTCCGGGTGCAAAATTTGCAGAGAGTGTGGAGACAAAATGGCAGCTTCCCCAAGCCTCCTTGGCTCAGAGATATTCTCCGACACACTCTCAGTGCTGCTTACTGCTTTGGGATCGTTGGTTGCAGTATCAGCTAGGGGTTCTGTTTCTTCTGTAGCGTGTGGCACAGGGCGAGGAAGTTTCTTGATGTGTGACGCGTGATAACAGTTCTTTCGTCTAGCTACCCGCGCCACTCTCTGGGTGACCAACAGGACCTGGAATGGCCCACGCCAGTGAGGCGCGAGGCAGGAGGTGCTCTCAAATGATTTGACGAGCACCCAACTCCTAGGTCGTATGCCGTGGCCCGGGCCCTCGTATCGTACAGGTAAAGCTTCTCATACCTGGTGGTAAATCAAATACAGGTTTTTAGTCAATTGGCTACAATAATCTGAAAGTGTTACATTTTCAACATTCTTTAAAGTTCGGCATTTTGGAAGATTCCAGATATTGGCAGGTCTCCCCATTACCACCTCAAATGGAGAGAGCCCAGTCTTAGTTTGAGGGGTTGTACGCATGGCTAGTAACACAATCGGTAAGGCGTCCAGCCATTTTAGTTTGGTGCCGGCACACTTCTTAGCGAGCTTGTTCTTGATGATACCGTTGTGTCTTTTACATAGGCATCTACAGTCTGCCTTGAAACATACATCTCCTTGAAGAGATCTGTGGCAGTTTGTCTAGCTATCTGAGCAGCGAAAGCATTCCTTTTTCCAATATCATCTACAATCTTTCGATGTGCTGCACATTTCATAACCGCTAACTGAGTAGGGAGCGCAAGCGCTAAGAGTAGTTGCACTATTAGGAAGCCATGTTGAATCTTGGTGCCATGCAAAGTTAGGAACCCTCTTTCTGACCAAAGTCTCCCAAAATTGTGAACCACCCCAAAGGCATACTGACTATCAGTATATATATTTACTGCAGGCCCTTCGGAGAGTTCACAAGCTTGGGTCAATGCTATAATCTCTGCGGCCTGCGCAGAATTATGCGTAATTCTCTTAGTTTCCACAACCGTGCTCAATGTAGTGATTGCATAAGCGGTTGTGGATGTACCATCCGGAAGTTTAAAGCAGGAGCCATCACAAAACAGCTCTCCTTGCGGATTATCCAAAGGAGTATTTTTCAAATCAATTCTGCCCTTTGTTTCTTTTTCGGTCGTATACAAACAATCATGTGACTCTTCATCACCGCAAGTAGTATCTTGCGGAAAAGGTAGGAGTTCAGCCGGATTAAGGACACAACACCTCTTAATTTGAATGTGAGGAGCAAACAAGATCAATTCATATCTTGTCAACCGTGCAGAAGTGAGGTGTTGCGTTTGAGTTCGGTTCAATAGAACATCTACAGAGTGAGGCACCATCAGGGTTAGATCATGGCCTAGGACCATTCCCTCACTCTGTTTTACAGACGCGGCAGCAGCATCGACAGCGCGCAAACATCTTGGCAAAGCGCATGCTACAGGATCAAGGGCGGAAGAATAGTAACCGCACGGCCTATTCTTCCCTCCATGTTCCTGCATTAATACAGCCAAAGCACATCCATCGCATTCATGCACAAACAATACAAAGGCCTTTTCATAGTTTGGTGTGCCCAAAACTGGTGCAGAGCATAATGGAGTCTTAAGCAAGTCAAACGACTGCTGGTGTACCGCGTTCCATGGCAATGGTGAAGAAATGCCCTTCTTTGTCAAAGCCACCATTGGTTTGATCACTAGTGAGAAATTCGGGATCCACAACCTACAGTAAGAAGCCATACCTATCAAGGCCCTAACTTCCTTCTGTATATTTGGGACAGACATGCCAGAAATGTGTTTTATTCTTTCAGGTCTCAATCTTCTTCCCTCCTTTGACAGGAGATAGCCTAAATAGGCGACCTCCTGACAACAATATTGAAATTTTTGAAGCAAAGCTTTGTGACCATGCTTAGCTAGATGGATAAGTAATAACACAGTGCCCTCCTTACATGCACTCTCAGAGTCAGCAGCTAGAAGCAAATCATCAACGTACTGAAGCAAAGTACAGGTAGAGGGCAATTTAAGGGTATCCAGTTGTTCTTTCAAAGCTCTACTATAAATACTAGGACTCTCTGTATACCCTTGAGGTGCACGAGTAAATGTAAACGAGGGTCCCCCTAAGGTGAAGGCGAACAAATATCTACTATCCTTGTGTATAGGAATACTAAAGAACGCATTCTTTAAGTCCACAACACTAAAGTAAGTAGGTGTAGCTGGAATCATGGTTAGGATTGTCGTTACATCAGGCACAATTGGAAATTGTGGTGCCACAACTTTATTAATGGCACGAAAATCAATTATAAAACGGAATGGAATTACATTATCGCCTTTCTTGTACACGGGTAAAATCGGACTATTACACAAACTTCCTGAAATTTCTTCAATCACACCGCGATGTACAAAATCGGAAACAATACATTTCAAAGCTTGTTCGCCCTCAACCGAAATCTTATACTGGGGTATGCGTGGCAGCTCAATTCCATGTTTCAAAACTATCTTAACAGGCTCGATCTGTAAAACACCGACATCATTGTCATCGACAGCCCACAAGCTCTCTGGTACATCAATGAATTCTGGAGGCAAAGGTCTGGAAAAAAATTGCGAGGCAGAAAATTGCTGTGGTGAAATCGTCAAGCGCACTCCATCAGAAGAACAATAAATCACTGCATTTAATTCGTTTAACAAATTCAACCCCAGCAAGTTCTCTCCGCAATCCGAAGTCAACAGAAAAGGACACTGGTCCGTAAAGGGACCCAAAGAAATAGGTACCGGCATAGAAACCAGACAAACAACTGGTGTACCGGAAAACCCTACAGAAACATTTGTTTGCCCTGACAGTGGAATGTTTGGAACCCGCGAATGATCAATGGAACACTTCTGTGCTCCAGTGTCTATCAAAAACTGATGTTTCCTATTTCCCACCACCATTTCAACGTAGGGACCTTTCTGATTCACGGGAATAGGTGTAGGTTCCAAACCCTGCTTCGGGCAATCCTAACGAAACAGAATATCATCAAAAGGAAGCTCTTCAGATAAATATGCAGCGGAAGGATGATCAAATATATTCCTAGTGTCCGCACTCGGAGTCTGATTGTTCTGTGAAAAAGGTTGTTGAGGGTCCTGTGTAAACTGACCTCTACCAGGGCCCCCTACGCCCGGGCGACCTCTGGATCGCCTACCCATATTACCAAATGTATTATTCGACCTTTGCTGAAGGACGGGGCATTGTGCTCGCCAATGACCCTCTCGACGACAATAAGCACACTGGTTAATATTCACTGGACCCAAGGGCACATTCCCCTGCGGGACATACTGACCTCTAACCTGAGAATTACCCCCTCTGGGGCCCCTAACAATTTGCTGCAATAGCACTTTAGTTTTTAAATTGCTTTTCCGTTTTTCAATCCTATCTTTTTCATTATTGACACGGTTCTCATAGTACTGAGCCATGTGCAGTACTTCTGATTGTGATTTCGCCTGCCAAGCGCTCTCAGATGACATAATCTGTGACTGGATGTCAGGCAGTAATCCACGTACAAATTTGTCCACAAATAATCTTTTCCCAGACTCTGTGCCTAAGTCTTGTCCACTGAAATCCGAGAATACCTGTTTGAACCGATTAAAGAACTCGGTAGCACCTTCAGACTTTCCTTGGACACAGGCCATAAGCTTGTCCCAAATAATTCTCTTTTCGGGAATTATGGTTTTTAATTTAGCAATGATTCTATCAGGCAGAGTTAATATCACCTGTTGCGGTCTTTCGCCAGCTGGCCTTTCCCCATCGAGTCTGGTTATATTCTCCCATGTATCTCCCAACCCGGGTACATCGTCAATAGTTCTAACTTGTTTCCATAAATCTACGGGCAGGAGTACAGGAAACAACAAATCAATGTCACCTAAGGTGAACACTGAGGATTGCAAAACGGATTCCATCTCTTTATAGAACCCTGTCGGATTTTTCCTAATATCGGGGATAGATTGCCTAATAGTATTCACTTCCTGTCTTGAGAACGGGACGTGAACAAACTGTGATACATAATGTGCAGGAATGTTCACAGCAACTATATTATTTACAGGATCGGCCTCAAACTCAACCTTCGGGACAAATGTCGGAGGAACCTCTCTCATAGGCAACTGAGAAATAGGCGACTCCGAACGCTTACTAAGCAACAAAGCCAAGTCGAGCGCTAAAGCAGTCGAAGAAGTGTCAAGTGAAAAAGCTCTCTTATAAATGCTCAATAACTCTGTGGGACAACTAATCTTCCTTTTTACACACTCATCCTGCAGGTACTCTACCATTACCTGTATCACTTCCCTCTGCATTTCCAACGTATATTGACTATGTGTGTCATATACCTCAACTGGAGTTATCGATATGTCTGAAATCCATCTAATCGCGTCTTTCTTACAAATTCGCATTTCTCTGATATCGCTTTACGACACGGAAGGAACCGTTTCTGTACATACATATTCTCCTCTTCATCATCCTCATTCTGTAACTTTTCTAACTCCTTTCTATACCCAAATAACCTCTTGACATGCTCATTTACCTTCTCCACAGTGTCTCTGGAAAGTGCTAGAGTATTTAGATCCCTTAACCCCTGCGGAACATCCACATGTTTTAATCTTCCCCACATTATACATAACTGAATCCCTAAACCTTCAATCAAAAAACATTTTTCTCAGGAAAATTATCCGTATTACAAAGTGTGGCAAAAACACTAGCTTGATCATCCTTCTCCATACAATGCTTAGCCCATGAAATTAACTCACGTTTCTTCTCCGGCGGTACAGTATTGCGAGTGACAACTTTTGTTCCCGTACCTCGATCGATTACAAGCGGCTCAGGACCACTTGGAAGAGAGGGAGCAGGCAAATTCGATGGAGGTACTATAACTGGTGTGATAAAAAGAGGCGGAGGAGCAGGTGGATGGACAAAAACCGGAGGAGTAGGAACAACAGGTTGAGCAGGGAGAGCAGGAATAACAGCAGGAAGAGGTACAGCAGTGGGAAGAGGAGCATACAGAGGTGGCGCAGAGGCACCAGACCTTCGTTCATTTAATATTTTGTCAATAAACTCATCAGAAATATGAAGATCTTTAGGAGGATAGATTTTCTGAGTTCCAAGTGAGAAAGCCCTAGCCATATTTTTAGTCGCCTCAGACTGTTTGTTTTGGTCACATAACAATGCTTTTTCAGCGTTCATTTTATGACGACGTGCATGTTTCTCTCTACCTTTAAGTTGTTGCAACGCTTCTTTTTTCCAATTCTGCAAAACATCAAATGCTGCAAGTCTAGCCTTTTTCTTTAACAAGACTGACTCCAAATATTCAATGCGAGGGATCTCAAAACTACCATTGATTGGCCACTGAAGTTCGGAGGCATGTCTAGTTTGTCTGTGCCAAATATCATTAAATACTATACCTACAATGCCGTACTTACAGTACATAGAACATGCCGGCAACCCCTCCTGTGGTGCGGGACGGCTAAATTCCAACGATTGTCTATCACTGCGGAATAATGCCCTAAAGCAGGTACACAATTTCCCAGGCATATCTCAAATTCTTGGTGTTACCTGGTCAACAATTGTGTCTGCAGATACAATGCGCCAACATTCAAATTGTGAGGGTTAAATTAAGAATCGGGTCACGACTCACCTGACCAAACCTAAGGAGGACCGATCGGTACTTCTGAGAATCTTCCTTAACTAATCATACCTCGTGTATGGTGATTTCGGCAAATCTGCCCGCCTCGATAAGTGGACCCTCGTCAAGATGCCATCTCAGACCACAAGCTAATCGTACAGGGATCAGGTCGTGCAGCGCTGCTGACGTGTCGCGTCTCATCCAAGGGCCCCTTTATGTCACACCGTCTGATCCCGGACCGATAGCATGTGTCAACCTTCAACAATCCGGCATCAATCTTGAGGGTCCCTATTCGGGCGCCAACTGTGAAAACAGAAAAAAAATATCGAAGCAGAGTACCCCAAAAGGAAATACACCGAACACGGGTTACAAAGGAACATACAAAGTACTTTATTCTATGCTGAATCCAATTACAAAAACAGAGCAAAATCAGATAGCTACCGGCCCTCAGTACAACACAACGAACTCCAGCATGGTTCAGTGTGTTCAGTGAGAGACGCTGTACATTAGAATGCATTCGCTTCTTATACATTTAGTGGGCGCGATGCCCAACCCCACTTCGGGTTAATATTCCTTTTAATATATCACCGATCTAGGGTTCGTGCCAAGTCTCAAATAATCACATATAACTGGTTTGCCTTTAATACATGTATCAACAAGCGTATGCAATAGCTGTGTATTCTAAAGTTTTCCATGCAGGCCTTCTTAAACATTAATACAATGTAGTTAAACAGATGTTCTTTGTTCAGTATTTGAATACATTGTCTCAACATATGCTCCTGGATTTGTTTTCATTGCATGAGTAATCTTCGACACATAGGTCAGTGAAGGACAAGGTCTCAGTTCATGACCTCAACAAGTGGCCTGCAGGCAAATTACACATTAGCTATGTACAGAGGTCAAGACGACCATGTTGTATTCTGCAATGACATTGTCCACCATTTTAGCTCACAGGGTGACTTTTACACAACAAATCCTAAAATGGCGGTTTGACCTAAAATGGTGGCCTACATGGATTTAAGGTCAGGACCTTGCAACACAGATTTCTTTCGCAAGCGACTTTCGTTCAGCTTGGCGTATGCCAATATTAAATATATTTATTACAATAGGAGGCACAATATACTTTCTATTTCGAAAATCCAGGCCACCTGTGATCAGAAGTGGCTCTGCACCGTCTTTTCTGTACCACCATCCCAGGAGTGGGAACATTAACTCTTCCAGCACACTCAAGGGAGACGTCTGCACCCAAGAGTTCCGAAAGCGAATCACACCATTCCAGCCCTGGCAGTTCCACAACAGTTGTGGGCAGGAGTTCCACACTTTCTGTGGGTGCAGGAAACCACCAGATTACATCAAAGTTGCGGAATGGTTTCAAGCCTTGAACATGTCAGCACACACAATGATGGAAAATGCCAGTGAGGACCAGAAAGAGGAGCACCTGAATCCTAAAGAGTACTAAGCTCCAACCATGTACAAATAAAGAACATCAGGTCTGTCCCACAAGTCGAGCACAAGACTGCAGTGACCCCTCTGGTGGGCAAGTTATCTGGGAACCAGAATTCATCCACCCAAGAGGAAAAGATTACCTGTAGATTCTCTACCAGTAAGCACAGCACCTGAACATTTTAGGGAGTACCCGAAGGGCTCTTACGACCACTAGCCACTATGATGGTTCCCATCGCTGAACAGCAGGCACAAGCGCTACTCGATAACAACTCACCAGTGACCATTGCATACGAGCCGTTCTACAATAAACAACTGGAGCATATCCCATTGGAATCCTTGGCTGGATTGAACTTTCTCAGTGTGGGAGACAACCTCTGAAAATATCTGAGATAAATCCTGGTCAGACAGCAGCTTCCATGCAGTGTAGCTGGAATCAACAGCCCTATCTACAACCTGGCTCTGGTCTGCAGTGGTTGAAGTGAAGAATCTGCAGTGCTGCATTGATATGAGGCAATTCTTAAATATTTGATGCACTGGCTGCCCTGTGTCCGGGGATTTCTCCACCATGTTTTGCCAGCACGTTGTCCATGCACCCCATGTGCCAGCAGGTGAACCTGGACGAAGAGATCCATTCCAGAGCTCCACCAGATGGACCCGTTGGATATGTTTGTATCACGTTTTTAGGGCAGATCACTATCCCGGCATACACCACCAGGATGGTTCCTGGAAGAGTGCTCAGACTCAGTGGGGAGCACCACCCAAAACATCTGTTGATGGAGGTGCCAGAGTGTGGGGAGCTCTCAGGGGGTTTATTGGTAATGCAGACCCTGGTAACAATATGTGGTACGAACCTGAATAGCATCAAGGTACCGGTCATAATTGTGACCAATCAGACCATTTGCTCACCAGGATTCACCACCATAAAAATATTTCAGCTAACTGCCACCAGCCCAACTAGAGGATAAAGGAGCATCTAATGGAACAGCTTGCTCTCTGCACCATGGCTTTTTCCACCAGCTCCTGATACATAGGCATGGCCCTTAAAGTGGAACGCTGGACTTTTTGCAGCCTGACCAGGTTCAACCTGTTTCGCTCAATCCCCTTCCACTGGAAAGTCAGCTGAAAAATCAACTCTGTCCTGGCCACATATTCTGAGAGCCTCTGAATTTGCAATGGATTGAGCCTCTCGTGAGCTACAAGACACCCCTCAGGGAGCGCTTGCTATGCCTGGCCCTAGGAGACGTGAAGATGTATGCAGCCGCCCGGGTGATCTTCTATCGGCAGGGATCATCAAGAAATCCAGGAACACCTACACCCCTCCCATATTCATTGCCCGGAAGAACAGGGATGTCTGGATGTGCATCAACTATAGTCGGCTTAACACCGGTACTGTTCCGGACAAATACACCACTTCCTACCTCACAGGGAGTAAATGGTTTTTGGTCCTGGACTTGTGCAGTGGCTGTTATCAAATACTAATGCATCTGGCAGAACGTGAGAAGACGGCCTTAATCTCAAAACAGCCTTAATCTCAAAATGGCCTCTTGTATTCTACCTGTTCATCCAGATGCTACAGGGGATTTCTGATGGGCCAGTGCTGTTCCAGCACCTGATCGAGATAACAGTCAGTAATTTGATACTTCTGGAGTTGCTGGTTTACCTAAAGGACATCATTCGTTCAGCAGGGCCCTGCAGGAATACAATAGGAGACTCTCTAGTTGCTGGATTGCCTATGGGAGCAATGGCTAATGGTCAATGTGGACAAGCGCCATTTTTGCCAGACGAGCGCCAAGTACATTGGAAAAATCCTCCTCATAGGATGGTATTGCAGTGCAGATGACCAAGATGGACACCATCCTCACCTGGCCATAACCTCAGACCCTGAAGGAGTTGCAGAGTTTTCTGGGATTCTGCAACTATTCGAGAACTGATCAATATGCACTCCTAATTTTTATACAAGAATCTGTTTAGAGATGTTGTCTTTAAGAATTATTGTTTTTAAGGTGCAGAGGAGATAAAAAGCAACCGTGGCATATGGGTTGCAACAATGTACAAAATAGAAAAAGTTCCCTAATGTGGGAACTCCCATCCTCTGCACTCTATGGGTGGCCCTGTGAGGAGTCCTTGTATGTTAGATTTTTAATTAAATCCTTTATGTGATAGTTTAATTTGTACTGGACTGTAGGTAATTTACTTAATGACATATATAAGTACATATATCAAAAACACAGTGACAAAGTTCGTTTTTTTTAGAAAAAATCCATTGGTTTATTACAAGCCCAACGCGTTTCGTGACGCCTGGCTAAACGTCTGGCTCAGAGGGAGCTATACTGGATCCATAAACTTGACTCACTGGCCCCACTCGGGCTTAATGAGGATTTTTATATGGGTCCCTTCTTATAAAATTATGGTCAGGCAAATACACAGTAACAAGATGTGTGATGTTTATTTTATTTTGTATATGCCATAAGCTGTGTTCGATTTTTATAAAATATGCCATGAGCTGTGTTCGATTTTTACAAAATGTGACCTACCAGAATGTGAGTTCAATATGAGACAGAAATATAAGCTCAACTTATTGATGGTATCTTTAGAAATGACCGCTAACTTGTATTCACATCTCCTGATTTTTATACTCTAAGATTTCTTGACCAAATCATGTTACTTCATCAGTTCATCCTTCATCTACATGTAACTACCTTGTACTTCCTTCTCTGGAATTTTTTCATTTAAGAATCTTTTTATCCCATTTGGCTGGCTAGAATTATGTATGTCCCATCACATTTTCCCATCTTCATGTCATTACATATATACCCTTCCTAAATTATATCTATCTTTATTACTTAGGTATCCACTCGCTTACCTTCACTCCAGCGCTTCTACATCTAAGCTTTTCTTTTTTTCTAAATTTACCTCGCTCTCATGAATGCCCTTGATTATTATAAGGCCCACTGCCTTAGGGACGCATAACATTTGAAATACTTATTTCATTCGATCGTACAATTAGCACCATGTGCATGCACGCGATGACATCACGATGTTTACAATGTGACGTCACACGTCTAATGACGCACATACGCCTGACGTCGGGCGGCCATTTCTGAGAGTATTTAAGGACCGCTAGCACCGGTAAACGGTAGCGAGTCCGGGGTGAAGATCACGCTCCTTATTATCTTTCAGACGACCTCGAATGTAAGTACTCGAAGGGATTCTCTCTCTCCTTGTAGTCTTTCAATATCTATCAGCTTACTTAGAACACTCTGCAACTCTTCCAGATTATTCTGTAAAAGGCCCCTCCATGGGCTTTGTTGATTGCTTCTACATGACAAGTTGGAGTGAATCATTACTCAACCTTCCTTAGCATCTACTGAAATTAGGTGGAAAGTTAACTTTTTTTCTACCGTTTTGTAATTTGACTTAGATTTTCTTACTCTTGACTTATCCTACACTATCTCCACCTTTCTCTTGTTAATAACCTAGGGACTGAGGTTACACTACCAGCAAAGGAAACTGATAGCTTTCCCCGTATGAAGGACAGCAAACAAGGGAACCTTTTTCCTTAGGTAATTTGCTTACACAACATGTCAATATATCAATCATTGATGAAAATGTGATTATTATCGATTATTACCGAATGATCTGTTTTATGTTCAGACCTTAAAACATTGAAATGAAATGATATATGTAATATCTGAAGAAGCTTCTTTCTTTTCCAATTGGAACTAAAATGCATGTACTTTGATATTATGTCTTTCAGAAAAATTATGCTAATTGCCCCTGAAGAAGTGATTTCATCACGAAACGCATTGGGCTTGTAATAAACCAATGGATTTTTTCTAAAAAAACCTAACTTTGTCACTGTGTTTTTGATACATGTACTTATCTATGTCATTAAGTAAATTACCTACAGTCCAGTACAAATTAAACTATCACATAAAGGATTTAATTAAAAACCTAACATACAAGGACCCCTCACAGAGCCACCCATAGAGTGCAGAGGACGGGAGTTCCCACATTAGGGAACTTTTTCTATTCTGTAACTATTACCAGAGGTTCCTCGCAGGATATGCTAACATCGCTTGACCACTTGTGGATGTCAGCAAAGGTTACCCGCCTACCCAGAGGAGCCGTAGGACTACCATCAGCTCTGCAGACTATTTGGAAAATCTTTGGGAGCCAATTAGTGAGGGTGGACTGATGGAGTCCAGTGGGCCTTTGTGGAGCTCAAGCAAACCCTCACCATAGCACAAGACCTTGCCCACGTGGATCCTCATTTGCCATACATCTTGCACATGGGCATGGGTTTGGTGGGATTGGGGGCTGTCTTTTACAAGGAGGCTAGTGTTACAATGATACAAGCTGCTTTTGGCAGTCGAAGCATGTGTGAGGCAGAAAAGAACTACTCAGTTGGATAGTTGAAATTTCTGGCATTGAATTAGGCTGGTACAGAGAAGAACCCCCTGACATATGTGTTGAAGTCGGAGAAGTCTGAGAAGCAGGATGATGTCAGTCACGGATGGCTCACTGCATCGTTCACATGCAACTTCAACCTACAATACCAACCTGGGCAAACTAGCATCGATGCTGATGCCCTTCCTCTGCGGCCTCATGCTCTGCTCGATGTTACAGCTGTATCCACCTCATGGAAGGCATTGTCTTCAGCATGCGTCAGAGCTATCTACCAGACTATGAGTGAGCAGAAGCCAGACAGAGCTGTGGGTGTGGACTGCAACAGCACCAGCCTGGAGGTATCCGAGCTACTGCGTTTGATCCAAGATGAGATCTGTTTGTATCGTCTAGCAGATCTTGGCATCACTTCGTTCCTGAAAACCAAGAACACAGGAGCATATGTGCCCAGAGATGTCTGTCCAAACCCAGAGCAGGCTGCAATGCTGAGGGAGGGGAAGAAACTTGTGCAGAAAGGTGGAGTCTTGTGTAATGAAAGCAAAGGTGGTGACCGAGTGTTACTTTACCTGGTGGACCAACCACAGCGATTTTGCCGAGCTGTATTGTATGCACTCCAGAACCAGCACAGACATCTCAGCAGTGATACAATATTTCAGTTGGTCCGCTCAAGGTTTTTCTGACCCAGACTATCTGCCAACTTAGAATATTACTGCCAGCACTGCGCCAGGTGTGTCACCAGGAAGACCATGGCTCATCATACAGCATATCTAAATAACCTGTAAAGCTCCAGGCCCATGGATCTCATATGCATCAACTTCAACAAATTATAGATGGATCGACGAGTTGTGCAGAACATCTGGTGGTGACAGATCACTTTACTCAGTATGCTCAGGGATTCCCACCAAAGATCAGCGTACCACCACAGTTGCCCCGTTCTGTGGGAAAAGTACTTTGTGCACTACGGTTGGCTGGCCAGGATTCATTCTGACAAGGGATCAGACTTTGAATCGACATTCCTTAAGCAGATACTGGAGGTGGTAGACATCACACTTACGACTCTGTACCACTCTCAGGAGGATTCCCAAGTGGAGAGATTCAATTGCACTCTCTTAGCAATGCTGGGCACCCCAAGGCCGGAGGCAAACAGCAGGTGGAGTCATGCTTAGAACTGTACGAAGAAGGACGCTACCATGTTTACGATGTATTACATGATGTTCAGAAGAGACACCTGCTGTCTGTAGAGCTGCATTTTGAAGTGTCTGCAGATGGAACATGCAGCGAGAACTACATCAGCTATGTGAAACAGCATTTTTATTTACAGTAAAATTCTTCAAAACCAATCAGAGTCTCACTTGAAATTACACTGTTCAGTAATTCTCGGATGTAAGGGGTTCCCAAACACTCCTTCTTTCTGTGGCTCAGGTCCCTCCTCTCAGTGTTGGTCTTAATGGTTTGCTGCAACCTTCCTCTCTCATTCACTGAAGTCTCTCCTCTTTATTTTGGGCATAAAGGTTTCCTGGACCCTCTTCTCTGTGGTTAGTATCTACTTTGGAGTGCTCTGGTAGATGATCCTAGGTTTCTCTTAACAACTGTTAATATAAGGTGAATTTATTGACAAGACTCAGACAAAAAGGGGCCAGTTTATCTATCACTGCCCAGGGAACTAGAGAAGGGCCTTGTCACCTCTCTCTCCTAATCTTTAAGCTTCCAAGAGCTTATCTACACTGGTTCTATTCCTTTCCCTCCTCAATTCTCTACCATGTGCATATTCTCCTCCCACTGTGGGTCCAACCCTGTCAGATTGGTGGCTTCCCCTAAGCCTTGCCTTGAGCTTAACTAGACTCTTTGAACCTTTCTTTGCATCTATTCGCTCCAACTGTTCTTACCACCTCTTCCTGATGTTCGCAAGCCTACTGTTTATCTCATTCTAGCACCTCCTCCTAATCTACTTCAACCCCCTCCTCCTCATTTTCACCGCCCTTCTCATTATCTCCTCCTGCACATCCTTCTCCCCCTTTGTCCTCCATTTTCCTTTCCAAACTCTAAGACCTCCACCCATAATCGCTGACTCCCTCCATTCTTCTCACAACAGCCTTGTAATTCCTTCCCCTGGCTCACACTCCTTGTGAGCATTTGCACCTGTGCTGGCAAATTGGTGAGATACGAAGATAGGTTGGGGTTAATAGGTTTAGCTCAACACACTAATGAACTGATAGGATGGACCAAGTCTTTAAGGCTTGCCATCTTGTGCTCTATACATCTTTGCTATGGTGTGCAGGGAGCGGTGAGATCTCTGGTATGCTGTTTTGTTGAGGTTGTTATACAAAAATGTTAATAAATGCAAAGGCTAATGTTTTAACATCTGCTTTGCCTGTCTTTTTTTCCATTCGTGGAGCGATTGATGGCAGAAAACCTTGTAGTGGTCCATGGCCCCACGTGTACTTGCTGCACAAGCTGCACAGATGATTTCTGAGTGCTCCTGATGCCCACTTAGGACTGTAAGTGTGGTTGCACAGGAATTTACAAAGATCCCTGATGTCTGAGTAGGCTCTGTTGTGGGACAGTATTTTTCCTGCAATTTCACTAGCGTGGTGCTTTGTGAAAATTGATATTGATATTGAAATTTTATTTGCATCGCGCTCGCACACAAGTGTTTCAGAGTGCGGTGAGGCAATGGAGGGGAGCAAGGGAGAACAAAAACAACGATCATACTAGACCCAGTGACATTGAGAACGCGCAAGTGCATGGGAATGCACATGAGGGAATGCTTGGTACGAGGGTTGTTGGGAAGGGGTTGGTGGAAGACCTTTCTTGAGCCAATAGTTCTTGAAAGGCCAGCATTATTATGGCAGTCTCTCTGACAGTCACAACCCCAAGAAAGGTCTAAGTGAGTGTGACCATGGATCCTCCCAACTTTACCACCAGGCTCTTCCTCCATTGGCTAGAATGTAGAGATACCATACTTCCTTGGTCACCCCACTAGATGGCCCTAGGATCGGGCAGGGAACTTTGCCTCACTTATTTCCCCTCTCATTATTATTATACTGATGTTTCTCGTTCATCAACTCTCAGCATTTTTCCACTCTGTCTCTACTACTATTTTTCTCAAAGGCTCCCTTGATCACTGTGTAACACTAGTTGCGCGCGCCGCGCACGCACGCATGCACGCACGCACACACACACACACACACTTTCCCCTCCATTCCCACTCTCGCATTTCACCTATTCCACCACTCCACACTCTCACCATTTCCTATTTTCATCTGTCACTATTTCTCCTCATCATGATTATTTAACACAATCCCCGCATGACTTTTTCTTTCATATAAGTCTTCCATTCACTCGATTGATCTCATCACTCGATTCGCTCACCTCAAGATTTCTCCCCCTTATTTCATTATGACACCCAACTGTCCCAATATTGCATTTCCATCCTCTCCCACTGTGTTACCAACATTTTATCCTGGCTCCATGTCTAACAGTCAACATCCATTTAAGAATTGACCTTATATGGACTACTAAAGGTCAACTACCCTCAATTTTCTGTTATTGCAATTGAATTAGTGTACAAGTCGAGTTTCAAAAGCCCACTGCTTTGAATGATTGCCCCTTTAATAAACATGTTTTTGTTTTTTGGCGGGAATTGTCCCCTTCCCCGTCCCATTTTCTCTACTTGATGTCATCACAAACTCCATTACGTAAGCACGTTTGCTTTCTGTTTCCCTAATACTTCCCTTTTCCCTTTGTGTGTCAGTTTTATTAGCTCATCTGTCTTGACTGAATGTCGGCGTTTAAACTTGGTACTTGTTCGCCCCTCTGCTTCTCTCCACTGCTTCACTTCTCCCTTTCGCACACTAATTCCCCGATTCTGCCTCTCACTTCTTTCTCCCACTGCCACTGCCTCGCGGTTGGGCTTATTTTCTCTCCCCGCCCCTCCTCCCATTTCTCTGCCTCTTGCAGCCTCTCTCACTCTTTATCTCGCCCTCTCCCCGCCCACCCCCCCCTTCTCTCCTGTCTTTGTGTGTACATAAACATATCTAATTCGCACTTATGAATTAGCAGTGCTTGGCCCCAGGGGCCTAGGACGAGGAAGATGCGAGAACTCTAATGAGTTGTGTGAGTTATTGAAGGGATCCCAGCAGTGAGGTAATTACCAGGGAAACTCAACCACGGGCGGGTGCGCGGAGGGCCAAGTAACGACACCCACACATCTCCGGGGGCTGCCCCCCTCTCACAGAATCACAGACAGGACACCGTGGCACGGCGGCAGAGAAGGGTGAGGCACCAGAGACAGCATGCAGCACTATAGGAAAAAGACAGCACCGCAGACACGATGCATTTCCCGAGACAATACTCCAGACAAAATCGAGCAAATTATATTCGGTACAGCAGAGCAGACGAGACACAACACCGTGGAGAAGGCAAACCATGCCAGAGCCGACATACAGCCCCAGAGACAGGACACAGCAAAGCACATATCGTACAAAAGCACAGGAAAGATACAGCACCAGAGCCACACAACACCACAGAAAACACACACAGAAACACAGGTACAATTAGGGTCGTTGAGGGGGGTCCCAGCTATAAGGACAACGTGTAGCTTGAGCAGCCCACCCCAAATGCCATCTGGGTAGTGATTCACAAACAGCATTTGGAGAGAGGCTGGCAGTGACCAGAGTCTCACTCCGTTTTCTTGCCAGAGGAGGGTGCTATAGTCCCCTAGCAGTCACTCGCCAGATTTCAGCTGCACTGGCAGGCTGTCGCTGTGAGAGCTGGGGAGAGACTGTTTGCACCAGATGTGACATCACCGATGAGCAATAATGTCCATAACCCTTTTTTGCTCGGATTTGCCATAAGAATTTTATTCCACAGTGTAGTGTCTGGGGTGGATGTCCCTCGCGCAAGCACCTCGCTGCGCAAATGATAATATGGACACCTGGAACTCTTGAACATACGTCTTCTTTATTTCTAACATCCGGCTCCAACTTCTGGTCCACCGCCCTCCCACGTCACTTCCCTCCTTGCCTCCTGCCTTCCTTGACCTGGAACAACAGAGTCAACGTGACATCCCCCCCATTTAAACAGTCACCCAACGGGGTGATAAATCATACAGGAACATGGTTCGCTATGCCATCTCCTCAATGAGGCGGCAAGGCTTATACCTGGCCTTCTGGGGTCGAGAGTTAAAACGTTCACTAGAACCGCTGCCACCAAAACCTTCGACATGATCCCCTTGACCGGATGCTGCAGAATCCTCATGGTCCCCTTGATAGGGATAGTCTGAGAGGTAGTCAATGGGTATCCCTACTCTGCCATTTACCCTCTGGGCTCCAGACAGGGGAATTTTCTTGAAATTAGAAGAATTCTGAGTGGTTGCACCATTGTCTCCTTGGGCTGTGACCATTGAGCCCTTTTTCTCCATAACAATCAGGGGTTCCTCATGAAACATTGCCGTATGTTTGTGCGTTTGAGGTTGCCTTACAGCAACAACATCTCCAACCTCTAGGTGAGGGCCTTGCCACTTCCGTCGCTCGTCGGCATATGCTTTCATGCGATCCTTAGCAGCTAGATCCCGTTCTCTCATTTCAGTGTCTATATTCGACGGTCTTCGGGCAGGGTGGCTTGTGGAAGTATCGTCCGGATGTCTCTTCCAAACATGACTTCTGCAGGAGTCTTCCCCGTGGAGCTGTGGGGTGTACTTCGGTAGTCCCTCAACAATTGGTGGAGTACTTGCTCATATGGCTGACCTGTGAGCATGGCTACCTGCAATGCTCTTTTCAAGTTGGCCATGAACTGTTCAATAATGCCATTGGAGATGACCTTCTGGTGGTGGAACCCCATGGTGGAACCCCATGTATTCACTGAATTATGCAAAGCTGTGTCCGTTGAACGGAGGGCCATTGTCTGTCTTCACTGTCTGAGGGACCCTCTATACGTAAAGATACGATCCAGGACTCGTATGACGTGGTGGGCTGCAGTCGAGGATATGACTTGAGCTTCGGGATACCTGGAGTATTCATCCATGACAGCTAGTACATATCTCCTCCCTCCTATTGGGTCAAAGAAGTTGGCCGGCAGGGCTTCCCATATGCCTCCAGGCAGTTCTGACATTTTCAATGGTTCGGGATGGCGATTCGGTGTAATGAGGCAGCACGTGGGGCACAGTCTTAGAACTTGTTCCACCATGGAGTCCGGCTGTGGAAACCACACCTTCTGGCACAGCATGCACTTCGTGGAGACCACGCCTCAGTGGCCTTCATGTGCAAGCTCGATCACCTTCCATTTTAAAGAAGTCGGGATCACTACCTTGTGACTTTTCAGCAAGAGATGGTCCTCAGAGAGAGCCAATTCCTCTTTCACCTGTAGCAACTGATCCACCTCCACCCTTACCTCCTCTGTTGCTGAACGACCACCTTCTTTGGCCCTTCTCCATTGGCCTGACATAAGCCCTTCACATATGATTTGGCAGGCCTGGTCCGCTTCCACTTCTTGGGCTATCTGTGCTATCTGTTCAGGCTCGATCCCTTCTGGCACTGCTTGTTGAATTAGGTACCTAAGGTACCGGTCTGCCACTGATGGTTCAGGGATACACTCTGTCCTTGGATGTCGTGACAAAAAGTCAGCAGGGATTTTTTCCTTCCCTGGTCTATGGAGGATTTCAAATGCATAGTCCTGCAGTCGCAGCCCCCATCTCGCGATGCAGGGTGGCATCTTGGCTTGTAGGTTGCCATATAAGAACAGGAGTGCTTGGTGGTCTGTCACTACGCCAAACAGCTTGCCGTACAGAAAGAGGTGAAAGTGTTCACATGCCCAGACCACTGCTAGGCTCTCCTTTTCTGCCTGGGATTACGCCTTTCAGTGGTTGACAGGCTCCGGCTTGCATATGCGACAATGTATGTCTGCGATGGGTCTTTTGGGTCTATTTGGGCCAAGATGGCACCTAACCCGATGAGACTGGCGTCAACCGTTCTCTGCTTTTGCAACCCTTTCTCGAATCATCTCGAAAGAGCGTTGGCACCTCTCTGCATTTTGTTTGGTCAGCGCTCTCAGGGGGCTCACTGACCATAGCAAAGTCTTTAATGTACCTTGAGCAGTAACTAGCAAGGCCCAGAAACGACCTCAGTTCTGATAAGTTGCTTGGGGGCGACGTTTCATTCAGTGCAGAGATCTTATCAGGATCGGGTGTCATACCATTTTCAGAAAATACATGGTCAAAGAAACGTAATGTGCCTTTCCTGAACTTGTGATTTTCCACATCTGTCCCGAACATCAGGATGTCGTCACTATAGTTTATGCAGTTTTGGATGTGCTTTATCACATTGTGGACCTCAGACTGAAATATTTCTGCAGCCGATGAGACTCCAAATCTAAATCTCTTATATCGGTATAGCCCCAGGTGGGTGACCAACGCCGTGATGTTCCTGCTCTCGGGGCTTAGTACCAATTGATGGTGCCCTTTTTTCAAGTCCAATTTTGTGAAAACTTTGGCCCCGTTCAGTAGATGGATCATATTGGTAATGCGCAGTGCCATGTGTCTACCTCTATGTATGGCTAGGTTGGGACTCCTCATGTCAACACACAGCCTGATTGCATCAGAGCCTTTCTTAGGCACTGGAACAATAGGCGACACCCATGTGGTGGGACCTGTGGCTGGCTGTATAATGTCCTGTTCCAGCAGCTTGTGGAGATCGTCTTCCACCTTCTTTTGAATATGCACCGGTATGCCCCTTTAATGTTGTGCTATAGGGCGCACTGTCTCATCTATGTGTAGTTTCACTTGCCTGTTTCGCTTTTTTCCAATTCCCTTGAACAGGTTGGGTACAGATCTTGGATCATAGCTACAGGGTTGATGTATTTGTGTATCATGATTTTATACATTACATGTTTTCGACCAATCTCGGTGGCTGCCTTGAAACTAAGTACGAAGCTACTCTCACATTCTGTCGTCAACACGTGTATTTGCACTCTTTTCTCTTGTCCCTTGTAACAGCATGATCCCTCGAATTGTCCTAGACACTTGAGGGGTGTCTTGGCACCATAAGCGTAAATGTCTACTGTAGCGGGGACCAATTTTGGGGACTGTGGTAGCTCTTTGAAGACTTTCTCACTGATTACGTTTACTGTAGCCCCAGTGTCAATGAGAAATTCTGTTGGTCTTTCATTGAATTTTATTATCAGTGTCGGACTATGTTCGGTGGCTACCGGGTTACCCAGTGCATAGACATATGCTTTTTTTCACTCCCAGATGAGCTGACTTGCGATTCAGACAGAGATTGTTCCGCTAAGTAGCACACGTGGCGCCTGGATCTGCATTCAGGTCTCACTCGAATGACGTATCTCTTTCTTTCCCTTCTTTCTCTTCTCTGTCTCTCGTCACCCGACTCCCGCTCCTTTGGTTCAGGGATATGTCTTGGCGAGGGATGCAGTGTTGTCCCCAGGATCTGGGGTGCCAGAGGCATGGCCCTCGGTTTAAACCTTGGGAATGCTTCTCTGGCCCTCTTCTACCTTTGTCCTTGGACAACCGACATACTGATTTAAAGTGTCCTTCCTCTCCGCATGAGGCACATCGCTGGCCAATGGCCGGGCAGGTACCTTCATAGGGGAATTCAAACCCACATTTGAAGCAAAATGGTTCCTCCGGTCTCCTTTCTTGCTGTAGTCGATGTTTCATGTTGGTTGGTGTGGCAGTATTAAAGCTTTCAACGTGTACATCTACAGCTCTCTCTGCACGTGCCAGCGTCAAAATGTCATCCAAGGTGCAGGAGTTTTGTAGCAGTTTCCATCTGAACGTCTGTGATTCGCAACCACCGATGATTTGAGATCTCAATGCCTCCGTGTTTGAATAGTTTACAAAGTCACAGTGTTTCATTTTGATTCTCAACCTCATGACATATGGATCCATGGTTTCGCCCTTCGCCTGTTTGGTACTGTGGAATAAGTGGTGCTCATTGTCCGCATTAGTGTGCGGGGGAAAGTATGCTGATTGCGCCTCCTACAAGTCACGTATGGAGCCAATGTTGTCAGCAGGCATCTCATCAATGATGTCACATATAGCTGGCCCTACTGCCAGTTTGAGAAGACATTTCTGTCTATGATCCTCTATGGCCCCTGTGGCCCCCATATACAGTTCATAGTCCCTTATCCAACGGGCCCACCTAGGCCCCATATTGCTTGTGTCTGTGATATCAAAAGTGCCTGGCATTTGCGCAGCCAGGGAGTCTGGCAATCTGCATGGAGCTTGTTCTGGGGGTTTTGAAGCCTCCCTCCTGCACAACCTTTTGACTGCAGCGCAGTCTTCAGCGTACCCAGTGGCTCACGGCCGCCTCTGTGGCACGAGCACTGTGTGGGAGCTGGTACAAACTGTCTTGTGGGCTTAATTAGGGTGAGAAGTGAAGAATGGCCACCAGAAAGGCACAAGCACCAACTCCTTTGTTCCCCCTCCTGATCCTCTCTCATCATTGTGTGTTTGATGCCGTCACGGCCTCGGAGTTACAGCTGCTCCCTGCAGCGTTCTAACTGGGCAGGCACATCGATCTCACTGATGCGGCCCGGGAGCTCTAGCTGCCAATTGTCGCACATTCCACTGGGCGGGCACAATTTTCACCCTTTGCGGGAGCTCTCGAACACATGTCTTCTTTATTTCTAACATGCGGCTCCAACTGCCTGTCGCCCGCCCTCCCACGTCACTTCCCTCCATGCCTGCCGCCTCCCTTAGCCGGAACAACAGTGTCATCGTGACACACAGTTGACCGTTTGCAGGCAGTGAGAATGTTAGCAGTGCTATGTGTAAGGTCCTTGGTGGGATATTGTGCGCAAATGCTATCATTTCACACGTTGCGGCTCTCACGTGGCTGCTTCCATTTTCCTCAGTACGCTCGGCCACAAATGACTATGGCGTAGAATCATGATGCCTCTGTGATTATGGATGGCAGCCACCAGGCCGCCATCTTAGCTCTGAAGCAGCTGTGCGTCTCAGTCACTCCCTATTTCTAGAGCATAAAGGGGCTATCCAGTGATTTATGTCACTGTTCTCCAAAAGTATCCAACTCAGTATCTCATCAAATTAAGGGTCATTCTAAAAAACATATTGATGCTCAGGGATGGACAAAGGGTACGGCAATTGTTTCATTTCACAATGAAATAAAAGATACGATCCCCTGCAATAGGAACTCCAGCCTGACCCAGTGTTTGTTGTCTAGATGGGTGTTTTGATGGCTATTGTGACATCACTTTCTGGACAGCACTTCGAAGTCCTTTTGAAGCTCTAGCCAGAAAAGTATGTCAAGATAGCCATCAAAACTCATCTATACAACCAACAAGGAGTCATTGTAGATTTCATGCATATGCATGATGTAATCATGGTCGAAGAGAATTGCAATGTTCCCTTTTGCACAATAGCCCATTTAAAATGCCCTCCTGCACTTTATGTCTATGCACTTCGATATTCTAACTGTTGGGGCGAGAGGAAGATGTGTGACAGGACCATGGGTCTGACCCTGCCAAGAGGGGACAAGGACCCCAGGGTGGGAGGTGGATGGGGAAGCTGAGCCCCCCTCTCCAGCTCCCTGGTATGTGTGGATCTGTGTATGTACATTGGTGCTGCTGACCGGATGCCTATCCAGCCAGGTCTCTTTCTTTTATCTTTCAAGTCGTTTCCCAGGATCTGGGAGTCCGGAGCAGTCTGATATATCAACCAAGTCCCACAGACCACAGTAACCAGCATGCACCAGACTCTTCCCGTACTGGAGGAGGATTATGGCTCTCGGGAAGCTGATCGACATAAAGAAGAACAGGGACAAGAAAACCTGTCCCGGAACAGAAGGCACAGACGGATTACTCAATTGGAAATTAAGAAAGCCTCCTAATTCAGGAGCCAAAACAGAAACTAAACACCCGCTAGAAGGTCCTCAGACTCACTACAGAATAACGGTGGAGTAGCACCAGCAAAACTGGAGCCAGTAGGAAATGTACTGTAGTGGGGAGACCAGGATTACTCCCAAAAAAACACATTTAGACAGTAACTGACTTGATCTATGAAGGGAACAGAGAGCAAAAGATGTAAGACGCCATGGCAGAGTGGGAGAAAATTGAGACTGAAAAGGAGTCGGGCTAAGGGTCCTTGTTAATACTTCCTGGGGAAACCTCAGCCCACAGGGGGAGGAGATGGAAGAGTTTTGGGTAGCTGAAAGATCGGCCAAGGGAAGCAGCCGACTCAAGTAGGCAACAGAAACAGAGAGCACCTTCTCGGCAGGAATGGTAAGGCTTCTACGAGGTGTGTTTGAATCCAGAGGAAGAGAAAGGAGAACCAAGAGACCAGAGAGGAGTGTGCAGCAGGTGTAGGAAGATTTTACAGAGACTTTTGCATACATGTAGAGAGTGAAGTTAAGGTGTTGGGATTGAGAAAGTGGTACCAATGTTGGCGGTTTGTATGGAGCAGAGGCGTTGCTGAGAGGGTTGAGGGGGCTGTAGCCCTGGGTCTTTTGGTTGTAGCCCTGCATAGAAGCTCAGGGGTTACAACCAAAAAGGCTAGCCAGCCCGCAGTCCGGACAGTCCCAAATGAGCATAGCCCCAGATCTTTTCCAGACCTAGCAACACCTCTGGTAAGAAGGAAGAGACATTGGAAGAAAATGTCGGCCACGGTTTTGAAAGCAGGCCACTGTATCCTTGATGCCATTTCAATGATCAGGGCATTATATCCCTTGAAGATGGACACGGCAACATATCCCAAGTAGTGGTTGGAGGGGAGTAGAGACGAGAGTAGTGACAGGATGACAGGGTTACGTGGGAGGTAGAAAGTAGAGACAGACAAGGGGAAAGAAGTAATGAGGTCAGGAGATGGAGAGTAGAAAGTCAGAGATAGGGAGAGCTAGGAGGGTATAGAATAGTGAAGAAAGGTATTGTGAGAGAAGATCAAGGTTAAAGGTTAAAAGAAGGCCCTCCAGATGGATGAAAGGCACACCTAGGAGATCAAAGAGCCCCATCTGGGTGACTTAGAAAGTCCTGTAGAGATTTAGAGAGATGAGGTACAGCCTTAAGCGCCCTCCCTAGGGCAGAGCTAGACTAGGCAGTAGGGTGTGGCCTAGCTACACAGAATCCCAATTTTGCCAAGGTCTGTTGGGAGTAGGCAGTTAGAGCTAGAGAGGTGGGGGCCCCCTTCAAGGATAGGAAAAGTGTAGGGACCACCCCTAAAATGGGAGTCCTATCTGCCCTTACTTTGTATGCATGTTTTTATAATAAAAGTTGAAATTGTATTTACATTGTCACATGACTCAAATTGCCACAGATGGCATAGTAAGTTTCCACTTTCTTTTACTAATGCCCCAGGATTACATTTGTGCATATATAATGGAATTGCAAACCGCCCTCTTAGTTTGGTCCCTACATTAGCTCTGTGAATGGAGCCTGTGTATAACGATATATATTTATAGACTCCGTTCTTCAATCAACAAGGAAAATGCTTCCTCTTAACTTATGAACAATTATGACTCAAGAAATAAAACATTTTAAGCCATCTAGGGATTTTGTTTGTACCATTGAAATTAAATTGCAGCAATACAAATGTACATAGAGATCCACATCATATCACACTACCACTTTAAATAATGTTTGACGCTGACATTTTGCACGTTTAGGTAAGTGTATGCTATAAGGTTTGTGTACATAAAGTGATGACTGGAAATGTTGTTTAGGTTGTGTAGGAAGTAAGGACTGTGTGCAGAGCCGTGAGTGAAGTGTGATAAAGTCTGATACATGTGGCTGGAAAAAGGTGGTCAGAGGAACCCTGTGTAGCAGGGCGGCAGCCACCTTTTCATGCCAACCCTCGGGAGGGTATTCTACCCATTCCTGAACCCTGCATTCATGCTACTCGGGTGCCCACACACTATAGTCATAACAAGACTCCAGTTAATGAGCGATTCACCCTTCAAACGTGGCCTGTTAGTGCAGTTTGCGATCATGGGTCACAGGGAGAGCAATACATGTGCACACCTAAGCTTACCAGATAGTTACAACACCAGGTTAGGTAACTAGGACCAGGACCACGAATACCTACAAACAGCAATAGGGATAGCTAGCGCACCCGCAGCGAATGGAGTGGGCAAATATGGTGTTTAAACAAAGGCCCAAACCTACAGAACTGAAGTGCCCACCGGAAATATTACCTGCCAGCATTCAAAAACCTTCACGCTGAAAATGGGCCTATTTAATCAGACTATTAGGGTGTCTTCCTGCTGTTGAAATCCAGAGAAAGCCGAAGGAAAAAATGTAATTTGAGTGCAGATTGGAAAAGCACATCACATTGCTGGCTGAGAAATAAATGCAGCATTTTCACTGAAACTGGCACCTTTCGAAAGGTAGTGCACTGTGACAACTCAGACCCACATTTTCAGCTTGAAAATGAACAGCAGATAATTAAAAATGTAGTTTATTATGACTGAAAGAACCAGCCCTGTACTTTCAGCTGTCATATTCAAAAACCAGTACTGTGTGAAAAGAAAGAAGAAATCCACTGATGCAAAAGCAAAATAAACCATGATCAGTAACATAAACAGTAGTTAAAAGAATCAAGGCTGATGTTAGAAAAAGCAATATGTGTGTTCATTTCGGCCAAGGACAATAGATGGGCATCTGGGCAGAATTTGCAAATGGTTTCCCCACTGCAAGCCAGGCTCTTACATCCCAGTTATTAACAACTGCAATAAAGTGTGACCTGCACTTAAGGGTGTAGAAAATAACCTTCCCCAGACCTGTTGTCTCTGAAGGCTCATTTATGTGCAGGGCAAATGGCCCAGCCAGTGTGTGACAGAAATGTGGGGAGGGGCTGCAATCAAGGAAAGCTGAACCCTGAAAAAATTACAAATAGAGGTTTTGACATCCAAATGGTGGTGCACTTCAGATAATAGGACAGGATGCCAGATGTCCGCAGGGCCTTCTGGCATCGTAGGGTCAGCCTAGCTTAATATCTGCAGTGGGAGATCACTGTGTAGCCAATGCATCCCAAGTATTTGCGACCTGCAGCCTTTCAACTTCAAACAAAAAAGTGGCTAATAATAACACAGTCCAGGAAGCTTTGGTCAAATGTTGGCCAGGAATGGCAAATGATATGGAGACACGAGAGCTCCAATTTACATACACATGAAGATTTCCCATTACTTTAAAAGGACTATTTTAACTTATTTTCACAGCAACCTGTCACAATCTGAAGACACCTCCCTCTCCTCCTCCTCACCTGGTTCCTCCGTAGAGCGGTCCTCAGGATCCTTCTTCTTTCACCGGCGTGTCTTCCATGTGTCTTCGCCCTTCTTGTCTTTTTTCTTTTGATGTAGATAAGGTCTCTCTCCTCTGCATGCCACACTGTCGGTTGGAAGAACCCCAACAGCGTGGTCTCCCCGGGAGTAAGCCCCAGCAACATGGAAAAAGCCTCCTGGCAAAAAACCCTGTGGGTCCAGATTGACTATGGACGATATCTCCTGAAGACGTGATGATGAGAACGGTGTAGACTTGATGATGAACTGAGTAGAAGGAAGTATTGACAACGGAATGTTTCTCCAGGAGCAGACGGGACTCCGTTCCAATGTAAACTGTGCCAAGAAGGCTTGTAGGCAGCAATCACCGGTGGAGAATGAAAAGGTAGTGGAAGTTCTGCACTTCGGTTAAACAGGGAAACTGTACCAGAAGGGCAGTACAGAGAATAAAAGAGTCCAGAGAGAATTCCGGAAGAGAAAAGAACAGGGGATGAAAGTATCCTCCCGAGAGTCAGGAACGAGCAACAGAGCGGAGAGGCTCTTAGGAGGAAGGAAGATCAGATCAGAGAGAGAGAGAGAGAGAGAGAGACGCAGCGGCAAGGACACTGTGTAAAAGAGTGGAAGGAGGACGTGGCAGCAAGAGGCTCAGCGTATGGGGGAAGGTCAGGCTCTGACAAAACACTCGAAAAACAAGCAGAGTGTTGACAAAAGCAGGCAAGGAAACAAATAGCGTAATGCACAGAAGCAAGCAAGGTGCAACGCACTGAGAAGCCGGAACAGTGGCTGGTTAAGCTGGGAGGCAGCCATCTTGGAAGAAGACTAGTCCGCTCTACGCGGAACGGCGTGGGCATAATGGAACAAGTTAATGGCACCTCCACTGGTCCCATAGTTTCCAGGAGGGCATAACAGTACCCCTCTTTCTTGGAGGGGCCCCTGGCCTTCCCGGGTGCAGTCTATGAAACTTCTGGATGACAAGGGGAGCGTGAATGTTCTTTCTGGGTACCCACGTGGGTTCTGCCTGAGAATACCCCTTCCAATGCACCAAATATTGTAGCACACCCTCCGGTATCGTGAGTCCACAAGATGGGATACTTCATATTCCTCTTCACCTGATGGAGGTGAGACCTTTGTCTTCAGAACCTTCTGATTGAAAGGATCTGGTTTACATGCCTTCAACAGAGATGAGTGAAAAACTGGATGTATCCTCTTCATACTTGATGGAAGATGGAGGCGGAAGGCCACAGGATTGATCTACCTCAGAATAGGATAAGGATAAATGTATCCGGGTGAGAATTTCTCTTTCCTCATCCATCTGGGTACAAACCTTGTGGCGACCACACTAGAGTTCCTTCCGTCAAAGAAGGCTTGGGAAGTCTACCCTTATCTGCCCAGTTCTTGTATCCTTTTCTGCTTTCCTCTAGAGTCTCCTGAGCCTGTTTGTGTGTCTCCTTAAGGGTTTCCACCACGTGTTCTATAGAAGGCAATTTGGAGGTAGTCGGGATATTGAATGGAAAGGATGGTACCCATAGGTACATAGGAATGGGCTCATTCCTATGGCTGTATGTAAGGTGTTGTTGTACATAAACTCAGCCCTAGGGAGAAACGTACTCCACTCATCCTGTTTATGACAACATAAACATCGGAGGTATTGTTCTACCGTGGCGTTGAGCCTCCCAGTCTGCCCATTGCTCTGGGGGTGGTATCCCGAAGAGAGAGAGAGCTGGATTCCCCTCTGTTGGCAAAGAGAGGCCCAGAAGGCAATGTCTCTCAGAAGCCCAGAGGCAGTCAGAGGAGCAGATGGCAGACCGGATAAAGGAGAGAGGTGAGCTAACTTTGAAAGTGTGTCCACAGTTACCATGATGGCGGTGTATCCATCATACTTGGGGAGATCTACAATGAAATCAGTACAGATATGAGTCCATGGACTTGATGGAACATCCTCTTGCTGTAACAAACTGACTGGCTTGGAGGACAGATGCTTACCTAAAGCACATGTGGGGCAAGTGGAAACATAAACGTCAGTAACCTCCTTAAAGTTGGCCACCAGAAGTACCGAGAAAGCAATTCTGTGGTTGCCTTCTGTCCCTTATGGCCTGCGGAAGGGAGGTCATGACACCAGGCGAGGGCCTGTCCCTGAAGGGTCTTGGTAGGTAGGTATAAGGCATGCTCCTTGAAGTAGAAACCCTCCTTCTCAACTAAAGTATGATGCAGTGCGTCGGGTAAGGCTTCTTGTTGAACACCAGTATGAACATCCTGTAGAAATGTGTTGACCACTGCGATGATCTCCTTGCCTGCCAGCAGGAGATCACATCTGTGGTTGAAGTTGGAGGTCTTCCCAATGCTGCGGGATAGGCATCCACCAGAATGTTTTCTTTCCCAGGTATGTATCTAATGATGAAATCAAATTGGGAAAAAAAATAGGCCCATCAAGCATGTTGAGCGTTCCGACACTCCCTCTGCTGGAGAATGCAGAGGTTTCTGTGATCAGTTCGGACTACAAACTGATGAACTGCTACCTGCAGAAGATGACGCCACTCTTCACAAGCTTGGCGTATGGCAAGCAGTTCCTTCTCAATAACTGAATAATTATGTTCACTTGCAGTGAGGGTCAGTGAATGGTATGCCACTTGGCGTTCCAGTCCATCGTTCCCTTCTTGTAGGAGTTCTGCCCCGACGGCTCCCCCGAAGCATCGGCTTCAACCACAAAGGGTAAGCCTTGATCTGGCTGCCCTAGGATGGGAGCGGTTGTGCATGCTTGTTAGAGAAAGCTAAAGGGCTGATCGGACTCCTGACTGCAAAGAAAAGGCACTCCTTTCTTCAGAAGCGAGGTGAGGGGTAACACTGTGTCACAGAAATCTGCAATGAATCTCTGATAAAAGTTTGCAAAACCTAAGAAACGTTGGATGTCCTTTACAGTCTTCGGGGTTGGCCACTGAACTATAGCTTTGATCTTTCCAGGGTCCATTTGAACGTCCACTGTGGAAAGGATGAATACCAAGTAAGAGACTGGGGACGCATCAAATACACACTTTCCGGGCTTGGCGTAGAGATGGTTATGTTGCAGATGAGACAGAACCTCTCACACATGTCTGTGATGTTCTGAAGAGGAGGAAGAGAATACTAAAATGTTGTCCAGATATACCACGACATTGACAAACAACATATCTGTGGATAACTTGTCCATAAATTTCTGGAACACTGCGGGGGCGTTGACAAGCCCAAAAGGCATCACAGTATATTCATAGTGACCTAGGGGAGTTCTGAAAGCAGTTTTCCATTCATAGCCAGATCTTATAAGCAACAAATGGTATGTTCCCCTGAGGTCCAGTTTTGTCCCCTCTACGGCTTCCAGTACTTCTTTAATTAAGGGCATTGGATACCGGTCCTTGATGGTGAACCGGTTTAGACCCCGATAGTCTATGCAAGGTCGAAGTTCATGAGTACCTTTTTTTGGGATAAAAACGAGTGATGCTTCTACCGGGATTTGGATTCTCTAATGAGTCCATGCTTCAGATTTGTTTCGAGGTATGCCTTGAGTGCCCTGTGTTCCGGGATGGACAAAGGATACATTCTCCCAAAGGGGATGGAAGCCCCTGGTGTCGTCTCAGTAATAACACAGTCCTCATTTCAGTGAGGAGGGAGGAGGTGATATCCCTTGTCTTCAAACACTTCTGCATAGCCTTGGTAATGCACCTGTATCAAACAGACTTCGGATGAGGAGAGTCAACTGTCTTGATTGTTGAGTGGACTGAACCTGGGAGGACATATAAAGTTTTCTTGGCAGTGGCGAGAGGCAAAAGATACAGTATTAGTGGCCCTGTCTATTGCGGGGTTGTGGCGACGCAGCCAATGTATACCCAGAATAACTGGGAAGTGCCTTGATGAGGTCGAAAAACCACCTCTTCCTGATGTTGAAAGATCGAAAACCAGATTGGGTGCGTCTCCTTGATGATGGGTCCAGAGGACAATGGGGAAACACCCACACCTTCCACTGGTATCGACTTTACTTTTGTTCGAATGGGAAGATTGTTTTTCTCTGCCCAAGATATATGAACAAAGTTGCCCGCTGTCATGCCTGCCGGGTCCTCCCATGCTCGTGCTCAGCACCCTACACGTACAGCCCAGAGATCAGCCAGACCATTTTATACTCGGTGGCGACTCTGGGGGAAGCTTCCTGGCAAACGCCTTCATTCCCGCTAATTCCTTGTCAGACTTCCTTACATTCTGCCTTTTGCGAACGGACGGACATTCCATATCACGCATACCGCGCATACCATTTACCAATACCAATTGCATTCCACAGATATGCGCGAGTATCACATGACTGGACGTCATCGCGCGACTCACACGCTCTCAGCAGCTGACTCGCGCTACTCACGCATTCTCATCAGCTGACTCGCGCTACTCACGCATTCTCATCAGCTGACTCGTATTTAAGTGGAAGCCTCCCGCGAATCGGCGCTTCGGATCGTTGTTCTTTGATCTTCGTTCCGGAGCTCGGTATTCTACCTTGCTTCTAAGCAGTTTCCAAACTGCTCTTTCCTTTGCTACCAGCCGGACCCGCGCTGCTATTTTCGGCAGTTTCCTGAACTGCTTTTCCTTTACTATCAGCCGGACCCGCGTTGCTAGTCTCGGCAAGAACTCCAGCTATCCTGACGCTGCGGTCCTCTGGCTCCTCGCAGCAACACCCTGCGGTTCAAACCGCTATCTTCAGCTGGTTATTCTATTCTCCACGTCTGGATTTCGAATACACCAATTCCTCCTTTTCCTTATCCAGTTTTGCTGTACCCACAGGGGGGTGATTTATAGGTGAAAACTGAGTCCTGTTCCTTCCCATCTCAAACCTCCCTTAAAGGGCTTTGCCAGTCCCAACCTATCCTGGACCTTCCTGTTCTAGGATTACCTTTTCCATCCGGACCTCCATCCAATTCAATCTACTTTTCTACAAGGATAGTGCACTGAACTTTATGGACGCTATCCGGTGTGCACCAACCCGTCACTAGTGCGGCCCTCCTTCCGTTCGGGTTAGTTACCTTACTAACTTCCCTTTTTCCCTTCGTTGGTTTTTATTTTCGGATTTGTATTCCTGGAACTCAGTCTTCAGTCAACACAAACTGCAGGTTAGTGTATCCTTAATCTAACCCATACATAGTAATTAGATCATGTGACTAGTGACTAAAACTCCTTATCCTTTATCCAGCAGACTGGTGATATCCGTCCCATATCTGGCCCTTTCCACTAATTACTCTCTCAGGCTGTTTTTTTTAATCAATAGTCTGAGAGTGGCATTGGTTGGAAGGTTTTCAATCATCAAACCCATCTCCTTAGAAGTCACCCAGAATAGCCAATTGTGAGAAGCCCTCCGGGAACTCAACTTGTATCATTTTTTGTACACCTGAGTATCCTTTTTGGTGTTCTGCTAGCGTTCTAAAATCTGTGTTTGTAACAGAATCAGAAGCCTATAATGGAAGGTACCGATCCCCTACACGTCCTCACGCCGCTCATAGCTGATCTGAGGCACGAGATGATATCCGCTCAGGATACCCTCTGTCACCGCATGGACGTAATGCAGGACGCTATACAAGCTGCACCACAAAGAGCGACAGGTGGGGAACCGGTGGCTTCCGGTTCGGGTTTTCCTCCTCCCTCCAGGGAGTTACAGGTCCTGATGCCTACCCAGTTCCCTTTGGCCCCACCCGAGAGGTTTTTGGGGGACCCCAAATGATATCGTACTTTCGTAAACCAATGTCGCCTGCACTTTCTCTGTAGGCCCAGCTCCTTTCCGGACCTGACCACTAAAGCGGCTTTTGTGGTGTCCCATTTAGGCGGTTCTGCTGCAGCTTGGGCCAATCCGCTATTAGAGTCAAACAGCCCGTTACTATATGATTGTGATGCCCTATTGTCTGCCATGAGTAAGGTATTCGATATGCGCTACGCTACCCAGGCCACGGATCTGGAGCTACTAAGCTTACAGCAGGGTAACCAGACACTCTTGGCCTACCCCGCTCGCTTTAATCAACTGACGGCAGAGACCCAATGGCCTGAAGACAAGAAAATGGCTGTTTTCTACAAAGGATTGTCAGAAGAACTAAAAGACGCTGTGTCAACGGCTCCTGTGGTCCCTGCCGGTTATTCAGAGTTTTTGGATTTAGTCCTCCAAATAGATGCACGGCGATCCGCAAGGAAAGGGGAGAAGAAACCCTTTACGTCAGCTTCTGGTCGCCCCGATGCGTCTCAACCCATTCCTAGCGAACCGAACCCATGCAAATTGGCGCTATACGTGGCCGCTTGTCATCCGCTGAACGCGAGAATCGCTGCAAGAACAACCTATGTATGTATTGCGGTTCACCAGAGCATCTATTGGTTTCTTGCCCTAAGAAACCGATTAGAAAAGCGGGAAACGCCAAAGCTCGGCAATAGCAGGAGTTCCTTTGTCGAGCACCAAATAGGACTCCACATTATATGTAGCCTCCTCCATAGAGGTAGCAGTCTCTTTGGAGTTCAACGGAACCACCGTCTTTTCCAAGGCGATGTTAGATTCCGGTGCTTCCAATAAATACATAGACATCACGTTCGCTACACAATCATCTATACCCACGGTTACCAAAACAGTACCTGAATCCGTCAACACCGCTGACGAATCAGCTTTGTCTTCTGGTTTAGTAACGGAAGAAACTATCCCTATTAAGGTAACCCTGCCTGATGGCCACACTGAATACCTGGTTTTCGATGTGATTGCTGCGCCTCAGTACCCACTGATTTTGGGTTTATCATGGCTCAGTCTGCACAACCCTCACGTAGGTTGGGTAACCGGTCACATCCAATACCCATCAGCCTGTTGCAATAAAAACTGCTTTCTGGAGTCGGAAGTGGTATCCACGCCTGTGCTGGCCTTCCTTGACAGTTCTCCTAGTATTGGGGCACTCCGCTCTAACACAGTCCTGGTGCCTACTGAATACAACGCGTATTCTGACGTTTTTGATAAGGGTAAAGCGGAGGCACTGCCACCACACAGGCAATACGACTGTCCTATCGAATTAGTGGCCGGTGCCAAGATACCAAAGGGACGTGTGTACTCTCTCACTCCAAGGGAAGATGCAGTCCTGAAAGAATGCATCAACAAGGCCCTCACCAATGGGTTTATTCGTCCTTCTCAATCTCCAGCGGCCTCTCCTTTGTTCTTCGTCCCAAAGAAGGAGCGGGACCTCAGGCCCTGCATTGATTATAGGGCCCTTAATGCCATAACGATAAAGAACCAGTACCCACTGCCCCTGATCAACGTCCTCTTGGACCAATTGGGTGCTTCTGTCATCTTTACCAAGTTGGATTTGCGGGGGGGCGTACAATCTCGTGCGTATTCGACAAGGTGACGAATGGAAGACAGCCTTTAAGACCCGGTACGGTCTCTTCGAATACCTTGTTATGCCGTTTGGCCTGTGCAACGCCCCCGCAACTTTCCAGTATTTCATGAATTACATTTTCAGTGATTACATCGATCAGTTTGTCGTCGTCTATCTCGACGACATACTGATATATTCAATGTCCCTCCAGGATCACATCACACATGTCACCAAGGTTCTCCAAAGTCTGAGAGAAAACCACCTGTTCGTAAAAGCAGAAAAATGCGTTTTTCACACTTCCGACGTTGAGTTCCTGGGTTATGATATCACCAGTCTGGGAGTTAGAATGAGTCAATCTAAAGTCAAAGCCATCCTGGACTGGCCTGTACCCGTCTCCGTCAAATCCTTGCAATCATTTCTTGGTTTTGCGAACTTTTATAGGCGGTTTATACACGCCTTCTCTAAGACAGTAGCACCTCTCACTGCACTAACAAGTCCTAAGGTTGCGTTCCGCTGGACGACAGAGGCCCAAAAGGCTTTTGATCTGCTGAAAGAAACCTTCACCACCGCCCCGGTTCTGCAACACCCTGACCCTAGTTTGCCTTTTATAGTGGAGGCAGATGCCTCCAACATGGCCATTGGCGCTATTCTTTCCCAGGTTTGCAAATCCACCGGAGTGGAGCATCCTGTGGCCTTCTTCTCCCGCAAACTGGCTCCTTATGAAAGGAACTATACAGTCACGGAGAAGGAACTTTTGGCCATTAAAGATGCCTTCCTGATATGGCGGCACCATCTTCTCGGGGATAAATATCCGGTGTGTGTTTATTCAGACCACCGGAACCTCCAAGCCATAAAGACGATGAAGTGTCTGACCGCACGGCAGGCTCGATGGCATTCATTTTTTGCCCAGTTTGATTTCCAGATCACATATCGCCCTGCCAGAGAACACACCAAAGCCGACGCCCTGTCCCGGCTCCATACGGTTGTTACCGAAGACTCAAGCAAGCCGACCTTATTGGCTGAGAAGGTGATTTGTAACTGCTCTGTTCAACCGTCTTTGAAACAAGAGATCGCAGATTGGGTTTCTCAAAATCCCTGAGAGGTACTGCGCCTGAACCTAGACATCCGTGGCGGTCTCCCATACTACAATGGCCTCTTGTATCTACCCACAGAAAACACCCGTGCCAAGGCATTAAATTGGGGTCATGACTCGTTGGTTGCGGCCCATCCAGGTCAGAAGAAAACATTGGAATTAATCCGGAGGTGGGTCTGGTAGCCGAGCAGGTCCAAGAACGTGATAGACTACGTCACCTCCTGCTCTATATGCACTCAAAGTAAGGGATCACTTCAGAAACCAATGGGGCTTTTGCATCCCTTACCTGTAACCCATAAGCCCTGGTTCATGGTATCCATGGATTTCGTGGTCGAATTACCTCCTATCCAAGGATTCGACACGGTGTGGGTCGTGGTGGACTACTTCACGAAACTGGCACTGTTTCTGCCTTGTCAGGGTGTTCCTACGGCGGCTATTCTAGCTGATCTGTTTTTGAAACATGTATTCCGGTTTTTTGGTTTACCCTCTGTGGTCGTCACCGACAGGGGGTCACAGTTTGCGTCTCGTTTCTGGAGGGCATTGTCAACAGCCCTCCTGATGGATAATCACATGTCTAGTTCCTACCACCCTCAGACAGACGGCCAGACGGAACAGGTCAACGGTACAATGGAACAATACCTACGGGGTTTGGCTTTACAGTACCAATCTACCTGGCTGGAGGTACTGCCCGCAGCCGAGTTTGCATACAATAATTCTGTACATTCTTCAACAGGAACTTCTCCGTTCTACACTTTATACGGACAGCATCCTAGGTCCATTCCAGTGGACTTAGAGCCTTCCGGGTTGGTTCCTAGGGCTGACGTTAAATTGAAGGAATTGTCATCCTTGCATTCCTCAATTAAAAAGAATCTGGAGAAAGCGCAGGTTCGTTCCAAACATTACGCTGACAAAAACAGACGTCTGTCTCCTCTCTATAAAGTGGGTATGTCGGTGTGGTTATCCACCAAGAACCTGAGAATGCCGGGAAAAAGAAAACTGCTACCACGCTTTGTGGGGCCGTACAAGATCGCCAAGGTGTTGAATCCGGTGGCTGTACATTTGAATCTACCCTCGCATTGGAGAGTACATCCAGTGTTTCATGTCTCCCTAGTGAAACCATTCATAGCCGGTACTCGGCTACCTGTTCGGCCCGTGGCGCTTTCTGTGGGAGGTTCCGAGGAGTACGAAGTACAGGCGATACTGGACATGAGAATGCGGGCAGGGGTTCCACATTACCTCATCGATTGGAAGGGTTACGGTCCGGAGGACCGCTCCTGGGAACCACTCGCTAACATCCATGCTCCCGCTCTCCTGCGCCGGTTCCACGATTCCAGGGGGGTGGCGCGCCCTTTGGGGGATGGCACTGTCATGCCTGCCAGGTCCTCCCATGCTCGTGCTCAGCACCCTACACGTACAGCCCAGAGATCAGCCAGGCCATTTTATACTCGGTGGCGACTCTGGGGGAAGCTTCCTGGCAAACGCCTTCATTCCCGCTAATTCGTTGTCAGACTTCCTTATCTTCTGCCTTTTGCGAATGGACGGACATTCCATATCATGCATACCGCGCATACCATTTACCAATACCAATTGCATTCCACAGGTATGCGCGAGTATCACATGACTGGACGTCATTGCGCTACTCACACGCTCTCAGCAGCTGACTCACGCTACTCACTCATTCTCATCAGCTGACTCGTATTTAAACGGAAGCCTCCCGTGAATCGGAGCTTCTGATCGTTGTTCTTTGATCTTCGTTCCGGAGCTCGGTATTCTACCTTGCTTCTAAGCAGTTTCCAAACGGCTCTTTCCTTTGCTACCAGCCGGACCTGCGCTGGTATTTTCGGCAGTTTCCTGAACTGCTCTTTCCTTTACTGCCAGCCGGATCCGCACTGCTATACACAGCAGTTTCCAGACTGCTTTTCCTTTGCTATCAGCCGGACCCGCGTTGCTAGTCTCGGCAAGAACTCCAGCTATCCTGACACCGTGGTCCTCTGGCTCCTCGCAGCAACACCCTGCGGTTCATACCGCTATCTTCAGCTGGTTATTCTATTCTCCATGTCTGGATTTCGGATACTCCAATTCCTCCTTTTCCTTATCCAGTTATGCTGTACCCACAGGGGGGTGATTTATAGGTGAGAACTAAGTCCTGTTCCTTCCCATCTCAAACCTCCCTTAAAGGGCTCTGCCAGTCCCAACCTATCCTGGACCTTCCTGTTCTAGGATTACCTTTTCCATCCGGACCTCCATCCAATTCAATCTACTTTTCTACAAGGATAGTGCACTGAACTTTATGGACGCTATCTGGTGTGCACCAACCCGTCACTAGTGCGACCCTCGTTCCGTTCGGGTTAGTTACCTTACTAACTTCCCTTTTTCCCTTCGTTGGTTTTTATTTTCGGATTTGTATTCCTGGAACTCAGTCTTCAGTCCACACAAACTGCAGGTTAGTGTATCCTTAATCTAACCCATACATAGTAATTAGATCATGTGACTAGTGACTAAAACTCCTTATCCTTTATCCAGCAGACTGGTGATATCCGTCCCATATCTGGCCGTTTCCACTAATTACTCTCTCAGGCTGTTTTTTTTAATCAATAGTCTGAGAGTGGCATTGGTTGGAAGGTTTTCAATCATCAAACCCATCTCTTTAGAAGTCACCCGGAATAGCCAATTGTGAGAAGCCCTCCGGGAACTCAACTTGTATCCTTTTTTGTACACCTGAGTATCCTTTTTGGTGTTCTGCTAGCATTCTAAAATCTGTCTTTGTAACACCCGCAGCTCCACAATCTAACATGGCCAGTGCTACCCAATCGTGATCGTCCGCTGACAACAGTGCCTTCATCACCATGAGCCGATGTCCTCCTGCAGTTCAAGTGATTGGGTGGTATCACAGGGACTTGTAGCAACAACCCCTGACCTATCCCTGCTTAGGTTTGGAGGAAAAGCGTTTCCCTGACACACAGGAGGGACTTCTGGGCAGTTCCGTAAGAGATGTTTCTGAGAACCACAGTACATACATAGGCCCTGTTCCAGTCTTCTGTTACGTTCTTCAGAAGTCAAGGGTCCGCGGGTTGCTCCAATCTGCATTGGTTCCTCTCCAGATGAGGTGGTGGACCATTCAACTTGTAAGGATGGATTGACCAAGGGCAATGAAACCTGTCTGTTCTTTTTTCACTTGTGTCTTCTCTCTCCCTAGCTAAACTCTATCTGCAATGAGAGAGTCACCAACTCCTGGAATGACTGGGGTTAAGCCGTTCTTGCTAGCTCATCCTTGATATCTTCATGGAGCCCACAGCGGAATAGAGTTTTTTGGGCCGAGTCTGGCTATCCTGAATTTGCCGCTAAATGCTGAAAGGCTGATACGTATGTGTGCATGTCTTGGGTGCCCTGTCGGGAGTCCAACATTGCCTTGTATATAGAAAATTGGACCTCGGGCCTCTCAAACCGGAATCTGAACTGTTGAGTAAACAAGGCATAGTCATTGACCGCTGGATCTGCCTGAGTTATCAGTGAGGTAGCCCATTCTAGGGCGTTGCCTACTAGGTTGGAAACAAGAAACCCTACATGGGCTCTGTCTGATTCGTAGCCTCTAGGACGACATGTGTAATACATTACCAGGCGTCTAGGAACTCTTTGAGGGTCTTTGGATTGCCATCATATTTGCCGAATGGCAAAGGTATGGGAGGTAGATCACCCCGAGCCCCTTCATCCCGGACTGCTATTTGTTGCCTCAGAGCTACATTTTCCGAATAAAGGGTCTGAACCTCTGTCGTCAGTCCTTGAAGGGCTGCAACCAATTCCTGGTACTGTTCCAGGGATGCCATGATGGGTTTGTGGCATTGCACGTTGTCATGATCTGCCAACACCGCCCTCTCCTCCTCCTCACCTGGTTCCTCTGTAGGGCTGTCCTCAGGAGCCTTCTTCTTTCGCAGGTGTGTCTTCCATGTGTCATCTCCCTTCTTGTCTTTTTTCTTTTGATGTAGATAAGGTCTCTCTCCTCTAGATGCCACGCTATCAGTTGGAAGAACCCCAACAGCGTGGTCTACCTGGGAAGGAGCCCCAGCAACAGGGAAAAAGCCTCCTGGCAAAAAACTCTGTGGGTCCAGATTGACTATGGACAATATCTCCTGAAGACTTGATGATGAACTGAGTATAAGGAAGTATTGACAATGGAATGTTTCTCCAGGAGCAGGTGGGACTCTGTTCCAATGTAAACTGTGGCAAGGAGGCTTGTAGGCAGCAATCGCCCGGTGGAGAATGAAAAGGTAGTGGAAGTTCTGCACTTCAGTTAAACAGGGAAACAGTACCAGAAGGGCAGTACATAGAATAAAAGAGTCCAGAGAGAGTTCCCGGAAGTGAAAAGAACAGGGGATGAAAGTATCCTCCCGAGAGTCAGGAATGAGCAACAGAGCGGAGAGGCTCTTAGGAGGAAGGAAGATCAGATCAGAGCGAGAGCGAGAGAGATGCAGCGGCAAATACACTGTTTAAAAGAGTGGAAGGAGGACGCGGCAGCAAGAGGCTCTGCATAGGGGGGGAGTCAGGCTCCAACAAAACACTCGAAAAACAAGCAGAGCGTTGGAGGAAGCAGGCAAGGAAACAACTAGCATAATGCACAGAAGCAAACATGGTGCAATGCACCGAGACGCCGGAACAGTGGCTAGTGAAGCCGGGAGGCGGCCATCTTGGAAGTAGACTAGAGCGCTTTACGCAGAATGGCATGAGCGTAATAAAACTAGCTAATGGCGCCTCCACTGGTCCCATAGTTTCCAGGAGGGCATAACACAACCACAAGTTGTACTGCATTCATGTAGGTGTCATTGTTGGGATACATTCTAGGCAATTATGTTGAAATACAATTCATCCACCTGTGACTTAGTGAATTGTAATGGCAAGCTAAAATATTTTTCTAGCTGCTATGAACATGTCAGAAATTTAAGAATTGGTGTGCTGGTGGAGGGAAAAATAAGTATTTGGAGAGTAAGTTGCATGTTCATAACTATTATGTTTTTTGTATAAATGGCAGAAAATTGCCACATGACTATGCAATATGGCGTGGACCCAGCTGTCATTTTATTGAATTCCCCACAATTAGCTGAAGCAGAATATATCTACATTATGGCAGTTACTGGTATAATATGAATTTTTGCCACATGACTACTTTTTGCCAAAATGTTGACGTGAAAAAAGGGGGATTTCAAATTGGAGTTGCCACATTTCTGCTTAGAGAGGAGAGAGAAGGGCAACTGTCCAATCCTGGTTGCAGTAATTCTTACAGGGCACTGCCCAATATTGAAATCTTGATGGTGTCATCGCTGGTATGTAAAGTGGATACACCATGGCAGAGAGGGAGAACTGCTAAAAATTGCCAACTGACAGCTGCAAGCAAACACGAAAGGAGATTTGCTGAAATTGCATCTGGGTGGAAATGTTGATTGGTGGGAAGGTATAAAAGCTGACTGGGCCCTATGGTGAAGAGCTGGGGCAATCCTTGCGCGTGATGTGACCAGACCCATGCCCTGTTCTCCAAGAGAGTCCTGAAATGCAGCTGGCTTTCTTGAACTTTAAACAGAGGTTATCAATGTAAGTAGAATTGAGCCACTTGAAACCAAAATGTGGGGGAATCTGCTTGCCTTTATAGTGGGTGGGGGAGGGGTGGAAACTGTGTAAATCCTTAGCCTATTTGACTGAATATAATGTCATTAATTCCCATTTAGCACAACAGTCTGTGGTGATTTTGTGTTAAACAAATTCATTCCCAGTTTATGCTGAAAACTACAGACTGTAATTTAAGTGGGTTATCCTATTTGTCCTGTTGACCCCAATTTATTTAAGTAAGAGGGATGTCCTTGTCCCTAAACTAAATCCAATTCTTCTGTCTGGCTTCCGCCCACACAGGCCTTTAAGTGAAGGGGGGGGGGGCTCTGAAATCCAAAATTCCTAAAGCATCCTAATTTGTCTGTCCAGCTATCCCAACACAGGCCTTCAAGTGGAGCGGGTCTGAAATCCAAAATTCCATAAATCATTCCAATTTTTCTCTCCAACTTTCCCACCACAGACCAAAGTAAGGGGGTCTTAAAAACAAACTGCTAAATCACCCAGTGTTTATTTTAAAGCAAAAGTGTGGGTGATATCTGTTAACCAAACTGCTAGCCTTTTAAGCCTGCAGGAAAATTGAAATTACACAGCACTGCATATGTAAATTGATTTTGTTCATTGACCAGTGTTGATTATTACTGGAATTGAAATCGGTTTAAAGTATTGTGATTTGTGTTTTTCCTCGCAACCAACTTGTGTGATTATTTATGTAAAAAGAAGTTTCATTGCGTGCCACAAAGGTGGTGTGTGTAGTTTTAGTGTCATATCCATTATCTGTAATTCAAATAAATACAAATATATTTCCTGTACACCGGCCTGGTTCTTGGCTCATTGGTGGCATGGGGGGGATCCAAGAGGCATGAGAGGAATCAGAAATAGGGTTGAACAAAGAATTGCCATTAAACAGTTTGTTGTGTGACACCTTGATTGAAGGAAGGAACTCCCCTTGGTGAGGGCGGTGTATCAATAAACCTTTACACAATGGAAGAATCAGGTGGTCATTACTGGGCCACTTGATTCCAAGATGGTGGCCATACTTCTTACAAACTCAAACCTGGTAACCGCTTCCAAGGTAGCACCATTCAGACAGATGTAGTTAACCCTTAAAGCCCTAAAAGAAGAAGAGCTATAGAGATTAGTAAAGAAATAAGGTTATGGTAGAAAGTGACCAGATTCTAGCAGGACTAGAAAGGCCACAAATGAAACTAATCTGATTTTCTCAATGTCTGAGCGGTAAACCGAGCGATGAAGCCTCACTGAGTGCCAGGGTCCACAACACCCTTGGCTGGGGGGCTCATACAACAAATGCAGCTTGGTAATCCACCCAGGACAGCTGGGTAATAAGTCAACTGCCTTCTGAAAGGCAAGCAACTAAAGCCCAGGAGAGCAAGCATCTGCCCACAGCCACTAAGGAAGAGAGTTTCCAGACCTACGAGCCTCAGAGGACTGTGAGTGACTTTGTATGTTTTTTCAGAAGAACTCTCTTAGGCTTTGAGGTAAAGTGGAAAACTTGGGCTTGGGACTGTGGTACTTGCCTTTTCAGGTGGCTTATAGCCCTTGGATCGTCCACACTGTTGTTGGAGATGCCGTCGTGTGTTCGTAGGCCTTACGCCCACTCTGATGTTGCGCATAATAAACACTATTCCTCATGTACTCCTATGAAAGTCCTTTGTTGATCTCTCGGTCTGTGGCAGTGGGTAGTGAGGCCTGTGTGCAAGGTGAAGCACGCATGCGGTAGAGTGGGGTTGAGTGCTACTGATGAGTGATTCTGCCACTTCTAAAAGCATCTGTTTTTCTCCCCACAGCAGTGACGGTGAGGCTAAAAAAAAAATGGACTCGATCACCTCTGAAATTACAGCCAAGGAAAAAAGCAATGTTTATTTTAATCCATTGCAATAACTGACTAAAGTTATGAAGCAACATTGAGAACTGAACATCACGACCAATGGTTTTGTTTCCCATTTATTGGAACCAGTGCATTCATAGAAAATGAATCACATTCAGTGTAACCGCATCACAGAAAATCAAACCTTTATTTTGTTGCCATTGCATTAACCCTCACTGTAGACACTGATGAGTGGAAGAGAACAACAACCGGAACTGAATGTATATTGCATGTAACAAGCAGTACCTTCACTAGCAATTACAAAGGAGGTACATTGCAGCTCTTGCCTTGTCCTCAACAGCTCAAACGGGTAGCTGGGAATACACAGAAGACATTTCCCACAACTGTCCCTGCAACACAACTTCCATGTACTCGCTTGCGGGCCCCAAACTGCAGAATCGGTACTTCATTAATCATTGAGCAATGACGCACTTGTAGCTGCTCAGTATATCATGCTTTGGAAATTAAAACCTTACCTTTGTGCTAAGCAGACTTATATAATGCGCCACCATGCGCGCTGCTGTAGGGCAGACTTTTAGGCAGCCAGGAGCTGGGCCAGGGAGACAGTGGGACGGGCACCTCCTGTGGAGACTCCTGTGTCAAAAAGTAACAGTGATGCAATTTGTTTTTTGCTGTCTATCACAGCAGAAAGAGGAATTTCAGGGAGCTGCATCTAATGCACAGTGCACTTGTTGCACTGCCTGATAGAATATTCTGGTTCTCCTCAGGGGACTTGTGTTTTATGAAGAAAACATGCACAACACCGGCTTCAGAACTACAAAAAAAAACAGTAAAAATCATGGCAGCATTGAAGGTATTGACCCCATAGAATATCAGGCTCATTAGGAGTTTTGTGGTATCTCGGTGGTAACACCACAGAGATACCATCAAACGGTATTACCATTACCGCCACTTGGTCCGGCAGTATTACCGCTGGAGGTACTGTTTACCGTGGTACCTCCAGCGGTAATACAGCCGGATTACACGTGGCGGTTTGGCGGTGTAAATCCCCATTTTATGGTGTCCTAACAGGGTTTTTTGCTAGTATGAACTCCGGCGGAATTACCAGATGATAATATCAGTGAATTTTGAAGGCAAAGTGGAGGAGTTTCCTCCAGCTTGAAGGTAATACCAGCAAGCATCTAGATTGACGGTGCAGGGAATTACCTCCACTTTTTTCCTGTACCGCAAAACACGTAATGAGCAATGTCCTTTGCTGATTTTATTTCAAATGACTGCAATGCAGGGTGTGTACGCCCTGCACCCCTTGCCCCATACCTCTGGCGCCTTGAAACACTGTTCTTGTTGTAAGGTGCCTTATAAATGACCAATAAATAAATAAATAAATAAATAAGCAAATAAATAATGAAATAAAAAACACACTCCTGGGCGAATGTGCAGCACTTAGCACTACAAATAAGGTAAAGTTGAATAGAGAATACGCCTATCACCATAAGGTGTAGCAGAGAAGGGAGAACACAGGACCAGGCTGAAGACACCCAGCATCATAGACACATAGCCCCGAAGCCTCAAAAAAGTTTTATCACCACTGACACACAGCACCAGAGAACATACACACCAACACAGACAAGATGCAGCCGCAGCAAAGACGGGCAGCACGTAAGAGACTATACAGCAGCAAAGGCAAAATACACCCAGAGAAGACACACAACAACACAGAAAGGATTCAGCAACGCAGACACGCCGCAGCTCCACACATGCACAGCACCACAGAACATACACACCAACACAGACAAGATGCAGCAGCAGCAAAGACGGGCAGCAACTAAGAAACTATACAGCAGCAAAGGCAAGCTACACCCAGAGAAGATACACAGCAACGCAGAAAGATTTCAGCAACGCGGACACTCTACAGCTCCACAGATGCACAGCACCGCACAATGCATCACCAGAGAGAGAGAGAGTGAGGCATGCAAATACAGTACAGAAACATTAGATCAAAGTATGCTCTCTTTCAACATAAATGTTTAATGTTGGTTGCTTTTAACCCACATACAAGTAACTTAATTATCTCCAGGGGCGGCCCTCTTGAAGCGTCTCTGCGAGTAGTGGCTGCGTTTGAATAAGATAGAGCAGAACGTGAGTTCCAAGTGAGAGAGAGCCAAAAGGAGGAACTAGTCAAGCGCCTGTGCTTCCCGCACCTCGCATAATGTCACCAAATAGACCTTACTGCCATGTTTCTCACTCCCTAATCAGTACACTGACTGCTGGTGCACCAAGCTGCAGAGCGAGCTGTGAGGTAGCAAGTACACACTCGTCATTTCACTAAGGGCTTGGCTCTTTTAGGGACACAGAGCTATTGGTCATGAGTAATTATGTTTACAGAGTTGTGTTGCATGAGACTTGTGAAGAGAGGCAGATGAATGTGGCCCTTGTTGCGCCAGTCACTCCCTCGTCTGGACGTTACAGGAATGAAAGGTGTACATTGTTCCTGGCCCCTTCCTCCCCATCACCACTGTACCACAGATGCGAGAAATGCTATTTACTCAGACAACCATACAGACCCTATCCTGACGATGTCGTAGAGGAGATAAAAGTGCAGACGATGGAGCAATTGGACTGACTGTGACCGTGCAGGGAGCCAATGACGTCACGACTAGGACCAAGACATAGATGCGTTAAACACGAAGCACATACTCAACCATCACGGACAATAGGCCACATTGCAAATAGACACGAAGAACACGCTTTGACCCACTAAGATAGAGGACATATACTCTTTTACTATGCTGGAACGCAAGATGCACGAGAATAAACATGAGGCTTGCACGATGCAGAACGCAGTTAACATAGGTAGCCATAATAATAAAAATTGGAGAAGCAGCCACAATGAAGTTGATGGAAAGCACTGGGAAGTCTCGGGACACCTGGAGAGGCCTGACTTGCTGATTTAGCAGGAAAACATAAACCAGACAGCTCATGGAGCCAGTGCCCATATTTTTGCCAAGGCTATCAAGGGAAGGAGAGTTTCACATCGGCACCCGAAGGTACAGGCAAGGGCAGACGTAAGAAACAGTCTTCAAGAAACAAATGGTTCTGGAAGGACAGGGACACACCACAACAGACTGAACGTTAATGAAAGGTAGCTGGAACAAGTCTCTAGAGGACAGGGAAGGTATAACACCTTCATGTATAAAGGCTAAAAATCCTCGTAAATGTTGAGCAGGAAATTAAAGCCCGTGCTCTCTACACACCTGATCTGAAGAAAATTAATTCGAGCCAGACAGAGACCATCATTCCCATCCATTTTAGGACAAGATGATACAAAATAATACTAGGTTGAAAGCTAAATGTCTTGAATCAAGGCCTAGAGGATCGGAGATGGTAACCTTAATGATACAGACAGCACCTTTGGGGCTGTTCTAATCACCTTGAATTGTTGCTCATGGCTGGTAACCTTCCAAGGCATCAAGGCTGAGAAGACCCTCACTGACCAATCCCTACTCGCCTCGCGCGCCAGTTCACACTTTGTTGCATCGACCAGTTATAATGCACTAACCTGACATGCCTTTATTAGCAACATTTAGGCGGTGGTCGTAGGTGGAGCCACCAGACAATGTGTAACCAATCAGAGCACTAACCCCAAATGGATGCTATATGTAGTTCACCCTTCTACCGAAACCCAGTGTACATTAGGTTTTGTGGAATAACTAATAATTTCTGACATCATAACTCTTTATAAACTGTTGACAAGCCTGTAACCAATCGAGAGCATTGGAAATCCTGGGATGTCCATTAATGTCCCTGTTTTGCAAGATCTTGTAAATAACACAGTGGTTTTGTCATATTTCTGGAGTTTTCCGTTCATTGGGGTTGGGGAGTTCCCCTGAACCAGACATCTTGCTTTTATAATGGGGGCTTTCCCACCCCCCACCTACAATTGTATAGCACACCTTTGCCATTTATATGACCTCATGCCGTTGATGATCTTTTGTCTGTATTTGCTGTTTTCCTGAGTCGTGGTGACCACTCCTGGTGCATCTGAGGATAGGCAAAGGGACAATCCTGGCAGGGTGTTCGAAACTAAATGGCCCTCCTCTTTTCCGTCCAGTTTACATTTTGTGAGCTGGTGGCCCTGGCAGTAGATCGATATCTAACGCCCCCCATAGCCTTTGAGTCTTGGGTTTGTGCTGAAGGCTGATCCGTGACAATCCCTTAGCCCAGGGTAGCTTTGCCTACTCTTCCAGCGTGCTATACCAGACTGCTAGATACGTAAGTGGTTGCTCAGGAGAGGCCCCAGTGGTTGTGGCCTAATGTAGGATTTCATTTGCATTGGCGACCAATAAGCTGTCCCCCACTCCATCCAAGGGGCCAGGAGACCTGCCTGAAGCTCACCTGATGAGCAACCAATAACCCTCAAACTCTTTGGTGAGTGAAGCTTCCTGATGGCCATATTGCCATCCGGCTCTAGCGCATTATCACATGGTTCTCCCCTCCTCCTGTTCAGGCGGTCTTTTGGGGTGTCCCACCTGGGAATTTCTACAAAGCGCCGCAATCGCTATGGCAGCTATATTACAGGCGTGTTAGGGTGAAAAAACAGTGCCCGAGGTCCTAAACTCAGCTCATGCAACAGCAAGCCCAACAAAGGAAACACGCCAGTCTCTCCAAGCCAGGACATGGCCACCAGTGCCCGATGGAAAAAAAAACACACAATTACAACAATATGCAATACATGGTGGGTAGCATACAGCTGCCCTTTGCATAGACTTAAACATGGTTACTTGGAGGAAAGACAGAAACATGTGCAATCACACTGCTTCTTGTTTAAAGACAAGTTACTTTTTGGCAAAGATCTCCAGAATGTCCAGGTATTTATGCTGGTACATTTGTGCCGGCGGCAAAAACATCAGCCAGTGCATTCCTTTTTACCTCCACATAGAGGGGAGTAGTGGGAAGAGGTGATGGTGGTGGGGAGAGAGAGAGAGAGGTAACAAGGGCACAAGAGTGGGACCCTGAGTAAAAGAAGATATTGGGAAACTGTGACTGGCCTTGAGCATAATCTCATAGATCCCATCTAGATGTCCAGGACTGCAAGTCCCCAGAAGGAAAACAGATGGGATTGCAATACAAGTTGCAAAGTGCTTCGTTTATTTTTTTATGCAATATTTCTGTGCTTTAGCCGATAAGTGTTTCATCATAACACAACTTCAAATACAAAGTAATTTTCATGAGATCTTGTCCATGTAAAATATATGGGGCCTCATTATGACCCTGGCGCTAATGGGTTAACGGCGCGTAAAAGGGTGCGGTGCCGTTCACCCATTAGCGCCTAATAACGATGTCCATTTGTGGGACCCGACCTTAACGTCCGGTCTAGACCAGCCATTAAAGTAGGGACCCGCAAAGGGACCTTCGCGGTAAGTATGCTACCGCAATTTGCGGCACCGTACTTAGCGCCTTCGCCATTCCCATTATGCCCTATGGGGCAAAAATGGGGAAGGGCCATGGGGAAATGGGGAAATACCGCCCCGCCATTTTACCATGGCAGACACGTTACAATACCGGCACCAACCATGGTGCTAATAGCGCTATGGTTTAGCGCCGGTATCGTAATGAGGGCCATGATATATACAGCCTCATTACGAGCCCGGTGGTTGCCGTGCCGGAAATACTGGCAGGCTGCTGCTGGAACGGTAATACCATTCTGCCTCCATGATTGCCGGAATCACCGGGGCATGACATCCTCGGTGACCTGGTAATTCTGGAGACAGAATTCTGTAAATCCCTATTCCCATAGGACTCCATGGGGATGGGGACCATGGAAACACTGGTTCCGTCTATGACGGAGCCAGTGTTTCTATGTCCGCTTGCAGGCGGGTGGTGTTATTTCCACCAGGTCAGACCTGGCGGGAGTGACACCTCCCGCCTGCAGGACTCGGAATCAGCCAGTCCGGAAACAACGGTGGCAGTGGATTTACCACCACTGTTGTTTCCGGACCAGCTGACTTGTAATGAGGCCCATTTTGTGAAGTTTGAACAATAATGTGTCGCATGATTTCCCGCATCGTGTGCAGAGGGTTTCTGTGATCAAAAGTACTGCTGTTTGTATGAATACGATAGGTTATTTATAACGCGAACCCGGGCATCGAACCTGTGTTGCTCCATGTTGTCTTGCTTCCAAGGCGAGTACGTGGCCCCTGAGCTATCCGCCCGAGTCGTACATTTTCACTTAGAATGTATCAAACCTTGCCTTAGAATGGATTTCCCACCAATAAATAAGTATCTTATGTCTCTATCATCACTGTGCAATGCGCATGAAGGAAGGGCCTCCTTAAGTACAAGCTCTTCAATAAGCATGGAAGAGAGAACCGTCATTCTAAAGGCTAACTTTATTTTAATTTTGAAAAATAATGGAAATGTACGGCGTTTGGAATGTTTATCCAGCAAGTCACTTTTGTGAATAAATATGGTTGATGGACCCAAGGACATAGACATTAGACCATCCCAACGTTCTACAGAAATGGTAGAAAGACTCTCAATAACTTTGGATTGTGAAATGCGAGTCACAATGAATATTTACCATCCAATTTCAATTCTAATTAGCGGTGGCAGGAGGGCACATTGAGTTATCACTACTTGCATTTGACTGTCAAATTGTAAACTAAGTAAAAGGGCCAGCATTGGCTGCAATGAGACAATGTTCAGATGGACATATCACGACAAGTCTTCCTTAATGGATGAGTAGTGTTGACACGGGGCATTGATCAAACTGTATGTAGCATCTGAACTACTGTATTTGAGTTCATGTTGTGAAAAAACAGCAGAACAATTATCATGACAGAAATAAAACCAGCTGGCAAATAAAGGATTTAATTTGAAAAGAGATCCAATACATGTTAATATGTTAGAACAATTCTGATATACAGTTCGTTCAATACTCCCTTGTCCTAGCAGAGAATGCTCCTGATTAAGAGTATGGCGGTAATTCTTCGATTTTTCTGCAGAATTACATGAAACTCATTTACCCTTACTGCCACTTTCTCTGGTGGGTTTGCCGCCGGATTACAAGTGGTGGTAAACTGATATTCCTCCCCGTTTTTAGAGCCCATAGGACACAGTGGACTTTTTGTGAATTTACCATGAGCGGTAATTCCACTGCTGTGTGTTCACCGTTTTTTGGAGATGAAGGCGAAGACTTACCTTCAGCTACATGTTGGAGGTAAATGTTATGTAAATGTTATGTTATGTTAAATCCTCCAATTTTGGCATTCAGAGGTGCTGTACATCCCATTACTGCCAACAAACCACTAAAAAGTGACCACACTTCCAAATTCGTAATCAAGCCGTGATGACCTGGTTTTGTTAACTGACAATGAGTGTACGCGCCCTCTTTGCACACATTGCCTCCCTATGTCTTCACAAACAATGTACTGTGTACTGCAATCAACTCCTGCTTCCTCTGCCTCTTACAGGCATCTAAATACCATAAAATCCCTTTCACTGCTGCACACTCCTCACCTGACCCTGCCCCCAGGTCCACCAAACATGGGTGCCTTAAGTGAATTTTTTAAATGGAGGGGCGTAAATGTTTCCCACGACAATGCAGGAGACACCGAGAGTAGTGATGAAGCGCAAACCAACCAATAGGAATTCAGGGGGTTCTACCCCGAGAATTCTTTTCCAATTATGAGTTAATAAAGTCATTCTACAGGACACTTTCTGTAAAAAGAATTTGTAAAAATCCATACAGTGTGCAATCGGTTTTGTAGAGTAAGACAACAACAGTGCACAGGAGAATTTTCCATTGCATTTTCATGATGTCATGATGCCTTTGCCCACACTATATGTCAGTTTAAAAACAATGTCATGCTGTCTGTGTCGATACATGTCTACACTAGCTGCAACAATATATGCCAGTAATCCCATATAAGAATATACTCATTTTTGCTTTTCCTATAATGCTAGTAGTCATATATTTTAAGAAATCATGTCCATGCTGGATCTGCTGATTTATGCCAGTATCCCCACATAAGAACATACTCCTGTTGGCTTTCCATGTAAGAAATGCCATCCTACAGGAAGAAAACATGCTCAATGCAACTACGCCAACATGAGCTAGTATGGCCACATAAGAACATTCATATTGTTGGCTTTGCATTTGATGCCCATAAAAAAAGTCCATGCCACTGTAAAAACACACGTCTAAACCTGCTGCATCAATGAAAGCCAGTATGGCCATGTACGGGCATTCACCATGTTGGTTTTACCCTTGAGATCAGTACAAAATGCCATGCCACATTATGAAAATATGCCCAATCTGGCTGCACCAAATGTTGGCCAGTATGGCCATGTAAGAACACTCATTATGTTAGATTTACCCTTGATGGCAATAAAGAATGACATGCCACAATAAAGAAATATGCCCAGACTGGCTGCTGCTGTACCAATGTAACCCCCACACCTCCCAACACTCCAATCAAAGGCTTTCTCTCCATGCAGCACACACCCAAGCAAACACATTCATAGAGTATTCACCCTCTCATTCACACATGCGCCCATACAACATACACTTTTGATTCACATGCACACTAACAGGCACAAACTTTGCATACACTCATACATCCATAAAAACCTACATTCATATATACATACATGTTTTATTCTTATATGTTACCCAACTCGAGATGCCAGATGCCGCCTACAATGTCGGTTCTTGAGCTTCCATGTAGCACTCGACAGGAACCAGTAAACAGGGAGAACTTCCTGGTTCCGGCATATGCGTGGTGAAGCGAGAATGCCTCCTCCCACCAACACTGGGCCTCTGTATGTGTGAGAAAATGCTGGAACACCTTCTCTGCACATTCGGCCCTGCAATACCTCAGCCTGCATTCCCATTGGGCCATGAAAAGTAGGGGAAGCAAAACACCCCCAGCATATTGCTTCCCCAACCTTGCACGGCCATGTGTCTGTAAGTGCACGTGTGCACGAGAGAGTGTATGTTGTTACTGAAACCTGTTCAAAGCAAACCACTTCTCCCAGTACAGTTAAAGTCAGTCTAGGAGTGCCTCCTCTGTTGCTTGATGTAGCCGAGGGTGAACTCATTGTTTGCAATTGGCTGTCTTGGCTGCATCATAAAGGGTCGGGGGTGGTGCTCCATCACCCGTTATGGATGAGCTGCCTCCAGTATCCAGGAATCCCTCTCACATGAGGGGACACTGAGTCCCCAACATCCCATCATGTGATGCCCAGATCCACTTTCTGCCCTACTTTTAGTCACCGAATTTGACATTCTGCCCATGCACAAGCAAAACACAGAGGGCCTCATTCCGGGTTTGGAGCTAACCATGGAGTAATTAGCTCCATGGTTGCCTCTGAAACCGTCCCAAATCTGGCATGGTGAATGGAGTAATTACCGGTCCATTCCAGGGTTGGAGGGACCGGTAATTCCCCATTCACCTTTTGCCCTTCCCCATTCCCATTTCTGCCCCATAGGGCTCAATGGGAATGGGGAAGGAGGTAATTACGGCACCGTAAATTAGGTTACCGTAATTACCTCTGAGGTACCTTTGCAGGTCCCGTACTGAAGTCCAGCTAAAAGCAGGAGGTAAGGAAGGACCCGCAAAGGGACCTCGGAATACGGAGGTAAGGGATTACCGGCATCGGCACCCTTACCAGTGCCGGTAATCCCTTACCTCCAACCTCGTAATGACCCCCAGTTGCTCCAAGGATCTCATCTACAGTCATGCTCAGAGCTTTCTTCCAAGTAGTTGCCAGCTGAGCCCTCGTACATAAAGGAAAAAAGAATGATCGCAGAACATTGGCCATCGAACATGCTGGAAACTGGAGACTCCTTGACAAATCCAAAGAACAAGAACTCACATTTGCCCCCCCCATCCCCCGCACTGGCAACCGCAATGCCATATGTCTTATTACACAGCGCAAATGCGGACAACTGTTAGAAGTGGTTCAACGCTTAATCACCCATGAATGGGCTACAACCACTATTTCCCAAGCACAGGAGTTGGGTGACAACCTGTGCACGTTCCTTTATGAAAAGTTCTAAAAATAACAGCCGTGGCATATTCTAAACAGATGCACTTACCCACTCAGTCCCATCAGAAGGGGTCTACCCCCATCATTAGGCCCCTCCCACTACCTCTCATTCCTCCCAGTCATGGAACCCACTGCCCTGCTACTGACCAAAAGCCTCATTCTCTGCACAGAGAATGGAGGTCTCAGCCTGGCACTAGTCCCCACGGCTGACACCATTCATCCACAGTTTCCCTCTAGCAAAGGAGAGACCCCCCCACAGCTCTGATACGCTCCTTAAACCCTGACCTACCCCGAGCATAAATCCATCAGTTCAGTACCGCACACCCGTTGCTGCTCTGCCATGATGCCCACAAGGTACGGGCCACTCGGTTGACATTCTTGAGTTTTATGACTTTCAGTTCCTTTCAGCACGTTTGTGCACGGCGGGTGACTCGATGCCACTTTATCATGATTTTATACGTTCATTTTTATTATCTGTTACTTTAATTTGGTTCTACTTGTTCTTATTTTGGTTTTCTTGTACTGCCGTTACCGGCTGGAGGGTGCCTGGCTTCCTGCAGCAGACACGCACTGCGGTCTGTTGTTGCTTTCACTCTGCTGCGTGGGAGGGGCTTGGCTAGTGTGAAATACCATGTGCCTACAAGAAGGATCCCGCTTTCGTCAGCGCAGCAGGCTAGAGCCTCACGCGCCAATGTTGTGCCTAAAACGAACCTGTCTGTACTCGCCTGGGCTGCGGAAGGGCTCTGGGAGGGCCATTCTGGGGCTGCGGTGTGTAGACCTCGAGTGGCAATGCAGGAACATCTGTTACAGGTGGCACCAGCGAACATGGTATGGCCTGCAGGTTTTCAACACACGCCTGCTCCTGCTAAGGTATCCTTCCATATGCAACTTGTCTTCTATTAAACACACAGTCCTTAGTGGTGCATGCACTGTCTTGCCATGATTTACTGGAGGAGCATGCTCCAGATATAGCATGCTTCACTGGGACCTGGTTAAACGAACACTCTGGTCTTGCCATAGTACAAGCGCTTCCACCCAGTTATAAAATATTACGGCTTGACTGGCCTATCAATTTATCTATCTATCTATCTATCTATCTATCTATCTATCTATCTATCTATCTATCTATCTATCTATCTATCTATCTATCTATCTATCGATCTATCTATCTATCGATCTATCTATAGCACTGAATCACCCAAAGGCCTCAGAGCACTCACAGGGACAGAGACAAAACATGAAAAACATGAAGAGCAGACAGATGGAAAATCGGAGGGCCAGAGCATAAAAGGCGAGAAGAAAATTACTCAGTGTCGTCATCAAATAACCAAGTCTTGAGCTGCTTTTTAAAGGTGCTAATGGATCCACAGTTTTTTTTTATAGACAAAGGCAGTGAATTCCAAGACTTGGGGGCTCAGAAGCTAAAATGAAAGCTACCAACTCTTTTTAGAAGTTGGCGAGGTGGGACTAGCTCCTGATTATTATTGGATTGCAGATTTCTCCTAAAAGGTGCTTTCGTTATTTTGCCAGAGAGATATTTGGGATCCGTACCAGATAAACATTTAAAAACTATTACAGCACTTTAAAATTTCATTCTTTGACCAACTGGAAGCCAGTGAAGATTCCTTCTCTCGGCCGATATCTTCGAGTGCTTACTTAGGCCATTAACTGCTCTAACAGCTCCATTCTGGAAGGTTTGCAGTTTTCTTATGTTCGATTTAGAGGTGCCCATCAGCAGGCTGTTGCAATAATCGAGTTTAGAATTAACTATAGCGCCAGCTATAACAGCCAGATTGGGCTTGGTGAGATATGGGCGGATTTTCCAGAGAAGGTTAGAGAAAAAGGCAGAGGTAGACTTGAGGTAGGAAGCATGCCTTTTGAAAGAGAGATGAGAATCCATAAAAACGCCTAGCATTTTTACATGGTCAGAGACCACGATGTTGCTGTTGTTGATTTTAAAGCTTCGATAATTATCATCTAAATGTAATCTCTGGGGTATACCGATTATCATTAGCTCGGTTTTGGCCTCATTAAGAGCTAATGAATTAGAGGCCATCCAAACCTGTATAGCTGAAAAAACCTCTTTTACTCTGTGTTCATCTTGTTCATAGTCTCCAGATAGAGTAAATACCAACTGTGTGTCATCAGCGTAATTTGTAACCATGACACGCATGGTTCGTTATATGTCACACAGTGTACTGCCCTCCTTCCTTTGAATCTCTTTTTTGTGAGGCATTTCTAAATTTGGTGGCTGACTTGTGGCTTAAATTTAACAATCTGATAATAGTGGGGGATTTTAATCTAAACATAAACTCTCTAGGGGAACACCCTGTTTTGCGTTTCCTGTCCGGAATGTGTCATCTGGAATTAGCTCAACTGGTATCAGGTGCAACTGGGAATACACTTGATTTTATTTTCTCGCAAACCTCTTCTGTTTTGGTTTTCCCTGCCCTACAATTGGTATGATCTGACCATTTTGCGATTCCCTTCTGCATTAAGGTAGAAACCCCTTCCCAGACCTTCTCCAAGCCCAAAATCTGGAAATGTCGCTGCCGATCAGTTGATGCAGCTGCAGTGTCTCAATCCATAGTATCTAGGCGCCAGGCCCTGCCAGTGGTGGACCTGACTTCTTTGACCCAGGTATTCATTGATACAGCAGGTTTTCTGGCCCCTGTCAGACCATCTAGTCAGCCCGCTTGCCAATCCGAACCATGGTTTGATGATGCGTTAAAACTTCTCTGTCTTAAGAGGCTGCAAGCCGAACGTAAATGGAGAGACTATTCCCTTCAGGCAGATCAAGCCCTTTTCTGTATTTCACAATGCAGTTGTGGCTATTTGAGCTGGTAGGTTCATTATCCTCCACACACCACAGTGGACCTGACAGGGGTTGTCCCCTCACAGGGGCTCTGACTCCCTCTCGAGCGTTTTTACTGAGAACATTTTGAAAATTCACAATTTAATTGCACTCTCGGGTCCAGTCTTGGGGGGTGAGGGAGGGGCTGTAGCAGCATCTGACTGCCCCACTTGCGGTCATGGGATACCTTCCTTCTGTTCTCAGTGAAGGAGATTGTGAAGGCCACATCCACGTCCATGCTTAAATCCTCTTCAGCCTTGGATCCTATTCCTTTGGCTCTGTGTAGGGATATAATGCTGACTATTGCCCCTTGGGTGACTCAAGCGATTAACCACTCATGCCAGTCGGGATCTATTCCTTCACAGCTGAAACATGTACTGGAGATCCCTCTCTTGAAGAAGCCTTCCTTGGATCCCGCTTGTCCTGCTGATTACCGTATTATTTCACTACTCCCTGTTTAATGAAGCGTTTCAAGTCTTTGCTCTCCTCTCCTGAGCTCCTTTCTGGAATCCTCTCTGTTTTTCAATGCTTTAAGTCTGGTTTCTGTTCCGGTCGAGGCACTGAGAGCATGCTGGTTTCGGTGGTGGATGACCTGGCACTTATCTCAGATCAGGGTGGAGTAGAGGCCCTAGTTTTATTAAATCTGTCGACCACCCTGCTTGCTCGCCTGATCGGGGCAGGGATTACTCAACAGGTTCTATCTAGGTTCTCTGCTTTTCTTGCTGATTGGGCACAAACTCTGTCTCTCCCACCTTTTAATTTGGTATCTGCTCCTCTGTCCTGCGGGGTCCCCCAGGGATCGGGCTTGCCCCCTACGCTAATTAATGCTTACATCCAGCCCCTAGTTGGGCTCATCCACTCCCACGGCCTCCACTGATACTCTTGCGATGATGATACATAGATTATTCTGCACCTCAATCTTTTTCTCAGCTGCAGAGTTGCCTGGAGGACTTGGGTGTTGGATGAGCCAAAATTGTCTGAAGCTAAATGAGGACAAGACCGAGATCATGGTGGTCAGCCCCCTTCCTTTTCTTCTCTCTGGACCCCTGCTTTTTGACCTTCCTCTCTTGGCCCGTGCCCTAGGCCAGTCTCTGTTGTGAAAAATGTGGGGGTAAAAATCGCCTCGCTCTCCTTGGAAGCCCAGGTGGTCTACGTGTGTCAGGCCACGATTCCATGCACCAGCGATGGCAGCACTGGTGCTGAGTGTACAAGACTACAGCAATTATCTCGAACTAGCCCAACCATTATACCTGATCCACCGCATTCAGGTTCTGCAGAATGCGACAGCCAGGCTGTTGGTACATACCCCTTACCAGATGTCAATCTTTCTGGTACTCCGGCAGCTGCATTGGCTCCGTGTGGCCCAGAGGGTGTAGTTTAAATCTTTGTGCATTGTGCACCGGGCCCTCTATGACCAGGGTGCTGAGTACCTACAGTGCAGGTTTCGCCCCTATGTCCCCAACTGCCCTCTTCACTCCCTTGATTCCTGTACCATTTTAACTCCCCTGGTACGGCTCGCATCAGTTAGGGGGGGCGTGTGTTTGCTGTCACTGCCGCTAGGTGCTGGAACTCTCTTCCAGTCTGTCTTCGGGTAACTGCTGATCATCTATATTTCCGCCGGCTACTGAAGACATTTCTTTTCGTCTAAACTATTACAGAGAGTCTGAGCTTTGTAAGTACCTTGCTTAGCGCCATGATGCCCTTGGGTGAACGTGAGCTTTACAAATTCATGTAACATAACATAACAAGGTCATTGACTATAAAAGTGCCCATTGCTCAACTGCTGGACGACAAATATGAGAATAGCTCCAGATAACTCCCTGTCCAAGATGACAATGTAGTACTCTGGGGCACGGTGTCAGCCTAGGCCACTATTGATGGCTTCATCATTAATTTTTATTTATTTATTTGCATTTGTATAGCGCCCTTGCAGCCCACAAGCTATAACCTGCTTTTATGAGGGTAATATAGGATCAGCAGACTCCACATATACCCTTTGTATTCACAGAGCACTTGAGGCTCCCTATGTGGGTTACGTTTCTGGGGTCGCCCGTGGAGGGGGTGGTTATTGCTTAAACATTAAATGTGCTTGTTAGATGTGAACCACTGGTACACCATCCCTAAGTCCATTCCATCAGAAGCAAAAAGCTTCATTCGCCCTTGCATTGCCCTAGCTGCAATGATTAACTATGGGACTGAGGACATAAGTGCCCCTCCTAATAGCAGTGAATGGGCTAAGTCGATATTTGACCAGGAAGGCAGCATGGAGAGAGTGTAACATGTTATCAAATGTAAAGTGCATACCTATTTATTAGCTGAAAACATGGGGGCCTTTCACAAATAGCCTACTATGAGTAACTCTGTCTGATACTGGCTTACTCCTGGAGAAGGCTACTCTATTTAGAAAGAAGTTACAAGGAAACTACTAGGAGTAACTTTGACTTACTACTCAGGATTAAGCCACAGTTACTCATTGTAGCTTCTGTGTGACTCAGCCTCACAGCAGGTAGTGCTCCTTACCTCCATAACTGCATGTGCAGGGTTACTTAGATAAAGTACCCCTTGCCATGGCAACAGGCAAAAGGGTGGGCTTACCAAATCATGCCTGTAACCATAGATGATCAGACGTCAATTGCAAAAGTTATGCATTTCACTTTATTCTGCCCTTTAGACACAATCTTACAGAAAACGTAACTTTTTTCAATAATGCACGCTGAAAGCTAAAGTCCTTCTGGCTTCACTATTTTACTCATCATTGCAGATCTGGAGCCCTGGGGAATTCCCGTTTGGCACCAGATTCCCTACACATCACAAATAAATACATATACAAACTTACAGTTTTCTTGCTCAACTTCTAGAAATGAGGAACTCCGGGACGTCATTTCACCAAAATGCCAGGGGTAGCGAAAGTGACATCACATGACCCTTTACCTCTGGTGACATCACAGGAAGTGATGTCATTTGACTCCCAACCCGAAGTGACATCATGGGAAGCGATAGAACACAACCTTTCACCCCTTTAATGAATCTACCAATTATTGTATAGAATCCCAGAAAGATCAATTATTTGTTATTCCTATTCTTTCTTATTTAGGGTCACTGCTCAAAGTGTTAAACGTGTGGAACCCCCATTCAAAAGAAATGGCAGCCAGAACAGAAACAAAGACCCACATAGTACTGGCCACAGCCCGGGCAGCTTCAATGTAAAAAAACTGTTTTAGGTGGTAGCAAGGGAGAACACAGGCATAGCTAGGGAGAACATAGGGGTCGCAGGCACGACACCTGTGTGGGATGTTCGAACCCACTAGTCTATGCCCTGCAACCTCACTGTGTGCTGCTTGCATCAGAAACAACAGAATGGCCGCTGAAAAGCCTTATATGTGCTACAAATCTTTAAGTGCGCTGGGAAACCTGAAAAATAGGCCGCCAATCCATTTTGCCTATGTCGGTGGTAACACGGGAGACCACTGCCAAGACCTATCATTTGGCTTCTCACAGAGTAAAATGGAACTACTTGAAAAAGCAGTGCTGCATTGCAAGGGAAACCCAGAATTGCTTTAAAAATCAGTTTTTCCTTGGCTGTGGAAAGTGCAAAATTATGGTTCCCAAACATCACAAAAGATCCAACATCCTTGTTGGGTGTTAATCATCACTTTATTTAAAAAATCCACCTAAGCGCAATGTCAGCAGAAGTATATTTTATCAGAAGAAAATCCACATTCAAAGATGCTTGCATTGGAAAAATATGTCAGAAATGGGCATAGGGTTACTTAGATGAAGTACCCCTTGCCATGGCAACAGGCACAAGGGTAGGCTTACCAAATCATGCCTGTTACCATAGATGATCAGACGTCAATTGCAAATGTTATGCATTTCACTTTATTCTGCCCTTTAGACACAATCTTACAGAAAACGTAACTTTTTTCAATAATGCACGCTGAAAGCTAAAGTCCTTCTAGCTTCACTATTTTACTCATCATTGCAGATCTGGAGCCCTAGGGAATTCCCGTTTGGCACCAGATTCCCTACACATCACAAATAAATACATATACAAACTTACAGTTTTCTTGCTCAACTTGTGCCTTAAAATCAAAGTATGGAAAATAAGAGACTTCCCATCAAAAGCAATATAGGGTGACAATTCAATCTCTATGTTTTAAAAAGGCTGGAATTAAGAGATTTGTGGCTATATTTGTAAAAAATGTAAATTGTATTTTAGAAAAAGACTATTTTAAACATTGTTTTAAAAGTAAGTTAAAGCCAGCCACACTGAGCTTCAAAGACATTCCACAGTTTCTCCCAAACAAAAGAATCTTCCCCCCTGCTCTCTGCTGAGGAACTGGCAGGGAGGTGTGAAAGGAAGTGGGAGGGGACTTTGGCCTGTTGCTCTGACAGGAGACAAATGACTCCCTTGACTGAAAGGAAATGCTAATTTGGGTGTCGACAGAAAACAACTGCTGGCAGGAAGAAGCCTGGGACTGCTCTGGCCCAGCCAAACCATGGGCGCGGGGACAAACAATTTTGTTTATTCTGAAAGCACAGAAAAGCATATTTTGAAAAAGACTCATAGAAAACTGTGGCAAACTGGTAAAAATCTGTAATTTATAGGTTATTAAAATGAAAATGTTGCTCACGTTTTAAAACCACTCTGGAATTTGTGCGATATTCAGAGACAGAACTATCAAAATGTTGACTTTGTAGCAGTTGTGATAATGCTAAAAATATGAAACTTCACAGGAGTATGCCCAGATGTTATGTGCATGTATGTGGAAAAATGTGTACATATCTGACACTGGGTAAACAACCAAAAGCGCGAAAAACTGTCATTTGTGAACCAAAACTCTTAAAAAGATGGATATGTGCCTTATTTAATTTGGGATGTAAATAATAATAATAATAATAATAATAATAATAATAATAATAATATTATTTTATTATTAGGAGAGAGGGAATACTTTGACCAATCAGTTTCCTAGAGGGTGGGCATAGTATAATCAGCCTATCCACCCCCTTGAGAAATACATAAATAGGGACTGTTGAGGACCTAGACAGACACACACATTCACCCATTAACTGATTTACCGGTGAAGCGCTCTGCAGGAAGAACCCAGATCCAGACTCCATAACTGTGAAAGCAGAAGGCCCATTCCAAAGCTGAACCCTTCTCAGCTGGCCTTTAAAATCTTGCAACCTGATTTTAACCACAAACTTCCAAGGAGCACAACCAATTCAACAGCCAGGCTGTGCTGTTTTTCTGCTTCTTGCCAAGAACTCTTGCTAGAACCCAGAGATCCAAACCAGTAGAGCAGAGCTGTAACCCAGAACCAACACGTCAGATCCAGTCCAAGAGGCCGTGCAGAGACCAGAGTGCCTTGCTGAGTGCAGTACCAAGTGCCTGAATCCTGTCTGGTGGCTAGCAGATTCCAGTCCAAACCTTTGACCAGATCTTGACGGGCCTATTCCAAAACTATAGTTGTGAATATTTAGCACAGAATTGTCCATAGCCAATCTCTTATCTTTAAGTAATCCTATCCAACCCATTCTATAATATCCAGAACTGCATTGTAGAATCTCTTTTGTCTGTCCTGAATACTTCTTTCATCCATATAATTCTGTGATAATTGTAGTGATAAATCATCTTTGCGCTAATATATATTTGCTGAAGAAAGGCAAGTGTTGCAGCGGGCAAAGATCAGACAGAGGCGCCTCTGGACTGGTGGCTGTACCGTTGGTATCTCGCATCTTCATAGCCCCTTAGTGTAAAGCCAATCCTTGTTTGTAATCTTCAAAAGCGCATCTTTCATTTGAAATCTTGACTCTTTTTGAGAAAAATCGACCTTTACTAAAACCTTCATAACTTCTGAACTGCACATGCTAGGAACGAAATTTTGAAGCTAGCATCCTCAGCTATCAAACGAACCCAGAACCGCACTCCTTATAGTTTTGCCGCAATTGCGCTTAACGCGCGCTGAAAAGTTTGCCGCGATTCTGCATTTGGCTCAATTTCATCCCATATAAAATGGCCATTCTTTGCATTTAACCTCTGAATTCAGTTTCCAACCTGCTAGTCATTCAACCATAATTGCTAGTGTTTACCTGAACCTATCCAAAGCGGCTCCCACTAGTTCTGAATCCACTTTAGAGAATTAAATACATTTTTAGTGTTTTTCCCATTCATTCAAAACTACATACAAAAGCTTTTCACCTGTTTTAAATCATTCCTGTTTCTCTCTAAACTTGCTGGGGGAATTGGGATTGAAACTGCATTTAAGAGTGTGTATTCCTGAAACCTGTTTTCTCTCCTTCCGTCTCTATATTGCATATTAGGGAGAATTGAGTAGTGTCAGGGGGAAAGAGTGATTACATTGCATTTGATTGAATTCATATCAAGTTTTATTTCTGTGCTGCATTAATCTCATATCATTGCATTTGACTGAACCCCACAAAGTTATTCTATGCTACATTATTCTTTTCATCCATACTCCTATTGATTAAAGAGATTGTTGACTGTAATATCACCCAACGCTGATCAATGTATAAATATTAATCGTGTGAGATCCAGATTTTGTTCATAATTCATAAAAGTGTGATATATATATTATTCAAATCCATCAAATAAATATTTTAACTTTGCAAAACAACCTTCTTCTTGATTCAGTGAGACCAGGGGGATTCAAAGAGAGGGGCGTGATATAAGGGTACATCATTCTGAAATAAAATAATTTTAGACATAAAAATATATAATTAAGGGTTCCAGCTGGGCATCTCACGCTAGGCATTGATTTAGGTGGAGTGCTGGATGGAAACCACTTACACCTGGCGACCCCCAAATGACGTCCCAGGAGGAACTGATGCTTATTAACAAGTGGGACACAATGCTGAAGTCTTGATATCCATTCAGAATTCATGGCTCCTGCCAATATTCTCCGGTCTAGCCAGGGATCCTGATACCTATCAGGATTTCATTGTTTGTCCTGGCACTCCACGCTCCCATGATCCCTCCCCAACCCTTATCTTTTGTTGGCAGTTCCACCATGCTCGCCCATGCTCACCAGCCAGTCCTTCATCGCTTCCCTGCTTCAGTGGAGCTGCCTTCTCCTTGGATTCTCAGGACTCTCTCTCTATGCCATGGAAATGAATAATGGACTTAACTTCCTCAGCACCCAAGAAGTGCAGTCCTTTCTTCATTTCCATGGATTGGAGAAGCCGGGGAGCCAGAAAGTAAGCAAACCCACCAGAGCTGGGCATGCCTTGGATATGACCCGAATTCCAATAGCCATATTGCCGGGGGTCAGCTATAAATTCAACCTCTTATGTGACCCTAAGCCCTCCTTATGTGCCCTGGTTTCGCTTGTACCTTAAAGTAAGAATTCAAGGTACATAAGAGGCTGTATTGGCCGCTTTTGTGGTCAAGAATTGTTAATTATTACACTTGCACTGTTCACACAATCTGTGAGGTATAGGAAACTGCAGCTCAAAGGCTGGTTCTTAGGGCCTGTAGACTTTTGAGAATGCTGCATTCCGAATCTCCTGCCAGCACAGAGCTTACCCACTGTGAATTCTCTTTAACTGCCAACGCGAATTTATCTTCTAAACTTCTGTATACCTGTACAAACTTGATACTATAAGAATGACATGGGTTATAATATCTTCATAGACTCCCCACCCTCGAGCCCCACCATGTCTAATGGGCCCGTAACGCTCGTCAAATGCCCTCGCTGAGCTCAAGCCTTTACTTTACCTTGGTCTTCAGAACTCATAAAGCCCAGTACAGCCCTCCAGCTGGCTGAATAAAGCTTAATTAGAGGCGTTGACTACTGTACACAAGAGGTTATGTAACAAGTCTTGCCCAAATGTGCATAAAGGATAGCAAATCCAGTCTACAGTGCCAACAATATAAGAACACTCATTCTAAAATGTAGGACTTCTTGGATTGCAAATAATGGATCCTAATGACTAGAATTAATTGACATGCAATACTATATGTAATGGGTATCTTTATCATACCCCTTAAGAAATCATGATTTCTGCTGATGAAGATGGGGTGCGGTGTTATTAGTAAAGGAAAATTGCCTAATGCTTGCAACTGAATTCAGTAGAAGCTTCCTGCTGCGTTTGTACCATGTAATGTCAGAAAACTCATCCTAGAGACAACCAAAGAGTAAACACATTTACACCTGGTATGCCTTTTAGCTTGTCCCTCACAATTGCTGTTTTGCATTCATTAATGCCTTGTGGATTAAATGAACAGTTGATTTTTGTTGCTGAGAACAGGTACTTTTTGTCTGTGATTTTAACACGCATGTTTATATGCACAATTTTATGGTTACATGTCTTTTAAACATTTTTCATTGAAAAGATGTTTGAATGAAAATGTTTAATTGAAAACTTTTTCACCTAATGTAGATTAATGACATTATTAATCGAAAACCTGTACACCAAATTTTTCATTTTTTTTAATCGGCCCCCCAGCCCCTGTTTTCTGCCCTTTAAAACACCCCAAACATTCCCAAATATGTTTTTATTTTTTTTATTGGGGAGTCATTGGGGGGTCCCCCAAACCCTGGTTTTCAAAATGTAACCCTTTACCTCATACAAACATAGATACATATATTTTCGATAAAGTAATTCAGTGAAAGATTTTTTTCTATGAAACAATCTTTCAATGAACATGTTTCCGTGAAACATCTTTCAATGAAAAATGTTTCAGTGAAAAGACTGTATACCAAGAATTTGACTTTACTGATGCACTTAACGCAAACGGGACTGAACCGGTGAAGAAATGGTGCTGGGAAGCTAAGTGGGGCGCAGGTCAAGGGAGGTGGCGAGTAGATGTGATATGCACTTGTCACAAGAGGTGCTGTTGAACAAGCTAAACGGATGCTTGAGAAAAGAACTAAATGGAATCGAGCAGGTGACTTGCCATGAGAGCAAAGCACTTCCCCCTTGAGGTGGTAAGTAGGCGAAGCACCCGCTTGGCACGTCAGGTGCAGAGGGGCCAAACAGAACACTTGATGTGTGGAGACGAGATGGGCCAGTGGAGGTTTCCCACATGAGATGTTCAGCAGGAGAAAAAAAACCTTGTTTATAGAGGAGATAAGCAACCGAGCAGAATCTTTGCCGCCTAATGGGTCGGCAAGAAAGATGAGCATGTACTCCAAAAGGTGCTTAGAAGCCAAGAGGAGCTCTTGCAAGCCAGGCGCTAAACCGCCAAGAAGACCACTTGATCCAGTATTCTTCAGGAAGCCAAAATAAGTGCTTGCTGGCGAAGGTCTCATGGAGTCTTGAGGAGCACTTGCTACGTGAGGTTCTAAGAAGCCAGAATTGACCTCTGAAAGTAAGGGTATTGGGAAGCCTTCAAGTGCTCTTGACGTATAAGAGGCTTCATATGGAGTATGTGCACGCCATATTCTCAGTTTGGTGGGAAAGTGGAGGGAAAACCTCCAGCACTTGAATGGAGGCTTTCTACCCTGTCTTTACCTCGAAAAATTGAGTATTTTCCACAGGCCGCCTTACCACCCACACAGAATACTCCAAAACCCCAGTGGAGCCCTCTAGGACTCCATGAATGGGGATTGTCACCTTGCCAATTGTAGTCTGGTGGATTTACTGCTGATACAAGTGGAGGTAACAGTATCAGCTATTAGCACCATGGTTGCTGCCGGTATTGTAACGAGTCCGCCATGGTGCAATGGGGAATTACCACCCCATTCCAAGGTTGGCGGGGCGGTAATTCCCCATGCACCATTGGCCCTTCGCCATTCCCATTTTTGCCCCATAGGGCTCAATGGGAATGGGGAAGGCGGTAATTTCGGTAACGCAAATTGTGGTACCGTAATTACCTCAAGGTCCCTTTGCAGGTGCCTACTTTAACGGCTGGTCCAGACCAGCCGTTAAGGTCGGGAGCCACAAAGGGACCTCGTAATTAGGCGCTAAGGGGTTAACAGCGCTGCAGCCTTTTACGGCGCCGTTAACCCCTTAGCGCCAGGGTCGTAATGAGGCCCTCAGAGTTTGGAAGATGTATCCATGGGCAAATCTTCTGAAATCATAATGTGGCCCACAGTGTTTAATAGCTGGACAGAATACGGGCAAGCTTGAAGGGTCCAAGGGCTATCCATATGAGAGGGGGGCCTCATATGTAGTAAACAATTACGCGGACACACTCACTCATGGAAGACACAATCAGAGAGTATCACGCAACATTTCCATTAATTATTGCAGCTGTTCAAGAGAGGAAGGATTGCTCAGGGGTAGCGCGTTTGTGTTGGAAGCAAGACAATGCGGCGCAACACAGGTTCTTATCCAGATTCTGCACATAGAAACCACTCGCTGATATTTAGCATGTTACAAATGAACAATCAAAGAAAAATATTTTATGTAAATCTTAAAGAATGATTATTTTATTTTCTGTATGAGATGTTTAATTTTTGTATGGAATATGTGTAAAGTTTTAATTAACTGTAACACATTAAATAAAAAAATAAATATATAAAATAAAAGTTGAAGAGGGACCTTGTGTTGGTAGGAACTGAGAATCTGGAATCCTTGTGTTGGGAACTCTGGGATAAAGGCACACTGGATGATAAACCTAAAGAGAGTGAAGCCGAATGGAAAGACTGAGAGAAACAAGAAGCTCAACAAGAGGTTAAGAAAGTACACAAAGAAGAACAGTAGCAAGAAGGAGACTTATGGGACAAAGGTTGCCAACCCTGCGGATTAGACACTACTTACATGAAAGACGTTTCGCATGCATGAAGGAAGTTATTCCCAAAGTAGATATGATATTCACCAATAAGATTACTACATTAACACCAACATTAATAGGATTCCTGGCTTTTTTGGTGTCGTTGTGAAACACTCCACAGTAATGGCTTTAGTTGTCATTTTAAGCTTCTTAATGCTGCTCTATTGAAAAAGTACCTTGTTTCTGGTTTAATAATCCATAAAAGGGACAACTGCACACAATTCACAGTGACCGCTAGACGTATACTTTGGCAGTATATGCATTTTACATGGCTGTTAACCAGGAAAACATCTTATAGACTGGTTTCACAGCATGGAAAATGTGCCTTTTAGGATTATGCCTTATTGTGCCAGCACAGGGAGCACATTAAAAAATACAGTATAGGTGCTAAGGATATGGACCATGTCCATGAGTCCTTCACCTTCTTCTCCTTTATCCAAATCCTTCTCCTTTGTTCTAATCAGTCCTTCTCCTTTGTCCTAGTCCTTCTCCTTTGTCACAGTACTTCTTGACCTTTGTCTTACTCATTCTCCTTTGTCCTTCTTGTTCTACTTCTACTTCACCCCAGTCATCCTTCAGACACCCCATTCCTTCTTCTTCTCCGTTGTCACAGTTCTTCTCCTTTGTCACAGTTCTGTTCTATCTGCTTCATCCTAGTCCTTCTTCTCCTTAGTGCCAGTCCTTCTCCTTCAATCCAGTCCTCCCCCTTCATCCCAGGTCTTCTTCTCCTTCAACCAAGTTCCTCCCTTTCTCCCTAGTCCTTCTCCTTCTATTTTGTCACAGTTCCTATACTATTTCGTCCCAGTCCTTCTCCTTTGTTGTAGTCATGTTCCTTCTGCTTCATTTTAGTTCTTCTCTTCTACTTAATGCCATTCCTTCTACTCCTTTGCCTTTCTCCTTCGTCCTGTTTTTCCCCTTCTCCCCAGGCCTCCTTCTCCTTTGTCACAGGTATTCCCCCTGCTTCATCCCTGTCCTTCTCCTTTGTCTCAGTCCTATAACTTCTGCTTCCGCCTAGTCCTTCTTCTTCTCTTTAGAGCCAGTCATTCTGCTTAAAACCCATCCTCCTCCTTCATCCAAGGTATTCTCCCTCATCCCAGATCATCCCCTTCTCCCCAGCCCTTCACATTTTCCTCTGTTACAATTCTCCGCGTTCATATCAGTCCTTCTCCTTTGTGCCAGTCCTTCTCCTTGATCCATGTTTTTCTTCTTCTATGTTGTAGTCATTCTCCTTCTCCTTTGTCCCAGTTCTTCTACCTCTCCTTCATCCTATTTCATCTCCTTAATCACATTCTTTCTCCTTCATCCCAGTTATTCTCCTCTGTCCCAGTCTTTCTGCTTTTCCTTCGTTCCAGTCCTTCTTCTCCTTCATCACAGTGCTACTCATTCGTCACTGTCCTTCTCCTTCACCCTCGTCATTCCCCTACACCCCAGTCCTTCTCCTTTGTCCAAGTTTTTCTCCTTCTCCCTGTTCTTCTCCTTCATCGCAGTCTATCTCTTTCTTTGTCCTAGTCCTCCTACTACGTCATTTCAGTCCTTCTCCCTAGTCCTTCTCCTTCGTCCCAGTCCTTCTCTTTTGTCACAGTCTTTCTCCATCGTTGTCCCAGCCCCTCACACTATTTATGTCAGTTCATCTTATTCATGCCAGTCCTTCTCCATTGTCCCAGTATACACTCCTATGTCCCGTCCCTTTTCCTCCATACTTATGGGGGTCCGTCCTATGGGGGCAGGCCCAAAACATTTTTAGCACAGCATAAAAGAGTAGCTTTCCCTTTACAAAATGTATGCTTTGCACAGTAAGCGCAAGAGAGAGAGCGTGGCTAGCCCTGCTGACTCTGCCTCCAGCAACACCTGTCAGTCCGTTTATCAACTTTCACGGAACTAGACACTTTTGCACGGCATGCACATTTTTACTGCGCACTTGATTTTCTGAGGAGTTTTGCCCTCAAATGTCCTATTCTTCGCCACACGGAAACACAAGGCAGGCTTTTATGATGAGCATAACTGTTTTTTCCACGTTCAGCGAATTCCCATGCATGTTGTTTCCAGTGCCTATCCCTCAAGCACAAGTTGGTTGCCTGCTTGTCTTGAAAACTTTGTCTCCCCAGACAGCGCAAGAGGTTGGCTCGGTGGATCATAATAAAGAATTTGTCTCCTCACAATCTTCAAGACTTCAGGTAAACCAGGCACCCCGCAGGAGTGGGAGGGAAGCAAGACCTGTAGCGGTTAGCCTCCGCATTACCGGAGTCCACACCAATGACATGTTAGCTTCCACCTGTGGAAGCACTGAGGTCCTCTCAGGGACTTTGACCGGAGCGGTCACGAAGCTTCTCAGGCTGTTACCAGTGGGAACACACAGGGCTCCACGGGGCACAGTACTGGGTTGGCTAGACCCAAGGTGATGCCATAGAGTCAAAAGCCTACCAGGCTAAAAGAGCCAGAGGGTCCTCGACCTCCGAGAGAGAGTTCTGAGGGCTTGTCAATTTTTACCGAGGCTTGCCCCAAGGACCATGAAGGGTTTATGAGCAAGAGGAACTCTGCTTTGATCAAGACTTTTGTGTCTTCAGTTCCACTCGTAAAATGGGATCCACAGCTGCGTCATCTCGTGAAACAAAACCACACGCTTCCACAGGGGTGGTGCCATTACAAGTGTTGCTACAGCCTTCCATCAAAATGGTAGCTAAAGACCAGGCCAAGCACAAGGCTAGCTCCTTCTTGGTGTCCCGAGCAGCTGAGGAGATTTCTGAGTTTTCTTCTCCAGATTGTTTCCACATCAGATCAAATTCCCCTTCCACCCACTGTGAGCAACGAGGATTTTGTAAGGATGGAGTGGTCCCAGATGTCTTTGTGGTCAAAGTTGTAGCCTATTCCATCTTCCTCTAATAGATATGGGTTTCCTCCGCCAGACAGACACGATACCTGATACCTCAGCCTTCATGGACCCCTGTGGCTTCTTCATCATAGACTCTTACCACGTGTGCTCAACCTCCCTTCTCTGGTGACAGGTTTTTCAGAAAATGTCAATGCATTATATGCTCAGACCGGTATCTAGTCTATACATCGAATGCCTTTCCATCGAAGTATTTTGCATCAAGGGGTTTGCAATGAAAAAATATGCATCAAATGCATTTTATTGAGGGGTAAAGGGTTAATTTTTTTGTGGTGGGTCTTAAAGGGTAAAAAGCTGGAGGTTGGGGGGGCACCCCACATACATTTAAAAAAGGAAAATGCATTTTGAATCAAATTTTTTTGTTGCAAAAAATTTGATGGAAATGTCCTTTGATGCAAAAAATTCGATGGAAAGACCATAAACCGCTCAGACCCTATGAAGGGAAGCTTCAAGGGTCTTATCAGAGAGATCATCCCTCAGCCCGCTCCTGGTCTTCAGGACCCTCCTGCACCAACAGTCCCCCTTTCAGTCAAGCCATCCGTTTCCACAGTTCTGGGCCCATTGGCCAGACGATGTCCAATAAAGGAGGTTTCCGAGCCTGTGACATCTTCTCATACGGTGCCCGAAGCGCCTCAAGGAGTCAGTCTCGATGAGGAACCACTAAAGAGCACTGATCTTCACAGGACACTGATGACGGCGATGCTGCTGACGAGAGCGAAGAAGAGGCCTGGCTTGTCATAGAAGGATGGTGGGTGTTCAGGATTTCCTGGGATTTTCACTTAGGGAAAAGTCTGACGTTAAGCATGGGTGCTTTCAGGCGTGTTATCGCTTAACAAAGCTGACAAATCCGGCATTCCATTATAGAAAGATGTTTTGGTGGAAGCTAAGGCTTTGTGGAAAAATCCTCATTCAGTTGCTGCTGTGAGCAAGAGGACTGAAGCATGTTACCACAAGCTCTTCTCTGACTCCTTGTGCCTGTGGATTAACCTGCACCCACAGCCATCTGTTGTAGCATCTGCTACCATGTTTGCAAAGCCCTCCAGGCTCCTTCCTTCTTTTGTTGCACAGAGCTCCAATTCCCTTTCAAAGGTGGATAAGCTCTGGACGCCTATGGCAAAAAGATTTATAATAACCTTCACCTACGCCAAGCAAACTCAGACGCTTTGTTGAAAGCTGTCAATCATCACCTTTGGCTATAGATATCTGATTTTCAGCATCATCTCCCGCAGGATAGGGTCTCAGCTTTTAAGTCAGGACTAGCAGATGCTAAAGCCATCGCGTAGGATCTGAGGGAATCAGCAGGTCACCACACTGACACCGCATTTAAGGCTATAAGCATTGGAGTGGATTTATGGTGCAAGGCCTGGGCGAGAGCTACTCACTTTAATAACTAGGTCCAAGACAAGAGTCTGATTTACCTTTTGAGGGTAGGGTCTTATTCCACTCATCTATTGATGAGGAACTTCATAAAAACAAAAAACCTCCACTATCATGCTAAGTCTTTGACCATGCTTACTAAGGGACCTTAAACATCCTTTCAGACGCCAGACAATTTAAAAGTAAGAGTTTCGGAAGTTTTCATGTCTATCACGACAGAAAAGGCAGGCAAACAGACAGGTCATCCAGATTTCAACAAAGAAAGCAGCAGAGAGCATTAAAGAGAGGTTTCTTTTCTTCCCCCTCTACTGCAGCTGCAGAGGCCAAGAAACAATGACATTTGCTTCCGGGTCCACTCCTCCCCTGTAGGGGGCAGGATTTCAGATTTTCATCTGAACTGGCATGCCATTTATCAGGATTTGTGGATCCTTTCACTAGTATCCAAGAGGAAACAGGTTTCCCATCCTCATCGCCGCCACTCATTCAGTTAGGCTTGGTGACTCTGTTACAAGAGGTTGCCAACCGTCTGGACATCAAGGCAATCGATGCAATCCTGTTTCAGGAAAAAGGTTACAGCTTTTACTCAAGCCTATTCAGCGTTCCCAAGAAATACCAGGCCGGCCTGCGGACGGTGTTGGACCTATCCTTTCTGAACCTCTGACTCCCATTAGAAAACTTCAGGATGTTCACGCCTGCCCACATTCGGATTGCCCTGAACCAAGGGGATTAACTGTGCGCTGTGGAACTCAAGGACACTTAACTTCATCTTCCTATCTTTGCTGCGCACAAACGATTCCTCAGATTTGCCCTTGCCACTGCCATTATCAGTACCAAGTCCTTCATTTGGACTAAATGCAGCCCCTAGAATTTTCACGAAACTTATGAGTCCCATAGCGGCCCACCTCAGGCACCAGAGGATTCAGAATTTATCCCTACGTAGACATCTGGCTAGTGAGGGCGTATTCAAGCAACCCGGCTTCAGCAGCATTTCACCAGTTGCTAGACCCACTCTTCATGCTCCGACCTTCAGTCAATCACAAGAAATCTTGTTTCATGCCCACTCAGAACATCACCTTAATAGGGATCAGATGGGATGCCACCATGGGCAGAGTATTCCTAACACAACAAAGGATGCATGACATAAAGCTATCGATTGCACACTTTCTCAGTCAGAAGAACATCTCTTTGTGGTGGTTGCAACACCTTCTTGGTCCCATGGCTGCTTCAACTCTAGTCCTCCCTCTAGCTCGTCTAAAGATGACAAAAGTTCAGCTGCATCTAGCAGTTTCATGGGACGAGGAAAGTGACCATCAACCGAAAAGGATTGTAATTTCTTCACAGTTGAAACCAGACTTGCTATGGTGAACATGAGAGGTGTACCTTCCACATGGAGTTGCGCTTCAAGATCCTTCTTACCTTCATTGACCTTCATTACCACAGACTCATCATTGATAGGTTGGGGAGCCACGCTGGGTCAGTTTCAGACTCATGCACTTTGGTCACCCGGGGAAAGTCAATTTCACTTAAAATATTGGAATTGCTAGCCATTTTCAAGGCACTCAAATCGTTTTACTATTGATTCAAAATTCAAAGGAGCTGATAAAAACCGACAGCAACACAGCCATGTTCTATATAAACAAGCAGGAAGGAACAATGTCTCCCCACTGTGTCACATGGCCATACAAATCTTGGAGTGGGCAATTCAATATAAGATAACTCTAGAAGCGGCTCATTTACCGGGAATCTCAACATAAATAAAACACACTAAGCCATCTGTCTCATTGCAACCACGAATCGGAGCTCGAAAACTCAGTTCTGCAGGAGATGTTTGCCAAATGGGGCGTTCCTCAAGTGGATCTCTTTGCAACATCGCAAAACCACAAATGCCTTCAGTTCGCAGCCCTGTTAGGGCAGGATCCACATCCACTGTGGGATGCTCTTCCGATTCCGATGCCAAAAAGCATTATGCCTTTGTCGCTTGTTCAGAGAGTTCTCTCAAAATTCAGAAAATTAAGTCATTGGGCTTCAGTCTGAGTTCGGCGGTGTGGGAAAAAAGTAGAGGTAAATCCGTTACTGCCACTTTTTTTGGACCCCCCCTTGACTCCATTGAGGAGTTTTGGCGGAATTACCACCAGTGGAATTACCAACAGGTAATTCTGATGATTTTTGAAGGAAAGGTGGTGGTTTACCTCCAGCATGATGCTGGAGGTAAATGTCCACCTTTCCTCTAATTTCACCAAAAATCCCCAAAGGAGGTCATGGAGTCCTATGGACTCCGTAAATGGGGACTAACACTGCCCTACCACCACTTGTAATCCCATGGTAAGCCCACAAGACAAAGTGGCATTAACAGTATAACATTTTGGTGGTAATTTGGTGGAATTACCACTGTATTACCACAACACTAGGCATGAGGTCCATTGTTCTCTAATTCTAATAGTCCTGAACTTTCCAATTCGGATCTGGTACTAAGACCTGCTACTCCTCAGTTCTCTCATCCCATGGCAACTCTCAGTCTCACAGTATCTCCTGTCTCAGCAGGGGTGTCGGGTTCTGCACCGCTCGAAGACATCAACAAACTTGTCAGCATGGTACCGGCGCAATTAGTCTTTGCTGGGCTAGGTCTATCAGACCACAATGTGGTTACTTTGAAGGCGACCAGATGAAATCCACGAGGTGACAATCTAAGAGCATCTGGGCTGGTTTCTATTTTTGGATGCTCGAGCATTTCTTGCATTCTTTACAGCCTCATTGGACAGTATACTTTCTTTTGTGTCTTATCGGGTATCTACAGGTTTAACGTTCACTCTTGTTGCTCTTATTGACCCACAACCTGTCATTATCCATCGATCACGCCCCTTCTGGTCTTCCTGGTCCCTGGCATGTTGGGGGTTACTCGCTGTAGTACACCCAACATGGCCGTATACACGGAACGCGGTCTATCGACCTTTACGTCCTATGCAGCACGTTCTATAAATTAGGCACTCCCCTGCGGTTCCGCGCGTCTCAAAGCTACCGATAGCTGTGGCCTGACGTGCTCCACAGTTTGTTCTCCTGAACTGTGTTGCTTCCTGGTTCCCAGACCTTCTTCCCTCTCCTTTCCTACTACCTTCCTTGATCCTGTCTCTTCCGCGTTCCGCACAGACCGCCTCCGTGTGCTGCCTCCATTCCAAGCTTCCTGGAGTTTCCTAGATCCCGGACGAAGAAGCTGAACGAATCCTGGAATCCGAAGACAGCTGAGCGGCTTGTACAAGACCCGAACTGCTCGAAAGAAAACCCAGACAAAGGACTCCGTAAAACAGAGAAAACAGGTGAGAGAAGGGGAAACCTGTGAAACAACCAGGGATTACATCAGTTTGATCGAGCTTGAATATATCTACATCAAATGCTGCTATTAGAAGACACTTTGATGGTCTGCTACCCTCCAGTGGCAAAGCCTCATGCAGTATGGGACCTCAATGTAGTCCTATCTGCCATATCTCATAAGCCATTCAAACCCATGTCGTTGGCTGACATAAAATTGGTTTCATGAACATCGCATTTTTAGTCACCATTACTTACGCCACAAGGATTACCAAAGGTCAAGCGCTTTCAGCGTCAGAGCCCTATACGTTTTTTTCACAGAGACAAGGTGGTTTTTAAACGCACCCTCGATATTTGCCTAAGGTGGTGTCATCTTTTCACTTAATTCAAGAAATTGCATTGCCTCCATTTTTTCCTAACGCTCAGAAAGAGAAAGAGAACTGCACTCACTGGATGTTTGGCAGGCACTTCAATTCTGCTTGGAACCAGTGGCAGCTGCTTTCATAGGGTGGGGAGGCACCGGTCCCCCAGACAGTGCCCCACGGAGTGTGCGAGTTTTTGAACAGCTTCAGCAGAACAGATTCTGAAGTTTTGAATCTGTTCTGCATGCAGGAGCGCGGTGTGGCCGCAATATAAACATCATTATAAATAAATAATTATCTGCTGCTTTGCATCTTAATGGCTGGGCTCAGGCCAGCTGCCACAGAGGGGCGCATCCCATTTTACTGAGCTTTTGTTCTACTGTAGAGTGCGTGGAGTGCGTAGCTCCACGCACTCTACATAAACCATCTCAATTTGGATTTCTGGCGGGGCGCTAGAGGGGTGGCCCCGCCAGTATATAATCTGTGCGCAAACAGCGCACCAGAGATCTGATTACATCTGATCTGCAGTTAGGCCCTTAGCAACAACATAATATTCAATTTCATTGGCTGTTCGACAGCTAATGAGATTGAGTGTGGGTGGGGTGATGAGCATTGGGTGCACGCGTTGTGACGGTGCGTGCGTGCCACCGACTTCGTAAACGGTACTGCTGAGTTTGGTTTGTGGACTGTGAAGAGCTGCCCAGATAACACAGGCCCACCATGTGCACGGCCTGTTGCCAGCAACTAGGTAAGTACATTTAATTAAGAACATTTTTATGCCTGCCTGGCCCTTCATTCCCCAGGACAGTGCCCCACAGGAGCGTCGTCCCGGAGCCCTGCTTTGGGGAATGCAGGGCCTAGTTATCAACGCCATCTGGACTGCGTTGGGTTGGGTAGTAGGCCCTGCATCGATACTCGGGCGGCTCTCACGAGCCTCACCCAAGCGCTAGCCATACGTTCGCAACTTTGGAACCACTAACTCAATTATTTTCAGATGAACGGATGGCCAAATAGTTAAGTGAATGTGACCAGTGGCACCCAACTATAGTATTTGGCCTTCCCTTGGCCTGAAAATAAATCAAGTTAGTCTTGCGGCTCTTCTAGAGTAATTAAAGATTGTAAAGCGGAATATCAGCTACTTTAAGTAGCCATAGGCTGCCCTAGGGCCATGAGTCAGTGCAGTCAGACTGCAAATGCCCCAGGTCACCCAGCACTGAGTTTTGGAGGGCTGGGCCTGGGGTCGTGGACCAATGCTGCTTTGAGTTTGACACTATGCATTTAATCACAACAACACCCCGGGGATGCCTATTTGGAGTGGTGGCGCGTAGGTCGAAATGTTATGCAGATAAGGTTCCTCTCGCATAGGTTTGTGCACTTCTGAGCCTTGAGACTCTTCTTAGCAGGACACATGTGCACAGAATGCAAATTAGAATGACACAGGCATATAAACATGCGGTTGACTTTAAGGGCACTACTTTGCTTAATTGCGATGTTCTAAGTGTGAGGATGAGCTGGATAACAGCATATTAAAAGGAAACTACTAAGAACCCCTCAAGCGAATGTGCGTTTCAACTTCACTTGTGGTGCCACTAAATTGTGCCCCAGACCGCTGTCAAATTTAGAGCGCCATACTCCCTCCCATTTTGGAATGTTCAAGATTTGTTGCATTTTACTGGCAAGTGTTTTGATGGCCATTTTCTCCTTGGAGACTAGCGTTCTATTTGCCATGGGTGTGCAGTGATACACCCTTAAGGACGGCAAAGTATTTACTGTGAATGCCAAATGGTAACTCCCAAATGTGTGTGAGATGCTATTCAAGTTAGAAAATCCGGTGTTGTTCCGATTCCCACCTCTCAAACGCTTTGGAGAACAAAGACAATCTCAGTTGATTTAGCGAATACACCCCATCCGGCTATTGTCAAAGGTAATCTCTAACAGTGACTACAGATGGCTAGGCACAAAGTCCTTTGCGTCGTGCGCTGTAGCTTTCGTATCCCCTCACCCCCAATATTTTGGAAGAATGTGTACACAGGGTCTAGCCCTTTCCTGGGAAAATGCCTATATGTAAATGGCAGGAGGTAGCGGCCGTGGAAATAAGGTTGCCAGCAATTACAAAACACTGGGCCTCATTACGACCCTGGCGCTAATGGGTTAACAGCGCTGTAAAAGGCTGCAGCACTGTTAACCCATTAGCGCCTTACTACGAGGTCCTTTTGTGGGACCCGACCTGAACGGCTGGTCTAGACCAGCCGTTAAAGTAGGGACCCGCAAAGGGACCTTGGTGCTAAGTACTGTACCGCAATTTGCGGTACCGTACTTAGCGCCTTACCCAGTCCCATTGAGCCCTATGGGGAAAAAATGGGAATGGGGAAGGGCCAATGTTCAATGGGGAATTACCGCCCCGCCAACCTTGGAATGGAGTGGTAATTCCCCATTGAACACTGGCGGACTCGTTACGATACCGGCACCAACCATGGTGCTAATAGCGCCATGGTTTAGCGCCAGTATCGTAATGAGGGCCAACTACCTCGGCGGGAAAATGGTGACTGCTGCTCTCAGAGCAGAGTTCAGAATTCATTGTTTTCATAATTAAATTAGTCAACAGTATTTTCTGAGTCTCTGCGTTCTTTGTTGCTATGTAGCTCCTGTTCACGGGGTGCTGCTTGATACTTGGTGGCTGATTTTAGATTCTGCTCATAAAAACTTTGCAGGGTGTGACAAAATGTCAAATGTTTCAGCAGACTGCTTCCATTTTTTAAAATTCAAATATGATGTTTTGATGAAGCTTTCTTTCCCGCCCTGTAGCTGAAGTTCTAGATCTAACGGTTCTGTTCTCTCGAATACTCAAAGCTACTGCCCATACGTTAGCACAGTCCCACTCTCATCACCATGTGTCACTGTTAAAAGACCGTCCCTTGCAGGCAATCATCATCAAAATCAATTATGCCTGGCTTTTGGGTTTGGGCAACATTGAAAATAATGACAAAGTTGCATACATGCTATTTATCGCAGATGTGAGGCAGAGGTTTAGCACCTACTTTGGCAGCAGAGTGCTTGTGTAATCTCCTGCTTTCCTGTGCTACACGGTTAATGTTGCTCGGCACTCTCTAGTAAGCATGTCTTGCTAGGGAGTATGCATTTAGCATAGCCTTTCTGCTGGCTGAGCATGGAGTCCTTACACATCTCTGACAGCCAAATGCTGCATTTGGCTGATGTGTTAGGACTCTGTGCTCAAGCACCATGAAATGCCGTCATTGAGCCAAAGGTAGATTGCTCTGTACTGCCAGAAAACGCTTTGATCATGCCTTAGTGTAAATGTAGGGAGATGAGGTAACTTCAAAGACTTATGTGGGTGCATCCAACTTTACACATTCTAATGAGGCTGTTCTGGTGCAGCTTCAATGTTACAAGCCGTTAACTCTCTCCTTTATGTCTGGAACCATTTCTTTATGCATACACAATAGTTTCAGCTATTCTCAATACAAGCTGCTGTAAAATACACTATCACACTTGCAGGCATCAGACTAATGTATCACCATTAGTATGTAAAACCTAATGCTTTTTATGTCATATTTCTGTGGGTTTGGACAGGAAATTGCACATTTTGGAAGCCATTTTTCAAAAATGTTTCCACGGGGGGGAGAACCCCCCCATACCAACCTTTATGTGGGTTGGTCTTGTGTGCTTCGCTCGCTCCAAAATTCACACAGAGAAATTAACGCCCCACCACCTTTCAAAGTCACCAGCCACCACTGTTTGGAACGGTCTAGCCAACCCAGAAAGTCTGACAGTCCGGCCATCTCCTTTGGTGCTCATCCTGCTGAGCCTTCAGGCATCCAATGGCCACTATAGCAAGATGGATTGTTTCACGTATCTGCGAGGCATACAGATTACAAAAGAAGCTGATACCCAAGGACTTGCATCCTTACTGGCGCCGTTAACCCCTTACTGCCGCACTCTTAATGAGGCCCTTGGTCTGGAAACACACCTGTATGGATACTGCAGCTAGGTCAGATGCTAGCTTTCAACCTCCTAATAATATTAAAGCTTTATAATCTCCCATAAGTATGGAGGAAAGGAGACGAGACGCATGAGTAAGAAAGGGTTACTCACCATAGTGACTTCTGTACTCTTAGAACATAGTCCCCTTTTCTCCATACACCCCCCCACCCCCCCCCCACAAAATAAGCTGTTAGTCTGGTGTCCCATCTAGCGGCTCCATCGACTGATGGTTGTTGCCGGTAGGTGGAGTGAGCAGGGCTAGCCACGGCCGCGCTCTTGTGCTTACCATGCAATGGATACATTTTCTAAAGGGAAAGCTACTCTTTTATGCCGTGCTAAAAGTGTTCTGATCCCGTCCCCATAGGACGCACACCCATAAGTATGGAGGAAAGGGGACTATAGAATAGGAGTACAGAAGTCATTATGGTGGTTTTATTTTCTCCCTCTCCTTTGTCAAAGTCCTTTTCCTCTGCCCTAGTCATTCTCTTTTGCTTTCCTTCCAGTTCTTCTCTTTCTCAGACATCCCAGTCCTTCTCATTCATCCCAGTTCTTCACTGTCACAGTTTGTCACAGTCTTCCTTCTTGTCCCAGTCCTGCTTTGATCAAGTCCTTCCTCCCCTGCTTCATTGCAATCCTCCTCTTCCCTTTGTCCTTCTCTTTTCTCCTCGTCCTTCTCATTCGTCTTAATCTATATCTTTCATGCCAGCACTTCCCCAACTCCCCAGTAAGTCTCCCTCACCTTAGTCCTTCTCCTTCATCCTAGTCCATCTCCTTCATCCCAGTCCTTCTGCTCGTTCATCATATTCCTCATCCTTTAACTTAGTCCTCCTTCTTCACCCTGGTCCTTCACATTTGTCCAAACCCTTCAACTCTAATGCTTTATCTGAGTACATCAACTTTATCCTAGTCCTTCTCCTTTATTCTAATCAATCTCTTCAACAGTGTTTGTCAGTCAGTCTCTTGCCCTCTGCTTTCATCTGTATTATTGCTTCCTCTTCCTCTATTGTGGCCATGTGAAGAAATGAGACAACATACAACAGCAATATGATGTAATCATGTTTTATTAGGGCTGGCAGTATAAGACCTTAAGTTAGATAACTGTCTATAGGTGCTCAGAAAATAGTCTAGCTCTAATTTAGAAATACTTAATGAACTATTCTAAGGGATGGGATAGCTGAAAGTGTGATTCTTCCTTTAACATAAAAGTCTTAAACCTACTCAAATAATTTTTCACCCTTCCGTGAATGACCTGTTCTACTAAACAAAGTTCAAAGCGGATGTCTAACAGAAAGTTAAAAACATTCTTTATAAGTCCTTAAGCCACCAAGCTAACTCTAAACTGCAATGTAGAGTACTCCACATTGCCAAACAAAAGTGTTCATAAACCTTTCCTTTAATGTCCACCCTATTCCAGAAATCAAACAAACATCAAATGTCTTGCTGGGCAATAGCTTCCTGGGGCTATTTCCGTTTTTTTCAATACAGCGTACCTGGTCAACACAGGATTGCAAGCCTCTCCAGGGCTCCTGGTTTCTCTTAGCACACCAATCTTCTTAGGCCTCTCTGTGACCTCTGGTTCTCTGAGACTACACCTAGGTCTGTCTTCTCTTAGGTCTATCCACACACGTTGTTTCTCTCAGCAAAACACTCAACAATAATGAGTATTTCCCCTTCCTATTTAGGGTTCTTTTAAGGAAGACAACATTCTCACCCATCTTCCAAAGGCTCTTCTTTCTCTTTGGTCGTTAAGGTCTTCCTTCTGGTATCTCCTTTGATGTACAAGATCTGTACGTAGGTCCTCTATTCCATGTATCACCAGCTCTCGAGGTAGAACCTCTGGCATCCCTTTGCAGAGCAACTGCCACCTGTTGTCTCTCCGTGTCGGGAGGGAGCCGATGAAAGCAAATCTGCTTCCGCCCAGTCTTTTCCCATCACTGATGTTTTCTTTCCCTTTTTATAGTTCTGGGCTGATGGCTGGTTTTCTAAACCCAGCCAAGATAGGTCCTTTCCTTAAGTGGCTTAGATTATATTTCCTGAATATTTTTGCTTATTGTTTCTTGTGAAACACGGATAGCGGCCAGACAACTTAGTCCCCTGGGCCTCGTCTTCCTTATACAAAAGGACTAGCCATTAATTCCTACTAAAAGAAAACAAAATTAGACAAAGGTATGTTTATATTTTTTACTTTTTACATTGTCTACACCATGGAACCAACCCTCATGCCATATTTCAGGTTTGTAGAACGTTTGGAAGTCTGCTGACAAACACACATATCCAAGCATTGCAGACCGCTTAAAAAACGCTTAAATATCTTTTTTTAGAAAAATGTATATGTTATACTTTTTACATTATTTACACAATGGAACCTACCCAGATGCCAAATTTCAGGTTTGTAGCATGTTGGGAAGCATGCTGAACATTTTGAACAGACACACACACATCCATAAATGTCTCTTCTATATATAGAGAGAGATGTGGGGAGTTTCTCCAACTCCTAACACTATCTTTTTTCTCTCTCTCTCTCTCTCTCTCTCTCTCTCTCTCTCTCTCTATCTCTCTCTCTCTCTTTTTCCCTTTCTTGCACTGGGGAGTGTGCTGCTGCCCAGGTTGGAAATGGTGCAAATGAAAGTGATGCAACAGCAAAATGCTGCATGGAGAGTGTGTAAGGGGACTGGATGCTAAAGGCATAAAATGTGATGTAAAACCCGGTTTATAAGTCAAAATGTCGAAAAAAAATGTCGAAAAAAAAAGTCGAATTTCTTTTTCAATACGTTTTTTTTTCGAAATGGGGGGGTTCCCCCCCAAACCCCTTTTTTTCTATTTTTTTTTATTTTACCCCTTTTTTTTACTTACCGAACCCAAAAAAAACATAAATAAACAAATAATTATTTTTTTTCAACATTTTTGTCATTCGACTTTTTTTTTCAACATTTTTGTCTGACCACCGTAAAACCCCCACAAGCTCGCAAATGGATCTGCATATGGAACTTCGATATTTCACAAGTAAGGCATTGCGTGGCTGGGGGTTTGAGGTGTGTATGGAAATGAATCTACGTCAGGAAGCCTGAAACTTACCGGCAAGGACTGAGCACAGCAGATACATCAGTTGTCCTGGAGGTTAATGGTAAGGTATGAATGCTGCTCAAATGTTTCTCAGCCAGAAATGAGCACATGGACTGAATATTATCGTATCTTCCTTGGTGAACCAGCATGCTGACATGAATATTGAATCCCTCTTCGCATGGGTTTTGTGAGGTAAACTGGTGCTGTGTCATGGAACAGCACAATATTCTCATCTTGCTGCAAACCTTAGGTATTTAGTAGGGCGTGCCCTCCTACTCATTGTCTCATATATCATGTATGTTATTTGCATTCCATTTCAAAGTAGCAGGATCTTACATTTTGACCCGGGAGCAAACCAATTATTCAGGGTTACACGGTTCTTTAGGACATTGTTTACAGCCCTTGTCAATTGAGGTGTGAAGATGTGTCTTTACAGTATTGGGGTTGCCCAATCAGATGGTACAGAGACTAAAAGCATCTTATTGGTCTCAATAGTAGGCTGTGTAAGTTGCAAGTTCTGTTCCCAAACATCTATTGAAATTAATGAACCCATAGAGGCTAAGAGCTCCCGCGCCTAGAAACACTTGTGTACAGGCGCTTTATAAATGCCATATCACATCAGTAGTAGTCTCCTGATGACTGGCCGTTCAGCCGGCAAGTTCTTTGACTTTGTCCCAGCCTAAACAGGGCCGATGCACACTCACGCCTATAAATGTAAAAGGTAATGAACAACTGCAAAAGCCCAAACTGTTGGCTATGCCACTGGTGAGGGCTCTTCAAAGGCAATACTGTGTGTCGCAGTTTGGATCGCTCTCACCTCTTACCAGAATGGGCTGGTGGTCACACTTTTATCATACCCCATCTCCGCCCAGCAATGATGCCGCCTTTTCACACAAAACGCTTGATTCTATGACTAATATTTTGTCTCTAACTAAACATATCAATTTGCAGGAGATGTTAATTTGTTTTCATGTTATTTCTTCTCTAAATATACTAGTTAATGTTGTTAATGTTAAAGGTATTTGTACAGCGCATCGTCACCAATGGAATTGGTCCCCAGGCGCTCTGGCGGATCTTCAAACAAGAAGGCACGGTGGGTTAGTTGGGTGAAGAGGGAGTAGGAAAGTGAGAGAAGTGGTGTGCTGTTGGCAGCTTCAGCTTGGTTTTCACTGTGCGCTGAGCTTTGGTGCGAATATCGGATAGATGCAAGTCCTTGTGTGCTGTTGGTGAGGTTTATGTGTTGCTTGTTTGCTGTTGCGGTGTGGTGAAGTGGGGCAGATTTAGTTATTGTACTTGTATCTGGCCTATCACCTTCATGTCTATCAAACTGCAAAAACCTGGAACTACTATTTTTTCTCGCGTATTGCTATTAAGTCCTTTGTTCCTGCTGGCGATTGCCATGCTTTCCCCTTTAAAGGCCTGTGGCTTCTAGACTGGTGCTAGAACATTCCAGCAATGGGACTGCACTGTTGGTTTCCTGTTCAGCAGCGTATTATTTCAATTAACTGCATTCAAAATCTGTTTTATGGGGCGTTTGTAGAGGTCTACCCACTTTACACTTTATAAGATAAAAAACAAATAAATCAACAAAAAAAGTTTGAGGGTGCGCAACCAGTCAGGAAGGACGATTCACCTCACCGGTAGAAGATGGTTGTCACATTAAACGCCGCAAACCGAAAGTGCGCGCATGTGCGCCCCACTCAACGTCTGTGAAACTTGGTCCAAAGTTGTGCACGTTTCATACTTTTACACAATTCATATACTTTAAAAAACATCCCTCAACTTGGGGTGGTTTACGCCGTTCGTTACATATTCTGCTCAGCTGCACACATAGACACAGTGGGGCTCATTATAAGTTGGCCGGTGCAGTAATAACATGTGAGTATTAACATATACAGCATATTACTGCACTGGCAAACTACAAGTTTGCTGGTGGGGTGCACTACCGGCAAAAATACCAGTATTACCAGCACAGGTATTACTAGCAAATCCACCCATTGAGTACTCCATGGAATGGGGATTTACATACGTTGCAGGGATGTAATCTGGTGGTAATATCTGAGTACCAGTAATAGTAATACATTGTTCTGGTATCCTGGCAGATTTGCCGCCAGGATACTGGAAAAATTATAATAAAGCCCAGAGTTTCTATGCATGCAGCTGATAATATGATATTTGACTGGTTAATGGTCACCAGTCTACTGGAAGGACTCGTGTGGATATCCCACTAAATTTCTTCTTATTTACTTTGTATAGAGGTTGTCTTTTTGTGTTTGATTTCTTCAATAATTCTTGAGAAAATGTTGATAATTCCGATGAATTTATGGTAAAAATATTTTTATTCAATCATTTGTATTTTTGTGAGGCCTTTAGCAAACATTATACTGTTCAATGCATTTCGGTCAATAATAGACCTTCATCAGGAACTGTTAATAGTAAAGAAAAGAATAATTAACTAAAGTTTTTGTATAATTTTGCATTAACAAAGAGATAATCATGTATTCTAAATTGTAACTATACACATTGTGGAAAAAGTACCTGTGTAAAACGTTGCTTCAAATCTTTGGCCTGATTTACTATTTTTCCTTATTGGTAATTCCAATTTCTCTTCACTCAAGCACATTTGTTTACGTTAGCCGTTGCATGTCTTTTAATGTCACTTCTTTGACTTCCTGGTAATATAAATAATAACCAAAATATATTCAAACTCTAACAAATAACATATATGAATTATTCTGTTGGTTAAAGTTCACCCTCCCCACCGGGGGAGTCTTACCTGTTGTGTAGACCAAGGTAATAGCATCCGGGCATCTCGCTCGCGTGAAAACGCGATGCTGGTTGTCCCGTTTGCTTTTATATTGAAAAAATGGCGCCGGCACACAACGCAGTGACGTCATCAACGTGATGACGTCATCGCGCGCCGGCGGCCATTTTGAATTAGTCAAAAATCGTTGTTGGATGATTGTAAATAGTTATATTCATGTGTAAAGCTCTTTAAATAAAGCCTTCTCATTGCTAAACTCTAAGGGAACCTCCTAAGATCCAACATACTTGATAATTCAATATAAAAATAAACATAAATTGAAGACATGATCTAGTAGCTATATAAACTATGGTTGCTCCATTCAAAGTAATGCACATGTTTCTAAAGTTATTAGAGCACGACAATATGATCTTTTTCAATGTGAACTGCTACTAATATAAACGAGTTGCTTGCTTATTAGTGCTCTATTGCCATATAATCCAGTCTTCTACACACATTATTGAACATATTATAGTTGACAACATACTTACGTTCTAAAATGCAAGGTATAATTTCAACTTTATAATTGCCTTTAAAGAAAACATGCAAAATTACATTCCTCGTTGAGACCATCCGGTTGCATGGAGTTGAGTTTTTCGATCCAGAGAGTTTCTTTCTGGTTTAAAAGTCTGTTAATATCCACCCTCTGTCCTTGATACACTTCTATTACATCCAAAATTTGAAATTTCAATTGTGCTATCTGGTGTTGAGCTTCTTTGAAATGTCTCGCTACTGGGGATTTGGTGTTGCCTGTGCGAATGTTAGAGCGATGTTCATTCCATCTAATTTTCGCTTTACGAGCAGTCTGTCCCACATAAAATTTGCCACACGGGCACTTAATACTATATATGAGGTTCATAGTGTCACATGTTGCAAATTTTTTCAAGTAAATTTTGTGTCCTGTTTTTGGGTGGTATACAACATCCCCCTTCTGAACCATATTACAATTTGAACAATTTAAACATGGATAAGTTCCCTTCTTTGTTGTTCTTTGTTGTTGTACTTGAAAGTCACTGCGTATAAGCATATCCTTAATGTTCTTACTTCTAGTATAAGCAAACATTGGTGGAGTGGTGTACAGATATCCCAATGTTCTGTCTTCTGATAAGAAATGCCAATGTTTCAGGACAGTTTTCTTGACTTTGTTGCTTTCTACAGAGTATTTGGTAACATAGATAAGCGGAGTTTCTTTGGTTGTTGGTGTTTTTTCAAGGATCTCTTGTCTGTTGATTGTAGTCACTTTAGAGATGGATTTGTTAATCTCTTGTGTTGAATACCCTCTTTGTGCAAATCTCGTTGCCATCTCTTTGATTTGTTTTTCGCATTCTACTTCATCTTGCACTATCTTCTTAACTCTTAGCATTTGACTGTAGGGGAGACTGGTGAGAGTGTTCTGAGGGTGAAAACTTAAACGATGTAATAAGTTGTTGCGATCACTGGATTTACGATACAAAGTAGTGACAAGTTTAGAATCTTGATTTGACACAGTAACGTCCAAAAAATTCACTTCCTTTGTGCTGTGAGTTGTTGTAAATTGTATACGTGTATCAATGGTGTTGAGAGATCCTGTGAATTGTATGAACTGTTCTTCACTTCCCTGCCAGATTCCGAATACATCATCGATGTATCTTCCCCAGTATTGAAGATGTTGTTTCCAAGTATCATGATTTAATATATGTTCTGTTTCGAATTTGTACATGAAGCTATTAGCATAGCTTGGCGCCATTGTGGCTCCCATGGAGGTGCCGCTTGTTTGCAGATAATATTGATCACGATATTTGAAGTATGAATTTTGTGAGATGAAATCCAGAAGGATCATTAAAAATTCTTTTTAGTGCTTCTACCCCTCTGGTGTTTAATAAGAGCCATTCCACTGCTTCTTGTCCTTGGTTATGTGGAATTGAGGTATATAAGCTACGTACATCTGCAGTAAATAAGATGGTATTGTCGTTCGTAGATATGTTAGTTAAAATGTTCAGAAAATGAGTAGTATCTTTAATGTAAGTATTCGTTTTTTGTATTATCGGTTGTAAAAAATAATCCAAGTATGTTCCTAGTGGTTGAAGAATACTGTTGGTGGCTGATACGATTGGTCTACCTGGTGGTTTTATTAGTGTTTTGTGAATCTTGGGGATAGTGTAAAACACTGGTGTTCTTGGACTTGTAATGGTTAAAAAACGTCTGTTTTTTTCTGTAATCCATTTGTTGCTCTCTGCTAGATCTAATATGTATTCCAAGTTCTGTTGAATCTCATCAATTGGATCTTTATCTATAGGTTGGTATACTGACCTATCCATAAGTTGTTGCATACATTCCTGATGATAATCTTCTGTGTCTTGGATTACCATCGCTCCTCCTTTGTCTGCAGGTTTAAACGTTATGTTTTTGTTTGAAAATAATCTCCGAATAGTACTCAAGTCTTGTTTGCTGAAGTTGCCATATCGTGGTAGTTTGTATGAAAGCTTCTTCAAATCAGTGGTAACCATTCTTTGAAACAGATCGATTATAGGATAATTAACGGGCGGTATGAAAGTGCTCTTGGGTTTGAATTCTTTATACTCAATTTCTGGTATTGACTGTTCTATGTTATCTTCTTCAAAAATGCTTTTAGTCTGAGCTTTCTTGAAAATTTGAAAAGTTCTATTTTCTTTTCAAAAAGAGTAGAATGATATGTTGGGACAAAGTTAAGTCCTTTCTGTAGTAGAGTATTTTCTTGTTCAGACAAATGATATTTGGACAAATTGACTACTAGGTTTTCCTGGGATTCAGTCGTGTATGTGGACGCTGTCGATTTCTGTCTGCGTCCCCTCCTTGTCCTTTTCCGCGTTGGTTTCTGTCTAAAAAAGTACCTCTAAAGTTAATACCCCTTCCTGTTGGGCGTTGATCGCCTGTGCTAGTGCCTTCTCCTGCGTCTTGTCGCTCAGCGTTCGATGATTCTGGTCCACTTATATCTAGATCTGATGAACTTGTGGAATTTCTTGGAGTTGGTCTCTGATTGAATTTGTTCATCCAGGTGTAAACCTCGTCGTTCAAATAATCATATGTGTCTCTACGATATTTGCGCAATTTCTTGGTTTCTAATTCCGTTCGATATTCAGTAAGATTATTGTTGATATCTTCTAAAATCTTATCTAAATCGGTAACACTTAGTGCTTCGATCAATTCTGTTTGAATTTCTTGAGTTTCTGATGCTAATTTATCAAGTTCTTTGGAAAGCTCCTGGATTGTTAATAATATTAGATCTAGAGAGCATCTGTTCAAAATCTGTTCCCATTTTTTTACAAATTCATGACTCTCCTTACATAGGGTGGGTCTCAGAGGAATCCTCAAACCTCTCGGAATTCTTTGTGCTTTATAGTATTTGGTAAGTGTGACAGCATGTAATTTCCTGTTTATCTCTTTACGTATGAGGCGTTCCAGTGTTTTAATTCTTGTATTAGGATCTGTTGTATTAGAACTTCCTCCGGTATCTTTTATTGAATTCAGAATAGCATTGGCCTCTTCAGGAGTAAAACTCAATATTTCTGCTTTCTTGTTCGTTAAACCACTTAATTCTTCATATGACATTCTTGTTCTCGCTTTGAAAGTTTAGTGTGCCTCTCACTCGTTATGCAAATCGAATTGACAATGTCCAAATAAGAGAAAGAGTGGGCACTACTTCGTTAGTTAATTGGTAGTCTATACTCGGTGAGGTATTTAGTCCTGTCGCCAGATCCCTCCCCGTTGCTTAGGGAGGTAAAAAATGTTAATATGATATTTGACTGGTTAATGGTCACCAGTCTACTGGAAGGACTCGTGTGGATATCCCACTAAATTTCTTCTTATTTACTTTGTATAGAGGTTGTCTTTTTGTGTTTGATTTCTTCAATAATTCTTGAGAAAATGTTGATAATTCCGATGAATTTATGGTAAAAATATTTTTATTCAATCATTTGTATTTTTGTGAGGCCTTTAGCAAACATTATACTGTTCAATGCATTTCGGTCAATAATAGACCTTCATCAGGAACTGTTAATAGTAAAGAAAAGAATAATTAACTAAAGTTTTTGTGTAATTTTGCATTAACAAAGAGATAATCATGTATTCTAAATTGTAACTATACACATTGTGGAAAAAGTACCTGTGTAAAACGTTGCTTCAAATCTTTGGCCTGATTTACTATTTTTCCTTATTGGTAATTCCAATTTCTCTTCACTCAAGCACATTTGTTTACGTTAGCCGTTGCATGTCTTTTAATGTCACTTCTTTGACTTCCTGGTAATATAAATAATAACCAAAATATATTCAAACTCTAACAAATAACATATATGAATTATTCTGTTGGTTAAAGTTCACCCTCCCCACCGGGGGAGTCTTACCTGTTGTGTAGACCAAGGTAATAGCATCCGGGCATCTCGCTCGCGTGAAAACGCGATGCTGGTTGTCCCGTTTGCTTTTATATTGAAAAAATGGCGCCGGCACACAACGCAGTGACGTCATCAACGTGATGACGTCATCGCGCGCCGGCGGCCATTTTGAATTAGTCAAAAATCGTTGTTGGATGATTGTAAATAGTTATATTCATGTGTAAAGCTCTTTAAATAAAGCCTTCTCATTGCTAAACTCTAAGGGAACATCCTAAGATCCAACATACTTGATAATTCAATATAAAAATAAACATAAATTGAAGACATGATCTAGTAGCTATATAAACTATGGTTGCTCCATTCAAAGTAATGCACATGTTTCTAAAGTTATTAGAGCACGACAATATGATCTTTTTCAATGTGAACTGCTACTAATATAAACGAGTTGCTTGCTTATTAGTGCTCTATTGCCATATAATCCAGTCTTCTACACACATTATTGAACATATTATAGTTGACAACATACTTACGTTCTAAAATGCAAGGTATAATTTCAACTTTATAATTGCCTTTAAAGAAAACATGCAAAATTACATTCCTCGTTGAGACCATCCGGTTGCATGGAGTTGAGTTTTTCGATCCAGAGAGTTTCTTTCTGGTTTAAAAGTCTGTTAATATCCACCCTCTGTCCTTGATACACTTCTATTACATCCAAAATTTGAAATTTCAATTGTGCTATCTGGTGTTGAGCTTCTTTGAAATGTCTGGCTACTGGGGATTTGGTGTTGCCTGTGCGAATGTTAGAGCGATGTTCATTCCATCTAATTTTCGCTTTACGAGCAGTCTGTCCCACATAAAATTTGCCACACGGGCACTTAATACTATATATGACGTTCATAGTGTCACATGTTGCAAATTTTTTCAAGTAAATTTTGTGTCCTGTTTTTGGGTGGTATACAACATCCCCCTTCTGAACCATATTACAATTTGAACAATTTAAACATGGATAAGTTCCCTTCTTTGTTGTTCTTTGTTGTTGTACTTGAAAGTCACTGCATATAAGCATATCCTTAATGTTCTTACTTCTAGTATAAGCAAACATTGATGGAGTGGTGTACAGATATCCCAATGTTCTGTCTTCTGATAAGAAATGCCAATGTTTCAGGACAGTTTTCTTGACTTTGTTGCTTTCTACAGAGTATTTGGTAACATAGATAAGCGGAGTTTCTTTGGTTGTTGGTGTTTTTTCAAGGATCTCTTGTCTGTTGATTGTAGTGACTTTAGAGATGGATTTGTTAATCTCTTGTGTTGAATACCCTCTTTGTGCAAATCTCGTTGCCATCTCTTTGATTTGTTTTTCGCATTCTACTTCATCTTGCACTATCTTCTTAACTCTTAGCATTTGACTGTAGGGGAGACTGGTGAGAGTGTTCTGAGGGTGAAAACTTAAACGATGTAATAAGTTGTTGCGATCACTGGATTTACGATACAAAGTAGTGACAAGTTTAGAATCTTGATTTGACACAGTAACGTCCAAAAAATTCACTTCCTTTGTGCTGTGAGTTGTTGTAAATTGTATACGTGTATCAATGGTGTTGAGAGATCCTGTGAATTGTATGAACTGTTCTTCACTTCCCTGCCAGATTCCGAATACATCATCGATGTATCTTCCCCAGTATTGAAGATGTTGTTTCCAAGTATCATGATTTAATATATGTTCTGTTTCGAATTTGTACATGAAGCTATTAGCATAGCTTGGCGCCATTGTGGCTCCCATGGAGGTGCCGCTTGTTTGCAGATAATATTGATCACGATATTTGAAGTATGAATTTTGTGAGATGAAATCCAGAAGGATCATTAAAAATTCTTTTGATGCTTCTACCCCGCTGGTGTTTAATAAGAGCCATTCCACTGCTTCTTGTCCTTGGTTATGTGGAATTGAGGTATATAAGCTACGTACATCTGCAGTAAATAAGATGGTATTGTCGTTCGTAGATATGTTAGTTAAAATGTTCAGAAAATGAGTAGTATCTTTAATGTAAGTATTCGTTTTTTGTATTATCGGTTGTAAAAAATAATCCAAGTATGTTCCTAGTGGTTGAAGAATACTGTTGGTGGCTGATACGATTGGTCTACCTGGTGGTTTTATTAGTGTTTTGTGAATCTTGGGGATAGTGTAAAACACTGGTGTTCTTGGACTTGTAATGGTTAAAAAACGTCTGTTTTTTTCTGTAATCCATTTGTTGCTCTCTGCTAGATCTAATATGTATTCCAAGTTCTGTTGAATCTCATCAATTGGATCTTTATCTATAGGTTGGTATACTGACCTATCCATAAGTTGTTGCATACATTCCTGATGATAATCTTCTGTGTCTTGGATTACCATCGCTCCTCCTTTGTCTGCAGGTTTAAACGTTATGTTTTTGTTTGAAAATAATCTCCGAATAGTACTCAAGTCTTGTTTGCTGAAGTTGCCATATCGTGGTAGTTTGTATGAAAGCTTCTTCAAATCAGTGGTAACCATTCTTTGAAACAGATCGATTATAGGATAATTAACGGGAGGTATGAAAGTGCTCTTGGGTTGGAATTCTTTATACTCAATTTCTGGTATTGACTGTTCTATGTTATCTTCTTCAATTGTTGCAAACAATGCTTTTAGTCTGAGCTTTCTTGAAAATTTGAAAAGTTCTATTTTCTTTTCAAAAAGAGTAGAATGATATGTTGGGACAAAGTTAAGTCCTTTCTGTAGTAGAGTATTTTCTTGTTCAGACAAATGATATTTGGACAAATTGACTACTAGGTTTTCCTGGGATTCAGTCGTGTGTGTGGACGCTCATTATAAGTTGGCCGGTGCAGTAATAACATGTGAGTATTAACATATACAGCAGATTACTGCACTGGCAAACTACAAGTTTGCTGGTGGGGTGCACTACCGGCAAAAATACCAGTATTACCAGCACAGGTATTACGAGCAAATCCACCCATTGAGTACTCCATGGAATGGGGATTTACATACGTTGCAGGGATGTAATCTGGTGGTAATATCTGAGTACCAGTAATAGTAATACATTGTTCTGGTATCCTGGCAGATTTGCCGCCAGGATACTGGAAAAATTATAATAAAGCCCAGAGTTTCTATGCATGCAGCTGAACCACGACTTCACAGACTGCATCTGAAAGTTGTCCTTTGCTGAACAGTCACAACTCAACCAATAAAAGCATCCATATGTATATATATATATATGTCTCATGGGTTGCACGCATTTTACTGTCAGGGTGACTGTTCTGACAGAGGAAATGAGCACCATACCAAGTGTGCATAGCATGCTCAGGAGGAGTTTGAATTACTAGCACAGACATGCTTGATACATTGATGGTCATTCCTATGTTCCCAAAATGCACTGTGTTTTTATGCAAAGCAGCCAGCATCCTATATTCAGGGCACGCACATCATTCGTCACTTAGATCCACCCCCAGTTCCAGCCATACCACTAGCAATCCGCCACCCTCCCAAAGCCCACTCCCCATGGTGAAATTGGGGAGGGGGGAGTTCCGCCAGCACATTTTTTACATTTCCAACACTGTCTATGGGGGTTCATATCGTAACTCTGTCCCAACTTTCAGTGCTATGTGGATGATACCCAGCTCATTTTCAGGCTACCCTCGGCCTCCTCCTCTCCTTCCCTTATCTCTGACTGTCTGTCTGCCAGCCAGGAGTGGTGCGCCGCCAACAACGTCTGCCTTAATGCCATTAAGACTGAGATTCTACTCATCGGCACACCAACTCCTTCCTAACCTCCAGCTCTCTGGCCGGGCTCTCTTGGCCCTCTTCCTACTCCCACCTGCAAACCTAAAAACCTCGGGGTCATCTTCGACTCTGCACTCTCCTTCTCCCCTCACATCTCTGACGTCTCTAAGAAGTCACACTACCAGCTACACCTCCTCAGAGGTATTCTTCCTTTCCTCTCCTTCCCCAGAAGCTCAGTGTCTCTAGAGCTCTGGTCCTCTCTAGGCTGGACTACTGTAATAGCCTCTATCTAAATCTGCCTGCCTCTACTCTCCGGCCTCTGCAACTTATCCAGAACAGGACTGCGAGACTTGTCCTTGGCCTCAAGCCCAGGGACCGTATCTCTCCAAGACTGAAATCTTTGCACTGGCTCCCAGTGGCTGCGAGGATTAAGTTCAAAACCCTTTGCATTGTACACAAGGCCTTCTGGGGTCTGGGGCCGCATTACATTCAACCCTCTCTTCCTAAATATCTTCCTTCTCGAGATATTCGCTCATCCGCCTCCAACTCCCTCAGGGTCAGTCGCTTCTCCAAGCAACGAGTTGGGGGTAGATCTTTCTCTGCGGCAGGGGCCTCCCTCTGGAACAGCCTTCCTGCCTCCCTGAAACTCGAGGAGAACCATCTCAGGTTCCGGAAGCACCTCAAAATCTTCCTCTTTGCTTCTGCTTTCTCCCCCTCTCCCCTTCTGAACTCCCGACTGAAAGTGCACTGGTCACCTGGCCACCCTTTCTATCTCTGGCCTAAGCCCCGTCAATTGCCCACCTACACTGCCTCCCTGGCAAACCCTGCACGGGGGGACTGTTTTCTGTATCCCTCAGTCCCCCTAGCAGCACTTCGACCTGCACTTCCTTGCACTTGCCACCAGCTGGCCGTTTATTTATCTTATTTATTCCACTTTCCCATGCACTTTTCCCTTCTCCCTTCCCTCTCGCGGTTTTCTTTTCCCCCCTTCCCATGCACTTGCGTGATCTGAATGACACCTGGCCTAGTAGGATTGTTGTCTGTCTCCCCCTTTGTTTCCCCCCCTTGCCTTGTCGCACTTTGAAACACTTGTGTATAGGCAAGTTATAAATGCCATATCATATCATATCAAAGCTAATGCAGACAACATCGTTTCAATTGCAAGAAAGTAGAGAGGGTTTCAGCTTGTTTCTCCACAGCTGCCTGTGAGTGACTGCAGTCATGGAAAGACAGGCCTAACCCCTCAGCAATCGTAATAAAATTATTTTTAATAATATTAATACTACTCATAATAATACACACAAGATACTCTTTGCTCTTTATACTTCTCAATGAGGAATCAAGTGGAAGAACAAAAGAATCCTAAAACAATTCAATGATTATGCTTCAAAGAAACACAAGAAGCACAAGCAAACGCAAACAATAAACAGGGCCTGCATTTTGTCATCTGTGCTTTAAAAAAAAAAAAGATATCAGAGCAACATGACAAGATGCCATTTTGAATTTCAACTATTTTCAAGAGTCATATTGTAATTTAAAATGAGGTGTCTTAGAGTAAAACTAGATGTTTTTTGTGTTCCTAGTAGCCACTGCAGTATGATTCGCTTGACATGCACCACACCACTGCTGCAGTACTTTAGTAAACAGTCTGCCAAGGCCAGTGGTTGCAGCATCCCGCTCTACTACTGCAATGACCTTGAATCCCTTGAATCATTCTCCTCTCAGTTCCGGGTCCACTGTGACTCCCTTTCTCTCATTATTCTTTGCTCTGGCCCTCCACACTCTGCCGGCCACACACTCAACACCCTCATCTCTGGTGACATCCCTAACCCAGTCACCACACCCCTCTCTTGGTCTGACCACTCGCTCCTTTCCTCCCACCTGGTGCCTTTTGTTTCTCTATCCGAGCCAGCCTCTGCACTGCCAGTCTCCTTCGTCATCATTCGACCGATGAAGCGAGTGGCAGTTGTTGCTTTGCCCTCCTCATCCATTCCCCCTGTCATCCCCGCCCTTGACTCTCCCTCTCACTCAGTCCTTGCTAATCTGCATCTTTCCATCTCTAACAGCCTTGACATCATTAACCCTGCCATTAGGATCCTGCTAAATCCAGCCACTCAGTACAACAGCTGGTATAACTCTGATCTAGCATCTCTGAAACGCAAGTGTAGAGTTGCTGATTGGAAGTGGCAGAACATGGGCTCATCCTCTGATAAACTGGCCACAAGCCTGCATCTCCGGAGTCACTAACAACACGGCTGAACTTTTCAAAATCTGCAAGGAACGTGCCAATCCACTTGCAGTCTCTACCTATCCCCATCCTTCCCAGAATTTCTGCACTGCCTTTGCCTCCCACTTCACATTCAAAACCCAGGTCATGCTGTCCTCACTCGCCTACACCCCCATCTACTTTCCTATGCCTGCTCCCTTGCCTCCCTTGGCCCCTCTCCTCCCCCGCCCCTGCCTCTGCTCCCTCCTGCCCATAGCACCGGATGAGGTCTCTAATTTGGTCTGCTCTATGACGGCCTCCTCCAAACAGTTCCTGCAGAACTATTAAGGACAACATCTCCTCTCTCACCCCGGCTCTTGCTGACTTCTGTAACCACTCCTTCACCCCTGGCTCTTTCCCTCCATTCCTCAAGCACTCCCTTGTGCACCCTCTCCTAAAAAAGCCATCTGTTGACCCCACCTGCCTGGATAATTATCACCCTATCTCCATTTCCCCCTTCTGGGTCAAACTCTTGGAAACGTTGGTCCTCCCCAACAGACCTTCCCCACTGATCTTGTTGGTTGCCTTCATGACCATCAATTTGGATTCCAGGCACCCAGAGGCATGGAAACTGCTCTCCTGAATACCTGTGAAACCATGCTCGCAATTCTCTACTCCAACTAGCCTGCTGTTCTCATTCTCCTCAATCTCTCCTCTGCCTTTCACATGGTCAACAATTCCATTCTCATAAAACGGCTCTGTGACACCCATGGCATCACAGACCTGGCACTGGATTGGTTGGCCACTTTCCTCACTAACCAACCTTCCCAGCTGCAATTGGGGCCTTTCTCCTCCACCACCACCCTCTCTACCTGCGGCATCCCCCAGGACTCTATCCTATCGCCATGGCTCTTCAATATCTATCTCGCCCCTCTTTCTCACCTGATCTCCTCCTTCTCGCCTCATTTCCAGTACTATGCCGACGACACACAGCTTTCCTTCCAACTTACCTCTACCTCCCCCCCTCCTCCTCCTCTCATCTCCGACTGTGTCTGCGATTCAGCCATGGTGTGCAGTGAATGATCTCTGTCTCAATGCCAGTAAGATGGAGATCCTCCTCATTGGGACACCTCTGCCCTCTTTTCCTCTTACCCTCAAGCCACCCTCTTTGGGCCCTCTACCCCCACCATCTTCTGAGGCCAAAAACCTCTGGGTCATCTTCGACTCCTCTATCTCCTTCACCCTTCACATCATGGACCTCACCAGAAAGTCGCACTTCCAGCTACACCCCCTCAGAGACATCCTCCCTTTTCTCACCTTACCCCAGAAGCTCAATGTCTCCAGAGCCCTGGTCCTCCCCAGGCCGGACTACTTCAACAGCCTCTTTCTCAATCTCCCTCTCTCGTCCTTTCGCCCCCTCCAGCTAATCCAGAATAGGGCTGCAAGATTTATCCTTGGCCTCAAGCCCAGGGACCATATCTCTCCAGCCAAAAATCTCTCCACTGGCTCCCGGTGGTTGCAAGGATCAAATGCAAGACCTTCTGCATCACCCACAAGGCATTCTGGGGGCTGGGGCCACACTATCTCCAACTTGTCCACCCTAAGTACCCTCCTGCTAGAGCCCTAGGCTCCTCTAATTCCAATTCTCTGACTGTCACACGCTTCTCCAAGCAGAGAGTGGGGGGGTAGGCCTCTTTCCTCGGCTGGTGCCCCCCTTTGGAGCAGCCTCCCTGCCCCTCACAGACTTAAACTGGACCTTCTTAAGTTCCAAAAACTGCTCAAAACTCTGCTCTTCTCCACCTCTTTCCCTCGTTCCCTTCCTGGCAAATCAGGCCACTACAGCTGTGACCGGCGGCCTGATCCTCATGGACCTCACAGGATCTCAGGCCCTTCCTTCCAGTCAATACCAGCACGCCTCCCCCCAATGCACTGTCCTGCAAGCTCCCCCTTTTGGCTCCACATACCACCCTTGAAAGTTGCGCGTACTAGCACTTAGCCTACGGCTCCCCTCCTGGCTCCCCTTACCACTTCCCTCCCAGTCCCTCCTCCAGCACTTGTCCACTCCTCCCCTTCCCCTGCACTTCTCTTCAATGCACTTGCACAGCTGAATGCCACAAGTCCTAGTAGGACCATGACTGTATATATATTACTGTTGTTCTGTTATGCCACTTTGCTTATTTGCCCTGTTCCCTTGCCATTTAGCCTTGTGGCGCTTTGAAACTAAATTCCGTTGTATACAGCGCCTTACAAATGCTCGGTAAAATAAATATTCAGAAGAACCTAGTCTTTCATTCCACCCTCAGAAGGTGGGCTAGGCGATGGGCTGCAGAGCCTGTGTCCCCTGTGGGTCTCTTTTCAGATATGAATCTGCCCTCCGTTGTCCACAAAGTAGTGGCATGGTATGGGCTGTTGCCCCATGAGATGCCCTATTCCCCCAAGCACCATAAGCTGTCTCTGCCTATGCCCCCCCTGCCCTAGTTCCAACATCAGACCTGAATTGAGCCTATGGGCCTCATTACGACCCAGGCGGTAAGTTACCGCCTGGGCCGTGCCTTTACCACCATGGCGTAAACTACGTTTACGCCATGGTGGTTGGCGGACTTACCGCCCCATTCCGACCTTGGCGGGGCGGTAAGTCCCCAATCCCCATTTACCCTTCCCCATTCCCATTTTTGCCCCATAGGGCATAATGGGAGTGGGGAAGGCGTTAATTACGCCACCGTAAATTACGGTGGCGTAATTAACTCCATGGTCCCTTAGCGCCATGGATTTTAACACCTGCTAAAAGCAGGTGTTAAAAGCACCATGGCGCTAGGGGACCTCGTAATTGGCGGTAAGGGGTCGGCGCAGCTAACGCTGGCGTTAACCCCTTACCGCCAGGGTCGTAATGAGGCCCTATTTCTTTCAGATCCTATTGCGTCTTTTCATAAGGGTCCTTTTAAAAGTGTGCACATTTAGTCTAAATCGATGTTTATATGTATATGTGTATATGGGGATGGGGAGTGGAGGTGGAGGAGTGATGGGATGGGGGTTTGTGCTAGAAGGGAGCCATGGAGTTGACCCCCATTAAAAAAACAAATGGTCAAATTATTTTCGACCAAAAAGTGCTTGCACAAATTGCACACATTTAAAAGGTGTAAAAGGTGTCTGAAAACACATAGAACCTGTTTACCTGTGAGTTTAACGAATCACAAAACAACAAATTAATTTTTAACGCCCCAATAAACATCCTAAAAATAGATTTTTTTTCCCGTTTTTTTTATTGTGGGAGGGGGCGATTTCCCCCTCAATCCCTTTTTTTCTTTTTATTCATACTTCCCCCACCCACGAAACTACTATTCCCATTCCCAACTGCATATATATATAGTTTTAAAAATATATTATTTTTTTAAAGATGTTTTGGGTTCATTACAATTTCCATTTGTTGTTTTGTATTCGTTAAAATCACTGCATAGCGTAGAACCCTTCTCTATTCCATTCACAGCGTTTCTCCACGCTGCAGCCCGTCGATCAGGGGGAGGCAAGAGGTTTAAGCACATTCCTCAAACTTGTCATGCTCTTTCCTGGCTCTCATTGGATGCCTAGAACTTGCCTACATTTTGGTGGGACGTTTATAGGGCACTCTTTATGCAAGGTCAAGGTACTTCACCGAAAAAACCTCCCTTGGTGGGGTTTCTTGGATTGCTAAAAGTGAGACAGCTTGATTTTCCAGGTTGTATCGTACTCTGGTCTGAGAACAGGGCGCCGACCTCCTTGCCGCGAGCAGCATCTCTGACAGAAACAATTAAAGACACAGGGCCTCATCACAAGATACCGCCAAACTGTATTTGTGTTACCGTCCACCCGTCCGGTGGTATTACCGCCGGATCCGTGGGTTGAGCGGTAAACGTAATTCCCCATTGGGTCCATTGGACTCAATGGGGAATTTTCGGCGCAATTACCGCCAGCAGTATTACTGTGTGGTAATTGCGCTGAAAATCGAGCTTAAACACGCCATACTCATGTTTGGGCGGATCCTTCAATACAGCAGTAATACCATTACTGTCGGATTTAAGGGCTACTACCCAACTTGTGATCAGGCCGACAAACTTGTTTACGTTGTTTTTGCAAGGAGTCCATTCATTGTGTGGTGTATTTCACAGTGACTTAGCACTCCTCTCGTGGTTACTCATTATGCTGCCAGCCCTGTGTTTTGCACTTCAACTGACATGACCCATACCCAGCAGAGCCAATGGGGGAAGGATCATGGGAGTTGTAGTCCAAAACATTAAGAGGGCCTCACAATGAGCGAGCAGGTTTGGATCACCAGCAGGGCCAACACAGAACTACACCCTTCCAAAGCAGATACATTGGGAACCATTAAACTGGGTAATAACTATTATTATTTTTGACTTTGTTTGAATGCCTTGTGCAGCGCTTTGTTTCCCAGTAGCAAAGGTTGTGTTTTATAGAAAAAAGAATAAATAAGTACGCATGCAGGGTATACATAATTCCCATTCTTACCCGTGGTCGTGGTTGGTCTTGATTTGTCTAGGTACTTAACTCTGTACAGAAAACGCTGTATTATTACCGTGGGTAATACATTGTAATTAGGTTTAGAAATACAATATCCCTGCTACAGATGAATAAATTACCAAATCAAATCAACCATGGAAAAATGCCTGCCCTGGTAACTGCATTACCGCAGGTAAATCCTATTAAAGAACACAATTTCGCCTGGAAATGGTGGTAATTACCATTGAAAATGAGACGACCTCCGAGCTGTGTTCCCCAAGGCTAAACGCCGGTAGCAGCTTCGGCTGCCGTCAGCATCCGCCACGTCACGCTTAGCGAGCAGCCGTACCATGATGGAGAGCGCCGTAGGCCGCCGGCCCCTGTACTTGCCTTCAGAATTATCAAAGATGGCGGCGAGCTGATTTTTGTTTACCAGCACCAGTAAATGTGTATTTCAGCACTGTTTGATAAGCTGCTGGAAATACAAGAAAACATAATACCAGCATTATTTGTTCGATTAATGGTCCCTGCCATCAGTGATACTGTACTTGAGAGTGACAATTGTACATATTGCTAGCTTTTATCACCTGAATCAGCCATCAAAACGACACATTTCACCCCTATTTTGGCCCTAATGTATCCCTGCTAGACTCCGGACACAGCCACCCAAAACACCGTTCATCGTTTTGGCAATATGCGCATGCTCTGGCCTCAAAAACACATGGGGCCTCATTACGAGTTGTGCGGAATGCGTTTAACGGCACCGGTAAGGGTGCCGGCGCCGTTAAACGCATTCCGCACTATTACAAGGTTCCCTCGCGGGACCTGATGTGGACGTCTGGTTTTACCAGACGTCCAGAGCGGGTCCCGCGAGGGGACCAGGGAGCTAACAACAGGTCCGTTGTTAGCTCCCGCACCCATTCCCATTGAGCCCTATGGGGGCTCAAATGGGAATGGAGAAGGTCCGGGCCCGGGTTCCTTGAAGGAGGAATTACCGGGCCCTCCAAACTCGGATTGGCTCGGTAATTCCCCATTCAGGAAACCCGGACCTGATTTTGGAGGCAGCCAATAGCGCCATGGCTACCTCCAAAGTCGTAATGAGGCCCATGGACACATTGTGAGAAGGGGGCGAGTGATGTCTATGTCCTTTCAAGCACACGGGTGGCCCTAGGGTGGAGCACGTCTGGTTCCCCTTCCAATCGATTCGTAACCTGGATTTCATCCTGATGAACCCCTCAATCAACTGGGCAAAAGGTCTTGATCTGCTGCACCAATGTTATTTTTTCACTGTATATTGTACACACTGCCAGGGATGTCATTTCACCAAAATGCCAGGGGTAGCGGAAGTGACATCACATGACCCTTGAACTCTGATGACATCACAGGAAGTGATGTAATTTGAGTACACCCCAAAGTGACATCACAGGAAGCGATGGAACACAACCTTTCACCCCTTGACAAGAAAGGAAGTGGCATTACATAGCATTGTTTCTATGTACACTCCAAAAAATATGGTTACAATATCACTGTAAAGTGATATACATTTATATAAGAATGTGTCGCCATATTTATCATTAATATCAGCGGGTATAGGCCCATATTACTACCAAATTACTGTGAATGCAAGCAGACATCCAAGGCCAAACGATAATGTTGTGTTATTATATAGCACTTACACTTAAGCGCTTCATACATAACAAATATACATACAATATCACCCACCCTGTGTTGGTAGCCTTTCATCAACTGCAGCAGGATGAAAGGCTGTGTTGACCTTGCAGGCAGTCGAACCTGCAGATCGCACACACATCGCAGTAGCACTGAGCTATCTTCCCGGCTATAGCGATCAAAAAAGCAGCCATTCCAGAAACAAAGAGCCACGTGTTGCTGGCCGCAGCCCAGCAGCCTCAATTTAATAAAAAGAAAAACATTGTTTTCTTTTCTTTTCTTAGGGGTAGCAAGTGAAATCACAGGGGTCGCAGGCAACCCTTTAATGACGTCGCCGCACACTACTGAGCATACCGTGTTTTGTTTTCATGTAAATGTAATGTTTTTTTTGTTGATGCCCACATCTTAAAGGATATGGGCTCCAGTGAATTTGTGATATAAACACGAGACTCCAGCAAATTTGGTCGGTATTTAATGTTAAGTATTTCTTTCTTTTATTTATTGCCTTCTTTTTTCGGGTCAACATACTGGGGCTAGATATATGTAGACATGTCAAATGGTGTTTCACCATGTCTGTTTTTATCGAATGGCAATTTGTGCTTTTTTGGTGTACTCAACTCCTAAAAGGGTAGACGCGTGGGACTCGAGCAAATGCATTAAGTATTCTGTACGTTCAGTCCCTGATCAGTCAAAGCATGTATCATAGAAGGCCATCCGAGCAATAAGGCGTTCAGGCCCCCCACATTCCTGTCACGCTTATTGGCTCATGGATGAGGCACGTGTCTGGAAAAGCCTCAATCAACATGGCCGACAATCTCAGTTTGATTTCCGTCTGCACGCAATTTTGTTTTTCAGATCAATATAGGCCGTGTGCTCCATTGCTATGTAGGTGTGTAAAAAACAGAACTTCTGAGTTGGGCGGGGCATTGGTAGTCAAGGTGACCTGGCTGAGTCATAGAGGAAGTTGCCTTCCCCTGTTTTGAAGTGTGTGCTCAGAGATACAGCATATGTTACTGAAGCACTTCTTCTAAAGACTGCGCTAAGGGGCTCATCACGAGTTGAGCGCTAGCCCTTAAATGCAGCAGAAACGTTATTACCTCCACATTTAAGGGTGCACCCAAACATGAGTATGGTGTGCTTACCCCAAGCTGGCAGCTGGCGGTAAACACACTGGAAAAATTCAGATTTTTGGTGCAATTACTGTGCAGTAATATCACCGGCGGTAATTGCATGGAAAATATCTCATTGGTTCCAATGTACCCAATGGGGATTAGGGAATTCCGTTTACTGCTCAACCTGTGATCCGGTGTAAAATACCGCCAGATGGGTGCTGGTAACGCAAATACAGTTGGGCAGTATCCGAGTTGGGATACCGCCAAACTCGTGATGAGGCCCAAAGAGATGGGCCTCATCACAAGTTGGGCGGCATCCCGGCACTAATTGCACCAGGATACCATCCAACGCTATTCGCGGTACCGCTACTCGGTCTGGTGCAATTTGCACCGGATTATGAGTAGCAGTATGGATGTAAATCCCCATTGCCTTTGGACCCAATGGGGTTAATATGTTGATATGGCACTATTAGCACTGATGCAATTAGCCCCGTGGTAATAGTGCCAAAAACAGTGGTAAGTGCCGATTTTTACCTCCAGCAAAAGCTGGAGGTGAAACTGACTCTTACCGCCCAACTCGAGATTTTACCAACCCTTAAATGTGGCAGTAATAGCGTTACCGCCGCATCTAAGGGCTGAGTCCAAATTCGTGATGAGGCCAGTGTAAGGCAGTACACTCTATTCCAGTGTCACTCAAAAATTGAATTTGGCCACATCTCCAAAGAATCAATGATGCGTGTCAGCCTACCACACACACCGCTTGAGTACTGCACTTCTCTGTGCACCCCGTCTGCCACAGCTGGCAGCAGATCTTAAGTTCAGTCAAATCTAATCCCCATGTCTTGCAGACCAGACTGACGAGAGCTATAGGCAATAGGCCATCCATCAATCCTACTTAGTGCTTCCCCTCGCAGCCAGGCCTCAGACTGTGACATTCAATAGACTGTGCCGGCGGAGGTGGCATTTGGACCTACTAAGAAACAATGTGCACCTTGTAAATGAGTCTCTCTCTTTGTCTGTTTTTTTCCACACAGACCTATTTTATTTCATCAATGCTGCTGGCATTACAAGATACACCTATTGCTCGTCTTCTGTTAATGTCTTTGCTATGTGGTGTGTCTCTCTCTTTCCCCTACTACAGCAAAGTATTAGCTAGTACATTTCCGGTCTCATCACGAGTTGGGCGGTAGCTCTTAAATGCGGCAGTAACAATGTTACTGCTGCATGTAAGGGTCCGCCCCATCTCGAGTCTAGCTGCATTTACCCCCAGCTCTAAGCTGGGGGTAAATACACTGGAAAAATTCCCATTTCCGGGCGCAATTAGCACTGCACTATTAGCGCCCGCTAATTGCTCTGCAAATTCCCCATTCCAATGGGGAATGGGTAATTACCGTTACTGCCCAACCCGTGATCCGGTGGTAATACCGCTGGAGGGTTGGGCGGTAACGCTAATACTGGTGGGCGGAATCCCAGCCGAGATTCCGCCCTTGTCCCCTTTCTACAAATGGGATTTGTAAGTGTTAGAAATTAGGTCTAAATTATTGTACGTTCTGGTGGCTTCCCATTTAAGAAGTCCTCCTCACGAGTTGGGCTGTAGCCTTTAAATGTGGGGGTAACAGTTTCACTGCTGCATTTAAGGGCTGGTCCTATCACGAGTTGGGCGCTAAATGGGCTGTTTTACCTCCAGCTTTTTTTCTGGAGGTGAAAATCCCATTTAGCGCCCTGTTTTCGGCGGTATTACTGCTGGCTGTATTAGCCTGCAGTATTAGCGCCGAAAATTCCCCATTGGATCCAGTGGACACAATGGGGAATGGGGATTTAACGTTAACGCCAAACCCATGATCGGGAATTAATACCGCCGGACCGGTGGGTGCTAAGGCTATTACAGTCGGGCGGTATTACAGCCAGGATACCGTGCAACCGTAACACTAACATGAGGTTATTTCTAGCGCCGAGACCTCGGACATAAGGATTTATCATTGCTGACAAAGAGCCCTGGGACCTGCAAGCTGCTCCAGTGCCCCATGTGACAGGAGAGATGTGAATACACTGTGCAGTTAAAACATCAACTGAGCCTCCCAAAAGACAGCATACACCATTCAAGGGACACTGTATGCCTGCCTACGTTATTCCACAGACTTAATTTAGGGTGGTCTCCACTCCTGCATGTTTTAGAGCAATCCCTCCAGTGTTCACCCACAATTTCCTTTAGGAACGATGAAAGCCCGCTCCAGGCTGATGGCAGCCTGGCAACTGATCCGGAGTCAAAGTTGTCTTCAGTTGCTACCAGTCGCTGTTAACTGCCCATGCCCGTTCTTTCCACAGGGTTGCGATATTCGATTGATTACGCTGCCATTTTGGGAGGGAAACGAAGCATAGAAGCATAGGAGCTTGGGTGCCACGAGGGAATTGCACCAGTACACTTTTGTTACATATGTGTGTAGGATTACATATGATGACTTTTTTATTATGTTATTTGCTTCATTGGGGCTTTGTTTAATTTTTGTTATCACACGAATACGCACTGCTGTTATGATCAAGGGAGATTCTCAAGGTGGGTGCCCCACGGCTCCCCATGCAGGCTCCTGTAAAATGTCCAGGCCTGAAGGGATACATGATGACGTCCCCGGATCACCCCTGTCTGACCCTGAATGGGCGGGGTCTCAACTCACCAGTAAAACGCAAAGCTCGGCTACACAGATTGGCCTCTCTACATGCAGCCTTGATCTTGTTACAAGAGACACATCTGCTAGAGGTGGACGAAGCACTCCTCTGCAATACACTATATCGCAGGGCGTATTTCGCCACTAGTGGTCTAAAAAAAGGTGTGTCGCCATCATGGTCCGCTAGGACCTGCCTTTGAGTGTATTGAAAGTACTGCAGGATGAGTAAGCAAGATAGTTGGTATTCAAAGCCCGCTCCGGCGAATGCAAGATCACGCTAGCTACAATTTATGGCCTTAATGAAAAACAGGCAGAATTTATTGAAAAGTTGTCCGAGCTTTTAGCGGAAGCAGCAGACTGAGAAACTATCCTGGGGGGAGACTTTAACTGCGTCATTGACCCGACAATGGATAAATCCCCTACCTACAATGACAAGCAGAATTGCCACGCCATGACAACGCTGTTAAGGGAGCACTCGCTGATAGAGGCATGGACGTTTTGTCATCCAGGAGAAAGATATTACACCTTTTATTTGGCGGTGCATAAGGGATTCTCTAGGTTAGACATGTTCCTTGTCTCCAACACTCTCATTTCAGCGGTATGAGGAGTGACCATTTTACTGAAAGCCCTTTCAGATCACACACCCCTCAAGCTCAAGTTGGAGCTCCCCCTGATCACCCCTCCTCCTAGGCCCCTTGGTGCCTTAATGACGCCATATTTACTGATGTGGCCTTAAAAGTACAGATAACGGAAGCCATCATGAACCACACCCGAGTTAATGACACGGTGGGGCTTGAGTTTCGGACAGTGTGAGATGCAGGGAATGCAATCATTTGAGGGCTTATTATGGAGCTATCGGTAGCCTGTGGGAGGACTCAGAAGCTTCATCAGGCTAGAATGGAGGGGGTGGTCTGGGAGAGGGAGAAGGAACACGTAGAAAGAAGGCAATCGGCGCACCTTTCCGGGACCTCTGGATAGCTAAACAAGCTCTAGAGGCGCAACTGACTGGGAAGGAAGCCAAATCCATACTGTTAACAAAACAATTCTTCTATTCCGAGAATCAAAAAGCCAACAAACTAGTAGCAGCTAAGTTAAAGAAGGTAGCTACCCGTAATCATATGAGGCCCTGAGAGATGATGGCGGGAAAAGAGAAATCCCAGAGGCAGGGAAGTTACAGATTATGGAGGATTTCTTCTAGAGAGTATCAGCCCCACAGCAAGGGGTCCTGAGCCACCATTCAAGGATGTAGAGATCAGTCACACCTTCCCCAAATCTCTGAAGAGGTGAGAGAGGCACTAGAGGCAGATATAACCGGGCAGGAAGAAGCCCATGCAATACAGTCTCTCCCTGCAGGCAAAACCCTGATGGATTCACTAATACAATTTATTAAATGTTTGCTGACATCCTGGCCCTGCATCTTACTAAATTGTTTAAATCGATACTGATAACCGGGAAAGTATACGACTCCATCACTGAATCAGCCAGCACCTTAATTCTAAAACCAGGGAAAGATCCTGAGGAATGTACTTCATACCATCCCATAGCCCTTTTAAACACAGATGCCAATTTACATAGCAAAACCCTAGCAACCAGACTGGGTGAGGTTCTCCCAAGTGTCATTAACCATGACCAAACCAGCTTCATTAAAAACAGGGGTGCCCATGATAATGTCTGACAGGTGATAGATCTGGTCGCCTTGGACCCCCGAACCACAGGTGGTCTGTCTCTCCTTTCCTTGGATGCACATCGGGCCTTCGATGGCATGTCTTGGGATTACTTAGCAGCCCTTCCGCCGGCCTGTGGATGTGGGCTTGCCTTCACTAGGCTGATCATGGCGAACTTCCAAATTCCGTCCACTAGAATCAAAGTCAACGTCCTCAGGTCCCCACTTCTCCCCCTTAGTATGGGCACTAGACAAGGTTGCCCTCTTTCCCCCTTGGTATTTGCATTAGCACTGGAGCCACTTGCGCAGAGAATAGGTTTGCCTCCCCACATTGTAGGGTTAACGCACGGGAGGATTACACATAAAGTAGCCTTATATGCCGACAATTTTATCTGCTTTCTTCAAGATCCATTGGCTTCTCTACAAGCACTCATAGACCTACTTGAACAATTTGCTTAAATCTCAGGCTTTCGTATCTGTTAGGGAGAATTCTCCTCTAAGGCTAATTTCCCTTACCTATAGAGTTCCCCAGCATCTTTGCTGGATTTTGAGGGGTTTATTTTTTCTCCTGCTAAGAGTGAGACCCTTTTTTACCACTCTTAGACAGATTACTAGTGTGTGTTTTAGGCTATCTTGTGTGCTTATGGTCTATAGGGTTTTTCTCACCCTCATAGGAATCATCTTTTTTTTTTACACCGTCTGTGCCGTACTACAGGGGTGTTGTAGCGACTCCCAAACATAGACTCCGTACACTGGGACTGACTACTGTCTCCCAGGGCATGTAAAGTCCCCATTGACTTTACTAGTCAATAGTTATGAACTAAACCAGTACAACCCATCTTACTATGGAAGTACTGGAAAGGGTTAATAGTTTTTCCCTAACGTTCATTTTTCGAGGGGGTAGCGTACAGTCCCTCTCTCCAAAGTTTCTGGCTGGTGACAGTGGTTACTACCGTAAATATTGGACCGCAAATATTTTTCTATGGAATTTTCCCATTGTTTGAGGCTACCACTTTTACTGACAGTCTCTAAGATTCCGCCAGTTTATTTTAATATTAACTTTACTCCGGTAGGTTTTTCTTGCATGAACTTTAATAATGTTTTTTTCTCGTGTCTTTCTCTGAAATCCAAACCCAGGTCGAGGATCCTTTGTTCATCCTTTTGTCAGACTTCTGCAAGAGTCTTCTTCCCTTGAGCTGGTGAGGTCAACCAGTGGGGTCAACCAGTTCGCCAATCGCCTTCCAGGACCTGCCTTGGTCGAATTGCCAGTGCCAAGCACTCAGAGACTGGATAGCCAGGCACCCATCCATCACGACCGAGATTTAAAGGAACGTACCTTTTTTTCCGTTTTGGCAGCACCGCGGCTGGTTTCATCCCTGGGCAGTGCAGTAACTCGAACCTTCCTCCACAACAAGAGCCTCTCTTCCTCTGCTGGATCTCCCAAACTGCAGGGACTGCCAGGAACTACCACCACCGCAGGAGCCTCGTCCACTTTCAAGGTACATTGTTCCGCCAGGCCTCCCTTTTCGTTGGGTATTGCTAAAGGTGTTTTAAATTCTTTACTTACCTTCTGGGCTGGCTGCCTTTTCGTCTAACATTATCTTTCTACATACTGGAATTGCCTTTTCAATCAATTAACAAAGACTTGACTGCAGCTACTAGAACATTTTGAACCTAGGCACTTTGCCTTGTACCACTGACTCTGGCACAAGCCTCTTGACTCTGGCTAAATCTGTTACAACTGCCTTCTCCAGATTGTTTCTCTCCAAGAAATGTGTTGGTGCACCTAAAACTCTTATAACCACCTTTCCATCCCTTTTATATATTGCTGAAGTGCCATTTTGCTCGGTTTTCACCAAAGTGCTGTTGATGCTAAAGTGCTGCCTTGCTTAACTCGTTCACAATCCACTTGGGAAGTGTTGCTGGTGTGTTTTAGGAGTCTAAACCTGTATAACTTGTTCTTTCCCTCCCTCTGAAGAAATTGTTAGAGTGCCATTTCTGCTTAGTTATCACGGTGCCGTTTTGCTCAGTTTTCACTCTTGCTCATACTTGTCTACAATTTAAATAGGGAGTTGTGTATACTTTTCCTGACTGGTTTAACTTACTTTAAGAATAGTGATTTGTGTGTGAACATCATAGTGTGTAAAATAAATATGTATATTCTTTTTGACACAAAGCTTTGGTCAGTGCTTCCTTGTTCCATAGTATTGTAATTCTATTGTGTAAACCCTGAATACTGCTCATCTCCCTTTGGAGATAAGTCTGACTGCTTGGCCGCAGCTACCAACTAAATCTTTGTGGTACAGACTGATACCAAAGGGGATTTATTTACCTGTAGTCTTAATCTTCTGTAGTGCTCCCTAAGGGAACTGCACAGGATTCTGCCTAACAGTATCAATCAAGCAAAGTCTGTGGGAATGACGATAACCAAGCCCCCTGAGGTTCACCAGACGCTGAAAACCACCTTCCCTTTTAGATGGACAGATCAAGAGATCACATACCTAGGGGTCCATATTACAAAGACATACACATCCCTCATTCAAGTCAATATCCCCTCCTTATGAAAAGAGGCCAAGGACCTGCTGCAAAGATGGAAGATGCAGGAAATCTTGTGGCTAGGCCGAATCAGCACAGTTAAGCTGACCGTGCTGCCGAGGCTCCTCTACATCATCCAGGCCTTGCCAATCATTATCCCGGAATGGGAACTGCTAGAATTACAGAAAGTGGTGGGTGCTTTATTTAGCATGGGCGAGCTCCCAGAATTCCCTGCAAGCTTCTTCTCTGATTTAACCATATGAGAGCACTTTGAGTCCCATCCATCCAGAGCTACTTGCGGGTGACACAGATCGCCACGATGCTAGATTGGGAAGCAGAGGAACGGCTACGAAAATGGAAGGCTTTAGAACACACAGGTCATCGCTTTCTTTGGCTCACCTCCCCTTACTTCCCAAAGCCATGAGAGGCTCCCTTCAAGGCCTGATGGAACTTACTTGCTCCATATTGCACCACTGGGATAGAGTGTGCACCCAGCTTGGCTTTAAATCCGGGTGAGGCCCCCTTCCCCAGTTTTACACAACCCAGAATATTCCCCGGGTATTGGAGGCCGGAAGTTAGTTCATTGGGAATCGCATTGGACCCTACTGCTGAGAGACCTGTATAGGGATGGGGTACCACTTACCTTTTTGGAGCATTTTAGATATTTTCAAATTAGACACTGGGTATCCATCATCCATGTCAAATAAGCTGCTTGTTGAACCCCACGGGAATAGAATTGCGGGTGTTGGAGGACCAAGAATCATGAAAAGTGTCCACCTGCTACCGCTTCTTAGAGTGTGCTTCTTTGGAGGACAAATTACCCTATAAATGGCGTTGTGGGAGAAAGAATTGGGAGTAGAGATCTACGAAGATTCATGGCAAAGATCTGGACCCAAGCTCATAGGACCTCCCATTGCACCTTGATTAGAGAAGGAGCTATGAAATTATGCTTCTGCTGGTACATGACCACCCAGATTATTCAGACCGCTGTTGGCATGGATGTGTCAACCAGGGGACATCGTACATATGTGGTGGCACTACCCAGTAATCCAAACATACTGGCAGGAGATTCGATCAAATATAAATGAGATTACAGGCAGCTTGGTCCCCATGTGTCCATTGATCGTGCTTTTGGGGGATGTTCCCGAAGATGGCACCATCTGAATGATAGGCCCAAAAGCAGACCGTATATCACATTTACTGATGGCGGCAAGAATAAATTGTGCTCGCTTCTGGAGAATGCCAGAGTGTCTTTGTATCTCGTATTGGTGGGTAAAGATATGGGAGGTACCAAAATAATCTGCAGCAAGTTTTTGCATTTATTAAAGCACACATACAGCCATATAGACCGTGCCGTGTTTGACACCAGCCGTTGTGCCAATTCCGCAGTGAGTGTTTGGAAGAGGATACCCATTAAAAGAACCTTATCGAATGTAACCCCGAAGTGACGATAACCTGCGGGAGGAACTACCTGAAGGAATATAAAAAGGAGCAAAGAAGGAGAGCTAGTGACATCATAAGAAAGTGTGCACGACGTCTCGAGACCCTGCCTGAAGATGATGTATGGATCTTAGAGAGCTAATGGTGAAGTAAGGATCAAGTGAACTCTCAAGTATAAAAGAAGAAGATTACACGTGCATGAAGTGCTGCAGAGAACAACTGTTAAATACATTTACAGACGCTTGAACGCAAGGTAGATTAAGTCTTCATAGAAGCTAACTATAAGTAGTTAATTGAATGCAGGCAAAGCCGACATTCTACAGAAGCTGGACATTGCTATCATGAATTCAGTAAACCAGAACCCATGAAGCGAGGAATGGAAAACTGTGTCGCAGCAAGAATAATAGGCTCATGGAGCTGCATGGTGAAGCTGCCTGGCCTGGAGTCAAGATTCAAGAACGGAGGTCAGCTATCTATTCTGAAGAAGAACAAGAATGCAGAGGATGAACCTTCTCACGTTAAGGTGCAAGAAAGAACACAAAGGATGCCTAGCTTTAGTTCATTTAGAGCATTTAAAAGCTGCAAAATGGACCAAATTGTGGTCTCCTGTCACGTGAGCCAAGGATGGAAATAGAGATTGAACTTGGAGTTCCAGACACGATAGCGAGCGCCCTCACTCCTGTGCATTCTCAAACACAAGGATACTCTGCAAGGCCAAGTACAAAGACAATTTCATGGCAGAAGGCATGGGTGATGAGAGATGCTGGGCTAATTGGGTGGTGAGGTAGTTTCATGTCCTATCTCCTTGCACCAGGGTCTGGGCTTACGTGCTTCTAAATGAACCAAATGTCCGAGACATGGCACAAGCATGCCAACCAATTATATCCGTCCATATAATGAAGTGCCTTATAGTTTGAAGACCAATGAAAAACTGTGTATCTAAATGTTTCTGAAATTACATGTTTTTAGAGGTAGGCATAAGTTGTCCACCTGATAACAGACAGCCAATAACAATCCTAGCTACTATAGAATAGGCTACTTAGATGTCTCCCTTAACCAATCCTGACCCTTGATAGGTGTTTTACTATTGCCACGTAGTATGACGCCACTCTGACCCATTATCACTATACACATTTTATTTTTTGTGGAGATTATTGAGAGACTGAGCGTGTGTCCATGATGTTTGTTGTAACCTTCCTGTTTTAGATAGTTGTTATTAAAACAGTACTTTACCATCTTCCTGAGTTAGTTCCATTATTTGGACTCAGAATTACACTGGTGTGATCCCATCCATTCCATATGTGCTTTTCTAAAGGGCCTTAAACTCACAACTGATGTTGTGTCCCTGAACAACATATCTCCAAAGTCCCTGCCTGTCTCAAGCCACTGTTTTGCATGCAACAACCACTTCTCCTTCTTCACATTACAAATCATGGTTAACAGTCTGGAACCCAACAGAAACACACCATTACTGCAGTGTATATACGCAAACCATTCATATCAACACTGCACTGAATTTAAGATCGCATTTATACACCTTTAGGTTACCACCCCATTGCTGCCCCCTCAGTGATCCAGGGCCCTGCTTCTACAAAATAAAATGCCATTACTAAACATGCACAGTGCAAATCAACCATGCACAAAATGCATGCAAAGCTGCTTTTCTAACCCCTAACGTTAGAATGTTTTGGCGGATGATCCCATTGAAGGTGTGGAAATTGCGCTTTGAAACACTTGTGCATAAGTGCATAATAAATAATCAATCAATTGGGAGGCATTCCTTACCGTACTTTGGAAACAATTCACATTAACAATCACAAGGCATACCTCTCACGCCAGGGCAACTGAACATTCTGATCCATGCGACAGACTTCTATTTCCAACCCACAGAGCTCTGAGCACCGTAGATGGGTACATTCGTAACTTGCATCCCACGAAGAGAGAAAAGCCCAGATTTGCGTTGGGACGCATTTCATTAGTCATCTTCCTTAATCAGGAAGTCAATGATCTCACACAGGCACCTAAAAGTACCGCAAGCAAGTAATGTAAGGGAATGTCAGTGTTCATAACCATGCAAAGGTCACACAAGACATTGGACTTCCCCTCCAGAAAGGGCACAATGGCCCTCACTATAAGGTTGGCGGAATGGGTTTACCGGCACCGGTAAAGGTGCCGGTAAACCTGTTCCGCCCTATTACGAGGTCTCCTCGCGGGACCCGCAATGGGCGCCTGGAAAAACCAGGCGTCCTTACCGGGTCCCGCGAGAGGACCAGGGAGCTAACAACGGGCCCGTCATTAACGGGCCCGTTGTTAGCTCCATCGCCATTCCCATTGAGCTCTATGCGGGCTCGAATGGGAATGGGGATGGACCGGGTCCGGGTTCCTCAGACGGGGAATTACCGGCTCCGCCAAGGTTGCGATGGCCCGGTAATTCCTCATTCGAGGAACCCGGGCCCGGATTGCAGTATGGAGTAAAAGCGGCATGGTTACCTCCAACCTTCTAATGAGGCCCAATGACTTAACATCAGCCAGGAGGGAGATTTGGAGATGGGAACTGGGAGAACACAATAAGCTCATTGACTTGCATTGGGATCAGCAATATTTTAGGAGGGAGAAAGGAAAGGGAAAGGAAAAATTGAAAAATAAAATTTCTCCAAACATCATGAATCTCCCCTCCTTCATAGGGATAGCTGGCATGTATAGGCACCCTTCTGTCAGCCCCCACCTCCTAGGGTACAAAGTACAACACCCTAAAACACTTACCCGGCCTCATGCTTAGTTCTCCACTTCTGCGGGTGCACTTTCACAAGTAGATGGCAGACAGCATGAGGGAAAACCCAAGAGTTACAGGCCATTGCGGGATTTCTGTAACAATAGACAATAGTGTTAGGCACTATGCAGCACAAGAAAGGTGGCGAGTACAGCAAGTACAGCTGAAGTAGCTCACACGTTGCCATGCACAAAGAATAACAGCACAATTGTGTTCAAAAGCTGGGGTCGGAGAGGAGTAGCGGGAGAACACGAAGTGCAGACATATCTGGAGTTTGCTTGTTTCATAGAGTACTGTGCTGAGTACAGCCACCAACAATTGGCCCCTTAATCAGGGGCCAAGCGTGCATAAGATTCAACCCCATTATATTTATCTATGTGTTTGTACTAGTTGTCAATTGTTAAATTAAATCAACAAAATAAAGTAAGAGACCACATAAAATAGGGATCAAAGGATGTGAGATCTAAACACAACTCCCCCATGGTACTAGTATATTTGATCCAAAAACATTTGACCTGAAACATTTGATCGAATTTTCTTGACCTTTTTTCGGTCAAATTTAATTAAATATATATATGTGGGTGGTTAAGGGTATAGATTAGGTTGAGGTGAAGTGGGGGGTTTGCGGGGATCTCCCCCCGCATTTTAGACCGAAAAATAGGTCAAATAAATTTGATCAAATGTGATTAGGTCAAATGTTTTAGGTCAAATAGACCCAAACGTTCACATGGCTAATCCCTTTTCAGAGTACCCATGGGAAAACCACTTCTGCTAAGGACAGAATGCCAAATCCAAAGGCAATGAAGAGGGGATGTGCAGACCTTGGCCTTGTGATCTAGGTAGCTCTTATAGCCAGTTATCTTACCCTATCTTAGTCCCTGCACCTTAGCAACAAGACCGAGTTTAGACTTTCCCTTAATAGACACTAGTTATGGAATTTTGACATAATCCAATTCTCGGTATTAAACACCATACCACATGGGCAATTCCCCCACAACTCTGCATGGTATAAAGCAGCCTGTTGCACCTGGAGTTCATATATTTTTTAGGGTTGGTCTCAAAGCTCCATCCCTATATTCTTTTTTACAAAACTGGAAATTGCTGCACTATACCTAAATAACGTTAAATTCGACTTTTCAGACTGAATCGTCTCGTGAGGATAGCTCAGGGGCAATGTGATCACCTTGGAAACAAGACAGACACGGAGCAACACAGGTTCAATCCCCGGGTCTGCCGGCTTAGAAACCTCTGGGTGTTAAGCGCATAATAAATAACCGGTCCTATAATCTCATTTGTCAGAATCTGTCAATCTAATCCCAAAATAATCATACGGTTGTACTTGCTCATTGCCAGCATCCTCCATCTGTAGTGAAGGTTTGGGCTGTTTTTTCATAGTCGGCGTAATAACCCTCGCTTCTGTTTTTGAGCAGTTGATTACTGGACCCATGTTATTACAACAATTAACAAATGCATTAATCGCTGTGAATAATAGTAGCACATATTTATCACTTCCTAGTGTAGGGGTGTCAGTTGGCGTGGATAACACAGAATCAATTACTTCCTTGATGAAAAAGCAGAGGAGCGTGGGGGCTAAAACACAGCGCTGTCGCACATTTTTCTGTACATCAAGTGGTGCCGTGACTTCACCCGCCAAACTCCATCTTGCAACTAGTGTGTAATGTGTTGGGTTTTACTTATCCTGGTCATCCCATGGTAGTGTGTGTGGGCTTGGAGTGTGGAATGTAGAGTGTTGGCTGTAGAATGTTTTGGTGTGAAGCTGCTCTAATTCCACAGAGAGTCATTTGAGATCTGAAGCCTAAGAGTAGGGGGATGCTTCTATCCTATGAACTTGTCCTGCATTATACCTAATGTACTTACCTGTGTTCCTACAAACTTACTAAACCTACCTAAACTGAACAAGGCTCCTGAGTGTTTATTTATAACCCTAAACCCACAACTTAACATAACGCCAATACAGTGCTGTACAGTGGCAATGGTATACCTAGCTTCCGTAGGATTTTCCACAGCTTCGCCCGGGGGACTCCATGAAAGGCATTCTGGACTCCTACAAACAAAACATTTACATTTTCTCTTCTCAGGACAACATATTTCTGGAAGAGGAGCATTTCTGGATGTGGAGAAAACTACAACCTTGATCTATGGTACTCGTATCTAGCTGAAACCCTGCATGTAAATGTTATTAAGTTAGTTTTATGCTTATACTGCACTTTAATCAATTTTTTAATTGTTACTTTTTCGCCCTTGAAAAATAGTCATGAATGCTTGAAATGCGTGTTGGCCGGTCAGGGATTCATTGAAATTACAAATGGAATGTATTAAATATAGTAGAGAAAATATGAAGTAACTCTGACTTTAGAAAGACATTGTAAAACATGTAATTTTCCATGGACATCTGAGGTAAATCAACCATGCTATTTGTTTTTTTTTTGTTTTTTTACTGTGGCACAGTTTACATAAACCTTTCACAACTAAGAAAATCTATATAGAAAGTAGAAAACAACATAAAAGTATAATATAAAGAGAAACAATATATGTTAATATGTGTTATTACATGGCTACACTGGCATTTTAAGACTGGCATTTTAACAAAGCCAATCTAGTCATTTATTATTGTGGCATGACTTTTTTTTACTGGGCATCTCTAATAAAGTAATCATGATTACGTGGCTACAGTGGCATTTTTGAACAGGCTGTCTAGTCCTTTTCTTACTGTTGCATGGGATATTTTCTGGGCATCTATGGTAAAACAAGCATGATACGTAATATTGCGTGGCTAGACTGCCATTTTGGTGCAGCCAGCCTAGCCATATCTTACTGTGGCATGACATTTTTTTACTGGGCATCTCTGATAAATCAAGCATGATAAGTGTCATTACCTGGTTAGAATGCCATTTGGGTGCAGGCAGTCCAACCTTTTCTAACTGTGACATGGCATATTTATCTGGGAATCTATGATAAAGCAATCATGATAAGTGTTATTTCATGGCTAGACTGGCATTTTGTGTTTTTCATCTCCAATTCCAGTGCTCCAAGCACGTTGGCTGACACCTCCCACCTGCTTCCTTGACCAGCAGCTAGTATCTGTTAAGACTTGATTGTAGCGTGGAGTAAATGGGCCTGCGTCCCTAAGCAACAAACAGTGAAGAATATAATCCACTCGCTGTTTAAGGATTAGAGCCACAGGTGGTGGATGGAACAGGAACACAGGGTCCTCTGAGTGGCTGCTGCAAAAGAATATGCAGGTTAAGGGAATTGGCCAATAACACACTCTACAGTACTTAGTGACAAAGAAAACACAATCACCTACCAGTTGGAATAGCAGAGGATGGAAATGAAGGAGGACTGGGTAACTGAATGTATTTCTGTTCCTTATGGGGGGACTGGTAATTAGGACAGACGAGACAGGATGAAAGTAACCAGTTAGCCCACCAGCAGCACCTGTAGCAAGGATGACAGAGTCAATGAAACAAGGCTACTTGACTCGCGTAGCCCTGCAAGCAAAAGGGTCCAGGTCAGGTAATTTCCGAATGTATTAAAAGGGTAAATCAAAAAACAATCCAACCAACAATCCAAGGTCAAGCCAGGTAAACACTATCGAAAATTAGCAGGAGGAGTAAGCGAGGCGGTCCAACATACGGTCCGAGTTAAAAAAGCCAAGATAGTAATTCGTAATGCACAGAAACGCCAGTCGCCAGTAAAACAGCTGAGAAGCAATGTTTGTCGGGAGATGTGCTGTTTTATTTCCGGTTTCAGCGCGTGATCTTCTTACGTGTATCACATGACCCGAATGCATAACGTGTTCTAGTCCATGGAATCCTGTCACGTGATTGGGTCCCATGCCTGCCGTTCTCTCTGTGCACCGGGACGGCGAGTCGCCGCCTGCCTGCCAAGGGAGCCCACTTCTGCCACGGAAGCCGCCAGGCATGAAGGAATGGTGCCCGTGAGCCCGGCAGCGCCGCTCCATCTCTCCAATGCTGCAGGTGGGCAACATGGTCGAATGGGTGTGTTTTCTGTTGTGTTGTATGGTGTAAAGCCTGAGGCAAAGTCGGTAGGGAAAGTTTGGACAAATGAGGCTATGGGCCGAAGGATGCATGACAGTCTCCCTCCTCCAGCCTCCTCCCCAACCTGATTGGTTGCTCCTAACTTGCTACTGCAAAGTATATATCAGGAACACCTGCCCTGCACACCACTTTTGCTTGTGTGTTGCAGGTGAGCATTTCTTAGGCCCTTATCTGCGATCTAACCCCATTGAGGATGTTTTGGTGTTTGTAGTGCTTTTTATTACTTCCAGTTCCAGTGCTCCAAGTGCTTTGGCCGACCATTCCCGCCCGCTTCCTTGACCTGCAGCTAGTCTGCCTCCCCCATGCCCCCAGACCTGATTGGCTAAGTGTGACATTTAGATCGACCATCCAGGGCAGACGCCTGTCCAGTCAGCACTCTGCGTAAAGGCCCCAGGGCAAAGTGCAGCTCTTGCAGAAGGAGCTTCAGACAGTGTTTGCCTGTGTTCGCCTGAGAAGCCTGCAGCCGTAAACCAGCAGCTACTGATAAGGTAGGCGTGGTCCGAGTGAGGAGGGCAGTAATTGCTGCACTCCATCTGAACCCTACCACTCTTGTTACCCTATAAAAGCCAGCACACCCAGGTATGTCAGCTAAAAACGAATTTTACAAACACCCATGTTCCCTTAAGTGTTGTGGTTCTCTATTTACTGTTGTTCCAAATATAGGATGTTTTCCCACTTCCCAGGTCTCTCAAATCGGTGTGTTTTATATTAGCAGTTGTATCTCAAATGTAGGCCTTTTTCCCACCTGCCAGAACTCTCAAATCTGTGTGTTTTATATTAGTAGTTGTATATCAAATGAAAGCTTTTTTTCCCACCTGCCAGGTCTCTCAAATTTGTGTGTTTTATGTTAACAGTTGTTTCTCAGATTTAGGTGTTTTTCCCACCGGCCAGTTTTCTCAAATCTGTGTGTTTCATATTAACAGTTGTATCTCACATGTGGGCATTTTCTCCCACCTTCCAGGTCCCCCAAATCTATGTGTTTTGGATCAGCAGTTGAGTTCTTAAACTTGGCAGTTTTTTCAGGTCTCGCAAATCTGTGGGTCTTCATGCCTGCTGTTAAATCTACAAGTACTTCCATAGCTGATATATTGCACATATAAGGGTCTCTCCACTCTCTATTTGCCATGTTTTCATACTCTCCTAGGTGTTACCCTGTCTAGCAGTGTTCCAGCTCTGAGTACCTCTCCATCACAGCTCTATTCCAGTCCTGGGTGTTTCCTCTGAATTCTGATTCCTACAATTCTAGCTGCTCCTCCCCAACACAGTGTCCACATTTCTTAAAGGTCCCCAAGCCCCTCTAGTGCCTCAAGTCCAGGTCCTCATCCCTGCACTGTTTTATCCCACCCCTGGGTGTGTCTCCGACTGCGATTTCTCCAATTTTGGGTAGTCCGCCATAGCACGCATTCCATCCCTGTCCCATTTGAACCTTCCCCCAACCCACTCTGCACCCTGACAGAGCCCGAGCGAGCCACACTCGCCCCCCTCCATCTGACAATAATCTACAGACAACAGAAACCACCAAATAAACCACAAACGTTTTTAAAAACATTATAATAAATAAACTTAGACAACAACCCCAACAAAAACTGAAAAGGTGTAGGAGGTGGGCAAGGGAACACACACCGATAAGCACAACAGAAAACAGAGCACACTTAAAAACAAGATATTTCTTATACCTAACACCATACCTCGCTACAGCCACTGTACAGGGCAGCAAACAACCGCACGAAATATTAGACACATTAACAGGACCGTGCAGGAAAATCAAAAAAGAAATACTATGACCACTGGATCACAAAAGCCACCAACACTAAGAAAGAACTTTTCAACATCATAAACAAGATAACAAATCCCCCTGGATGCAATAACAAACCAGTGCCATCACAAAAATGATGCGATAATCTCACAGAACACTTTAAGAACAAAATCAAAAACATACACCGGATCATACAAAATAGACCAATCAACCAGACCATACACCCTCTCCCACCTATCACCCAACCACAGAACAGGCTGAACAGTTTCGTTGAAATGGCAAGATATAAACTCCTCAAACTGGTGAAAAAGAAAGCAACAAGGCAGGTTCCCCAATTGACCCCTGCTCACCAGACATTTCTAAATCAATCCTTACAGAGAGCACACCATCGGAATGCTACCTAAACCTCTTCAACCTATCACTCTCAATGGGGAAAGTACCACAGGCATTCAAATTTGTCCACATCACACCACTGCTCAAGAACACAACAGGCAATCTGTAAGACCTCTCAAACTACAGACCGATCACAAATATTCCCTATCCAGCAAAACTACTAGAGATCTAGGTCTACGAACAAAGAGCAGAATATGTAGAAAATAACCAGCTACTTGACCAGGCACAAGTTGTCTTCAGACCCATGAGAAGGACAGAAACACCACTTGTCTCTATATGGGACGACCTAAAAACCAACCCAGACTCCAACACAAACTCAGCGCTGATACTACTCAACCTCTTTGCAGCATTTGACAGAATGGATTATAAAATCCTCATAAAGAGATTAGAAGAAATAGGGATCACCGGCACGGTGCAGCTCTGGATTAAATCCTTCTTGTCTGAAAGAACAGAAACAATATGGATTAAACCATTCAAATCCGCACCGCGGGACATCACCTACGGAGTACCACAAGGATCCTCGTTATCCACGCTCCTCTTCATCATCTATATGACTCCACTAATCAATCTCATCAAAAGGCATGGCTTCACCTGCAACAACAATGCAGATGATACCCAAATCATCTACAAACTTGGCAGTGAACAAGAGGAGAACACAACGCTAATCAACTGTCTCAAAGAACTCTACCAATGGATGAACACTAAAAAACTCAAACACAACCCGGACAAGATGGGAATTATGATTACATCAAGCAACCAATGATGCAACCACTATATCCCATGCCCAACAGAACTGGGAACTACACCCACACCATCCAAAATTGTCAAAAACCTTAGAATCCTAATGGACAACAAGCTAATCTTAGAACTGCAATTAGACGCGATAATTAAGAAATGCTCCTTCCATCTACACACGATCAAAAAGATGTTACAATTCCTATCCTTCATGCACAAAACAGTGGCCACCATCTCCGTCATCATGCCCAGAATAGACTACACCAATAATTTATGCCTTGGAATGGCAGATTACTTACTAAAGAAACTGTAACGTATTTAGAAATCAGCTGCCAGACTGCTCCTAACACTGTCACAAAGGGACCATGTCACTCCAACGCTAAGGATGCTACATTGGCTCCTAGTCAAAAAACGAATCACTGGTTAGAAACAAAGTGCAGTCCTAGGTTAACCATTGGTGAGTCCAAAATCTTAAGTGTGTGGCTGGTTGTCTGCTGTATGTATGTCCCTGAATTGTGACCGCCCAATGCAAAGTCAAATAGATTGATGCTTCTGGTCATACAAATTGCACCAACCTTTGATGTTATAAATGAGATACAAACTAGAAGAGTGTTCAAAACAGTGTTTTTTATTTGGTAGTACTTGTGTTTAGACAGTCATAGTAAGTTGGAGAGTTTAAGTAAAAAAAATAGACACGTTGTTGAATCTTAAGTTGGTTCTTGAGTGGTATCCGTCTCCTTTAGTTTCTAGAGTTCACCATCTGTCTTCTCAAATACTTGCTAAATTCAATTGTTGTGGTTGCTCAAATTTGGTTGGGTAGTTTCTGATACTGTGAAACAGTTCTGTGAGAAGTTAGTTTCTTATTGATTTACCTTCAAAACTATGTGCATAAAACACAGAGCAATCAACGGCCTACGAGTGGAATTCAAACAAAGGGAAATCACCATCTACAAGCCGCCTAGTACACTGAGATCCAGAGAAGACATCCGCATAGAACCTAAACCATACACGAGAAAGAAAATTGGTGGATCAGAATTCCCCTGCTTAGCCATATAACTTTGGAACTCCCTCCCCAAAGAAATAAGAACTATGAAGGACCACCTAAAATTCTGAAAACTTCTAAAGACCTGGCTCTTCAACTCTGAATGGGACAAAAACCAATGAACAACATTGTCTCACCAGGAAATGAACACACCGCGGAGAAAGACTGGAGAGTACGCCGAACCAGAAAGAAATTCAGTGAAGACGAGGGCAATCCGAATGGGTAGGAGACCTAGGGATACCCTTCGCTATAGAGGGTCAACAGGAAACAGGGGATAGAGAGATGGGTGCAACTGAATTGGACCACAGAAAGAAAGCTTGAATTAAAAAGGGGCGAGAGAGGTGCCCAGGTCTAAACTGATGGACCACAGGACACAGGGAACACATCCCAATATCGAGGAGCACGTGGGGGTGGTAATTGCAGCACACTGAAAAAATTGACTAGAGTGGAAGATAGAGCCCTTTGAGGACCCACTGTTCTGCACACATCATAGAAGGGGCAAGCGTATCACAATGGAATACATGATAAGGGAACGTATGCGTGCAACATTCAATCAAAACTGATGGTGTAGGATAAGGCACAGCCGACAACCATCCCTACTAAGAAAAAGCTCATCTTTCTGCAGAGACCTCTGAAGCACCCAACTAAACACAACCATACCTCTAAGGCAAAACAAACCGCATGCACTTCACTACACCACAACAATGAAACAAAGCACACATTGGGCCTCATTACAACCTTGGTGCTAAGTGCACCAACTTTACCACCATGGTGTAAACTCTGTTTACACCATGGTGGATGGCGGATTTACCGCCCCATTCCAAGGTGAGTGGGGCGGTAAATCCCCATTTCCCATTTTCCCTTCCCCATTCCCATTTTTGCCCCATAGGGCATAATGGGAGTGGGGAAGGCGCTAATTACGCCGCCGTAAATTACGGCGGCGTAATTAGCACCATGGCAGGTTAGCGCCATGGATTTTAACGCCTGCTAAAAGCAGGCGTTAAAATCAGAATCAGGCGTTAAGGGTTAACGGTGGCGTTAACCCTTAACGCCTGACTTGTAATGAGGCCCATAGTCTTGCGCAACAGCACATGACGGCTACCAACCGAAATACACTCCTACGCTCAGCAAACAGTGTCAACGGAACTGAAGCTGTCAACAGCACATCAAAGCTCTCTTGCTCCTTTTTCCAGCGGAGCCCTGCAAACTTACCCCCCCCCACCATCTTGCTTTACAGAACCGCCAGAGCGCCAAGCAACCATGCAAGTGCTGGCAGTGTGCGGTACAAGAACGTTTAACATAACATATCATTACAACACAAAGTCTAGCTATTTCTTACTGTGGCATGGCATTTGTTACGGGGCATCATCAAGGGTAAATCAAACACGATAAGTGTTATTATGTGTCCATAGTGCCCCACGTTGTGCAGCCAGTTTGGACATGTTTTCTTTCTCTGGCATGTCATTTTCAATGGCAAAGCCAAAAGAAGAAGTATGTCCTTACGTGAGCAGAGCCAGCATTGACATGGTTTCTTATAATATCATTACTACAATTATGTGCAAAGCAAACATGAGTATGTTCTTATATTGGAATACTGGCATATATTGGTGCGGATAGAATAGAAATGTATGGGCACAGTCAGCATGAAATGTTTTTTTATTGCCATATATTGTGTGGTGAGGTATAATGAAAAGGATTTAGTTAACGCTCTTGTGCGCTGTTGATGACTTGCATCCATTGGATGTGTGGATTGGATTTACCATAGAAAACCAAATGCAAACTGTCTAGCTGTTTACCCAATTTGTCTCAGAAAGTGTGCTGTGTAATGCACCATTTTAAGCCATTATTCAAACATTTATCTCATGGGGAAACACCCCTTTGGTTGGTTCGGGCGCCCTGTCCACGCTCGGACACTATGGCATATTTGTGGTAAATGTTTACGCTCCTCCAAATAAAACATTAATGAGCCATTGAGTGAGTGACTGGTGGGTGAATGGGTATGAATGTGTGCACGCAAGGTTGTGGCACAGTCAAAGGACATTGGTACATGGATGTTTTGTTACATATCTCACTGCCATGTATGCCGGTCTGATAGTACAGCGAGTAGAGCGCTTGCTTTGACATCTGTGCCGAGCCAAACTCATCCTTCCAAGGTCAATAAATGAGCACCACACACAGTGGGTAATAATAAGCAGCGCTCAGATACCTGAGGGTTCATAGCGCTATATAAATGCAAAATTATTATTTATGGGCAAAGTCAACTTGATGAATGATCTTACATAAAGAAAGTTTTCGGGTGGGTGTTTATTGCGCATGCAGCAAGGCAGACTGAACATTTTTTGTGACATGCCTTTTTTACTCACATAAAGGGCAGGCAAAATATGATAGCCGTTCGTACATGGGGACGGTGGGGGCGCTTGAGCATTCAGCAAGTAAATGTTTCCTTACCTTGGTATTGTTTATTCTACTGGTGTGATGGGCAAAATCAACATGAAGAGTATTCTTACAAGGTGTCATGGCAGATGGATAAGCATTTGTGTAGCCAGCAAGAACATGTTTTCTCCAGTTGCAAGAGACTTTTACTGGCATTAAGGGCACAACCAACAAGAGAATGTTTGTACATGGGGATACTGGCATATACTGGTAGAGCCAGCATGAACACTTTTTCTTTTGTTATCATTACTGTGCACAATATTACTCACCGTGCACATAGTAGGCTATCACATTTGGGTGCCAGGAGCAAGGTAGAGCCTCCTTGTTTCTATGCAAGGTGAAATATTTAAGGTTTGATTACAAAGCATACTTCTTGTGCAGGGTGCCTGGTCCTAATGCGCACTGCCTATGCATGGTGGTGGTCCAGGCTAGCCCAGAGTGTGGTATATGGCCTGTGCTTTGTTGCCGAGCTTGGGCTGGGGAGCCCACGGCATGGCTTGCAGGGGGGCTCTCCACATTTTGTGTCACGCTACTGACTAGAGGTTTGCAAGTGCCAGAACCATAAGTGATGTGAGCCTAAAACAATCTCATTAGTGGTTTACTACCCTATTTTAAAGATTCAAGTACACGCTACAAAAAGCGTGTGTGACAATGTGAACTGCTTATAGTCGCTGTGTGACACATACTTGTAGATGTCTTTTCATCAAGTTGTGAAGAACATTTGAAATTCTCCAAAAAAGCGAGTCACTTTTTGGGTGAAATCAGCAGGGCTGAAAATAATCTCACCAGAGGCCTGCCAAATGTTGTCTGCTCGCTCCTGTCTAGGGCTGCTTCCACTCAAGTGGCTTACACACAAATAAAGAGCAGGCAATGGGCTAAAGAATACCAGCACAATGTGAGAAGGCATTTGAGAATAGATCTCCGCGACAAGTGCTCAACACACTGAGCTACCTTCTCAACCATCATGGCCCTCGCGTTTATCAATGAGCAAGCACTTCAACTTGGTGATTGCACGTGATCAATGCATTCCCCAAAGCAAAGTGAAGATACGACACAAGCTGTGCTTATAATGACCACACAGCTGCATGCACGGTAGTGAACGCAGAGGCCGTGCAGGATTAATGGCGCACGGATCAAAATGTAGTTGTCAACAGCCAGGAAGTAGGCTCCGCGCCGCAGCAGCGCACTAAATAATACCATGACGTATATCTGTAGCAGGCAGCCAGGCGTGGACCCAGCAACATTTCAGGGCGATGGGGGGGGGGGGAGGAGGAGCAGAGGCCATCCTGTATGTATGCATGAGAGGAACTCCGATCAATTTCCACGGAGGACTTCTGCTCTGAGGTGAACATTTAAGAGTGCCATTGGACTCCGATAGAGCTTCAGAGAGCTGCCAAAAATGAGATGATCGGATGAGTGTCGGAATTGAAGAAATGAGACCATCATGAATCGGGGTCCAGTGGACGCCAATAGAATTCTGTCTGCTATCGCTTGTCTAGTTCCTGTACACCGGGGCCGCCCTTAGAAGCAGCAGCGCCCCAGGCAGCAAATCACAAACGTGGTGCCCCTAGACAAGCGGCAGAGGCTGGGGGGAGCACCACATTTTATCACTGCCTCGCCTTCTCCCACCACGCCAGCTCAGGGGAGACCTTATTTATTTATATATTTGCATTTTTAAAGCGCTCACACAGCCCGCGGGCATCGAGCCGCTGTTACATTGTTTGTTTTGTGTGCGTAATTGTTTTTTTTGTTTTAGTTGCGTATTTATAACGCGCGGACCCGGGGATCGAACCTGTGGTGCCTCGTGTCGTCTTGCTTCCAAGGCGAACACGTTGCCACTGAGCTATCCTCCCTTGAAAGACTCTTCCTACCTGACATGGCGGGGGTCTGATGGCAGGGCTCCCCGGGCGGAAGCCCGGCCCGCTCTGCCTTAAGACCCGCTCTGTTTCACACAATATGGCTGAGGTATCTGTGGCGCTATCGGCGCTGCCCCACTTGTGCAAATCCAATTGGTGCACCAAGTCAAAGGCACAGCCATTTGTAATTGCGTATTCACTTAAAATGAATATCGGGTCATGGTAAATATGTGCATGTGTGCATACGCCCGATAAAGACGGGGTTGCGGCTGAAGTCTTGATGGGTGCAGGCTACGCACCCTGCGTAATAACACCTCAGGTGGAGGAAGTGGTCCCTTATGAATCTAGTCAGTCCTTCACAGCTTCGGCTCGTCACCTAATTAGGACCGCTAGAGTCAAAGGGGCCGATTCGCAAAAAATAGCGCAAATTAAACGAGCGCACAGAATGCGCTAGTTTCATTTGCGCTATTTTTAGAAATGTGCAGGTCACCTTCTTCCCAAAGGCGACTTGCAAATTTCAGGAGGGGCTGGACATTGGCGCAAAGATGCGCTGTCCACCCCCTTTGCATACCTTTGTGCGTGCCCAACACTAATGTATGACAGACTCGCCGCAACCACGTGGTTTCTGGGGGCGCTTTTCACTGAGACAAGCAATTAAAGGGCCTGTCGCTGTGAGAAGACAGAAAAAAGCATTTCCGTTTGCATGATGGGAATTCTAGTGTGAGAACCGAGGTTTAACCCACGGCTGTCACTGTCACACTTAAAAAAACAAACATGGCAAGGTTCAGAACTTACCCTGCCTGGATTTGCGCTTCCCCTGCGCCTCGTTTCAGGGCATTTAAAAGCGCATCCAGTTTGTGAACTCCTGATGCGCTTTTAAATCCTCTAAACACCACTTTATATGCGGAAATGCGGGAAGAGGGGGAAAAAAGCATCTAGGAAGCGCTCATTCAGAGACCCTTTGTGAATTAAGTTGTCACTTTGGCGCAAATGAGGAGTGGCAACTTGCGCCCAAAAAGTTGGGAGAATCTGGCCCAAATTGTCAAACAGGGGAGGGAGGCCTTTTTCCAAGCAATTAGCAAAAGCATGATATAACTTTCTGCTGCATCGGTAGTCAGACCCGTTATAGGTATTTATATTATTATAATTGGTTATTTATAACACGCTTAATACCCAGAGGTTCCTAAGTGCGGACCCGGGGATCAAACCTGTGGTGCTCCGTGTGGTCTCGTTTCCAAGGTGAACGTGTTGCCACTGACAAACTTTCTGCCCTCAGGTTCAGTGCTTCCGGGCGGTTTCCAGGTGGTTTCCCAACACTGTTGTGTGTTATTCTGTACCTCACTCTATAGGTCTACCTCTTGCGTAGAACCAGCTTTGGTATTTGACATGGCGACCAAAGGTGAAGCAAAAACCTCAAGGACTCCCCCTTTTCTCACATCAGTGATGATGACGGCAGTGGCCAGCTGTGTGCAATGGTGTGTGGAACTATTCAGCTGCCCCTCATCACTTTAGCCATGAAAGCCTGACATTGGCAACAGAGATTTTGACCGGGACATCAGCAAGCACGTGTGGAAAGAATATGAAATGACTACAGTTGAGTTCACAAATAAACATGGACATGGTATGTCAAGGCAAGCAATATACAGGATGACACAAAGGACACAGAACCACACACAGCACCACAGACGCGATTCAGTACCACAACTAGTATTCAGAATCACAGACAAGATGCAGAAACGCAATCAGTACACTGCACAACATACAAGACGTTAGGTTATGTTGATTTATACCGCGCACTGCTACCACCCAATGGCAGTCTCCTGCCGCTCCGCTCACGTGGCTCTGCAAGAGAAGAGGGCAGGGTGTGTTCGTGAGGATAGGATAGGTTCAGAACCAGGAGGCGCTGACGTCTATAAGTGTTGTCCTGCGTGTGGGAGTTGGCTTGAGAGGCCCCGCTTGTTGGAACCGTATGGCTAGGACCCAGTGCCTTGGCTGTGTGCTAGTGTTTGTGTTCGGTGTACGGGCCGTATGAGATTAGGGTGGGGTTGCGTTTGTGTGCTCTCTCTAAGGTTACTTTCAGAGTTGCAGAGAGTTGGTTGGGTGAAACTTTTAGATTAGTTCTCAGTGTGTCAATGTGTATTGTGGCTAGCCCCTAATTGTGCATAGTGGCGTTGCTTATGTTGGAGGAACAGGAAAGGGGGGGGGAATTGGTTAGCAAATCGGTTAGTTTGCCAATGCCTGTGAAGTGTGTCTTCAGTTGCCGCTCAATGGTACCTTCCAACGTTTTTGGTCGTGGTCCGTCTGCCAGCCTGCCTCCTTTGCGAGCACGGAGGCTGGCTTCCCCTAGGGATTTGAGGGCAGAGGGTTGATATATAAAACCTCCGACGGTCTACAGCTCTTTATACAAGATACAGTGCCACCAACAGTATTCACATTCAAGATACGTATCAACAAACAGCATACAGCACCACAGATAACGCACAACACTTCAAGTTCTATACAGTACCGCAGACAAGGTACAATACTCCACACAGTAAATAACAAAACAAACCAGATAAAGCACTGCACACGTTATACAGCACCATAAACAGCAATGCAAATGATGTATATCAATACAGGCAGGACGTACAAGTGGCAGCTCCACAAACACACAGTGCCTGGAGATGGTTTAGCTCGAGTACTTTTGCTACATAACTGCAGACTATCCATGCATGCCTACGTACATAGGTATTATCAGCCCACTGGCAGGATAAAGCAGCACATAAAATAAACAACACTGCAGACAAGGTATAGTATCGCAGTAAAAATACTGCAAGAAAGCTACCATACTAACATACAACATCTAACATCTATCCCAGTAAAAATACTGCAAGAAAGCTACCATACTAACATACTTAATCTAACATCTATCCCAGTAAAAAATACTGCAAGAAAGCTACCATACTAACATACAACACCTAACATCGATCCCAGTAAAAATACTGCAAGAAAGCTACCATACTAACATACAACATCTAACATCTATCCCAGTAAAAATACTCCAAGAAAGCTACCATACTAACATACTTAATCTAACATCTATCCCAGTAAAAATACTGCAAGAAAGCTACCATACTAACATACAACACCTAACATCTATCCCAGTAAAAATACTGCAAGAAAGCTACCATACTAACATACTTAATCTAACATCTATCCCAGTAAAAATACTGCAAGAAAGCTACAATACTAACATACAACACCTAACATCTATCCCAGTAAAAATACTGCAAGAAAGCTACCATACTAACATACTTAATCTAACATCTATCCCAGTAAAAATACTGCAAGAAAGCTACCATACTAACATACAACACCTAACATCTATCCCAGTAAAAATACTGCAAGAAAGCTACCATACTAACATACTTAATCTAACATCTATCCCAGTAAAAATACTGCAAGAAAGCTACCATACTAACATACAACACCTAACATCTATCCCAGTAAAAATACTGCAAGAAAGCTACCATACTAACATACTTAATCTAACATCTATCCCAGTAAAAATACTGCAAGAAAGCTACCATACTAACATACAACACCTAACATCTATCCCAGTAAAAATACTGCAAGAAAGCTACCATACTAACATACTTAATCTAACATCTATCCCAGTAAAAATACTGCAAGAAAGCTACCATACTAACATACAACACCTAACATCTATCCCAGTAAAAATACTGCAAGAAAGCTACCATACTAACATACTTAATCTAACATCTATCCCAGTAAAAATACTGCAAGAAAGCTACCATACTAACATACAACACCTAACATCTATCCATTTGCTGCATCTTCCCTAACTTGTTTTAGTAAATCTGTATTGTTTCTTGTATTGCATCTGTGTAACTCTGTAAGGCACCCTGTATTTTGTATCACACTTTGTAACTATGTAAGCTGAAAGTTTCCTTGACCTCGCCTCCTGATACCCTTGGGTCTGTTGCGCGCCACAAATAAAAATAAAAAATAAAAAAAACAAACACGACATGGCACCACAGAAAAAAACACGATACCACGCAACATAACAAAGAAAGGGAACAGCAGCACATGCATGATGCAGTTTAACAGATAGGGTACAACACCCCTCGAAGGATACAGCGCCCCAGGCCAAACATAGCACAGGATTATTTTGATTCTTTTTATGTTTTATTACCCACCAATGTTTGAACCCGGCCAGCTGATTTCTCCATTTGAGCTTGCATACTCATAATACATGTGGTGATATTCCCCACACCTAGTACAGCGTGGGCGCATTATCTACTGAAGTGGCGCCAGTGGTGGAAATTGAAGACATTTGGTGGGGGATCCCACAAGGGCCAGGGTGGGGGCGGAGTTTGGGGGGAGCAGTGTCAGAGGAGGCGGGATTTAGAGGGCAGTTGAGCTCTGATTAAAGGAAATGTCCAAAATTATTTCTTTCATGCTGCTTCTTTTCCAAACTATATATCAGTTCCACCTTAAACCACTTCCATGGCACTGGTGCACCCAAAATATAACGTCATTACCGCTTGAAAACCACTTTGGGGTCCCATCATCGGATGAGGTGTGAAGGCAAGCAGAAATTCACACGATTTGTTAATAAGCCTCATTATTATAAATGGCAGATTGATAAAATACTATGCTTTTTGGCCTTTGGGGGGCGTTTCATCAGCATTTCAGAATGTTTAACAATGACACCTGTTTCTCTTTTTTGTTGCGAGCGGAAAATCTCCATGTGCATTAGTCTATGGCCCCGCCCTTTGCCATACATGATTGCCTTTTAGGCGTACTTGAGTAGAAAAGGCCCTGAAGGTAATGAAAGGCTGGGAATACCCATGCACTGTTGGGAGCAAGTTCCAGAGAAGGCACCCAAGCCTGTCCTGCTGATCTGAGCAAGGGCGCGTGGCGGGCCAGAAGTATCTCTATTGTTCATTGTAAACATCCGCACAGGATGCAAACGAGATCATGTTCACTGCACAGCAAATAGGTAGGGTGAGCATGAACAGGACCAGCCATCCTTAAGAAGGCCTTTGGCCTGCTGTGTACATGTAGGGGGGGCAGAGCCAGAAGAGAGCTCATGGCGGCAATGTGCTGCTCCGCCCCCCTACTCCATGCCGTTGCGGCCGCTTTTTTATATTTTTCTACTAATCCAGCGCTAATGGCATTCGTTTGGGGCGGCTGACTCTGGCCGGATCCCAAGATCCGGCTACACATCTGGTGCCGGAACTCGGATCAGGCAAGGGCGGGCCCAATCACCAGCACTGAGTGGAGCCTAAAAGGAAAGCTTCCCTTTTACGCTCCACTTCATTGTGTAGCAGTTCTGAGGTGGAGGAGGGCGGCAAGCTGAGGTAGCACCTCTACTTTGCTCTCTTACTCCGTCGCAGGAGAACATTTGGTTTTACGCTTGCATGCGAACTGACATGAGCAAAATGAACGGATGGCAATGGAATACGCCATCACATTTCCACCTGGTAATTAGCAGGTGGATTCCAATCCTTTACAAAACAGCACCTGCAAAGGATATTTGCAGGCCGTGTTTTATTTCTCTGAAAGCGGAGAGAGAGTGAAGAGTAAAGGTGATTTTGCCTTTGTTTACTCCTTACCTTCACACTCCACCACTCCGAGTATTTAACATTGCATGCAGGGGACCAACCAAAGGTGTGTGGAAGCGTTGGCAGTCACCTGCATGCAATTAGCATTTAATTAAACGTGATCCCGTGGATATCTACCGCATGTGAATTAACCCTCTGAGCTATCAAGGTGGGATTAGAATCTGCTTCTTGAATGTTACAGACAGATCTCTACAGCAGGGCCATTAACCCACTACACAACATTATTATGACTGGAACATGCGGCCTACCGATGTCAAGCATTGCTAGTTTTAGGTACATTTATCAACTCACTTATCTTAGTAATGGACTCCTATTGAAAATATTCTGATAGGATGCTCCGAAGTGATGCATTACAAGAACATTATATTGGCCAAACCTCATAGGGGTGGGTGCGCCATTTTAAATGTAATGGTAACAGCATGCAGGGGAACACCAACACTTGCACTTACACAAGCAAACTCTAGTTTGAAGGTTTGAGACCTTACTAAACTGACTGCGGCTTTCCGGAACTCAGACCAAGACTGGATTTGGGAAATACCTTGGACAGCGCTGAGTTTATAGGCCATAATCAAATAAGTTGTCATTATTAGGAAGGATATGGCCCTGCATATTTAAACAAGGGGCCTCATTACGAGTAAGGGCACCGGTGCCGGTAATCCCTTACCGCCCTACTACGAGTTCCCTTTGCGGGTCCTTCCTTAACGCCTGGTTTTTGCAGGCGTTAAGGACGGGACCCGCAAAGGGACACCGGGGTCAAAAACGGTACCGCAATCTGCAGTACCGTTATTGCCGTCTTCCCCCTTCCCATTGAGCTCTATGGGGGCTCAAATGGGAATGGGGAATGCCCCTGGTGAATGGGGAATTACCGGTCCCTCCAACCTCGGAATGGACCGGTAATTGCTCCATTCACCAGGCCGGAGATGGAACGAGTTTGGAGGCAGCCATGTCGCAAATAGCGGCATGGCTACCTCCAACCTCGTAATGAGGCCCAAGGTCTTCTAGAATTTCTAGTAATACCAGCTGTTAATTAAATTGGAAATTTGAATTTTGGTCCTGCTGAAGCGACCTTCTCTAATATAAAGCATGCCAGCATAATGTTATAAGAATAGTAATAACAATAGAATAATAGTAAGGAATAAATCAAACTGTGCATGATGCATTTGAGTAGTATTTTTGTGTTTACAAAATGGAGCTCATTTTCGCTGTAGCCTATTTTATGCTACCAATGAGGTTTACGCTTAAGACAGTGTAATGTGAAGTGCACATGCCTAATTTTTGCTATTTATTTGCATGTGTAAAGCGCCTAAGCCCAAAGGCATCAAGGCGCTGTTGCGAACCAGTTACATGGTACATATATTGAAAACATTGAACATTTAACATTTGGGAGGAAAGAGGAAGAGGGGGCTGAAGCAGACCAAAAGGAGGGCCTTGTCATTACTGAAGTCAATAGTCTGTCGTGGTGAAGTTTTGGCAAAGAGACAAGTTTTCAAGGTTTTCCTAAATGTCCAATGAGAGTTTTCAGCTCTTAGCGAGGTCAGAAAGGCATTCCATTGAGATGCCGATATGGAGGGGAAACTCACCCCTCCTCCACTAGCATGATCTGGTGGCCGGGGGGAGGATGGGGGCTCTGACCAGTCTGGTAGGGTTGGCTTTAGGAATTATTTTGGTTAGGTATCCAGTTGCTGTGTTCAGAAGGCATTTGTGAGTGATGGTGAGGATTTGGAAGTTAATCCTTTCCTGGATAGCGAACCAGTGCACCCTTTTTCTTGCTGCTAAAATATGGTCTCTATTGGAAATGTTAAGTGCAGAGTGTAGGGCATTGGTTTGGATTACCTGCATTTTACACAGGTTCTTCTTAGCAGTGCCTGTGAAAACGGCATTGCAATAGTCAGGTCTTGCTCCAGTTATCGATCTTGCACTGGTCAGACAACTAGCCGGTGTGAGGTATTGCCTAGCTGTGTTGAGAGGTTTGGACGTATATGCTGCTGACAAAGCGATGGCATTGACTTATTTAGTCAGTGAGAGCGTGGCATCAAGGTATACTCCCAGAGTTTCTGGGACAATGAATAAGAGGGCGGTAGTTTTTTGCAGCATTGCCAGAGAACCCACTAGCGGTATTTCCGTCTTGTCATCGTTTAGGCAGAGGTAGCCATTTCTGTGCATTCTAGGGCTCAAGCTACTTTGGGGAATCCCACAATCGCATAGAATGTTTCCTTGATCTGGGTGAGAACTCTAGTATCTGTGGGGAAGGCAATGTGGTGGTTTATCCATCACATTATGGGCGAAAATTACCTGTGAGAGGATGTGTGAAAACCGGGACTGAGTGGTACAATGTATGTAGCACTCGGTATCTGCCTGGAGGCCAAAGATGGTGGAAATGCCAACTGGGTGGCAGAAAGGGCCTCCTGGCTCTCTGAAGTCATGGTGGGAAATCCTGGGCAGGGCAGGGCAACCTCTGTGGGTATGGCCTTTGGAATATCTTACTCCTCCTCCTGTCCTGGCACTGCTGCTGTGCCAGGGTCTGGGGTGCAAGTTAATGGGCTGCCTTGGCTGGCAGCTGGGCTGCAGGCTGCAGGCTACCTGGGCTGGGAGCAGTAGATCAGGATGATAGGCTGCCTGGGATGGGGGCTCGGCTGCAGGCTGAAGGGCTGCCTGGGCGGTTCTACGTGATTTCGCCGACCTATTTTTGGTCGTGGTACTTTTCCTCGCCGACCCTTTCATCGCCAACATTATTCTTTTTTATTTTTTTTTATTTATGGGGGCTGCGCCCCCCCTCCCTAACTTAAATAATCATACCCCAACCCGCACAAACACCCCCCTCTAAAAATAATTTTTTAAATAAAAATGTTGGCGATGAAAGGGTCGGCGATGAAAAGTACCACGGCCAAAAATAGGTTGGCAAAATGCGTGTATACCGCCTGGGCTGGGGTGCAGGCTGCCTCTGGCCCTCCTGTTCCCAGGGGATTATTCTCCTTAGCTGCCTGATTTGTAGTGATAATACTTCATGATCAATTGTACTTTCGAAAGAGGGGCTGCTGTTTTCTGTACTTGGTATGCAGTCCCCATTTCCTGATTGGTTGCGCCTTGCATGCATGGCTTTTGAGGGCTGCATGCCTTGTTGGGATGCATTCCTTGCGAGTATGCATAAAAAGATTCCAGAACGCAGTTGTGAGGGCTGCATGCCGTGTGAGTATGCATAAAAACATTCCAGAACGCAGTTTGGAAAGTGCAAAGGTACAGGGGAGAAAAAGTGACTCTGACACATTAAGTCACCACATTATGCAAAACAAAAAGTTTTCTTGGTTGTTGGACACTCCCGTTCCCTGCACCCGTGTGTACTGGAAATAGTACCAGTCAAAATGTATCTAAACAGATTCAAATTATATAAATCCATATTAATTCATCCACCGATGAGATATCTTCAATGATCACAACATATTTGAATAACTCGATATAGTGTGAATCTTTTAATAAACAATTATTATGTCTGATCAATACTTCTCAATTGTATAAGTCAACAAAACACATTTGCAAACACAGTAATTAAGATATAGTATACAGAAAAAGAGCTCAACGCGTTTCGGGACAATAATTCTTCATCAGGAGCAAGAAGTAACTTGTCACAAAATAAATCAATTTCATATCATTAATTTGTGGAGTCTTCACAGATCAGGTTAATCTACAAAGTAAACAGGAAACTTCTGTCAGTTTATGAACATTCAAATTGTGTGGAAGTTTCTTTCAATCATAGTAACCAAATAAGGGATATCACCTTAGTTCGCTGTTCGGGGGAAGTGTGCCCTTCTGTTGGCTAGAAGTTCCACTATCTTCTTATTCCACGGTTAACAGACGTTTGCTGAGGAGGTTATTCAAGGTCTGTCATGAAATACAGTGGCTGGTCAATGAAATGGTTTCCTGAATGTAATAGGTATATAAAGCAACGGATGGAAATTAGTAAGCCTACCATCGCTCTCTTGTGTGTGTGTCTGTACACTCCAATGTAATTAATGATGATGCGTATTCAGGGTCCAAGAAATGCTCATGTATATGATCGCATGTCATCTTTTACCTGTAATGTGTAAATCAGAGACACATCACCAACTAGCCAGTGTTTAAAATGTGCATAGGCCTATAATGGGATAAGCTTGCAGGATACCCACTGCCATTGTGGTAATGCATTAAATACTAGGGTGAGGATCCACAACGTGTTGTTAACAGTAGTGGAATTCAAGACTGTCCGAAAAAAGACTATGGTTAGTCCATGATGGATGGGATACAGTTTGTACAATGTGGTGACTTAACTAGGTGATATTCTAAAGCGTGGATAGCAACGATGCTTGAAAAAATATCTTTAAGAAAAATATGGCACTATAATTAGTCTGTGCTTAAGTTATGTTATTGAAACGGTTCCATGTCATTTCATCGTGGGATATATTTTCGCAGGTTTTAATACCGCAGATTTATTTATGAAAAAACTAATCGAATTTTTTTTTTGGGAGGGTTCCCCCTAGCCCATATAATTTTGTTATATATTCCCGAACACCCACACCCAATTTATATATTTTTCTAACCCCCCCCAAAAAAATGTGATGAGTTTTTTTGGCAAAAGAATCATGGTAAAATACCCCGCGAACAAACATCCCACGATAAAAGGACGTCGTATCATTGAAACATAGATATCTTTGATGCATCCAAGAGCTATGTAGTTGAATGCTTATCTGACTAGCTGTATATTCACTTAAATGAAAAAAAACATGCATACCTTTAAATGGAGCTGACCCACTTGTCAGTTTTCTCATGCATGTCTAATTGGCTACTAAGCAGCGATATGGTCTGTATGCTGCACTTACCGCTCATTCCTGAATGGTCTGGGACATCCGTTTGGGATGATAACAATCAGAGGAGTCGTCACTGTGGACTTTCAGCAAGAACAGCCGTAGTCATAGTTGATAAGTCTAGGGATCACGCACAAATGCGTTAAAAATTTGGTTGGTGTACGGCGGCCGCTCCACTACCTGCGTGGTTAGTTTTATGTAAATGATGTGAGGAGCGTGTGACGTCATGTGGAAACAGATGGTGGGGACCCGATTTAGACGGCTATGAAGCTGCCTGCATGTCCATCTCAAAATGTATGCAATCGGAGTAAAAAAAAAGTAAAGGTAATATTTGTAAGAGTACGTAATGTAAAGGTAGTTCATTCAATTGGATGTCTGCATAGCCTAAAATGTCAGGAGGCACAAAAGAAACGACTGAGTCATTGATGATGAGATGTGTGATTTCACACAGCTTCAAGGATGGGTATATAAGTGCCTGTCATTCCGATCTACAATAAAGCCTACTTTAAAATGTATGCCTATATAGTGTTCAGAAAATACATACCCAAACATCTTATAGAGCTGTCAAATAGAGCATCTGTACTCACATTAACATAGTATATCACAGTATATACTTTAACACACCTTTGTCAAAAGTTAACTGTATGGGATATAAGAAAAGGGAAGATTGTACAAATCGAGCATACATTCATGATGATCACCTCTTCAAATACTTTAGTTCAATTTATCTATTTTCATCGATATTGAGTATATTCTTCACAGTTTCCGATAGCAACCTCTTTCAACTCTGTGATGGTATCTCTGTAGTGGCATATGTATGTAATTAACAGTCCTGGTCAAAACCACACACAATGCAAGAGTTGTGTGTGGGATCCCATGTATTTATAGGAAAGTCCTTCAAAGGCTGTTAAATATTTTTCCACAGTGCTCGTATACATGTTTAGGGTCTATCAGCAAATGTGTCACTCATGGGCCATAGTAATTGATTTGCTTCGAATGGGCTTTGATGAAGATAGATGTAGATTCAAAAGAAAGGAGTTAAAGAAAATTCCTCATTGAGTCCTGAAGGGGCCATAGAGTCGAATGTGTGGATCCAGTTAATCTTCCTTCTAGATAAGAGGGTATTGAGATCGCCACCTCTTGGTGGAGTTCTGACAACTTCTAGCACCACATATGTCAACTGCGCGATCGAGTGTCTGTTGTCTGTGAAATGTCTTTCAGCAGGTGATTTCAGATTCTTTATCCTAATGTTTGATTTATGTTCTGTTATTCTGTCCTTGACTTTAATAGTCGTTTGTCCAATGTACTGCATGGACTAATCAGACCATAGACTATGAATTTTGAGTCACAGGTTGCAAAATGTTTTAGGGCAATTTATTGGCCTGCTTTCGTATGACGTACATGATCTCCCTTTTGGATATTGTTGCAGTGGCTGCAGTCTAGACACGGGAACATCCCATATTTTGGTTTTCCAATAAATGTTTGTTTTGCCTGTTTTGTCCTTTCTGTTTTAACCGGATTGTCCCTCAGATTGCTTCCACAGATGCATGCCAACCTATGACACCAAGGCAGAACTTCCACAAGCAGACACACATAACCACCAGGAACAGGATTTAGGGCCTCATTACACGGACGGCGGTGGACTAAGGTGCTATTAGCACCTTGATCCATGCCAGTAAAATACCGGCACCGCCTTGGTGGAAAGGGGAATTACCGCCCTATTCCAAGGTTTGTGGGGTAGTAATTCCCCCTTCCCCCATTGCCCTTCCCCATTCCCTTTTTTGCCCCATAGGGCATAATGGGAATGGGGAAGGTGCTAATTACGGCACCGTAAATTGTGGTGCCGTAATTAGCTCCCTGGTCCCTTTGCGGGTTGGTTTTTAACGCCTGCAAAAAGCAGGCGTTAAATTCTCCAACCCGCAAAGGGACCTTGTAGTAAGGCGGTAAGGCTTTACCGGTAAAATACCGGTACCAGTAAACCCTTACTGCCGTCCGTGTAATGAGGCCCTTAGTGTGTTTCAGGAGTCCAGAAAAACTCTTTCCTTTGTTTGCACCGGAAGTGGTGATTTACAGTACAAGCTTCGTGTCGCATAACAGAACGTAGCTATTGGACACAATGAGGATGATTCTCAAAGAATAGCGCAAATGAAAGAAACGCAGAGAATGCGCTCTTTTCATTTGTGCTATTTTTAGAAAAGCTCAGGTCACCTTATTCACAAAGGTGACCATATCATTTTGGGGGGCTGGACAGTAGTGCAAAGATGCACTGTCCAGCCCCCTTGCATACATTAGTGTCAGGCTTCCAGCAAGAGGTCCGGCTCAGAAAAATTGCTGTTTAAAAAAGCCTTTCCGTCGATGTTTTGGGGATGGAAATGCTAGTGTGACTGCCAGGGTTTAACCCGCGACTGTCCCATTTCTAAAACAAGTAAATCCTCCTGATTACGAAAAAATCATCAAACAAAAGTCTGTACAATGGTACCTGACCTTTGATATTAAGAAATTGCACCAGCAGTCACGATACAAAGAATAATCGGATCAGAGTTTTAGGGGAGGTACGCCTCGTAGCTACTTGACTAAATGTTGTGGTATCGACCTAAATCGTTTTATAATGTACTTGCGCTTCAATATTCGCCCCTGCAAAGAATATCCCAATCGCTGGAATGATTCAGCTTCGCAAGATGACCTTTGCAGATGTTGTAATCGATAATGATAATAATAAGTAATTTATATAGCGCCTTAAACCAAAGCGCTTTACAGAGCACATATTTAATACAATGGGCCTCATTACACGGAAGGCGGTAAACCATGGTGCTATTAGCACCATCGTTGCCGCCGGTACCATACCGGTACCACCATGGAGAAAAGGGGAATTACCACCCCATTCCAAGGTTGGCGGGGCGGTAATTCCCCCTTTCTCCATGGCCCTTCCCCATTCCTATTTTTGCCCCCTAGGGCTCAATGGGAATGGGGAAGGAGCTAATTACGGTACCGCAAATTGCGGTACCGTAATTAGCAACAAGGTCCCTTTGCGGGTTCCAACTTTAACGGCTGGTCTACACCAGCCGTTAAGGTCGGGTCCCGCAAAGGGACCTCGTAGTAAGGCAGTAGTGGTTTACCGGTACCGGTGCCCTTACCGGTAGAGGTAAACCCTTACCGCCTACCGTGTAATGAGGCCCAATGTCACCCAACCGAAATTGGTACTCATTTATCGACCTCGGAAGGATAAGAGGCTGAGTTGGCCTTGCCAGGATTAGGACCTGCAACCTGCAGATCACGCTCAGATCACAGCAGCGAGCGCTCAAACCGCTGAGAGATGGAGACTCCGTGACATATTTTAACATTATGCACAGCTTTGAAGGAGTATCACGGAAGGGGGTATGGTAATTTTGTGAGCTCCTTCAAAAATATCAGAGAGGACCAATTTTGGTCTACAATAACAGGGGCGCAGTCTGTGAGTTCAGCTGCGCATGCTATTTGGAACATTGGTATAAGTCTAGAGAGACTTAAAATAGTATGTTATGATTCACATCAATGTATATTATCAATGTCATTTTAGATTTGATTGCATGAATTATACGTTTTTTTTAAATGTGTTTTTTATTCAAAGGTGAAAATCTGTTTATAAATGTTGTTTTTTAATTGATGTTTTTTAACTGTCATTTTGTAATGTGCTTAAAGTGTATCTGTAATCAAACTAATGCACATTCAATAAAAATAAATAAATAAATAAATAAAAAACAAGTCATGGCAGCATCAGAAATTCCCCTGCCATGATTTGCGCCTCCTCTTGTGCCTGTTCTGAACAGGCACAGTGGGAACACCCTAGTTTTTGGTCATTTTAAAGCATATCCCATTTGAGAATTCGGGATGCACCTTAAAATACCCAGAAATGCCCCCTTATGTGTGCAAATGTGCAAAGGAGGAAAAGAGGTATCTGAATGAGTGCATCTCGCATGCACTCATTCAGAAGCTCTTTGTGAATTGGGCTGCCACTTTTTTGTCGCTTGCACCAAAAAAGGTGTTGGGAATCGGGACCAATGTGTTTGTGCCTGGCCAGGAAGGGGAACGGGGAGATGGCGACATGGAACCAGTACGGCTTGGGGACAATGTGGGTGGTGGGAGGGGGAAACAAATAACTTCTGCTGAAAGTAACTTTCAGTGTTTTAATTCAGCAATGAACAAATACACCACCCCCCAAACCCCCCAAAAAAACAAAAAAAAACTAAGGGTGTCATTACGACCCGGGCGCAAAGGGATACCGGGCACCGGTAATGACACTGGTGTCGGTAATCCCTTTGCGCCCTATTCCGAGGTCCCTTTGCGGGTCCTTCCTTAACGCCTGGTTTTAGCAGGCATTAAGATGGGACCCGCAAAGGGACTTCAGAGCTAATAACGGTACCGTAATTTACGGTACTGTTATTAGCACCCTCCCCATTCCCATTCAGCCCTATGGGGGCTCAAATGGGAATGGGGAATGGTATTTTCAATGCGGATTTACCGGTCCCACAAAGGTCGGACTAGACCGGTAAGTCCCCATTGAACGGGACTGGACACGGTACCGGTAATGGTGCTAGCCATGGCGCCAACAGCGCCATGACTAGCACCAACCTCGGAATGAGGCCCAAAGTCTTTATAAACCTAACCTTTCCCAAAACAACAAACAATTAATGGACCCCATTACAAGTTTGGCGGTGTAATCCATGTTTGTCCATAATTTCATTACCGGCACTTTTGTTGGCCGTTATGGAATTACTGCCCATTTGACCACACCAACGAGCTCCGCGTTTGCAAGTGATGTGGAGGATGTCCCTCCCTTTTACCTTTAAACCATTGGGTGATTTACTGCCACAGAAGTACTGCTGGCAGTAAATGCCCAAAAAGCTTCTATAGACTACAAAAATGGGGTTCATTACTGCCCTACCACCAATCAGAATCTGCAGTAAGTTTGCAGGACCGAGGGGCGCCAACAGTAAATGTGTTTGGCAGGATTCCATGGAAATATCCCAGAATGACTGCTAACCCTGTAATGAGGTCATGTCTATTCAAGCCAACCCTCTTCCTCAAACCATTGTCTGTAAAAGGCTCCCCAAAGGGCCCAAAACACTCCCCAAAAATCCACAGTTTTATAAGCGGGGGGGGGGGGGGAGGGGGGGGGGTTGGGGGTTCTGTGGAACAAAAATGTTCTCCAGGGAGAGGGGGGCTGTGGATTTGGATAATAAAGAAGTAGAAACAAATTCCAAAGAGTTATCTACATTGTAGGCGGGATAGCCAAAGAGCTCTCAAAATGGCAGAAGCTGCCAATATAATTCAAAGAGGTCTCCGGATTTTAGAGCTTTGGGTGCATAGTTGAACACATGTTGAGACTGCAGATGCAAATACATTGAACTTTGGTGTGGTGTGGTGGGCTTCTGCCAATCGCACGGCGTGCGGTCCACCGAGGGATGATGCTCTGTGGGCTGCTGTCTGGAGCAAATGTGGTGGAGACGATGATTGGGCGCCGCCCTGAGAGCAATACATCTGCATTGCAGATGAGAATGCTCTTGAGGAACCAGCAGCCCAAACAAGCTGGCATGTGACTGGGAGTTGCAAAAAAGAAAGCGGAGTGTCTGCTGAGTAGGTGAGCTGGCGAGAACCGCATGCAAATTGTATGAACACAAATCCGATATCTACTCTAAGGGCCTCATTACACGGAAGGCGGTGAGCCATGGCGCTATTAGCGCCATGGCTCATGCCGGTAAAATACCGGCACCACCTTGGCGGAAAGGGGATTTACCGCCTCATTCCAAGGTTGGTGGGGCGGTAAATCCCCCTTCCACCATTGCCCTTCCCCATTCCCATTTCTGCCCCATAGGGCTCTATGGGAATGGGGAAGGCGCTAATTACGGCACCGCAATTTTGCGGTGCCGTAATTAGCTCCGAGGTCCCTTAGCGGGTTGGTTTTTAATGCCTGCAAAAAGCAGGCGTTAAAGCACCAACCCGCTAAGGGACCTCGTAGTAAGGCGGTAATGGTTAACAGTCACCGTTACCATTAACGGTGGCCGTTAACCATTACCGCCTTCCGTGTAATGAGGCCCTAAATCTGCCAAAACTCTCACACATTAGTCCATCTAATGACTGAGTGTGAGAGTTTAACTGGTACCAGAGCTGGTTATATGAAATCCTATGCTAATGCTTTTAATGTCTTTGATATGTCCTGCCTTTGGATGAGATTTTGTAGCGGGAAATGATTGTAATTTAATTATTGACAGATTTTACTGGAAATCTGCTGCAATCTTAAAATTACTATGTTGTTGAACTGCAGAATATATTTTTGTAATTTTGTATTATTCAGGCATGTTTTTTTAACTTTGATCAAAGACTTCCGTTGCTGTGGTTAGTCTATTTTTTATTGTTTTTAAGTGGCTTGGCTGTTTTATGTTCTGTGCCATATATATGTAACTATGTTTTGTATTGTGCTGTATATACAAAGCCACTCGGCTGAAAGTAAATTACGAGTAAATGAATAAATCTGGCAAGCTCACTTTAGGAGGTGATTTCAACACAGGCAATCCCTGCATCTCACAACTACAGATTATCATATTGGAAATAATTCCTAAAACTATTAGAGGTGGCACTCGAAGAATTACAGGTTTGGATGAATGCATCCCCTGTCATGTGTTACTGTAAACATTCGATTGCAGGTGAAGAGAGAGTTACACTACACGGCCCAGCCTTCCCTGCTAAGTCTGTTGTCCACTGTCAAGAAAGGATGCAGGTAAGACAAACCTGCGAAATGTTGGCAGCAGCCGGGGCCATGAGCAAAGGGACAGCTGCCATTTTGTTCTTATTTGAGTTAAAGATAGGTGGCCATTTTGGTTGACGATGTTAACACTGTCTTTGGGCAGAGTCGTTACAATGGCTTCTGAGGTAGATTTTCAGCTGTTTTGAGGCTCCTTAATGGATTCATATGTGTGTGTGTGTAAAGAAAGTAAAGGCAGCTTCACAAAACATGCCAGCACTACCCGTGTAAAACACATTTTCACGCTGCAGTGCCTAAAAAAAGGTATGTCACAACCATATGTGCTTGAGCTGCAGGTGTCCAAATGAAATCCTGCATAACATATGCTCACGCTATCCCCAGTCCTGCATCATGTCACACGCAGTGCCCACAAAACTTTGCTCTAGACATGTACACACATGTTCACAAATGCATTCACACAAACACACATGCAATCAATTTTTAAACGTACCTTTTTTCTTTGCTACGAGTCTAAAAGCCCGGAATGTTAAACAATTTCACGCATGACATTGGAAACCTTGATTTCTCCTTAAATTGTCCACTATGTTTTAATATGTTAAAGACTTAGAAACCCCCAGGAGAGCCTTTGTGATAAACCAATCTGCTTGTAGTCATCGTTTGACAAAGATATGCATCATGTACACAACGTGTGTACTTCAAACATCTGTAACACTTAAGAAGTGCTGAGATTGTTTAGAGGAAATGGCTGCCCCTGCATTGCTTGCAATGGCCCTCATTAGGACTCCGGCGCTAAACCATGGTGCTATTAGCACCATGGTCCATGCCGGAGTCCGCCATGGAGAAAGGGGGAATTACCACCCCATTCCAAGGTTGGCGGGGCGGTAATTCCCCCTTTCTCCATGGCCCTTCCCCATTCCCATTTTTGCCCTGTAGGGCTCAATGGGAATGGGGAAGGCGGCAATTACGGTACCGCAAATTGCGGTACCGTAATTGCCATCAAGGTCCCTTTGCGGGTCCCTACTTTAACGGCTGGTCCAGACCAGCCGTTCAAGACGGGAGCCCCAAAGGGATCTCGTAGTAAGGCGTTAAGGGGTTAACGGCGCCGCAGCCTTTTACGGCGCTGTTAACCCCTTAACGCCAGGGTCCTAATGAGGCCCAATGTCTTTTGCCAGGGGCAAACGATATAGAAAATACCGGGGCGGGGGTAGAGCAATGCTTCAATTGGTCTCTTTGACTGTTGCTTGTTCATGGTCCGTGTCTGTCTGCATTTCACCCTAATCCCAAGTGAGATTGAGTGCCACTACAGTTGGAGCATCTTTGAGATGTCACTGGGCAGCCAGAAGGGAGGTCCCGGCAGCTGAATGGAAACTGTGGCTCCTGAATATATGCCATGGCACAGTCTCACCCGAAGTAGCAACGGTGCCGGTGTTTCCGTTTCCCCAGTCATGCGGAGTCCTGCACAGGAATGGGGACTTACACTTTCCGCCACCTGATATCCCGGGAGCCAGGACTTGTATCCCGGTGGCACCGGGATGTCAGGCAGTGGAATGGTGTTACGAGTTCGGCGACAACCCCCAGGTAGCACCGCCGGGTTACCGCCTAACTTGTAATGAGGCCCAATGTCTGGAAGCAAGTGAGATTGTCATTTAGTTACTTTAGTTATCTGTCTTTTAAATCTTGAATTTGCATAGATTTCTCTTTGCAGTTACACTTTCATAGCACACACAGACCAATGCAGAGATGCTTAAGTAACACACACAACCGCCTGTAGGGGTGGAAGCCGTGCAAAGAGTAGAGGCAACAGGCAATAGCTGCTGCGTGGTCCCTTCATCTCACTTCTCTACCTATCCTCTGCGTTAAGCTGCAATTGGACTATGACGGAGCCGTCTTTGTGTGGCATATGTGTCTCTGCTGAACAGCTCTGTGTTTCCATCTCCCAAAAATTTCGATTTGAGCTGGTCTGTTTTGCAGTGCGTGCCAGCTGTCATGGGAAAATGAGGGGAAGCGGTGTTGGCACTGCAGTGCGTCACACTTAGCACCGGACCACTGGGCAGTGAGCGAAGCGTATTTCTCACTCTGCAGCCCAGATGCATACATGCTCCATTCCATCCAGGAGATGCTAATCTAGTTGTGGTTTTAAAGTTGCACTCTGGTACTTGTAGTCCTGGCTTTTTAGCATGGAAATCCAGTTATTTAGAAGATGGAAGGTAGGCTAGTTGTACATTCATACAAAAAACCCATGGATAGGAATGTTATACTGCATTATGATTCATTTCACCCTAAGCCACTTCCCTCAGTTCATACATCACAGAAGGGTGGGGGGGTGGGGGTGGGGTCCAAGTACTATAACGAGGAAGACCATGATCAAGAGTAATGAGGGTTATCAGTAACTAATCCCCATGTTATCTGCAAGCACTTCTTCTTCATCAAAAACGTACTCTAGAAGGAATGCCCTAGCAGTCAGGTGGATGGTTTAATAACAACGTATACCCCTGTACGCTGCATACACAAAGCTTTATTAATACTAAGTAGCTCAGTATTCTGAGAGATGTCAAGACTTCCGGACGTAAGGCCCTTTGGGTAGCGTGTCATGCAGTGGATGAGAAACAGAGTATCTCTTACACCAAATAAGGGAACCAACTCAGGAAGATGGCAAATGTCTTCTGTTTTATTTGCAATTGTGTAAAACAGAGAGTTACAATGGACATCAACGAATGTCGCACAAGCTCTCTCGGCGTATCATACAAAAATAAAATCACATTTATGTAGCAAAGATTCACAGTACTTGACATCATACTACGTGGCAAAGAAGGGAAACCTACGGGGGGTTGTGATACGCTCAAGGGGAACATCTAAGCATACTTTCTATAAGGGGTTGGGGTGTGATTGGGTCTCTACTGTCAGGTGGACATCTTGTGCCCACCTCTAGTGCAATTCATCATCATCATTATTAAGCACAGAGTATATTTTTTGTTCTCAAACTATCAGGTCTTTCATTTTATGGCCCTCTACAATGGGTTGGTATGCTCATGCCAGTCTGGAACATTTAGCTCACTAGCACCACGTAAGCTCATACCCCAGGTGCCAGGAGGTGAACTTGAATGTACCTCCCAACCCAATTAGCCCAACGTCTCTCATCACCCATGCCTTCTGCCATGAATATTGTCTTTGAACTTGGCCTCGCAAAGTATCCTTGCCTCTGGGATTATAAGGGAATGCGAGCACACACTATCGTTGTTCTCGAATTCTTCACTCACTTCTATTTTCATCCTTGGCTTACGTGACAAGAGACCACGATCGGGTCCATTTGCTGCATTTAATTGTCTTAAATTAATCAAATTTCACACTCATAGTGTTCTTTCTTTGCACCTTAGAAAGAGATGATTCAGCATCTCACGCTCATTGCCTTCAAGAATAGATAACTAGTCTTGGCTGCTTCAGCCTTGACACCAGGCCAGACAGCCCGTCCAAATTCATCCATGATCTCAGCTAATTCTTTCATGCGACACAGTTCTCATCTTTTCTCTCCATGGGTTTAAGCTTCCTAAAGTTGTGAAACCGATGTCCAGTTTCTATACAATGGCGGCTCTGCCTGCAGTCTATGTACTACATATACCCAGCTTCTAAGATTACTTGGTCTACTTGCTTTGCTGCATCTGTACAATAATTAAATGACTTGCATCTTCTGCAGTGCTCTTCACACGTGCAATCTTTTTGCAGCATATGAAAGTTTACTCTATTCTTTAATTTGTCCTCGGTTTCTATAAGGGTCATGCATCTTCTTCAGCCAGTGTTCTCTGTGTGTCACGCTTGCTTCTTGTGATGTCACCAGCTCGTTTTCTTGCTCTCTTTCATATTCCTTCAGGGATTTCCTCCATGAGATTGTCATCTCTTCGGGAGTACATCTGATAGGCTTTTCTTAGTAGATATCTTTTCTGGAATATCCGCCACGGAATGGCCACAACTGCTGGTGTCAAACATGGCACAATCTCAGGCTTCCAACATATAGGTGGTGGGTGGGGCGGGACTTCCTGCAGAGGCAGTCGGCCACTCCTCTACAATTCCAAGCCAAACAAGATAGATGCATGTCCCGATAGGTTCAGCATTTAATGACGAACAAACGTATTAGTATCTACCCAGGTAGCTGCTCTGCAAACGTCCTGAATGGGCACCCCCAGAGCCTCTGGCCAGAAGCCGCCATCCGTCTATTTGAACAACCTTGCACCCCAACTGACAAAGTTGACAAAGTATTAACAAACACCCCATAAGCCTCTTACATGGCACATCTGGTCCACCAACTGACAGAAGTCACAGACTCCTTCCTTTCTAGCTTTTTCGACTCCATAGGTGATGAAGTGACAGTGTGAGAACCTACACTCCTACATCCTGTCTAGATTAGTCAAGACGGACGGTCCTCTTTACATCCAAACAGAGCCAATCCTGCTCTTCCAGAGATTTAGGTTCCAGGACAAAAGCTGGCAACACCACCCCCCTATGACCTCTGGCATTTGGATGAGACCTTAGGATGAAATGACTGTCACAACTCAGCAGTAAGGCATCAGGCAAGATTTGGGGAAATGAATCCCTGTAAACCAGAGCTACTAGCTCCCCACACCTTCTAGCTGATGTAATGGCTACTGACAAAACAACTTCAATGGTCAAAAGTTATGCATCACAAGACTCCAAAAGGAGCACCTTGCGTGGCTTTAAGGACCAATGTGAGATCCCCAGGAGGAACACCTTCTACAGCTGGTGACCCTGCTTGTATACAGCTCCTGAGAAATGTAGCTACAAGTTCACCACTGTCCGAGCGCCATCCCCATGGTTCTCTTACTGCCTGGAGAGATGCCCATTGGGCCATCAAGGATGATACTGCCAAACCTATTCTAAAACCTTTCTGATAAAACTGCAACATTTTAGCCACAGGACAATCCAGTGCTGTGCAATAATTTCTGCTGCTGCCAATTTAGAAAGTTCTTCCTGTGGCTATCATATGATTTTTGGGTAGAAGACTTCTTAACATTTTCAAGGGTAGAGGCTATCTTTGCTGATTTTCCTAATTTATATTGTCCTTCCATTTCAACTTCCAAATTCCACATTTTGGGCCCTGTTGAACCAAGGATCTTGTCCCCTCAATACTGGACTTTCCTCTTTCTTTTATAATAATAATAATAATTAGGCATTTATATAGCGCCACAAACCCTCAGGTATCTGAGCGCTGCTTATTATTACCCATGGTGTGTGGTGCTCATTTATCGACCTCTGAAGGATGAAAGGCTGAGTTTGGCCCCGCCGGGATTCGAACCTGCGTTAACAGGCTCTGCACGGGTGTCAAAGCGAGTGCTCTATCATTGGTACCATGGCCTACTCCAGCAGTAGGGGAAACCTCAATCGTCAAGGCCAGAATGGAGCTACCAGGATCACTTGTTCCCACAAACCGCTGATTTTCACCAAGACCTTTGTAAGAAAAGCCAGAGGAGGGAATGTATATAATAGGCCCTCCGGCCATGAGGACATCATTGCATCCACTCACCATGATTCCAGGGTCAAAAACCTGGAGAAAAACATTGCCACCTTGGCGTTGTGTAGGGACGCAAACAGGTCCACTAATGTAGACTCAAATATCCTAAATATCTGCAGGAAGGTTTCCTCACCAAGCTCCTTTCATGTGAAGGGAAATCCTCTGCTCAGGTCGCCTGCTCTGCCATTCTCTTCTCTCCTGATATATGTAGCCCTTCTATTTAAAAGGTTGTTCTCTGCCCAGGCCCCAATTTCTTCTGCTATCTCATTCAAACCCCTTGATTGAGGTCCCCCATGGTGGTTGATGTATGCCACTTCTGAACTATTGTCCAATCTGAACTATACTGTTCTCCCCCTGATTAGTTGTGCAAATTCCAGGAGCGCCCTGTGTATCACCCATAATTTCCTCCAGTTGGACAACAGGGAGTGTGGAGGCAGAGAGGCCGCGTCAGAGAAGCTAAAATCTACACAGTGCTCAAAGGGGAGCCCATGCCTAACATTGTGTAGCATGTCCCAGGGTTATTTATGTAGGGCTGGGTTCACCGGGAGTCTGTATATTTAAAGGGGAGCACGAGCCTGCTTTCTTTTATACATTCCCATTTTTTTAGGTACATTGGCGACCAGAGCCGGGATGGTGAAATCTATACTGAGATCAACAGATATGTGCTCTACTGCTATGAGACAGAAGAATGTAGGTGCTATTGAATCCTCCAGTTGAAATGACGATGCAGAGGGCTCTCCTCCGTAGCACCCTCGTAAGTGGTTAAGCATCTCTCTAAACACCTTGGGATCATCGTTTGATCGATGTGCTAGCTAGACGCACCCAGCGCAGACAGAGACTGCAAAAAGAAAGGAGAGATTTTTTGGGTTATGAAGTCGGTCAGACTTCAAACTTCTTGTCCATTAACCAGGACCTGGAAAAAGATCTTGTGTCAATCATGGAGCAACCTAATAATTTCAAAGGTCCTTCCGAAATTTCCCAACAGGTTTATCAAGGTCAGCTGGAGGAAGGTACGTTAACTCTCAAATGGAGAAAATAGATTGCATAAACTTGGCTTTAAGTGAGGCATTTCAATGCCCTTCTGATAGCATGGATGGCGTCATCAGTGAAGCCCATTATAATTTTGAGCAGATTTAGAAGGGACTGAATGTAGCCAGTTGTTGGCAGACTCTGAAAGAGCGAATCATACGTGGCTTGGCTAAATGTGAGACCGTTAGGGATTTTCAAGCATGGATTGATTTTATTGACCCCATAATTCCCTGAGTTAGAAAGGGTGGATAGAGAGTGTCAAACAGACCATCTGATAATTTCTCTATCCACCAGCAAGACAGAGGGGGTCATTCCGAGAATGGTGGTAGTCATGGCGCTATTTGCGCCGTGACTGCCTCTCACACCGGTACCAACTCCGGTTTGGTTCAATGGGGATTTACCGGTGTAGTCCGACCTTTGTGGGACCGGTAAATCCCCATTTACCAAACCATTCCCCATTCCCATTGAGCCCCTATAGGACTCAATGGGAATGGGGAGGGCGCAAATGACGGGCTCGCGTATGTCAAGCACGTTATTTGCGCCATGGTCCCTTAACGGGTCCCGTCCATAACGCCAGGCCAGGCGTTACTGGAGGGACCCGCTAAGGGACCTTGTAGTAGGGCAGTAAGGGATTACCGGCACCGGTCACCTTACCAGTGCCCGGTATCCCTTACTGCCCACCTCGGAATGAGGCCCAGAGATAAGCTGCCAAACTGAACCATAGTATATCACTCATCCGGCGGACGTTAATCTCAAATCTTCAGTTAGTCATATGATCCAGTAGGCTGTAATTGGGTCACCGAGCCCTATCACCCCATCCGCACTATAAGTGCAAATTCTCCAACTCCATCAATACACAAAAGGCCAAAGATCAATTTAACCGGCCAGTTCTCGAGTAAAGATATACGTGTGAGAAAGATCGATATGCCAGTGATCACGGAGTCATACATAAAAGGACTGGTTGAGGAAAAAAGAAATAATATTATTATGAATGTAAACAATGTTAAGGGATAAGAGACGAGTGATGCCCTGAGGAACAAAGTCCTGGAGTGGTTACAGTCCAAAGCTGGAGGGAGTTGCATCAGATCCCAAGATCTTAGATTTCTGCAGAGGGTTCCTATTAAGGAATGGTCATCAAGCAAGGGCTCCGACTGCATTGTTATTGGTTGTGGCCGATGTAAGCATCCATCCTTTCTTAATTGCTGTAACGTACTAGGAAACCTGTCATTCACTACCAATCTAAGAATTGTTATGGACTGAGCTGTTCTTATTTTACTGTTTTTGAAATTCGATTTCTAAATAGATTGTGTTTTTTTATTTTAATTCACAATATTGTCATACATGTTCCGTGGCCAACGCTCGTTTTCGTGTTGTGTTTATCTGTTGATGTTTTGTGTGCGCCCTTATGCCTCCAGGCCACAGGTTGCACGCTATAAATGATCAAACTTAACTAAACTAAACTGGACCGCTTGCTGCTCTGTCCATTCACCCTATTATTAGTATTATTATTATTATTATTATTAGGGTATTTGTTGAGCACAGTCCTAGCTTTGGGAAGAAACAGAATGCGTTATAATCATAGGGTGAAGAACAAGGTTAGGGAGCAGAGAAACACGGCAGTGGAGATCTAACAACAGCAGAGGGCAATTGTCAGCAATGGGGTCTACAAGTAACCAGGGATGGATGCAGTGGGGATTAGATCACCCAGTTTCAGGTATGTTGGGGCGTGGATGGGGTATGTACCTATGCCTGTAGGTTCCCTAAGGCTGCCCCCCACCATTTCTTGAGTCTGTGATAAGAGAGATCTCAGAAGGCCACTATAGCATGAACGCTCTCAACAAGTTGTCCATTTGAAGCCACCACCGCAGGCTGAAGATCACATCTTGGGAAATCCTGATTCAGAACTCATAGTCCTTTGGCTCCAGCCTCCAGTTCTTGGGAATGTAGTCCACCGGAGGAAGTCTTTTGTAAAGTCTGGCCCAACGCTCTACAAAAACTGTGGAGGCCGTAGACCCCTTCCGTCTCAACAGCTGCTTGGTGGTCACCCAATCCTTCTCTACCATTAATGTAAAAAAAAAGACCTGACTGCTTGATCCTCTAGCAGCAAGACTATATCCTATGCCATCCAAAACCTGGCCCATGTTATGTGCGAGGGAGCAATGCTGGATTTCTCTCAATTCATCAGTAACCCCAATGTCTGTAAGTAATGCATTGCACAAGAGAAGTAGATGTTCCTTCAACAATGGAACAGAAGGTACCCTGATTATCCAATCATCCATATAAGGAAACACATTTCACGACTTCGGCGGTAACCCTTAAATCCGGCGGTAGCGCTATTACTGCTGGATTTAAGGGTCCGCCGAATCAGGGCTTCGGCGGATTTCGCCCCAGCTCTGAGCTGGGGGGAAATCCGCCTGCGGTATTAGCGCAAAGATTCCCCATTGAGCCCAATGGGGAATGGGGCATTCCCAAATGGGCTCAGTGGGGAATGGGGACTTACGTTCCCGCCGAACTCGTGATCCGGCGCTATTAGCGCCGGGGAGTTCGGCAGTACGGCTAATACCGCCCGCGCTAATAGGGTTACCATTACCGCCCATGTCGTGATGAGGCCTCACCTGTGTAGATGTGCTATTACTGGCCCCATATATGATAGGTTATTTATAGGTTTCCTAGCATGGACCCGGGGATCGAACCTGCGTTGCTAAGTGTCGTCTTACACCCAAAGTGTGCACGTTGCCCCTGAGCTATACTCCCAATGTTGTGAACACCCTTGGAATAGTCCTTAGCCCAAAGGGAGGGGCATGAAGCTGAAAGTGACACCCAACCATCTGAACTCTCAGGAATTGATGATGTGGGTGGTAAACTGGCATAAGGAAATAGCCATCCTGGAAATAGATTGAAGCCAGATTTCTGCTCCTTCTTTGGGATGATCTTCTGCAGTGTCTTCTTCTTGAACTTTTCAGCCGAAGTAAAAGTGTTCGGTCTTTTTTAGATCAGGGACTAACTGAAATTTTCAATTGGGTTTGGACACTAGGAATGCAATGGAATACAATCCCGTTCACCCAGGAAAGCACGTTATTTTCTAGCAACTCTTGATTGCCCCCTACTAGGACTTGGTGTTTTCCCCATATCCTGGGTACCGGGGTAGCTATTACCCTAGGATGACTCCCACTTTTTGTGAATTCAATTCTGTAGCATGATTCCCGATCCCATTGACCCAACGGTCCGATGACATTTCTTCCCATTCCTTTGCGAACCATCGAAGTAGGGCCCCGACTGGTTTGGCCGCAACACTTTTCCGAGGAAGGCTGTGCATTCTGTGTACTCTTGGAGGCACGGCACAGACTTGACTTCCCCCTACATGATAGCCAACATGCTTTTTCTGGGACGACTTAGAACCACAATTTATCAGCAAATTCATGAGCCTTAAAAGCCCAATGTACTTATATCTTTTACTGCATTTCCACACACAAGGCATTCTTCAAATGGGTGCTTGAGCAGGAGGACCTTTGATGCAAGTCTGCCCGCCAGTCACTAGATGTTAATCCCTGCGCATGTGCACTCTCTGGTCATTGTAGGGAAAGGCAGGGCACTAGAATGTGAAGATCACTGCACTGATCTTTTGGATTATGCTCTGGGCCCTGCTGCCAGTGATGGGGTTCTGGGCAGACGGCGCCCCTCTGTCTCTAGTCACACAGGCGCTGGGCCAGTAGTTCTGATTTGTGATGATATTATTATCATGTTCTCAAGAAGTCAAACTAGTCGGAATAGGTTGGTCACGGGGTGGGTTTAATACGAGAGTTTAGCGAAATCAGAACCACTGATCCAGTGCCTGTGTCTGTGTGACTAGGGCTGTAACTGGTTTCTGGTCAACTCTGTGGTAATTCTGACATTCTCAGCTGTACCCAGCCATTGCCTGGCTTATTGGCGCAAAGTGATGCAATGGGACCTGCTTCCCTTCGTCCCAGCTGAGAGTGCCATGTGCAGGATTGTACAGAGTGAGTCACATGCTTGATTGCCGTATGTGCACTACCTGGGCCTGGTACTCTACTACCGCCTCTGAACTCCTTAAGCCAAAATGCTGAAACGGTGGCACACTTTCTCTGTAAATTGAACTTCTGTGGCCAGAGCTTTAACACATCGCATTGTCTGCAACCATCACTCAGTATGTGCTTGACTACTGCACCCTAATTGTTAAGACACACACACACAACCGTACACAAGTTATCAGCAAGACAATTATTCCCTGAAAAACTGGAGTTTGGGCAGACATTATAAATAAATGACGAATAAAGTCATAGGGCCTCATTATAAGTGTGCCGGTCCGGAAACAACGGTGCCGGTAAGCCGTTGTTTCCGGACCGTCACACTACAACTCTGCAGGCGGGTGCTGTCCCAGCCGGCAGGGTCAGACCTGCCAGACAGGACGGCACCCGCCCGCAGAATTTTCATGGGAGCATCGGCATCGTTAGCAATGGTGCCAGTGCTCCTGTGTCCCCATTCTATGGGAATGGGAACTAACGAAATTGCCGGTGCCTGACTTCTCGGCGGCCAGAATTGGAATAGCGCCAGTACATTTTTACAGTTCCTGCGTCAACCCGCCGGCAACCCGCCGGTAGCACCGGCAGGGTAACCGCCAGACGTGTAATGAGGCCCCTGGTGTCAATAGGGAGATACTTGAACTGAGTTGTTATATGAGGGGATTTACAGGCAGGTTACCGAATGCAGCTAGTTGTTTATTGACATTAGGATTACCCTCACTGGTTCCTTTTCTGCTGTAGGGGGAGCACTGAGCCCAGATCCTTAACATTCAAATTCTAGGAGCTGTCAGGGCAGGAAAAGGTCTGAATTGTGCCTTCCAATTCAGGGACCTCTTTAAGCAAGGGCAAAAGGGACATATGTTCCCTCCCCCCCCTGTATATAGTGCCCCTAGTTTCCTAATTCGGTGCTATCTGACCTCAGCATCCTGCAGTGGTTGGTGGCCATCTACTGAAATGCTTTAGTGTGAAATTAACTGTGACTCAAGATTATGCAGCAGCAGCCTGCGGTTTTCATTAATGTTGCACTCTTCAGAAACCTCTAATCATTACCCACTACTGCAGTTTCAGAAAGAAAAACGGAGATCTGTTCCATATCATTTAAATTTAAAAGTGCTTAACGCAGTAAGAACTAATATGCAGTGTATGTACATATATTTGTAATATTTTTATTCAGTGTAAACTACATATACAAATTCCTCAAACCCATCCTGGCATCAGGAGGCCATTGGGATTCCATCCCTTATTTAATAGGATGTGAGTAATAGACATTAGTAATTATTACAGCATGACGGCGAACTGCCCAACATCTGCTTATGCTGCTAGCATCTTATTTGACACATCGATGTAAAACAGCCGCCAGATTAAGTGCATCTATATTCCAGAACTGCACCCATCCTGGCAGTATAAAAAATATTTCAATGGATTGCTTTTCTCCAGCAAATTCCTCATCTGATAGAAATCCTCATGCAGCTCTGCTGCTTAGGAAAACTTCGACAGGGGGCGTAGTGAACGTTGACTCAGCTGTCGATCATCGATGCGTCTTGCTCGGTACTTGATCGTCAGCTCTGTACGTGAGGTCAGGCGTCGTACATATACTACGTCACTGCGCCCCATACCTCAGTTCCTTTTTTCCACAAGCTTGACACGCTACTATGAGGAACACAACCTGTTTTTGTCAGAAATTCAAACTTTTCTAAAAACCAATACCGCAATGTCCACTCCCTGGATTTTGGGTTTTAAAAGGTGCACCAGCTGCCATGCCAAAATGTCGATGACCGACCCCCACAACTTTTGTCTGTGGTGTCTGGTGAAGGATATGGGTTGTGCATCAAAATGCACTCGAAGTCCCTACACGAGTGGGACGCAAAACTTGCTTTGGGCCAACCGTCTTGGAAATCCCCAGCACAGTCGCTCATCCAGTCCTCTGAGACTGAATGGCCCATCCCCGATAAGGAGTAGGAAAAGCATCGATGGAAGGCCAAGAGGCAGTAACAGTTGAGGAGCAACTCTTCCTCGACTTCTTCACACAAGAAAAAGAAGCACCACCGTCATAAGCATTTGGCTGGGCCGACTACTCGAGAGGAGTGGGAAGATTTCAAGAGCCAAATGCTGGCTATGTTAAAAACTTAGGCTGATGCAGGTGTGGGTGCGTCCCCTGAACAGTAAGCCTCGGCAGCGGAAGCGGTGCTCATTACTCCCGACCCTTCACACGCCAGACCACCGATGTCAGAGAAGCCTTTGGGCTCGATGCCAAGAAAGGCACAGAAGCACTCAATGCCCGGTCCTTCCCAAGGTAATTGAAATGCTAACGTTGCTGATGTCACAGAGGTACCTAAGCCCAGATCGACGCTGGTAACTATTTCCTCAGTGCCAAAGATACACCATCAGCGCAGACTGTCAGTGACAAGTCCTTTGTTCCTCTCTTCATGTCAGGATTCTTTGTGTACATGACGTTGATGTTTGGTACCGACCAGGGCGAAGATCAAGGGGATATCGATCCTATATATATTGGAGGAGAAGGAGCCAATTTCTCCGGTGATCAGGCAGACCTGTTGGCACTGGTCCAAGGGCTTCATGATGCCAGCTTCCTAGACACATCTCCAAAGCTAGAACTCCAACAGGGCTAGCCCTAGACTCATACTCACGCTAAGTTCAGGGCCCTAGTGGAAAAGGTGGTAGACACCTTAGGTCTTAAATCAGCGTCAGTGCCTACTACGTGCTATGAACTGACAGACATACTGGACAGGGGTCCTGTGATGGAACACCACATGCCACTCAATCTGGCAATTGCTGATCTCCTAGCCTCCTTGTGACACCATCCCTGTTCCATTCCCCCGGTCAGCTCTACCTTTACGGGGAAGTACAGTCCGTCGAGAGGAGAAACATCATTTCTGGCATCTCATCCTTCTCCGTTTACGGCTTGTGGTACAGGGAGCCACAATATCCATCAGACCTGCGGCCTCCACTTCTAATCTGCCTCCAAATCGAGTTTTTACTTCTGGCAGCATGGCACTGAAAGCCACCAATGTAGCCTGCGGATTTGCAAAATGCTCCTTTGGCTGATAGAAAGCTGTGGAGCATGCGGCTGAGTACGTCCCCGAATGTGCAATGTGGGATGGATTTTTACAGCTGTTGGAAGATGGGAAGGAGCTGGCCAGGCAGTTGCTGCAAATATGCCTGGATGTGTCCGACTGCGTGGGATCAGAGGTAGTCTTCAGACAAGCGTATCTTAAAACTTCTGGCTTCTCTCCAAATGCTCAGAATAGGTTTCTGGACATGCCTTTCGAAGGAGAGTTCCCTTTCGGCCAGAAGGCTGACGACTCTTTGGAAAAGTTTAAGGAGTCAAAATTACCTCCAAAATCGCAGGACATAGCTGCCAGCTGGCCAAACCTGCCGCCAGCTTTGCCTCTAGAGGCAGAGGCTTTAGGTGCTATGTGCCTTATGGCAGAAAAGCGCAGCTCCCACAGGCCAGGCAGGGGAAAAGTGAATCTTGTCTCCCGGAAAGGGGCACAGTGGCTTCAAGAGGCTAGCCAACAGTGGCAGTGGAGAGGGCGGATCTGCCCTCTAAGCCGCTTTGATTTCCCCTCCCACAATTTACCGGCTGGTAGATGGTTGGCAGGGCATTGGCCCCAGTGACAGAAGATTGCCTCTGATGCCTGGGCTCTACAGCTCGTTCGGTGGGGTTAAGGTCTGTCCTTTTTACAAAAACCTCGAGACAGACCCCCACCTCCCCCAATTCACCGGGACAGGAGCTTCAGGAAGAACTGAGAGCCCTGTTGTTGAACAGTGCCGTGCAATAGGTACCTCCCGAGCAGAGAGGATCGGGTTGGTATTCCTGTTATTTCCTGGTACCCGTGAAGGGAGGAGGTCTGCATCCCATTTGGACCTCAGGACCTTGAGCAAGTTCCTGAGGAAGGACAAATGTAGAATGGTGACGCTGAGAGAAATTCTCCATGCTCTCAAAACTTCAGGACTGGCTGGTGTCAATAGATCTGCAGGACGCTTATTTCCATATGCCGATACATCAAAAGCATAGGATGTTCCTGAGGTTCCTCATAGCGGACAAGCACTATCAGTTCAAGGTGCTTATCTTTGGGTTGACCTCCGTGCCAAGGGTCGTCACCAAGCTCATGGCGGTAGTCATGGCTCACCTCAGGAGATCTGGGGTCAATGTTTTCCCATACTTGGACGACTAGCTGATCTGAGGGAAGTCAGTGGGACAGGTTTTGTCTCATCTAGAAGATACCTGCCTACTACTGCACAAGCTGGGCTTCTCCCTGAATTTGAAGAAGTCATATGTTACACCAGTCCAAATGCTCCAGTTCCTCTGAGAAGTTCTAGACACTTGGCTAGGGAAGGCTTTCCCTTCTGAAGAGAGAGCCAACAGCATAACACAGATGGTGGAATAGTGTTGGAACCACACCACATTACCAGCAACTTCCTTCCTCCGTCTCATGGCCTCCTGTATTTTGCTAGAACCAGAGGCCACATTGCGCATGAGATCCCTTCAGTGGCTCCTGAGAAGTCAATGCACAGTACCTCAGAGCCCTCAGGGATCCCCTAAGGGTATCCAGGTCAGTGGTCAACCTCACCTGGTGGAACGTCGGTAGCAATCTCATGGCAAGGGAACCCTTCTGGCTTCAATGGCCCCAGGCCTGAGTGGTCAAGGATGCGTCTCTAAAGGGGTGGAGTGCTCACTGCCAGTACTTGCAGATGAGTGACCTTTGGTCAGTGATGGAAGCCAGGTGGCACATCAATAGGCTGGAGTTGCGAGCCATCAAGTTATCCCTGAAGGCTTTTGACCCATCTCTCAAGGGGAAGCATGTCCTGATTCTGACAGACAACACAGTGGCCATGTATTACCTGACCAAGCAGGGTGGCATGCACTCTTTTCCCCTCTGCAGAGAGGCGATGCAGCTGTGGTTCTGGTTGCTGAAGAACCAAATCTTGGTCTCAGAAGTTCATCTGGTGGGAACAGGGAACGACTTGGCTGATGTGCTGATCATGCAGAGCACAGTCTCAAATGGGTAGGAGGTGTTACAGGAAGTCCTAGAGGAGGTCTTCTCTCGCTGGGGTACCCCATCAGTGGATCTGTTTGCCATGGAGTCCAACAGAATTTGCAGACAGTTTTGCTCTATGGAATTTCCAGCGAGGGGCGCACTGTGCGATGTGTTTCTGGTGTATTGGACCTTTCCTCTCCGCTGCACTTTCCCCCCAGTTCCTGTCATCCCATGGATTCTCAGGAGGCTCAAGAGGTTTTGGGCAACCATGATCTCGATCGCTCCAGACTGGGCGAGGAGAGCTTGGTACTCCGATATCTTGGATCTGACCATCTGTCCACCTCACTGGTTGTGTCGGCACTCGGATCTCCTGACCCAGTCAGAAGGTCTGGTGCTTCACTCAAACCCAAAGTCCCTCAAACTACATGCGTGGCTCTTGAGAGGATGAGGTATGATGACTGGGACATCTCTAAGGAAGTATTGAGGTGTTGCTGGCTGCACGCAGACCACCTACCAGGTCATTTTACTCATGTAGGTGGAGAAGGTTTGAGGCGTGGTGCAGGGCACACGAGATTGGTCCCATCTCTTGCCCACCACTGCAGTGATGGAGTTCCTTCTGTCACTGGCCTCAGCGGGTCTTCAGGTCACCACAGTCAAAGGATATTTGGCAGCCATGTTTGTGTCTAAAGGTCCCCGGATCAAGGTTCCTTCTTCACGATCCCGGTTATGGCCCAATTCCTGAAGGTCCTTATAAATAGGTTTCTGCCAACTCCCTTTGTTGTCCCAGAATGGGATTTGAATCTGGTTGTAACGTTCTTTATGGCGGCTCCATTTAGCCCATGCATTCCCCCTCATTACAGCTGCTATCCTTGAATATAGCCTATCCGGTTGTGATTACTTCAGCCAGGAGAGTTAGCGAACTTCAGGACATGTGTTGGAAGCCCCCGTACCTTTGGTTCTTTCGGGAAAAGGTTTCCCTTAAAGTAGGACCTGGTTCTCTTCCTAAAGTGGTATCTGAATTCCACCTTTCTCAGGCCATAGACCTGCTGGTTTTCTACTCCCGATCACATCCCTCTAAGGAGGAGGAGCAGATTCATCTTTTAGACCCCAAAAGAGCCTTGAGCTTTAATATCACTAGGACTAACAAGTAAATCTGACCAGCTGTTCATGGGCCATTCTTTGTCCCACAAAGGTCTGCCTGCAACTAAGCAGACTATATCGCAGTGGATCATCCTTTGCACTGTGGAGTGCCACCAATCTGTAGGCAAAGATCTTCCTTCAGGCATCAGGGAAAAATCGATGAGAGGAATATCGGATTCTACGGCCTTACAGAGGGGAGTCCCCATTAGGGACATTAGTCATGAGGCCATTTAGTCATCATTGCACACATTTATTAGACACTATTGTCTGGCTGGTACCCGTGGGTCTGACATGTTTTGGCAGGGCACTGCTGCAAAATCTGCTACTGTAACACTTTCTGCGCACCTCTGTCATTTTAACTGCTTGGTGAGTATATCAGATGAGGAATCTGCGAGAGAAAAGCAATCCATTGAAGGAGAAATTACTCACTGTAATGATCTTTCTGTGGATTCCTCTCCCACAGATTCCTCATCGCCCGTCCCGTCCTTCCCCGTGCAGAAGGTTCTTATGGCCTGGTGCAACTATCTAAGCGAAGAGACGCCTGGTGATGGCTCTCATGTGACCGCTCCTATCGGGTTAGTCGTTTGCTTTTAAAAAATAAAAAAAGTAAAAATATGTCCATTGATTCTAAAAAAGTGTTATCAAAGCTTTCTCATTTCTGGGAATGGTTCCCTTTTCCATGTTTCTGCAGGCCGATTAGCTTTGTCTCCCATTGTTTCCTCTGCAGTGTTCTAGCACAGGGAAAAAAAGGAAGAAATGAGGTATGAGGCAAAGTGACGCAGTATATCTGCGATGCCTGACATCACGTCCGAAGCCGACGATCGAGCGCCGAGCAAGACGGATTGACGATCGACAGCCGAGTCGAGGTCAACTACGCCCCCTGTCGAAGTTTTCCAAAGCAGCAGAGCTGGATGCGGATATCTATCAGATGAGGAATCTGCGGGAGAAAAGCAATCCATGAAGCATTTTTTATACTGCCAGGATGGGTGCAGTTCTGGAATATAGATGCACTAAATCTGGCAGCTATTTTATATTGATGCGTCAAATATGATGCTAGCAGCATAAGGAGATGTTGGGCAGTGCGGCCGTCATGCTGTAATAATTACTAACGCAATCTCTATTGCTCACATCTCATTAAAAAAGGGATTGAATATCAATGGCCTCCTGATGCCATCATGGGTTTGAGGAATTTGTATATGTATTTTACACTGAATAAAAAAATATCAGGGTTCGAAATTGAGATTCAATTAGCAGGTGCTAAAACCAGATCATGGGTGTCTGACATCACCCAATGGGCAGGAGCTATGGATGAGGAATCTGAGGGAGAAGAATCCATAGAAAGATCATCACAGTGAGTAATTTCTCCATTTCATGCCTTCACCAGTCTCCTCATCATGGAAAGCAGGAAGGCCCGCTTGGATACCATTGAGTAAATACACAGAGGAGGGAGATACATGCAAAATAAATAACTTGGCATTGATTTAAAACATAGCTTTCTTCAAGATGAATGCCTTTAGATTAGGGGTGCACAACTGGTTATGCCAGAGGACCGAATGTACCTTTGATGTTGCTCACACTAGGCCAAACTGTACATGCATCATTTCTATGTCCCCTAAGGACATCTTGGTAACAGTCTGTCTTACGTTAAAGATTCAAGGCAGTAGCAGATATGCTGACAAATCATTCAGGAGAAACACTTCGCTCAAAGATTTCTAAAGTAATCACGCATAATGTTGCTTTGAATTTGTAAGGTGCGAGATCTGTCATTTGCATGGCTTATGTACAGCGCTGTAAGCCAATATAAAGTGGGCAGTGAACCATGAGGACTGTGAAATGCAGTTGCTTTATTTTTAAAGCGGGAGAAGAACCACTAAACCTGACATACATTTGGTCAGTGAGAAATATTACAGTGTTTCTCACATGTAAGTTTCTTGATATCAGGCTCCAGTGCAGGTGTGGTTATTGTTAGAATAGCATGGAGTTGGCGGTCCGTGGGCTTTTCCTCAGAATGGATTCGTTAATTTCAACAGAGAAATCCTGCTCACCAATGTAGGTACTGCCAAACATTGACACCATCTTCAATGCTTCCGAGCCCAGATTGACAATACTGAGAGTGTTCACAGACTGATAAAAGTCTAATAATGGCGCCTCTCTGTGTTTATTTTTAAGGACACTAAAGCACTGAAGTTCATTCTCTTCAAGATTAAGATCAGGTGGACATTTTCAACATCAGCAGAGCAAGGGTCTGAAAAAGTATAAAAGAGGCTTGTTGGGATTTAAATTTGGCAGGCAGTGTTTGACTGTAATTGTAAACGCTGCCTACCATGTGAGCATAGCCGGCAGCATATACACATAAACGGCATGTCCATGGAGCCTTGTTTCTGCCTCCCAAAACCCAACCATATGCATGTTCTTGTTTCTGCTCCACAGACCCCACCAAAAGGCATGTCCTGCTCCCACAAAAAGACATGTCCCTACTCCTCACCCCCCTCACCAAAGAGCATGCCCCCTGGTCCCTACTCCCCACACACCACCAAACAGCATGTCCCTGGTCCCTTGTTCCTGCCCTGGCCCAATAAAAATGCATGTCCTTGCTTCTGCCCGCTCTGCCGCTACGAAAAGGAATGTCCCTGTTCCTGCCCCCACTAAAAGACATGTCCCTACTCCTCACCCCCCCACAAAAGAGAATGCCCTCTGGTCCCTACTCCCCATGCACCACCAAACGGCATGTCCCTGGTCCCTTGTTTCTGCCTCTGGCCATCAACAAAACGCATGTCCTTCTTTCTGTCCTCAGTCCCCAACAAAAGACATGTCCCTGTTCCTGCCCCTACTAAAAGACATGTGTCTACTCCCCACCACCCACCAAAGGGTATGTCCCATGTCCCTACTCCCCAACTCCCAGCAGAGGGCATATTCCTGCTCCTTATACCCCACTCCCACCCACCACCAAGTCCCTGGGCCACCCTTTCTCCCCACCTCACACTAATTGGCATAGCCCTAAACCCCCACTCCCGACCAAAGTGAATATCCCTGACCCCTAAACCCCCCCACCAAAGGGCATTTCCTAATCCCTATCTTGCAACCTCACCCACCACCAAGTCTCTGGACCTCTATTCCACACCTCCCACCAAACGTCATAGCTCTCATCCCATACTCCCCACCAAAGGGCCTGTCCCTGGTCCCACTACTCCCCAACCCTCACCAAACAGCATGTTCCTGCTACCGACACCCCTCACTAAATGGCATGTATCTAGTCTTCCACCACCGGCACAAAAAGGCATTTCCCTGGTCCCTATTCCCCACCTCCAACCCGCCACCAAACGGCATGTCCTTGGTCCCTACTCCCCACCCCAACCACCCACCAAGCCCCTATTCCCCCTACTCCCCACCTCCAACCCGCCACCAAACGGCATGTCCTTGGTCCCTACTCCCCACCCCAACCACCCACCAAGCCCCTATTCCCCCTACTCCCCACCTCCAAACCGCCACCAAACGGCATGTCCTTGGTCCCTAGTCCCCACCCCCGAAGCTCCACCAAACGTTATGGCCATAGTTTATTGGATTTTGGGGATATATGGAGGCAAGGAGTAAAAAGAAATTATGTAACTGCGCATATTTGAAAAAGTGCTTATTCGATAAAACAAATTTTCGCTGAATGTGTGCAAAGGTTAATAACACACGACCAACAAGCAGTTGTCCAAGTCTCTTCACCGCAAGCCCATCCCATTGGAGTAGTGCTCAATTGCTTAAACTTTTCGTAAGGGTAGAATTACCCAAAGTCGTATATCAGTGTGAGTATACACCTACACGGAGCCCCGACTTTTGATGAAATTACTGAAAGGCTCCCTAGAGACACATTGACAGCATGATCGTTTCAGGGGTAAAAACGTTGCGGTGTCTCCACTGCGGCCTCCCAATGTGTGCAGGTGCTTACCACAGAGTGTACCTTAGCCGTAAGGTGATATGATGCACCAAAGGCCCCTCGCTACACATCTTCATGCATCCTCGTCCCCACCGTGGTAATCCAGGATGCATGTATGTAGGTTTCCCTTTGCCGTGCCTCCTCCCCGGAGAGAGCGCGTAAAGATGCGCTGCAGGTGGCTTTACATTGAATAACACATGAGGAGCCTTAAAGTATCAACATAAGAGGTTAGAACTATAATCTTAATGATTTTTGTTCAATCAATCAATCAAGTCTAGGGGGGCGGTCCGTTGTTGAAGGGATGTTTATTTTACTATCCTGGGCCTCATCAGGGGTTTGGCAGTTTCCCGGCACTCATTGCATCAGGATTCCCACCCAACGCTATTAGTGTTACCGCAACTCGGTCTGGTGCAATTTGCGTCAGATCCCGAGGTGCAGTGGGGAGGTAAATCCCCATTCCCATTGGAAGAGCGGCGAAAATGGGAGGAAAGGGGAGATTTTTACCACTTTCCACCCAACTCGGTAAATGCAGCGGTAACAGCGTTACCTCCACATTTTACTGCTCCGCCCCACCCCTGATGGGGCCGGTAACCCCCCAATAAATAATAGAATTACATATAGGGTCCTTGAAATCCCTAACGTACCAAGTCATCCGTTCAACAGAGCCACCTTTAGACGCAAGTGTCATGATCTCTGCTTCCAAAAGGTCAGGGTTTTCCCAACTCCCTTGGAATCAAATCCATAACCCAGGTTCCGAGTGCCAACCAGTCCCAATTGGGACCTTTTGGACCCAGTCCTGGCGCCAGTGGCACCAGGCTCATAAATATGCCCAGTCCCAGCGCTGGAAGCGCCGGGCTCATAATGCTTGGGTGGACTTACCTGCAGCAGACCATGCTGCTTACTTGCCTGCCAGTTGAGCCTCTGATCCTCTTCTGTTTGGAACTACTTTTCCTGTTGGGTGGGGCTGGAGCCACTCCCTAGAATTAGAACACTGGAACTCTTCTGGAAGGCAGGAACTCTTTTCTTACCAGGAACTCTTTTCTTACTTAGGCGTGGCTGTGGAAGGAGACACCTAAGCACTACAGGAGGCTATTTAAACCACACCCGGTGGATGAATCTTGCTTTGCGTTATTCTGCACCCTCTGCAGCAGGACGCTCATCGTGTCTTCTGCATCCAGTCCTGGGCCTAAGGAAAAAGGCTTACCATCCTGAATCCAGTCTTCAGCAACACCTATAAAGACAAGAAAGAACAGGTTAGCATTCCGGCATCTGAAAGGCAAAGGTTTACCTACTCTTCGTGCGCTCCGGAGGTCTTCATACTGCATTCCGGCATCTGAAAGACAAAAGCCTACCAACTCTTCGCACGCTCCGGAGGCCTTCGGCGCTGCATCCGCATTTGAAAGACAAAACAAGGTGCGTTTAAAGACATTGGGGAACTTTAATACTCACGTGCCATTACTCCTTTCCACATCTAATCCAGTGGGTATTCCGGCACCCTGCAGCCGCTCCGGACTCGTGCCTGCAAAATAAAAAGACAGTTAGAGCGCATCGAGAAGCAGGCAACAAGCGCTTACTCACGTGCTTCCAGGCGCTTCTATTCATCACACGGGCTCCATCTTCAACTCACTTCAGCCCGTCATCCGCCATCGCCGGAACCCTGCAAAACAAGAGACATCATTACTAAAGACTTTAAAAAGACATTTGAATGACTCGAAACTTACTGTTCGTGCAGTAAACGACGGACAGCAGTCCTCTGAAGTCAAGAGGCCTGCGCTACCTATCCAGTGCAGAAACTGGCTACAGCCCCCTGCCCCGAGGCAGATGGAGAGCTCGGCATTCACTTACCTAAGGTGAGAGCGTTAACCTTTGGGGGTCTACAGGAGAGGAGAAGAGGAAAGAGATAGGGACACCCCAATAACCCCAGTTCATTAACCCCATATTTTCTATCTGCAGACATCTTACTCTACACATCAGGCATACAGTGCACAGAGGTCCAGCCCAAAGAGCCAACCGGGTGCTACACATCACCTTTGACGATACGGTAGTCGCCCAGTCAAGACCGGCGCCTCTGCGAGAATCAGGTGAGCGTTACAGAACGCAAAGCCTACCGCAAAACTCTCGCCCAGGCGCTATGGAAACCTCGGATACTGACCCCCTAGCCCGGTTACTTGGGGAACTAAGGGCAGAAGTGCATGCAACTCGTCAGGAAACGAATGCTCTAAGAAGGGAACTAATTATTTCCAAGGAGAGAACAGACAATCTTGCTAGACAAGTGCTACAGTCACAAGCCGGACAGACCCCGTTACCCGCATCAGGGGCAAATCTTCCTTCAACATCCTCTATGAATCCAGTGCAGATCAACTTACCTGGGAATGTACCTCTGGCTCCGCCCGAGCGATTTTCTGGTGACCCAAAGAGGTTTGCAGTATTTATCAATCAGTGCCGGTTGCACTTCTTATGCCGGCCAGCAGCCTTTCCAACTGATCAAGCTAAAGTAGCTTTTGTACTTTCGTACCTTAGTGGCAATGCGGCAGACTGGTCGATCCCTCTAGTTCATCAAGATGATCCGGTTCTCCATGATTTTCAAGCCTTTCAGCTTAGTATGGAAAAACTGTTCGCAAGACATTCACAGGGGCAGGCCTTGGACAATGAGCTTCTTTCGTTGCGACAGGGTAATCAAGACCTTTTGGCTTATATTGCATCTTTCAATAGACTAATAGTGGAAACTCAATGGCCTGAGGACAAAAGGATTACGCTGTTTTATAGAGGTCTACGTGGAGAGCTCAAAGACGTTTTAGCCCAAGTAGTGAATCCCCCACAAGACTGTTTGGATTACATAGACTTGGTCGTTCAAATAGATCACAGGCTGCAGAACAGGAAGGCCGATCGTTCCAAGTTTGATGCTCGAGTATTTTCCAAACCGCCAACTCCTTCCAAAGGAGTAGACTCCGGGGAACCCATGCAAATAGGGGGTCTGAAAGGTCCTCTAACACAACGGGAGCGGGAAAGGAGGAAACAGTTGCAATTATGCCTATATTGCGGAAACTCAGGGCACTTTCTTCGAGACTGTCCGGTGAAACCTGCCAAGAAGGCAGTAGGAGCTGCAGTTACCAAAGTTACAAACTCTGAGCAGGGAAACGACCTCGCCCGACAAGAATAGAGGTCCTCTTGCCGAGCGTAAAAACCAGTTCCGTGACCTCGCATTTCGTGATACCTATGGTCCTCATTAGCCCTGATAATCCGGATCGATTACATGCAATTGAAGCTTACGTCGACAGCGGTGCCATCGGCAATTATGTGGATCATGAAATGGTTTTGAGGATGAATCTAACTCTTTGTCCCAAGGCTGTAAAGGACGTCATTACTACGGTGGATGGTACGGAGATAGCCTCCGGGCCAGTAACGCATACCACTCAAGAAGTGACGCTAGTAAGTCAAGATGGACACCATGAGAAGATTGTGTTCGATGTGATCAAGGCCCCTCAGTTTCAGATTATTCTAGGAATACCTTGGTTAGAGAAACACAATCCTCTGATCGATTGGCGAGCAAGAACGGTCCAGTTTCCAGAATGTGTCTCTACTTGTCACCCTCCACCTGGTGTTGCACTGGCCGCAATTTCTTCAGAGACTCCCCAGTTACCTCCCGAATACCTAGAATACCAAGATGTTTTCCGGAAGGATCAGGCTAACTCTCTACCTCCTCATAGGTCTTATGACTGCCAGATAGACCTGATACCTGGATCTACTCCTCCTTGTAGTAGAATTTATGCCCTCACCGAGCCTGAGAACCTTCACCTTCGACAATACCTGGATCAATACCTGGCAAATGGGTTTATTCGTCCTTCCAAGTCCCCTGCTTCTTCAGCTTTGTTCTTCGTTCCAAAAAAGGAAGGAGACCTTAGAACTTGTATCGATTATCGCACCCTGAACCAGATCACCGTTAAGAATAGATATCCGTTACCTTTGATCCCTGAACTCCTGGACCAAGTCAGAAAAGCATGCATATATACAAAGCTGGATCTTAGAGGAGCTTACCACTTGGTACGAGTAAAAGAGGACGATGAATGGAAGACGGCCTTCCGCACCAAGTATGGGCTATTTGAATATCAGGTCATGCCCTTCGGACTTTGCAATGCCCCGGCCGCCTTTCAATATTTTATGAACGATGTCCTCAGAGAGCTCATAGATGTATGTGTTGTTGTTTACATTGACGACATCCTCGTTTATTCTTCATCGGAATCTGAACATCGGAAACACGTGAAAATGGTCCTCGAAAGATTGCGTCAACACAAACTTTTCGCTAAATTGGAAAAATGTGTTTTCAACGTGACTGAAGTTGAATTCTTGGGATTCATATTATCACCTGGCGGAGTGCGTATGGATTCAAAGAAAGTCGATGCAGTTCTCAAATGGCCATCACCATCCTCCGTAAAAGGTGTGCAAAGCATGTTAGGCTTCGCTAACTTTTACCGCAGGTTTATCCCCGAGTTCTCTCGAATAGTCCAGCCCATCACTGCCTTGTTAAAGAAAAACAAACGTTTTGAATGGTCTACCGAGGCGGAACAAGCTTTCCAGGATTTGAAGACTAAATTTATCTCTGCACCAATCTTAAAACACCCTCGCCCCGAACTCCCCTACATCGTGGAAACTGATGCTTCAAGCCTTGCCATGGGGGCAGTTCTATCACAAAAGGACCCGGTAACCAATCAGTTGCATCCCGTGGCATTTTGGTCCCGCAAATTCTCGCCTCCTGAAGTCAATTACACGATTACTGACAAGGAACTTCTGGCTATCAAGTCTGCCTTTAAGGCTTGGCGGCATTATCTGCTGGGAGCCCGACACACCGTTACTGTGATTACGGATCACCGAAACCTGCAATATTTGAAAACCGCAAAAGCCCAATCCTCTAGGCAACTCCGTTGGGCATTATTCTTTGCCGAGTTTGACTTCATAATTACCTATCGACCTGGTACAAAGAACGGTAAAGCCGATGCCCTTTCTCGGATGGGAGTGGAAGAACACTTGATCAACCCTAAACCTGTACCAATCATTCCCGAACAAAGAATTCTGGGTGTAATCGCCACAGAATCCATAGAGGAAGTTAAGGATAAAGCCAGGCAACTTGTAACTCCAGCAGATATACAGAATTGGCATCTGCAGGGAAAGGACTTTGCAGCAAAGGACAACTTATTGTATTTCCAAGAACGATTATACCTACCCAGCACAGATTTACAGAAAAAAGTAATCTCTTGTTATCACGACTCTTTAATGGAAGGTCATCCCGGTATAGCCAAGACCTCAGAAAAGATCAAGCGCTACTTCTGGTGGCCGTCTTGGAAAAAAGATATCAGAGACTTTATAATGTCCTGTGGAGTATGCGCCCAAAACAAGAGTCAAAAGGAAAGACCAGCAGGCCTCTTACGCCCTATTGACATCCCACCTCGCCCTTGGCATACGCTTTCTATGGACTTCATCACCGATCTACCTCCATGCTCCGGATACAATACGATTCTAGTAATCGTGGACTTATTCTCCAAGATGGCGCATTTCATTCCACTCAAAGGCTTGCCAACAGCAGCAACTCTGGCCCGAGAATTTCTCGAAAACATCGTCCGACTGCACGGTTTTCCTTCGGTTCTAATTTCGGATCGAGGTAGTCAATTTATTTCTCATTTTTGGCGAAGTTGCTGTCGGTCGGCTCAAATTGATGTGAGACTATCGACCAGTCACCACCCTCAGACCGACGGACAAACCGAGAGGACCAATCAAACTCTGGAACAGTATTTACGCTGCATGCTGCAACAAACTGAAAAAACTTGGAAAGATATCCTTTGGATAGCCGAGTATGCCTACAATAACTCCGTCCATTCGGGAACTGGGAAAACCCCGTTTTTTCTTTTGTACGGCAGTCACCCTCGAACCTCGGAGTTGGATCCCCTCCAAGATCTTGAAACACCAGCAGTAGACTACCTGCATTCTACAATCACCCAAGCCTTTAAGGAAGCTGTTTCTCACCTTCAAAGGGCTAAAGAACAATACAAGAAAGGAGCAGATCAACATCGGAAGGAAGCCCCTCACTATCAAGTAGGGGATCAAGTCTGGTTATCCACCAAATATCTATCTCTAAAAGGGCCACGCACATTCAACCCAAGATACCTTGGTCCCTATTCCATCACTACCATAGTAAACCCAGTAGCAGTCAAGTTGGACTTGCCCCCGCACATGAAGATACATCCGGTCTTCCACGTCTCCCTATTAAAACCCGTGCAACCTCAAACCCGACTAACCAAATCTCCAAAACCTATCCTAGTGGATGGAGAACTCGAGTTTGAAGTCAAAAGCATTCTGGACTCCAAGATCTCCAAATCTAAACTATTCTACCTAATTGACTGGAAAGGCTACGGCCCCCAAGAGAGATCCTGGGAACCTGCTGAATATGTCCACGCTCCTCGCCTAATCAAAAGATTTCACCGAACATTTCCTGACAAGCCAAAACCCCCGGAGAAGCCCGGTTTGGGAGGGGCCTTGAGGGGGGGTACTGTCATGATCTCTGCTTCCAAAAGGTCAGGGTTTTCCCAACTCCCTTGGAAGCAAATCCATAACCCAGGTTCCGAGTGCCAACCAGTCCCAATTGGGACCTTTTGGACCCAGTCCTGGCGCCAGTGGCACCAGGCTCATAAATATGCCCAGTCCCAGCGCTGGAAGCGCCGGGCTCATAATGCTTGGGTGGACTTACCTGCAGCAGACCATGCTGCTTACTTGCCTGCCAGTTGAGCCTCTGATCCTCTTCTGTTTGGAACTACTTTTCCTGTTGGGTGGGGCTGGAGCCACTCCCTAGAATTAGAACACTGTAACTCTTCTGGAAGGCAGGAACTCTTTTCTTACCAGGAACTCTTTTCTTACTTAGGCGTGGCTGTGGAAGGAGACACCTAAGCACTACAGGAGGCTATTTAAACCACACCCGGTGGATGAATCTTGCTTTGCGTTATTCTGCACCCTCTGCAGCAGGACGCTCATCGTGTCTTCTGCATCCAGTCCTGGGCCTAAGGAAAAAGGCTTACCATCCTGAATCCAGTCTTCAGCAACACCTATAAAGACAAGAAAGAACAGGTTAGCATTCCGGCATCTGAAAGGCAAAGGTTTACCTACTCTTCGTGCGCTCCGGAGGTCTTCATACTGCATTCCGGCATCTGAAAGACAAAAGCCTACCAACTCTTCGCACGCTCCGGAGGCCTTCGGCGCTGCATCCGCATTTGAAAGACAAAACAAGGTGCGTTTAAAGACATTGGGGAACTTTAATACTCACGTGCCATTACTCCTTTCCACATCTAATCCAGTGGGTATTCCGGCACCCTGCAGCCGCTCCGGACTCGTACCTGCAAAATAAAAAGACAGTTAGAGCGCATCGAGAAGCAGGCAACAAGCGCTTACTCACGTGCTTCCAGGCGCTTCTATTCATCACACGGGCTCCATCTTCAACTCACTTCAGCCCGTCATCCGCCATCGCCGGAACCCTGCAAAACAAGAGACATCATTACTAAAGACTTTAAAAAGACATTTGAATGACTCGAAACTTACCGTTCGTGCAGTAAACGACGGACAGCAGTCCTCTGAAGTCAAGAGGCCTGCGCTACCTATCCAGTGCAGAAACTGGCTACAGCCCCCTGCCCCGAGGCAGATGGAGAGCTCGGCATTCACTTACCTAAGGTGAGAGCGTTAACCTTTGGGGGTCTACAGGAGAGGAGAAGAGGAAAGAGATAGGGACACCCCAATAACCCCAGTTCATTAACCCCATATTTTCTATCTGCAGACATCTTACTCTACACGTCAGGCATACAGTGCACAGAGGTCCAGCCCAAAGAGCCAACCGGGTGCTACACATCACCTTTGACGATACGGTAGTCGCCCAGTCAAGACCGGCGCCTCTGCGAGAATCAGGTGAGCGTTACAGCAAGCTTGTACATCGACTCAATCCCTCATCTGGGCTGGAAGTGGGGATTATTATATTATCAGCATGGATGGTCGTATGAATTTCCGCCTCCTCTGGAGGATTTAATGGCCCTGCCTTCCATCAGCGGAACTAGAAATAGCTCAGTATAAAGTGCAAAAAGCAAGGGGCGAAATCGTGCAAAGTGATCCACGCTGAGGCCGAAACAACAGCAGGCCAGTGCAAAAGCCTCACTGCGGGTGGGGCAGAGCCACGCGCACTTCATGGGCCTCATTACACGGATGGCGGTAAGGATTTACCGGTACCGGTAAAATACCGGTACCGGTAAATCCTTACCGCCTTACTACGAGGTCCCTTTGCAGGTTGGGGGATTTAACGCCTGCTTTTTGCAGGCGTTAAAATCCAACCCGCTAAGGGACCTCGGAGCTAATTACGGCACCGCCAAAATTGCGGAGCCGTAATTAGCGCCTTCCCCATTCCCATAGAGCCCTATGGGGCAGAAATGGGAATGGGGAAGGGCAATGGCGGAAAGGGGATTTACCGCCCCTCCAACCTTGGAATGGGGCGGTAAATCCCCTTTCCGCCAAGGTGGTGCTGGTATTTTACCGGCATGAGCCATGGCGCTAATAGCGCCATGACTCACCGCCTACCGTGTAATGAGGCCCCATGACTTCCTGTGAATATGCAGATGCGCATGCTGCTGGCAGGCCTCCTTATCGTCTCCATGAAACTAGCACGACACTGTGGAAACCGACATTGCAATTCCTGGGGTGCAAAATCATCATGGAACGGTTTTCTGGGTTAATGATTAACTAGACAGGTGGACTTGGAACCAAAAGAGGTCCTTGAAATAATTTTCAGAGTGGCCCCATATTACACATTTTCAGCAAGCCCAACCCTTTTCCTATGAGAATATTTGGAAATAAAACACAAAAGAAGCCCAGAGAACAGAGCCCCACTGGGGAATCTCCGGAGTTCCCTATAAGCCAGTCCACCCCTGATTAACTAGTAGGGTCAATTCTGGTGCCTGCGACATGGCATGCCCAAGTGCTTAACCTGGGCCTCAGCGAACAGGCAAGGGACTGTTGGAGCTGCTGTCTGGGTTTCATTGCATTGAATAGTTTCATTGTAACTGTCTGAACTAAGGTTTTTCAACGAATCTCAAGCGTTTTGTTATGCTACATCTTTCCGCACCTGTAGTAGTACAAGACCATGGCCCACTCGGCCAGGCCTGCAGCCAAGGCCTTGTGACATGCCCAGTCGCCACTTTGCACCACTTTGGGTAAAAGACACTCGAGCCCGACCAAGATGGCAGCTTAAAGGGATAGCTCTGCCACGTCACGTGAGGCCCGGCCGGAAAGGGGCTGTTTTAACGTAGCGAGAAGCCGTGAAAACTTCTCCGGATGGAGACCCAAATACAGTGTGGCGGCGGCTGGGAAATCAGACTGATTACCCATCCCAGACCCAAGATCTAATTGGCGGTGTGGAAGACAGGCAAGACAGCAAGAGCAGCAGGGGGTGCACTGTGTGTGGGCCGAATAAGTTGAGGGGGAGCGGTGTTCGTACTGCGGGCATGCACAGCTGAGGGTTGCTGTCTCCTGGACTCTTGGTGAGGATCCTGACCCTTGCCGCATGGAATACTTGCTGTAGCTCTGGTTTTGGAGCTGCTAGCCCAGCTCTGGACTAAGGTGCTGAGGCCTGTGGAAACACAACCATCGCTGAGCTCCGTGGAACAAACATGTGCAGGGTGAATTCATGCTCTTGGATAGCGGAACGCTGCTCCAAAGAGAAATGCAGCAGAATGTGGAGCAGAGTTCTATTTTACAACCATCACAGTAAACTGCAGGCTTTATTCGCGGGCAGCCCACAGAAGAGCTACTGAATACCACGATCAGTCGGGTCAAGGAGGAGGTGACCATCGGCATTGCGAAATACAACGGTCTCGTGAAGACTCACATTTTATGCCTCTCTCGCCCTCTGTCTGGTTAGGGGACTCGGCTGTCCTGTGAAGTTAGCCTGGGTACCGACCGTTGGATAGAGGCAGAGGGAAATGGCATCAGCAAAAGGAAAGAAGAAAAACATTGTAGAGGATGCTGACTTTTTCCAGCCCCGTAGCGGGCAACGTAACCTGGAAAAGCCTATTGCCCACAATCCCGTTGAGGCAGCGCTGGGGCGAAAAGAGCAGTCAGTGTCTCGGCTGGAAGGTAAATTCGACAAATTAACAGAGAAAGTGGCCCAGTGAGAAACAAGAACTTCCACACTGGAGCAGAAGACCAGTGAGCTGGATAAGCAATGCGTGTAAACGCTCCCTCTGGTGTAGAAAATTAGCCATGAAATGGAGTCAGTGTGAATGGTAGTAGGGTCACGGATAACAGACTTGAACTTCTGGAAAATGCAACATGTGCCTCACAAATGCGCATTATCGGTCTCCCAAAGGGTGCAGCTGAGGATGACCCGATAGGCTTTGCTTCAAAATGACTCCCCAGGCAGCTTGATCTCGGCATGGAAGATGACCCTACATATGACGACAAGTGCTATAGGCTTGGGACAGCTGGATCTAAAGCGAAGCTGTCGTCAGAGGTGGGTCCCAGACTGCGGGTGCGTCTGAGGGATTCCTGCGACAGAGACAGGTTCCTGAAGGCGGCACTGGCCAAGAAAACAGTGGAATTTCAAGACCATAGGATCCATCATCTTCTGATCGCTCTCCGGTTACCAACAATAAATGAAGGGCCCTGAATGTCACACAGAACACCTTTGACATGGGGTCAAAGCGGGGTCTGCTCCATCCGGCGAAGCTCAGGGTGACTTGGAATGGGAAGGAGTACCTCTTTTGCGACAGGGAAGGGGCAGAAAAACTCTTGAAAACCCTACCTGTTGAGAAGCATGACGGCTACACCGGATAAAGGGTTTGGGTCCAATTGAGTAACGTTTCCCTTAATTTGTTCTTATGTGGCCTTGTCTCTTTTCTAGATAATATGTATGGTCTAGGATGCATATGTTCAAAATGTCTGTGCTGTCTATTTCCCTAATGAGTGCTTTTCGGGACTTTTGAGTCTCTCACCATGCACGGTCCGTTAGACGGGTCGGTGCCACCTTGTTATACCTTGGTGAGCTTACTTTGGCACCACTTGTTAATGGTTATGGTTACAAGAGTTAAGACATTTGGCCCCCACCCCATTGTTACCTTATAAGACTCAGTGATGGATCTTGATTGAGGTTGTACGATTCTGGAGTTTCTTATTCTTGTACCGTTGCCATGTTTTTCACAAGGTTAAAACCAATAAATACAATCAAATTTTAAAAAAAGACATTGGCCCCTGGCCATAGCCTTCGGCCATAACGCCATGAAATTGAAATCTTTTCCCAAGGCCTCCTTCCAACTTTAAATGTACACCAATCCTCTTTTTCTGTCTACCCAAATCTACCCTGAAATGAACGTGGCACAGCCCTCCTCCTAATACAATTTTCCTCATGTTTGTTCTTGAGATACATATCAAAACTCCCATCAAAGCATTGTGGTTTCTGGAAAAATGACTGCAAAATCTGTCCTTTGGTTGTGAAAAAACAGAAATGATTGGAACGAGTCTTCCATGAACCTCCTCAAACTCTAAAACTCACCATATGGTCATCTTTAACCCCCCACTCTGCTACTCTGAAGGCAAGCACACCTTTGACCTCCAAATATGATTTTAGGCAAGTTTTATTTTTCTGTTCTCTCAGGAATTCTCGTGGGAACACCTCACAACGGCCCAAAACATTTGCAGGTTTTCATTTTTGAAAAGTCCTACTTGCTGTAATGCACGATAGGAGAGTTATAGAATATTTTGGTGCTGGGGAATCCTGTTTGCTTTCAAATTTGGAAAACAAATGTGGACACATTTACACCAAACCAACAAAAGACACCTCTGCGCCGTCCTCTACTTGTTTAGAATTTGGAGCAACTCCATCCACAGGTTTTCACTGTGCTCCTCTTCAATGAATGCACATTTTCACCTATGGCAAAACCAATGCAAATGGTTAAAAAAGCGCTTTATAGCTTTTAAACCGATGAATGAATTTGTACCAAGCTTTCAAATTTTAGGAGGCCTGGGCCAGAAAACATCTTTGGAAAATTTCACATAGACACAAACGAGTCTAAAGTTCCTGGAAATACAATTTTTGCAAAAGTGAATGGATCGACGGTTGTCACCTTAATTATATTGTGACAACCGTCACCCTCTAATATATATATATATGTAAATGTGCAAGCACGTGTTTTTTTAGCAAGAGATTTTTCCCCACAGTTGGGTTTTAAAACATGCACTTATTTAACAATGTATCAGTTGGGCCCTACCCCGGTCTTAGATTCTCCAAGGAAAAAGATTGAAACGTAAATGTTACAAAATGGAGCACCAAACGTGCCTGTGCTCCAGTCCGTCTACCTGCTAAAATAGGGAATGCATTGGAACAGGCTTAAAATCTGTGTTGGTGGGGGGTGGAGTTTGCAGGTGAAAGCCAGGGGACGTTGCAACTGACACAAACCACTTTCACTGAAAACGCAACACCAGCACAGTATCATGCAAGCTTTACATACACAATTAGCCTTCTGAGTTGCTGTTTATCTGTATCTTGTGCAATCCTTAATGAAGATTTTAAACAACATTTTTGGGCCTCATTATAACTCCGGCGGTAGCCTTGCCGGTAAAAACAGCAGGCTGCACCCGCAGTTGTGTTTTTTTTCCGGAACCTGGCTTTAGGGAATCATTGCAGCCCTGGCGGTCCGTGAAGCCAGGCGTTGGAAAATGTAACTCCCCATTCCCATTTGAGTCCAATAGGACTCAATGCTAATGTAGAGGACGGTAGTACCGGCACCATTCATAACTTGGGGGGCAGAAGGGCATCTGGCCCGCAAACTTGTACTCTGCCGGTCCGGTAACAACAGTGCTGTTAAGCCTACCGGCACCGCTGTTACCAGACCGGCTGGGTCATAATGAGGCCCATTGTGTTTCCTGCATTTGATTGCTTTACTCAAGACAGCACAAAAGTGTGACCTCTTCAGGCCATCATTGCGCATTGAGGCTGTTCACACTATCCTTAACCAAGCAGCACATTGGCAGTATGTGGAGGCGTGAGGAGAGAGTCTTACCGGCTCACTTTGAATACCGTCACCTTAAGGTCATTGTTGGAGAGATCAATTTGCAAACTTTAGCTCCAAAGAAGCCCCTCCTGCGCCCAAGGACACCTCCTCCTCCTGTGCCCTTCTCATTGATAATGGTCTGCTAACTGACGGGGCGGTCGGTGGAGGGATGGAAACATGGAGGGATGGACTTTGGGTTTCAAAGGCTGATGAACACATTTCTTTGGGGCAGAGGTTGGGAAAAGAGAGTCCTGTGAACCCTTCTGCCCTGAACTCTCTGCCCGGGGAAGTGGGCAGGGTCAGGACTCTCCCATCCCCTGCATTTGGGAAGTGGGGGGAATATTTAACCTCGTCCACTCTGATTTCCATAATAATGTCCATCATTTCTCAAAGACAAGTCGGCCATTCTGTTCAGCTTCTAAAGGGTATTCATTTCACCATGGTGAACTCTGCACACCTCACTCCCCCATTCCTGTGTCTTGCCACTGCCTCCATCTCAGTGTCCTTGCTACCTTTAACATCTCAATTTATTCCATCGTTTGTGAATTATTTGTGGGATAGTTTAATGCCACTTAAGCGGGGGTGGTGTTTTAGTGAATGGGGTGAATGTATGTGTGAGTCATGAACGAAAAAGCTTAGGAACGACTGCACACAACAGCTAATTAAGCTTTGTTTCTGAAGGTATAATTACAGTTTTCCAAATCACGGTAAAGCATCGCTCTCCCAGAGGGATCCTCCTCGTGCTCTGGAAGCATCGTTTGCCTGCAGGCGAAGCTAATAAAGCCTCGTCTGAATTCCCATCCCTGATGGTTGCGTTGTTTGTCTCCGATCTCCACCTTAAACGACTCCTGCGTTCAGAGCAGCCGAGTGCCCGCTTTCCTCCTGGTCTCCGTAGCGGATCATTCGTTGATCTGGGGAGTGAAACCCGGAGCGGATCTTCTTTGCTTCTGTGCAGTTTGCACAGTTCGGTCTCTTTCGGACTCGTCGGGCACTGGTAACACCATGGTAGGCACTCTCCTGCCAGTCTTCCATACGTTGTTTGGCTGCTCCAGCTGGTCGCATCAGCTAACAGCTGCCGCCCAGACACCTCTCGGGATCCGCTCCCTCTGCTCTGCTCAACAGTCTCAAGTTGCTGGCTCGCAAGCGGTTTTCCATGTTCTCTTTCCGTATGGGCTGTCTGATGTCACTCCTCTTGCTCAGTTCCATCACACCGCCCCAACGGACTCTGGCTCAGATTTGGGCTCAGCCTTTCTCGGCCTGTAGCTTTTGTACAGTAGTGTTCAACATATCAAATGTGTACATTTTTCATTTCTGGGTTTGTGAGTTCCTGCATGTGTTTCATAAACATGATGACTGTATGAAGCCCGACCCTCACAGATATTTTCAACAGCACTTTGTGGGTCAAGGCTCCCCTTAATGTTGTCCTTGTTACACACCTTATGGTTCTTACCTGTGATTTTGAACCATCTAACAAGATAGTCTAGGGCAGTGGTATTCAAAGTTTTCATACAACGCCCGCCTTGAGTACAAATATTGTTTCTAGTCCCCTCTACCTAGGGGTTGCATTCCCACCCCCTGCCATAGGACCCAAAGGATGTCCAGGGAAAGGGGCCAGGCTCTTTAAAATATGAGATTTTCCACTGCTTATGTTTTAGATGAAAAGCAGTCATCTTAATCCGTGTTTTATATTACAAATCTCAACGGTAGTCGCCAATAGTAATTTCAGCTAATTGCACTGAACCTACATCTCAGAGCAATGGTGGGCAACCTGTGGTCAACCAGATGCTTTGGCCTACAACTTCCAACACCACTAGCTGCCATAGTTAATAAGGAGGGGTCATGAAAGTTGTAGGCCAAAATACCTGGAGGGACAGATGTTGCCCAGGCATGTCCTACAACATTATAGGAGCCATGCAGCAAGCATTCTACAGCCGAAAATCCTCCTTATCAGTACTTAATACAAATGGCTTCTTTCAGATATTAACCCATAATGGAGATACTCCCTCTTCAGGGATGTCCGCTAAATGGGGAATAACAACACAATACTCAGCAGAGAATAGAATGCATGTCTGTGACAAATCAACTTCTGGGGTACCAGTAGTCCAGGGGTGAATATTGGTTTCTAAACCATCAATCAGCCCCACATCTCTAATACACCTGAAGAGATCCGAACAGATTGGAATAACAAGCAAATTATAAAACTCCTTGTCCAATTTTGGTAACGTGGATGGAACGGCAGGCTGATCTCCGAAAGGTCATGGATCGTTTATTAATTGTTACACAGAAAAATACAATTATTGCCCAGTGATAAAAGGTACTGTCCAGTCAAAGATGTATCAAAAATATCTACTTTATTTATATCACAACAGACAGTTCTAGCAACACTACGAAATACAACCCACCCTGTAAAGGAAGGCAGAGAAAAGTTTCAAAGGAGGAAAAGGGGTGCACTCTGGATACTGACAGGAGGGGAGTCGGTATGGTTAATAACCGTAACAGTTTGTTAAGTTTTCTTGGCTTTAGCACAAAGGGAGCAATGGGTCTTAATTGTCACCAGGGGCCTTCTGGGAAGGACCAGGGGATAGAACCACAACGTACCTTGTGCTGTAGATGTTCTTGGTGCTCGACAGAGTCAAGTCGCTTCAGGGCACTTGGCAGGCTTCTGTGACAGAGTTCGAGACGGGAGTCGCTGCGCGTATCAGGCGGCATGACGGTTCGGTGAGCACTGGCACTGGAAGGATGAAGGGCTAAGTTAGTCCAGCCAGATTCTGAAACTCTGCCCTGCAGGCTCAACATAGATGCATGATGGGAGTGCTAATTCGCTGAGCAATCTTGCCGGCTCTTTGCTGTACAACTTCCGGCAAGGGGACCTCGTGGAGACACCACCTTAATGACTTCCCCAGCCAGATCCTCCAGGAACCACAGTGGATTCTCAGTTTTAAGGGGACAGGAAAGGATCTCTCTCGTCCTAAGCCAACCAGATTCGATGTCAAGGAAGCACATCATTCTGATGATGGTGGAAACAGTTAGGACATGTGGGCTAGTTTTAATATTACTCATTTTTAAATGTCCTTGTAATTATGTGCTGGGGTTGGATGGGTTCATTGCAGCTTGGGGTTCATAAAAAGTAGTGCTCATCTCACCTACCACCTGCTTTTACCGTCACCCCCAACTCACAATAAGGCCGTTTGCATGAAAACATAATCACCCAGGCTCAGCCTGGCTGCCTGGTGGTAGCACAACATCACTCAAGTAATAGCTGACTGGTATCGACCAACTGAGAAGCGGGATACAGTACCAGACCTCTAGAGGCGAGGGCGGGAAGTGAACATCGCATTGAAACCTAAGAATGCATATTCAGGGTGTGGAATAAAATGCTGGGAGTGCTTATAAGAGATTTGACTTATAAGGACTACATTGTGGTAACACTGCAGCCTATCATCTTTGCAGTCTAGTCGTTCACCTAGTTACTGGGAAATTGGCAGTTTGCAGTTCAGGGCGTCACCATATCGAAAATCGCCATTTTGCTGGAGGTTGCTGGAAAGAAGGAAGGAGAGGAATGGTTTGGGAGACACCACCAGCAAGATCAGGCAGACTTGGCATCTATTGATACTAAAGCAAAGGATTTCAAGATGCCCTGTGCAGAACTTCACTGTAAAGCAGGGGTCTGTTTTACAATTCAACTCCCATCAGCCCTAGCAAGCATAGTCATTGCCTTAAGTGGCACGGAAAAACGATCGGGGCTCCCAAGGGGTCGAGGCCTAAGGGGGGGTTGCACCCTTGACGAACCCCGGCTTAATGGGCTGCAAACACCCCTGCCAGGCAGCCCTTTGTAGAGATCAACACTTTCTCCGACCCCCAGTACCCACGGGGAGAGGGTGCTTATCTCTCCATATATTACAAAAAGGGTCCCTGGGAGGGACAGCACCACATGTTTTCACCCTTAATGGTGGCGCTGCCCCTCGAGGGCCCCTAAGGCTGAAAAAGTGAGGCCGCTGGACGTTGAGGCCTTTTTTCCTAAAGCCTGAAGCTCCCGCGAACGCGCGGCTTCTTGTGGCCTCACCTTTTCTTCTATAATGGTGGCACCTCTTGATTAAAGCGATGCCTCGCAGGTGCCGGCACCACCATTATAGATAAAGGGCATGTTTTCCTGAAGCTCTCACACATGAGCGAGAGCTTCAGGCTTTCCAAAAAAAAAACCTAGTCCTCTAACAGCTGGGCCTGCCAGGGGAGACTATCGGACCCCAGCAGAGCCCCCGACTCAGAACCATACTTCTGAACCTGCCGGGGTTCCGCCCTGCCTAGCCCCGGCCAACTTGAAGCCCTGAGCATCGTCACTAGAGACAGACCATGGGAGTTGTAGTCCAACTTTGGAGAGCCAGAGTTACAAATCCCTCCCCTAAAGGATAATGACCACATATGGCAGATACACAGTGTGTGGGAGGTTAGCTGTGCCGGTAAGGTTTTAAAAATATATGAGCGCACCTAACATCGCAAAACACATAGCTCTCCTTGCACGCAAGCCCACTGCATTTCTAAATTCTTGCGCACCCTTCGCGGACACCAATTCTGTAAAAAAAAGAAGAAAAAAAGCACAACAGAAACCCTACATCATCGTACAGCCGTCTATGTCACACCTGGAGGTACAGGGTGGCGACAACCCTGTAACAATGCCATCCCTGCCATGACGCAGCGGGGCCCAGCCTCCATTCTCCACTAACGAGGGGTATTGTTCGTGGAATAGCTGCTGTGACCCAGCAGGTCAACCCGACAATGTGAGTAAATGTTTACATGGTTTTATCAGCCTAACAATCCGTAGAGTATCTGTGCGGCAAGTGAGTCAGAGCAGGGAAGGCAAGCAGGGAGGGCTCGACCCAGCTGAGGGGCTCAGGGAACAGAGACGGCGAAATAATAGCAGCAGCTGCAGCTCGTTTCTGCGCATCACATACACAAACACACCCGCCAGGTCTTTCTGCCCCTCCTTCTACTGCGCTCTCCTAACGCGCCTCACATCATATCCATATCTCCCCCACTTCCTCCTTTACTAGCCCTGATTCACAGAGCGTTTCCCAATGGGGTTTTGCCATTATAAAACACTTCTGTGAATTAGCCCCTAAACAGCTGAGCATTCCTCCATTGTAACCCTCTCTCATTAGATATATATATACACACACCATTAAGAAAGTTATGGTGGGTTTAAAAAGGTTTGGGGAAAAATCCTTTCCCCTGAAATGTGAAAGCAGGAAAGTCCATTTGAGCCAAGTCTCACATTCCACACCGCCACCTAGTAGCCATTTCTGGAAGTTCATCTGCAGTTCTGAGCCACAACAGCAAGGCATTGTGGGTATGCAAATTGGCTCAATGTGACTTGGCTCAAATGGATATATATATATATATATATATATATATATATATATATATATATATATATATATATATATATATATATATATATATATTCACACACAGTCTCCAACAATTGCCTTCATGTGTATGGGTTCCATTGAACCCATGCACACACGATACAGCGATCAAAACACATAACTCCTCGCTCTGATGTCAACATGTGTGATGTCTCTACAATTGAAAATTAAATTCATACTTCACTGCAGTGACGCGACACATTTGCACACCTATCTGCTCCGCAAACAGGAGCGAATGGCGCAGAGGTCTGTCTTCACACTGCTCTCTCCTATGCCTCACAGTAACCCGGGGCCCATCTGCGTCCCGCTCCACCAAAATGCCAGGGGTAGCGGAAGTGGCATCACAGGACCCTTGGCCTCTGATGATGTGACCCCACCCCAAAGTTACATCACGGGAAGTGATAGAACACAACCTTTCACCCCTGACACGTGGCATCACATAGCATTGTTCCTAAGTACAATACGAAAAATATGGTTATAATATCACTGTAAAGTGATATACATTTCATACAAGAGCGGATCACCATATGTATCATTAATATCAGTGTCTATAGGTCCATATTACCAAATTACTATGAATGCAAGCAGACGTCCAAGGCCCAATGATAATTATGTGCTATTATTTTTATATAGAACAAATATACATACAATATCGCCCAACCTGGTTGGTGCTCTTTTATCAACCTCAGCAGGATGAAAGACTGAGTTAGCCGTGACGGGATTTGGACCTGCAAACTGCAGATCATACACACATCACAGCAGCGAGTGCTCAAACCCACTGAGCCATCATACCGGCTATAGTTATCTTACCGGTTATAGTAAGATGAGTAATTGCATGTCTGAATGTTCTCAAAGTTAGAAAGCAAATTACACTCTGTAGTGGATACCATTAAACTGAGATTTAACAGCAGACCTGTTAATCTGCAGGTCTGGGGCAAAGTTGGCCTCATGTCAAGCCTCTGTGGATCTTCTTTTCAGGCTTCAGAGGTTGGCAAAATACATACCATTGGGAGGGTCCATAACTGTGTATTAAAGAATTTAGAGTAGCGCTGGGAAAGCAGCACACTCACAAAGCATCCCATACTCTGGGCACTTGTTACCTCATACATGCAGACAAACATCCTGAACAGCATGCCAAGGAGATACGAAAGATAGACACATTACAACAAAGCATTAATTGTGGCACAATGAAATCAAGGGCCACTTTAAGTGCTATGGTCAAACATGTCTACACTGTACACAAGCTTTTAGGCACAAGGATTTTGTCACGTGACCGATGACACTGAGATGGAATGTCTTGAGATGAATCGTAACAAAGACAACGGCAGAAAAAAACATGCTATAACTGCAACTTGTAAAAAGCAAAATACATAGCATAACTATGAACAGACTAAATCATTGACTCAGCCCCTGAAGTTATCCTAAATAAACCTTTACTGAGTCTTGCAATTATTGTATAGAGCTCTAGAAAGACAAATTATTTGTTATTCATATTCTTTCTTATTTGGGTTCACCGCTCAAAGTGTTACACTTGTGGAACCCCCTGTTTTATTTTAAGAGGCCTGAGCAAGAAAGCCAGACACTCCAGAAACAAAGAGCCCCACGGTGCTGGCCACAGCCCAAGAGCTTCAATAAAAAGTAGTAGCAAGGGAGACCACAGGGGTAGCAAGGGAGACCACAGGGAGCACAGCTGTGACCCCTGGCGACCCCCAAATGACGTCCCTGGCCCACTGACTGTTCATTAAAGAGGCTCAGCGTCACCTCACTCAGGATGCCAAACAAGGCTGAAACACGTGTCTAGGGTTGCTGATGGTACTCTTGTTCAGAGGAGAATTGCTTAGCATTTCGGTGCTGGACTGCCCTTGTGGGAGGAACCAGACAAATATGCAAACGGACATTTCTTCCCTGTGATAGGTGCAGTGAGCTAAAACGTGATTCTAGACCCTCCTGAGTGGAAGGAATTCCATAGAACTGGTTATTTGAACCATGTTCGTTCTCAGTAAAGAAGCTCCCACACTCTTGTTAATGCAATATAACCATCCTGTTAGTTAAGGGCTCTGGGGAGGCCAGACCCTATACACACACACAGACATACATAGTACGCGTAGCCAGCTTGCAGTGAAGGTAACTGGCCAGCGGGTGACTGCATGCCTCTTTTATTGATACATAAAACGTGCTCACAGCTGTCGATTCTAGCGACATGCTGTGATCACTTGAACATCAACATGTGACCGCACACTCTGTGCGTTAGTCACAACATTCCATGCCAAGGGTAGGTACATGGGCATTAGCATAAACTTTATTAAACAACAGTCTGATTCAGATCCGGAGTTCGTTTTATCATGATTTATTGAACGATCACTCTCAATTTAGGGAGTTCCTTTCCCCCCAGTGAATGTGGCGCACAACAAGTCACTATGATCTGGATTCGGTTCAGTTTGGTAAGGCCTCCAACCCATCTCGCACACAACCCAAAAAATTCCTGGTGCCACAATGGACTAGGAACCAGGCTGGTGTATGTTAAGAATACAGATATTTATTGATTTATTTAAACTAAATTTGATACACAGACCAAGATCGGCCACTAAAGCTGTGGCAACACACGATATGATATGATATGATATGGCATTTATAACAGGCCTATACACAAGTGTTTCAAGAACAAAAATTACTTCCATAATGGCACCAACACAGAGATGACACTGAGATATGCAATCACAATTTCCTTTCAAATCACCCACCAATACAGAATAATTCAAGATGCAATGTTATTGCTGATTTGGTTATAATACCTTTTGTCCCAGCAACCCCCACCCTCCAAAAATCAACTAGGCTTGGCCCCTCTGAATTGTTGGCCAGTGGCAGAGAGTGGGAACACAATGGGAAACCCGTTTTGGGTTTCTGATAAATATGCACTCATTGGAAAAAGGGATTCAAGGGGACAAATTGTTTGTTCTGCTTGTTACCACAGATGCAATATGAGGGACCGAAAAGCAATGGGAAAATTTGTTTTGCCACACCTAAAAAGTACAAGCAGGGCTTTGTGGTATTGGTCAGAGCACAATGGGAAAAAAGGGGCAATTTCATTTTGCACCATGCAGATGCAAAGAAATACTAGGCTTCACCCCTCTGATTTAAAATGAAGGGAATCAATGACGAATTTTGTTTTGCACCCTACACACTCATGTGGAAACAGGGTTTTGGGATTCATTCTTTTTGCAGATCTGTATGTCTATACCGGCTCAAACCACACTGTGAAGAGCATGTTGGTTTTGAATGCCAACAAAACACAACCCGTGATTTCTATAGGGGAATTAATTGATTTACTTTAATTAAATATGTTAAGAATCTACATAGACAAACAGGAATTTTGCTATGGGGAGATAACTAGAACAATAATTGAAAAATGCAGGGCTTACACAATGCATGGCTTTGGGGATAGTTTTACCTACAGGAGAGGTCTTGGAATGGACATCAGGGAACAGCAGGGCACTGCTGGGACAGCAGGATGTCAGTCAAGGATTGTCTCCTTAGAATCTTCCAAGGGGTCCCAGTCAGCTTCTATGTCTCCTATGCAAGATTTGGGCTTCTCTGCTGGGGTGTTTCTCACAAGAGTTCAGCAGCAGGTTGCCTCCCAGAACAAGTGATAAAGCCCAGTTGTAATGCAAACGCATCTACTTATAGGGCAAATTACATCACATACTTGTCATGATTCCCACGAAAGCGATGGTTGGTTTTCTCTGCCCATATCTCACCTGTGTGCTAATAGGGCAAGCAGATGAGGCGAGTGAGTCAGGACAGCTGTGGGAGGAGAAAGCTTTGTCATCCCAATTAAACAGGTGGTCTCGGCATGGACAAAACTCTAACAATTTATCAACATGGCAAGTACCCTAATTTTTCAAATCTTTACATGTATGAATATATTTTTAAGAACTATATTTTAAGGCAAATCAGATGATGCTAATCTAAAGCTGGCACACCCTTCTAATACAGGGATACATTTTTTCTTTATTTACTCAGGAGCTGTATCAGTGACAAATATGCCACTTCATAGTGCCCATGTTAATTATTTTCTTCACCCTCACACCAACTTTCAAATCTCTCGGAATCAAGGGAAGGCCCAAATCAAATTTCCGTTAATAACTTTAGTTATGCTTATCACACAAACATCTTTTTAGCATGGTTCAAAGAGGGTACCTATGACCTTTAACAAAAGTCTGGAATGACCGTTGTGGCATATATGCTGCATCTGAAATGCAATAATATGTATTTTCCCATTAATTCAACTGCAGCCTTTTCCTTTTTTCTCTTCAGTTGCATTTACCCGTAGGCATATGACCAGGCAGAGGCTGGCTCATGTGTATGTTCTCCTCCCCCTTCAAGGCCTGTGAGGGACCTCATTACAACTCTAATGGACATTTTATGGGAATTGTGACCTCAAGGTCACTTCTGCTGAAGGAACAGACGTGGCCTTATCTGTTATCACTGTGGTTTACATCTAAGAAGTGTATTTCTTTCGATATTTTTAAGTAATGGCCCTGATTGATGGTTGACAACCAGACCCCTTTCTCCAGGGCAGTAGAGGAAAGGTCTTGGAGGTTAAGTTCCATCTTTGGGGAAATGACTAGCTCATGTCTGCTGCAAGCAATGGCTTTTAAACTCACACACAATGCATTTTACATGATTAGGCACTTGGGTCAATATCCATAGGTAATTTATTTCTTTAATTTTACAGTTTCAAAATACATGAGTATCACTCATGGTTTGTCCATAAGTATAGGGCCGTTATATGAGAAAACCATGTTCAAACTCTGAAAGTCTAGTGAGCACTTCTCTCTGCATACTGTCATTTGGATGATGAAAAACAAAAAGGAAATTCTTTTATTTTTTGTAAATGCAAGGAGCTTGGTTTCAATTTAGATGACTGGAGCACACTCTGGTATTACATTGAATATAATGTACACACTGCTGTCTCTTTAAGTAAAAATGCAGCTCTCCATGAATTGAGTAAAGCAGATTGTCAGTCACATGTCTTTCTTTTTCTTGCTGAAATGCATTGCGCATATCTTCGCACTCTTGAGACTCAAGCCCACTTTATTTCCTTGGCGATTTAGGCCTGTTTTTGGTTCAATAGGCCTCATGTCTGACATCACCATTTTTGTGCTGGCCTTATATTTCAATGGGCCCCTTTATTTCTGGCCTTCAGGAGCTATATTTCACCCCACAGAACCCCCTCCTGTGTCTTTGATTCCAATGAGACAGAGAGAAGAGCAAGGAGAGAGTGGGGTTTCTGTTTCCTTGTGGCCAGGGTTAATTCCAAGGATCTCTGTCAGAGCATGTCTGCTCTTTTCCCTGTCCTTAGGGTGTGGCACTCTGGTGTGTACTCCACTCTTTTCAGATTTTGAGTTTTGGTCCTGAACCCCTCCCTTTCCAGTAGCTCCATCTCCGACCTGTAGAAGCAAGCAGTTACTTATTCTGCCGAGAATATAAGAGAGGTAAAGTATTTCATACAGTACTAATATTCCCGGTATTGACGTGCAAAACTACAAGTTACGCCTTACTTTTCACTTGACGTACACAATTTCAGATATGAACATTGCTTTTGGTACATTCCTGATAAGTATAAGTTGTTTTACTCCCTGTAAATGTGTGATTTTCTCCATCCCGGGTTCCCATTCTTTCCTTTTATTTTTCAGATGGTTCCTGGGTGCTACCTTCACTGGGTTCTTCAATCAGTTGCAAGTTTTGTCTGGGATGACAGCTTTTCAACTGATTGCCATGAACCCTTTTCTCTTCCCACTGTTCTCCTTTAGGGATGTGGATCGTATAGGCAACAGGTGAGATTTTATCAACAATTTCAAAAGCACTGCGCCAGGAGTGGAGGAACCGCTGCTTTTTGGTCTGGATCCTTTGGAAATTGTACAAGTAGACCCTGTCTCCTACTTCGTACTCTTCAAGTCGTAGTGGATTTTCATCCCCTCTGTTGACTTTTCTAAATTTCGCTGAGCACAGGCAAAAGCGTGCTGAATGTGTTTTCGTAAATTCTCAATGTACTCATGGGTCGCGGACATGTTGATCAGGATCTACTCTTAAGTTCTGTAGAGCAGATGCTAAGGTAGAACCATTTCTCGTCCAGTCATGAGCTCGAATGGTGACATTTTTGTCACAGAATATGGTGTAGACCTGATGGCCATCAGGACAAGTGGTAATCGGATGTCCCAACTAGGTCCAGAATCCGCCACAAACTTCTTCAAGGTCCCCACAATCATTTTATTGTACAATGAATTATGGATTGGGAAAGGTGACTCGCGCTCAATCACCAACACTTGTAAACTTGAACATTGCTATAAGAGTATATCACTGCAACAAATCAGATGGTATCGAGTTCAAAATAAAATTTTCAAGGATGAACAACCGACACATGTTTTGACCACCTTGTCATTTTCAAGGCTGTTAAAGGGTTGTCAACAAACAAAAACATAACTTATATTAGATCAAAATTAACGGTACAGGTAATGTTCATTGGGTTTGACATGAAAGCAAATCATAAACCATTTAAATCAGCATTATATTACAAAATAAAGTTGAAAAACATACCAAAGCGTGTCACAGATCAGGTCAGAGAAGGAGGGTTGAAGTCAAATGTAAACAAACGCAAATAGAAACCATAAATTAGAATGCTTGACCTCACAGATAGTGTATGGATTAGAGATTGGTAACACTCAAAATCAGTGTTATAAATATTCCATGTGATAAACCGCATCATGCCCCTCTCTCATGAATAAAAATAAAAACAAAATAAAAACAATCAGATATGAGACAATCCTTCTTGTCCATTTTCAATTTGGCGTGATATATCCCAAAGTTTATGATGTCATCAGGCAACTGAAAAAAACGTGAACACCGTGAAAAAAGCCCCATCCTGTAGAGAGGATGGGTTGTGTTATTAGTATGGTGTTCTAAATTAAAATTCTAATTCGGTGTAACAAATATTGTTCTAAGACGTGAGAATCATAACTAAAAGGTGAGATATGATAAGGGCTTTATCAGCACGCGTAACCCACTGATCAGCCAATAATTACTATTCTTGTAGAATTGAATATTCTTATGATCCACAAGTTCATTTGATGCCTTATGCCACAGAATAGTATTTGAAGTCGCATGTAAAAGATGCTGTCATCTGCAATATATTCATGAATTATAATCTACTTTGAAATGATGGTGTGTGCTTGACATCAATCACGAAGCAAATTTTAAATTAACTCCTACCTGAGTTCTGGTTTCCCTAGCATGATCCAATTGATGTGTCCAATGACTGGATGTAGATAATAAGGATGAGCTTGATGTCATATCAATAAATCTCAGACACTAGATTGTGTGTGTGTCCATAGACTAAAGTAGAGCCTAAGAAAAAATATATAAGAGTAACTATGTAATGAATGAGATTGAGAATTTAACCTAGTATCAGATGTAAATTTATGCGGCCAGGACGGATCAAGCATGTTAGTTACTTTTTAAAATAATAAGACTCTTGTTAAATAGTTCCAATCCTTACTACATAGTAATACGTCTGCTATGATAGCCCATTTCCATTGGGTACGGGATCAATATGAGCCTAAAGAAGAATTACAAATGCCACTGCAATAACAAGCTAATCAAATGAGTGTCAAGTTACCTTAATAACATAAGAAGTACAGAAGGGGATAAATCCCAGGAACAATTTCACCCGGCAGCTGCCCGCAATATGTCTCTCGCATTGTGCCATATCCAAAAGAACACGTAGTAATTATTGTACCTCTCAACTCCCCTGCTCGAGACTAGGCAGTAGGTAATGTGGAGTTTTCTCTTTACCTCTAGTATCTCCCACATCTTTGTTATCACCTCACTGGTAAATTGACATCCTCGGTCTGACTCAATCCTTTGGGGGAGGCCGAAAAGAGAGAAGTTGTGATAGATCATCAGGGCAGCAGCTGTTTCTGCCTTGCAATTTGGGGCCAGAAGATATTCCACCCACATGGTAAACAAGCATGTCACGGTCAACATGTACTTGTTTCCTCTAGAGGAGCGTATCACTGGCCCGAGGAAATTGACTTGCAAATCCGACCAAGGTAGTGCCATTCCCCTTTACTGTAGGGGAGCTCTGTGTGTGAGGGAACGTGGCTGAAACTGAGCATACACAAGACACCCCTTCAAGTATATGTCGAGGTCCTGATCCATGTGTGGTCAGTATGCCACCTCTCGCAAGATTTCTAAGGTTGTATGAAACCCCCAGTGACTGGCAGAGGCCGCATCATGGGCGTGACTTAACATCAGGCTTCGGAATGAGGTAGGTACCACCCACTGGTCACATCCAGATATGGATCTCCATACCAACAAACGTATCTTGGATTCTGAACATTTTATTTTGGAAAACTTCATCAACACACAGAGATCTTCTTTCCTGACATAATCGGATTCTGTCAGAGGAAAATTCATAGGGTCTTCAATATGTTGATAGAATTTCCCAATAATCGGGTCCTCTTTTTGTGCTGTAATCAAATCAGCATGTGGGGTTTCTTTAGTCCACTGGGCAGCTGAGAGTTCATTTTGGGAATTTGTTTGGGACCTGGTGACAGCAGTGACTTGCATTTACCCCAACAGGGATTTGGTTTCTATTAGACCCCCGTGGATGGCTCTGGTTTTGGCTAACTGGTCATCCAAGTCATTTCCAGTTTTGTCTGATTTTGGAGTGATCGCTGATCTTTTTCCAATAGGTAGTCATCTCATTAGAGATGACAGGATCATTGGGGCGTGGCTACGAGAGCCATGTAGGAGGACGCGTTCTGGAGGAGCTCCCGAGATCCTGCAACGATCCGGGCAGATATGTGCGGTACGACGGATCGCTGACCACCGACGATATACATGATGGTGTGTGAAGGTATTGGCCACGCATTGTGAACTTCTGGAGAGAATAGGATTAACGACGACGGAGATCGGTGGCTACGAGTTAAAAGACTCCGCGAGCAAAGGGCGACTCAAAATGGCCGACCAGGGCCCGGGACTGGAATAGAGGCGAGTTGTGCGGTGGCCTAGCTGTGAAGGTGCACTGAATACAAACTTGCTACTTTAGCAACCGATCGATTTCCTGAGCCGTGTCGAACAGGCCGGTGCGGCCGAAGGTGAAACAGCCTACCTTAGACGATTTCACTAAAACTCCCCGAAGCCAGGACACTACCAAAAGTAAGGATGCGCTGGCTGGGAGTGGCACGACGTCTTCGTGCACCAACCAAGAAATCCTGGCGGCGATTGTGGAACTGAGGGCGGCCTGGGAATCAAAGCTGGAACTGGCCGTTACTGAACTGAAGATTGCACTGGATCGCAAGGTTGGAGAGGTCCAAGAGGACGTTAATCTGCTACGACAAGATGTCAGGGCCCTGGCGGAGCGCACGGAGTCCCTCGAAAAAGAAGTGGGCCCGAATACAGCAGATTGCGCCACTCATAAGGCTGACTTGCATGCCCTCACACAAAGGATGGGCAACCTGGAGAGCAGAGCGGAGGAGGCAGAGGGACGAGCCCGTCGCAACAACATCCGCACCGTGGGCCTACCGGAGGGGGTGGAAGGCCGTGACCCTACGGATTTCATCGAATCCATGTTCTTACAGGAGATACCTGGAGGGGCCCTATCTCAAGGATTTGCAGTAGAAAGAGCACATAGAGCCCTAACTAGGAGGCCACCTCCGGGGAACCCGCCTAGGCCTGTAATCGCCAAAATCCTTAACTACCGCGACCGGGAGAGGATACTGGAATACTTCCGTAAAGGAGGGACGATCACGAGAGGAGCGGCAAACATCACGGCTTATCCAGATTATACTCTGACTGTACAGCGTAGTCGCATGAACTTTGGGTCTGTAAAGCGGAGGCTGAGAGAAGCAGGCCACAAATATATGTTACTCTATCCTGCAAAATTGAAGGTCTTCCATGCACATAAAACCTTGTTTTTTGAAACCCCGTAGGATGCTATGGGATGGCTCGATGCGCAAGGATGCCCCCAGGAATCAGAAGTTCGGCCCAGAAAGGGCTCGGAAGAGATACTGGAATCGTAAAATGGCGTCGCAAGATGGCGTGGCTCGTGGGACTTGAATATAGTCGGTGTGACACCTTCGGTAAAGAAGGTCAGATGATTGCACTATTTGTCAAGACATTGTGAATGTTTATTTGATCGGGAGCCTTGCGGGGCGATACTCTCTACCCCACAATAGTTTTAGTTGGGTGGCTGTTAGGGTGACCTCACCCTACTGGGCTCCGATCACCGACCGGTGCTTGCGGAGCTAGATGTGGGGGTGCCTGAGCTCTGAGGCTGGAGCTGGGCAGCAGTTGGGGTGTGTGATGTTGGGGAAGGCACGGGTGGGGGGAGGGGAGGGAAGTTGGGGTTTGGTTGTGTATATAGTTGAAGGGAGTTTGAGCTTATATGAGGAGTTACTGGACCGAAACGCTATCTGTGTCATGAGGGCGGTTGGGGGTCGCTACATGGGAGGCAGGGAGGAACGTACTTGCCATGGGAGACCTTAAAATTGTCACCTGGAATGTCAGGGGACTTAATAGTTATTTAAAAAGGAACAAAGTTATGTTGTACCTCAAAAGGCAGAAGATCGACATTGCACTATTGCAAGAAACACACCTGAACCGGCACAAGTTAGAACTGGTTGAGAAGAAGTGGAGTGGCATGGTGGTGGGCTCCCCGTACTCTGCCTATGCCAGGGGAGTGCTAATCTGGGTAGCACCGCACGTTCCGTTCAGAGTCACGTGGCAGGAGGTGGACACGGAGGGCAGGCTGGTTATGCTCAGAGGCCTGGTAGAGGATAGAGAGGTTTGCATTATTAACACATACGCCCCCAATCAGAATGCTGCTGCATACTTCAGGACCCTATGCACCCGTCTGGGCACATGTGTGGGGGGAGCGATCATTTGGGGAGGGGACTTTAATTGTGTTCTCGATCCAAGGGCAGATAGGTCCGATGGTAGGATTGATCGGCCCACCCCGGCGGCCAGAGTATTACAGACGTTGCTGGGCGACTTTGGGCTGGCGGATGTTTGGCGACTGAAATACCCTGATACCTCACAGTATTCTCACTACTCTGCTCCACAGCGCCTACACACGAGATTGGATTATTTCTTTGCCACGTCAGAAGTGGTGATGGCGACCACTCAAATTGGATATAAAGCGAGGGTCCTGTCGGACCACTCGCCCTTGGTGTTGACCTGGCAGTATGGCCGCCCTCGTGCACGGATACCTACATGGCGCCTCCGTGCGGAGGCGCTTAGGGACACGGCTTTTAGGGAGGACATCAGGGAGGCGATCCAGCGGTACTTTGAGGTTAACACGGGCAGTGTAGATTCGGCTGGTACACTTTGGGAGGCATTCAAGGTTGTGTTACGAGGGGACGCTATTTCCAAGTCAAAGGGCCTGCAGGGTGGGGTTCTGATGGAGCTAGAGAAGGCGGAGAGACAATTGGAGCGCGAATTGAGCAAGGCAGGAGGGGATGCAGACCTAGTACTTGAGCTGCAGCAGCGGTGTTCGGAGCTTTGGGAGAGGCTCTGTAACCTTAACTATAGAAAATATGTTGAGAGGCAGCATGCGGGTGGAGACAAAACTGGCCGCCTACTGGCATGGTTGTATAAGAGAGAAACCCCTAGGCCCCCGATCAGGATGATAGTTAGAGAGGACGGAGAGGAGGTAGACACCCAAGAAGGAGTTAATGCAGCCTTCCTTGATTATTATAGAGCACTGTATGAGGACATAGGGGGAGAATATCAGGCAGAGATCAGAACTACATTGGAAGACATAGAGCTGCCCAGGATTAGTGATGAAGAAAGAGAGGAGCTGGACGCACCTATTACACTAGAGGAACTGGAGGAGGTAGTGAAGGGATTGCCCACTTGTAAGACTCCGGGCACGGACGGACTCCCGAGTGAGTTTTATAAAGTGTATGGGGCAGAGATACTCCCCCCGATGCTAGAAATGTTCAATGAATCTTTCGAGAAGGGTCGGTTACCGGAAACGCTCAGAGAAGCGCTGATAGTGCCGCTCCCCAAGCCTAATAAACCCCCGACAAAGCTGTGGATCGTATAGGCCGCTGTCGATGTTGAACCAGGACAGCAAGATCCTGACGGCGGTCCTGGCCAACAGGCTACGAAGGGTCATCAGTAAACTGATACACCCGGACCAGACGGGCTATGTCCCCAACAGGAATATAACTCACAATCACAGGCGACTTCACCGGGTGATTGAAGAGGGGAACAGGAGTGATGAAGAGATGGTGGTGGTGTCCCTAGATGCAGTTAAGGCATTTGATTCAGTGAGGTGGCCGTGTTTGCTGGCGGCCTTGGAGGGGTACGGGTTTGGGCCTGGCTACGTGAGGTGGGCGAAACTGCTGTACAGCGAGCCACTGGCCAGGGTGCGCACAGGATCTGTGATATCCAGAAGGTGGCGACTTAGCAGGGGCACCAGACAGGGATGCCCCTGGTCCCCGATGCTGTACATATTGGCCCTGGAGCCCCTGGCGGTGTACCTCAGACAACAATATGACTTGGTTGGCATCGAGGTGGGAGGAGAGAACCATTTGATATCCCTATATGCTGACGACCTGTTGTTGTACCTGAAGTATCCGGAGGAAAACCTCCAGTACATTTTGGAGGTCATGGAAAAGTATGCGGAGTTGTCCGGCATAGCGGTTAATCCCAGTAAATCAAGCATGTTTCCGCTGGGGAGCTTCATTGGGGTCCCTCTGGAACGGTTGCCGGTGTTGCCCGTGCCCTGGGCAACTGAGTCTTTCCGCTACCTCGGAATTGATGTATATCATGCTGTGAAGGAAGAACACTTGCACAATACCGAGGCGGCGGTAAAGAAAATCCGCGATAGTATGCGGTTTTGGGAGAAGCTGCCGCTGGCAATGGTGGGCCAGGGGGCGATGCTTAAAATGGTGGTCCTGCCCAGGCTTTTGCACTTTTTCAGCAATATACCATACTTGATACCCAGGAAGTTCTTTGTCAAACTTGATAGTGTATGCAGGGACTTCCTGTGGCACGGCATCCGCAACAGGGTAGCCTTGTGGAAACTGCAAAATTTCCACGATAGGGGAGGTATCAAGCTGCCGAACTTTGAGGCCTATTATGTGGCCGGCCAGCTGCAATACGTGACCAAATGGCTCTCTGATGAGGAAACTCCTGAGTCTAGGCTGGTTGGGAGGGACTGCGCCCCGTTTTATCTAAAGGAGGTTGTCTGGGTCCCTAGGTCGGACTTGCAAGGATGCCCATGTATGTTGCTGTTGGGGTGGAGAATTTGGCGCAGAATGTGCCAGTTGATTGAGAACCCGTACCCGTGTTCCCCGCATGTGCCACTGGTCGCCCTAACTAGGGGGGACAGCCAGCTCAGGAAAATTATCAGGACATATTGGGAAACGGTTGGGCTGGCCACATTGGGAGACATATGGCAGGATGGGGCCATTAGAGAATTCGTAGACCTGGGCGAAGAAACAGGGCTGCACGGTGGCCAATATGTTACATATCTAAGGCTGGTACAGATCATCCGCAAGACTTGGCCGGAGACGGTGCTAGCGGAAGATCCGGACGCACTGATCGGAACGATATATGATATATCAGAGGGCGGGCATGAGATCTCTAGATTATATGAGGTGGTGATGACCCGGGTGGGGAAGGACTTGATGGATTTGAGGCTTGATTGGGAAGCAGAAGTGGGGGCACAGATGACTGATGGGATGTGGGAACGGGCCATGGGATACCATAAGAAAGTGTCCAGGAATGCCAGATTGCAGCAAATACAGCTGTACATCACGCACAGAGCATATATGACCCCGAAGAAAATAGCTAAGTTTGCGAATGCAGGTAGACAAGCATGCCCGAAATGCGATGAAGAAGACGCAGGTATGACACATATGTTCTGGTCCTGCCCAGTGATTGAAGGCTTTTGGGGGGAAGCGGCACAGAAATTAGCAGATAAGGGGGTTCTGCTACGCATTGACACGGCCTGGGCCTGCCTCCTGGGAGGGTTCCCTAGACCACGGAACACCAAACATCTCGGGAAACTGAGAGACCTGGCGTATGTACTTGCTAAGAGAAGGATAGCTATGAGTTGGAAGCAACGCCATGGGCCAAGAATAGAGATATGGTGGCGGGACCTGCAGAAGTGGGCGGAGGCCAAAACGGTGGTATGGCAGGAAGCGTGTGGTAATTGTGGGGAGGAAGGAGTGGGCAACCTGGCGGCTTGGAGAATGTTAATTACGGGACTGTTTGGCACGGAAATGGACCCTGCTGCTTCTGAGAGGGGCGACGCCCGGCCACACCAAGTGTACACAGAACTGTAAGGTTGATAAGCTCTTGGGGGGAGGGTGGGGTTTGAAGTGCAGTAACATGGCACTAATTGATGTTTACAGTTCATAATGTATAATGCTGCAAGTTTGGTTTGTATTGTTTTATTTTGAAAATAAAAAAATATTTAAAAAAAAAAAAAAAGAGATGACGGGATCATTAATTGCTTGGATTCATTCCTATGCTTGAGCGGTTTGTTATTCGCAAACAACATGCATCATTTTTTCCAATTAATCAGGTGCTCCACAAACCCATTCCTGACATAATCTGAATCAGTGATAATGACTAGTTCTTTGAGTTGGTGTTGCAAGGCAGTGAGGATGGCTTGATGCACCGCCATCAATTGTGTCACCTGACTACTTCGGGTCCAATTTTGTACCCAGCAGAGGGCTCTGGGGCATCATTCACCCAGGCATTCCCAATACCAGCCACTAGTTCCTTTTCCCCGTGATTATCAACATGGTAGGAGCACACATCCACATAAACTGTGGGTATAACCTGGCAAGTGTCTTCCTCATAGACTTTATGCAGTGATGTTAGGTACACCTCCATATTGTCTTTGGTCTTTAGACTTTCGTCCTCGGGACAGTTTTCTTGAGCACAGTCATGCAGTTCAGCCAAACCTTGCGCAAGGGGACTCTTCTTGTTTTGGGCAATTCTAACCTCCACAGGAAAGCCTTGCATGGACAGAATCCAGGAAGTAATTCTGGGATTACGTACGTTCCCTGTACATATCCGGTCACTTTGGAGATATTGCAAGGGCTGGTGAGGAGTCTCGACAATGATGTGCTCCCCCTGGATAAAAGGGCGGTAATCTTCAACACCCACACCTGTGCCAGGAGTGCCGCAATTGTTGAACTTTTCCTCCACAGAGGACAAAGTCTTGCTCGCGTACGAGATTACTTTGTTAACCTTGTCGTGCTTTTGGTATAATACCGCTTTTAAGCAAGTCTATAACCCTGTCTACAAGAAGAACTCCTTGTTCTTTATGGGGTAAGCCAAACAAGGTGCTTGGGAAAGGCTTCTCTTTAGTTTTTTTACTGCCTTGGATTGTTCTGGACCCCGCTCCCACTTGACCCTGGCCTTTAATAAATGGACCAAGGGTCCTGTGACCTCTGTGTAGTCCTCTATGAACGTTCTACTATAATTAGTGAGTCCAAGAAGGCTTTGTAGTTCTCGCAGAGTAGTTGGGTCTTTTAATTCAATAATGCTTCCACATATTTTGCCTGAGGACTGAGACCCTCAGGGGTGATTTCATGCCGTAAGAAGTTCACGCAGGTTTTACACCACTGTGCCTTCTGAAAGGACAATTTTGCTCCGGCTTTCCGCAACTCCATCAAAACATATCGTATTTCAGCTATGTGTTAACCCACAGTTGAGCTCTTGATTAAGACATCATCTATATAGGCTAGGTTTCCCCTTTCGCCCAAGATGGGCATGGCCTTATGTGGGAAGATTTTACATTTGTTGCTTGAGTTTATGTATTCAAAGGGGGTCCGGGTCCACGTGTATTGCTGCCCCCTGAAGGTTAAGGCAAGCTTGTACTGGTCTTCCCTACTCACTGGTACCATCTAGTAAGCGTTGGTCAGGCCAATGGCAGTATACACCTTTGACCCTTGGATCTGGGCAAGTCCCTGATCGATGTAGGGAAGGGGCCATCTTGACATATGGAACCCTTTATTTAACTCCCTAAGGTCTGTGAAAAGTCTCCATTGGCCATTGGGTTTGAGTATCACCAGTACCGGGTTGTTAAAAGGTTCTGTGGACCAGACGAATTATCCCACGGGATTCTATGTTTTTTATAATCTGTGTGAGTGACTCCATAAATGCGAGAGGCAACTGGTATTGCTTCACAAACAAACGTGCCATCTCAGGGTCCGTAGGTATGGAGGTTCAATGTATCTCTGTGCATCCAAAGTCGTACAAATCCACTGCAAAGATATCCTGAAAATCCAAAACACCTTCTTAAGATTCTGCTTTTGCTCCTCGGTCACACAGGTATCAGCGAGATTGATTCGTTTGACCATCTGCTTAAAGCCTGGAAAGACTAGGGGTTTGGCAATTTCGGTGGCATCCTCCAGTTGGGTGGAGAGATCGCTTGTTATGATGTTGGCCTGGACATAAGATTTCAAGGATGGGAGGAAGTCACTGTTGACTTGAAATATTACCACATCCTTCCTGATGTCACAGGTCACCTTTTCCCCACAATAAGGGCAGGAAGAGTACACCAAGAAATTCCCCCCATGCTGGTGAAAATCTTTTCCAGAGGGATATCCTCATCAAAATTGTAACAGTCATTTCGAATTGGTCCCATGATCTCATTACCTAAGTCAATAAAATAATGTTGGGCATCAACCACCATTCCAATAAAGTTTTTGAGGTTTTGTCCTCGCTTAATTTTTAGGGGAATTGAAAATTGTTGTACCTGTCCTGGGATGGTGACCTCTTCTCCCCTTTGAACTTCAACCGCAAACGGCAGCAATTCAACTGACAGAAATGCTTTCTCGGTCTTGTCAAAGCCCATGGGGTTACCCCCCCAGTCGGGACCATGCTTTGTAATTAATTAGGTCCAAATTAATTGCGAATCGATTGAGAATGTCCCTGTCTAAGTAAAAGGGGGAGGGGACATCTCTCACAACCCAACAATTATGTTCTATGCTTTTGTCGCCAATGTAAATCTTTAGCATGCACCTGCTAGGTAGGAGATGTTTCGACCATTTCCCACTTATCAATCCATATAAACATGGGAATGGTATGATCTTTTGGGACTTTCCTGAATAATGCGTCACTGATGAAGCTTCTTCCATTATTCAGGCATAGTCTGACAAGAATATGCTCCCCTCCCTCATTTACCTGAATGGGGGGAAAAAACAGCTGTTCACCCTTTCTCTGGATGTCAGTCAAACTTTGAGCTGGTTTTCCACCACCTTTTGTCATGGGATTTGGGTTTTCTTCTGATTGTGGATTGGTATAAAATGTCAGGGTAGTTCCTTCCAGTGTGGAATGGCACCTAAAACTGTGAGGAAGGTTAATTTACAACCATGGAGAAGGGTTCCCATCACCAGTTTGTTCTCCTACAGAGATGACAGTGATGTCTGGGACTTGATTGTTCCTAAAATGAAATTCTATTTGGTCGGACCGTTGTTCACTCATGTGGCATGTGCTATTTAAACTCATATAATTTGTACTTTGTTTTAATTTGATTGGCTGGTTAGTCTGAGTCCAGAGGACCTTGTTCACGCAATCAGGGGTGATAACCTCCAAAGGAGGTAATTTCCCAGTAGACAAGGTGTGCCCTCTGGGGACACCCTATGTCACCCAATTTTGATCACCAGATCCGCAGTCCCTTCGACAGAAATATAATTTCCATCAAAGTTTTGGAGTTGTCCAGAAAGAGGTGTGAGGGGAATTTGGTGACTCTCCCCCCTTCCTAAATTCAATTGGTCAAAGGCATTTTTGGACAGGAGGGTGGCTTGGGATCCATTATCCACCAGTGCGGATAATGCACATTGACCCTTTACCTTGACAGAGGCATAAAATCTTCCTTCTCTCTCTCTTCAAGGGGACAAAGAAAATGTGCATTGTTTGCCAACTTGGCAGTAATTTTTTATATTGAACTGTGTGATTTTGGACAGTTTTCTTTGTCGGAGTCTGGGAATCTGTAAAGAAGACGGTGCACCTGATTCTTTGCAGTCCCCCTTTTCCTGGAGACAGTTACGCAAGCCTGTTTGGGGGGAGGATCCCTCAGCACTTTCAGAGTCATCTGGGTGACATTGTTGGGGTTTAAGAATATGTTGCTCTGGGTCAGTCTCTACACTTACCCAGTGTAAATCAGGGTCCTTGGGGCACATTTTTCCTTGGGAGGGATCCCTCCATTCCTGAAAGAGAAGATTTTCTTACGTGAATACTCCAGGGTTTCTTCCCCTTCAAACAGGATGCTGCAGCCTTCCTCCACAAAGTGGGCTCTCTTTGGCTCTTGATTTCTCCTGCTTAGCCTCTGTTCCCTAGGTTCCAGCCTTTCGGGGGGTAGGTGATTTGTGTGCAGGTTCAGAGTTTTCCAGGGGTTTTGTTCTGGTGTGAAAGGAGCTTCCTCTAGGGCTTTGCATCTCCCTTCTCCTGGGCCCCCTTCTCTGGAACCTGTTGGTTGTCGGGGGTTTCTTCCCGTCATTGCTCCGGGCACCAGACTCGGGTGTCAAGCTGTTTTGGGCATTAATTTCCATTTGAGGGCTCTGCTGAGCCCTCAACATGTGACCCAGGTCTTGTGTCAAATGTTAGACCTGGTGCTCCAGTTGAGACACCCTTTCTGGTCACTAGGGGGTCTGGATTCATACCTTTGCTGCTCCAGGAAAGGGTAGCTGTCCCTTCTCCCAGAGTAGCTCATGCATTCAGATTTTCCCCGATAAGCCTCCATCCTTGGTCTCCCTTCTCCCTGATTTGGGAATCTATTGTCCTGAAAGCTGGGAGAGAGAGAAGGATTGTTCAAGAAATTGGGGTTTGAAGGGTATATGGGAAAGAAACTTAGGTTGGGGGTGAAGTATTTCATCCCTCCTGAGGGAAGCAATGAGGGAGGTTTTGAGGGAGGTCTCCTGGGGCAGTTCTTACCTGATTGAGACCCCCCCTTGTGCCGGGGGAGTCCATATATAGCCCAAGATGGGTTGGGTACCCTTGTATCTAGGGCTGATATAGGTGGCAGGGTCAGATGGAGCGTTGGTCAGATACCCTGCCTGGCTACCACCCGACTGGGTTGGATCAGAGGGTCTCCTCTGCCTCTCATTCTGCATATTAGTATTAGCGGGAGGAGTATTTCTAGGCCCCCCTCATTTCCAAGTCCAATATGGGGGTATTGTCTCACCTGCTCCACCTTTGCAGCAGCGGATGTGCTTGACGGTTTGGGGTTTTTATGGTTGTTATTATTTTCAGAGAGCTTTTGTACTTCATAAATCCAGGTGGCCTGTTCTATCACCCAATACAGGGTCCTATGTTCATGGAAGTCATTTACCAGTTGGGTCATAATGTATTTTGGGAGTGCATGGAAGTAAGGGTTAATGAACTCCTGGCTATTTGTGTTCACCTGCCTTGAGGTCTGGGCAAATTCCCGCTTCAGCTCTTGCACAAACTCTCTAGGTGCTTGTTCTTCCACACACTGCAGGTTGTAAGCCGCCTTGCAGGCCTCCTCGGGTTTCCTGTGAACGGAGAAATGCTTTAAGATAGCCGCCTTATAGGTGGACCTTCTTTGGTGATCTTGGTCCTCCAGCTCTGCAAAGAAGCTGGAGTATTCCGGGGAGAATGTCCATTTGACAAACTCCATGGAATTTTGATCATTATTGATACCAAATGATGTCATCATTTGGTCATACAGTTCTAGATGCTCCCATAATGAGTATCTGGCATTTTTGTGGTAGGGAGTCATAAGGCTCTTTACTTTCTTCGATGCACTTACTCTATCAGAATTGTCCCTGGACCTAGTATGATAGCAACCTCATCTGTCTCCTCCCCCTTCCCCTTACTTGTGTTTTTCCTTCCTCCGCCCCCCCAGCTCTATCTTAAATGTCATCAGGCCTAGTACAATATTCACTTGTGTTGTTCCTCCCCTCCCTTTCTGCACCCCTTTCCCTCACATTTTGTTTTCTCCAGCTCTACCAGAAATGTCATCAGTCCTAGTACGGTACTCGCCTGTCTGTTTTCATTTCCTTCCCACTCTCCCCCTCCCTTCCTTATCTATGTCTTAGCTCTTGCACTATCTGAAATGTCATCAGGCCGAGTATGATAGTAATTTCACATTCTTACTGTTCATGGCCATAAGAATGTCATTGTATGTTCCCTTGTTCCCTCCCTTGCCTTGAAGCGCTTTGAAACACATTGTGTATAGGCGCTATATAAATAACCTATCATATCATATCATATCATATCATATCATATCATGGCCTTTATTTGGCGAATTGGGTCTTTTACAAGACCTCTCCTCTGTTTGGCAGCCTTCCTTTTCTGCTGCACCTGAGTCCACTCACCCTCTGACTCAGAGCTGCTACTATTGGTGGTCCACTCCCTGTCCTCTAGGCGCTCCCTACCTCTATGAGACTGGGAATCCCTCCCAGAATGACAGAGTCTGGTCTCTTCTCACCTGTGGTACTGTGGGCTATCATGGTCGCATCCCTTGGACGGCCCATTTTGCACAGCGGAGTACTCATTTTCCTCATCCCTTCTTCCGGGTATGTTGGAGAATTCCCCCCACCTGCATGAATGTGTGAAGGTTTTTAAAAAACTCTTTTGAGGCCTGGGCTCTGGTTCATTTCTGTCTGCAAAGCAGACCGAGTGGTCCCTTTATAACTTTAGTTTTTGCCAGTCTAACTCCCTGATCTTTTCATCATAGGAGCCCCCCTGGTCAGCAGAACATACTAGGGTATTTTTAAATCTGAATAAAGATGAATATCTGATAAGGACTGGCCGTCCGGCTCAGTTGGACTAGTCCTGGTTGAGTTCAGCTGTCTCATGTTTCCCTGTTCTTGCAAACTGGCAGGCATGGAGTTAGCAGCACCCTGTGCATATAATGTGATGAGTTGGCTTGAGGTCCCGTGATCGGAGGGTGCCTTTCAATACTCTAACTGGTCGAGGTACCTCAAAGCCTGTTTGTATTTGGCTATTTCCTTTTGCAATCTCTCAGATTTATTTTACTCAGCCCCTATCTCTTGGTGATATATAGAGGCCTGAGCTTTTAACTCTGATACCGGCACTTGAGTAGCTTATATTGCTTTGTTTTGTGCCACTATTTGGTCACTGAGTCCATTGTTCTCCTCACAAAGGGACTCATTTTCCTTCCATGATGCTTGTATTGTCTGGGCATATTCAGACCTCAGAGTGTTCAGATTTTGGCGCATATGAATGAATTCCACCTGGGAATGGACATCCCTAATGATCAACTGGCTATTCTCATCTTTCAGGTGTGCTTGAGATGCAAACATGTCCTCTAAGCAGGCTTTATCGTGCACAACCTCCTCACTTTATTTTTGTTCACTGGCTCTCAGGTTTTCAACACCTTCATGATATTCCTCTTTCAGTGCAGAAAATTGAGCCCCTCACTCTCAATGTGTTTGCTGCTGTGTCACTAAATCCTCTTTCAGCTGCTAAATAATGTATTTTAATTTAAACTCTGAATTTTGGCTTTATTGCGCTTTTTCCTCTAATTGATTCAACTCTCTCTGTGCTTGATCCAAAAGCCCAGATTGGTTTTGCACAGAGGCTACACTATCCTGGTATTTTTCTTCCATAATCATCATTTGGAAGTACATATACGCTGTGAGCTGAGCCATTTCAATTTGCTCATCTCTGCTGGTCTGTGTCATATAAAAGTCTGTCAGGGCCTGATGTAACAGCCCATTATCTTGCCACATACCAACATTTGCAGAGGTAACCTCCTGCATCATTCTATCTTGCCACATGTCATGCTCCTGTTCTATCCATTCACTTTTATTTATTTATTTATTCATTTATTAGATATACTTCTAGCCAAAAGGCTTTGTATAACACAAGAAACATACAACATATACAGGTAATCAATACAAAAGCTAAAATTAATTAACAATTCTAAAATATAACATCCAATACGCATTAAAATACGTCATTCAATACATTTTAAAATCGCCACAATCTTTGCAAAAAAGATTACAAAATAGTATATTAAATTAGTATCATTACCTCTCATAAAAGACATCCATAATTCAGTTGTATTCGTCATGTCGATTACATTATTAAAAGATTTAAAAGATTTAGTTCTAATCTCAGTCAGACTTTCAAAATTCATAATTAAATGAAAAAGTGACTCAGAAACATTATTGTCACATGGACGACATTTCCTCATTTCATGTGGGATTCCAATAATATCGCCTTAGTTGCCAATGCTTCCGTCATATTAAATTTCATTAAAAGATAGGTACGAAAAGTGCTAGTGCTAGGATATGCTACAATATACTTTGGGGCATGATTCTAGTTAGATACTCTTCAAGATATGAACCACTATTTGACTTTGAGGCAACATTGATCACATTTTGCTCATGCTAAAACTCAAACACTTTCTTCTTTTTTATGTCCCTTTTTAGAGCAGCAATCATTAACATTCCAGGAATACTCCCAGGCAACAATTTTTTGTAAGATCTTTGTAAGGTGCCAAAAGTACCAACGAGCATATTGCCTTCTAGGCAAAGATACGCTTGCACATATGGCACAATAATCGTATCATTTGCTAGAGTGACCACCTTTTCATAGGTCAATACACAATGGCATGTATAGGCACACCAAATACCTTTGATGGCGAACTCCAAATACAGGTATTCCACACTGAGATTGCGTGGTAACCGAAATAACTTCCTCAAGAGTTTGGCCTCAAATACCACATACGTTAAACAAAAGAGTGACGCCATATCTCAGCATCATATAGGATCATTGACCGTATTTTAGACAGATAGATATTTGCAACCGCAGTGACAGAATAGCCACTGTTTCGTCCAATAAAGGCACTCGGAGCATTCGTGGACGCAATACACCGATTCTGAAGTGCTAATCATTGGGATTCCCATGTAAGCTTCTCATCCACAATAATACCAAGATATTTGTATGATGTAACTTGTTCTAATTTTCTAGAGGCCAATTTCCACAAATAACTCTTAGGTCTTCGTTTTTTAGAGAAGACCATGATTTTGCTTTTATCAATATTGATAATAAAACCGTTAGCGACAGAGTAAACGACCAAGGAATCCAGAATATGGTGAAGACCTGCTGGGGTATTATCCAATATCAACAGGTCGTCCGCATAGGCGAGCCATCCAACAATCATACCATTTACTTTCATAGGGTTAGCAGTGGATAAAATAAAGGCGTTCATCATATCAGACAAGTAGAGGTTAAAATGTATTGCCGCTATCATGCATCCTTGTTTCACCCCACAACAAGTTTCCATATTTTTAGATAGCCTGCCAGCGGCATTAATTCTTATTCTTACCAAGGTATCTGTATGAAGCAACATCAACATCCGCAATAAACCTTGTGGAATTCCCCAAGAATGTAGTTTTTGCCACAGTTTGTTGCGTAAAATGGTATCAAATGTGGCTGAGAAGTCTATATATGCACAGTATACATCTAGATGCCATTTGGCCCAAGCATGCTCAATTGCAGATGTTAATATCAATAGGTTGTGCGTAGTGCTAGATTAATCACGAAAACCTATTTGATTCGGTGGTAAGATATTAGAAGCGGTGATTCATACATTCAGTTCTTGGAGCAGGACCTTAGTGAAAATCTTGGAGGAAACATCTAGCATTACTAGCATTCTAAAATTAGCCGGGTTATCCCAGGACCCTTTTTTGTGTACTGCTAGAATATGGCTGGTTTGCCATGATGGGGGAATCACACCCAACCTACCAATTTGTTTGAATAACAGTAATAGTGCTGCACCCCATAGAGCTGGTTCTTTTTTAATCACATGGTTGCAGACACCATCAGGACCTGCGGGCCGGGACTTTTTCAGTTTGTCAATGATCCTAACAATATCAGATACAGATGCGTTGCAGTCCCATGTGGCATCCGGCAACGGGAGAATGTTTGTGGACAGTTCAGTTTTATCCAATGTATCTTTAATATATAGGGCCCATGTATCCTCAGAAATACAGTTAATGGACAGATCACGTTTTTTGTGTTTTCTAAGGAGATGCCAGATACCTTGATTGTTATTAGACAAAGCCATCATTGCGATTTTTCCATAAATGTATTTCAGTTTCCCTTTTGTGTAGCTGGAGCCACTTTTTGTAGTCCTTTTTGAGTGTTTTAATGTGACATGCAACAGCCTGGACAGGTAGTGCTGGATCATTTTTCTTCACTACCATTCTAATTGCACTACGAAGGTGCTTTTTTGCCTCTCTGATCATTTTGTCATTGCCCAACCTACGGTGTAACATGATATTAGTCCATTCACCAGCAGATTTGTAGGTCCTTCGTTCACACACATGTTCACGAATGTTCTGCATGAGCAGGCTAAAATGCGACAAGATTTGGCACGCAGGCATCAGTCCCAAAACCCCCTCCTTGATAAACTCAGGTAACAGAACAGATACAACATGGGTGACATTCTCAAGATTGCGACTATGCCAGACTATTCTGTTTTTACTTCGTTCACATGGATCATCCCATTTTCATCATGGTCAGAGCCAATATCACATTTGCCCGGGAATGCATACAAAAGGCAAAGTGGGAGGTGATCACTTTCCTCAGGTTCCACAATACCCATATCCCTTATAGAGTGGAAGCCCAAGTTGTTAGTGAAGATATAATCAAAGATAGCAGCTGATCTTCCTTCAATCCTAGTATATTTCATCATGGCATCGCCTGTCATGGCTATTGGTGAGATTAGCCCATTTATGGCCTTGCCTATTAGACTCCTGAACAGTTGCTGATCTCATAAGCCCGTCATTCGTCTCTAGGTTATTGCTGACGTCACCAATTTTGGCATTCAAGTCACCTAGTAGCCAGATTGGATGGTGATGATTATACAGCTTTAAAACAGCACCTACAGGTCGCACATTTTCTATATTATAGACCATATTGGGGGGATTGTAAATATTAATAACTATTATCACTTCCAAGAGCCAGGTTAGTTTTGCAACTAACACGTGTTGTGTTGACAGAGGTAGCTTTACAATCTTCCATGGTGATTGGACAGATATCAGCAGACCCCCTTTCGGAGGGCTAAGAGGGCCCTTAGTGGCTACCTGATGTACAGTGCTTCTATCATCTAGTTGGATCTCAGAAGACAACCAAGTTTCTTGGAGTAAAACAATTTTAAAGATTGATGGATATTCGGTGAGGCCCTCCACCTCAAATAAGTGTGAGTAACCTCTCGTGTTCCACAAATACAACAATTGTAGAGAGTGCAGTCAATTGCGGGACTCTGCAAAATGAGATTTAAAAGTCAGTGGTAACCATTGCCAGTATCCTTCGGGAATGTCGTCTGTGCCACTATTGACCACATTCAATGCAGGTGGATTTCTTGTAAGAGGAACGGATGCACTTAACCAATGAGTTGCTAGTCCTTTCCCACAGTTCACCATTGTCCCATGTTCCTGATTGAATTGATGGGAGACACAGGGATTAATAAGGATGGGCTTCTGCTGTACTAAGTTAATTCAGGATTTCACAGCTGGTATCATTACTTTATGCACAGCATAGCCCATACGTAATAAATCCACCTCATAGCACAAAACATAATTCAAAGTACCTTCAGCCTCAAAGCATATATTCGAAGTATATTTGTTAGTTAATTCTAGCTGATCAACCAGACGGATATCGTTAGAGGTAATTACCCTTAAGGGCACAATAGATTTTAAAATACTCAAGATCGTTGAACGATTCAGCGGGGGAGGAGATTTATCCTTATGAACCTGGGCGATTTGTAACGCAGACAACATTCCAACATTGGATGCCTCCTTTACACAACTATTAGGATTACCATTAACAGGATTTTTCTGCACCTAGGCATCTGTCAATGTCATTTGCAGCGACGCTACTGCAACACCGTTGTTTTGGATGGACCCTGCTGCACACGGCTGCTTCAATACTGGTGTATTGACCTTGGCCAAGTGCACCACAGGTTCATCCAACACACAATTTGAGTCAGACGCAGCATCAGTAGTTTTACTGGGCCGCACCTTAGCCGTTGCTTTAACACCCACTTGTCCTTGTACATTATCATCAACAATGATAATGGCTGCCGGTGCTCTGAAGCACAGATATCTATTATTACCACAGCATTGGGATCAGCATGTGTTAGCTTTTTTCTTTTCACAATTCTCTTACTATACATGAAAGCTTGGTTCAGACGTGGTGGTTTCCTTTTAGCAGAGATTGGCTTCTTCCCTGGTTTCATATCGATACATTTTTTGGTTTGTTTTTTCATATTTGCTTCTACGGGGATTGTTGCATGTGGCATAACACGCTTGCTTGCACACTCTTTACAGCATAGCTCTTTCAATCTGGTATGTATTAGCAAGGATTGCACATCAATTTTTGTTTCTAGGTGCGAATCCTTCTCAAGTAACATTGAAAGTAGATTTTCTAGAGCAGTAAACATTTCATCGGAATTCATACTGGTGTCTGCATCGTTTTCACATGATCCTTCCCCATTGTCAGTAATCACGTTTCTAGGTGAGCGTACAGGCTTTCCAGGCTTTACATTAGAAGTGAAACTGAATACAGGAGGCATATTCGAATTGTACTCGGAAACACACTTTGGGGCTGGCTCAGTATTAATGGCTTCTTTAACATTAGGCGTAGGAACCAGAGCCATCTTTGAGGGGGGGGTAAAGTACATGGGGGTAGCAACTGCATCAACTAGGGACATTTCAGGGTCAATGCCCATATATTCAATGTCTAAATCTACAAGCTCAGAATTCGATATATCAATAACACTCGTAGTAAGACTATTGAATTCCCTATGGATAATAGCAGCAGTGCGCTGGTGCCATGCATTCTACTATTGCCGTTCAGTCCACACAACTCAGCATTAACAGATGGCATATGCGTCACATTAGGCAAGAAATAATTAGCTTTTGGATCGAGGAGACTTTGAATGGAATTGGTGGCAGCATTGGTGTCCTTATGAATTTCATTAACACCATCAACACAAACGTGTTTTACTTGCGTGGGGCCACATAACACATCACACAACAGCTTAGCACTAACACATCCCAAATCACTAGTCAGCTCTGAGACCAAATCAACAGATGCTGAGTTGAGAGATGCTATCTCAACGATCTCAGCTTCTGACGTGACACTTGGCATTTTCCCAAAATAGTCGTTCATCGAATTTCCCTGTATCATGCCCTTTTTCGGGTGTGAGATGATTTTGGGAACGCAAATGCATCGATTGCGCAGATTTTCATGCATGGCCATTTCCTTTTCATAGTCATCCATATCAACGTTTTAGTCAGAAAAGGACACAGATAGTAATGGTAGAGAGAATGCAGTGCTAGGCTTATTGGGAGTAGTTCGTATTGTTATGGTCCAGATTGCTGAACATACAAAAGCAGATAGAAGTGGATAGTAGCAAATCTACATACAAAACAGGTTGGAAAACTAAGGATATTTGGAAGTGCTTTAGGGAGCTATACTGAGTACCAGATGCTTGTGAAGTAGATACATATGGAGTAGATGTCTCCAGTTAGTTATCAGAATGGTTCATCTCAAAAATCACAAAATCTATGTAACACGGGCACATAGACCCAAAGCACCCAGAACACACAGATCGCCTAAACAATAGAACTGTAGGCAATGGAACAGGCAACAATGGTCTGCTCACCTATTGCAGAGGACAAACATGATAACAAGTACCGTTACAACTACCTTCTTAGTGCCACGTCCTCACGTTCACACGCATGTGGTAGCACAGATAATACAGCATAAATATGCCTCTCCTGGTCCCAATCACACTGTCACTTGCGAGGGCTAGGAGAGACGAGTGGCAGAGGTGCTAATAACAAAAAGATTCTGCTGTACACTTGCTCGCTTGCCGAGCAGCAGAACAGCAAAACAGCCACTTCCGAGCCACTTCTAGGAGCACGCGTGCAGGAGCGTGCGGGTGGCTCTTTTTAATGACGATGGGGGCGTGGCTAATGCCATCCTAAAAAATATATAAAAAGAGTTATATTAGGGTACTATAATTATACTATAGCAAGTATAAATATATTGTATAGTCAATAGAAGTCCATAGAGGGATATTGAGTCATATGAGTTCTTTGAAGTGTAGTACCGTGTCAATCAAAGTCCACAGGTCGTAGTTGGAGAGTATATCCCAGCAAAACAGCCACTTCCGAGCCACTTCTCGAAGCACGCGTGCAGGAGCACGTGGGTGGCTATTTTTAATGACGATGGGGCCTTGGCTAATGGTATCCGTGTCAATCAAAGTCCACAGGTCGTAGTTGGAGAGTATATCGCAGCAAAACAGCCACTTCCGAGCTCCGAGCCACCTCTTGTTTTTAATAAACAATTTGGATAGGACATGCTTCCTGCCCATATCGATTTCTACAGTGATTATTCTGAAATGTGTTCTACACCTAATATGCTCTCTATGCAAGGGAAAAATCTCAACCCTGTTCCTGCTTAGTTTGTACTCACAATGACTCAAATCAATGCAGCATTTTCTAGACACCGGCCTGAAACCCAGGGTACAGGTCTGAAAGGCTTCTTTACAATGCAACACAACTTTCCTTCCACTGAAGTGCAATTACACCTAAATGAATAGTCTGCTGCTACTGCACTGTCACAAGTGGAAACTCGCTATCAATCTCACCATGAGCACCCAGTTTTGTTTCAGTTTATTACACGGTCACACTCAACTCAGGGATATCCTTTCCCCCCAATGAATTACGGCACACAATAAATCACTATGATTCTGATTTGGTTCAGTTTGGTAAGGCCTCCAACCCGTCTCGCACTCAACCCCAATAAATACCCGGTGCCACAATGGACTAGGAACCAGGCCGGTGTGTATTAAGAATATAGATATTTATTAATTTATTTAAACCAAGTTTGAGACACAGACTTACATCGGCCACCAATGCTGTGGCAACACAAGAACAAAAATTACTTTTGTAATGGCACCAAAACAGATGTACACTTGTCAGAACAGCCTATTCATGTCCGCAATTGCCTAGAAATCACATTGCTGCCCAGTCCACTTTGACTTTTAAACAAAGTGAATCTACGCTGGACTAGCCCACTTCAAACCAGTACGACGTGAATATATGTTGATTTTGACTACTCTGTACCAGTATTAACTTTGCACTAGCTCTGAACTAGCCTTGTTTGATTTACAACTGCCCTGCCATGATGTATCAGTCCATCCTGATCTGCATTTACCCTGCCCACGTCGGACCAGCCTTGTTAGACTTGCATATGCCCTGCTTATGTCAAACTAGCCCATTTTGATTTACAACTGCCATACATATGTCAGACTAGCTTATTTAGATTTGTATTTGCCAGCCTATGTTAGGCTAGCCTATTTTTATCTAGAACTGCCATACCTATGACGGACAAGCTCATTTAAATCTACATTTGCCCTGTTACAACTGCCATACTTAAATCAGACTAGCCTATTTAGATCTGAATTTGCCAGCATATGTCAGACTAACCCATTTTGAATTGCAACTGCCTGGCCTGTGTCTGATTAGTATACCCTGATCTACATACATGCTATAACCTGAGGGTCTAGCCCACCTGACTGCACTGCCACGTCCAGACCACTATATTAATCTATCCCTACTCTGTATCTACTTATAAACTATGTTCTTTAGAAAGACCGTGGTGTACTTGCTGCTGTTGCTCACCTTACCAAAAATCTACTCAACCATGCCTCAAACTATGCATGTATCAATTCCCACACTTGAGAGAAATGTCAGGCTTCGAGCTAGATTATCTTGCCTCTATGAGCCTAGAACTAACAGCAACAAGGACCTAAACTCCTGTTACAGCTACAAACTAACTACCGTGCATCCTGAGCAAGTCTCCACACTAACAACACCCTACGTTAAAACTAACCAACATAAACCAACCGCCATGGAACCCCAGAAACTACCCAGCACAACCACAGTATCTGGAGCCCTGATCAATGCCAGATCTTTAGTAGCTCATGCCACAGAAATAAATGACATCCTAACCTCCGATGACCTGGACTTCCTAGCCGTCACCGAATCCTGGCTGCACGAGGCAGAAGGCCCAGCCCTCACATTAGCCATATCTGATAATTATCAATTAATCAGAATGGACAGACCTAATGCCAGAGGAGGTGGCTTAGCCATTATAGCAAAAGCCAACCTCACCTTAAGACTTCTTACTCTACCCCCACTTAAATCTTGCAACTACTCCCCGCCAAATTGCCCATCTCCCACTGCTGCACCCTAACAGTTTACCTAATATACAGGCCACCAGGGCCTATTGGCACCTTTGAGGAGGACCTATCCAGTCTCCTAGACAATAACACCAAAGACTCATCTCAGTTACTCATACTGGGCGACTTCAACTTAGTATTCAATGATCCAGAGGACAAACAAGCCCAAGCAATAGCGACAATGCTTGCTGAACATGGCCTAATCCAAAAAGTCCTCACTCCAACTCATGATAAAGGAAGGACCCTAGACTGGGTTGCCACCTTGAATTGCTCTACCTCCATTACTAAAATTACCCCTCAACTATGGACTGACCAGCACTTAATCGACTTTCCCATAACTATAGATAAACAAATAGCCAAAGATAAAGTTATGGCACCTCCTCTCCCTACTACATCTAAAGGAAAATCACACTTGACAAACTCCTACCACTCCTCCTTCCCACTATTAATGCTCTCTCAAGTAACTCAGATCCTGATCTCCTGGTGGATTTCTACAACAGTACAATGACTAAGGCCCTTGACACCATCGCGCCACTCAAGCTATGCAAGAGTAAACAGCAGGCACACCTCAATGCCTGGTTTACCCCTCAACTTAAAGCACTAAGATTGCAAAAGAGAAATTTAGAAACCCTATGGCAACACTCCCTATGGAAAAGAAGCTGCAACTTAATCACTTTGCAAATAACTATAAAAAAGAAATGATCCGTACTAAAAAAGATCTCTTCAACGAAAGAATCTCAAATGCCAGTTCCAATACCAAGGAACTCTTTGTGATCCTCCGGGAACTAGAATCCCCTATACCTCCACCTGACAACATACCCAAAGACAAACAATGGTGCACTAGCATCCAGAATGCCCTAGCCAACAAAATAACAACAATTCAAATTAAAATTACAAAAAAAAGCTTTCTTGCCCCTACTGAAATGCCATCTACCAGCCCTACTAAAGACACGCCTGGTCCAGTACCATTCAAATTTATTAAAGTATCCATTCAAAATCATTGCATCTCTGAAGCCCTCTAATTGCAAGGGTGACATTGCCCTGCCCAAATAATTAAGGATGCTGCAAGAGACTTAGCCCCCTTAATTTCAAAACTAATCAATGCCTCCTTCTCAACCAAGACTGTCCAAAGCAACCTAAAAGAGTCATGGGTGTTACCTCTTCTTAAGAAACAAACTCTAGACCCAGCCATCCCCACTAACTACAGGGCCCTTACCACGGTACCTTTCCTCCTCAAGGTAATAGATAGAGTAGCCTATCTTCAAATTCAGAACTATCTTGAAGCCAACCAGCTCTTGGGCTCCCGCCAATTCGAATTTAGACCACAACATTGTACGTAGACGACCTTAATTAACCTCAAGGCACAAATTGACGAGCTCAACGATAAAGGAAACACTGCTATGCTGCTCCTCCTTGACCTGTCGGCAGCCTTTGACATGGTAGACCATGCAGTTTTATGCAAACACCTAGCATCGGCTGCTCACTTCTCAAGTGAAGCCATAGCCTGGGTCCAGTCATTTCTAGACAATAGAACAATGAGAGTTTTCTCCACATCAGCATCGGCGGACCCAATCCAGATAGCATGTGGCGTTCCACAAGGCTCTTGCGTCTCACCAAATATGTATAATATATTTACCAAGCCCCTATTTGACAAATTGGACAGACTGGGTGTCACCTACACGAACTATGCAGCTGACACCCAGTTCCTCATTTCCCTTTCTGGCAACTTTGTCTCTGATACGGCCTTGGTAAATGAAATATACCTCCTCATTGAGGCGTGGATGGCAACCCATGGCCTCTGCCTGAATGACGACAAAACAGAGATCCTGATTCTTGGCTCTGCTACCAACTTAAAAAAACTCGACACTAACTACTCAGCTTTCAACATCGATGGCAATATAATTATATAATCACAGTAGCCAAAGAAGTGAAAATGTTAGGATTTTAACTTGACTCTACCCTAACCTTGAGGAAACAGGTAAACTCTCTGGCAATCATCTACCGCCTATACCTGTAAACTTATTAGATCATGCAGACCATTCCTATCACAAACTAGTTGCATTATCCTCGCCAATGCCCTAATACTATCAAAACTAGATTATTGCAATGCCCTATACTTGGGAGCCAATAAATACATCACTAATAAAATCCGGACACTGCAAAATAACGCCCGTCGAATGGCCCTGAACTTACCTACCACAGAACATGTATCAAATATGAGAAGAGATCACCACTGGCTAAAAATAAGCGACAGGATCCTTCTCAAAACAGTCTCGCTCACTTTCAAGTGCCTTAATAACGCAGCTCCCCCTTACCTTATGGAGAAAATAGTCAGAAGAACATCGACTTGCCCCTCCAGAGTGGTCAAAACCCACTGCCTACAGGTACCTAGATTTAGGCTAAGAAAAACTGGTGGAAACAGTTTCCTGGTAAAAGCTGCCCAGTACTGGAATACACTCCCACTTGGTCTTAGAATGGACCAGCCCTACTACAGCTTTAGATGCAACATTCTTAACTGGCTACTATCCAAAGACCAGTATGACTAACCAACATGCACTAGCCCCTTAACGTTCTCCTGCACCTGCTTGCTCCTCTGTTCCTGGCCCCCCACTGTACTTTATTTTATTCTGATTCTTGTATTCTTGCATGTATGGACTTCAGTTGACCCTCTGATTATGCAAGGTATGTATGTACCTTACCTTACCCTCTCTACTATGTATTTAAGCTCTCTGTTGTGCCGAGTTACCTAAGGGTTTTGTGCGCCCTACAAATTCATAATCAAACAAACAGAGATAACACTGAAATATGCAATCACAATTTCCTTTCAAATCACCCACCAATACAGAAAAAGAACAATCTAAGATGCACAGTGATTGTTGATTTGGTTATAATACTTTTTCTCCCAGCAACCCCGACCCTCCAAACATCAATTAGGCTTGGCCCCTCTGAATTAAGGCCAGTGGCAGAGAGCGGGAACACAATGGGAAAACCATTTTGGGGTTCTGATAAAAATGTACTCTTTGGAAAAAGAGATTCAAGGGGAAAAATCATTTGATCTGCTTGTTACCACAATGCAATACGGGGGACCGAAAAGCAATGGGAAATTCCGCTTCGCCACACCTGAAAAGAACAGGCAGTGCTTTGTGGTTTTGGTCAAAGCACAGTGGGAACAAGGGGGCAATTTCATTTTGCACCATGCACATGCAAAGAAATACCAGGCTTCACACTTATGATTTAAAATGAAGGGGATCAATGGGGAATTTCGTTTTGCACCCTGCACACTCACGTGGAAACAGGGTTTTGGGATTAATTATTTTGGCAGATCTTTATGTCTATACTGGCTCAAAACACACTGGGAAGAGCTTGCTGGTTTCGAATGCCAACAAAACACATCCCGTGATTTCTATAGGGGAATTAATTGATTTACTTTAATAAAATATGCTAAGGATCTACACAGACAAACAGGATATTTTGTTATGGGGAAATAACGAGAACAATACTTAAAAAATGCATGGCCTACACAATCTATGGCTTTGGGGGTAGTTTTACTGACAGGAGAGGCCTTAGAATGGGCATCAGGGAACAGCAGTACACTGCTGGGACAGCAAGTGTGTCAGTCAAGGATTCTCTCCTTTGGATCCTCCAAGGGGTTCCAGTGAGCTTCTATGTCTCCTATGCAAGATTTGGGCCTCCCTGCTGGGGTGTTTTTCGCAAGAATTCAGCAGCAGGTTGCCTCCCGGAATAAGTGATAAAGCCCAGTTCTAATGCAAACTGATCTACTTATAGGGCAAATTACATCATAAACTTGTCATGATTCCCGTGAAAGGGATTGGTTGGTTTTCTCTACCCACCTCCCACCTGTGTACTAATATGACAAGGAGATGAGGGGAGTGAGTCAGGACAGCTGTGGAAGGAGAATGCATTGTCATCCCACTTTGACAGTTGGGCTCGGCATGGACAAAACTCTAAAAATCTATCAACATGGGAAGTACCCTAATTTTTGAAATCTTTACATGTATGAATATGCTTTTAAGAACTATATTTTAAGGCAAATCAGATGATGCTAATCTGAAGTCGGCACACCCTTCCTATTCAGAGATACGTTTTTTCTTTATTTACTCAGGAGCTGTATCAGTGAAAAATATGCCACTTCATAGTTTTCATGTTAATTATTTCCTTCACCCTCATACCAACGTTCAAATCTCATTTTAACATGGTTCAAAGGGGGGTTACTGTCACCTTTAATAAAAGTCTGCAATGACCATTTTGGCGTATATGCTGCCCCTTTTATGCAATAATATGTATTTTCCCATTAATTCAACCTCAGCCTTTTCCTTTGATCTCTTAAATTGCATTTACCTTTAGACATGTGAACAGGCAGAGGCTGGCTCATGTTTATGTTCTCCTCCCCCTTCAAGGCCTGTGAGGGCCCTGATTAGAACTCTAATTGACATTTTATGGGAATTGTAACCTCAAGGTCACTTCTGCTGAAAGAACAGGCATGGCCTTTTCTGTCTTCACTGTGGTTTAAATCTAAGCAGTGTATTTCTTTCTATATTTTTAAGTAATGGCCCTGATTGATGGTTGACAACTAGGCCACTTTCTTCAGGGCAGCAGAGTACAGGTATTGGAGGTTACGTTTCATCTTTGTAGAAATGAGAAGCTCATGTCTCCCGCAAGCAATGGCTTTTAAACTCACACACAATGCATTTTACATCACAATTTATAATAGGTAATGTATTTCTTTAATTTCACAGTTTCAAAATACATGAGTATCACTTCTGTATTGTCCATATGTATAGAGCAGTTATATGAGAAAACCATGTTCAAACTCTGAAAGTCTAGTGAGCACTTCTCTTTGCATTCTGTTATTCGGATGAGAAAAAACAAAAAAAAACATATTTTATTTCTTGTAAATGCAAGTATCTTGGTTTCAGTTTAGATGACTGGTACACAATCTGGTATTACATTGAAGATAATGTATGCACAGCTGTCTCTTTAAGTAAAAGTGCAGCTCTCTATAGATTGAGTAAAGCAGCATTGTCAGCCACATGTCTTTTGTTTTCTTGCTGAAATACATAGCTTCGCATTTTTGAGATTCAAGTCCTCTTCCTTTCCATGTCGATTTAGGCCTTTTTTTAGTTCAATTGGCCTCATGTCCGATATCACCATTTCTTTGCTGACCTTATATTTCAATGGGCATTTACAAATCACTCTGGCCTCTTTATTTCTGGTTTTCAGGGGCTATATTTCACCCCACACTGTACAGAACATAGGGTTTTCTGAAAAATAGTCATCCAAGTACTTATTGTCTATACTGGCTCTAACACACTGGGCATGAACTTTGTTAGTTTCGAAGTCTAACAACACTCATCCCATGATTATTCTATATGAGAATAAATTGATTTAACTTTAATTAAATGTGCTAAGGGTCTACTCAATTTCAACCCTCCCCCACGGTGAAAGGTAAAGGATTAAGGTAGGCCATTCCCAAAACCATTCAATTTAAAATGGTTCGGATGTTTTCTATAGGGGAATTAATAGAGTTATATTTTTAATAAAATGTGCAAAGGGGCAACCCAATAGCGTCCTCCTACCCGTTATGCGAGATGGAGATTAAGGCTGGCAGATTCCCCCCACACTTTGTTGGCATTTGGATTAATCTACTTACAAGGGAGGCCTTGGTTATGGGGCATCCAGGGAACCAGCAGGGCTCCCCTGAGGACAGCACAGATATGGTCAAAGGCTTGGGTCAAGAATAGTCCCCAGCACCCAGTCCTCCTCTGGCTCTTGAAATGGCAGGCCCAGCTAGCTTCTAGATATCCCTGTCTGTCTCATATGCAAGGTTTAAGGCCTTTCCAGGTAAACAGCTTTTCTCCTGGCAAAGTTTACCCCAATGGCCTTGGTAGTTCTCCTTGCCTCTGCTAAGTGTTTCTCGCAAGAGTCCAGAAGTAGACTACATCCAGGAATATAGTGGAAAAAAATCAGTCCCTCTCAGATTGAAAACTGATCTCTTATAGGGCTGATGACACTCACACATTATAATAATTCAAACGATACAGATTGGTTAGCTCTCTCCCTCCCCCTCCTACCACATACACCCACTGCCTGCTGATAGGACAAGAAGTTGAAAGGTGTGGGTGATGGAGACTGAGGGAGGAGAAAGATTCATCATCCCAAAATGACAGGTGGGTTAACTTTTCAATGTTCTTAAAATCTCAAAACATGGCAGCTACCTCAATTTTTCTGATAAATGCAGGCAGAGATATATTTTTGTGTTCTATATTCTATATATACTAATCTCATTTCGGCATGCCCTTCCTGGGAGGAGCTACCATTTTTCGTGATTTGTTACTGTGCTGCACTAGTGAAAAATATAACACTCCCCAGTTCACATCTTAATTTCAAAATTTAACACTCTACCAATCGTCCTGTTCCTTGGAATAATGAGAATGTCAGAATCCTAATTTGTTTCATTACTCTAATAGTATACATCACACAGAATTCATATTTACATGGTACAGGTGGGCTTCTTACCCCCTTTAATATGAGTCCAGGATGAGCTCAGTGGAACCTAAGACCCTTGCTACATAGTGGATTTTGAGGGTTCTGGGTGCCTGCTTTTAACTGGGATGGCAAAGGATTCTCACTCAGGGGGTGCATGCTATGTTTAGGCCTCATGGCTTCCATTTCGTCCAACATAATCTCAACCTTTACCCTTGCTATATTGGGTATTTTGAGGGTGATGGGTGCAAGGATCGGCTTTGCATTCTTTCTATAATAAATTGCCTTAGATAGTCAGGCATAGTGCAATTGATGCACTTATACATGATCACCAATAGTGGGTATAGTACTTGGGCCTCCACCGGCAGCCAGTGTAGGCCCCTTCTGGCAGCAGAGACGTGGCAGTGGTGCTTGAGCCCTGATACGACCCAAACAGCACTTTCTGGGTGACTTGAAGTCCTTTCATTTCTGATTTGTTAAGGCCAGTCAATAGGCTATAACAATAGTCGATTTTAGTTCCAATAATCACGTGTGCAATAGTTTCCGCATTAGCTTGGCTAATGAAAGGCCGGAGATGTGCTAGAAGTTTTATAAAATGTTGCACTTGAGACCAGATTGCTCACGTGAGTCTTCATAGATAATTGTTGATCTAAAACTACCCCCAGAGGTTTCACTTTTTTAAGAGGGGTTATCGTAACCTCACCAAGAAGAAATCTAGTGTATTGCATGCCCAACTGAGTGTCACCCTCACCTGATTCCCACGGAGGCGCAGGTCTGGCTTCGAGTGCTGATGCTTCTTCTATGGTGAAGCGCAGGGCTCTGAAGATGGACTCTCTGGCTCGCAGGAATATTCCCCTGTGCGTGAAAAGGGAGTATTACCCACTGATGGAATAATGCTCAAGCCTCCCACTCCCTTCCAACCCTCCACGAGATACCCTTCCTCGATTCCCCGTGAAGTCTCACCTTAGGGTCTGGAAGGATGATTTCTCCATCCTGCTTCTGATGCAGGGGTGCGTTGAAACCCAGTTACTTCACTGGATTGAGGTTTGATGGGAGTTCAAATAAGCTTGACTATTCAGGTAAGGCGCTGTAAGAGTTCTGTAGCAAGTTCAAAAGTTCAAGCTTAATAATAATGTTCATTGTCTTATTGCAGCAAGCGCTAACGCTTATGTCTTTTTCCCCTTAGGGGGCGGGGTTCGGAATGCCAGAGATATGGCGCCGACCCGAAGTGAAACGTGCAGTTCCAGTAAATGACAGGTAAGTTCTGGATGAGCGTTTGGGTAATGTCTTTGCATTCGCTCATTCAAAGTTTTTGTCTTTTTTCCCCACAGGGGCCGGGGTCCGGAATGCCAGGAAGTGGCAGGACCCGAAATGAAATGGGAATGACCCAACAGGTAAGTCTTAGAAGGAAACTGAGCTTTTCCTATTCCCTTCCTTCTCTCACCTTGTGTTCTTGTCTTTTTCTCTCTAGGCTCTGGGAAGTGGCTGCAGATCCGGATGATCGCTGCTGAAGATGGAGGTGCCCAGGAAAGGTGAGTGAAATGCAGCGCTGCAGCGATCGAAGCGAAATGCTTTTAAAATGATGTCTTCCCTTTCAGGATTGTCGGAGTGATGTCTCCGTGATGCAGCTTTAGCAGGTAAGGTCTTCTTTCTCTCCAATTTTCTCTTAGCAGGTGACCCAGGATGCTGACAGGCGTGGCTGAAGTCCAGATGCAGGAGCTGACACGGTGAGCGTCCAGCTGCGAGGAGCAGAACAACGCGAAGCGTGAGTTGCTGATCGGGCGTGGTTTAAATAGCTTTGGAAGAAGTTCCAGGTATGTATCCTTCCACCGATCTGGTATGTTTCCTTCCCCGACCACACCCAGGGGAAAGTAGTCCCACAGGTAAAGTAGTTCCATTCAGGCCTCAAGAGGGCCTGGATGTAGCAGCATGGTCTGCATCAGGTAAGTGCACATTAAAACACTTGAACACTTGTCTAGCTTTATGAGCCTGGCGCCTAAGGCACCAGGACAGGGGTCCAACATGAGCCTGGCACCTAAGGCGCCAGGACTGTGTCCAAAGGGCCCCAGCTTGGGCCCGCTGGCACTTCCCTGGGGGGAATGATGCCTGCCTCTGGGGTTGCTGGGTCGGACCTGGCTCCTTAGAGGTAGGCATCATGACAGTACACCCCCTCAAGGCCCCTCCCAAGGTTGTTCCCTCCAGAGGTCTTGGCTTGTTCGGAAATCTCCGATGGAACCTTTGTATTAATCGAGGTGCGTGAACATGGTTACAAGGCTCCCACGATCTCTCCTGAGGTCCATATCCCTCCAGTCAACAAGATAGAAGAGTTTGGACTTTAACACCTTGGGGTCTAAAATGTCTTTAACTTCGAATTCTAATTCCCCATCAATTTGAACTGGGTCTGGAGGCTTGGACAGTTGGGTCCCTGGTTGTACTGGCTTCAAAAGTGATGCATGAAAAACTGGATGAATACGCATGTTAGACGGTAAATCCAGTTTAAAGGCCACGGGATTGATTATAGCCTTGATGGGATAAGGTCCTATGAATCTGGGATTGAAGGTTTGCGGGCCCTTGAGGGTTAAATGTTTCGTTGCTAGCCATACCTGGTCTCCTACTTGGTAAGGAGGAGTTTTACTTCGGTGCAAATCAGCGTTTTCTTTATACTTTTTCTTGGCTTGCTGTAGATGAGTTGCAGCTTCTTTGAAGGCTCGGGTTATTGTGGAATGCAGATGATTTACTGCGGGCATTTCCAGGGTCAGAGGTGGATCTAGATCAGAGGTCCGAGGATGGTGACCATACAAAGTATAAAAAGGAGTTTGTCCGGTTCCAGTATGCACTGAATTGTTGTATGTATATTCTGAGATCCAAAGGATGTCTTTCCAATTTAACTCGGATTGGTGTAACATGCACCGAAGATATTGCTCGAGAGTCTGATTGGTTCTCTCGGTTTGTCCGTCGGTCTGGGGGTGGTGGCTGGTGGATAACCGCACACCTATTTGTGCTAGTTGGCAACACTTCTTCCAAAAATGGGAGATAAATTGACTTCCACGATCCGAGACTAATATGGAAGGGAAACCATGTATGCAAACTATATTCTCCAGAAATTCCTTGGCCAAGGTGGAAGCTGAAGGCAAACCTTTTAAAGGGATAAAGTGGGCCATTTTGGAGAATAGATCCACAATTACAAGGATAGTGTTGTAACCAGCACAAGGAGGCAGGTCTGTTATAAAGTCCATTGACAAGGTGTGCCATGGTGCCGGTGGAATATCCAAGGGTTGAAGTAGGCCGGCTGGCCTTTTCTTTTGACCCTTGTTTTGGGCGCAAATTCCGCAAGACAATACAAAAGACTTTATGTCTTTTCTCCAAGAAGGCCACCAGAAGTGGCGTTTGATTTTCTCCTCCGTTTTTGCGATACCAGGGTGTCCTTCCATTAATGATTCATGATGATGGGCAATAACAAGTTCTTGCAATTCTTTACTAGGCAGAAACAACCGCTCCAGGAAGTAGGGTAAGTCATCCTTAACGGTGTAATGAGGACCCTTTTGACTCCATTCCAGTAAGGCTGAAGAGTCTAGAAGTTGTTTTACTTGCGTTTGGATGTCCTCAATAGTTTGCAATGAAGTTAGGCCTAAGATTCTTTGTTCAGGTATGATTGGCACAGGTTCTAAACTCGAATTGGGTTCTTCCATGCCAATCCGGGATAAGGCGTCTGCTTTACCATTCTTGCAGCCAGGGCGATAGGTAATTACAAAATCAAATTCCGCAAAGAATAGAGCCCATCGGAGTTGTCGTGAAGATTGAGCTTTGGCCGTCTTTAAATACTGTAAATTTCTGTGGTCCGTAATTACGGTGATGGTGTGTCTTGCCCCGAGAAGGTAGTGACGCCAAGACTTGAAAGCAGATTTAATAGCCAGTAACTCTTTGTCGGTAATTGCGTAGTTGATTTCAGGAGGAGAAAATTTCCTGGACCAAAAGGCCACAGGGTGTAGTTGGTTAGTTTCTGGGTCTCTTTGCGACAGGACAGCTCCCATGGCCGAACTGGATGCGTCGGTTTCCACAATGTAAGGGAGATCTGGGTGCGGGTGCTTCAATATAGGTGCAGAGGTGAATTTGGTTTTCAGGTCCTGAAAGGCTTGTTCGGCCTCAAGAGTCCATTCAAAGCGTTTGTTTTTCTTTAGGAGAGCTGTGATGGGTTGGACTGTTCGGGAAAATTCCGGGATGAATCTTCGATAGAAATTGGCGAAGCCAAGCATGCTCTGAACTCCCTTCACCGAGCTAGGAGATGGCCATTTGAGGATGGCGTCCACCTTTCGCGTGTCCATTCGGACTCCTTGAGGTGTCAGGATGAATCCGAGAAACTCCACTTCTGTGGTATGAAAAACGCATTTTTCGAGCTTTGCAAATAGTCTGTGCTGGCGCAATTTCTCAAGAACTGCCCTAACATGTTTTCTGTGATCGGATTCTGAAGAAGAGTACACCAGGATGTCGTCAATATAAACAACGACACAAACGTCGATAAGTTCCCGAAGAACATCATTCATAAAGTACTGAAAGGCGGCAGGTGCATTGCACAAACCGAAGGGCATCACCTGATATTCGAAGAGCCCAAATTTAGTGCGGAATGCAGTCTTCCATTCGTCGCCTTCTTTTATACGCACCAGGTGATAAGCTCCTCAGAGATCTAACTTGGTGTACACACAAGTGTCTTTCACCTGGTCGATAAGCTCAGGGATCAAGGGCAGAGGATAACGATTCTTAATCGTTATTTGATTTACGGCGCGATAGTCTATACATGTCCTAAGGTCGCCCTCTTTTTTCGGCACGAAGAACAGAGCTGAGGAGACAGGAGACTTGGACGGGCGAATAAAACCATTGGCTAGGTACTGATCTAAATACTGACGCAAATGTAGGTTCTCAGGTTCCGTAAGAGCATAAATCCTACTACAAGGTAGTTGAGCATTGGGTACCAGATCGATTTGGCAATCATAAGACCGATGGGGAGGTAACGTGTTAGCCTGTTCTTTCTGAAAAACGTCTTGGAATTCTTGGTATTCTGACGGTAGCTGTACAGGGGTGGAAGTTGCTGAGGCTAGACCCATAACTGAATTTCTTGGGTAACAAGTTGGTTCACAATCAGGAAAACTTATCTTCTTTGCTCGCCAGTCAATTCTGGGATTATGTGTTTCTAACCAAGGAATTCCAAGAATTACTTGAAATTGTGGGGCCTTGATCACATCAAACACGATTGCTTCCCGATGTCCATCCTGACCCACCAGTGTCATTTCAACAGTGGAATGCGTTACAGGCCCTGAGGCTATTTCGGTTCCATCTACTGTAGTAATGACATCTTGGGTTACTTTCGGGCGGAGAGGGAGCTTAATCCTGGAAGCCAATTCACGGTCTATGTAATTTCCAATAGCTCCACTGTCGATGTATGCTTTTATAGCATGCAACAGCTGAGGCTGTTTTGGGTCCACAAGCACCATTGGCATGACAAAATGCGAGGTCAAAGAGTTTGTTTTCAAGCTCGGCAAGCGGACTCCTACGCTTGTCGGGCTAGGTCGTTTCCCGAATCAGGTGTCAAAAAATCATTATCAGTGGCTCCAACCACCTTCTTAGGTGGTTTAACCGGACAATTTCGAAGAAAGTGACCGGAAGTCTCGCAATACAGACAAAGTTGCATTTGCCGCCTTCTCTCTCGTTCCTTCTGCGTTAATGGTCCTTTAAAACCGCCGATTTGCATAGGTTCGGATACGTCGGTACTCTTGGAGTTAGAGGGGGTTTTGATCGGTACTCGGGTTTCGTGCTTGAACCGATCTGCTTTTCTATTTTGAAGTCTGTGATCAAGTTGAACCACCAAGTCTATGTCGTCTGCGCAGACCTGGGGTGGATCTACTATCTGAGCTAGAACATCCTTAAGCTCTCCGCGCAGGCCTCGATGAAACAATGTGATCCTTTTGTTTTCTGGCCATCCAGTTTCCACAACCAGTCTATTAAAGGTGGCAACGTAGGACAGGAGATCCTGATTACCTTGTCGTAAGGATAGCAGTTTGTTATCAAGGGCCTGTCCTTGAGAGTGTCGAGCAAACAATCTTTCCATGCTGGCCTGGAAACCCTGAAAATTCTGGAGAATGGGATCATCCTGATTTACCAATGGAATAGACCAATCGGCAGCACTGCCACTGAGGTAAGATAGTATAAAGGCTACCTTGGTCTGGTCGTTAGGGAAGGCCCCGGGTCTGCATAGAAAGTGTAAACGACATTGGTTCATAAAGACAGCATATTTCTTGGGATCCCCCGCAAAACGTTCAGGCGGGGCCAAAGGCATGTGTCCAGGTAGATTGATTTGTACCGGGTTATTCAAACCCATTGATGTGGAAGTACCTCCGGAATTAGGTAAAGGAGTGTGCCCTGCCTGGGCCTGCAATAACCTTTTGGCCAAGTCATCTGTTCTTTCCTTGGATAAGATCAGTTCTCTTTTGAGAGCGTTAGTCTCCTGGCGGGCTGAGTGCACTTCTGCCCGTAATTCCCCCAAAAGCTGGGCCAGCTGATCTGTCTCGGAAGTCTCCATAGCGCCCGGGTGGGAAATTGTGGGTAGGCTTTGCGTTCTGTCACGCTCACCTGATTCCCACGGAGGCGCAGGTCTGGCTTCGAGTGCTGATGCTTCTTCTATGGCATGGGTGCACAACATACGGCCCGCGGGCCAGTTGCGGCCCGCCATGCTCTTTTGTCCGGCCCGCCAGGCACAAAGACTTTCCTAATGGAGGGCGGCCCGCGGCCGCCCTCCATTAGAAAAGTCTTTGTTGTCTTCCGGGCCGGACAAAACACTGGCCGTCATTGGCTCAGCACACATGCACCACGTTGCTCCTACGAGCCACGTAGTGTGTGTGTGCTGACCCAATGGAGGGCCAGCTCTACGGCTGGCGTGGTCCATAAGGCTTGATGCCGGAAGGCATTTCAGCCTTGGACCACGCCAGCCGTAGTACGATTCCAGCTTTCCTGCTTACCTGCCGCTTACCTGCCTTCCAGCACGTCTCCGGTAAGTGGTCTGTTTGCGTTTGTGTGTCGGGTCTGTTTTACTTTATGTTTGTGTGTGTATGTTGCGATGGGGGGCGGGGGGGTGTCGGATGTGTATGAATGTTGGAATTTGAATGTATTTTGTGTGTGTGTTGAGATGCGGGGATGGGTGTCGGATGTGTATGAATGTTGGAATTTGAATGCATTTTATGTGTATGTTGAGATGCGGGGGTGGGGGGGTGTCGGATGTGTATGAATGTTGGAATTTGAATGCATTTTATGTGTATGTTGAGATGCGGGGGTGGGGGGGTGTCGGATGTGTATGAATGTTGGAATTTGAATGTATTTTGTGTGTGTCTTGAGATGCGGGGATGGGTGTCGGATGTGTATGAATGTTGGAATTTGAATGCATTTTATGTGTATGTTGAGATGCGGGGGTGGGGGGGTGTCGGATGTGTATGAATGTTGGAATTTGAATGCATTTTATGTGTATGTTGAGATGCGGGGGTGGGGGGGTGTCGGATGTGTATGAATGTTGGAATTTGAATGCATTTTATGTGTATGTTGAGATGCCGGGGTGGGGGGGTGTCGGATGTGTATGAATGTTGGAATTTGAATGCATTTTATGTGTATGTTGAGATTCGGGGGTGGGGGGGTGTCGGATGTGTATGAATGTTGGAATTTGAATGTATTTTGTGTGTGTGTTGAGATGCGGGGATGGGTGTCGGATGTGTATGAATGTTGGAATTTGAATACATTTTATGTGTATGTTGAGATGCGGGGGTGGGGGGGTGTCGGATGTGTATGAATGTTGGAATTTGAATGCATTTTATGTGTATGTTGAGATGCGGGGGTGGGGGGTGTCGGATGTGTATGAATGTTGGAATTTGAATGCATTTTATGTGTATGTTGAGATGCGGGGGCGGGGGGGTGTCGGATGTGTATGAATGTTTTGATTTGAATGTATTTTGTGTGTATGTTGAGATGCGGAGGTGGGGGGTGTGTCTGATGTGTGTGAATGTTTGTATTTGAATGCATTTTATGTGTATGTTGAGATGCGGGGGTGGGGTTGGGTGTCGGATGTGTATGAATGTTTTGATTTGAATGTTTTTTGTGTGCTGAGTTGGGGGGGTGGGGTTTCGGGTCTGTATGGGTGCATGTTTGTGTGTGTGCTGAGTTGGGGTTGGGGGGGTTCGGGTCTGTGTGTGCTGATTTGGGGGGTGGGGGTTCAGGTCTGTATGGGTGCATGTGTGTGTGCTGAGTTGGGGGGTGGGGGGTTCGGGTCTGTATGGGTGCATGTGTGTGTGCTGAGTTGAGGGGGTGGGGGTCCGGGTCTGTAAGGGTGCATGTGTGTGTGCTGAGTTGGGGGGTGGGGGGTTCGGGTCTGTAAGGGTGCATGTGTGTGTGCTGAGTTGGGGGGTGGGGGGTTTAGGTCTGTACGGGTGCATGTGTGTGTGCTGAGTTGGGGGGTGGGGGGTTCGGGTCTGTATGGGTGCATGTGTGTGTGCTGAGTTGGGGGGTGGGGGGTTCGGGTCTGTAAGGGTGCATGTGTGTGTGCTGAGTTGGTGGGTGGGGGGTTCGGGTCTGTATGGGTGCATGCTTGAGAATGTGTGTGCTGCGTTGGGGGCGGGGGGTTCGGGTCTGTATGGGTTCATGCTTGAGAATGTGTGTGCTGCGTTGGGGGCGGGGGTTCGGGTCTGTATGGGTGCATGCTTGAGACTGTGTTTGGGGTATAGTGTTTGGTTGGGGGTTAGGGATAGGGGGCATAGTGTTTGGTTGGGGGGTGAGGGACAGGGGGCATAGTGTTTGGTTGGGGGTGAGGGACAGGGGGCATAGTGTTTGCTTGGTGGGTGAAGGACAGGGGGCATAGTGTTTGCTTGGTGGGTGAGGGACAGGGGGCATAGTGTTTGCTTGGTGGGTGAGGGACAGGGGGCATAGTGTTTGCTTGGTGGGTGAGGGACAGGGGGCATAGTATTAAGTTGGGGGTGGGAGCCATGGGGCATAGTGTTTGGTTGGGGGTGAGGGGGCCATGGGGCATAGTGTTTGGTTGGGGGTGAGGGACAGGGGGCATAGTGTTTGGTTGGGGGTGGGGGCCATGGGGGATAGTGTTTGGTTGGGGTGGGGGCCATGGGGCATAGTGTTTGGTTGGGGGTGAGGGGCCCATGGGGCATAGTGTTTGGTTGGGGGTTAGGGGGTGAGGGGGCCATGGGGCATAGGGTTTGGTTGAGTGTGAGGGGCAGGGGGCATAGTGTTTGGTTGGGGGTTAGGGGGGTGAGGGGGCCATGGGGCATAGTGTTTGGTTGGGGGTGAGGGACAGGGGGCATAGTGTTTGCTTGGGGGGTGAGGGACAGGGGGCATAGTGTTTGGTTGGGGGTGGGGGCCATGGGGCATAGTGTTTGGTTGGGGTGGGGGTCATGGGGCATAGTGTTTGGTTGGGGGTTAGGGGGGTGAGGGGGCCATGGGGCATAGTGTTTGGTTGGGGGTGAGGGACAGGGGGCATAGTGTTTGGTTGGGGGTGGGGGCCATGGGGCATAGTGTTTGGTTGGGGTTGGGAGCCATGGGGCATAGTGTTTGGTTGGGGGTTAGGGGGGTGAGGGGGCCATGGGGCATAGTGTTTGGTTGGGGTGAGGGACAGGGGGCATAGTGTTTGCTTGGGGGGTGAGGGACAGGGGCATAGTGTTTGGTTGGGGGTGGGGGCCATGGGGCATAGTGTTTGGTTGGGGTGGGGGTCATGGGGCATAGTGTTTGGTTGGGGGTGAGGGCCCCAATGGGCATAGTGTTTGGTTGGGGGTGAGGGGGCCCATGGGGCATAGTGTTTGGTTGGGGGTGAGGGGGCCCATGGGGCATAGTGTTTGGTTGGGGGTGAGGGGGCCATGGGGCATAGTGTTTGGTTGGGGATGGGAGCCATGGGGCATAGTGTTTGGTTGGGGGTGAGGGGACCATGGGGCATAGTGTTTGGTTGGGGATGGGAGCCATGGGGCATAGTGTTGCACTCCAAGAGTGAACTCAATAATAAAGCTAAAACAGGCACAGTTAGTAGATGTACATCCTTTGCTTTTTTGAGGAAACCTGACTCAACGAAGGCCATACTCCTCTTGGGTAACCCAAACAGCAAACTATAGCAGTCCAAAATAACGGAATGTCCAATCAAGGGTCAATAAAATATATATAATTTAATTAAATAGACGATATACAATAACTAAATCGAAATAAATGATAGCAATGGAAAATGTGTAGTACAAAATGTAAGTTTGAAATGCAATAAAAATCGTTACCCCTCAAAAACATCTTTTTCCATGTGTTTAATACAAATTGGGGGTTGAAAAAGCCTCCTGACATGTCCCGCCTACCGCCCCGCCCACTTTTACTTTTCGGCCCACTATAGCCCTCATGTAAGGTACTTTCGGCCCTCTGTCAAAATCAGTTGTGCACCCCTGTTCTATGGTGAAGCGCAGGGCTCTGAAGATGGACTCTCTGGCTCGCAGGAATATTCCCCTGTGCGTGAAAAGGGAGTATTACCCACTGACGGAATAATGCTCAAGCCTCCCACTCCCTTCCAACCCTCCACGAGATACCCTTCCTCGATTCCCCGTGAAGTCTCACCTTAGGGTCTGGAAGGATGAGTTCTCCATCCTGCTTCTGATGCAGGGGCGCGTTGAAACCCAGTTACTTCACTGGATTGAGGTTTGATGGGAGTTCAAATAAGCTTGACTATTCAGGTAAGGCGCTGTAAGAGTTCTGTAGCAAGTTCAAAAGTTCAAGCTTAATAATAATGTTCATTGTCTTATTGCAGCAAGCGCTAACGCTTATGTCTTTTTCCCCTTAGGGGCCGGGGTTCGGAATGCCAGAGATATGGCGCCGACCCGAAGTGAAACATGCAGTTCCAGTAAATGACAGGTAAGTTCTGGATGAGCGTTCGGGTAATGTCGTTGCATTCGCTCATTCAATGTCTTTGTCTTTTTTCCCCACAGGGGCCGGGGTCCGGATTGCCAGGAAGCGGCAGGACCCTAAATGAAATGGGAATGACCCAACAGGTAAGTCTTAGAAGGAAACTGAGCTTTTCCTATTCCCTTCCTTCTCTCACCTTGTGTTCTTGTCTTTTTCTCTCTAGGCTCTGGGAAGTGGCTGCGGATCCGGATGATCGCTGCTGAAGATGGAGGTGCCCAGGAAAGGTGAGTGAAATGCAGCGCTGCTGCGATCGAAGCGAAATGCTTTTAAAATGATGTCTTCCCTTTCAGGATTGTCGGAGTGATGTCTCCGTGATGCAGCTTTAGCAGGTAAGGTCTTCTTTCTCACCAATTCTCTCTTAGCAAGTGACCCAGGATGCTGACAGGCGTGGCTGAAGTCCAGATGCAGGAGCTGACACGGTGAGCGTCCAGCTGCGAGGAACAGAACAATGCGAAGCGTGAGTTGCTGATCGGGCGTGGTTTAAATAGCTTTGGAAGAAGTTCCAGGTATGTATGTTTCCACCGATCAGGTATGTATCCTTCCCCGACCACGCCCAGGGGAAATTAGTCCCACAGGTAAAGTAGTTCCATTCAGGCCTCAAGAGGGCCTGGATGTAGCAGCATGGTCTGCATCAGGTAAGTGCACATTAAAACACTTGAACACTTGTCTAGCTTTATGAGCCTGGCGCCTAAGGCGCCAGGACAGGGGTCCAACATGAGCCTGGCGCCTAAGGCGCCAGGACTGTGTCCAAAGGGCCCCAGCTTGGGCCCGCTGGCACTTCCCTGGGGGGAATTATGCCTGCCTCTGGGGTGACTGGGTCGGACCTGGCTCCTTAGAGGTAGGCATCATGACACTGAGACACTAAGGGAGATGAGGCCACGAGCAAATGTTCTGTCTTGCTCTTGTTCAGAGAAAGATTGTTTCTCAGAATCCAATTCTCAATGATTAGATAGACCCGATTCAATTCCACCTCATCAACTGAATGGGTACCCACCATGGGGATGGCACATTGGGTAGCGTAATTCGTGAACATGATCCCCTCTTGGTCAAGCAAGGCAGAGAAAGGGACCATGAGCACGTTGTATAAACAGGGGGACAAGCAGGCACCGTGTGGTACGCCAAATTCGATGGAAGTAGGGGAGGCTTTTGCTTCCCCCAAAAAAACTCTGCTAACACGGTTATTCAAAAATGAAGAGATCCATTGTGTAGACATGGGAGACAAATTGGCTACTGCCTTCAACCTGTCGACCAAAATCAAATGGTCGACAAGGTTGAAGGCAGCGGATAGGTCCAGAAGCATTAACATGGACGCAAGACCATTGTCCATCTGCTCCATGAGTCTAGATTTAAGTTCTAAAAGAGCAGTTTCTGTACCAAAACCAACTCGAAAACTTGACTGGCGAGGATTAAGCACAAGATTTTCATTGAGATGTCTAGCAAGCTGTTCATAACCTAGCCTATCTAGAATCTTTAAAAGAAACGGCGTATTGGTGATCGTCCTGTAATTAAGGGGTCTTCAGGAAAGAGGACAGGTTTTTTTATGATAGGGATAAGCCATGCTTGTTTAAGACTTGCGGGTACAGAGCCTTCCAAGGGAGAAGCATTAACACATTTACAAATGGCCCTTCAGGAGAGTCGGTGGACAGGTTTTAATAATAAATGAGGAGCAAGGATCTCCTTTGTAAGAAGTGGTTTTAAGGCCCTTCACTACACTGGGAGTTCATCTTAACGTTCAATGCAACTCTACCAATAAGAGGTCTCCTAGATGCTTTTACTCCCAAAAAATAAATTCTTCCTAAAAACAAGGAAATATTTCTAAAACAAAAAGGAGTGAAAGTGCACCCAAAATAAACTCCTGTTTTCGACTTGGTTCCTGACCACCAGATTACCTCTAAAGTTAGGAAATTAAGTCTGATTTCATAACATGTCGTTTGTTTTCTCTATTTTGTGCATTCATACTTTATACTCTCTGGCTCTTATAGCAAGACCTGTATGACAACTATGCAATTCTAATACTGTTTTATATTTGGCTGCAGTCAGAACATGTCAGCGAAGAAACAAATTATTCAAACAGTCTATGTGGAACATCCAAGAATCCGATGGCAGACCATGCCAAGACTTTTAACAGAGCAGATGACTGTTTCTTCCAAGGTACATTATAATCATTCCAAATGTACATTATAGTATTTTGTTGCACATAGCTACAAAACAGTGTTATTGATACATTCAGTTAAAATATTCACTGCACACAAACATCTATTGGTAGTTTGTAACGCTTTCAGAGAGTTTACTCCTTGGCAAATTTACAATGAATGATCTGAAGTGATAAACTAGTTTAAACTGATGCTAGCTGATTCTCATACAAATAACACAAGTTTACTATCTCTATTTGTACCTATGCACAACCCAATTCTTGCTAGTTTACTAATTGAAGTAATCAATTTGACCTGTGAGCGACCTGATATTGTATTGCATTGTAGATCCTTCTACCGCAAACTTTGAAGAGCAGCGCATCCAAATTGAAGCGAACATCATTGGTAGAAGTACACACACAGCTTCCGTTAGTGTGTCTGAGGAATTGGACGAGAGTGACTGTACAACCTTACCAGATTATACACCACAAGCAGATGAAGACATGACTGACACTATGTGGAATGAGTTATGTGCCGCCCTGATGGGTGAAATAAGTGGGCATGTTAATGTTTCTGGTCATGATTCTGAGCATAGTTCTCATATGCAGGCAGGGGTGTTTCTAGGTCTGGAAAAGATCTGGGGCTACACTAATGTTGGGACTGTCGATACTCGGGGCTAGCTAGTCTTTTAGTTGTAGCTCCTGAACTTCTATAGGGGGCTACAACCTAAAGATCCGCCCACCCTGGGGGGCGCTAGAGAGCCCACGACAAAGATGGCGGTGTCTGTGTGAGCTCTCGGGAACTCGGCGGCCGAGGAGGGTGACATCTGACTCTCCAGGACCTACTACTGCAGCGGACTGAGGTGGAAAAGTGTGGGAGACACGGGGTCGTGTTTGGAGACGTTTGAGCGCCTGGTTGAGCAGCATTGGCGCAGCTGGTGCAGCGGACTGTGGGATCGAGGAGGCGGCCGTGAAGTGGTGGTTGGGCAGAGAATCCAGGTCAGGCGGCGCAGCTCGGCGGAGCCCCGGCGGAGTGCTCATACGCCGACTGACCGGTGGTGCCTGTGACACTAGGAAGGCTCGGTCGCGGTCGGTGGCCCAGCGGAGTGGATCTGTAGGCTGGCGGGGGAGCCTCGCCGAGTGGACGAGGTGGGAGTGCGCCCCCCGCTGCAGTGATCTTCTCCTGGGGGACATCGGCAAGGACCGGCAGCCTGAATCCTGTAGCCAGAGTGGCAATAAAGGAAGATACTGTGGCGGTGGCTGGGTGGCAGGGGCCCGACCAGCGGGGGAGATCCGGCGGCGCGGCTCGGCCTCCATCTGGCTTGAGAGCCTGTGCGCACCCAACCCGGCAGGATAAGCGGAGAGGTGCGGCTGCCGAGAGGAGGAGGAGGTGAGCAGCGGACTGGCGTGGGAGCCCAGCAGGGTGCAGAAGGGTGAGCGGAGGCATGCGTGCGTCCTGCATTGGGGTTTTCCTCCCCTCCACCAGACTTTTTGGGACCTGGAACGGCCAATCACAGCCTAGGAGGTGTGAGGAGGAGGGGAGCCTTGAGTCGGAGTAAGGGACCGGCACTGTCGGAGCTCGAGGTCCTCTGTTGATAAGGTAGAGGTTAGACATCCTGCTTGTGCTCCAACGGCCCCTCGGAGGAGCAGATACGTTATTGGAGCCAGCTGTGGTGGGGCAAGTGAGTGGTGGGAGAGCCTGGCCCCACTGAAGGATTGGGACTTGGAGGTCTTGGCGGACTGAGTGGGGGGCAGGGGCTTGGTCTCGGTAGGGCTGAGGAGATGGACCCTGAGTGATTAACTGCCTGAATACCGAGCCAGCTTGGTAGGGGAGGGGACCGTGCTTCTGGACCTACCGCATGGTGGGGCTGCGGGCAGTGACCTCAGGATACAGGGGGTTGCATGGAGGCCGGCAGATGGGAGGACAGCGCTGGTGATGGGCGGCAAGAAGCAAACCTGCTTACCATTCTCGCATAGAGATAGTTCCCGGAGGGATCGGGAGGCGCCTGAGGTGGAGGCAGATCCGGCCAATATGGCGCAGACAGGGAACTCAGCAGCATTGTCGAAGGGCTCAAGTAAGGAACCCCCCTCTTCGGAGTTGAACCTGATTTTGGCTGAGGTGAGATCTGGGTTTGCTGCCATTAATTCCAAGCTGGATGGCCTCACCTATAAGGTGGATAGGATGCAAGAGAAGATTGATAAGGAAAGCAGCAGAACCTCGGAGGTGGAGAACAGAGTGGGGGCTCTAGAAGACTCTGCTGGTGTGACTGCGCAGGTGGTGCAAGAATTGAGAAGGGAAGTGCAAGCCATCTGGGTTAAAAACGAGGATCTTGAAGCGAGGTTGTGCAGAAATAATATTAGGGTGGTTGGAATTCCGGAATTCCGGAAACTGTCCCCCAGAGGAACTTGGAAGAATTTATGGCGAAGTTCATTAAGGATGTTCTGCAGGGGCCGGCTTTATCCTCACAATTTGTAGTTCAGAAGGCGCACAGAATAAGAGTCCGAGGCCGGTCATTGCTAAAGTACTTAATTACCGCAACCAAGATGATATACTGAGACGGGCCAGGGAGCTTGGGGACATCATGTATGAGAATGGTAGGCTATCCTTTTATCCCGACTTCACCCCGGCGGTTCAGAATGCTGCATGTCATTTGCAGCTGTGAAAAGGAGGCTGCGTGAGCGGGGCATGCAGTACTCCATGCAACACCCATCCATACTGAGGGTACAACATAACGGGAGAGCGTATTTCTTCACAGATGTGCCAGCTGCGCATGAATTTATTGAGAACTTGCCGCGTCGAGACAATAAGGGACCGGGAGAAGGTCTGTCTGGGTCTGCGTGAGGAGTTGTGCGGGCAGGCGTACTTACATCAAGGAAGCGAGTCAGGAGACGAAGGATGTTTGTGACTCCCACCCTGGAGGGTCAAGTTGGAACATAGCTAACTATCTACCTAGTCAGTCCATGCTTTTCTTTTTCTGCGCATTTAGTTGTTTGACCCTCCAATGCTAGATATAGCACTAAAACCACTGGTCCAAGCAACAACGACTTATATCAAAGATACGACTCACTTTCTGAAAATCCTACAAACATTACAGTTGACAGAAGATAACTTGATACTGTTCACCATGTATGTTAACAGCTTATACACTTCCATCCCACACGCTGAAGGCATTGAAGCTTTAGAATGGTTTCTATTAACAAATAGACAAGTCAATATTCACAAGATCTTCGCACTGGAGTTACTCAATATCATACTCTACAATAACTACTTCAGGCACAACGGTCAATTTTACCTCCAAATCTCAGGAACCTCCATGGGGTCCTCTGTGGCCCCATCCTATGCAAACATCTTCATGTATCATTTTGAAAAACATCATGTATTGGACAATCCACTTTGGAAGAACAAGATCAAATGCTGGCAGAGATACATTGATAAACAACTTAAATGGGGAGGAAACCCGGTATACGTTTAACTAAGATAGGTTAGCAACGTATACTCTGTCTGAGTCCGGGAGGACAAAGATCCATGTTTAAAGAGGAGACAGAGCTATAATGTAGATGCCACACATATAAAGAGCTCCCATTGGGAGAGCCACAGAGGGACCAGTCGTGGTTAAAATGATAAACATCAGATTTAATAGAATTATGACCTAAAAAGTGATTAAATAGTGTGGTCCACAGTACATACAATTCATAAACATTTTAACATATATCAAACAGTCATTACGTGATAAGCTAGGATTAGCTAATTGACAGTGTATCAAAAACAGGGATACACTCAACATCAAGAGGTACGCTTTACAGAAAGTGCAACGTACTCTACAGTAATTAGAATCAGTATGTCAAAAACTTAATAACTCTGGTGACAGTACAGAGTATTAGCTCCACATGTTTCAGTTCCTACAGTTATTATGGAACATTCATCAGGAGATATACAGGTGACCACGTAACCAAGACAACATTCAAAAACGAAATGATGACATTTGAAGTATTCGTAGCATCTGCAAAGTAAAAGACAAAAAAAGAGCAAAACATGAGCTTCAAATTAGCCATTATTGTTGCATGTTCAAAATACATGAACCAAGGCATCTAAATAGAGGGAAATAAATACCTCCACTGATGCCTGTGGGTGCTCTCTACTCGAAAGGTAGTAGGCGGAGTAGAACTGAGGGTCGTCCCTACCTAGGATATAGAAAAAACATCCAAATGAGCGCTCAGTAGTAGCTCACTATAAAAGCAGGATATGTGCTTAGGCTTAGCAAATAGCGAAACTAGTATCGCATAAAAAACATATGAAAAGGTGTCCGGGTGAGAGAAACCCAGTGCAGAGAGACAAAACGAATTATCCACAGTGTGCCCCATATAATTCCAGAAGTTGAGAAGAAGTCGGTGACTAGAACCTAAAGAGGTAGTTCAAGGTATAGTCTCTAATCTCGTGTGTTTATAGAAGACAGAAAGAAGGCGGCTAGTAACACTCAAAAGTAAACAACTACCCAACAGGCAATACCTTCAAGTTGGCAGTAAGAGTGTCAGTCGTGACCAAATCCGACGGCCCCAGGATACAATCCTGCCGCCAGTCAGGGAAATACAGTAGTCCTACAACTATGTTGGAAGAGAAAAGAGATGTAGAGCAAAGTGGTTAGTCACTGTATTTCCCTGACTACCACTCACACATCGGTCGCCCAGTCCTGCTGCACTGCTGCCCGCATAACAGACGGCACTCTCCGTACTATCCACACAGCACTAGCGCTGGCGGCAGGATTATATCCTGGGGCCGTCGGATTTGGTCACGACTGACACTCTTACTGCCAACTTGAAGGTATTGCCTGTTGGGTAGTTGTTTACTTTTGAGTGTTACTAGCCGCCTTCTTTCTGTCTTCTATAAACACACGAGATTAGAGACTATACCTTGAACTACCTCTTTAGGTTCTAGTCACCGACTTCTTCTCAACTTCTGGAATTATATGGGGAACACTGTGGATAATTCGTTTTGTCTCTCTGCACTGGGTTTCTCTCACCCGGACACCTTTTCATATGTTTTTTATGCGATACTAGTTTCGCTATTTGCTAAGCCTAAGCACATATCCTGCTTTTATAGTGAGCTACTACTCAGCGCTCATTTGGATGTTTTTTCTATATCCTAGGTAGGGACGACCCTCAGTTCTACTCCGCCTACTACCTTTCGAGTAGAGAGCACCCACAGGCATCAGTGGAGGTATTTATTTCCCTCTATTTAGATGCCTTGGTTCATGTATTTTGAACATGCAACAATAATGGCTAATTTGAAGCTCATGTTTTGCTCTTTTTTTGTCTTTTACTTTGCAGATGCTACGAATACTTCAAATGTCATCATTTCGTTTTTGAATGTTGTCTTGGTTACGTGGTCACCTGTATATCTCCTGATGAATGTTCCATAATAACTGTAGGAACTGAAACATGTCGAGCTAATACTCTGTACTGTCACCAGAGTTATTAAGTTTTTGACATACTGATTCTAATTACTGTAGAGTACGTTGCACTTTCTGTAAAGCGTACCTCTTGATGTTGAGTGTATCCCTGTTTTTGATACACTGTCAATTAGCTAATCCTAGCTTATCACGTAACGACTGTTTGATATATGTTAAAATGTTTATGAATTGTATGTACTGTGGACCACACTATTTATCACTTTTTAGGTCATAATTCTATTAAATCTGATGTTTATCATTTTAACCATGACTGGTCCCTCTGTGGCTCTCCCAATGGGAGCTCTTTATATGTGTGGCATCTACATTATAGCTCTGTCTCCTCTTTAAACACAGAGATACATTGATGACATTTTTGGGATATGGAATGGTACAGAAACAGAACTACTCAGTTTTTGGAACTTTCTCAATACATGTAATCCACAAATAGGATTTACTATTGAAATTGGCAAGCCACATGTGAATTTATTGGATGTCACTGTTGAACTAACAGGTACCACCTTGAAAACAAAAATGTACAGAAAACCTACAGATGTGAATAGCTGTCTCCACCATACCAGTCACCACCCCAAACATCTGAAAGAAAATTTACCATATAGCCAGTTATTACGGCTGAAGCGAATAACTTCAGAAACAGAGCCACTTCATGGAGAATATAACATAATGAAGCAAAGGTTCCTCGATAGAGGTTTTCCATCAGAAGTGGTAGACAGAGCTATAGTACGCACGGAAACCCAAGAAAGAAACACACTACTGGAAGGCAAGCCTAAGAAAAGCAAGAAGGGATTAATCCATACACTAAGATACTCAAGCCAAAGTTTCCAGACCAAAAGAATGATATACAAAAATTGGGACCTAATTAAATCTGACAGCACGCTCACTCAGCTATTTCCGGATCCACCAATGATGGCTTACAAAAGAGGAATGAATTTGAGAGATCAACTGATCAAGGCAGAAAAAACAAAACTATCACCCCAGACAACCCTCAGCCAACAGAAACCAGGCATGGTTGCATGTTTACACTGCCAACATTGCAACAATGTGATAAAAGCAGATCACATCAGACAGCCTTATAATGGTAAAAAAATCCTATTAAGAAATTTCGCAACATGCGACACGAAAAATGTAATTTATGCCATACGTTGCCCTTGTGGCATATACTATGTTGGCAAAATGAATAGGAAAGTCATGGACAGGTGGACAGAGCACAAATCCTGTATCAGGACGAAAAACTGCAAATCCCCAGTTTACAGACACTTCCGAGACAAAAAACACAATGTGTCACAAATGAGATTTGTGGTACTGGAAGTCCTACGACCACTAAGTAGAGGTGGGAATCTTCCAAAACTCCTGGCACAAAGAGAACTTTTTTGAATAAATAAACTGGATGCTATGACCCCCCCTTGGTATTAATGAAAATTACTACTTAGGACCATTTTTATAAACCACACACTTACTCAGGTATCCCAAAGGTCAAACTACCTGCATGGATGGTTCTTACACCACCTACACCTTCAGCATGTTATTGTACTAATACAGTTGTGCATCTTCTGTATATTAGACTCATGCTTGCCACCAGATGGCATCACAATGTAAACCCAAGACTACATCGTGGATGGTTAAAAAAATGTGTTGATCTTAACTTGTCCATTCTAACATTTAAGTATATCTGAGCCTAATCTGGGGTTATTTTCTGACTTGTATTTCTGTGTCCGTTTTGGCCACTTGTTGGCATTAGAATGTACACCCGTATCTTTTCGGGTCAGTAATCAGACATGTTATTTTCATTATTTTTTGTTGTGGTACTGAAAACATGATGTTAATTTTGAAACTACGATTCCAGATCACAGTATTGTTGACATGTTTTTACTTGGTGCATAACATACAACATCACATCATAGTAAGATTACCCACACCGCTTTTTCATATTTGTCTCCTTCTGAACTATTCTCAAAAGCTAGACTATACCTAGCGTGGTTGACTATTGTCACACGATACTACAAATATCCATTTCATGTTAATATAGTAGGCTATTTCCCGTTGTTTTTCGGCACTTACATCCATGTTGGAGCACTTTGACGCCCGTTTGCTCGTGTGCGAGTGACGTCATGCTAACAGCGTGGCGCCGCTGGCGCATGCGTGAGTGACGTCATAGCCGTCATCTGCCATGATACTCCAAATATCCACCTCATGCATAGCCGTTATCTGCCATGATACTCTAAATATCCATCTCATGTTATTAAAGTAGGCCATTTCCCGTCATTTTTCAGCAATTATACCCATGTTAGAGTACTTTGACACCCATTCGCGCATGCGCGGGTGGCGTCATGCTTTCAGCGTGGCACCGCTGACGCATGCGCGAGTGACATCATAGCCGTATCCGCATAAAGACACGGCCATCATTAGGAAGGCTCATTCAGCCGCGGTACTTTGCCGCATTTGGACGCCTCCCATACCTGCCGGTCTAAGATCTAGTAAGTGTTCCTTTTTAAGTAATTGCTATCTGGCTTCCACCCTGAGTTTATTTTTTAGCAAACTTAGATGTTCGAATCTAATATTATTCTTGTAGATTGGAAAGAAGTTCATCCCCTGACGCATGCTTCCGCTACGAGTTGAAAAGACCTAGTTATCTACAGATCGCCCGACAGTGCCCAACTGACTGACTTCTCAGTCTGTTCTTACCAAGCACCTTTTTGGTAAGATATCTACTTACCTTGCATTCTACTCTAACGTTTACTTAAGTTTTGCAATTGTTCACCGATTCTATTAACCCTTCCTTTTTACTTTTTGCCAGCACTGAAAGCATGGGGATTACCAACATAACCACTTTTTGCCTTTTGGAGACATTTAAAGGCCAAATTAGTGTTTGACTACTAACATTCACACAATTAAACACATTCCACAACAGTATCCTTTTCAGTGAGGTTGAGTTAAGATGGGGCCATAAATGCCCACATATAACAGGTTATGTTGTTAAATATATAACATAATGGTTATTTTTTTTTTTAATGTGATTAACAAAGAGTGAAATTTACACAAATATTTATATATTGTTATATGCAAATTTCCTTTCTGTAGAAATTATTTGATGAATATGCTGCCCCTGATGAAGAGTTTCCACTACTCGAAACGCGTTGGGCCTAACAAGATACAAATAAAAAGCTAAATCATTTTCTTATAAAAAAAGAATTGATTATTGAATTTTTCATTTAAATTGTCTGGATATATAAAAATTCTGAGTGTCCATAACTAGTGAAGTAATCTTCGGATTGTAAATCTCCATTAGGTCATCTGGCCTCTTAGAAAGTGTGCAGGGGGCGTAGCTATCCTCATTGGATTTCTTTTATGTTTCTTGTATGTATCCAGCCTAGATACCAAGGCTGTGTTTTTCTCCCCAGCACCTTGAACTACTTAATCGGTTTCTTTAATATTTTCACTAAGTTACATTTACTTAGGTGTGCAAGTGTATTTACCTGTGTTGGTGACCCTCCTCTGCTGCCAGAGAGAGACCGGCCGCTTGGAGAGTGGTGTCCGATGCCCCCGGGCAATGGCCCAGGTTATTGGTTAAAGGGTATTGTTGGGGGGGAGGGATGTTCACTGCGTGTTGGGGTGGGGCAGTGTGGGAGGGGGGTGGGGGAAGTGGAGTTTGGGTGCTTGTAAACTGCCCGGTTGGCAGGGGGGGTTGTTGGAAAAGGTTCACATTGCATCAGTCAGACCGTGGTATTTTATTGGGCAGGGCCTCCTGAGCACGGTAGGGTGGCGCATTGAGCCGCATTGGCTTGAGTCATGGTGTATAAGGTGCTGTGCTGGAATGTGCGGGGACTGAATGACCCGCGCAAAGCTAGAAAGGTGGTGCAGTATTGTGAGAGACATGGTGCCAAAATCGTTATGTTGCAGGAAACACACCTTAGGGGAATGGGAAATGAAGGGGTTGCCCTGGGTGGGGTAAATGTAAGTTCTTTACCACTTATTCCTCGTATTCGGTGGGGGTAATGACCCTGATTCATATATCATTGGGGTTTAGGGTCAGTGTGACCGAGGTTGATCCAGCCAGTAGATATCTCATTGTTTTGGGGTGCCTGGGGCAGACCCTGCTGACGCTGGTCAATGTATATGGCCCTAATGTGGACGATCCAAGTTTCTATGAGCGCCTTCTTGAAAAATGTTTAAAATACTGTGATACCTATGTTTAGTGGGCCGGGGATTTGAATGTCATTTTAGATTCAGAGTTGGACTCCACGGGGGGAGGAAGCGACACACAAGGGCTGCAGAAGTGGTGCTGGGGGCTATGGCTGTTCTTGCACTGGGGGATGTTTGGAGGGTGCTACATCCGGGCCTGGCGGGACATTCATACCATTCTATGGTATACAACACGTCAACCAGGATAGATTATATACTGGGTTATTCCCATATTATCCGATGCACAGTGGGTTGTGAGATGCTGCCTAGGACATTGTCCGACCACTCACCTGTTTTGTGGTCATTGGACTTGGGACACCGGCTGCCTAGGCCCAGATGGAGGTTTAAGCCTGCAGCACTGCTCGACATCGGCTTTAAGAGTGCTATACACAGCTTGATTAAGCAATATTTTCAAGAAAACATTGATTCGGTGCAGAGCAAAGGAGTGCTTTGGGAAGCGTTCAAGGTGGTGTTGAGAGGGGGGTGCCTGTCTGTGGAGCTAGGTGTGTTGAAGACAATACGGAGAGACCTTAATGCAGTGGAGGTGGAGATAAAGCAATGGGAGGAGGAGGCGGTGCACACGGGTTCGAAGCAGTTGCTGTCCAAGCTGAAGGAAGGGCTGGATAGGTTTAAGGTGTTGGCGGATAGGGAAGTGCAGTACTTTGCGAGGCCTGCTAGAGCTCGTATATATGGCGAGGAGGGGAGGCCGGGTAAATATTTGGCGGTCCTGATTAGAGGGGAGCGGGGTGTTGGTGATATAACGGAAGTGAGGTCCAGAACTGGAGGGGTCCTGGTGAAGCCATGTGAGGTTGCAGGGGAGTTCCGTTCCTTCTATAAATCACTGTATGACCCGAGGGGTACACCCTCGGGTCCAGTACTGCGGGATTATATTAAGGGTGCAGCGCTTCCCAGGTTTGATGCGGTGGTGGTGGAGTCTCTTGCCAGGCCGATAACAGTGGAGGGTGTGTTGGGCGCGATAAAGACGCTTCCTACTGCGAAGGCACCCGGCACTGATGGAATTCTGGCCGAGTTCTATAAAGAATGGGGCCCGGAGGTGGCCAGTCATATGCTGGGAGTGTGGGAGGAGGGGATGGACGGGGGTCTGCTTCCCCCCACGCTTCGGGCAGCTGCTATCACATTGATCCCAAAGCCGAGCAAAGATCCTCTTGACTGTGCGTCGTACCGGCCAATATCTTAGATAAATTTGGATACGAAGATATATGCAAAAGTCCTGGCAGACCGACTTCTGCTGTATGTTTCACAAATAGTGCAGAGGGACCAATTCGGATTTATTCCGGGGCGGTCCACGTCGCTAAATCTTAGGCGCTTGTTCGCGATTCTGGTGCAAATAGACCCCGGGACACAGGCGGTGGCGGCGTTGCTGGATATGGAGAAGGCATTTGACTCCATGGAATGGGAGTATTTATTTGAGGTGTTGGCATGGGTGGGTACCCCTCCATATGAAACTGCTGTATTTAGGATGCAGGGATCAGATAAGTGTGAGTGGGATGTGGTCAGAGCTATTTCGGCTTGGGAGAGGGACGAGACAGGGGTGCCCGCTTTCCCCTTTGATTTTTGCTCTGGCCATAGAGGTATTAGCGGACAGGCTTCGTAGGCTGCATAGGGGGCTGGGGATGGGCGGACCAAGGGATCTGATCTCATTATACGCAGATGATGCCATCATTTTTATATGAAATCCCGAGGTCAATCTAAAGTCCCTTGTGCAGGAAGTGGTGGAGTTTGGCGATTTCTCTGGTCTCCGTTTGAACCGAGCCAAGTCTAGTCTTCCCTTTTCCCCTTGAATGAGGTAACAACCCCTCCGTCGAGCACGGAGGGGTTCGGGTGGGAACAGGATTCAGTTTCATATCTGGGAGTGGTAGTTAGTAGGAATGCGCAATCCCTGCTTGAAATGAATCATAAGGAATACTTGAGGTCATTGAGAGTGAAAATAGATAGGTGGTGTAAGTTTCCTCTCTCGCTGATGAGTCGGGTGGCTATTGCAAAAATGGTGGTTGTCCCGAAGCTTTTGTATATGTTTGCGAATATACCAGTCTGGCCGGGGAGGGAGCATTTTCGAGAGGTGAGGTCCCAACTGATTTGCCTGTCTTGGTATCCCAAAGCCCCGAGAATAAACTTGGAAACTTTAACTCTGCCATGGGAGAGGGGTGGAATTGGAGCCCCGGATATTGAGGCATACTTCTTGGCAGCACAGCTGTCCTATGCTAGGTACTGGGTGTGGGAAGGGCGGTGGCCGCCGCACGTACATATAGAGAGAGGTTCGGTACACCCGTATTCATTGCACGGTCTCCTAGTTACTGGGAGAGTGGCTGACAAATGTAGGTTTGACCCAGTGGCGTGCACGATGCATGTGTGTTGAGGCGGGTGTTGAAGAGGGTAGGGGTGGAACGCCCATTTGATCCGGGTATTCGATTATGGCAGATTGAAGATTTGCCACCAACGTGAGACAAATCCATAATAGAAGTTTGGAGGGGGTGGGGATTGAATCGTTGGGGGATATGTACCCTAAGGGGAGATTCCTGTCCTTGGAGACATTGGGGGGCATGGCGGGTGCTGGCCCTCAGCTTACTTTGCAGTATTATAGCATGAGGGCGGCCTTTCAGGCATGGTCACTGGTTTTTCCAGCGATCCCTCAATCGACACCCCTGCTATATTACATACTTAACTCCGAGGGATGTACGCGGGTGGTATCGACATTATATAAAATGATACTAGCAGATACGCACAGAGATCCCCCCACGAGTAAGGGGCAATGGGAGCGAGACAGCGGGGTCACTCTTGGGGATTAGCAGTGGGGGAAGATATGTGCAATCACGCATACCGGAGCGTTTAGCTCCAGGCTGCAGTTGATACAGCTCAAGACACTCCGCAGGGTGTATCTTTCACCGGCGCGGGTGCATAAGTTAAATGCAACTAAATCTGCTGCCTGTCCGAGGTGCAGGGAGGAGCAAGCGGATATAATCCATATGCTATGGGAGTGTGCTGTTCTTGATCCTTTCTGGAAGGGGGTGTTCAAGGTTGTCACGGATATAGTGGGGGTGAATGTCCCACGTACGAGGTTATGTGGCATGTTGGGATGGTCCCCGGGTATGCCCATGAAGTGTAGTAAGCTTTTGGCATCCTGCATGATTGTAGCTAGAAGATGTATCCTTATGAAATGGATACATTCCCCCCCCCCCCCTGAGCTGAAAGTGTGGCTGAAGGACCTACTCAGGCTGTATGGCACTGATAAAGACTATGCTGCCTTGTGTGGACTGTAGAATAAGCCCAATGACATATGGGGCCCATTGACGGCATATCTGTTGACGAGAGAAGAGGACACGGATGATGGGGGGTTGGAAGGGGCCACCTCGGCAGCTGGTGTCCAAAGCAGTGGGGTGTGATTGATAATCTGTGGAGGCGCCAAAAGGATTCTAATGACTGTGAAGAGGTAACTGCTGGTATTTAATTTAATGGGCGTGTAACTTATGGTCATGAAGTTACTGGGGTGTGGGATGTTAATGTGAACCAATTAATAAAAGTTAATAAAGAGCAGGTACTTGCCGATAAATTGTATACACCATTCAAAATGATTATGAAGAAATTCAAGTACAAGCTGATGAAATACTGCCCTCAGATGAAAAACTATTTTTGAAGGGTCAAACAGGTGTTTGGGCGTGGTTGTTCTACTAGTTTGTTGCTTTATGATTCGTTTTCATTGGAGTGAAAAAGCTGCTAGCTACCTGCTTAATCTTATTTACCTACTTCTTCCACCCAGTAACAGAATTATACGAACAGTGTATCATCTTCAAAAATACATAAACGTTTTTGTTAAAGCCCCTTTTATTAATTACTACTGTGCAACTTGCTATACACATGTTGACAAGAATATGCAGACTTGCCCTAATACTCATTGTTTAAAAGATTTAACACCAAATGATATGATATTTATAATGCGCTTAATACCCAGAGGTTTCTAAGCGAGGAACCAGGGATCAAACCTGTGGTGCTCCGTGTCATCTTGCTTCCAAGGCATGCACGTTGCCCCTGAGCTATCCTCCCAGTCTGATTGCCCAGTTACTATTCATGTTTAGTCGGAAAGGCTTTACAGAAAAAGTGAGAAACTATCGATTTCATCACTATATGCAGAAAGAAAAAAATGAAATGAAAGATGTTTATGGTGGGGAACTTTATTTGGATTTGTTTGAGAGGGGCTTTCTAAAAAACCCAAACAGTTTTTCATTTGCTATGAACATAGATGGTGTTCCTGTATTTATAAGTTCCAAAGCATCAATGTGGCCAGTCTACTTGATTGTTAATAAGCTGCCCATTTCCCATATGAAACTTCGAGAAAAAGTGTTATTGTATGGCATATGGGTGTGCTCACAAAAGCCACTAATGTTGTCTTTCTTAAAGCCATGGTATGCTGGCCTTGAACAACTTGAAGATAGTGTTGTATTTAATGACCACAACAATTCCAGCTTCACATGTCATGCTACACTTCTCACAGTTACCTGTGATTTACCTGCGCACTGTCTAGTGTCAAATAGCACGCAGTTCAATGGAAAGTTTGGGTGCTGGCTGTGCCTTCAAGAGGATGAAAGCAGAGTTTCGGGAAAAGGGCACTGTTGGGTATTTCCTTATAATGGTGAAGACCCTAAAGGACCACCGAGGACACTGGATACAATTACAGAGGATGTAAAGCATGTTATAGGCAACATTGAGACTGGGCAGTCTCGTCACACTGTGAGATGAGTTAAAAGAACAACATGGTTTATGTTCCTGAAGTACTTTTTTGTATAACCAAAGGATTTGTCCTTGATTACATGCATGGCATATGTGGAGGTATTATGAAATGATTGCTGACAGTCTGGTTTACAAAAGATTACAAGCATTGTTTGTATTCCTATTATCAAAAAGTGACAAAAGTAAATGGTTATTTGCGAAGGATAAATCCGACTTTAGATCTAAGTAGAGTATCCAGGTCTATTAATGAACTATTGTACTGGAAGTCTTCAGAATTTTGAAACTTTCAACTTTTTTTTGGGACTACCAGTCTTGAAAAACGTTTTAGATAAGCCACGCTACTTGCACTTTTATATACTTTCTTAAGCAATCCACAAACTTTTAAGTGAAAACATTACCAAGGAAGATTTACATATAGTTGACCAATGTTTATTTCTATTTGCACAACTCTTCACAGTTATATGAAAAACGATTTATAACCATGAATGTTCATCAGTTCATCAGTTAGTACATTTAGTAGACAGCATTCGAGCAACAGGACCTCTATTTACAGCTGACTGTTTTGTTTTTGAAGATCTGGTTTCATTTTACAGCATTTTCATGGTATTACAGGGGTAGAAACACAGATTCTAGATGCCATAAGTATGATATAGGTGATCCCAGTTCTGAAAGAAAAATAGGTGTTAAGTGGAGGTGATGAGGCAGAGTTCTACGAAAATACGATGAGCTTACATAATAGAAAAAAGTATACGAAAATTGAAAATGGTGTTTACAGTGTTGGGTCGACGCACCCTTACACTTTATCTGAACATGAATATGTAGCAGTGACTCAGATTGCCCACATCACTCACTCTGGCGTTGTACCATGTGACAAGATATTTGTGGAGAAAAATAATCTTCTTGTTTACAGTTCAAATTACACTCGTATTCAGAAGCGAGATCTAAGTGTGATCATATATGTGGACGAGGGTGGATTGCATGCCTATGGTAGGGTCAGATTCATACAGTGTAGAGAAGCAGATGCGTTCACCAACTTGGCACTCGTTATTCCACTTGTGTGTTAGTCTTATGATATGAAAGACCCAGTTCATTTGGTAGTAGAAGAGAAAAACATATTAGCCTTCCATATACCAGTAATGCAAAAGGTATGTTTTTTCATCAAAGTTGAAAATGAAACTTTTATATCTGAAATGCCAAATTGCTTTGTATTGGATTGAACAGAATTGGCTTCCTACATCCAAATTCATGCTGGAAGTCCATCTTTAGGCTTCTGGGAAGCCATGAGAAACACTTTGCTTACTTTGGTAGCTAAAGGGGGCTACTTTTACAAATGTTTATACAACTTTAACCCAAATGGGCCCATTGCTTCTAAAGGCCAATGGGACCACTTTCCTATTGAGAAACTTGAATCCTTAACCCTAAACTGGGAATTGCTAAACAGCTGTCTTAACTCACCTGTGGGAGGGGTACTCTACTTTATCTGCCCATTCACAACCTGTTTAACCCCTTCTTCCGTTAAGTGCTGCTAGTATTTTTACTGTGCTATTCCCTTACTTGTTCCATAGGGACATATATGAATTGGGAACATTTGTGACCACATTTTGGGGGCCGGTGAATCCATCTTAAATTTCATATGTCAAAAAGGTGCACTCGCCTTTGAGTGTGGTGTGCATACCTGCCTTTTCCTTCTATGTACAAGGGAAGGGCCCTATTGGATTAATTGTGCCTTTCGGTTGGGATGTTATGATTAGTGGTCAATATCATTAATTGGCAGACCGGCTGAACCATCCTTTAAGTGTATATATTCTGGAGACCCTTTGTCGGCTTCTATACATAGTGTGCTGTTCATGTGAAATAAAATACTCACCTGTGATGTAGAGATTCATTTATATCTAAACGTTTATATAAAGACTTTGGACCTGATTCACAGAAGCATTTTATAATGACGCAATCCCATTGGAAAACGGTCCATGAATCAGGCCCTATATTTTTAACCAAGATATATTGTGTAGGCAATCTTGTCTTGTGTACTTGTTGTGGTGGTTGATTTTTGGTGAGTCAGTTTAACTTGAAGGTCTTTGCTTGTGATTACCAGCAGAATAGAGGACACACTTGATCTACATACCAGGAGCTTTGATGTAATCGCTGTATGTGCATAGACAGGGCAGTATGAATGTGAATTGGGCAATATGACGAAGTTCATTAGCCTTTTATCATTCATATATAGTGAGCTTGACTTTTTATGTCCAGTGAAAACATTTCACATAACTTGTACTGAAGTAATAGAATTGGCAGCAGTGACAGAATAACGCGATCGATGTATTTTTAGTTAGATTGCATAACCTATTCTTTTTTTTTTACTTTGCCATGCTTTCATTTTGGATTTATGGAAGTAATCTTGTTTCAGTTGCTCTTACCAGCTCACATTGCCTTCTGGAAGAGTGTAGACTGCCAGGGACAGTCTTATTCACCCATACGATTGGGATCACTGCTAGTTGCGTAGTAGTGTGGGGGATGACAGTACTGCTCGCTGTACTCCTGAAGAACAGTAGTCATTGCGTCATAGGCACCAAAACAAAATGAGTGGACTGATTACTGTGTAACAAATGTTAAGGCTGGATAATTGTGGCTTAATTCATGATTGGTTCCAGGGAAGGTTATACCAATATGTATCTTGAATCACATGGATTTGGTTTGGCCGGGTGCATGAACTAATCAAAACAATTCTTTTTGACCACAGAATGTTCTTAGCGGCGCATTCCCCTACATATGCGGTAGTCACTTATTACTGCAAGAAAATCTGTGGCATGTACGCTTTTTAAGTGTGATTCCTGGTCTATGGTTTAACACTTTTACATTGGGTGTTGCAATTTAAATGATCATATCCATATTATGCTTTTAACATGTAATTAAAAAGAATGCCAAAAAAGGTGTGCTTAGTAAAGCATTCGGAAATCATTCAGCACAAGTGCAACTAAGCAAAAGCTGAATGACAATCAGTATTAGTCTGCAAATCATCCTACAAACTCTGTGATGCTCCGAAGTAATGAGTAAGCCATCCCAAAATCATCAAGAACAAACATGTTTCATGGCCGTGCTCTTGAAGTAATCAGTAGGTCATCCCAGAATCATCCCCGAATCACCAGGGACAAACATGTTTTTGCTCTTGAAGTAATCAGCAAGTCATTCTAAAATCATCAGGAACAAAGAGTTTTCTAAAATAGGGATGATGTTGGCATAATCAGCAAGTCATCTTAAGCTCATCCCCAAATCATCAGCCACCATTCTGAGACGTTTGCTGATGAAATTAACAGCGTGATGACTTCTGAAGATGTGGAAGTGACTTCTAATGTAGTTTGAAGATAATCGGATGACTCCAAGATGTTCTCTAAAGTCATCCTTTTAGACCTGGGTAGGGACACAGCCAACATCCAATAACAGCTCTCCTTGTTAGCCGTGGTCACACAGCCCTTCACAGCAGTCATGATCAGATGGCTGCACCATGGCCTGGGGACAGTCAGGCTGCACACCAACAGAGTTGCCACGCAGGGACTCTGCAACGTGAGAGACTGATACAGGGGGGCAGAGTTGCCTCGCAAGACACAGGATCAAGGGAGGGTCAGCATTGCCTCGCAGGGGCACGGCCATAAGGAAGGGCTCTGCACGGCAGTCCGCCTTGGGGGCCATGCCATCACTACACAGCAATCACCACAGAGCAGGAGTCTGGTGGAATGACTGGCGAGCGGGAAACCGCTCCTCTCTTTTATTAACTTAGTCACCTGGTCACAGTCGTGACACCAGCACAAACCCTTAGCAGGGACATGTTTTCCTTAAAGTGGGACAACACCACACCTGGCACCTCTTCTTCTACCCGAAGACACCAGGCCAGATGCTCTGTGCCAATCATAAACCGGCACACTTGCTTGCGCTGTTTTTCAAATCACGATTGGAATGCAGCTCCCATCTTACCCAATCCATATCCTCTTACACTTCCCGGCCCTCCCTTCCCTGGGCCTCGGTAGGAGTCAGGCCTTTCCCCCTTCCAGGACCTTTGCACTGGAGCATCCTCCCGCTCCAGGGGTTTTACTAGGTCTGGAAAAGATCTGGGGCTACGCTAATGTCAGGATCGTCATGACTAGGGGCTCGCTGGCTTTTTTGGTTGTAACCCCTCAGCTTCTATCAGGGGCTACAGCCAAAAGACCAGGGGCTATAGCTCCCTCAGGACATAGCAACGCCTCTGAGTTAAGTATTGACTTCCTGGCCCGTGATGAGCTGTCAACCTTCTCCTTCTCCTACAGGAAGCTTCATCACCAAGAGTTGCATCAATCAGCTCATCCTCCAAACATGGCTGCTCCTATAGCCTTCCAACAACCCTAACATGTAGTGCCAAAGTTTGACCCATTATCATGTACTGCCATGTCATGTACAGCAGTCGCGCCATCAGGGCTGCTTCCCTCCCCCGTTCGAGCAGCGCACAGTCTTAGGCACTGCTTTGCATGTGTACACATCATTTACAGCCAGTACATGCAGTAAAGTGGAATAGCTTAGAGCCCAGGAGGCCCACGGCACTGCTAGGAAGACGCTCTGTACCTAATGTCTCCCTGTCACCACCTCCGGCTCTAGTAAGTTTCGCTCTCATGTGTGTCATTAATCACAGCAGCTGGGGGCATTTATTCCTGTGCCTTCAAAATGATCATGGACACCCCATAGGGAGTCCAGCAAATAGACATCTCTCCTATGTCACTCTCTCTAAGCTTTCTCTCCCTCCCCCATCACACACAGATCAGCTCCTTCCTCCCTCTTCCCCCGTCTGCCTATCTTCCTTCTGTCTCATGCAACAGCTCTTTCTCGCCCACTCCTACTTTCCTGCCTTCATTTCCCTATTACACACATCTACTCTCTTCTTTTGCCTCAATCCCTTTTTCTCCTACCCATAAAGCCCATTAGCTATTTACCTCCCTCCTCTCTGCTTCTTTCTCTCCTGCCCAATGCTTTATTGATATAAAAAGAAAAGTCCAAGGGCCCACAATGTGTGTTGTCTGCCAACACATGAAGAAGCCGCTAACACACCACGCAGGTGGCAGGAGTGCGCGGTATAAGACCCTTTAACAGAACATAACACCGCTTCCAAGGTCGAGTGGTGACACGCCACATTTATTTTCGGATTTAAATGTAGCTAGACCCTAGTATGCAGGAACTCTGCCCCTTACTCGCCCCAATGCATTTCTTGTGCGAATGCTGCCCCTCCTTCTTCCTTGGAGTCTTGACTTACAACACTCTGAAACACAATTTCTTGATGTATTAGCACCTTACAAATGCACAATAGATACATAAATAAATAAATAAATAAATAAATAAATAAATACACCTCCTCTCTGTCAGGCCGATTCACGGGTGACCCACGGACTTGCCCGAGCATCATTTGCCCCAGCCGCTCATCGCACACACGGCCTATTTCTGGTTGCTATCCGCCATATGCCTCTAGGCACCCCTTCACAGAACATCATGCATCTCAGCTGCCACCTGGACCCGCTCCTGGCACTCATATCTGCTTCCGGTAGACCCAGAGCGTTGGGTCCAAGCGCCCCTCAACTGTTCACTTTTTTCCCTACACTAGAGATTCCCTCTCCAGGAGGTCCCCTCCCAAACCGTGTGTTTTACCTCACCAGCACGAACCCACCTTGCCAGTGCTGCTCTTACCAACCACTCTGAGCTGTTGCCACCTCAATCACTTTCCCGGCAACCCTCTGCCTGGTCCTTTGATCCTGCGACACAAATTTTAAAATGAGTAGTTTAGACAATGCATGCCTCCACAAAAATTGCAGGCCTCCTGGTGCCCGGGGGGGGGGCAGTCATGCAGCGGTAAACGTTGCTCCATTTTTAATTATTGCTTCCACAGCACCCACCGGCTATATCTGACCCATGTCCACCCAGTAATCTCATTGCTGGTTGCTACCAGCCATTTGCCTTTAGGCCCCTCTTCCCAGAACATCATGTACCTCAGCTGCCACCTGGACCCGCTCCTGACACGCGTGTCCGCTTGCGGTGGCCCCAGAGCGTTGGGTCCAAGCACCTCCCGCCTGCTCCCCTTTTCTCAACGACACTACGGCTCACTTTTCCGGGATGTTCCCCCACAAACCGTGTGTCTTAATTACCTCACATGCATGTGCCCACCTTACCAGTGCTGCTCTTACCAACCCCTCTGAGCTGTCGCCCCGCTGAAACACTTTCCGGGCAAAACACTCTGCCTGGAGCTCTGATACCTGCCCCCACAAAATCACAGGGCGCCTGGTGCCCGGGAGCAGTACTGCGTCAGTAAATGCTGCTCCCTTGTTACTTCTTTCCTCTACAGCGCCCTCCGGCTGTATCTCGCCCATGTTCACAGATACTTATCTAAATACAACTTCCACCTGATGCCAACCCCCCACTTTGTCCACCATTTGGTTGAGTGGCAAAGCACCGGTATTTTGTAGAGGAAACTGGGGCAGGTGCCACCAATGCAGCGTTTCCCTCCCACCCATTTCTCAAGGAAGGAACCTGTAACACAAACCGCAGACCCCTCGGTGTAAGGTGACCAGATTTTCAAAACAAAAAACCGGGACGGCCAACAACATAAAAGAGGGACTACCCCATCGCAGCCCACCAATTACCGCCCCTCCCCCAACACGCTCCCACAACCACCCCCAAACCATATTTCCAGCACTTCTCCTTTCTATAAGCTGTTTATAATCTCATTTGTGCAGTTTTGTCTGTGAATCGTGGCATGTTAATTCAAGACGAGCGTTAGCTCTAATTGATGTTACATGGTTTGCTGTACAATAATTTCCACGCCAGTCTCTGTGGCACAGTCAGTAAGTATTCTGACTTGTATTGAGAGGTCGGGGGTTCGAGCCAAACTTCAAAATGCTGGAAGTGTTGTGAAAAATAATTACGGTTTTTATTACCGTAACCCCCCAAACATGCAAACCCAGTGCGGGGTTTCAAAATGAAAAAACTCACGGGACCCCGGGTGATTTCCTCGGACTGTCCCGGAAAACCCGGACGTCTGGTCACCCTACCTCTGTGCCACCTACAAGCCGCAAGCCTCCCTGCAATCATGGCAAACTGTGCAGCGCCTGCCTCTTTCATTCTGCCAATGCACCCGACGCTCAACCCAGGCCCCACGCTCTTGAGGGTTGAAAATTCGCTCACATCGTACTCTTTACACTGGTCACCCTGTCCCCCCCCCCCCCCAGCGCAAGCATTTGAGAAGTGTGCCGTTGCCGCTCCAGAACTACTACCTGAAAGAAGACACCGATAAATAAACGCACCCTCCTTTACCTGCTATTAACTCATGTTAATCCGTTGGGAGGAGCACAGTATTGTTTTCTTGGCACCAACTGCCTACAAGAAAAACTGAACACACCTTTCTCCATCCTCTGCCCCTTAACGCACCAGAATTGAGAGCTGTTACCGCGATAGAAAGGCCATTGGTCAACTCGCTATTGTGACATGATAACAGACTTGATTGTACAGATGCCAGCATGCAACCCGTGGCCCAAAGAGATAGCCTTCAATCTTTTGTAATCACGCCTTGCTGCGAACCGTGCAGCATGGCGACCGCTTTATCGCCCCCCTGCCGACTAGGACCGCCCCTGCACCTCTTGCTTGATGCGCAGCCACTGCCTTTCGTGGCCCAGAATATTCCCGAGGTGAATTCCGATACCTACAGCCATAACGTGGCACGTGGGCCGCCCCTGCCCATAAATTAGAACCTAAGATGCTGCCTGCCACAATTATCCGGAGGACCCAAAGCCCCTGCAGCGTATCCCGTGCTGTATATAAACACTGATGTACTGGGGCCTCACACAACGAGAGGCTGACCGGCCCCCGCAGGGGGCGCTAGAGGGACAGCCTACATAGCGGGCTGTCCCCTCTGGCCGCCCCCTTCCGGTTGCTGGTCATGCCTCTCCTCCCCCCCACCCCCCTCAGCGAGGCGGAAGAGGCGTCCCCGGGGACCTGGCTTCCGGCCTGGTCTCCCGGTAGCACTTATAAGGGCGGGAGCCGCTGGCCAGCATTCTTTTGACCAGCAGCTCCCGCCGTGCAAGAATCGTCAAGAGAGATTGGTGAGTATAGGGGGGAGGGAGGAAGGGGCCCACTCGCTGGCCGCCGCGTCAGCTTGAGAGGGCCTCAACGCATTCGGACGGGGGAACACTGTATACATCTATGGGCGCCGTGCCAAATGTTGCTTTTCTAGTGTGCACGCGGGGGTTGAGTTGTGGCCGCCGTGCCCATGTCTATGGTCGTTTGCATTGTGTTGGGTCAAGTTGGGGCCGCCATGCTCATGTGTTTGTGGGTGTGCGTTGTTATAGATCGGGTTGGGGCCGCCGTGCCCATGTGTATATGGTGGTGCTTTGTGCTGGATCAAGTTGGGCCCGCCGTGCCTGTGTGTTGGGGCCGACGTGCCATATGGTAGTTTGAATTATTACGGCCCTTGTTTGTATTGCACGTGTTGCGGCAAAATCATCCTGGGTTTAAAAGGATGCATGGCCGCCGCACCGGGGTTTTGCAATCGAGTGTGAGTCGATGGTGCCGCGTTGGGCGTTCGTTGGGGCGCGAGGAGCGCTTGCTTGGCATGCATGCAGAGCCTGCTGACGCAGTTTGGACTGACAGCAGCGACGGACGCAGCCTTTCATCCTCCCGAGCTCGATGAATGAGCACCACACACCGGGGGTAATGTTGGGCGGCCCTCTGATATCTAGGTTCATGACGGTGTTGTGTCCGACATGGGGCTGGATGCGGGTGTTTGGATTGGTATTGTGTGTGCGGCCGCGAGTGCCGCGGGTGGGGGGAGCTATGGCCTGGCGCTTTTCCCATCGAGTGGAGTCGCTGGGCTTTCACGATGCGGCCTCACACTGCAGCCACTCATGGCTGTAGTGGTAAGTGCTTGGTTTTAGGATGCTGGAGACCTGAGTTCTAATCCTATGTCTGGAATGGGCGGGGCATGTTAATTTAAGGGCCTAAGCTTCGCGCGCGCCTGCTAGCACAGGTTCGGGCCGCAGCGGAGGCTAGCGATGAGAGTATCCTTAGTCCTTTCGGGGCATGAATGCGCGCCAAACAGCGCGGAGGGTGCAGGTCGGCCCACGAAAGACTGAGGCCCACGTGCTAGCTCCCATGACATTCCGATAAGGGCCGAACTATTAATTAAGTGGGGCGGCGGGTGGGGGGGACCTTTAACAAAGCCCGTAGCAGGTGAGGCCCGGGCAAAGCACCAGCCCCCCCCCCCCCTCACACTTTTTAACCAGGTTTGGTGATTCACCTTCCGGGGGAACAAAAGAGCACCACACACCATGGTGATAAAAAGCAGCGCGCAGATACCCGAGGGTCGTAGCACTTAATATAGATGCTACAGTATGATATTAGCCATGTGATTAAGATGTAATCATGTGGCGTTGTGACTGGGGTGGGTAAAGCGCCTGTGTAGTAAACGGGGGACCCTGGTTCGGACTTCAGCAGTGAAAAAGCGCGTAGTGAAAGCGATTAATAAGAAGTGCATGTGAAATACGCCGGGTGGAGGCGATTGTTAAATCGGCTGCTTGCAAAGGGTTGAGCACGAATGCCATTGGGGGGGAGGCCTCCGCATCACAGGCTGAGGATCTGCTTAGCCAGGCTATGGCCAGTTACGCCTATTACTTATGTTGTCTCCCAGTGTTGTGTGGACGAATTTTGCAATTCATGTGCTTTCTTGGGGCCAATACATTCCTTTATGACCCTCAGGCGCCTTTTTGATGTCAAATGAATGATTTGCTTAACGGTGTGGTTCAATTTTGAATACAGGTCGGGCAAAGGAGCAGCGGCTAAGAGGAATTTAAGGATATTCACCACAAAGAAAAAGAAGTGGGGTAAGGTATAGGTCAAGGAGTCTGCAAATGTGCGAAAGTTATTTTTGGCAGGTGCAGTCAGTCAGCACCCGCAACGTGGGATGCAGTAAGGTCGGGTAGTAACGTGAATTTTCCATCCCAGTTAGGATGTCGTCGGTGGAGGACTCACAAGATCTATTCCACTCGATTGAGGAAGTGCCCAACACCACGGGGTCAAGTGAGGAAGAGGACGAAGGGGCCATCTGGGCGCTATTCCAAGAGAGGATGCGCAGTGAGGGGAAGGGTTGGGCTAAGAAAGTGTTAGCCAAAAAACAACCAGAGCCACCCAAACAAGTTGTGGTGGACGCCCAGATCTGTCCACCCCCCGTGGTAGATACTCCCCCACCGAGCGCAATCGCACTAAAACCTTTACCTGCCAAGAGAAAAAGGCAGCAAAAGAGTAAGAAAGCAGCTGAAATGTTGCAGGTGGCGCCCATGGTACAAATAGTCAGCGAGCTGGCGCAAGTTGGGTCAGGCGCTACAGCCTTGCCACCTGTAGCAACTGCAGGTGTAGCGAGTGTGAGCGAAACGCAATTGTGTCCCATTGCACCTCCCATGTTACAGGTTTCAGTTGAAAAAACAGGTGTGTCGCCACCAGTCGGGGGTGCAGTAGGTAATGAAAGGTTTGGGTTGATTTTAGAAGAGTTATTATTGTTGGTCAGGGGCAATGGGGCTCCTGCGGCTACAGTGGCTACCCTACCAGTAGCTAGGAGTGTGTGGGAGGGGACCGGTGCGAGCACCACTGATATCAACTCGCCCAGTATACCCGTCCCCCCTGCCCCTTCGTCGAGCACGGTCCCCACCGTCAGCGCCCCCCATCTCTTCACTCGCATAACCTGCAGCGCCTTTAGGAGCGGAACAGCCGGTGACGGTTGCCCCCCTGTTATCAGGCAGGTCATCCTTAGCCTGGCATATACCCCAGGACATTAGAGAGCAAATATGGGCCAGGAAGAATATTGACACATTCAGCCTTTTGGCAATAGAAGACGCTGTTCCTAATATCACGCTAAGCACTGAAGAGAACAATAAGAGGCATCGTAAGTATCATCCGGAAGAGAACATAGCCAACTGGGAGAAGGCATTTGATATAATGTCAGTTTTGGTGATGGAAAAGAACCCCGAGCAGGGGCCGGGTTTGATCAAGTACAGGGAATCAATTGTAGAAGAAGCTAGGCTGTACGGTTCTACTGGATGGATTGATTATGACAGGAAGTTTAGACACATGATGGAACACTGCCCCACAATGTCATGGGACCAGAAAATGATGGACGGCTGGGTCACTTTTATGGGGGGGGGTAAGCCGAGGAAGAGTATTGTCTGGAATGATATTTGCAAAAGCGGGAAGAAGAACGGGTATGGTAAGCAAAACAATGGTGGTAAGGGGCAACCCTTTCACAATACCCCCCAGGGACGGGGGGGCCAAGAGTCAGGAACCACAGGATCTGGTACCTCGAATGGACTACAAGAGGAGAAGAAGGGAGCGAATAGGGCATGCCGGTTTTTTAATAAGGGCAGCTGTAACTGGGGTCCTAAGTGTAAGTTCAGCCATGAGTGCGCGAAATGCAGGGGGAACAATCCCTTGGTCAGATGTTTCAAGCGGGAGGGTGGATCCGGGGGTAGGGGCCAGAGAAAAGGACAGTAAGGCTCACATATTCACTCCCCCCCCCCCCCCGGCAACAAGCACGGCTACACGGAATTTGGATTTGTCTAGGAAGGGTCCCTCTCCAGTGAATTTGCAGGTGTTAGTGGATCATCTAAGCCATTACCCCAGACAGCGGGAGAGGGATTTGTTATTTCAAGGTTTCACAGAAGGATTTGTCATTCCTTATGAGGGCCCCCTCACCTGCCGTTTTGCTAGGAACTTACCTTCAGCGAGGGATCTGCCTGAGGAGGTTGATAAGAAATTGAAAAAAGAACTAGAACTAGGCAGGATTGCTGGACCATTTGACGCCACCCCTCTCCCCAACTTCATTTTGTCACCTCTGGGCATAGTTCCCAAAAAGGAGAAGGGCAAGTACAGGCTCATCCACCACCTTTCTTACCCGAAAGGCGAGTCAGTGAACGACTGGTTGAGCCCTGAAGTATGCTCTGTTCACTCCGCATCTTTTGATCAGGCTATGTCAATGGTGGCCAATATGGGAAGAGGGGCTTTGATGGCCAAAGTGGATATTGAGTCTGCATTCCGCTTATTACCTGTGAATCCAGCCAACTTCCATTTGCTGGGTTTCCAGTGGAACGAGGGTTTCTTTGTGGACAAATGTATGCCTATGGGGTGCTCAGTGTCCTGTTCCTTTTTCGAAACATTTAGCCTGTTCCTTGAATGGGCGGCATGTAGAAGAGAGCAGCGGGGGGCAATGGTTCACTACCTAGACGACTTTCTATTCTCTGGCAAGGAAGGGTCAGAGGACTGTGCAATAGCAATGTCTGTTTTTCAACAATTGATGGGAGAGTTGGGCGTTCCCTTAGCTCCTGAAAAAACAGAGGGCCCTTGAACGGTTCTGACATTTCTTGGCATTGAGATAGACACGGTTAGGGGCACTTGTAGGTTGCCCGAGGATAAAGTGAAAGGTTTGAAGGAGGAAATATTGAATAATTTGTCAAAAGACAGGACCACCCTTGAGAAAATGCAGCAACTTCTTGGGAAACTGAATTTTGCGGCCAAGATAATCCCGGCAGGCAGGGTTTTTGCTCGTAGGCTGGCCAGGGCAACAGCAGGTGTGGTTCAAAAGCAACACCATATTATATTAAGCACTGGCCTCAAAGAAGACTTAAGGATGTGGTTCAGATTCTTAGACAGCTTTAATGGGGTGCAAATCTGGCGAACTCCGTGGGAAACCAACACCGAACTACAGTTGTTTTCAGATGCTGCGGGAAGTGAAGGTTTCGGTATAATCCTGGGGCCAGAGTGGTGTGCTCAGAAGTGGCCACAGCAGTGGCACAAGAAAGGGAGAACAAAGAACATAATGGTATTGGGAATGTTCCCCATTGTGGTTGCACTGTTGTTATGGCCTACGGTTTTGGCCAATTAGAGGGTTAGTTTTTGGTCCGACAACAATGCGGTAGTGCAAGCCATTAACTTACAGTCTGCATCATGCCCTGCAATGTTGAGCTTGCTCAGGAAACTAGTGGAAGTATGTCTGTATCACAACATTGAATTTAGGGCCCGACATGTGCCGGGAACTGCCAATATTGCTGCTGACGCTCTTTCTCGCTTTCAGTGGTCCAAGTTCCGGAAGGCCCACCCAGAGGGCAGACTGGAGGGAGCGCAGTTCAAAAAGGAGTGGTGGCAGCTGCCGAGTTGAGTGAGCGCTCACTCACGCCCGGAGTAAGATGTAGATACCAGCAAGGTTATGGTAAGTTCAAGAACATGATCTCTCATCTACAAGGTGAGAAACTGACTGCAGAGGAACAAGTGCGCGCCTTTGTGGTCTGGGCACACACGGAGGGCATGTCAAAGAGTTGGGCAGCATCGCATTTAGCAGCAGTTGCATTCCACTTCAAATTGGAAGGGAAGGGCGATCCCACAAAAGGGTTTTTGGTACGTTCTGCATTGAAAGGCTGGGCCCGTTCGGAGCCAAGGTCTAAGGATGTGCGAAAACCAATCGACTTTGAACTATTGGTGAAGTTGTTGGCCACGTTACCTAGCATATGCTTCAGCGAATACGAAGGGGCGCTATTCAGGTTGGCATTCGCATGGGCCTTTTTTGGGGCATTTAGGATTAGTGAGCTAGTTTCTGCGTCTAAAAAGGACACACCTGGGAGGGCCATTGCTTTGGGTGATGTATCTCTGTTTCACAAGGAAACAGGAGAAGGGGTCAGTATATTATTGAAGAAAAGCAAAACGGACCTGCAAGGAAAAGGTTATAACATAGTATTACACGCGGCACCCCTTTCGGAATGTTGCCCGGTACTCCTTTTTAAGCTCTTTGTACAGTTAAGTGCCACAAGTGCCGGCCTCCTGCTGATTCACGCTGACACTTCCCCCCTTTCTGTATTCCAATTCCGCAAAGTGTTGGCAATGGCATTGAAGGCTTTGGGCATCCAGGAGGAAGGTTGGTCCACGTGTAGTTTTAGGATAGGTGCAGCCACCACAGCGTTTCAACAAGGCATGTCCCCTCGGGCGATCATGAAAGTGGGGAGGTGGGAGTCTGGCCGTTATCGACTTTATGTCCGCCCCCAGCACAGTGCATGCCCAGAAGAATACTAGATATCAAGGGCACTGAGGGGTCGGGCAGGGAATGGGGTCGGTGTGGTTACAGGCGAATCAGGAAACTGATGGTATGTTATGTTTTTTCCCTATAGATGATGCGGTGTGGCTGATCGGCCACTCATTTGTGACACGGGCAGAAAAAAGGGCTAGGCAATGGACGATCGGACAAAACTTGGGATTCAAGAGTACCGAATGTGTGCGGTTGGGCACTCCTGGAATGAGGTGGCATTCCTTGCTGCCAGCCATTCACTGGCGATTACAGTGGAGGCGTGCACAAAGGTGGTTAGTGATTCATTTGGGGGGCAACGATCTGGCTAAATTGGGCCGCGTTCGCCTGCTCGCCCAAATACAGGTGACTTTGCGCATTACAGCACATGACTTACCAGGCACAGAAATACTCTGGTCAGAGATGGTGCAAAGGCGGGTTTGGAGAGACGCCATCTCTCTGCCTGGCATGGAAAAATCCAGGAAGCGCCTCAACAGAAGTGTGGCAAAATTCACAAAGGCAGAGGGCCTCGGGTTTATAGGGCATTGCTGCCTGAGCTCCTTGCCTTCTCATTTTGATGCAGATGGTGTACACTTATCTGACAAGGGCAACAATGTTTTCCTGATGGCTATGAGCTAAGGAGGGCTGGCTGCAGATGAACTAATGGTGAGTATGGAACAATTGGGATGCTAAGAGAGAAGTAAGGGCCTAAGGTTTGGGGGCATTGATGGCAGCGCGAGCCACCATCAAAGCGTGGTGGAGTATCGGGGCGGTCCTAGCCAATGAGGGACTTCACGCTGCAGCTGCAGCGGCTCGGGATTGGCCGGGCTCGAGCCGATACCTCAACGGGCACTGACTCCCTTCCTTAGGGCGATAGGCCAACAATCTCCTGGTCAGTGCCCGAGTGTCCCACTGGTGTAGCATTGTAGCTGGAAGTAACCAGCGGTTTTGTCAGTTTGGCCAGTGGCTAAAGAGGTGACAGGGTTCACCTGTATCTGACTGTTTTGTAATGTGGCTGGGACCGTCCCAAGTTGTCTTGCTCCTAATAAACCTGTGACCCTGTGTTTTCCAAACTTTAAAAGTTGTCTTTGTATTCATTTCATTGTGTGATGGTACGGACCAAAGGATGTGGGGGTGTCCCCGCTAAGAGGCTGACCGGCCCCCGCAGGGGGCACTAGAGGGACAGCCTACATAGCGGGCTGTCCCCTCTGGCCTCCCCCTTCCGGTTGCTGGTCATGCCTCTCCTCTTCCTCCCGCCCTCAGCGAGGCGGAAGAGGCGTCCCCGGGGACCTGGCTTCCGGCCTGGTCTCCCGGGGACACTTATAAGGGCGGGAACTGCTGGCCAGCATTCTTTTGACCAGCAGCTCCCGCCATGCAAGAATCCCAACCCACCCACGCCGAAATGGAATCATGGGCTCACATGTGGAAAGTTGGCAAGAAATTAGGTATTCAGTTATTTTGTACAGACCGGTTGGGAGAGTAGAACCAAGATGATGCGGTCGCATCATCAGTGTGAATTTAGTGTGCACATAGCAAAAGTTATTGAAGATAAAATAATGTGTTGTTTGATTTGTGTTTAATTTTATTGTTTTTTGTTACAGGCGGAGTATCGGGGCGGTCCTAGCCAATGAGGGACTTCACGCTGCAGCTGCAGCGGCTCGGGATTGGCCGGGCTCGAGCCGATCCCTCAACGGGCACTGACTCCCTTCCTTAGGGCGATAGGCCAACAATCTCCTGGTCAGTGCCCGAGTGTCCCACTGGTGTACCAGTGTAGCTGGAAGTAACCAGCGGTTTTGTCAGTTTGGCCAGTGGCTAAAGAGGTGACAGGGTTCACCTGTATCTGACTGTTTTGTAATGTGGCTGGGACTGTCCCAAGTTGTCTTGCTCCTAATAAACCTGTGACCCTGTGTTTTCCAAACTTTAAAAGTTGTCTTTGTATTCATTTCATTGTGTGATGGTACGGACCAAAGGAGGTGGGGGTGTCCAATGGGGATCTCCCCGCTATGGCTGGATACAACAAGGGCAACCTCAGCCTCTCCCCATACCATTCACCCACACGTGGCCCCGAGACCGCTTTGTTCCCTACCCCCCGGTGCGTTTCCCACCCTTATTTAGAGACAATGGCAAGGCCCTGGACGAGACAAAGGTACGCGCAGCGTGGTGGCCGCCCCATACTCCATGGTGCCACAGCGAAGCGAGACATGAAATCCGGAGCATCCGCCGTACACATTTACAAAAACCTCATGTCGCTCACCTCACCCAACGGCAATCGCCCTTTCACAACTCCACACGACACTCCACAATTGCTTCACATTGGCCCGTCAGCAGTACGGAGACCGCTTTGCTCATGGTGCCTTAAAAACAATGGGGCGACCGCACGTTCAAAATCAAGCAGTTTCCTTCTATAAACAGCCAAGAAGCCTAACCCTAGGGCTTTTGCACACAAAGAAAACATGCGGTGCGGAGAGCACATCACTGTTCAGCCTTATATAGCAAAGCAGGGTAGGAAAGCACAGTGTATTCGCCATGATTCACACGGTACACAGACACCCCCAGCCTCCTGCTACTTCAGCGAGGTGGGATAGGAAATACAGACCCCCCCATGCAAGGGTTCTTGATAAATAAAGGAAACCTGTGGTACGGAGACCGCCTCCCACTCTAAGCACACGTGGCCCGGCAAGATAACATGACAAAAAAATGTATAATTCGGCCCGGTACCCGCACTTCCGCGAGGCCACGTTCCTCAGAATTGGGAACATCATGCTAAACGGCGCCATCACCCGAACACTTGGTCACACTAAGTAAAAAACAGACGTGGCTTCCGTTTTGAGGCGGGGCCCTGCCGGGCCCACTAATCTCCTCAGGCAGCCCCAGCCACTACACGAAAAGGCATTTTTTTCTACAGCCAAAGCTCTCGCTCATGAGCGAGAGCTTCAGGCTACAGAAAAAAATGCCTTTTAGCCATAATGGTGGCGCTGCACCTGCGAGGCATCCCTTTAATCAAGTGATGCACGTGGGCCAGCGCCACCATTATGGAGAAAACGTGAGGCTGCTGGAAGCAGAGGCCTTGCTTTCCAAATACTGAAGCTCCCGGGGATTCGCGGGAGTTTCAGTCTTTAAGAAAAAGTCCTCTGCTTCCAGTGGCCTCACCCTTTCAGCCTTAATGGTGACGCTGCCCCTCCCCAGCTGGCGAGGGGCAGCACCACCAGTAAGGCTGAATAGGCGAGGCGCTGTCCCCTGCCAGGCAAGCCTATACAAAATAAATGCAGAGATCAGCACCCTCTCCTCCATTGGGGAGAGGGTGCTAATCTCTACAAAAGGCTGCCTGGCAGGGGTGCCAGTAGCCCATTGAGACAGGGCTCGTCAAGGGGGCGTGACCTAACGGGCCATGAAGACCCCCGTTGTTAGGCCACGCCCCCTCGATGAGCCCCGGCTCGATTTGTAGTGCCACTTAAGGCACTGCTTAAACGTGACAAAGTAACAGCCTTTTTCAGCCCACCACGGTGGCTACCTTCCCAAGAAGATACATAAGGGGCCGGCGACCGTGTTTAACCACGGCAACAGCTGCATTACTCATTAGCCAAGCCTGATAGCTGTCGGTATTTAACAATGCTAGCCTTCCATTAAACAACCCGCTGTGGAGGATATGCCAAGGACCAAGGTGGCATGGCAAAGGCAGGCGCTCGATGCGCTGACCCCTCAAATCCACTCCTACCTCCTATGCGGGCCCCCTGCCCTATTGCCGAGATAGGGCTGGTGAACACCAAACCTTTCGACCTATAGCCTTGCGCTCGTCCCCCCGAGCCCCAGGCAGCGTCCCAAAGGCAACACGCAGTCTGCAGACCCCTGTCTGCCCCACCAAAACCCAAGCCGTTTTGGAAATGTTAGTGTCCCCTTAGTCGGGAGCATGGACTGATCCGCGCAGGGTGGAGGAAATGCCCTCAAGCCCCAGACCCCGCGGCAAGGGCCGGCGCCACTGCGCCATCCCTTCAACTCCATACCATACCTTTTGGTCCTAATCTAACAACCTCACGACCCCGACCCCGAACCGCTTGCTGCTGCTGCTTGGGCTGGAAAAGAGACCTTGCTCTCTCAGCCCAGGCTATTTATGCCCATAGTTATCACAGTGGATTTACCCTGCAACCAGTGCTTAATTTGTGGGGGTGGTTGCCAGTGCCCAACACCGGCACTCTTTTTTGGGCACCGTAACTCATGCGGGGCCAGCGCACGTGCAATTGCTTTGTTTGTTCTTCCACGTCGCTTTGCTTCGATTATAAATCATCGGGATTTGTCATTCTGATCTCGATCCCTCTCTTGCTTGCAGGTTGCAGGCCATGGCTGGCTGGACCTGGGAGGGGCCAGCAATAGCAATGAACAACAAACTGTTACAAACAACAGCCAGTGAAAACTACCATTCTGTTGTTACTATGCAGTATTTGATACTTTCTGTATAGTAACACAGAATGTGCAGTTGTCATTGGCTGTTCTTCTGAGCCAGTGAAATTACATGGTGGCGTGTTGTTGTTGCCACAGGAGGCGGTCTTGACTTGTGAAAGGGAGACCCTGCCCAGCTGCACTGCGTGGTGCGGCCTAGTTGATTCTTGGGGCCCCCTCTGCTCGCTTTTTCATTTGTGCGGGTGCCAGTGTGTGCACCCGCCCCCCCCAACTCTGAGGCCCCGACAGGAGACCAAGAACCAGCCGGCAAAGCAGGTAAGTCACTTGTTGTTGCATGCCGTGCAGCCTGAGCCTGTCACAGTCAAGTGATCAGGCAAGGAAGGCCCAGGTCGGGGCCAGGGCGGCAGCGTGGTCCCCTGAGGTGTCCTGACTGGGCATCTGTCTGTGTGACCTGTGTGCAGTGTGCTGCTGACTGCAGACAGTGACAGGCCCAGGCCAATTTCTGTGACCAGGGGCTGCCGATGACTCTGCCGCAGTAGGCTGGGCCCGTGGATTGTGTCCAAAAATTTTTACTTTTTTCTTTGAAAACCTGACCTTCCGTGGGACCGGTGGCCAGGGCCCCGCCCCACGGAAGGTAGGTTTTAAAAGAAATAACTTATTTTGAGTGGCGGCTGTGGCCCATCACTTCAAAAGTGATGGGCCTCAGCAGCCCAAATATATGTTTTTTCTTTTAAAATCTTACCTTCCGTGGGGCCGCTGCGCTGCACACCTATTTTTGTCATCATCAGGCTCAGCATGGCCATGCCGGTGGTGGCCCCACGGAAGGTAGCCTAAGTGATTGAGCAAGGCAGGGCAAAGCCCAGGACCGGGGAGCACGGGCGGCAGCGTGGTCCCACAAGTGTCTGTCACAAAAGGAATGAATTGTCGTTTGCAACTTTGACCACTTTTTCATTGGTGCCAAGCCCGACTGTGAATTTTTGCCTGGGTGTTTCCGTTCTTCCTTTTAATGTTATCGGCCTCATTAGTTCACAAACGAGCTTCAGCGAGGGGGCCCGGAACGGTACACGTATTAAGCCGAAACCGAACCGGCTGCACTTTGCGAGAAAATCCCATGCAAAGACGAACTTCAGAAATGCTATTTCAGGCTTAAAGATACAAACATGGAAACTAGACTGGGATAAACATGGTGCATATGCCCACTAATCTGTCGTCATAAATAAAAGCACTAGTTGAGTATTCGTGTATAATTCTCAACCATCTTTTGCTGTCATTGTTTTACATAATTCCAGCGCATGTTTTCTATCCTGATGTGTGGTTTATACACCAGATGTGGCCCCTTAACCTGGGTACAATACACTCCGAGCATTTGCTCCGAATGAGAGCACATGCAATCATCAGATAGGAATCCTCAGATAGGGAGGTGGGTGTCTGCTACACCCCGCAGTTTAGTGAAGTATGTCAAGAACATGTCATTGGGAAGGAGATATCCGAATATGCACCCCCCTCTGGCTCCTGAATTTGAGTGACAAAACATATTTAGTTTTTTAATATGTGTTAAGGTGGAAAGAGGCCCTAAAGCAAAAGTAGCAGAGGCCGTTGATTTCACAACAATGTCTTGCAGAAATGACTTTTTCCAAGAAATACAACACCATGCTTATGCTTGAAGGAAGGGTGAAGGGGGATGCATTTATGAGATGTGATGATTGATAAGGGCTTGAGAGTAAATTGATTACACAAAACACCTGGATAAAGTAACTGAAGAACGGGCTGAGGGGAGGGTGCTCTTCCTGGAGGTAACCGATTAACAATACTTGGTGTATTTAACTGACTGCCAGATGGGGCAGAAGGGGTAGAGACAAATACAATGCAACAGTGACTGAAAAATAATGCTTTTTTATTTATTTGCATTTTTAAAGCGCTCACACAGCCCGGGGGCATCGAAGGCGCAGTTACAGGAGGAGCATGCCTTAGTTGCGTATTTACTACGAGCCTGTGCCAGCAGTTGCTGCAGCACCAAACATGTGACATGGAGCAGCAGCAGTGTGATGGGCTGGTGGTGGGCCGATCTAGGTAGGTCTAGCACTGAACTGGCGCAGCAGGTGCGCCCGTGCTGAGGGCGGCGCAGCGCCCGCGCTGAGGGCTGCGCTGCGCCCGCGCTGAGGCAGCACTGCACCCGCGCAGAGGGTGGCGCCGCGCCCACACTGGGCGCCGCGCCCAGCATTATGGGGCCAATATTAATTTGGGCACTGGCACTTATTTTTTTACAAATTAAGCACTGCCTGCAACCCATTCACTACTTTCTGTATGAAAGAGGTTGGGGAGACACCTCAAAGGGGCTACGTTTGGCGACCCGCACCATTCAGTGGCAGAGTCCCTTTATGTGCAGACATATACGTAGGTGGGTCCCTACCAGGGCAAAAGGCAAAGTACAAGCGTGTGTATACTGCCTTTTTCCCTGCACTTCTCCATTCCACTGTGCAAACTGAGTAAACGCTGCCTGCCAGGTACGCATAGCAGGCAGCATTTACAATGGAACTCTATGGGTTCCGCCTGCTTTTTGCTGCCGCATAAAGCCGCAGACTCCATAGGGATCCACAGCATCTCCATCATCATGAAAATCCATGCCAGTGCACACGCTGGGATATTTTGTATGGTGGAAAGGAAGGAAGATGACGGAAACCCAAGTTGCGCTACTCCTCTCCTCTCCATCACACAAATGAATGTAAATGAGCCGGGATAGGAATGCATGGCGTAAAAGCCTTACTCAAGGCTCTTATGCCATCCATTTACGTTACGGCTCCGATGAAAATGAGCTCAAAACCTTGAATAGCAAAACATGTATCCAATGATCATATACAATATCATCAAAAGGTAAAAAAGCTGGCTACATGTTGCTTGTATACATTGTTAAATTTACCATAGATACATTATGAAACTAGTTAAATGAACATCCAATGTATGTATTTACCAAAATGGGGAAACCCGGCAATACAATGAAAGACTTTCAAATTGTTCTGGAAGCCCGGTGCAAACTTGGAATCAATCGTATAAATTATCTCTGGAGGCCACAGTGTAATGCTGGTGTTTCATACACTAGGAGATGCAGGGGTATCCGTCCGGTAACCTCCCGCAGAGCTAAGACAGGCAGATTCAAGGCTATTTGGTAATAGCTAAATGTAGCCTAGGGCGAACGTTAGGCCTCAAGTATAATTGTGGTAGAGTCAAGTATAAGAGTCATGGATGAGGAGGAAAGGTTATTTGGTTAATATGTAATGTGACATCTGCATAGACCTTTTATCTACATTCCTGGCTTTCAAGCTGGACTGATTGCACTGTTACTATCTTTCAATTGATGACTTCCCTGGAGGTTACGCTTCCACTTATTTATCTCCATTGACTGCGTTGCTTAGCAGTTCTGCTGATTTATTTATAAACATTCACCGTCCCATGGCGTTTTGTAGAATTTAGACCATCAGGGATTTTGTATCAAAATACCTAACTACGCAGTTAGATTTATTACACAATTAGTGTCTTTCCATAGATTAATCCTCTTTTGGCAGCGTTTCCTAGCTGTACCACTGATTTGTCAAGATGCATTTATACATTCGTACACCACCCTGTGGTGTTCTTAAATCCAATAATGCTGCAGTAAACTAAACGGGGCAAGTGCTCCGCCTTGTTTATAATACTGCGTGCAACGAGTGGCGTAATGACTTCATCCCATTGCTGTGCACGTTGATTATAATGGCAGCCATTTTTGGCAGCCGTGAATCGGCATTTTAGTAGTGCCAGTGATGGCTTTGCTTTGAATGGGATTCCTTTAACACATATTGGGTAACTTATCTAGGTTACTACATGACATGACAGGGATAACTTTATCAATGACTCAATGGATTGATTTAGACAGATCTAGTACATAGTCTCTTTTTACTTTCTCTTGATCTTGGTGCTTGTGGCTATTTACTTACCTCTATTGGAGTCCCTCAGTGGCATGATTTTCTGCTATCATCCCTCACCGGACACACACTTAGGTCAGACCACAGTCCACTTTTTGATCAATAATTCCTTTTCGCAATATTAATTGTCCTCATACTATGACCAAGTGGTTTTTCGATCTACCTTTGTTTCGCCCCCACGCCCTTAGAGATGTTTAGATTGTCACATTGAAGTACCCATGTGATATTATGCCACTATTTTAGCCAAGACTCAAAGGCCCACGTATTGGTAAGGAGTTCTTCAGTTCTATTGATTGAATTTAATAGGTACTTTTTAGTTTTTCTCAAGAAGTATAGCGGTATTCAGTAGTGGACTTACACTCCCTTCAAGATTCCCGTTGGAACTTCTCACACATTAGGTGACCTATCAAGCCTACGGTGCATTAGCATTCATAATATTGCATACACTCTTTACTATCACTGCGATAACTGAATTATTAGTTACATATGTCTGCTTTTTCTGATTACTTACAGCACTTGTTAAGGAATGTAACCCTGAAGAAGAGAATTGTTTCTCGAATCACGCTTTCTTCTGTTTCACATGAACAATTGTTGGTTTGATGGCAACTAAATTGAGCGCCATAAAGAATTTCTTATGAATGATTTATATCTAATCATGTACTTTTATTTTTTGGCTTCTTGTGGTTTTTACATGCAAAACCTTTTTGCCACTTTAATATATTCATATTTCAACTGTTACTTTTAAAATGACCCTATCTACACAAGTCTTTATGTTATCCTTTTTCTTCACCATCTCGTATCTCTTTATTTCTGTTGTCAAATATGTCCTGCAAAAATGTTACCAGCGCCAAAGTAAGTGTGATCCGCTGACCGACCACTCAGTACTTCCATCCACCAGTCTTTGTGTGTTTTTCGCCACATATTTTTTAGTGATGTCTAACAAGTGTCTTAACTAGATGTTTTAATATTTCCACCATGTCCGGATTCTGACACCATCTACATGTGATTTTTGCCCTTTGACTTGACCTCACATTTAAGATTTCTCCTGTAGGAAAGAGGTGCAATCTGAAACGTAGGTATTGGTCTCTACATATCCAGTTTGGAAATTGTTGCAAGTAATATTTATTTATTTATTTTATTTTATTTATATATTTATTACGCGCCGCAGCTCGCGAGCATCAGGGCGCGACAAAAACACGTAAGACGGAGTTCACAGGACTACATAAAGAAGAAAAGAGGTATGAGAGGTAAAAGAAAATATGGTAGCATGTTTAATTGTCGACTTTCCACAAATGGTTTCCCGTAGTATTCTAATCATGTTCTTATATATATTCCTATGAAACCTTATATGTATACTCTATATGGAATTGTTTGGCTTTTTCAGGCTTAAGACAGTGTGCAGGGGACGGGAGTTCCCACACCTTTGGGAACTTTACCTTTTGGTATGGGGTTTCAAAGGGCAGATCAATGTTGACCTATGGCTGTGGAGACTTATAACAAGAAACCTCTGTTGGATCCAGGTGGGAATCAAAAATGGCTCCAAGGATATCCGTGGACTCCTGACTAAAAAGTATCCTTCCCACCAGTTTGGTATCAGATCCCATGGATACCAGCGACTGTAACACAAGCACAGACCCAGACAGAAGACCCTAATTTGAGGACGCAATGGGAAGTAAGGGACTTCCTAGACATTATCAAGGAGGAGGAACAAGAATAGATGGTCCTAGAAAGATTGAACAATACTTTTGATATTCCTATAGAAGGTGCCAGACAATCCACCATGACCCTATTAGACTCGGGTGATTGGCAGTCTACGCTCAGGTCAGATATTGTGCATCCAGAGGAACTAATTCCTAATTTACATTTTCCCATTCCCTGTGAGAATGAAGATTAAGAAATATATCTCAAGACACAGGTCCAGCTAATAATCCAAGAGAAAAGAATTGGCAGGGAAGTTTTGGTGATGTGATTAACAGAACCAGCACTTTGGAGGATCGCCCTTTCAGATTTTGATAGATGGTTGCAATGAGCCAGGAAGTGAGACAACAACCCCAGGAGAAAGGGGGAGAGTTCTCGTACCTGGTGCTGTGATAATGGCATGACTACTAAAGTAAGAGAAGCAGCACCACTCTCCGGCTCCATTCCTTATGTCTCTGCACCAAAACCTATTGGGGATCTTGGTAGAAGGAGAAGATATACAATGGTCCCACCTGCATGGCCCTTGTGTCCAATGAGTAGGTGACCCATTAACACCTGTGCCAAAGGGCAGGGGCTCACCAAATAGGTCATTGTGTAGTCAATGGACTTTTAAGAAATGTCCCAGAATTGAGCGTAGGCAATATTACTCATGATATCCCCGCATGGAGGCCGAACAGAAACCCTGCAACCCAAATCCATTTGACCTAGAGACAAAAAATGCGTGATTTCCAGCATAAGGCAGTTATCCCTACGGGGACAATGTTGCGGTAGATCTCCCTGTGGAACACCCTGCAAGAGTGGGCATCAGTGAAGCTGTCCCTTGCACAGATTTATAGCCATCATGCATGTGTAAGACTGATATAATTACAAGATGGTGGACATGTTCATTAGTACCTCAGTCCCCGTGATGCGTGGAGCCCCCATGCCCTAATTTCAAAAATCTGAACAGCAACACATATTCAAATCTATCCAATCTTGCTCATGAAATGAGCATCGCTCACTGGTGTGTATCCTTACTAAGAGACCAGCTGCAGGGCCGATATCAAACATATATGAAAGAAAATTATTTACAAAATGTAGAGACAATGAATGTGGTTATATACATTCAACTTCTGTAATAAATTGAAAAGATTTGTATAATTGTATCTGCACATCCCAAAGGAAATTATTGTTCCAACTCTAATTTTATTTATTTCAGATGGAGTATCCAGCAAATATATATATGAAAGCCTGCAAGCTCCCCAAGGTTCGTTGACTACATGTTTCTGGTGTTTCACTTAATTCTTCTATGCAACCACATTTTGATAAATATATATGTTGCAACACCAGTTAGGAATAAAGAGTGAAACTACCTCAAAGTGAAAGTTGCTAGGGTAGCTGAAGGGAATAATGGATTTTTGATTGGAAACAATCAACTTGACAAGCTCTTTAGTTAAGTGAAAACAAATGGAATTCAGATATTTTGGCAATTTGTGTAACTAAGGAAACTAAAAGATAAAAGAAGAATATTGAATACATTACATATCAGGAAAACATTTAACAGTCATGTGGTCCTGAAGAAGCAGCATCTTATCTCTTCAGAGTAGGAATGAGTAGTGTGAAACACATGCAGGACATAGAGTAGTTTCTTTCATTTTGGTAGATATTTACGTCTTAGATAATGTTGGTAGACACTCAATCTGAAATACGGGATTCATACTATTAGAGTTGCGACCAAAGGCGTGCCTCAGATACAAAATAAGTAATATAACAACTGTGTATACAACTACAAAAGTAATTTCGCAATTAAGTAAAGTATGTGAATACATATAAGCGCATTTATTGTTTCTATTATTTTTTATGTTTATTTAATTGCACAATTCTGAATGGTGAATTATTTCTGTAGTTTGATGATATTGCAGCTTCTGCTCATTATACAAGAATATATTCCAATTCTCCACCAGTTATAAAAGATGTGTAGACCCAACCTCTTTATCAGTGACCTGCTCTTTACCAACCACTTTGTTTAAAAAAAAGCCCAGGACGAGCAGGTTTATGATGTTTTGTCGGAGGGAGAAGAGTAGCGGAGTGAGCAGAGAAGACACACAGACATGATAGAGGGTCTGAGAGAGAGGGGTGATGGTTGAAGTAGGAGAGGAAAGAGTTTCAGTGGCTGGATAGAGAGTTAGAGACTATTGTGATTTGAAGGGGGTGAAGGAAAGAGCAAAGTGAATTAATGAGTGGGAAATGGGGATGGAAGGAGTGAAGTTTTGGAGACAGTGGAAGGAGAAGAGGGGTGTGGATCTCAGAAGCAGATATGAGGAAATGGGGGGACTAGGAGGAGCAGAAGATTCCCAGTCAAAGAAATGGGACAGATATTGGAGTGGAGGAGGGGGGGGACTTATAGTCAGGATTGTACACAAGATCAGCCTATGTGTTGTTTAAGTGAAGTGGGCTGAGGAACGAGCAGGGTTTTCTGATGCTCTTACTTTAGAAAAAAGGAAATTGTGTCAATTAGATTGAGTGTGAAGGGAAAATTGTGATCATATGACCAGATGCACACTTAAGCAGCACCTACATGCCTATAAGAAATCATTGATTCAGGTAAAACATCTGTTATGCTTGCCTTATATTTTGTAGTTCAAATTCTGCGCAAGAACTGTTTAAGGTACTCTGAGTGCTCTGTACTTCCAACACCACATTAAAGAACTCAGCTATTCCATTTCAGATGTTGTGTGATGAGGTGGCACAGTTTTTCTTGGATATAATCTTAAAGATCCTAGATGGTTCAGATTTGGAAATGGCCAAACTGATGAGCTCACAAGGCACTTACCTAAGGTTCTTTTCATTTCATTTCAACTTATCTTAACCGCCTCTCTGGTAGAAATCAAAGAAACATATATCCCTTTGGGCTCACCTCATGACCCCAATCTAGCCAAGATTCTAAAGAAAGTAAGAGCATTGGTGGTGCCTGACCTCCGTCGATAATAAATTGCTCGTTGGAGTCTAGCGTTGTTCCTGATCGGTAGAAGAGAGCAACGGTTATGCCTCTTTTTAAAAACTATAACATTCTGGGTTCCAATAATCCAGCAAATATTCAACTGATCTCCTTGCTTCCCTACCAGAGTGAACTTTTTACAGGTACTGTTAATATGGCAGCTGCAATCCTATGTTGATAAACAGGGACAATTGGATGATGCACAGCCAGGGATTCATGCTGGCTGTAGCATTGACCTCATAGTGTCAGCTGTCATAGGTGACATTGGGAGGCTCCTTGATAGTAGATGGGTGGGGTTATAATTTTGATAGACTGCATTCGATCACATTGACCATGCCATTCTTTTGTCTTACCTTTACAATATGGGTATTAGAGACAAGGCTTTAGTCTAGTTAAATCATTAATTACGGGCAAAGTGCAAACAGTGGTGATTCTGCCTTTTGAATCAACAAGTACACCCATTTCTTGCAGAGTACCACAGGGTTTGGCCCTTAGTCTGCTGCTGTTAAATCTCTACATGTGACCATTGGCTGACCTAATCAAATGTTTGGGAGCCACGTTTTACATCTTCTCGGATGATACGCAATTGATTCTGCACCTTTATCCTCCTGATAGTCAACAGATTGTGGGGTATAAATTCAGCGCCAGAATGACATGGACTAAAAGGCCCCACCGGCTCCAATGCGAGATTTAAGCTGGTTGATGGAAGAGACCCATTGGAACATGCAGGTCAGCCTAAACCCATAATATATAACTGAGGCCTAGTGAATGTGAAAAGTGGGCTTCACTGAACTGTCGAACGGAAAATTATATCGTGCCTCCTATACTGTATGAATATATGTATATTGGCCTACGCCAAGCTGTTTATAAGCCACTTGTGAGGAAAACCGCGTTGCAAGGTCTTGACCTTAGATCAGTGTAAGCCGCCATTTTAGATCTATCCGCCATTTTAGATTCTCCCTCTAAAGTCACCCTGTGTTCTAAGATGGTGAACAATGTCATTCCGAATGCAACATGGCCGTCTTGACCTCTGTGTACAAACTAATGTATAACTTGCCTGCAGGCTCCATGTTAGGGTCATGAACTGAGACCTTGTCCTTCGCTGACCTGTGTGTAGAGGATTGCTTGCACCAACAAAGCTAATCCATGAGCATATGTTAAACACAATGTATTCAAATACTGAAATGTGAACACTTGCTTGACTACATTGTATAACACTGTTTGAGAAGGCTTAATATGAAATCCTAAGATATACTGTTGCCATTGAGGCTTGTTAGTGAATACATTAAAGGTAAACCCTAAATGTACAGATGTACGAAGTCGGCACAAACCCTAGATCCGTAATGTATTAACTTATATTAACCTGGGAAATGGTTTGAACATCGTGATTTTGAGGGTGTAAAGAGTGTGACTATTCTAATGTACAGTCCCACTCACTGAGCACACAGAACTGAGCTGGAGTTCGCTGTGTTGTACTGAGGGCCGATAGCTATCTGTTGCTTTGTCCTTTGAAACTGTTCAGTTTAAAAGAAAGATCTTTTGTATGTTCCTTTGTAACCCGAGTTTGGTGTATTTCCTTTTAGGGTACTCAGCCTCGATATCTTCTTTTTGTTTTCACAGTTGGCGCCGGAATAGGGACCCTCAAGATTGATGCCAGCTCATCGAAGGTTGACGCAGGCTATCGGACCGGGATCCGTCGGTGTGACAAAATAAAGGGGCCCCTTTCTGAAAGAGACCGGACACCTCAGCAGCGCTGCACGACCCGATCCCTGGACGATGAGCTTGTGGTCTGAGACGGCATCTTGACGAGGGTCCACTTATCGAGGCGGGCAGAAAAGAATCTTTGTAATCCGATCGGACCTCCTTAGGATTGATCAGGTGAATCGTGACCCGATTCTTAAGTATCCTGATAATTTGTTTTGGCGTATTGTATCTGCAAATACAATTATTGACCAGGTAACACTAATATTTTAATATGCCTGGGAAATTGTCTAGCTGCTTCAGGACGTTATTCCGCAGTGATAGGCAATCTTTGGAATTTAGCCATCCGGCACCACAGGAGGGGTCGCCGGCTTGTACTATGTACTGTAAGCATGGCATTGGTAGTATAGTGTTTAATGATATTTGGCACAGACAAACCAGACATGCTTCCGAACTTCAGTGGCCGATCAATGGTAGATTTGAAATCCCTCGCATTGAGTATTTAGAATCTATTTCAGTAAAGAAAAAGGCTAGACCTGCAGCATTCGATGTTTTACAGAATTGGAAGAAAGAAGCTTTGTCACAGCTAGAGAAAAACATGCGCGCCGTCATAAGACGAAAGCCGAAAAAGCGTTGTTATATGACCAAGATAAACAGTCTGAGTCGGCTAGGAATATGGATAGGGCTTTTTCACTTGGCATTCAGAAATCTATCCTTCTAAAGACTTTCATGTTTCTGATGAATTTATTGATAAATTGTTAAATGAACGAAGGCCTGGTGCCTCCGCGCCACCTCCGTATGTTCCTCTTCCTGCTGCTTTGCATCTTCCTGCTGTTAATCCTGCTCTTCCTGCTGTTGTTCCTGTTGTTCCTGCTCCTCCTAATGTTCCTCTTCCTCCAGTCGTTGTTCCTCAACCTGTTCCTCCGCCTCTTCCTATTGCACCAGTGGCAGTACCTCCATTGAATTTGCCTGCTCTTCCTCTTCCAAGTGGTCCTGCACCGCTTGTAGTCGATCAGGGAGCAGGATCGAGGGTTGTCACTCGTAATACTGTACCTCTAGAGACAAAACGGAACTTGATTGCACGGGCTAAGCATTGTATGGAGAGAGATGATCGAGCTAATGTTTTTGCCACACTTTCTAATATGGCCAATTTTCCTGAGAAAAATGTTTTTATTGAAGGATTAGGGATTCACTTATGTGTAATGTGGGGCAAACTAAACATTACAGATCTCCCACAAGGGTTGAGGGATCTGAACACCTTAGCACTTTCTAGAGACACTGTGGAGAAAGTACAAGAGCATGTTGAGAGGATATTTGAGTATAGGAAGGAGTTGGAAAGGTTACAGAATGAGGATGACGATGAGGATAGTATGTATGTACAGAAACGGTTCCTTCATTATCGTAAATCGATATCCGAAGAATCACAAATTTGTACGAAAGATGCGATTAGATGGATTTCAGACATATCGTTAACTCCAGTTGAAGTATATGACACGTATAGTCAGTATACGCTAGAAATGCAGAGGAAAGTGATACAGGTAATGGTAGAGTACCTGCAGGATGAATGTGTGAAAAAAAGATTTGTTGTCCCACAGAATTATTGAGTATTTATAAGAGAGCTTTTTCACTTGACACTTCTTCGACTGCTTTAGCGCTCGATTTGGCTCTGTTGCTTATTAAGCGTTCGGAGTTGCCTACTTCTCAGTTGCCTATGAGAGAGGTTCCTCCGACATATTTCCCGAAAGCTGAAATTGCGGCTGATGCTGTAGCAGGTAAACCCTGCTCGAGAAATGCCTGCACATTATGTGTCGCAGTTTGTTCACGTCCCATTCTCAAGACAGGAAGAAAACACCATTGGACAATCTATTCCCGACATTAGGAAACATCCAACAGGATTCTATAAAGAAATGGAGTCTGTCTTGCAGTCCTCAGTATTTACCTTAGGTGATATTGATTTGTTATTTCCTGTACTCCTGCCCGTAGATTTGTGGAAACAAGTTAGGACTATAGATGTAGCAGGGTTAGGAGATACATCAGCTAACACAATTAGACTCGATGGAGAAAGGCCAGCTGGTGAGAGACCGCCTCAGGTGATACTAACTTTACCTGACAGAATTATTGCTAAATTGAAAACCATAATTTCCGAAAAGAGAATTATTTGGGACAAGCTTACGGCCTGTGTCCAAGGGAAGTCTGAGGGTTCTACCGAGTTCTTTAATCGGTTCGAACAGGTATTGTCGGATTTCAGTGGACAAGACTTAGGCACAGAATCTGGGAAAAGATTATTTGTAGACACATTTTTGCGTGGATTGTTGCCTGACATCCAGTCCCAAATTATGTCTTCTGAGAGCGCTTGGCAAGCTTGGTCTCAATTAGAAGTACTGGACATGGCTCAGTGCTATGAGAATCGTGTCAATAATGAAAAAGAAAGAGTTGAAAAAAGGAAAGGTGATTTGAAGACAAAAGTATTATTGCAGCAAATTGTTAGGGGTCCTAGAGGGGGTAGTTCGCAGATTAGAGGTCAGTATGTTCCACAAGGAAATGTGCCCTTGGGTCCTGTAAACATTAACCAGTGTGTCTATTGTAGGCAAGAGGGTCATTGGCGTGCACAATGCCCTGTCCTTCGACAAAGGTCAAATAATGCATTTGGAAACATGGGTAGACGATCCAGAGGTCGCCCGGGTGTGGGGGCCTTGGTAGAAGGCAGTTTTCACAGGATCCACAGCAACCTTTTTCACAGGATAATCAGGTACCAAGTGTGGATACTAGAAACATATTCAACCATCCTTCTGCTGCTTACCTCTCTGAAGAACTTCCTTTTGATGACATTATGTTTCGTTAGGATTGCACGAAGCAGGGTTTGGAACTGACGCCTATTCCCGTTAATCAGAGAGGTCGCTACGTGGGAATGATAGTGGGAAATAGGAAGCATCTATTCTTGATAGATACAGGGGCGCAGAAGTGTTCCATTGATCATTCTCGGGTTCCAAACATTCCACTGTCAGGGCAAACCAATGTTTCTGTAGGGTTTTCTGGCACACCAGTTGTTTGTCCAGTTTCTTCGCTGGTACCTATTTCTTTGGGTCCCTTTACGGACCACTGTCGTTCCTTTCGAATTGTGGAGAGAATTTGCTGGGGTTGAATCTGTTGAAGGAATTAAATGCGGTAATTCATTGTTCTTCTGACGGAGTGCGTTTGATGATTTCACCAGAGCAACTTTCTCTCTCTCAATTCTTAACTAGACCTTTTCCCACCAGAATTCAGTGATGTACCAGAGAGTTTATGGGCAATTGACGACAATGATGTCAGTGTTTTACAGATCGAGCCTGTTAAAATAGTCTTGAAGCATGGAATAAAGCTGCCACGTATTCCACAATATAAGATTTCAGTTGAGGGTGAACAAGCTTTGAAATGCATTGTTTCCGATTTTGTACATCGAGGGGTGATTGAGGAAATGGCAGGTAGTTTGTGCAATAGTCCAATTTTGCCCGTGTACAACAAAGGTGATAATGCAATTCCATTTTGTGTCATAATTGATCTACGTGCCATCAATAAGGTTGTCGCTCCACAATTTCCAATTGTGCCTGATGTGACAACGATATTAACTATGATTCCAGCTTCAGCTACCTATTTTAGTGTTGTGGATCTGAAGAATGCTTTCTTTAGTATTCCTATACACAAGGGCAGTAGATACTTGTTCGCGTTCACCTTAGGGGGACGCTCGTTCACCTTTGCCCATGCACCGCAAAGTTATATGGAAAGTCCTAGCATTTATAGTAGGGCTTTGAAAGAACAGCTTGATACCCTTGAATTGCCCTCTACTTGTACATTGCTTCAGTATGTTGATGACTTACTTTTGGCTGCCGACTCTGAGAGCGCTTGTAAGGAGGGCACTGTGTTATTACTTATACACCTGGCTAAACATGGACACAAAGTTTCGCTTAAAAAATTCTGAATATTGTTGTCAGGAGGTCGCCTATTTAGGCTATCTCCTGTCAAAGGAGGGAATAAGATTGACACCTGAATGAATAAAACACATTTCTGGCATGTCTGTCCCAAATACGCAGGAAGAAGTTAGAGCCTTGATAGGAATGGCTCCTTACTATAGGTTATGGATCCCGAACTTCTCACTAGTGATTAAGCCGATGTTGGCTTTGACGAAGAAGGGCATTTCTTCACCATTGCCGTGGAACATGAAGCACCAGCAAGCATTTGATCTGCTCAAGACTGCATTGTGCTCGGCACCGGTTTTGGGCACACCAAACTATGAAAAGGCCTTTGTGTTGTTTGTGCATGAATTTGATGGATGTGCTTTGGCTGTATTAACACAGGAACATGGAGGGAAGAATGGCCATGTGGTTACTTTTCTTCTGCCCTTGATCCTGTAGCATGCGCTTTGCCAAGATGTTTGCGAGCTGTCACTGCTGCTGCTGCGTCTATAAAACAGAGGGAGGGAATGGTCCTAGGCCATCCTCTAACCCTGATGGTGCCTCACTCTGTAGATGTTCTATTGAACTGAACTCAAACGCGACACCTCACTTCCGCACGGTTGACAAGATATGAATTGATCTTGTTTGCTCCCCACATACAAATTAGGAGATGTTGTGTTCTTAATCCGGCTGAACTCTTACCTTTCCCGAAAGATACTGCTTGCAGTGACAAAGAGTCACACGTCTGTCTGTACACTACAGAACAAGAGACAAAGGGTAGAATTGATCTAAAAGACACTCCTTTGAATAATCCACAAGGGGAGTTGTTTTGCGATGGCTCCTGCTTTAAACTTCCGGATGTTATATCCACAGCTGCTTATGCAATCACCACATTAAGCACAGACGTGGAAACCAAGGAATCACGCATAACTCAACCCCCAGGCCGCAGAGGTTATAGCATTGACCCGAGCTTGTGAACTTTCCGAAGGGCTTACAGTAAACATATATACTGATAGTCAGTATGCCATTTGGGTGGTTCACAATTTTGGTAGACTTTGGTCAGAAAGAGGGTTCTTAACTTCACATGGTACAAAGATTCAGCATGGCTCTCTAATAGTACAACTGCTCTCAGCGCTCACACTTCCCGCTCAGTTAGCTGTCATAAATTGTGCAGCACATCAAAAGATTATAGATGATATAGGAAAAGGGAACCCTTTCGCTGATCAGATAGCTAAACAAACTGCCACCAACCTTTCTACAGCGATGTATATTTCAAGGGAGACTGTAAATACCTATGCAATGGATGGGGGTGTTGACTCTGTAAAGGACATCCAAGCCGATGCCACACTAGAAGAATCCAAGAGATGGGCAGAAGGTTTGGGGAAACTCGATGATGATGGGTGTTGGGTGGATGTAGTTGAAGGAAAATGGCTACTTCCTGATGCATATGTAATGATAATGATCATCATGGCCCTACCCATGTATGTGCCCATAAGCTTACACAAATGTTGGAGAAAGTTTGGGCAAATGACAAAATCTCTAAAATAGCTGAGGGTTATATTCAGAATTGCATGATCTGCTTACAGCATAATGTGGGAAAGGGAACATCAACTCCCAGGGGACGTTTTGGTCCACCTTCTGTCCCCTTTGAGGTCATCCACTTTGATTTTATCGAAATGGAACGGTGTAATAACTTGAAATATGTGTTAGTTGTCATCTGTGCTTTCAGCAAATGGGTTGAGGCTTTTCCTGTTAAGGACGCTACAGCCATGACTACTGCAAAAATTATCTTAAAAGAGTATTTTCCTAGGTTTGGGCTACCAAGAGTCATCTGGTCGGACAATGGTTCACATTTTGTTGCTGCTGTAATTCTGCAGATATGTGCGGCATTACAAATCGACAAACTGTTCCATTCGGCCAGACGTGCTCAGAGTCCCAGACTAGTAGAAAGACACAACGGCATCATCAAGAACAAGCTCGCTAAGACGTGTGCCGGCAGCAAACTAAAATGTCCGGACGCCTTACCGATCATGTTACTAGCTATGCGTAAAACACCTCAAGCTAAGACTGGGCTCTCTCCATTTGAGGTGGTAATGGGGAGACCTGAAAATATCTGGAACCTTCTGAAATGTCGATCTTTAAAGAATGTTGAAAATGTACTTCAATCAGATTACTGTAGCCCGTTGACTAAAAACCTGTATTTGATTTATCACCAGGTGCGAGAGGCTTTACCTGTACGATACGAGGGCCCCAGGTCATAGCATCCGGCCTGGAGACTCGGTGTTAACAAAGGCATTTGAACGATCCTCTTGTCTTGCACCTCGGTGGTGGGGCCCATTCCAGGTCCTGCTGGTCACACAGACTGCGATGTGTGTCGCAGGCAGAAAACATTGGATCCACGTGACGCATGTCAAGAGACTTCCACACCCAGTGCCATACGATACAGAAGAAACAGAACCCCTCACCAATACTGCAACCAATGATCCCGAAGCAGTAAACAACGATGAGAGTGTATCGGAGATTCACTCTGAGCCCGTGAGGCCTGGGGAATCAGCCATTTTGTCTCCACACTCTCTAAAAGTTTCATTTCCGGAAACTGTTGTTCTGGATCTTGCATCTTCACTTGCTCTTGATACGTCGCTTCCAACGGGAAGTGACAACACATTGTTCTCGGATCAATCAGTACCGGGGCAAAGAGGTAAAATTTGCGTCCAAGGAAATAGACTTACGGCACGGTTCGCCTGTGCATGCGAAGAAGAAAGGAAAATCATCAAGGGCTTGCTTTTTGCCCAAGTAATTGTTTGAAAAAGGGGATTCTGTTGGCTAGGATTGTGGAAGGACTAAGAAGTCTCTCGGCCAGGAGGTTGCCAGCAAATAACATTGGGGTTTTTCGTTTGAAGACTGCAATGCCTGCAACTGCTACTGCTCGTACAGGACTGATAAATGATCGTTTGACCAGCAGTGAGAATGGACAAATTGTTTGGGTCCCGAAAATGTACTATTGTCTTTTTATAATATTTTATAGTAATAGTAACTGTGTTAAGTTTTTGGTAGCTGGAAGAGGTGCATCCATTCGAAACCTTGTTACCGACTGAAAATGTACCCGCTGTCCCTACTCCTTTTGTGCATCTGCATACTTTATCTCCTAGAGATTCTCAGCATAGACAGAGATACTATAACAACACATTATTACTTATCATGAATGCTACACATGCCATTTTTAATAAATCCAACTGTTGGGTCTGTTCGCATATACCGCAACACAGGGATAAGGGGCTAGGTTGGTATATTCATCCTTTACCTTTGACAACTGCTTGTTATGCTTCTCTTAGAGCACTATTCTTTGGCTGATGGAACGATAGCATCTCGGGGAACTTTGATGGTACTAATTTGAATAGTTTTGAGAAATGTGTTCTTACGCCCTTGGGATGCTCGCTTTTTTCGCGAATAGGAGCAAGCTCAAAGTTGCTTCTATTAGGCCTTCTGACAGACTGACTCGTCCTTTTCAATCTTTGATTTCTTTCAAGATGGCTCCTATAGGCAATAAGGATGCTATGCCTCCATTTTACACTGTTAACCATAGCACCGATTCAGTTTCTTTCTGCATACAGAGGAATGGTACTCAGTCAATGGGAAATTTTAAAGGTTGCGCCAATGTTGCGAATTTGACTGGGGAAGACAGACCTTTGTATGTAGGCGAACCTGTCTACTTTGTTTGCGGTAATGTAGCATTTCCATGGTTACCCAGGGATTGTCAGGGAACTTGTTATTTAGGGATCTTGTTACCCAGAGTATTCATAGCCAGTGTCAGGACCGGCGGGTGGAAATTATGGAATTGCTGGCGGCATTAATTCTATTCAGGGTATCGCTCTAGTCCTCATCTAACATGGCGGCCTGCACTATAACTTCCGGCTCCACCCTTTCTGCCGGTGCGTTGTATCTGTTTTTCCTCTTGCTACTTCGCTCGCACTCCTGTGCTGTTCTTTCGCATATTTCCTTGTGACTACTCCCGTTCTTTGTATCCCGGCTCCCCCGGGATCTATTCTGGTATCTGTGTTTTCAGTTCTTTCTTTCTTTCTTGTACGGAATCCCGCTGTTTAACCGCTACCCAGTTTCTGTTTTCTTTCTGTCGCTATTCTACTCTTTCTTCCTCCTTGCTTGCATGTACGGCGCCTTGCCATACAAACCCTGCCGCTTAAGTTACACGCGAGCGGCGGTATTTCTTTTCTGTACGCGAGCAGCTCTCGCGACTTCCATTCTGTACTTACTTGCACCCGGCGCCTAGCTACTTGACTTCAGCTTCCTATTCTTTCGGTATTAGAGGTTTCTTTACCACAGCTTATATTTCTTATTACATTTCCTGTCAGCTCCAGTGCCTTTTCCCCTGAAATTCTGTTCATAATATTCTTTACGAGCCCTTCTCATCTTGCAGTACTCTAATCATTACTGAAAATTGGTCTTTGGAAACAACTTTTCCTTACCTCTGCAACACTCCAGAACCAGGGTTTTTTCTGCCTTCCGGCTTTTTCCCTGGGGCGAGGCTGGCCCTCCTGGGGGCCTCCCTGGGCAGTTTCTCATCTCTGTCAAGGTGGCCTATGGAGGGGCCAGACCTTATTTACACGAAAGAAAAGGTCGGAAACTAAAGGATAACCAACCCAAGGAAAGGAAGAAGGACAATAAGAAGCCTGAAGCTGTTCTTAAGGATCACACCTCTGAGGATTCAGGTGAGGAGAAAGGGGAGTTTGAACCTGAACCTGACAGTATACAACGCCCAACTCACACTATGGCTTCATTGGAGCAATACCAAGAACTGTTTGCTGCTATGCAAAATTTAACCGTGGAGGTTCAAGCCCTGAGAACAGAGAATATTGCACTCCGACAACAGGTAGTTCTACGTCGGGATGATCATGGCGACTTGCCCACTATGCCACTCTCTTTCGGAAAGTACAACGGGTACCCTGGGGGTCTTAAGGACTTTCTAGATGCATGTAAGGTGTACTTTGCCTTCAGGACCCATGCTTATGATACGGCCAGATCAAGGGTTGGTTTCATCATTGCGAACCTTTCCGGAAACGCATTATCCTGGGTCACACCGTTAGTTAATAATAATGACCCGTCTCTAAATGATTATGACCGTTTTGTTGAGCTGTTCAAGGAAAGGTTTGACAGACCGGAGGTTTTCTACTCCTCTTTGGAGGCCATTCTGGATGTTTGTCAGGGAAACTTTGATCTTCAAACCTATGTTTCCCACTTCCAGAGACTCGCAGCCAAGGCAGACTGGCCAGATTCGGCCCAACAGACCATTTTCAGATGAGGTCTTCACGACGAAATTAAGGATGAGCTTGCTAGAGTTGCCAGACCAGCGTCCTTCCGAGATTTGGTAACATTGTCACTCCAGATAGAATTCCGCCTACAGGAAAGACGACAAGAAAGAAGACGACCCAGAGGAACTCCTCAGACTATAAATCTCCCTTTGCCTTCTCCTCAAGCAAGAACCTCAGCCATGGCTGAAGAACCCATGCAGATAGGAGCCACTCGAGGTCCCCTGACTCCAGAAGAGCGAAGAAGACGACGGGACACAGGATTGTGTATGTACTGTGGTTCTTCCAAACACTTACTGAGAGACTGCCCGGAGGTACCCCCTCGGCGGAAGGAAAACTTCAGCCCCCGCTCTACTGCAAGGGAAGTGTCGGGGGACTTGACAAATACCCTTGCAACAACTCAAGAACCTTAGACAACTCGGAAGAAAACCGTCTGATGGTGTTCAAGGTTAAACTGTGGCTGTCTGATTCTGCTCCCACTGAGGTATTAGCCATGTTGGACTGCGGAGCAGCAGGCAATTTCATGGACCTTAGATGGGCCACGGAACACCAGGTGGCTACCAGACTCAAGTCAGCTCCTATTCCAGTAGAAGGGGTTGACGGCAGGCCTTTATCATCTGGACCCATCACCTCAGAGACTTTCCCGCTGAAGATGGAGATGGGCCACCATGAAGAGATCATGGTATTTGATCAGATCAGAGCAGCTCATTTTCCTGTGGTTATAGGGATCACGTGGTTAAGAAAGCATAAAACCGCACATTAACTGGACAGACAACAAAGTGAGCTTTGATTCACTGTTTTGTAAGACCAACTGTATGGACCTCTCCACTACCCAAACCACCAATGCTTGATTGGAAGAAGGAAGATCAACCCACAATTCCATGATCATTTCTTCTGTCCCTCTTCAATAACAGGCATTTTCCGAAGTATTCCTGGATACCATACCCAAGATGCTGCCATCGCATAGGGCAGAGGACTGCGGCATTGACTTGATACCAGAAGCCGTAGTTCCCTTTGGACGCATGTATCCTTTATCGCTTCTGGAACGGAATGCTCTTCGGGAATATTTGAATGCAAATCTACAGAATGGCCTTATCCGAGAATCAAAGTCTTCCTGTGGAGCTTCGTTATTTTTCATCCCAAAAAAGGATTCAGCAGAGTTACGTCCTTGTATAGACTATATAGGCTTGAATAAAGTTACCATCCGTGACAGATATCCCATGCCACCTATAAGGGATATATTAGAAGCTGTACAAGGAGCTGCCTATTTCACAAAGCTCGACCTAAGAGGTGCATATCACCTATTGCGTATAAGACAAGGAGACGAGTGGAAGACGGCATTCCACACCCCATTTGGTCTATATGAATATAGGGTCTTGCCATTTGGCCTTGTAAACGCTCCAGCAGTATTCCAAAGATACATGGACAAGGTGTTTTCCGATATGTTGTTCATAACGGTGGTGGTTTACCTTGATGACATCTTGATATTTTCCAAGACACTTTCAGAGCACAGAAGACTCGTCGTGCAGGTGTTGCAGTGCCTTAAGTCCCATCAGCTGCAGATCAAACCGGAAAAGTGTCAATTTGAAGCTATATCAGTATCCTACTTAGGATTCATCCTATCTAAGGAGGGTATAGAGATGGGTCCGATCAAGATCAAGGCTATCAGAAGCTGGAATGAACCTTCCAATGTAAGGGAGCTACAGAGTTTTCTCGGTTTAGCAAACATTTATCGGAGATTTATACCCAATTTTTCTAATACTCCGCTTACTTCCCTGTTGAAGAAAGGTGTAAGGTTCATCTTTGATGAGGAACCCAGAAGAGCCTTTATAACACTCAAGGAATGCTTTTCTAAGGCACCCATACTGGTCCAGCCGGATCCGACTAAACCGTACATTTTGGAAACGGATGCTTCCTTAGGTGCAGTCGGGGCTATCCTACTACAGAAGTCAGAGGACGAGGTGGAACATCCTGTGGCCTATTATTCCAAGACCCTTACTACTAGTGAGAGCAACTATTCAGTACTGGAAAGGGAACTTTTGGCAATCAAGTTAGCATGTCAAGAGTGGCGTCATCTGTTGCAAGGGGCCGCTCACAGCTTTGACATCAGAACTGACCATCGCAACCTTCGGGTCTTACAACAAATGGAATGCACCAATGCACGCCACGCCAGGTGGGCCTATTTCTTCCTGCAATATGACTTTAACATCACCTACATTCCGGGTACAGAAAATATGAAGGCGGATGCCTTGTCTCGCAGTCTAGGGGAAAGCTCTGGAACCTACAGGGGACACGAATTGATCTTCCCAGGGCTCAGGATTGTTGCATCCAATCTCTCCTTTCTTCAAGATTTGATACCTCAATATCAAACCGGCTCTGATCTCCCATCCTCCATCATCCAAGGCAAGGATGGGTTATATTATCATGGAGATGCTTTGTTCATTCCCACCAAAACACTTCAGACTCTAGTCCTGTCCTGGTGCCACGACTCCCCTTTAACAGGACACCCAGGAGTCAGGAAGACTTACAACCTGCTACGCAGGGGCTTTTGGTGGCCTACCATTCGGAACGATGCCTGCCGGTATGTTTCTACCTGTTCGGTTTGTGCCTCCAACAAACATCGAACGGGAAGACCGCTGGGACTATTACAGCAAGACACCTTACCTGAACGCCCCTGGGAACATATTTCCACTGATTTTATCGTGGATCTCCCCCCTTCGGATGACATGACTGTGATCATGGTAACCGTCGATTCTTTCAGTAAGTTAGCTCACTTCTCCGCTTTCAATCATGTTCCGTCAGCCTCGGAGACAGCGGCTGTATTCCTCCGGGATATAGTCCGCTTACATGGTTTGCCTCGGACAGTGGTTTCAGATCGAGGACCTCAATTTACTTCGAAATTTTGGGCTTCTCTTTGCCAGTCACTGGGAATTCACAGGGCTCTTTCTTCGGGTTACCATCCTCAGAGTAATGGGCAGACCGAGAGATTAAATGCCAGTCTGGAACAATATCTAAGGTGTTTCTGTAGCCCTCAGCAGGAGAATTGGTATCGCTTCCTTCCGCAAGCAGAGTTCGCCTACATCAATGCCCTTCATACATCCATCCAGATGAGTCCTTTTTTTTGTACCTATGGGTATAATCCCCGACATTTGCCCTGGCTCAGTGCCCCTTCCACCAACATTCCTGTTGTGGACGGAGTTCTGAAGGACTTACATGAGGTACATGAACTTGCGCAAAAGGCTCACCTGGTCAGTCAACAGGCACAAAAGAAATGGGCAGACAAGAGTAGAAGCCCCAACCCTACGTGGCAGGTGGGACAATTGATCTGGTTGTCTACCCGTTTCCTGCCCAGGTGGGTCCATTCTGGCAAGTTTTCCCCTCGATTCCTCGGACCTTTCCCCATTGTGCAACGGATCAATCCGGTAGCGTTTAAGCTCAGACTCCCTGATTACCTCAAGAAGGTGCATCCAGTCTTCCATGTCTCCTTACTCAAGGAATACAAGGAAGATCCTTTCCAAAGACCAGTCCACAGGGTACGTGTTCAAGTTAACCCAGCGCCTGAAGAATACGAAGTGGCCTATTTGGTTGATTCCCGGTACCGCCGGGGTAGGTTACAATACCTAGTGCATTGGAAGGGTTATCCGTTGTTTGAGAGGTCCTGGGAACCAGTGAGCCATATTCATGCACCCCGATTGATTAAGAGATTTCACCACTTCCACCCGGCAAACCTGGGGGACCTCCGAGGAGAAAGGGGTATACTGTCAGGACCGGCGGGTGGAAATTATGGAATTGCTGGCGGCATTAATTCTATTCAGGGGATCGCTCTAGTCCTCATCTAACATGGCGGCCTGCACTATAACTTCCGGCTCCACCCCTTCTGCCGGTGCGTTGTATCTGTTTTTCCTCTTGCTACTTCGCTCGCACTCCTGTGCTATTCTTACGCATATTTCCTTGTGATTACTCCCGTTCTTTGTATCCCGGCTCCCCCGGGATCTATCCATTCTGGTATCTGTGTTTTCAGTTCTTTCTTTCTTTCTTGTACGGAATCCCGCTGTTTAACCGCTACCCAGTTTCTGTTTTCTTTCTGTCGCTATTCTACTCTTTCTTCCTCCTTGCTTGCATGTACGGCGCCTTGCCATACAAACCCTGCCGCTTCATTTACACACGAGCGGCGGTATTTCTTTTCTGTACACGAGCAGCTCTCGCGACTTCCATTTCTGTACTTACTTGCACCCGGCGCCTTGCTACTTGACTTCAGCTTCCTATTCTTTCGGTATTAGAGGTTTCTTTACCACAGCTTATATTTCTTATTACATTTCCTGTCAGCTCCAGTGCCTTTTCCCCTGAAATTCTGTTCATAATATTCTTTCCGAGCCCTTCTCATCTTGCAGTACTCTAATCATTACTGGAAATTGGTCTTTGGAAACAACTTTTCCTTACCTCTGCAACACTCCAGAACCAGGGTTTTTTCTGCCTTCCGGCTTTTTCCCTGGGGCGAGGCTGGCCCTCCTGGGGGCCTCCCTGGGCAGTTTCTCATCTCTGTCAAGGTGGCCTCTGGAGGGGCCAGACCTTATTTACATGAAAGAAAAGGTCAGAAACTAAAGGATAACCAATCCAAGGAAAGGAAGAAGGACAATAAGAAGCCTGAAGCTGTTCTTAAGGATCGCACCTCTGAGGATTCAGGTGAGGAGAAGGGGGAGTTTGAACCTGAACCTGACAGACAGTACTGTAGAGGTTTCAAAGGCTCGTCCACGACGGGATGAGAATGGTGACACTCCAGCACAGGTTCTGGGAGACGTAGCGAAATCCCTTGAGCCATTTTGGGGACAAATTGCGAACTCTGAAGACATCAGGAGATTAGCGAGAGTACTGGAGAGAACCATCAACCGGACCACGGACATACTCTATAATATGACATTAGAACAGAAAGCAATAAGATTAGTAGCACTTCAGAACCAGATGGCATTAGATCTCATTCTGGCTGAACGTGGTGGAGTGTGGTAAATTAGTGGGGTCCGCTTGCTGTGTTTTCGTGCCAGATTCCTCCCCAACTATCTTCAAGGCAATGCAGAATCTGCACGTCCTTAGTTCAGAAATGCATGTTCCCGAGGGAAACTGGGATCTTAACGCTTGGTTCTGGGACTTCTTGCGATCTTGGAGTTGAAGGTGCTTTCGCTCTTACTGATAATTTTGGGAATTCTGTTGTTTCTTTGTTGCTGTATATAGTGCTTACCTAGTATATGTTCGATGCTAGGGGGATGTTGCGCACAGGCGATAGGTACAATAGGACACAGGGTATATGCCCCAGATAAGAGTTCCAAACAGCATGTGCTGGAAGAGATTTTTATAAACGATCTAATGGCAATAGATATTTCTGACAGTGATTCAGGGTGTATGGATATTGAGGTGTGGAATTGTTCGTAAAGTGACCAGAAGTAGTTTAGAGCTTGGCATAGGCAAAAAGGAGGGTTTGTCAAACAGAAAATTATATCGTGCCTCCTATACTGTATGAATATATGTATATTGGCCTATGCCAAGCTGTTTATAATGCACTTGCGAGGAAAACCGCGTTGCAAGGTCTTGACTTTAGATCAGTGTAAGCCGCCATTTTAGATCTATCCGCCATCTTAGATCCTCCCTCTAAAGTCACCCTGTGTTCTAAGATGGTGGACAATGTCATTCCGAACGCAACATGGCCGTCTTGACCTCTGTGTACAAACTAATGTATAACTTGCCTGCAGGCTACATGTTAGGGTCATGAACTGAGACCTTGTCCTTCGCTGACCTGTGTGTAGAGGATTGCTTGCACCAACAAAGCTACTCCATGAGCATATGTTAAACACAATGTATTCAAATACTGAAATGTGAACATTTGCTTGACTACATTATATAAAACTGTTTGAAAAGGCTTAACATGAAATCCTAAGATATACTGTTGCCATTGAGGCTTGTTAGTGAATACATTAAAGGTAAACCCTAAATGTGCAGATGTACAAACTCAGCACAAACCCTAGATCCGTAATGTATTAACTTATATTAACCTGGGAAATGGGTTGCACATCGTGATTTCGAGGGTATAAAGAGTGCGACTATTTTAATGTACAGTCCCAATCACTGAGCACACCAAACCGAGCTGGAGTTTGCCGTGTTGTACTAAGGGCCGATAGCTATCTGTTGCTTTGTCCTTTGAAACTGTTCAGTATAAAATAAAGATCTTTTGTATGTTCCTTTGTAACCCGCGTTTTGTGTATTTCCTTTTGGGGTACTCATCCTCGATATCTTCTTTTTGTTTTCACAGAACCTTGCCAAAATGAAAAGGCACCCAGGTAAAGGAAAGTGTGTTTTAGAACTTTAATACTGCTGAATGCGCCCATTGGATTCCAAAAGACATGTGTTTCTGCAAATGCTGGCTTCATGTATAATGGGAAAAGGCACATTATGACAGAGAACGACAAACAGCAGCATCAAATAATATGAAACACCTATACATGAAAATGCTGCGCTTTTGGGAAATAATAAAAAGGAACTGTGCCTTACATCTAAAAGTGATGACAAACCACAAATTTCATTTGAAATAAATAAGGCACCTACTTTCCAACATACAAACTGACTTTATTGAAATGGAAAGGCCTACTTTGCTTTAAAGTGGAAACCAGCTTCACATGTTAAACAGGAATCCATGTGTGGATAACTCAGAATGAACAGTCGTGTCCTTTCAACTGTCAGATCAAAGAAATATACTTACACATGGACAGAAGGCCAAGATGCAATAGATTGAATTGAAATGCTTTACATGTAAAATATATCCTCTCGATTTATGAAGCCATTGCTTTCAAATTGCACATGTGGCTTTCTTTTGCAGCATCCCCCATGGAACTGCCAGACTGTGTTACCTGTATCTCTGACATCCAGGACCTTTGGTAAATGCATACAAGGAATGTAGGTCTGTTTCAGCAAAATGCAAGAAAATATAGTTTTGAGATCAACTTCATGGAGGGGCCAGATAAGAAAATACAGGCCTGACCTCCCAGATCGTTTTACAGTCCCATTAAACTGTGCCTAGGCATCAACCATAGACCTTTTAATGCCCTCAATTGCAGAGCTGAAACAACATTGAGCCAAGCACAGACGCATGTCATGAGACCTTTAAGACATTAAACTTACTGAGCTTGCTGGATGTGACACCAATGATTTCCATATGAATACATTGCTATTCATTTACATTGGACACATTTTTCCTTCATAAAAAGGCTGGGAACAAGACTGTCAGGTCTATGTACCCATCAGCTCAAAGTAATGTGGGGAACATGAGATATGGGGAAAATAGTATTGTGGCATTCCTATAAATGATTGAAATCTGAAAGTTGGTGAGATGATAGATGGTCACGTTAATGTTTGGATCACAACATTTCATAGTCCCAACTATGTTAGTTTTGGTACAAAGGGCGAAAAAATGATAACGCGCTCCAGGAAGGTCACGCCGGGACCAAATTAATTTCTCTATTATTGTGTTTAGTTGTAAATTACAAACAGTTGTGAAGTTGTGACTTTTTGGAGTTGCTAAAGTGTAAGTTCAAAATGGTCATTTGAGACAATCCTCTCTCTCCTCCCCTCATTATCCATAATCTAGATCTCATAAACTCCTTGCCCCATCAGCTGGTGGAGGCCGGACTTCTGGAGGGAGAGGAAAATGAATGTCCGATCCAATGTGTGGGAAAATGGGTTGGCACCTCATAATTATTCATAATGGGATGATGTGATAGGTGCTATACATGGTCAATCCCCTATGACATGACACTTGGAGACTTGCTGGAGTTTGCCCGATTCTGTTTGCTGTAGATTTTCGCTTGGAAGACTGGCAGTACCATCTGAGGGAGACACTCTAAAACCTGACTGGGCCATGCTGTGAATAGCTGAGCTATCCTTGCCTGAGGTGTGAGCTGAATCCTACCTGTTCCCAAAATAGGGTCCTGATACCTGGCTGGCCACCTGAGCTAAAAACAGAGATCTCCCATATAAGTAAACATATCCCAATGATATTTAATGTGTGGGGAACAGAAGAGGGGGGGTCCCTGGTCCAGAAACCAAACCCTGTCTTTCATTTGAATGTGCCATTGTCCCCAAAACGAAAATCCCCATCCACTCCAAAATCCCCAAATCCCCATACCATGCCTTTCATTTGAATGTGCTGTGTCCCAAAACAAAAATGCCTCTCCATTCCATGGACCAGAACCCTGACTTTTAAAATAAAATTGAAATTCCCAATATATTCCTGCTTCCTAAACTTTGCCTTTAAACCCAGGGGTGTCACATATAACTGATGCCTGGGTTGGGTGCTGGGAGAAAAGAGTATTTTGCCAAATGATTTAAACCAAGCGTGATTCTCCAATTAAAGGATATAGGGCCTCATTCTGAGTGTGGCGGTCCAGAAACAAAGGTGCTGGTAAGGTTACCGGCACCCTTGTTTCCGGACTGCACACACGCCAAATCTGCCTGTCGGGGCCGCTGCGCCCAAAAGGTTTTACCCTGGCTGGTGCAGCTGCCCTAGTAGGTAGACTCATCACGGACGCACCGGCACCACTAGTGACGGTGTCGGTGCTTCCGTGAAACCATTCCCATGGAGTCGTACGGGACTCCATGGTAATGGGGACTAACATTTTCTGGCACCTAGCTTTCCGGTCGGCTGGGACTTGTAATGTCCCAGTGGCACCGGGAAGCTAGGTGGCGGAAACTGTGTTTTGAGGTCAGTGGCAGGTTACTGCCGAGCTCGTAATGAGGCCCGTACACTCTCTCCTCTGGGGATCAGGTGACACTCATAGCAGAAAGGTTTGAGACTGCTTTGGGGAAAAGAAGGAACAAGGGTGCTACATACAGGGTGCATTCTGATTGACTGTGGGTTTTCAAAATTGCCTCTGTGTTAATGTGCACAAAAACCCCATGTGTAAAGCACTGGATATGCCATGTGTGATTTTGGTGTAATTGCATTGACCTGGATGGAACGTTGTTTTTGCATTGCTAAGGTGCCGCTCAGACTTGAACCCTAAGTTCCAGGGAGGTTTATACGGAAAACTTAAGAATGAATAGTAGTGATTTGATTTGGCATTGTGTATGGAAATTAATCAGGAACAGGGTGAGATTTTGCCCCTGCATAGAGAAAGTTTACAAGGTTGCAGAACCCATTTGAAAAGGAGCACCATTGAAGTTAGAGATGCCTGGAAGCACCTCCTATCCAAATTATTCCTTAGAGGGGAATGGAAGGAAGAAGAACATGACATTTGGCAAACAAGAATGATGCAGGAGGTTACTTCTGTAATCGTTGACATTTGGCATGGTAATGGTCTGTTACATCAAGTTCTAACATACTTTTACATTACAAAAACGACTCGTGATGAGCAGATTAAAATGGCTCCATTCACAGCGTATTTGTAATTCCATTTACAGTTAGTGGAAGAACGATTCCAAAACAGTGTGGCCTGTGTGAAGAGTCAGACTGAACGTTTGAAAGAGACCCGGCAAGAACTCAAAGATTTGGGAGAGAAAGCACAACAGAGACACATTGTAGAATGAAAATAAGAAATCCTCATTGAACAATTCAACAATGAGTTAAATACACTGTAACAAGACAGTGCAGCACATGAAATGCATGTTGGGAGGATAGCTCAGGGGCAACGTGCTCGCCTTGGAAGCAAGATTACACGGACCACCACAGGTTCGATCTCCGGGTCCGCGCTTAGAAACCTCTGGGTATTAAGCGCTTTATGAATAACATCTCACATCATATCCTGTTACTGCACTCCAAGATGCACATAAAGAGTGTGCAGAAAACCTGAGCACACTGCAACATAAGGTAAATGATCAGAATATTCCTAGAAGATGGCTGTTAGATGACATTGTGGCCCTCAAACAACAGATCAGACAATTAGAGTAGGAAAATAGTCAATTTATCATCAAACAGATGGACTCTCAACAGGAGTTTGATGAAATACGTCAGAATATAAATATTCTGAAGCAACATAATTTTCAGCTGGTAAAAGACCCTGATGCAGGAGAGGAATCATCAGACTCTCAGGAGCTGACGTGAATTAGAGAGGAAAACATGGAACTTGCGGTTCGTGTGAAGCTGTCAGTCACCCCACTTTGCACTGACCGGGTTGGGTTGCAGAAGTACAGAAGAGAGCAAAGACATTTCCCCAAAGCCCTTATTCCTCCCAAGCAGATGATTAAACACTGGCTCTTTAATGTCGTGAGGTTGGCTGTAGGAAGATTTGTCCACGACTTATGGAGATGTGGTTTATCAAGGATGGCACCCGTGTGGAGTTGTTTCTATCACGATAGCAGTCTGTTCCTGTAGGATGTGCGAGACGGAGATCGTGCACCATTAATTTACAGGGTACGACCTGGGTTTTAGCTATGCTGTCAGGGGTTCATGAGAAATACCTCAGTGAGAACCAGAATCCCTCTTCAAAGTTGCGGAGTGTCTGCAAGTTCTTTATTCTCTGCACAGTTTGTGAGAGGATTGTCTGGGTAACGATGCTGACTGCCGTGTCCTAGAGCCTGAAGCAGGGTAGCCAGGAGAAAAGGTTAGCGTGGAAAGCAGACAGGTCAAAGTAAAGGTAATATGGAAGGAAATGGTCAGAAGAAGAAGCGAGCCAACTTACGGAGCGTTGGAACACAGTAGCAACGCAAGGTTGCCATGGAGACCAGCCTTCTTGTAGAGTACTGGGGAATCAATCAGTGATGACGTTCCTTCAGCCTCCACAGCAACGGCAGCACAGCGAAGGATATGGAAGATGAAATGTAACAGAAGCACGTAGAGGCTGACCTGTCACAGGCAGAGAATAGTAGGGGCGCTCTGGAGAAAGAGATCAATTTCTTGAAAGACAAGCACCTGCAATATGGACGCATCATCCAGGACTCACAGAAAGAGAATTAAGCATTTCAGGTGGAATTACAGCAAATGAAGGATTGAGTCATGGCTCAGAACAGGGTGCTTGACACTACACAGGCCTTGGTCCCAGAGGTTAAAAACCAGCTCTCTGAATACCATCAGGAAATCAAGACAGAGAAAAGCAGGTGTGAGAGTTTGACAATTGAAATTGAAAAATACTAACAGGCTTTGAGGCACCCTGACCAGTCAGAGTATGGAAACGCGCCCACTGATAAAGGGGTGATACAATCTCTACCAGGGACCTTGTGCCTTTTAGCCACTACTTCATATGTCCAGACGGCAACTGACCTCATACACACCATTTACCAAGAACAAGGAAATATGCGGTACCTGGACTTACCCAGGCCTAGACTAACTGATCCTGAAGGCCAGTCCTTATCTGAGATTGATGAATATTCATCTTTACCAAGCAGAAGGGAAGGTGCCGGACAAGTGTGTCCTGGGAAATCCAAAATTCCACCGGGAGTACTTTTGACCATGAAGACTCTTATGTGAAAATTCCGGGAGTTGGACTGACAGAAAACAAATGTACAGAGGGAACACTTAGGGCCTCATTACACGGAAGGCGGTAACCATGGTGCTATTAGCGCCATGGTTGCCGCCGGTAATTTACCGATCCCGCCATGGTGAATGGCGGAATTACCACCCCATTCCAAGGTTGGCGGGCCGTAATTCTCCATTCACCATTGGCCCTTCCCCATTCCCATTTGAGCCCCTATAGGGCTCAATGGGAATGGGGAAGACAGCAATTACGGTACCTCAAATTGCGGTACTGTAATTGCCTCCAAGGTCCCTTTGCGGTTCCCGTCCTTAACGGCTGGTAAAACTAGCCATTAAGGTAGGGACCAGCAAAGGGACCTCGTAGTAGAGCGGTAAGGGATTACCGGCATCCGTGTAATGAGGCCCTTAGTCTGCTTGGTAGAAAGAAAAGATCCAAAGCTTCGGCCTAGGAACAGCATTTTGAAAACCTCAGTGCATTCATGAGAATCGGGGGATTTCCCTGGCCTACCTGGAAGGATAAATGAAGTGAATGAAGGCACTCCTATGCAAAAAGCAGAGTCCAGAGGAAATTACCCTGAAGGTTCACGGCACCATATGAGAGAGGAGTCCAGACCCTGTGACTCCAGGAGGCATTCCCAATCTCATAGAGATTGGGAACACCTAGAGGACTGGGAATGGACTACAAATTGTAGCAACTCTGAGTCAGAAGGTGAGTGACTCAGATGAAAAGGAAGGAAAGGAAAAGGAAGGCTGCTAAACAGAAGAAGGGTTTTGTTAAAGACCCAATTCGGCAAATATAAGCTACCAAGCAGCATATGTATATATATAATATAATATGATGTGGGGAAGACCAGGCGCGTGTGGAGTTTGAGCAGTATTTAAAACAAGCATTTGCACAGACTTCCTAACGTGTGAATACCAATAGCAGGGAGTTTATAACTACCTACGTCCAAGCCCACTGAAAGTAAAAACACACAAAGCCCTCTACTACACCTGCCGCTGCGAAGCTGGCAAAGGTGAAAACTACCCATCCATTTGATCTGGAGACTGGGGGGGGCTAAAAATAATCCTTCTGCCATAAGCAGTATGAAAGGCAGAGGAGACCCTCTGACCCAGCCCAATCGAATGGTAGTCAGGCAGGATACCAGACCAATGCTCCATCTGACCCTGTCACCTATGTAAGCATGAGATACAAGGGTAATAGGCCAATCCTGGGGTATGTATACAACCCCCGGCACAGAGAGGAAGGCTGGCCAGTTAAATACTGCCCCAGGAAACTTCCCTCCATACTTTCCTCAGGAAAGAAGTATCACTTCACCTCCCAACCTGAACTTTTTCCACAGGTACCCCCCGAACCCAAACTTCCAAAATAATCCTCCCGTCTCTCCCTGCATCCAGGACAATAGATCCCTGAACCAGGGAGACGGGAGACCCAGGATGGAAAATTATGGGGGAAATTTCCAATATCAGTGCAACTCGGGGAGAAGGGAGAGTTTCCCTCTCCGGGAGCAGCAGAGGTATGAGCAGAGACCTCATACAACCCAGAAAAAGTTTCCCAACTGGAGTGACAGGTCCAGCCACTGACCAACAATTTGGGATGCATGCTGAGGGCTCAGTTGAACCCTCAACTGGGACTTGCTGCCAGAACACCCCAACACACGGGTCTGATGCCCCAGGGGAGAGGTGACTTAAGGAAAATTACAGCAACCAACAGGTTCCTGAGGAGGAATCCAGGGGTGGAAGGGAGATGCCAAGCCCTAGCGGAAGCTTCTTTTCCTACCAGAACAAAACCCCTGGAAACCTCTGAGCCTGAATACCCCGAAAAGCTGGAACCTTAAGAACAGAGTGTAAGTAGGAGAAGTCAAAAGAGAACCAACTTTGTGGAGGTACTCAGGTACTCAGGATCATCTCCTTTGAAGGAGAAGAATCCCTGGAGGATTCAAGTATGGATATCTTCTCTTTCAGAACCAGAGGGATCCCTCCCTAAGGAAATTAGTTTCCTAAAGACCCTGATTTTGACTGGGTAAGTATGGAGACAGACCCAGAGCTAGATATTCCTAAACCCTAACAATGAGAGCTAGATAATACTGGAAATGAAGGGGTATCCTCCCCCACACAAGTTCTGAGTACTGTCTCCAGGGAAATGGGGAGAGTGGAGAATTGGGTGAGAAAGGGAACTCCCCAACTCCAGGTCTTTCTGGATGCCAAATCTTTCTTACAGATTCCCGATCTCTGACATGGAAAATTACCCAAGATCACACCAACATAAAAAACTTGAGAGACGAATTGGCACATAATTCACATTTTCTTTGCCCCCTTAAGAAGAGAGTAGGAAGATGTTATACTCCAGTCAAGGTTCAGGTACAGTGTGCATTATCAGCACTGATGGATACTGGATCCCAAGCCTCCATCCTGTCCAAAAAGGCCTTTGACCAATTAAATTAGGGAAGAGGGCAGAGTCACCAAATTCCCCTCACACCTCTTGCCGGACAACTTCACAACTTTGATGGGAATGATAATTCTGTTGAAGGGACTGCGGATCTGGAAATAATAATTGGGTGAGATCAGGTGAAACACCAGGTGATAGTCGTGACCCCAGAGGGCACACCTTATCTGCTGGGCGACGACCTCCTATGGAGGTTATCAACCCTGATTAACTCTGTGAACAAGGTCCTCTGGATGCAGACTAACCGGCCAATTACATTAAAACAGAGCATAAATGATGTGAGTTTGATTAGCACATTTGATTGGGCGACATTCCGAGAAAGTGGAATTTCATTTCAAGAACAATCAAGTCCCAGACATCACTGTTTTCCCTATAGCAGAACTGGTGATGAGAACTCTTCTTAATTCTTGAAAATCAACCTTCCTCCCAGTTTCAAGTGGCATTCCACACTGGAAGGAAACACCCTGACATTGTATACTAGTACAAAACTAGAAGAAACCCCCAAGTCCCATGACAAAAGATGATGAACGACCAACTCAAAGTCTGATCGACCTTCAGAAAAAGGGTTAGCAGTTGTTTTTCCCCGTTCTGATAAATGAGGGGGAAGAGCTTGTTCTCGCCAGTCTATGCCTGAATAACGGAAGAAGCTTCATCAGCGAAGCTTTATTTAGGAAACACCCAAAAAGATCAGACCATTCCCACATTTAAATCGATTGATAAATGGGAAGTAGGTCTGTAAACCCCAAATTCCAAACGTCTCCTGCCTAGCAGATGTATGCAAAACATGTTCATTGGTGACAAAAGCATAGAACATAATTGTTGGGTCATGAGAGAGGCCCCTTTTCCCTTTTACTTAGGTAGGGATATTCTCAACCGATTCACAATCAATTTGGATCTAATTAATAATAAAGCTTGGCCACGACTGGAGGGTAACACCACAGCCTTTGGCAACACCAAAAAAGCATTCAGGTCAGCTCAGTTGCTGTCTTATGCAGTTGAGGTTCAAATGAGAGAAGAGGTTACCATCCCAGGACAGGTGTGCTAATCTATGATTCCCCTCACAATTCAGCGAGGACAGAACCTCAAAAATCAGGACCCCTATATACATTTTCATTATCATCTCCATCTGCAAGGTTTGTATTTACATCAAACAACCCTAGTCAAACCTAGAAATCATTGGACCAATTGCAAATGACTTCTTAGACATCAGCAACGGTATTCCTCCAGAAAATATTTCTACCAGGCAAGGGGCGAATTTCTTGGTGCACTCTTCCTGCCCTTATGAGGTGGAAGAGGTCACCTGTGGCATTAGGAGGGATGAGGTGCTATTCGGAGTCAATAATGACTACCTCGCATCCCTGGAACCTCCAATCCAGGTAAACACCATAACAAGAGATCTCCCCACCAAACTGGAGGATACTACCGGAATTTCCAAGCCCGAGGTCTTTCCAGGCTTCAAGCAGATGGTTGAAGAATGGATCAACCTCGCTGATGCCTGTGGGACCGAGGAGCAGAGACAAAGACTGAAACAGGTCTTCATGGAATTCCAGGATATCTTTTCAGTGGACTCATATGATTGTGGACGCACAGATATACATTCAACCACCATACCCACAGACCCCGAGATGGCTCCCGCATTTGTTAAACAATACTGGTTGCCACTCACATCCATGGAGTCTCTCACAGTGTTTATTAAGAACTTAGAATCCTGTGAGATAATTTGTCCAATTCACTGTACCTTTATCAACCCGGTACTGGGGATACTCAAACCCAACCCCCAATGGAGACTATGTGCAGACCAGAGGGAGTTGAACAAACGGCTCTACATGTCAAGATGGCCACTTCCCTACATCGATCAAGGGCTGACACAGATTCAAGGGTCAAAAGTGTACACAGCCATTGATTTAATTAACGGTTACGGGATAGTACTCATGAGAATGGGAAGATCAATACAAGCTGGCCATTACCTTCAGGGAGCAACAATACACGCAGACCCGAATCTCTTTGGATATATAAACTCCGGCAAAGAGTTCAACATCTTTCTCCATAAGGCCATGCAAGATTTGGGCGGAATGAGAAACCTGGCCTATGTAGATGATGGGCCACCAATAACGGGTCCGGCACCGGTCTAGTTCAATGGGAACTTACCGGTGTAGTCTGACCTTTGCAGGACCGGTAAATCCCCATTGAAAATACCATTCCCCATTCCCATTTGTCCCCCCATAGGGCTCAATGGGAATGGGGAGGGCGCAAATAATGGGCTCGCGCATGCCAAGCCCGTTATTTGCACCAGGTCCCTTTGCGGGTCCCGTCCTTAATGCCTGGTCAGACCAGGCATTACTGGAGGGACCCGCTAAGGGACTTTGTAGTAGGGCAGTAAGGGATTACCGGCACCGGTCTCCTTCCCGGTGCCCGGTATCCCTTACCGCCCTACTCGGAATGAGGCCCGATGTCTTGATTAAGAGCTCCACTGTGGAGGAACACATAGCAGAAATCTGCTATGTTCTGACCCAGTTGCAGAAAGCGGAAGCAAAACAGTCCTTCCAGAAGGCACAGTGCTGTAAGACCTGAGTGAACTTCTTAGGGCACGAGGTCACCCCTTAGGTTCTCAATCCCCAGGTGAAGAAGGTGGAAGCCATATTGAAATTAAAGGGCCCTTCTAGTCTACGTGAATTGAATAGCCTTCTTGGACTCACTAATTATAGTAGAACGTTCATAGAAGACTATCACTCTACCTCTGGTCACTTATTGAAGGCTGGAGTCAAGTGGGAGTGGGGTCTGGAACAATTTGAGGCAATTAAACAACTGAAATGAAGCCTTTCCAGGCACCCCGCTTGGCTTACCCCATAAAAACAAGGGATTCTTCTTGGAGAACGGGTTCTCAGATACTTGCCTAACAGTGGTATTGTCCCAAAAGCATGACAAGGTCCACAAAGTAATCTCGTACACAAGCAAAACTTTATCCTCTGTGGAGGAAAAATTCAATGACCTTGACAAGGAATTCCTGGCAACGGTGTGGGCGTTGAAGAATTACCGCCCATTTATCCAGAGGGAGCACATCATCGTAGAAACTCCTCACCAACTCTTGCAATATCTACAAAATGACAGAATCTGGGCTGGGAACGTCACTAATTCCAGAATTACTTCCTGGATTCTGTCCATGCAAGGTCACATATGGCCAAAACAAGAAGAGTCCTTTAGCGCAAGGGTTGGCGGACTTGCATTATTGTGCTCAGGGAATCTGCCTCGAGTATGAAGGTTTCATGGCCAATGGCAATATGGCGGCGTACCTTACTTCCCCGCACAAGGTCTATGAAGTACACATTTGTCAGGGGATACCCACAGTTTATGTGGTTGTGTGCTCCTACCATGTTGACAATAACAGAGAAAAGGAACTAGTGGCTGGCATTGGGAATGACTGGGTGAATGATACTCCAGAGCCCTCCGCTGGTTACAAAATAGGACCCGAAAATAGTCAGGTGGCAGAGTTGATGGTGGTACAATAAGCCATCCTCACTGTGGTGCACCACCAACTCTGAAAACTCATAATAATCACTGACTCAGATTATGTCAGGAATGGGTTTGTGGAACACCTGATTAACTGGAAAAAATCTAGGCATGCAGTATGCAAACAATAAACCATTACAGCATGGGAAATTAATCCAGTCAATTGAGGATCTGGTAACCTCTAATGAGATGACCTCCTATTGGAAAAAGATCAGAGGTCACTCCAAAATAGAGGGGCCAGAAAAGACTGATCAGCTATCTAAAACCGGGGCTCTACACAGGGAGTTCCTAGAAACAGAATCCCTGCTAGGTGAAATTCAAGTACTGCTGTCACCAGGTCTAAACCCCATGCCAACAATGAACTCTCAACTGCCCAGTGGAGTAAGGAAACCCTGGATGCAGATGTAATTACTGCACAAAAAAGAGGACCCGATTATTGGGAAATGTTATCAACATATTGAAGACCCCAAAAATGTTCCTCTGACAGAATCAGTTTATGCAGGGAAAGAGGATCTCTGGGTGTAAGTTTTCCAAAATATTCTGAATCCAATACAGTTTGTTGGTATGGAGATCTGTATCTGGATGTGAACAGTGGGTGGTACCTACCTCATTTAAAAACCTGATGTTGATTCACGTCCATTACGTGGCCACTGCTGGTTATAGGGGGTTTCATATGACATTAAAACTCTTGCTCAAGGTTGCATACTGGCACCACATGGCCCAGGACCTTGACATCTGCCTAAAGTGGTGTCTTGTGTGTGCTCAATTCCAGCCCAGTTCTCTCACACACTGAGCTCCCTTACAGAAAAGGGGAATGAAACTGCCTTGGTCAGATTTGCAAGTCGATTTCATCGGGTCAGTGATCCGCTCCTCTAGAGGAAACAAGTAGATGTTGACTGTAACATGCTTGTTTACCAAGTCGGTAGAATGTCTTCCTGCCCCAAATTGTAAGGCGGAGACAGCTGCTGCACTACTGATCAACTAATCTTCTCTTGTTTCAGCCTCCCGCAAAGGAATGAGTCAGACCGAGGAAGTCATTTTACCAATGAGGTGATGGAAAATATGTGGGAGATTCTAGGGGTAAAAAGAAAACTTCACATTGCCTGCCCCCCAGCCTCGAGTGGGGGGGGGTTGAGTGGTACAACAAGACTATTGTGGGCATCTTGAAGAAGTTTGTGGAAGACTTTGGACCCAGTTGGGACATTTGATTACTGCTTGTCCTGATGGCGATTAGGGCTACACCATCTTCTGCAACAAAAATGTTTTCATTTGAGCTCATGACTGGATGAAAAATGGTGCTACATCAGCATATGCTCTACAGAACTCAGGAGCATACACTGGTAAATGCGTCCACTACCCATGAATACATTGAAAATTTAAGGAAACACCTCCAGCATCCCTTTGCTTATGCTAGCACAATCTAAAAAGTCGGCTGAAGGATTGAAATTATACTATGATCTGAAGACCATCTAGAAGGAGCATGAGGTTGGTGATAAGGTTTATGTGTACAATTTTCAGAGAAACCAGACTAAGGAGCGGAAGCTCCTTCCATCTTGGCAAGGGAGCTTTGAAATTGGCGATAAAATTTCACCTGTTGCCTATAAGATCTGCACCCCTAAAGGAGAACACACAGAAGAGAAATGGGTCCACATAAATCAGTTAAAGAGCTGTCACCCCAGACAAACTTTATGACTGATTGAGGAGCCCAGTGAGGGTAGAGCTCAAGAACCATCTGAAGGATGAAAGGGAAGAATGGAAATACGGATGGAAACTAAAACATACATAAAGTGAGTAAAGTGAGTAACATTCATAAAGAAATCCATAAATAAGTATTGAAAATAATAATGTTTGCGGGATAGTTGTAATGCAATTCAAATAAATGCCAATGTGTGGTTTTGGTTGGTATATTTATGTGATGTTGTTTTGTTTTCAAATGATATGTCTATTTACTGGTGAAAGGGGTATTGTATAATATACTTAACCTCTCTTTTACTCCTCCCTGAAGAGCAAGTAACCCCATTCCCTTCACACCCTGGGGGAAGGAGGTCCCAAAAAGGGATGGGTTCCATGACCAAACCCCAGAATCCAAAGACTGGGATGAAGGCCAGAGTGCCCACTCCCTCAGGGATAAGGAGCGGACATGCTCCAGGGAAAAGGGAAACAAACAAAAAAGAGAAAACAAATCCCTCTCTCCCTTGCTCTTTCCTGCGAGGGACCCTATTCAAAGACTAAGGGGGGGATCTGTGGGGTATAAATTCAGCCCCAGAATGACATGAACTAAAATGCCAAGCTAGGCCTCCAATGCGAAATTTAAGCTGTCTGATGGAAGAGACCCATTGGAACATGCAACAACCTAAACCCATAATATCTAACTTAGGCCTAGTGTATGCGAATATTGGGCCTCACTGAACCTTGCCAAAATAGAAAGGTGCCCAGCTAAAGGAAAGTGTGCCTTAGAACTTTAATACTGCTCAATGTGCAAAATGGATTCCAAGAGACATGTGTTTCTGCAAATGCTGGCTTCATGTATAATGGAAAAAGGCAGACTATGAGCCTCATCACGAGTTGGACGGTATCCTGGCAGGAATACCGCCGGGAAACCACCCAACAGAAATAGCACTACCGCAAATCGGCCTGATGCAATTTGCGCCAGGCCACGGGTAGCGGGGATGGCCGCAAATCCTCATTCCTCATTGGGTCCATAGTGAAAAGCTGGAGTTACAAATTCAGTTTTCCACCCCAACTCGTGATTTGGCCAACCCTCAAATGTGCCGGTAATACTGTTAGTGCTGCTTTTAAGGGCTCAGGCCAAACTCGTGATGATGCCCTATGACTGAGAACGACAAACAGCAGTTTATATATGAAACACCCAGGCATGAAAATGCTGTATATTTGGGAAATAAAAAGAAGGAACTGTGCCTTACATCTAAAAGTGAAGTCAAGCGACATATTTCATTTGAAATAAATAAAACGCTTACTTTCCAACATACAAACTGACATCATTGAAACGGACACCGGCTTCACATGTTAAACAGAAATCCATGTGTGGATAATTCAGAATGAACAGTCATGTGCTTTTAATTGTCAGATTAAAGAAATATACTTAGACATGGACAGAAGGCCAAGATGTCATGTATTGAAATAAAATGCTTTACATGTAAAATACATCCTCTGGATTTAAAAATGCATTGCTTTCAGATTGCACATGTGGCTTTCTTTTGCAGCATCCCCCCATTGAAACGCAAGACTGTTATCTGGATCTCTGACCCCCAGCGACCTTTGGTCAATGCATACAAGGAATGTAGGTCTGTTTCAACAAAATGGAAGAAGATACAGTTTCGATATCAAATTCATGGAGGGGTCAGATATGGAAATAAAGGCCTGACCTCTCAGACTGTTCTACAGTTCAATATCTTCCTGCCAGAGCTTTACACTAAGCATTAGCAGAACTGCTAGTTGTGCCTGCATTTAGATTAGGAGGATGGGATGTCAGGCTTTTTCAGTGCACGCCTCAAGGCTCTGGAATGCCTTGCCAACTAGTCTCTGCATCACCGAACACTTTATGAAATTCATAAAAAAAACAGAAGACTTTCCTATTTACTCGATAGGGCTGTTTCAGCTTATGGTTTCTGGGTATTGTGGTTTGGTTTCTTGTTCAGCACCAGGATGCCTTTTCAAGATGATTGTCTGCGCTTTATAAGTCTTACACCATACCATGTGATGATGCATTCAGGCGGGACACAAGGAGCTGCAGACAACACCAGATGCTAGACCTGAGCCTAGACTACTTGGGAGTTACCATATGTCAGGATGGTAAAGAAGAAAGTGAGAACGGACCGTGGGGTGATAGTACCAGGACCTCTGGACAGGAAAGTGATACGGAGCCCAGTAGACAGCATGTAGAGCCTCTATTCTGACCTCACCTCTTGGAGAAGATGCACATTTTAGTAAGCACAACTGCTAGGTTTGAATTGGAACTCTGTGGCCGCCTCAACATCTAACAGTCATGTGGTCTTGAGATATCTGCCTTAGTCAGCAGGAGAACTGAAAATAAAGTTGCACAAATTAAGAGAATTGATTTGGCTAAACAGAGACTGTGGGTTTTGCTAGGAAGAGACCTGGTGAGACTTGTATTGGTCCTTCTTTGTTGCTTGAGAACGTACTTTACGCAATCTGTTACCACCAAAAATCCACTTACATCAGTCATTCCTCCAAATCTCGGCCTAATTACCATTACTGCTGGAAAATTAGAGGAATTTCCGATCTGTAATTCTGCCGGTGGAATTACTGCCATGGGGAAATGGGAAATAGCGTCATGTCGCAAATGGGAAACTCAGTGATGGCCATCTTTTAAAACACAATCCATCCTGAATTCACCACTTCCCGTAGCCATCCGGCAACCAAACTTTGCTGAAGGATGCCAGTAAACAAGGGCACGCCGAGGGTGCCTGAATTGAGGGTCCATAAACCCAAATGCAGCAAGATGTCATCAGCCACGTGAGCTGAGGATAGCAAGAGTTACCTGCAAAGGCAATGGGTATGGGTGTTGGTTACAGAAATGTGAGCAAGGGTCACAAGTGGTCATGACATATTGGTTAACGTTTCTCCTGCTATACTTAGGGCGCATTTGAAATCACTAGTTGTCAAGGCCTACATTATTTAATGCCTCATGAAATATAGGGGACATGGGCAATTTCACTTGGGGAATGCTCCATTTCACACATCACTGACCCACCAGATCTAGCAGTAATATACTGTAACTGGATTTGTAATGAACATGTCTGTGGATGTCCAGTACTGGGTATTCAGGCATGTGCTCTGATAAGCGCACTGGTCATTTTGTGCACTTTGCAGCACTGTTGCTGCGCTTTTGAACATACATCATGCCTGTCAGTGTTGCGCTGCCATTGTGCAGAGGAAAACTGTGCTGCTTCCTGTGTAGTTATAGTTTCACTATGCATTGTGGTACCTGTATTTCACTCTTAGTATATTTGAGATCATGCATTTCTGTCATGCATTGACATTGTCCTGCAAGGCCTTGTCCAGTGGGGTGCTGCTTCTCATGTGTTGTGCCAGAGGGCAGCTCCTTCATGCACAGGGATGTGACAGGGCATTCATTGAATTGACATCAAATAGGGCTTTCTTGCCCCAAACCCCATTGTGGGTAACGTTTTGACTTGAGATGCATGTGTGTGCTGTATTATGGTGGTTGTGCTTGCCCAGGACCCAGGTCTTCTGCCCTCTGTGGGTCTCCCTGTATGCTGGCAATGCACTCTATGCAGTACCAGGGCATCATGGGTGGAACCTTGGAAGCGGGTGCCATGGTGAGTTTGGCTTTACATGGTCACCTGTCCGTTAATTGGATGTTCTTGTTTCCTGTTCCTGTACACCTCTCCTCTTCCGATGCCTGGAGGGCCACCAACATCACATGCGTTCAGTCCAGAGCTGCAATGACATTAGGGAAGTAGGCCGCTGTTTAGAACCGTGCATTTGTTGCATTGACCATATGTCACGGTGGTGGGCAGAGAGAGATGTGCTGTGGGTACATGCTCCATGAGTTTATCCAGTACCTGACCAAGCACAATAGAAAAAATAGGCTGCACCATGCCATGCAGCATGTCCACGGTGTGTTAGAAGGTGTCTGTGGTGAGAAGGTGCCACACCGACACAAGCTGCAGCAGTGGTGGTATTGCTATTCTTATGTCAATCCTGCTTAGTAGATCATTCTGTATCAGGGTGAGTAGTTCTGCTATGGTCTCCCTGTTAAGGCGGTATAGTGTTATTAGTTGCCCATCAGTTAGTACCCAGGGTGATTCGGACTGGCCTGGACAATGGGTGCTCTTATTGCTAGGCGCCTCGTCCACCTATCTGCCACTTTCTGTCTGTGGTGCTGTTGTGCATGTCTCCACAGCTCAATGCACACCAGGAGGTTGTGGATCTTGAAGCTTGCTACTGCTAGGGGCAGCATGGGGTTGGGAAGTGTGTTTGGGGAAGGCGTGGGCCTTACATACCTTTCCAGGGTGCACCTGTGCCTTAATTTCCATAATCTGCATGCATTTACCTACATCTTTTTGGTGGAGGTGACTGCACTGTGTTTTTGGTGGAAGTACGGCCCATTTTTGGTGGTAATTCCACTTGTAATGTAGTGGAATTACCATTTTTATTGATGGGCCTAATTCTGCTACGGGTAATGCTGCAGGTGGAATTAGCACCAATTCCCAGTTTCCCTTAATTTGGCAGAGTGGTAAAAGTGGCAGTAATTTCATTAGCATGTTTTCCACTTACCGTCCATCTCGTAATAAGGCCGGCACTGTCATGATGTCTACCCCCCGGGACCCAGATCAAGTCCAGCAACCCTGGAAGCAGGCATCAAGTTTTCCCAAGCAAGCCCAACAACCCCTGCTAGGGGCTATTTGGGTGCAGTCCTGGCGCCTATGGTGCCAGGCTCATATGGAGATTCAGTCCTGGCGCCATAGGTGCCAGGTTCATAGATTAAAACTTATCTGATGCAGACCATGCTGCAAACTTACCCGATGCAGACCATGCTGCAAGAGCTCCAAACCAAAAGAGGCTTGGAAGGGACTACTTTACCTAGGGACTATTTTTTTACTTGGGTGGGGCTAGGGAGTAATACTTACCTGGGACTACTTTGGAGGCTATTTAAACCACGCCCAAAGAGCAGCACACGCTTCGCGTTATTCTGCATCCAGCAGTGTAACGCTCACCGTGCCTGCAAGTCTGCATCCAGTCTCCTGCCACGCCCGCCTCGAGTTTGGAGCTCCTAGAAAAATGGAGAAAGAAGGAGAAAAGGTTAGAACAAGAGCAATACCTTTGATCCTTACCTGAATTCCCGACCCATCGCGCCTTCGAGCTGGAAGAAAGAAGTTATTTTATGCGCATCGCCTCGCCTGCTGCAGCGCCATGCTGAACTCATCGGCCTTCGCAGCATCTTCACATTCCACCACATCTTCCTGCATGTTCCCGCCGCACTCCGGCACCTAAGGAGAAGACAAGAACAGCAAGGTGAGCAAAGGGAATACACAGAGGAATATTAGTTACCCCCCCATAGACTTACCTTATTTTACCACCGGGGGTACTATTCCTCTTCACGGGTCGGCGCAGCTTCCACTGCATCTTCACCGAACCCCGGCCTAAGGGGAAACAAAAGGACAGCAAGGTGAAACAAAGGGACTAACAAGGGGAACCCTCCTCACCACAGTAGACTTACCTGATTTTACCGCCGGAGGCATTATTCCCCGAGACTTCATACTTTCTATCAGCGCCTGAATAAGGGAGAAAGCAACAGGTTACATATTGACATTATTTTATCGAACTGTGTTGGATAATACAAATCCTTACCAGAATATTACCAGTTGCCACGAGGAACTCTTCACTAGGGTCAAGCTGCAACCTGCAAGGAATCGGACAAGAGTGAAAGTCAGGCATTTGAACTCTTACGAACTACATACTTACGGCGTCTTGCCGGGAATTTCAGAGTCAATATTGTTCTGGAACTCACAAATTCCTTCGAGCCAGTGAAGCAACTGGTTATCTACGCGCCCCTGCGCTCAATGCAGGATGGAGAGCTCATCTTTTCAAACCCTCAGGTGAGACTATAAGAGGGGACATCAAAGCTGATCAGTGGGAAGAACAACGGGTGGGGGAATTTACGCTCAACTCCACGGGTGGTTAATTCCCTTTCTCCTTTTGCAGAAGAATATTCCTACGGGCCAAGCAAACGAAGCTAGGTGGGCCAGTCCAGTCCGTCATCTCGGCCCTACGTGTCACATTGGTGGAGACCGCAGCTGTCCAGTTCAGACCGACGCCTCTGTGGGAGCCAGGTGAGCGTAACAGGCACGTTGTCTTAAATGAAATGGAGGCCTGGTTGATTATGAATATAGAATATAAATGGTGATGTTTGAACCCCAAAATACTCTTCCAAAAACAGTTTTCCTCCACCCCATCTGGCAAGCATTAGGCATGCTGTTTCCACAAATACACGTGCACCGTAGGAAGTGATTGCATGAGGTATATATAGCTTTCTTCATCTGCACTGGCAGGGTATCTCCCCACGATGGCTTTGAAACTGAAGCTTGCACCAATTGATTGAGACCGAGCTATTCTCCTTTGAACATTGGGACATTTTTTATGATGTATTAGAGTCAACGTGAGATAACGTAATGTACGGACACACCCCCATTGCGCTCAATCTCGGGAGGATAGCTCAGGGGCAACATGCTCGCCTTGGAAGCAAGATGACACAGAGCAGCACAGGTTCCATCCCGGGGCCGCGCTTAGAAACCTCTGTGTATTAAGCGCGTTATAAATAACCTATCATATCATAACTGACCCGCATTTGCAGCATTTGCATTTGCCTCTGTAATCGCTAGTGGGCGTCCTGCCTAGAGTGGATTCTCCTATCTGCATCGCTTCCCACTAGCGAACCGAATGCTGAAGGACCTTGCACCAGTCCTCATTCCACCCGCTTGAGGGGTTGCCTTGGCAGAGCTCTAGCCAGTTTACGCTGGTCGTGCCCCGGACTGACTCCCTGGTGATCGCTTAAGGACCCTGCCCCTTCGCGGCAGCTTCCAGGTGAGATCACCTGCTGGCTTGAGAGACTCTCTTGGAAGAGCTCTCTGTCTGCGCTCATCGTGCTCTGGTGAAGTGATTCTCTGACCTCACGTTGACCTGGAGGCTTGATGCGTTCAGTTAGCTACCAAGGACTCAACAGCTGGTAAGTGTGTATTTTTCTCTCCTAATTGTGCATATCACACTTTGTCCTTTTTCAAATATCAAATTCTTTACACTGCATTTGCTATATGATATATGATATTTTATTTATATCGCACTCGTACACAAGTGTTTCAGAGCGCAACAAGACAAAGGGAGGGGAACAGGGGAGGACAAAGCAACGATCTTACTAGTCCCAGTGACATTAAAAATGCGCAAGTGCAGGGGAAAGGGAAAAGGGGGAAAGTGCATGGAAGGGGGGAGAAGTGGAAAGTGCGGAACAAAGAAGAGACAGAATAAATAATAAGTGAAATAAATAAATAATGGCGATAAACAGTGGTAGTGCATCCAGCAAGTGGCAAGTGCTAGGTTAAGCAGATATTGTAACTTAGATAAGTGCAGATATATATATATATATATATGCATCATGAATGCCAGGCCAGCGAGCATGTGGCTTGGCAGTGAGCAGTCAAGCCTTTCTCTTTCTAGGGTGTCTGGCGGGACCTTTCGCTGCACAGTTCTCTACATGGCGTGCTCTGGGACCTCCTCATAGTTTTGCTCATGCTAACCTTGGGATACCATTTCCCAGCTTAAGGAACTGAAGTTCTCTTTTATACACTTCAAGTAAGGGCTTTCTCCTTTAAGCTTATGTGAAAATGTACTACGTAACACCTGCTGCAGTGCTCCATTTCCCAGAAGGGAGGCTGCGCTGTGTTCTCTTCAGACTTCATGCGCAGCCACTTCTTGGTCCTCGCTGGCCATGGAGAGCCTGATTATTCCATAGATCCCGAGTGCTGCTTGCACAAGATTGCAATGACCATCCCCATGACATAGTGGCGAAAATGCCCTGTGTCTGCGGTTTCAGCACCCTCTGACATGGTCAGTTCCTTTCTTTGGAGAAGTGACAAAGCACCTTTCAAACATCCAGGCTGTCTACTAGCTTGACATGTGTTGGCCTTTATGTGGATACATTGTGGGAAACTAACTGTATGCCCAGGTAACCTTACGACACAATTTATTTTAGTGTGCGTTAAACACTTCCATTATTTTGCATTCCCAGTTTGTAGTTTTCCATTCATGTGAAAATAAGGCAATCATGATTTTCCTTTTTTTGGCTTTACGTGTTTCAAAAAGGATGCACATATTGCCAGGTTGCTTTACTATGTGCTTTGTGCATAGTGCAAGTAATCACAGCAAAATAGTATTATTGTAGTCCCTGAAAGCCAAAGCTTAAATATGTCTCCCACGTAATTGTCGGAAAGAAAGTGGTAAGTGTCTAAATTGGAGAGCGGGTTAAAATCCCAGCTTCACTGCTTAAGTAAAGTGTGTGATCCTGAACTTTAGATACTTGTGACTTCTGATTCTAGAGGTTGCAGTCCCTTTAAACCAAAACACAGTTTGCTACATCTCTTGATAACATGTTTGGATACTGTCTTCAAAAGTGCTGCTCTGACTTTTGTTGGTCAGTAGTTGTTTACATCATTTATATTTCATAGATGTGCCTGCACATCTCTCCTGCCGACACGCTCCTAGATTTGGTTGCCGTTCTTGGCCTAACAATGAACTTTAATATTTATTTTAAAGCAGGTTCGCTTTTTGGGGAACAAAATAAACTGTGCGGAATGAACAGGTGTTTTAATAGTTTTTTTTAACTTTATTTACATGGCACAGTAGCTGCATGCAAAAGGGCCTAGTTTTGGAGCACCCTTATTAATTAACATTACGTGGGAATTTTATGTACACTGTTTCATGATGTCACTTCCTGTGATGTCACTTCGCACATCACGTCTGGTGTCCAACCCAGGGTCTCACCCTCAAAGCAGCTGCAAAAGGTTAAGACCTCTGCACTCCAATGCTGTTGCTTGAACCTTAATAGGAAGCAAAGGGACTGGCCACAGGGCAATTAACATGGTTTTAGTTGTATGCAGGGACGTCATTTCACCAAAATGCCAGGGGTAGCGGAAGTGATATCACACGACCCTTGACCCCCGATGACATCACAGGAAGTGGTGTCATTTGACCCCACCTCAAAGTGATAGCGCGGGAAGCGATGGAACACGACCTTTCACCTTTTGGCAAAACAGGAAGTGGCATCACATAGCATTGTGCACTACGAAAAATATGGTTACGATATCACTATAATGTGATGTAAATTTCATACAAGAATGGATCGCCATATGTATCGTTAAGATCAGTGTGTATAGACCCATATTACCAAATTACTGTGAATGCAAGCAGACGTCCATGACCAAATGATAATTATGTGTTATTATATAGCACTTACGCTTAAGCGCTTTATGTAGAATATACACCCAATATCACCCAACATGTGTTGGTACTCATTTATTGACCTCAGAAGGATGAAAGGCTGAGTTGAGGCGTTTAAGAACAGACTAAATCAGCGACTCACCCCCTGAAGTGTGCCTGAATTAAACCTTTAATGAGTCTAGCAATTATTTTATAGAATTCCAGAAAGACACATGATTTGGTATTCCTATTCTTTCTTATTTAGGGTCAGTGCTGAAAGTGTTAGACTTGTGGCACTCCTGTTCTTATTTTTCTTATTTTTTTTAAGGGGCCTGTACAAGAAAGCCAGCCACTCCAGAAGTAAAGAGCCAAATGGTGCTGGCCACAGCCCAGGAGCTTGCATTTTTACAGAGGTCGCAAAGGAGACCACAGAGGTCGCAAGGGAGACCTCAGAGGTCGCAGTTGCGACCTCTGGCGAACCCTAAATGACGTGCCTGGTTGTATGACGGTTTACGGATTGTGACGGTACTGCCATAAAGGTTGTGGTATTCCTCCAAGGCAGGCCAAGCACGGTACGTGATAAAATGACAGTATCACCAGGGCAGCAGAGAAGGGTTCTTTTTTAGCAGCCATTATTGGACCCTGTACATTTCACGACCAATGTATTTCTCCTGAGCGGCCATTTTCTCCGAGACTAGCAAAGAGAAAAGTTGGTTTGAAAACACAAGCAATGTTGACTTTGAGAAGCGAAAGTGGACTTGTCATGAGTGCCACGCTTTTCTGCAGACGTGCAATGGTTTGTCTTCCTGGAAAGGAGCGAAGAGTGCCAGCAAGGCGTTGGATTCTTCACTGATGCCTCTGGCAGTATTAGATTTGCAGCTATTCTGGGCAGTAAATGATGTGCTGAGAAGTGGCAAGTGCTGTGGGTGGACAGTGACTTCAACACAAGCAAATGCGCATTGGAGCTGTTCCCATTCTCGTAATGGTCACAGTGTAGGAGATTGTGTTGGCAAACAGAGATATTGTATTTGGCCTGACTGCTGCCGGCCCTTGGCACGCGCTGAATAGCAGCCAGTCATTGGAGGGCTGACGTTCACAATGGTTTTTAGAATTTTTAAATGCAGTATTTGCTTTTCTGGTAGGGCTGTGCCAGGGGGTAAATATTCGTTTACTGATGGTCTGTCTTGTTTCACAAAGGAAAATGGAAACATGCTAAGGCTTGTGTTGAGGCAGCGATAAAAATGTCTTTGTTCCAAAAAGATTTGATTTGATTTGACTTGAGTTATTTATAGTGCGCAATAACGAACTGAATCTTATCATGGCGCAGTTGGAATAATGAACTGAAACATAGGGATCAGTACTGTGAAAAAATGCAGTTTAGTTTATTTATTTGTTACGCGCACCAAACCCTGAGGTAACTGGGCGCCAGAACTTAAGCAAGTGTTACAGGCGTATAAAGGATTTACAACAAACCATATGTGCAGGTCGACCAGTGGTTACAGGCTGGTCAAAAGGTTGATACAATACGGGAAAGAATACAAGCATGCCAAGGGACGAATCGCCGGGGGTTACAGTTGAGGTGACAGTATCAGGCTGACAGTTTTACAAATTGACATACAGAAGGATAAAGCAGGCACGTACGTTTTGAAAAGCAAGTTAGCTGATCGTTAGTGTTTCTTATCGAAGAGCCAGCTCTTTACTTTGGCTATGAAGGTCCAGAATGAAGGTTCCCTTCTGATGGCGAGGGGGAGGGCATTCCACTGTTTGGCGGCTACTACAGGGAAGTTAGCTCCACCAGCTCTTTTTAGATTGAACCTGGGGATAGTGCAAATACAGAGCACTAGTCAGTCTGGCTGATTGGTGTTTGTTGAATTTGTCTGACAGGTACTTAGGAGCAGAGTTGGTCAGACATTTGTGGGTAATGACTAGTGTACGGAGGGAAATTCTATCACATACCGGGAGCCAGTGGGCATCCTGTCTGAAGCTGGTGATGTGGTTGGATCTGGGAATGTTCAATGCAGATCTCAAGGCGTTATTTTGTAAGACCTGGAGTCTGTTGAGGTTCCGTTCAGCGGTGCCCAGAAAGAGGGTGTTGCAATATTCGATCTTGGACAGTACTAGGGCCCTGGCTAATGTAATGCAACTGTTAGGTGCCAGAAATGATTTGCAAGCGTTAATCAGCTTGTTGGTGTAGGCAGTCATGGAGGCATGGCATTCACTTGCTTCTTGAGTGAGAGGGTGGAGTCTATGTAGACCCCCATAGTTTTTATTTCCTTGGCAACTTTAATCAAATTTCCATCAATGTTGACGGATGTGTAACGTGTGTCTAATTTATTTAAGCGTATTTGGGATCCGACGATCAGGAGCTCAGTCTTCTCGTCATTGCGACATAGGCTTTGGTCTGCCATCCTTGCCTTGATCTCCAAATATATGTCATTAATCAGTTTGGAATCCTCTTCATAGCATCCTGACAGCGTAATGAGAACTTGGGTGTCATCAGCGTAGTTCGTATATGTGACACACAAGTTGTCAAGACGGTCAAAGAGGAGCTTAGTGAAGATGTTGTAAAGCGTCGGCGAGACACAAGAGCCGTGCGGCACGCCGCAATAGATGGGAATTGGGTCGACAGAGGCTGAGGGTGCGAAGACCCTACTGGTAGATGCCAGTAAAAATCATAGAGATCTATCAGATAGACATGCCATCTTAAACAAGTAGGTTTTTAAATCTGCTCTAAAAATTGATAGGGAATCTTCCCTTCTTAGACTAAGTGGGAGGTTATTCCATAATCTTGGTCCAGCGACTGAAAAGCTACAATCACCTCGTGAGGCACAGTTGGACCTCGGAATGATAAGCAAATATTGATCATCCGACCTTAAAGCCTCAGTCGGGCGATATCATTTCAATTTGTCTATTAAGTAGATTGATGTCAGCCCTTTAATGCATTTGTACACCAAACACCCAATTTTCAATGTTATGCGGTCCTCCTCCGCTAGCCAATGCAGTGACAGACAGAGACCAGAGATTGGCGTGTTCTTAGCAACACCAAAGACCAGTCTTACTGCAGCATTTTGGGAATTTTGTAGGTGGGAAATCAGTTTGGACGGGGCACTGGCCAAAAATCCATTGCAGTAATTTAATTTGGAGTTCACCAGAGCTCCCACAACCATCGCACAGTCGGGGTCAGGCACATTGGGTAATGCTTGGCGTAGGAGACGGATGTTATAGAACACTGACTGTATTTTGGCTGGGTCCTGACCATTACAGCCCAGATCACTCTGCCAAATACAGCCAAGATTGTTTACCTTGTTGGCATATTTAAGGCTGGCCCCTAAGAAATGGGGAGATGGAGGGCAGCTTTTTCCATCAAGCAAATGTTTGCGACTAAATAAAATCACTTCAGTTTTATTTGGGTTGTGTTGCAGCCATTTGTGTTCCATCCACATTCCTATCTCCTACCTACACTTACTCACCAGAGTAATTACATCTTCCATATCATTGAGTCTGATGTATAACTGAGTATCATCAGCATGAGAATGAAATTGAAGATGATATTTCTCCAGAATATGCATGAGAGCGCGAAGATAAGCGGAGAAAGTGCTGACCCCTGTGGGATGCCACAACATTGAGAAAGGATTTCGGATAGAAAACCACCTGTCTGTATGCATTGTTTACGCCCAGTGAGAAATGAGGTGAACCTCTACCTTCGCAAGATTTTTCAGACGGTCCAGCAAAATTCCATGGTCCACCATGTCAAATGCGGTGGACAGGTCGAGCATCACTAGCAAGGATAGTTTACCTGCATCCCCTGCCTGGAGCAGCCCATCCCATACCTCCAGCAGGGCCGTCTATGTCTCATTGTTAGGGCAAAAACCAGACTGTAGGGGATGGAGGAAACTGTTATCTTGAATGTAATTCTGCAGCTGACAAGTGACCACCTTTTCCAAAACTTTGCCGGCCCAGGGAGGCCTGCAATTGGGCGATAGTTGTTGTAGTCCTCTGGGTCAAGGCTAGCCTTTTTTAAAAGAGGGGATACAACTGATAATTTCAAAGGATCGGGGACTACCTCCTGAGATAAAGACAAATTTACAAATTTAGTCATAAATGGGGTAAGTTGAAGAGAATGTCACTTAGCGACTAAAGCAGGAATTGGGAAAAGTGAATCATTTGTGGGCTTTAATTGTGACATAAGAGTACAAATGTCATCTTCAGACACCTGCTTACAACTGAACTGGGCTGTACCAATCGTAGCAGTCTCTGATGTACCAGAAGTATCTTTATTAATAGTGACAGCATCTGATTGAGATGGAATATCTGGTTTTCTATGGAGCCTAATATTGTTTTGAATATTCAAAATGTTGTCTCTAAAAAACATATCCAGCACATTAGCACGATTAATGGAAGAAGTTATCGCTGGAATGTACACATTGGGTTTAACAAAATTAGAAATTGTTTTAAACAATTCTTGTGGGCGATTTGCTGCTGCAGTAATATGTTTGACAAAAAATCAGATTTGGCTCCGAAAATGGCTTTTTTATAGTTACTTAGTGCTGTTCTTGCCAATGCGGATGTTGACGCGTTTTCAAAAGGTACCATCTATTTTCATGGTATTTATGTTCCCTTTTCAACTCTGAAAGTTGTAGAGTATACCATACCTTAGATGACCTTTTTTGAACAATAGTTCTCAAAGGGGCATATTTAGTACAGATCTTGCTCATGATTTGGGTTCCTTGTTGGAATAGGGCATTACAGTCCTGCAGCATGGCACACTTATTAAGGGCCTTGCATAGTTCAGTTCCAGGAATGGCGTCCAGATCCTTTTTCTTTCTAGCAGTTTTGACCCCCAGGGGCGGGGGTAGTAGTTTCATTTTTATTTGTCTTGATAAAAAACATCCTTGGGTAGTGGTCTGTCTATAGGATGTGAAGTGTATCAATCACCCTAATCCTTTCACCTCTGGCCAGGACTATGTCAAGACAGTGACCTGAAATATTTGAAGGGGTTCGATCCAGAACTGATACTTCATGTTGAAATAGAAGGGCATGTACATACACAGAGACGGGCTTAGTAAAATCCTCCAACCAGATGTTTAAGTCACCAATAAACAATGATTGTTTTTGTTTAGTGCCTGTTGACATAAGAAAATCGTCCAGGCCCTCTAGAAACAGAGCTAACGGTCCCGTGGGTCTATGAATCAACACAAACTTTACTGAAGATTTTGGGGTCAACAGGAAAGTTATTACACCTATCTCTGAGGTAGTTTCCCATTTTAAGGGTTTAAAATGATCAAATTTTAAATAAGACCGATTTATAATTGCTATATCTCCACCGGTTTTCCCCTGCCTGTTAATGTATTGAATCAAATAACCATCTGGAATTAGGCAATGGAAGACAGAATGGGAGGTGTCTGTAAAAACATGTCTTAGTCAAGAATAAAACATCCAATTTCTGGGACTCAATTAAAAGACAAATCTCGGTGGCATGGGCGACTCTGGACCTGACATTTAACAGTCCATCTACGATTTATATCTGATCTTCAGTGTGTATATCAATGCATTCACTCAATGACTTTGTTCTTTAAATTCCCGAACCCCGGATTTTGGACAAAGCACAGAGCGAGAAGGACCCCATGTCAGTGTTCATGTTCATCAGGGAGTCCCTTTTATAGTACATTTTGGGCATAACTATATATCTATTTCCCAACTAGAAAAGTAAACCTTCAATGTACCAGTCAATGAAAGCAGCTTACACCTTCATGTGCATACCACAAAAGAAGGAACAGAAGACCATTGGAATTTTGCTCTCCTTGTCGGAAAACAATGGCAGGAAATGTTCTCACGGCTGAGAGAACTAGTAGGTATGAATCCTGATTATTCCTACTCTGCGACAAAGAGTTGTTATTCTGTTATTGGCAGAGAGGTGAGTATTAATCACTTTTCCCCTTATTTATTTCAATAGCATTAAGAATCAAAGAACACAAAGTAGCTTAACACAACTACAAATCAGATAACTACATACTCCAGAGTTCCAGTGATTCCTCCATTCGGCAAACACCCAGTACTCCAGAAGGGTCTGTGTCCCTGAAAATGTCCTCTTTTGAACAAGAAGTCCAGTCCTCAAACCAAATCTCCTCCAGACAAAAACATCAAACCTGTGTCCAAAGTTCAAAACCATCAAGACCACCAAGACCCCGGGTGGGATAATACTTGCTTCCTTGCCATTCATTGAATCCCAGCACTCTGTCATAAACTTGGACTAATCAAAATTCTGTGGCATGGCATGGAGGCTTCCTATTATGCATGTCCTAAGTCTCCCTATCACAGCCTGAAAAGCATGCATGATAGGTTTGCAGTGAAACATATGGAAAGTACTAGCATTAGACAAGTTAGCTGACCTCCAAATGTGCTCCAGCCTGGCACCAGCCCAAAAGGCCTTGGGACTTAGAAGCCATGTCCCCATAGCATATCGAGCCCTGAAAAGGGTAGCGTCAATAACCATCTGGGATATTAACCAACAAACTCACCAAGCAACAAGCAACTGGTCCGCACGCTTTACAGATTGGCTGTATGGAACTCATATGACTGTGAACAGCACACCACACAAACTCAGAAAAACAAGAGGAATCAATTATTCTAGAGCATGTCATAGGTCTGCAATGTAAATGAAACCTGACACCTTCACCACCTCAGAATGTGCTTCAGCCTGGCTCCTGCCAAAATAGCCTTGCAAGCCACAGCCTCACAGCAGATCGAGTCCAGCGAAGGGAAATCTCAGTACCCGCCTTTGACACAAACCAACAGGCTCACCTAACCAGAGTAGGAGAAGGGACAAGAAGAATGGGCTTTCTGAAAGAAATAATCAACTGGTCAGCAGACCTTTGCAGCTGCATGAGTGTCATATGGAAACAACTCACCACAGAAAATCAGAAGGACAACAGAAATACATTCTAGAGCCCATCATAGTTCTGCAATGTAAATGAAACAGTAACCCCCCCCCCAGAGATTAGAATATCCCAGGCAGGTTCAAGGTCCTAACATCTGACTCACTTCTGGATGACAAGAGGCACACAATTATAGCAAGGCTAGTAGTGAGGACATGCATCTCTCTTCCCATCACAGTGCTCAAATCAGGAGAACAGAGCTAAACGTCACCTGTCAATCCTGCTGCCACAGGGGTTAGGTGGAGTGCCTATAATGCCTTCCTCTACTAATGTGATGGACACGCAGCTCACCAACATTCCCTAAACAATAGGTGCTCTGGGATTTCAATTGATCAACAAGCAAGATTGAATGGATCCACTGTGTTGAATAAAACATGCCATTTAAACCTGTATAATACATTAAAATTATAATTATAATAATTTATGGGACTGAAACAGATGCAGGACTCAACCTCGGGTGAGGTTTTCTCACCAAATATTTAATAGCAGAACTGCATGATGAATGTAAACAAGAAGAACATATGGTCCCCATGCAATCCCAGACAGTGTTCCCCTGTCCCCAACATTCACTAACCTTAATACACTTTACAGTACATTGATTCCAAATCAACAAAGGCAATATTTCATTACCCTACAGATATTATTGTAGTCTCACAAATTAACACAATAGTTGCCACTGTAGAGCCAGACAAACCTAGGCACTCATGGTCAGTATCAGGTCTTCATGGGATAAAACCCACAGATGTGCACCTAAAACTCCTACTCCTCCTACTGATACCACTGACTCCCACTCTGGCACAGCCCTTACCTTCAACTTTCCATCTCCAACACTCTGGACATCCTTGCCCCTTGCCCCTGTCATGAGGATCCACATGAAACCTGCTTCCAAGTGCAACTCCTGGTAAGTATGACTGGCCGATCTGAACCGTAAGTGCAGAACAGATGAGCGGAAGTGGCAGGCCTCAAGGACATCCTCTGAGAAACTGGCCTGCCAACTGCTCCAAAGGCAATAAAGACTCTCCATCTGCTCTATGAAGAGGGCCTATGTCCAAGCCTGCTTCTCTGCATCCACTAACAACATGGCTGAACTTTTCAAAATCTGCAAGGAACTTGCTAACCCTTTTGCAGTCTCCACTTCTCCTTTGCCTTCCTTGGCACTTTGCACTTCTCTGGCCTCTCACTACATTTTGAAAAAAACATCTTGTCCTCACTCTCCTCTACTCCTCACCCTTCTCCCTCACCTGCCCTCAGGCCTCCCTTGGCCCCCACTGCCCTCCTCTACCCTTCTACTGTCCTCCATTTACTACATTTCTCCCATAACACCTGATGAAGTTTCTAGACAAGTCTGCTCTATGAAGGTTCATCCAAACAGATGCTCCCCTGCTTGTCCAGAACTATCAAGAACAACATGGTCTCCCTTGCTCCAGCCTTGGCCGATTTCTGCAATCACTCCTTTGCCACTGGATCCTTCCCCTTACTCCTCAAGCGCTCCCCTGTGCACCCTCTCCCCAAAAAGCTTTCTGCCGACTCTTCCTGAACAAACTACTGCCCTATCGCCATTACCCCCTTCCTGGGCAAACTCTTGGAGAAGCTGGCCATCTCCCAGCTTACCCACCAAACTAAAACTGTTAGTTGTCTCCACAACCACCAGTCTGGCTTCAGAGCTGCCAGAGGCACGGAAACTTCATCTGTGAAGACCAGGTCTCTAATCTTGATTACAGGTCTCCGTCCGTTCTCATCCTTCTTGACCTTTCCTCTGCCTTTGATATGGTCAAGCATGCCACCCCGATAAATCGGCTCCGTGACACCCTTGGTTGACTTCCTTCCTCTCTGACCAACCTTCCCAGGTTCAAGTGGGCCTTTCCTCTCCACCATCTCACTCTCCACCTGCAGAGTACCTGTCTCCTCTAGCCCACTTGATCTCCACCTCCTCTCCTAATTTTGCAGCATTATGCGATGACACACATCTCTCCTTCAAACTTCCCTCATCCGCCTCCTTCTTTCCCATTCCTGACCTCTTGTCTGCTATTCAGGCGTGGTGCTCTGCAAACGATCGCTTCTGTAATGCCAGCAAGGCAGATATCGTTCTCATGGGGGCCCCTGCCCCTCTTTCCATCCCACACTCTGGCCGCCCTCCATGGGGCCCCTGCCCTCACCCTCCTGTGCGGCAAAAAAACCTTGATGTTATCTTCAACTCATCTCTCTCCTTCACACCTCACATCACGGACCATGCCAAGAAGGCCCACTTTCAGCTGCAACTCCTCAGAGGCATTCTCCCTTTCCTCGCCTTCCCCCAGAAACTCAATGGGGGTCATTCCGACCCTGGCGGTAGGGGGTTATAGGCACCGGTAAGGATGCCGGTGCCGTTAATCCCCTACCACCCTATTACGAGGTCCCTTAGCGGGTCCTTATAAGGGCGGCTGGTTTTACCAGCCGCCCTTAGCGGGAGCCGCTAAGGGACCAGGGAGCAAATAACGGCCCTGCAATTAGTGGGCCCGTTATTTGCTCCCTCCCCATTCCCATTGAGCCCTATGGGGGCTCAAATGGGAATGGGGATTGTTTTTTTGAATTGGGATTTACCGGGTCCTCCTAGGTTGGAATGACCCGGTAAGTCCCCATTCAAGGAACCCGGACCCGGACCGATTTTGGAGGCAGCCATGGTGCTAATAGCACCATGGCTGCCTCCAAACTCGGAATGACCCACAATGTCTCCAGAGCTTTGGTTCTCTCCAGGGTGGACTACTACAAAAGCTTCTACCTCAATCTGTGTAACTCCTCCCTTCGCCCCTTCAACTAATCCAGAAGAGGACTGCAAGTCTAATCCTTGGCCTCAAGCCCAGGGACCGCATCTCTCCAGCCCTAAAATCTCTCCACTGGCTCCCGGTTGCTGCAAGGATCAAGTTCAAGCCACTCTGCATCATCCACTAGGCTTTCTGGGGCCTTGGGACCCCACAACATCCAACTCTCCCGCCCGAAATAGCTCCCTTCTAGAGCTCTTTGGTCATCTAGCTCTAACTCACCGCAGGTCAGACACTTTCACAAGCATAGAGTGGGGGGTGGATCTCTCTCCTCCACAGGTGCCGACCTCTGGAATGGCCTCCCTGACCGTCTCAGATTTGAGCCAGATCTCCCTTAGTTCCGGAAGCTGCACAAGATCTTCCTTTTCTCTTCTTCATTCCCTCTCCCTGCTCCCCTGCTAATGTCCCCGCCCACCCTTGACTGGCTGCCTGGTTCCCTCAGAGTCTTACTGGGCACCAGGCCCACCTAGCCCAGTCTTCCCTGCCTTTGTTCTCAACGGACTCTTCCCACGTAAACCTGCTCTTGCCCATCTAGGTCCCTCCCCACTGCACCAGCCTGGCTGGTCCTGCACCCTTGTAGCCCTCCAGCCCCTTACCTCACACTTAGCTCATGGACCTTCCTTCCCCTGCACTCTCTACTTCCCAGGCTCTGTCAACCAGGCCCCCCACCAGGCACACAGGCCCTTCTGCCCTGACCGCCCCCCCCCTCGCTTCTACTCTGCACTTCTCATTATGGCACTTGCATGATCTGAATTTCACAAGGCCTAGTAGGATCTTTTTTTGTTTTGTCCTCCCCTTTTCCCCCACCCTCTTGTCTTGTGGTGCCTTGAAACACATTCTGTATAGGCGCATTATAAATAACCAATAAACAGGGCAACACACCTTTCTAGGAACATTTCTTTGCAGTAAATTTATCAAAGTGCTCTAATATACTTTTTGGCACTGCAAGCGTGTCTCTAAACAATTTGCTAGTGCGGCAGATTACTACCGCACAAGTAATACTTTGTTAGTTGCCAACCTGTCTTTGTCCATTCTGCATGCAGGCACAAGATTTCAATAATGGGTTCTATCTTCAGCTGCACTGTGCCTAATACTAATATTGAAGCATAGATTTTCTCAAATCAAAGCACTCTTTACAGAAGCACAAAATTGACTTACAATTATATTACCATCAACATTATTTAAGCATTCTTTCCTGACACCACATAGTTACTGACAAACATGGGAGAATACCTATGTAACTATGTCACAGAGTTGCCAAGGGGGTGCCTGACTCATCCTGAGACAAATGGGCAGAAATGTCAATAGTTGCTGAACAAACATGCATAATGGGCCACCGCAAAGCTTGGGAGGTTGAAGACAAAGACATAATTTGGGGATTGTTATGGTTGACTGGAGCTATCTCTGGTAACGCCTTTGCAACCTCTAACACTGTCATTGCCTTGGCTCAGGGATTGCATGGGGAGCCCACTAAACATTCAAATAAATACATAGCTGATCAGATTGCAGTTTACACTTCAATAGTTCCCGCCTTCTTTTCCTGCACCAGCCCTATTGGCTGCTGAAGAAAAGGGGAGGTACAAAGGGAGAACTCCTCTTCCCACTCACACCAAAACAGCAGGACATTGCAGATGTGGTGCAGGAAAGACCTGGAAAATACAGGATGTGTGCAGCTTCATCTATCATATGGATGGCAGGTAAGTGTGTGATGTTTGGGCAGGCGAGCATGGAGGTCTTTGGGCTGGCTGAGCTGCAGACAGTGGTGTGTGGGTTGAATATACCATGTATATGAGGCCTTTACTGGAACTGTATGGCATTATTGGAGCATTTCAGGCTGCATTTGCCATAGTAGGGAAACAACTGGGCAGGCGAGGGTGCACATGAGGCTTTAGTTGATATTGCATAGTGTTTTGGGGGCAGTTGTGGCCCTACTTGGCATATGATGACAATACCTGTACATGTGGGGTTCTACCTTGAATATGGTGAATTTACTGTGCAAATGAGTCATTAACTGGCATTGGATGTCAATACTGGAGAATTCAAGGCTGCCTTTTCTATATGATGGCACCTCCTAGAGATGTGAGGCTGTACCTTGCATATTGGGGACATGTCAGGCATAGGATGTATAGAATGGGAAGATTTAGACCATTTAAGGCTGACCCTGGATGTATCAGGCTATACCTTACATATTTCGACCGATCCTGGCATGTGTGCTACAGCAAGCATAAGATAGCAGCCTCTGCATTAGGAGGCTACACTTGGAATATTGTAGAAGGAGTTTGTTGGAGGCCGCCAGTGTGATTCCAGTAGCTGCTGCGGCTTGACTAACGTGAAGCCCCTTCCTCTACCCTTCCTCTAGACTTTCGGAGACCTGGTCTGGAGCTCTGCAGGTCTGCTGTTGCGAACGTTAACTGGCTCAACGGAGAAGTTGTGAGTTGTGCCGGTTCAGAAAGGCTGTAACCTTGCTGCCTACGTACAGTGCTCAGCACCCCTATGGGGGCTTGGAGCGAAGCTGAATAGGTACTGTTCCTTACGCCCCAAAGTCGTGCAGAAATGTGGAGTGGCGGCAGTGGCCCGGACTTCGAGTATAAGGGATCTCTCGACCTCGAGTGTTAAGTTGGGCTGATCCACCGCGACTGGTCGCCGGGGTAAGTGGCTGACACTGGCTCCGACATTAGCACATACTTTTGTTCTGATTAGTTAATTTATTGTTACGTTATTGTGCTGAAGTTGTTGTGTAGTTTGGGAGTTGTCGGCTGCTGAGGAGAGTCAAGACGCAAGCCAGTAAACTCCTGTGAGAATGTAAAGGTAGCATACTACCATCTAACCAAACTAACAGTGGGTGGAGTACTGGTTGAATAAAAGGATTGAGTGGAAATAATATCAGGTCCTCTCTTTCAGCCTGCCTATTGATCATAAAAAGAGTAAGTAGAGTACATATTGGTAGTCCCTGATGATTATACAGGCAATACTAATGGAATAATAGCCTGATAAACTACATTGCTGTTATATCACAGCGTGGTTCGTTTTTCTCACCGAATCACAGGTTATTATTACGCCCAAAACGTTCTTCTAACACGAAGCAATGTGCATGGTTCTCCATCTGTCAGTGATGCAAGTTGCCATGGAGATTATCCTCACATACGAAGCCTTGTGTCACGTGACTCAGCCACCCGTTCCAGTCTGTCACGTGTCCATAGAAGCCACGCCTCCAAACTGTTCAAAACTGGAGTTGGCGTTCTGCTCAGTGCTTCTAATTGTGGCGTTACTTACTACCGTGAGTTCAATTTCCTTGACCTCTGATTTCCTGTTACTGGATTCCTCTCCGCTCAACCCCTGCCTGTTGTGACACTCGGAACTTAGCGCGGTTTGCCTTCACTCCGCTCTACCCTTACCTGATCTCCCTGTTGCCGACCTTGGACTGTGTATCGGACTGCTTTGCCTCCCGATTCTGCTCCTGCTTGTTATCTTCGCTGCTGACCACAGAATTCAACCCAGACTTACTTGCCTTCTGTTTGCGTCCTCGTTGTTAACCACAAATTGCTTCCTGGACTGCTTCTTCTCCTGACAACGTAAGCTCATCTACCCGTTATCATTTCTCCTGCACTCTGGTTTTGCCTGTATCACGTTACTAGCAAATCAGGGTGTGAGTCCTTGATTCAAGAGCCATTGTGTGGGACTGTACACGCGTTTTAAGAGCCTTCGCTTATCAACAAACTAAATTGTGTATCTGGTACGTTCTATTCATTGCACCTGGACTTTTATGCATTATCAACAGGATACCACAAAAGCACTTCTGAACGCTCCTCTGCCCAGTGCACCAACCCGTCTCTAGTGCGCCCCTCGTGCTGTCCGGGTTAGTCACCTTTACTAATTCCCTTTTTGTTATTTTATCCCAGTCATTTGTCCTCTTTTCCTGGAACAATTCCAGTACCTCTGACGGTAAGACTCTGTCTCTCCTAACTCTATCTCACTCTTAGATATTAGGTTAACTGTCTTTATTTATTTACTGTTATTTTTTAATAGGTTCTGACTCCACGTCCTATCAATCCAATCACCAGGTATAGCTACTCTTGGATCTGGGGTGTTTTGGTGCTACGATTCTTATACAGGTTATTAACATCTGTGTGGTTTCTTTGCAACATTGGTTTGGCGGTGCGCGTGTTTCGCGCTCTTTTATGTGATCAACTCCTCTGTCTGTCTTTGCTAGAACAGCAGAGGGGTGTATCGTAGAGAAGAGTTACCTCAAGTTGAGGAGGCCTGGATTGGCGGGTCCTGTCAAGATCCAGGCTGAAGTGGTGGTCCGGAAAGCCTTAATTCGCTACTACACCAACGCCCCAAGCTTATTTTGGTGTGGTGATGAACAGAATTAGAAGCCAAAGATCATGACCACAGAGCCTACTGACGCTTTGGCTCAGATTGTAGAGATGGTCGCCGACCTACGGATGGAGTTGACCAATGCTTAGGAATCATTGCGCCAATGTATGGATGTGATCTAATCATTTGTGACTACTCCCGCCTCACAGGGAGCGAATGCAGGGGCTGCAGCCTCTGGTTCCAGCTTTCCCATTTCTCCACAGGAGCCAGACACTGTCGTGCTTGCCACCCAATTTCCTTTGGCTCCTCCGGAGCGTTATCTGGGTGACCCTAGACAATACAGGAGGTTTGTCAACCAGTGCAAGCTACACTTCCTTTGTCGTCATGCCGCCTTTCCCACTTCTACCACTAAGGTAGGCTTTGTTCTGTCCCACTTAGGCGGTACAGCCGCGGCTTGGGCGGATCCATTACTAGAATCTGACAGTCATGCATTATATAACTGTGACGCTCTTCTTACTATGATGAGCAAGGTGTTTGATACACAATACACCTCACAGGCATTTTCCTTGAGCTCCTTAAACATCGACAAGGTAATATCACACTCCTTATGTATTTGGCTTGTTTCAACCAATTGGCTGCCGAAACCGATTGGCTTGAGGAGAAGAAGGCCACGGTTTTCTATCAAGGACTATCGGAGGAGATGAAAGACACGTTGTCTACGGTACCAGTCGTTCCTACCGCTTTTGGCGAACTACTCGATTTGGTGCTACAAATTGATGCCCGCAGGGCTGACAGAAAAGTAGAAAAGAGACCAACAGTATTTCGTGTCCATTCTGAATCTCCAACCCCTTTGCTTCCTGCACCGGAGCCTACGCTAATTGGTGCTGTTCGCGGCCCTTTGACTCCCGCACAAAAGGAGTATCGCAAATCCCACAATCTGTGCATGTTTTGCGGTGCCTCAGACCACCTTCTTCCTGAGTGTCCAAAGAATTCTAAAGGAAAGGCGGGAAACGCCAAATCCCAACAGTAGAAAGAGTCCCTATGTCGGGAAGTTCCATTGTGGACTCAACTGTTGACAGTCAAGTCACACTCTTCCACCTCCCTGTTACTTTTACAATAGGTAACGGGGCGACCTTCAAGGCCGTTGCTATCATTGATTCAGGAGCCACAGGAAATTACATAGACCATCATTTTGCTTCTGCATCTGGGATACCTTTGGTATACACGTAGCAGAGACTCTTAATGCTGTGGATGGAACACTTCTGGATTCAGGTCTGGTGACTCAACAAAACCACCCCTCTGGTTATGTGTACGGATGACAGACATTCAGAAGAGATCAGCTTTGGTGTTATCAAAGCCCCAGCTTACAAGATCATTTTGGGAATACCGTGGCTCCAGTACCATAATCCCGCTATTGATTGGGCGCTGCACAAGATCCAGTTTCCTTCTCCTGTGTGTAATGCACACTGCATGGCGTCACATGGTCTTACACCAGTGAGTCCCAGCAGTGTTTTGGTTACCACATCCGCACACATCGGGGGCGTGTTAGGTGTTACAAAAAACCATATCCCCTCTGAATACACCGATTTCATGAATGTATTCGATAAAGGGATGGCGGAAACACTGCCCCCACATAGGATCTACGATTACCCAAAAGATCTGGTTCCTTCAGCCAAAATTCCTGCGGGAAGGGTGTATTCTTTGACACTGAAAGAAGACGATGTCTTAAAAGAATACATAGAAAAGGCGTTGGCTATTGACTTCATAAGGCCTTCAAAGTCACCAGCGGCCTCTCCGCTTTTTTTTGTTCAGGAGAAGGAAGGAGACCTTCGGCCATGTATCGACTTTTGGGCACCCAACGCGGTAACAGTAAAAAATCTGTAACCCCTTCCTCTTATCTCGGTCCTGCTCGACCAATTGGGGACCTCACAAGTCTTTACGAAGCTGGACCTTGGTGGTGGTGTGTACAATCTAGTACGTATAAAAGAGGGGGATGAATGGAAGACCGTGTTTAAGACATGATACAGCCTCTATGAATTTCTTGTGATGCCTTTTGGGCTCTGCAGTGCTCCCGCCACCATCCAGGCCTTTATGAATGACATTTTTCATGATGTCTTGGGTCAGTACGTCGTAGTGTACTTGTACGATATACTGATTTATTCCCACACAGTACCAGAACATATACAGCATGATCATATGGTGTTGCAGCGTTGACGGGAGAACAAACTCTTTGTAAAATCAGAAAAGTGTGCATGCCATATGTCAGAGGTGGAATTCCTTGGTACGATCTTACCAGTCAAGGTATCCGCATGAGTTACGCCAAGGTGAAAGCTGTGATGGATTGGCCTGTTCCTAAGTCAGTGAAGGCCCTCCAGTCATTTCTGGGACTCGCCAATATTTATAGGCGTTTCATCCATGGCTTCTCCTCCATTGCAGCTCCCCTTATAACACTCACCAGTGCTAAAGTCAAGTATGAATGGTCACCGGAAGCACAATCTGCTTTTGACCAACTAAAGTCGGCTTTCACGTCTGCTCCTGTACTGAAGCATCCGGATCCTGATCTCCAATTCTTTGTAGAGGCTGATGTCTCAGGGTTCGCGATAGGGGCTATATTATCGCAGGTATGTCCCTATTCCGGTGAATCACATCCCATTGCCCATTTCTCCCGTGAGCTGACCGATTACAAAACGAATTACACCATCACGGAGCGTGAATTGCTGGCCATCAGAGAAGCATTCGCCGAATGGGGGCACCATCTATTGGGAGCTCGGGATCTGGTTACGGTCTACACTGACCATAGGAGTCTGTTGGCTTTTCAGTCTATGAAATGTCTCACCGCCAGACAAGCTGGTTGGCATCTGTTTTTCTCACAATACCATTTAACTGTCACCTATCGTCCAGCCAAATCCCAAGCCTCGGCTGATGCTCTTTCTCATCTACACACTGAGGACATTCCTGTCCAGAAAGAACCGCTCCTACTACTCCCTGATAGAGTCATTTGTGGGTGTTCGGTACAACCTTCCATGCATGTCATCATTGAAGGATGGGTTTCTACGTATCCTGACCAAGTTACGGAAATGAATATGGACGTTGTCCAGGGTTTGCCATTCATTCAAGGACAGGTTTTCATACCGCCCAGGCGGGCCCATACTATGGACCTTCAGTGGGCCCATGACTCCATTGTCGGTGCCCATCCTGGTCAACAAAAAACCATGGAGTCCCTACGTCATTGATCCTGGTGGCCCACCATGTTGCGGGATGTAATGGAATACATCAATACCTGTGCAGTATGCGCCCAGTGTAAAACATCCAGGACCAAACCCATGGGACTATTACATCCTCTGCCTGTCCCTTACAAACCATGGTAAATGATTTCCATGGATTTAATTGTTGAAGCACCGGAAATCCAGGGTTACAACACTGTTTGGGTAGTGGTCGACTACTTCACGAAATACGCAGTTTTTGTTCCTTGTTCTGGATAGCCGACGGCCGCTAAATTGGCGAACCTTTTTCTTGCCAATGTGTTTCGACACTTCAGACTCCCTTCCATTATTGTGTCCGACTGGGGTACCAATTTACTTCTGGAAGGCACTGACCGCCTCTCTATACATAGACGACATGTATTCGTCTTCTTATCACCCTCAAATGAGACAGGCAACTCGAACGGGCTAATGCTACCCTGGAACAATACCTCAAGTGCCTATGTCCCCAGTTTCAACAATCCTGGGTCTTGGCTTTGTCTCAGGCCGAATTTCCTTACAATAATTCGTTACACGCCTCCACAGGGGTATCTCAGTTTTTTGCTCTTTATGGGTTTCATCCATGGTCTCTCCCGTTGGATCTGACACTACGCATGGACGACCCAGCAGCCTTGGCTTGAGTTTGCGACATGGACCAAGTGCATCGGTATATCCAATCCCATTTACTTCGCGCCCAGAGGCGTACCGAGAAAACCGCTGACACGCATCGTGCCCCAGCTCCGGTCTACCATCCCGGTATGAAGGTGTGGTTGTCCCGACATCACCTGAAGATAGCGGGCAGGAGAAATAAAATTGAAATGCCTAAATTTGTGGGTCCCTATGTCATCACTTCCATTGTGAATCCTGTTGCGGTCAAACTGGCACTACCGGGGTCTTGGCGGATACACCCGGTGTTCCATGTCTCCCTTATCAAGCCCTGTCGCCCGGCCACTTGCTTGCCTTCACGGCCTGTGCCGGTGGTGGTGGATGGTGAGGAGGAGTACGAAGAATCTCGTATTGTGGATTGCAGGGTGTCTAAGGGTTCTATCTTTTATCTGGTTGACTGGAAGAGTTTCGGTCCAGAGGATAGAACCTGGGAACCTCTGGCCAACTTGCACTGCCCAGATTTCCTGAAGGCGTTCCATGCCTCCAGGGGGTTGCCAGCGTTTTTGGGGGTGGATGCTGTTACATCACAGCGTGGTTCATTTTCCTCACCGAATAACAGGTTGTTATTTCACCCAAAACGTTCTGCTAACACGAAGCAACGCGCCCGGTTCTCCGTCTGGCAGTGGTGGAAGTTGCCATGAAGATTATCCGCACGGACGAAGCCTCATGTCACGTGAATCAGTTGCCCGTTCCAGTCTGTCACGTGTCCATAGAAGCCACGCCTCCAAACTGTTCAAAACTGGAGTTGGTGTTCTGCTCGGTACTTCTAATTGCGGCGTAACTTACTACTGTGTGTTCAATTTACCTGACCTCTGGTTTCTTGTTACCGGATTCCTCTCCTCTCAACCCCTGGCTGTTGTGATGCTCAGAATTTAGCATGGTTTGCCTTCACTCCGCTCTACCCTTACCTGATCTCACTGTGCCCGACCTTGGACTGTGTATCAGACGGCTTCGCCTCCCGATTCTGCTCCTGCTTGTTATCTTCGCTGCTGACCTCGGAATTCGATCCAGACTTCCTTGCCTTCCAATTCTGCTTCTATTTGAGTCCTTGGGCCTCATTACGAGGTGGGCGGTAAGGGGTTAACGGCGCCGGTAAAGGTGCCGGCGCCGTTAACCCCTTACCGCCCTATTACGAGTCTGCTCATGGGACCCGCAAAGGGCGCTCAGACCAGGGTGCTAACAACGGGCCTGTTGTTAGCACACTCCCCATTCCCATTGAGCCCTGTGCGGGCTCAAATGGGAATGGGGATGGACCAGGTCTGGGTTCCCTGAATGGGGAAATACCGGGCCCTCCAAGGTTGGAATGGCCCGGTACTTCCCAATTCAGGGAAGGCGGACCCAGTACCCGGAATGGAGGTAGCCATGCTGCAAATTGCGGCATGGTTGCCTCCAAGGTCGTAATGACCCCCCTTGTTGTTAACCATGAATTGCTTCCTTTACTGCCTCTTCTCCTGACAACATTAGCTCATCTACCCTTTACCATTTCTCCTGCACTCTGGTTTTGCCTGTATCACGTTACTAGCACATTAGGGTGTGAGTCCTTGATTCAAGAGCCATTGAGTTAGACTGTACCCGCGTTTTCAGATCCTTCCCTTATCAACACGCTGCATTGTGTATCTGGTACGTTCTATTCACTGCACCTGGACTTTTATTCATTATCAACAGATTACCACAAGTGCACATCTGAACGCTCTGCTGCCCAGTGCACTAACCCATCTCTAGTGCACCCCTCGTGCCGTCCGGGTTAGTCACCTTTACTAATTCCCTTTTTGTTATTTTATCCCAGTCGTTTGTCCTCCTTTCCTGGACCAATTCCAATACCTCTGAGGATAAGACTCTGTCTCTCCTATCTCTATCTCACACTCAGATATTAGGTTAACTGTCTTGGAGTCTTTATTTATTTACTGTTATTCTTTAATAGGTTCTGACTCCATGCCCTATTAATCCAATCACCAGGTATAGCTACTCTTGGGTCTGGGGTGTTTTGGTGCAGCGATTCTTATACATGTTGTTAACATCTGTGTGGTTTCTTTGCATCATTCATTTGGCAGTGCGCGTGTTCCCCGCTCTTTTATGCGATCAACACGTCTGTCTGTCTTTGTTAGAACAGCAGAGGAGTGTATCGTAGAGAAGAGTTACCTCAAGTTGAGGTGGCCTGGATCTGTGGGTCCTGTCAGGATTCAGGCTGAAGTGGTGGTCCCGAAAGCCTTAATTCGCTACTACACCAACGCCCGAGCTGATTTCGTTGTGGTGAGTAACAATTGCCTGATAAACCAGTAAGCCTGGGAACCCTCAGATAATATGCCAACAGTTAGTGGAACATGCTTACTAAGAAGAACTGCTAGAGAAAGTTACAAACATGCTCAAACATTAAAGAAAAAGTCTATTAAGAAAAATAAAAAAAGGTGAACTACTGAAAAAAAATAGTAGGTATTGTTTCCCGGCTTACCTTAAAGTTCAAGAACAAACGGAAACAAATATTAAGGAAATTGAGGAAGTAATTATGGAGAAATATCCTGGCTCACAAACCCAGATAAACTTGTCTGGGAGCAGGGGGGAGACTATTGATAATAACTCCCTATTAAATTTTTGCCTCAACCTTCAAAAAGAAACAAATAGTATTTCTGATATTTAAATACTAAATAAAGAGGTGGGATGTTCCACAGATATAATTGAAGTGATACCATCGACTTTGGAGAACCTTTCTAGGTCTCCAGATCTAGCGAGGATGGCGGAAAGTGTTTATGCTTCATCTCAAGAATCAAATACATCATTTATTTCAACAGATTCCTCGGAGGAAGATCCCAAAATACAGTCAGAAATGCACATAATGTTGAAAGGACTACTGGCCCTGTGTAATAACATTCACAAAGAACAACAAATTATCAAGCAGGATATGCTTGGTTGACACGGTACCTGAAGCAAATCATAATACTAAGAACACGATGAAAAAAACAAGGAAGGAGACGACAAAGAATATAGTGATAATAGAGCATCACTCTTATATAAGAACACATGCAACATCCTCGCCAGCTATTAATAGTCATGAGAAGCGATCATGGAGTGAGGATGAAAGTGATAAATCTACAACAGAAAATGAGAGAGTCGAAGGAATAAAGAAAAAGGGTTGCTTTAGTCATGCTCAAAGAAAAATAGGGAAAGTAAAAAGGAGTAGAGAACAAAAGAATAGAAATGAGAGAACTACCAAGTTAACCGTGAATAAAACCAAACATAAAATACAGCCTCCGACTAAGGTCCCTCTGGAGCAATAGGGACATAAAACAGTAATCAGAAATTATGAATATATTGAACCACAAGTAACAATTACCTCAAGACTAGAACGAAATTGGATACAACACTATAAACCATTGGATAACTGGTTTAGGAAAAAGGAAACGGAAACCACAGAATTATTGCCCATACAAGAGAGAAAAGAACCTAAATAAGCTAAGGCTGGACAACTTACAAGACATGCTTCCCAGCGAGAAGCTAATGCAACAGAACGCAAGAGGGACTACTAACGGTCTGCATCGTACCCTCGAGAAACAATGCAGGACAAAATATCTGTCTAAGAAAATAAAAACTTTAGACTTATATGCAGATGTAAATAGTTATTTTCTGAATCGAACTACCATTTTAGAATTATTGCATAGCTGTGAGAAGCTTCAAGCAATTCTACAAAAGACATTGCAGTTGTTGAATTACCAGATTCTGCAAATGAAGCTAATTGGGAAATGATAGAGCTGGATTCCCCAATAATTGTGGAGCTAATTATCACCCACTCCCAAACATTGGTTGATATGGGTTATTTTATTGAAAGAAAACAAGAAGTCACTATAAGAGGTAAACCACAAAGACTACAAAAAAGAGAAGAAGCACCACATATATGTAATAATACACAAAATATTGAACTACTGGCCCAAAAGTTGATGGCAGCAATAAATAGTAAAAGTGATCGATATGAGCACCACAAAGATCACGTAGAAGTAAATTAACTTGACCAAGTAGCTTGGCAAAAAGATAAAAACCATTCAAATGTATATCATGGAACACAGGAGGCTTTAGTTCCTTCACTAATGGTTTCAGAGGTCAAGCTTTCCTAATAGCTTCCAATCCATTCTTCCTCCAAGAAACTCGGATGAGCAACACATACCGACTAGATGGTTACCATATATTACAAAGGAAAGGCAAACAAACCCATACAGGAAGACTATATGGAGGATTACTTACTGGAGTAAGAAATTATATCAAAGTGATGCAACATGTGTTACCAACCACCAGTGATAATCTTCTGGCTGCCGTTGCTCAGTTGAATATTGAAGGACGAGATCAACAAGTACTAATTATTAATGTTTATGGCACCCCAATGACATTAAAAAAGAAGCAATAATATCAATATTAAAAGAAGGCATAGAGAGTTGGTTATACAATAATGCCAGAGGACATGCCCTTATTGTGGGGGATATAAACCAACAGTATATCTCAGCTAAGAGAAAAGGGAGGAAAAATAGTACAAGAGAAAAGACAAACAACAGTTGGGAAACCTGGGCAATGATGACCAGCAATGAAGAAATTATTGATCTTGACGATGATTGGCTAGCACTCTTTGCCTCATTGGATGTATTACAGATGATAACTATGCCTGGTACAAAGGACCACCTTCCTTATACGTGGTCTAATGATTGTAAAAACACTTACATAGACTATGTTTTAGTATCTAGAGATTTGTTCGAAAGTGGCCTAGATTTCAATCTTCGTGAGACAAATTTGAGCGATCATGTGGTACTCCAATTCTCTTGTAGAAGTGATAAAGACATAAGTCGGGATATGATAGTAGAGAATATAGAAGTCAACCTTATTGTAAAAAGCATATTGTGGTCAGAAAAGAGTATTCTTTCTTTTAATGAAATGTTATTTGCTAAGTATAATAGTATGAATTTGGCTGATTTTAGTGAAAGGAGTAAATATGAAGAATTGCTAGAGACAGTTCTTTATCTGACACTGGCTGCCCAAAAGAAGCAAATGCATAAAGGAAGGGGGACAGAGAGAATTAATGACATGCATAACGTTAATAAAAAAAACAGTTAAAAAAGAAATCAAGGAAATTAGAAGTATGATACAAAGTAGATTTATGGCATTGAATAAGATTACTCATTTAAAGAACCGATATAAAAATTGGGTAAGAGTACACAAAGGATCTATTTCCACTAGTCAATGGCAGATCATCTTTGGAGTGTTGGGTAATGGTGACCCCAAGAATTTCTGGGCTATTATTAAACGCCACTCCAACCCTCAAACTTCTAATCAAGAGGTGAATACTATACCAGAAAGCATTTGAGATATGTAGAGAAATCTTTCTCTGTAGTTACCCAAAAGCCAGATTTACCAGGTACCCAGGAGGGTTTTGAGGAAAAAGACTTTGCAGTGATTTTGGTTCAAGATATCAAGGAATTAACCATATAGAGCACTTGGCCCAAATAAATTGGCTAACCTAGTGATTAAACAAGACCCTGAGGGATTGTCACTGATTAACGGCAACATATTCAGAAACATCAAGAACTTGAGAATAATTCCAATAAGTTGGAAAAATCTATACTTATCTCGATTTTCAAAAAGGGAGAAAAGGGAGCTCGAGCGTCACCAGAAAACTATAGACTCCTCGTTATGGTTGACGGCACGGTGAAGATCTTTTCCTTTTTCATACTGGAGGCTGTTAACTCCTTGATAAAAGAGAAAAATATCCTAAGTAAGCAACAAACAGGGATTAGACGTGGGATTGGTACCTCAGCTAATTTATGGTCCATAATATACTTAAACCGATTGGCCTTATCACGTAAAGATACTCCCCTATACATGTGCTTCACTTACTACAGCAAGGACTTTGATTCTGTAAATCGCCAGAAACTGTAGAAAAAGTTGATGGCTTACATCAAGGGCTTCTTTACTTTATTAGACAGTTTTATACAGATTCTCCAGTACAGCTCTGGCTCAACCAAGAAGGATTACTCAAGAAGGATTACTCATCCCCAATATAAACACTAATTTTGGATTGAAACAGGGCTCTACGATGTCCCAGATCTTGAGGAAGCAATATCAGGATGTAATCAGGATATAATAACTTTCCGCCCTTAAAAGGACCACAGCCCATAGTATGGCAATCCTATGCAGATGATATTGTCCTCTTTGATAGAACACAGATTGGGCTACCAATGCACTATCAAGGCACTATCAAGGCTTTGGAGGACCATGCTGACAGAAATGACTTAAATATCAACAGAAAAAAACTCACATTATTTCTGTCAAACCCATAAACGCGAGAACAAAAAACCAAAAAGAAGACCTTTGAATGGAAGATCAAAGGTGAACGTATAGAGGTAGTCAAGAACCACATATATTTAGGGATACCTATCACAGGCAACACAAGTGTAAGATCACTTTCTCAGGGTATTGGGATAAAGGTTGAAAGAAATTTCAATGTGATAAAAAAAATGTGTCTCCCAGAAATGTGGCCACTCCCAGGAAGGACTGTTAAGGGTATATAATACTAATATTATAACATGTGCGCTATATGGAATGGACATCTTCCTGGACAAGGAAGTATAATGGCTGAATAAGTTAGAGAGCAGTCTTTGGTGCACTAGATTTGGTCTCTCCAGGTCGATACCTATAGGAGTCCATACGCTGCAAATTAGACCTGATAACTCTGATATTCGTGTTAAAAATGATGTCTGAGAAGAATGATACATCTATGTATTCCAATTTTTCAGAAATATAGGATAATACATTCTCACAAAATATTTTAGACCCTTGGATGATAGAGATTTATGATTTCTCGAGAAAGAATGATTTTGTGATTGTATATCCTATTCACATCGGTATTGCAGAAAACAAGATTAAACAGAAGGCTGCTGTATGGTCGAGTGATAGGAATATGCATGAATTAAGTAAAAAAGTCCTCTTTCTGCAATTACACTATGCAGAGTTTCCCAGTCAATGCTCCAGTCCCTTACCTTACCTGACTAAAATGAGCAATTCTAAAGTCAGGAGATTTATCCTTCAATTACGGTTAGAACAATTTACGCTCCCATAGGTGCCTGGACACAAGTCCCACCATCAGAACGTCGATGTAGAATTTGTGATCTCGAAATAGGAACCTCCAGACACTTACTAACTAGTTGTCATAAACAAAAGAACCTTTATGATAGGGGGTATAAAGGTTATGTATATAATGAAAACCTATTGGAAGACCAGGCATGGTCGTATAATATATTCAGGTATTTTGGTTTTAAACATTTGTGTATTTTATATCTGGGAAATTATATGAGGATTATTAAGAGTCTTAAACGTTTTTTGATAATTTGTATGGAATCCGAATTGACACGTTATGCTTTTTATATGACCGTTTTAGATTGAGGGGTCGATTCATGGAACAAACGTGCACCGAAAATCCCAGCGCAAGCAGGCGCAAGGTGGCGTAAGCGTGAGAAATCAAGTGTGCGTGCGATACAAGGAAGGCGCTGCGCTAGTTTCCCGTTGGTCGTGCGCCAAATCCATGCATGTCGCACACGGGCACACACGTCATCAAACGGCGTGCGCTACTCGCACAGCAAAAGCGCACATAGCGCGGCGCACACAACAAGAGTGGGCGGAACAGTGGGCGTAACACGCAGAATGGGGAACAACGCGTGAAAAAGAAGGTGTAACTGGGGAAGTACTTCAGGGAACTACACGGAACGCCCACACGCACGCGAACAACCCGTATTCATGGATTCGAATACGGGAAACCCGCGCATGGCAAAAGACGTGCACAGGCGTCAACGCGTCCGCCACACGAAGGCAGGCGGAAGCGTCCCCGTACACAGAATAAAAGTGCGCGCAAACAACAAACACGTATATACAGCTACGATGAATGCCCCATTTGTCGCAGCACTGATCGTGGGACACCGCAGGAGGAGGAGAATAGCCAGGGCACGCATTTTCTCACCACGGACAAGCCTTTTTGGGATGCCTGACGACCAGGTCTACGGCAGGTATAGGTTTCCACCCCATATCATCCTAGACCTGGTCAGGGAGTGGGAAGATGACCTTACATCCTGCACCATTTGCTCCCAAGCATTGAGCCCCTTGGAGAAGGGGCTCAATGTCCTGCATTCTTTGGCCACTGGGTCATTTCAGTGGACCACTGCCATAGTGGGGGGTTCTCACAGGCCACGCAGTCACGCTGCCTACACCAGGTCTTGGCAATCATGACAGCGCGCCCCTCAGTCCGCAGGAACATATACATGCCCAGAACACCCACAGAAAGGCAGGCCGTTGTCCTGGATTTTTTTTACAGGGTGGCACACTTCCCCAAAGTGCTCGGTGCCATAGATTGCACCCATGTGGCCCTACATCCACCTAGGGCCACTGAGCACATCTACTGAAACCGCAAGCACTGGCATTCCATCAACGTACAGGTGGTATGCGATGCAAAGGGAATCATCACCTCTGTCTATGCAAACTACTCTGGCTCCACCCATGACAGTTTCATATACAGAATGTCCGCCCTGAGCCGGGCCCTGGAAGCTGGGCAGCATGGTGACACATGGCTCCTAGGTGAGTAAAAATGCCTGTGCACATGAATGCATGTCACACACAGAAAAATACCCGAACCCTAATAATCTCAACTATTATCACCTCCCCAGGGGACAGTGCCTACCCTCTGAGCAACCACATGATGACGCCAATCCGGAACCCCACCACACCACCCCAGGTAAGATACAACGCGGCCCATATTGCAACCCGGGCCATAGTGGAGCGTTCATTCGGAGTGCTCAAGTCACGCTTCCGCTCCCTTGACCGCTCTGGCGGGCAGCTACTCTATGCACCCCCAGTAGTGTGCAGGATCATTGTGGCAGCATGTGTCCTGCACAATGCTACAACACGGCAGGGCGTACCGGTGGACATGGTGGTGCCCCCACATCTCCAACCACAGGCACAGGCGCTGCACATGGGAGGGGATAGGCAACGTGGCGAGGAAGCCCGGACCCAGTTTGTGGCCACATTTTTCACCTAAACTCCCACCCCTGCGGAGTGCACACAGGCCTGGCACATACCAGGTGACAATCGATGATGACAAAGAGACAGTCAACTGTCACAACCTTACCACCCTGAGATTGTTGCCATGGAAGTGCCACATTGTGTGCATCCCTAGCTACTTAAACACAAGCTATCCTGTGTGACCAAAAGGCACACATATGATATATGATATGATATGGCATTTGTGACGCACCTATACACAAGTGTTGCAAGGCGCGACGAGGCAGGGAGGGGGGAACAAGGGAAGACAGACAACGATCCTACTAGGCCAGGTGTCATTTAGATCGCGCAAGTGCAGGGGTAGGTGGAAGGGAAAAGTGCAAGGGGAAGGGGAGGGGGAGTGCAGTACAGGGTAAGTAGAATAAAAAATAAATAAATAGGCCAGCTGGTGGCAAGTGCAAAGGTAAGTGCAGACAAGTGCTGGGAAGGGGGGGCTGTAGGGATACAGAGACAGTCCCGCAGTGCAGGGGTTGCCAGGGAGGCAGTGCAAGTGGAGAGTGGCTGGGCCAGGGACCCAGGTCGGTGAGAGTGGCCCAGTTGCAGATTCAGTGCAGTTTCAGTGAAGAAATTAGCAAGGAAGAGGGAGAGAGAAAGCAGCAGCAAAGAGGAAGGTGTTGAGGTGCTTCCTGAACCGGAGATGGTTCTCCTCAAGTTTCAGGGAGGCAGGAAGGCTGTTCCAGAGGGAGGCCCCTGCCGCGGAGAGAGATCTACCCCCAGCTCGTTGCTTCAAGAAGCGGCTGACCCTGACATGCAAGGTGTGAATCACACACACCTGCAAAACAGGCCATGACCATCACTGTTATGTCACTCAAACCTCCCAAACCACAACATGACATGGCAAGCAATAGCCATACACCAACACAGTACCAATAAGGTACACATTGCCATGTGAAAAATGTAAATTGGCATCAGACAATGATGCCTGACATGGAATCAGATGAAATGACTGACCAACAACCTCCCACCCAAAATAAGTCATTCCCAAATGCATCACAAAAGTAGTAGCCGCAACATAACAATGAATGCCTGTCTACATGCACATTGTGCATTGCAAAATCAACACTGCAGCTTCTGTGTGCTGTGTCCAACTCCTCCAACACACTGCTCAGCGCACAGCACAGTGAACAGCCATTGTGTGTGATGCACACCCTGAGCATCACATCTAAGTAACAAACCACATCAAAAAGCACAATAGGCATGTACAGGATCCATAATTGGTCACAGAACATGTGCTGCAGGGACACAGTGGGCAGTAGAAGGCAAACAGATTGTACATGTGGATATCGAAGGGTGGTTGTACATGTAGTGCATCATAGTGCGAGTGTGCGGGTCAGCAAGGACATGCACTCAACATATGCATGTGCAATCAAGTGACCATCAGAGTCCTCTACACATCACATGTGAACATTCACCATGTGTACACCCCAGCATGTCAAACCACAACTATCCCTTCACACCTGAAAGGTAAACACAACACATGAACATGCATTGATCAGCAGAACACATCATGTACATAGGATACCACAATTACAATGTCAGGGTTCCCATCACACTGCAGGGCAAGGCAACTATAAACAACAAAACACCCCCCCTCCCTCACAAATGACCATGACCCACTGAACAACTGCACCTGCGTCTCACCCTCAGAGTCCACCTTCATTTGCAAAGACACAAAATCCAAGGCAGAAAAATGAACCGGAACAGCCTCCAGTAGATGACTTGAAGTAGCAGCACCTCACAAAGTCCAAGTACTACCATAATGATGTAACAACCAAGGTAGCACAGTAAAACAATGTCACAACAGGATGTGAACCATGTGTGGTACATAACATAGAATGATGCACCACGAACGGACGTGTACTGTCACAGCTCCCGTGTACAGGCGCAGGAGTGGCACGAAACAACCACCCCCACCGTGGCCTGGGTGCCTGCAAGGTCAAACTCACACAGGCCTCTGAGACCCTGGTGAGGAAGGAGGGTCAGGGATATGCAGTCGGGACAGCCGTTGGCATACTGGATAACTGGAATGAGGGGCAGGAGAGGGGAGTAGGAATGACACGTGAAAGTAGGGAATTCACTAAAATGGAGTACTTGCATTAACACATACACAATCATAACAAACTTGTACATCATTGTCAGGGCCTTCCGGAGTCCAGGCGCAGGAGTGGCACGAACCAACCACCCCCTCTAGGGTTTTGGCGCCTGCAAGCTTGGGGCTAACACAGGCATCCGCAACCCCAGCGGGGAAAGAGGGTTAGGGAACGTTGGTTGGATAGGTACGGGAAGCAGGAACACCGGGTAGAGGGTACAGGGTTTAGAATTGGATAGGACTCGGGGTGATTATGGAAAAAAAACATACCAAATTGAATTACACATTCATCCATGCATCAGTGCACCTCCCAGCAAGCCTATGTAGAGCAATTTGAAAGAAAAACAACAAGACACTCAGCTCTGGTTTTGAGTGCTGGCCTCCTGCCTGCGCACTCTCAGGTCCGGTTACAGGAGCACTTCAATGCTGCAAAGAGAGCCACAGTTAATAATCTGTGCATGCCCATAAAACACAAACACACCACCAAATATGCCCCATAGCAACAAACTACTCTACAAACAGACAATCTGGTGTGGATGCTTCGTACCCATACGTAACATTCCCCCTGTGATGGTTCATACACAGTCAATGTAGTAAGTCAGGTGCCGGTGGGTGCGCGGCAAATGGAACACCAATGTGTCACGATTCACACAACATGCAATGTTCCCTGGGTAAGCAGACAGACGCATATAGCAAGGTATGACTTCAGAAAAAGTTGTGTCCCACCATGACCATAAAAAAATAGGCAGTGCATGTTTCAAAATGTACATGCAAATGAAATGCACTGCATCCGAGTCTGTCCCTTGCTGTATGTCCCTGTGAGCTGCTCCTTTCCATGTCTCGGAAGGCTACATGAGTGATACAAGTGCCTCAATGGCCCATGGTGGACCGGAGGGTATGTGCCACTGCCCCTGCAGGTGCCCCAGACAACCTTACAATCAACTAGCCATCAGTCCACCAAAACATCTGAGCTGTATTGTGCGCTTCAACACCAATATTCGTCCAAGCTCACTGTCAGTGCTGCTACTAAGCCTGCATGTGCAACTGGCCTGGTGGAAGCTTTGCTGTGTTGTGGCCCCCCTGTGCTGCTCACCTTGCCTGGAGTTCCTTGAAACACATCAGCAGTTCTAGGATGTATGTCTGCAATCCCTGTGCCTCTGCTTGCGCACACATGTGCATGTGGGCACCAACAAATGTGTCCAGAATCCAGACGTCCAATGGGGCATGTCTGCTGGCAAAGGTGGTCTGGAGGCTCATCCCCCTGCAGAAAGGACATGAAACACATGATAAATGCTTTAGAGTCATCTGTGTGTGTCTCTTCAGGCATCTCATTACTGGACCATGTCAGAGACGTACATCAGAAATCACACCATCAGTCCGTCTTTCACATCCAAAGTGTGGCATACACTATCTACGGCATGAATTGCAACAAGCACGTGTACAGTAAAGATAACAAACATACTACACAATGCATAGCAATGAATGTACACATTAATCATGAAACACCCCATCTAGCAAAAGCAGAATTGTGGTCAATAACACCGCAATCATCCCTAATAGGGGTGTTACACAGCATCGGACATGCATCAAATATGACAGTTCCAAAGCCCTTGTGTAATAGGCTATTACACCAAACCATCCTTGCGAGCCCATGGATAAGGGAAGTAGGAGGTGCATATGTGAGTCAAGGACCCCAAGCAGCAAACACATACACAAGACAAGCCTGAAGGGCCCAGCTGGAACAGACAGTGGATGCTTTCAAAAGCCGCACCGCACCGTCACATGAAAGCACAATAGTCAAGCAATTTTAAACTATATTAACTAATTACACTAACTATGAAAAACCTACATTACCTAATTAAACTAACTATCAAACAGAAACATAACTAACTAAACTAAAAGAAAAATCAAAAATGGCCACATACGACCCGGGGGGGAAGGCACCCAGGAGGGGGGAGGTACAGGGTGCTGCTCAACACCCACATGCAATGATGCTGAGCCAAAAAAAAACCTCCATGGGCTCAACGCCTGCACAGCCCGACCTGTGTGGGAGATAGATGGTCATCCGAGTCTGGCTCATCCTGGAAAGGAGGACATGGCACAGTAGCCTGGCCACGCCTAGCCACAGCTTGCCCCTCAACGGCAGCAAGTCTGCCGGATGGGTGGGCCTAGTTCTGTGTGGCGATGTGACATAGGTCTGCATGCAGAACCTCACTTGAAACACGTGCTTCCTCTTGCAAGGTAGCACGCGTAACACGGAGTTCCTCCTGCAAGTCCTGGCTGGACAACCGCTGTACCTCCCGGCAATCCTGTAGCTCAGCCGAGATGGTACGCTCAAGCTGTGCAAACCTCTCCTCTGCCCGCTGCCTCTGGGACATCAGAAGGACACCCAGAGTGGATTTGAGGGAAGCATACTCCTCCCTCAGGGCATCCATGTGCACCTCTGCGTGAGCAGCAATTGCTTGACGCAGAGACGACATTTCAGCCTGGCGTGCCCTGTCTGAGGCCGCCATGCCCAGCCTGAGCGAGCGGGCCATGGACCGTGCCGCCTGCTGCTGGAGAAGCACCTGCCTAGCAGGGGGAGCACAGATTGGGCCACACGCTCCATGCTCTCAGCGATGTTCTCCATTGCTGCCCCCTGCCGTTCTGAATTGGCAGTCATGTCTTGCTCCCACTCAGTATACTGTGGTTGCGCGTAGCAGCCGCGTTGCTGGGATTGACCCCTGCGGGACCCAGGGACCGGGTGTCCTCGCTGTGTTGGCACCGCCCGCAAATGCACGACTATATGCCCCCGTCGACGTGATGTCCCAGGCACATCAGTGACTGGTGTGGAGGGTGACCCTGCGCCCCTATCCACCACGGGCGGAGGTACCAAGACTGTCTGACCCCTCAGTGCAGGTGTCGCGGACAGAGGAGTGTCCACATCAGAATCACTCACCCCTGACACATGTACTTGATGCTCATCCAACTCAACATGGACGTCAGAGTCGTCATCAGGCTGGACTCATAGGCAGCCAGAGACAAGATGGACTGTAGCACTTGGGGGGTTTTGTGGCCTACCACCCCACGACCCCCACTTGTGCTGGGTTGATGTAGTGGTAACAACCCTGTGTCTGGCATGACAACACCATCCTCCGGCTCCATTGCGTCATCATCTGAAAATATAGAGAAAAAAGGTCACTACACATGTCAGAAGCACACAACACACACACACACCGACAACAAACACATCAGGCAGACATGTGACACACAAAATAGAACTTGGCATGCATGCTGGGTCAACTTTGAATTGCTTCTGTGATCAGACCTGTTGAAAGGTGGCAGTTTGCATAGAAGTAGGTCTATGCAGTGCAGCAAATGTGTATGTCACTCACTACCTACATGTGCAAGGACTTCATGGTGTGTGTCAGTAAATGTGAAGGCAGTGCAAGGTCAAATTCAGGCATTACGTGCAATGTGCATTCAATGGGTAGCATATCTACAAGCAAAGCACCCCTCCACCCAAGTGCAAATGCAGGGATGCCTAGCATGGTATCAAAAGGCTGACCATAGACCTGTGTATTGACAGGCAGTGTTGACTGGCATCAACAGCTTAATGTGATTCAAGTGACAACACTGCAAATGATGATGGGACAGTAAGCAGGACACATGATGAAAACTCTGGAGGCCGCCCACGTGTGAAGAAGACACTACAACAGTCGGACAGAGTCATTGGCCATTAAACAGGCTGAGGCCTGTGACTCACATAGATTGTCAGACCCTAAACATGTGTGCAACGCAGTACTGAGCCACAGTTGACATGGGAAGGCTGATGAGATGCCATGCAATGTATGTCACCCAGGACATGTATTACAGTGATCATCCAGTCAAAAACACATAGGGGCATGCGTGCAATGCACATGGAGCATGAATGGGCACTCATGTCCCTGCGGGGAATCTGACCTATGCACAGTACAAGTGAGATACTCTGCATCAAGTACTAAGGCTGTACCACACAGCATATGTCTGGCAGATTGTCCGCTGGAAGTTAGCATGTACACAGGAAGCATGAACAGGAAAGTACCCAATGGCAAGATTGAAGCAGACCAGTGCAAAGGTGGAACTGGGGTGCAGAGTGGCGGAGGAGGGGCAAGGGAGCATGCCTACATGGAGTACCCGCATGCAGGCAGAGGTCAGTCATGCTATGACATTGTGCCTGCGCTGAGAGGAAGGTCACCCCACGCCACATGCAGAAGGGCCAGTGAGCTGGAACATGGAACGGAGGGGTATACTGGTAACCAGCATGTGAGTAGGGTGCAATAGTGGTGATGCGGACAGTCCCCGTCTGCTCCACATGTCCACCATCCAGCAGAGCAGACATGCATCACGGAAGCATTGCATTACTTGCACATCAGAACCATGTACACGTCACATGTGGTGGCAATCATGCACAACACATCCCACAAGTAAAACGCACACGTCCTCAACAAACACGCATCAACACTCACTGGACTGGGCATCAAAGTCCAGCATCTCTCCCACTCCTTCGACCGATTCAGATGGTATGAACTCTGCAACGAGTGACTCATGCGGAGTGAGCTCTTCCTCCTCTGGTGCAGGCCCACCGCCAGTCACCAGAGTCAAGTTGTAATTTGAGGCACGCTTAGCCTTAGCGCTGCGTTTGAGGTCATTCCAACGCTTTTTGCACTCTTGTGCCGTGCGCACCTCATGGCCGAATGAACTGACATGTTCCGCAACTTGCTTCCAGTGGGTGTCACGGTGGGCAGCCGTAGTCTGACTATTGGCACCCACTACCATGTCACGGCTGTGGCCCCGCACGTAGTCCACAAGGAAGTCCAGTTCCTGCTTGCAGAAAGGCTTCTTCCTCGACGTGCAGGAGATCGTGGCTGTGTGTGGGGTCCCAGCCTGTGCTACAGGTGCAACCTTCCTCCTCTTGGACTGTGGCGCAGAGTATGGCCAGTGGGTTCGGTGGATTGAGCCAAGGGAGTGACAGGTGGAGGGACGACCAAAGGCCTGACTTGCATCAGTGGCAGCTGGGTGCCCTCTAATGGACCCTGTGCAGCAACATCCGCTGTGGCAGGGTCATTGACCGCAACGGTCCTGGTTGGCAGACTCACAACCGGGGTGTTGTTGGGTGCATCTGCCCCTGCACTTGCCAACACCCGGCTGTTCGGGGCAGCAGATGACATAATTGCCACAGGGACACGTGTCTTGGTCAGAGCAGCCCTGCATGCCCCTACGGTTTCCCTCCTGGCCTGTTGGAAATCTTCCAAGGGCTCCTCAAGTGCCAACGCAGCCTGCGCTGGCAGGCCCTGAGCCTGGGTGGCGGTGTCCACAGCTGCACCTGCAGCTACCACTACTCTTGGGCCCGTGGCAGTCGATGGAACGGACTGCCGGGTGCTCAAGTGGCGCACCCCTGCCTCTTCCCCCTCTGTGGCCACCCTGGAGTCCCCCTACTCCCTGGTCACCACGGCCACGTCCCCGACCACGCCCGCCACGAGGAGTACGCCCAGCTGAGGCACCCCTCACCTTTGCTGGCCTCCCAACCATGGCACAGATGTAGTAGTGCCGGCACAGATGAAGTAGTGCCAATGGGAGGTGTACAGCAGAATTGACCTGGGCCATTGGGGTGAAGGGGGTGGGAAGCAAGATGTTAACAGCCACCCTGCACCTGCAAGGCTGTATGTGACTCCGGTGATGTAGTGACGGGTCACGCAACGCTCAGGCACCCCAAAACTGCAGTAAAACCGTGCACGCAACCCTGCAGCCTACGTGCGTGGAATCAACCTCCCGCAGTACGCGGTGGCACCCAGTAACACGAATAAAGCGTACGCGTGGGACACACAGGCTACTATGACCTCGAAAATGGGTGCGATACACAGGGGCACCCGCAGTGGGAAAAATAGCGTGTGCGACTCACCGTCTGACTAGCGTGATGCAGAAAAACACGCGTAGCCAATACCCACGTCAAAAGAAGAGATACGTCCTTGATAGCTGTGAAGTTGTGATGGCGCACGAAACAACAGGAAGCAGCAACACACGTCGGTCTCCACGAAAGGCACGTACAGCGAACAGCTGCCCCTGCTCAACCTTTAACCCGTGCTGAGGGAAACACCTGCGCGCGTCACGTCACTTACGCGCATGGGCCCTTTCCTCGGATTACACGCATTCACACGCGGACGTGCAGTTTTTTCACGCGCGCTGAACCACTATGCTAACGTCATGAGGGAAGCGCCCGTGCACGCCCGCGCGCGTCATGTCACAGAGGCGCTTACGCTTGAAGGCCTTTGGTCCAATGAAAGCGCGTACGACTGCTGACGTGCTTACGCGCTAGGGGCCTTTCCTCGAATCACACGCTGACGTGCACATTTTTCACGTGCCAAATCACTCCGTATCAAGCTGGCCATGCGAAAACACACGGAAGACCACGCTCCTGCCCAAAGGGCCGAATCACTGCCCCCCAGAGCCCCGAGCATGTTCCCACCTGCCATCTGCTGCTGCCTGACTGCCTGCTGCCCTCATGCCCTGCTATTTGCTGCCTGCACATCAGCCAGGGGTGCAGTTGCTGTGACCACCCCTGCTGGAACTGAAGACTCCCGACTGGGATACCATCCCTCCACAGCCCAGCCCCAGGACCCAGTTGCCCACCCACACCTGCCTCTGGGGTTGCCATGTCGGGCACTACACCATCTGGCACCACTGGCAACCCCCAGCCAGAGAGGCAGAGGGGCACCAGCTTCACTGCCACCGAAGTTGGTGTCCTGGTGCAGCAGGTCCTGGGGCAGTATGATGCCCTCTTCGGAACAAGACACGCCAACAAGGAAGGACAGACTCGGATCTGGACGGACATCGTGACTGCCATCTACGCGGAGGGGGTGGCAGTCCGCGACTTCCAACATGTCAAGAAGCGCTGGGAGGACTTCAGGTCCAGGACCCTCAACAAGGCCCGGCGCCTCTTGAAGGCAGCGGATGCTAAGGGGCGCCGGGGCCACCTGTCGGAACATCAGATGAGGGTCCTGGAATGCATATGCCCAGCGCTTCACGTCCAGGTCCTTGAGAGGCAGACCCATCTGGAGTCGAGCGGTAAGTGTACATGCATACTGATTGGAAGCTGTGCGTGTGGTGGTGTGCCAGTAGTGTGCAGGTTGTACATGTGGTTTTCTAGAGCCATGTGTGGATGTGTATGTACAGGGCTGTGAGGCTGACACATCAAGTCCTTTCATGTGAGAGACACATGGATGGCGTATGTGTTGGTAAGCATGTAAGCCAAATGCAGATGTGTGAGCACACATGTTTGGATTACTGTGTATGTCAGTTGGCATGGTTGTGGTGTCACACATGGATGTTGGTTCCAGCTGCATGTATCTTCACCGTGTACATATGCATGTGTGTCTATTTGACAAAGGTGCAACAGTGATGCAACATGGATGCATGTGACACTGATATGTGGAAGACTGATTGGCAGATGTGACATGGATGCCGATCTCAACACTGCGACAGTTGGCGGAGGTGTACACATGCATGTAAGTGTGGTGGCGTGTGTGCATGTGTAGTGCACTCCCTGTGTTTGATGTGATGTCTGGCTCACCTTTGGCTGCTCATGCTGTTGTATGTGTATGAATGGTGCTGGCTGTTGCAATATGGCTGTGGAATAGCTCATGTGTGTGAGTCGAAATGACATGTGTGTTGGGGATTGTGATTCCATGTCTGAAGTTTGACAATGCCACTCATGTACAACTGTCATGTGTGTATGAGTCCATTGTACAGTGCCCTGATGCCTGTGTTTTATTTCTCCCTGTCTGCAGCGTCAACTGATGAAGAGGGTGGAGAAGGTGCTGTGGAGCACAGCGGCAGGGATCGCACCGCCAGCAGGAGACGCAAGGCCCGGCTCCGCTCCCAGGTTGTCATCTCGTCGGGGAGTGAGGAGTCCGGTGCCACGTCCCAGGCCGCAGCTGCTGAGGGGAGGTCCAAGAGGGGGAGGTCGGAGTTGGACTCCTCGGCAGCAGAAGGGGCAGCTGAGACCCCACAGGGCCCAACGGAGGAAGATGGCATGGAGTCATCCAGGTTGGTGGGGGGTTTGGTGGAGGAGGAGGCTGTGCAAGGGACAGAGACGGGGTCTGGAGGTGGGGATTCCACTGGTGCTAGTGGTGCAGTGCAGGACCAGGGACAGGAGGCAGCACAGGCCGCCGTGGAGGTGCCTTTGTGCAATCCTGTCCCTGATCCTGTCACTGCATCATCTTGCACCAGCAGGGATGACTACGTCCAGACCCGTTCTCAGGGAGGGGATTGGCTTACACCAACTGGCCTTCCTCTCCCTGCGGATGTGGCTATCCGGCACCGGGTTGAGCCCGTTCTGGGTGGGGTGACGTTGCGTCAAGGTGCCATGCAAGGTGACCTGCAGTCTTTTCATGAGGAGACTGCACGTCTTCTCGCATGGCTCGTTGACCGCGGTGACCCACTGGGACAGCTCACCAGGGCTGGATTCCTCCGTTTCCTGGACCTTGTTCCGACTCCCTCCTCATCTGAACCCCCTATGCCCCAGTCGTCCTCCATGCCATCTTCCCACCCATGTATCACCTGGGCGCCCTGTGGAACTGCCTCTGACCCTGCGGCCAGGCTGGTGGACAACAGATCCCTGCCACAGTCGGGAGTCGGACGTCCAGCAGGGGTGGCCACCTCAACAACTGCACCCCAGCTGGAGGAGGATGTGCAGGCAGCAGGAGCCAGGGCACAGGCAGCGGCACAGCAGCAGCCGCAACAAGGTGGGAGCAATGATGGCTCGGGGCCATCAACATCGGAGGGGCAGGTATCGGCCGGAGGGCAGGAGGACCCTGGACGGGAAGTGTCTTCCATGTGGCAGCGGTTGGGCCATGCGATAGATGCGGAGCGGCAGCGGGCGGAAGAGGCACGGCTCACGATGGTCAGGGCGGAGAACTCTATGCGTAGGGCCCTGAGGCGGGCCGAGTTCCTCCAGGCCATTCGTAGGGACCTGGAGTTCCAGATGTCGTCGTCCCTGCGAACCCTCGGGGCCATGGACGAGGACCGCCTCCGGACATCGAGCAGGAGTTCGATGATGCCCTGGCCCGGAACATCAACATGTGAGCCGTTGGACTTGCCCGCTGCCCTTGTAAATAGTTGTATAGTGTTAGGTTTCCTTTGGTTTTTTCTTTATTTTGGACCTTTTAGACAATGGACCACATTTTTGTATATAGTTTTCTTATTAGGTAGGAATTTTTGATAGGTTTCATTTCTTCAGTTGGGATCATGGACCCTGGATTGGTCATCTGTATATAGTTAACTGTTGGATTCTACTTTTTTGTTTGGATTTCCCCATGGAGTAATGGTTTTCACTTTTGTTTTTCCCTTGGATTTCATTTTTGGAACTGTGACTTTGGACACCTTTCCTTTGGATTATGAATTGTTGCTTTTCATTATTTTACAGACATGCAGCTTTTATTTTTTAATTTCCCTTGTCGTTTGTTTGATTTTAATTCCATTCATGTTGCTTTTAATAAAAAAAAATCTTCAAACTTCGATGTGTGGTATTATCTCATTGGTTTCATGCATGTCATGATATGGCTTTTGAGATTCACTTGCACCCATTGTGTGTGTGTGAGGGACATGTCTTCATTTGCATACTTGCCATTGGGGTTGTGTCATGTAATTGGCATTTCTATGTGGGTGGATGCAATACTTGGGTGGGTCTTTGGCATGTGGAGGCTGGCCATGAGGGCCAGGGATCGAGATTGTGATGACGTGTTGGCTGGGGGACATGTGTCAGGGCCTGCTGGCAGGTGCCCTGCACTGCTGGGGGGTGGGGGTGCAAGGGACATGTGTCGGGGCCTGTTGGCAAGTGCCCCGCAGTGCTGGGGGGTGGGGGTGCAAGGGAACATTAGTGGGACATGAGTGGGGGCCTGCTAGCAGGTGCCCCGCACTGCTGGGGGGGGGGTTTGCAAGGGGACATGAGTGGGGGCCTGCTGGCAGGTGCCCCTCAGTGCTGGGGGGTGGGGGTGCAAGGAGACATGAGTGGGGGCCTGCTGGCAGGTGCCCCTCAGTGCTGGGGGTGCAAGGGGACATGAGTGGGGACCTGCTGGCAGGTGCCCCTCAGTGCTGGGGGGTGGGGGTGCAAGGGGACATGAGTGGGGGCCTGCTGGCAGGTGCCCCTCAGTGCTGGGATTGCAAGGGGACATGAGTGGGGGCCTGCTGGCAGGTGCCCTTCAGTGCTGGGGGTGCAAGGGGACATGAGTGGGGGCCTGTTGGCAGGTGCCCCACACTGCTGGGGGGTGGGTGTGCAAGGGGACATGAGTGGGGGCCTGCTGGCAGGTACCCTGCACTGCTGGGGGGTGGGGGTGCAGGGGGACATGAGTGGGACATGAGTGGGGGCCTGTTGGCAGGTGCCCCACACTGCTGGGGGGTGGGTGCACAAGGGGACATGAGTGGGGGCCTGCTGGCAGGTGCCCTGCACTGCTGGGGGGTGGGGGTGCAGGAGGACATGAGTGGGACATGGGTGGGGGCCTGCTGGCAGGTGCCCCACACTGCTGGGGGGTGGGTGTGCAAGGGGACATGAGTGGGGGCCTGCTGGCAGGTGCCCTGCACAGCTGGGGGGTGGGGGTGCAAGGGGGTAATGCGTTGGTGATCACTAGTGCAAGGTGATATGTGGCTTGGCTGGGGGGGCATGCCCATGCTGGATGGGCTGCCTGCAGGACATGCCCAGGGGTGCAGGGTAGTCCCCTGTGGTGTGGTCTGCCTGCAGGGGCAGTGGAGGGTGTAGAGGGAACACCTGGGAGGACCCACACTGCCAATTCAGGTGTAGGAATCCCCTGCACCCCCGAAATACACGTACCCCACTCGCACAGGGCCTATCGCGTGTGGAACTTCCCCGCACCCCAGAAATACACGTACCCTGCTGAAATCGCGTGTTAAAATTGCCCGCACCCCAGAAATACACATACCCTGCTGCAATTGCATGTGGAACTTCCCGCGCACCCCAGAAATATACGTACCCTGCTGAAATTGCGTGTTAAACTTGCCCGCACCCCAGAAATACACGTACCCTGCTGAAATCGCGTGTGGAACTTCCTGTGCACCCCAGAAATACACGTACTCTGCTGAAATCGCGTGTTAAACTTGCCCGCACCCCAGAAATACACATACCCTGCTGCAATCGCGTGTGGAACTTCCCGCGCACCCCAGAAATACACGTACCCTGCTGAAATTGCGTGTTAAACTTGCCCGCACCCCAGAAATACACGTACCCTGCTGCAATCGAGTGTGGAACTTCCCGCGAACCCCAGAAATACACGTACCCTGCTGAAATCACGTGTTAAACTTGCCTGCAGCCCAGAAATACACGTACCCTGCTGAAATCGCATGTTAGACTTCCCCGCACCCCAGGAATACACATACCCTGCTGAAATCGCGTGTTAAACTTGCCCGCACCGCAGAAATACACGTACCCTGCTGAAATCGCGTGTGGAACTTCCCGCGCACCCCAGAACTAAACGTACCCTGCTGAAATCGCGTGTTAAACTTCCCCGCACCCCAGAAATACACATACCCTGCTGAAATCACGTGTTAAACTTGCCTGCACCCCAGAAATACACGTACCCTGCTGCAATCGCGTGTGGAACTTCCCGCGCACCCCAGAAATGCACGTACCCTGCTGAAATTGCATGTTAAAGTTCCCCGCACCCCAGAAATACACGTACCCTGCTGAAATCGCGTGTTAGACTTCCCCGCACCCCAGGAATACACGTACCCTGCTGGAATTGCGTGTTAAACTTGCCCGCACCCCAGAAATACACGTACCCTGCTGCAATCGCGTGTGGAACTTCCCGTGCACCCCAGAAATACACGTACCCTGCTGAAATCGCGTGTTAAACTTTCCCGCACCCCAGAAATACACGTACCCTGCTGAAATTGCGTGTTTGACTTCCCCGCACCCCAGGAATACACGTACCCTGCTGAAATTGCGGGTGAAACTTCCCGCGAACCCCAGGAATACACGTTCCCCGCTTGCCGTGTGCTTTGTGGTGGCCCTGTATACTGGTCCAGGGTTAGCGCAGCCCTTTGCGCTGGATTGGGGATTTTGATGGCTTTTCCTTGCACGAGGGGCGTTCTTGGGGGCATTACTGGCGCTGCTGCAGGGTCGCTGCGCCAATCTGCGCCACGGCTGCTTTTGGTGGCTAAAATCCATGAATACGCTGTGCGCCAAAATGGATTTTGGCGCATGCGGCTGGCGCAGACTATCGCACGCGCACACTGTGCGCCAACCGCATGCGCCACTTGTGCGCTTAATTCTATGAATTACCCCCTGAATGTTTTATTGTATTTTGGATTGTATTGAACCTATTGTATGAAATGTGTAATGTATTTCTTTTTTCTCGTGTTCCACGGTTTAATTTTAACTATGAACATGTTAATAAAAAAATATAGAAGCACATAGGCATGTGGGCTGTATTTAGCATGTAATGACTATACCTGCTGTATGGGGCACTAACTGGCATACAGTACTAATACTGGCCATGCAGGGCTTTCTTGGTTCTGTTGGGTGTACCTCTAACATATAAGTCACCTATTCACACCCTATCAAGTTAGCACACTGCTTAAAATGTAGTTAATCACTAAAATAGTCCCTTTTCTTCTTTAGTAACTTATTGTATTCATCTTTAACATATTTATATTTCTTTGCATCTATGCTCCCGCTTCCTGTACTGGCATCAGGGTCAAAGGACATGTTACGTCACTTGCTGTGATATCATCAGGAATGTGATGTCTCTGCTGCCGCCTCCTGCATTTGGGTGAAAGGGAAATGTCCACGATTGCACATAAGGGTATTTGAAATGTACACGAGTCTATAGGAGTCAGCCAGTCGTCTCCCTCCCTAAGTATGAGAGTCGTAAAAAAAGCGACAAACACACGATGACCAACAACATGCAGAATGCATGCAGTGGCAATGATTGTACTGGTGCATAGTGCAGTAAGACAATCGCCCAGTTCTTGCGGTAGACAAGACTACAAACTCCCCCGTTCTGTAACTGCACGAGTGTGTGCATGTGTGTGTGTCAGAGGGAGAGAGAGACGTCTGCAATGGCGGCCACCAGACCAAACATGGTAGCCCTCATTGCCCTGTTGGATTGTGCATGCTTTTTTTTGGTGCATTAAAGAAAACATGTACAATCTATTGAGATCATACTGTTTATCACACATCGATCATCGTCAGGGCTTTAAGTGGGCCAGGGCTAGCCAGTCTCCAAATATTGCTCGTGAGCCAGGGATCTGCCAGGGCTCTCCAAACTGACCACCCTTACCAAATGTCTTTACAATATGCGTGGCAATACTGCTCTTTGTCAGTAGATGTCACCTTCAGCAATGTTTAGAATCACAACATCAGTTAAATACATTTGAAATTAGGTACTTTTCAAACAGAAAAAGGAAATTATAAGATAATAAAATACATTGTTTGATTTTTGCCACACATATTAAAGACTTATCATTAGAATGTCTTTAATTAGTATGCATTACTAATTGATTTCTTTCAGAAGAACTGTGGGATTGCATGGTGTACTGACCCTTTTGATTTGATGTTCTGTTTCATATTTGAATATATTTATTTTGGTAACAAATGTTTGCACACATCAACCCTGTGTAAATACATATTTTGTTGCCCTTTCATTGCACATATGTAACCCTGATTGGCTCTGTAAGGTCGCTCCTTTAATTATATAGGCCACTTCTCTTTTAAAGCTTTATTAGCTGCTTGGGATTTGAGGCTGCGCGAGACCCTGTTTAGGCCCCGCCCCCACATATTGCATCAAGAAACATTAGGGCCCCCCTCCATTTCTTATCCCACTTAAAGCACTGATCATAGTTATGGGCGCCCGGCATGAAGAGTTCCCTCACAGCGCAGCAACGGTTCCAGACTCCATCCCAATCAGCTTAATCAAAATGGATGACCCTTTCTCTGCACTTATTCCCCTATATGTGGGCCAGTAAAGGGTAGGTAATGGGTCGGAATAAGAGGGAGCTAAGCTCCAGGATCCTGAGGCCTAGGGGCTAGCCCAGGAAACTCCCAGATATGTCCTTAAGCCGCATTTAGAAGCTCTCTAAATTGGTATATATGCCTTGCTAGGGTGGGTATTGCCACTAATGAAAGGAACAGAGTCCAACTTATATTACTCACTCAAAAGTGCTCATTCTTGCTGAATCACTGTCAGACATGTTTCAAATTTAAAATTGTCAGTATTGTTATGGTCCCATAATGATCTTGGCTTTATGTAAATTACCAGCCTTGGGTCTATGAAGAGGTACTGTTTTGCCTTACCTGGTCTTTGGCCACGCCCCCTGGGCCATCCACTCCTCCCCACAACCCCCCCACCCCACCAGGAGGAGAGCATCCCCCAGTAAATGTTTTCCATTTCCAGCACTGCGACAGTTAGAATGAGAGTGCTAATTAATAAAATAATTGCAGACATACTAGATGCAAGCTTACCATAGGTTATATGTATGAACTAAAGGCATCTGTGGAGTGGGGGAACCTGACTCCTCTCAACGGCAGCATCAGTACTTTAAGTGAGATGAGAAATAAATTGGGGGCTGTAACAAGGAAGGACCGCTCAGGGGCAACGCATTTGCCTTGGAAGCAAGATAACGCAGCGCAACATAGGTTTGAATCCCGATCATGCGCTTAGTAACCACATGCTGGTATTAAGCACGTTATAAAAGAACAATTATAATTATAACCACGTGGAGTGGGCAAAGTGCTGGTCGGGACTAAAGGAGGGGCAATTGACATAAGCAAATGCTCCTTCTCCAAAACAATACATAATGAGACCTACTAAACAGGCATTTTGGATCACTCAGCTGTGTCTCAGGTTGTTGTTTGCATCCAACCTGCATGGCGTACATTCATTGCCTTTTGTAAATAAGTCACTTTCTGTAAATAAGCCACTTTTGCAATCAGTATGTAAAGAATTCAGTCAGTGAGTAAATCACCATTGTTCTGTAAATAAATCACCTGCACCTGCATCAGGTACAGCTTAATGACTCTTTTTAAATGGTCAATTAGGGGTGCATCTCCCTTGCTGGCTGACTTTCATTATTCTGCCATTCAGAGGTCAGTACATTTGTCTCTTGATAATCTGCAACCACTGTGAAGGCATTCTGAATACGACCCAGACAACAGATTCAAAGTTCAAAATGAAATGATTTATTAACTGAGATGTCAGGATGGTTGAAGACCGATCTTGCCCTATGCTAAGGTGGGATTTCCCTACCTGAACAAAACTAAGAAAAGTCTGAGTCAGAAAGTTCAACTTAAAGGTCTGTCTGTGTCCAAAACCTATCCTTGCCCTCACAACTCAAGCTAAACAATGTGTACGGATGTCAATAACAAAAGAAATGGTGATCAAAGTTCCAAGCCTCTTCCTGCTCCAAGCTTACTTTTCAGATTCCCTTCCCCAAGTTCAAGAAAGTTCCACAAAAGTCTCAAGATTACCTTTTCAAGTTCAAAACAGTTCCACAAATCCGCGGGGTTCCCTTCCCCAAGTTCAATGCAGCACAGTTCTAACAAAAAGGGCCTTTATGGCGCCGTCCTCAAGACAGCTTTAAAGTTCATCAAGTCTCTGGGTTCCCTTCTCTAAGACTTCACTCGCCAACCTATCCTTGCTCTCAGTCTTCCAACGTTAAAAATGCCACTCCAAATTACCTTAACGCTTCTTGAGGGTGAGCTTAGCAACTCAATCAGCTCACTCCTTGGTTTATTTTTCATAAAATCTTAGGTTTTCACACTTTAGAGTTGCTTGGTCTAGGCGCAGTTGTCGAACCACACAATTACAGATCGTGCACACAGGTACACTAGGTTCTTTGGCCCACAGAGTTTCTTCTGTATCTGCCCCTTTGTTGATCTTCACACACACTTGGCTTCTTCTTGTCAGCCTCTTGGCTTTGCCACAAGGTGTCACATATCCATGACCAATTCTTGGCCTTGCCATACTGTATTCATGCATGAAGTTCACTTTGTGGTGATTTGATTTAATTACCACTTTGCGGTCATGCTCTCTCACAATCTTCCACTCTCGTTCTCTTGCCTCTTTACTTTGCATTTAAACTGGTAATACCTGCAATTCATATTCATTTGTCATTGGTTCATAACGTTGCCCATTAAAGGTTTCATTCAGTTCGGAATTCAATATGTGCAATCATTTTGTTTGCTGCTTAACTTTCACTCAATTTACAGCTCTGGGTTTGTTTCATTATTGCTGTTTTGTGTGTTCGGCATTCGATTTGCTTCCCATACAACCCTAGGAACGCCCCTGTTCGAGTCACTCGCTCCCTTCACTCACTGGTCTCCGGCATTCCCTCCCGGCAGCTACTCTGTTCAGTTTCCGGTCTGCTTGATGACTTTCCTTTAACCGGGAGCCCTGCTCGCGCTTCGTATGTTGTTCTGTGCGCACCGGCAGCTCTGCTTCCCTTCCGCAGACACTGTCATCTGCCAACTTTCCTTTTCCTCGCATGCGGCTCCTGTTGAGCATCTCCGATCCAAAAGCGATAGCCTTTCCCTGGCCACCTGAGAAGTGGTTCCAGGTGGAGTAGGAGTAAGGATACCCTCAGGTTTCTCACACCACGCACCCTCTCTCTGCATTGCTTATGTAGGATTTTGCCAGAGAATGAAGCCCTAAGGTGGGTTGGACGTGGGTGCATATTTTATGTTAATTTGCTGTCCAAAGACAGACCTCGTTGAAAAATGTGAAATCATCAATGACATGTTTTACCTTGCTCCCAGCTCTTTGGTGTGGGGCAGGGAATATGCTTGGGGAATAATGAAGTTCAAGGTGGGGCTCATGTTACGTTCCCTCTGTGATCAAACTAGGGAAATCACATATTGTAGTTTCCATTTGGAAACATCTCCATTATAAACTATGCATCACACCACTGACTCGGGGGGAGATAAGGGGACCCCAAAGATCATTTTAAATGGGCTCCCACTAGCCCCCAGGCATCGTCAGCTGGATCTGAAATCACCATGAGAAATCAGAAGGGGACAAATAGCACTCATTTAAGCTACTTGTTGTTATGCATAAACCCAAAGAGCATTTTGGGAACTGGTCACGGATGTTTATGTATCTCAAATATGTTTGTGCCAGTGATTCAAGCCTGAAACCCTTTTGAGCACAAAAAGCACACTGGCCTTGCTGCTTGATTCATTTATAACACTTGCACAATAAAATGACTGCAAACCACAAGTCATGTATACTCATTTGCACAGCCTTTGGAAGTGAGTTGTTTGGTTTTCTGTTTTAAAGGAAGCTGGCTTCTTGAATCTCCTTTATGCAGGGTTCAAATTGTGCCGGGTGCTTAATTGTGGAGGGCCGAGCAGCGGTTTTTGGAGACTGCAAGCCCTGGCCAGCATGGAGTTCCCAGGCACAGAGCTGGACAGGGTCACACATCATGGCTCAGTGGCAAAGTTTTCTGCCCCATTTATTTAAGGTAGGGCCGTGTAGACACATGAGGGTGGATGCTATCATAGCCAGGACTCAAGACGACGGTACACGCGGGTGGACGGAGTCCCCCCACTTTTTTATGGAGTCCCCCCACTTTTTTCAGAGGGCACCTTGATATGCTAATTCCTGGCGACACCATTCAAATGGTATGTTAATGAGTCCCCCACTTTCTTTTTAGGACTTGACCCCTGATCATAGCTTGCACATACCCTCATGGATACGGCAGGCTAAGGCAGTCAATGTGAACATTGCTTGGTCATGGATGAAGAGCACAATGCAGTATCCACCATTCGCCGTGTCATGGACCTAGCCATGCCCCTTGTTTACTTTCCTCCCCTGAACTGCTATCCTCATCCAGGAGGCAAGATACGAGAGGAAGAAGGAGTTGCAGTGGGCATTGCAGCCTTGACCAACTTGTGTGTATGCCATCATAAGCCTCTGCACTTAATAAAGGTGGATTGTTATGTCTATATTGTCCTCATTATTTATTCCATTGTGGCCCCTGTCGCTACCTAGGATACAATCTGCTCCCAACTCCATCTTGCGGGAGCAGTGGCAGCAGGGCTCAATTCGAGGGTACACACGAGTGGACGGAATCACCCCACTTTTTTCAGAAGGCACCTTCATGTGCTAATTTCTGGTGACACCACATCAATTGGTATGTTAATGAGTCCCCCCACTTTTTTTTAGGACTTGACTCCTGTGTGGCAGAAATCACTTTTGGTGCTTGGCGTGTGCTGGGCAGTTTTTGAAGGGGCACCAGTATTCTAAATAATTCAAGGTCAGCGGCTATGTGTGAATATTTCTAGTGGATGGGCAAAAATATTTTCAATTAATTTGTGAGTGACAGAGCATAGGGTAGGAGCCCAAACATATGTAGGGGGTTGGGGATGTTAACCTCCCCACAGATTCTTTTTGTTTTGAAATAACAGGTTCAAATGGGGATTGTACAGCACAGGTTTTTAGAAAAAGGGGGTAAGACACCATACAATTTACAATCAGTCGCTGCGGTAACGCATGAAAATATACAATAGATGCCAGGTCACCAATAGTACACAGGAGCATTTAACTATGTTTTATTGATGCTGTACCCATATTATATTCCAGAATTGCCACTGTAAATCTTTTTCATTGTGCTGCACCCATAATACATGTCACCATTACCAGGATAAATGACTTTCACGAAACAGTGCCAAGAGTATATAGCAGCAATAATTACTTCAATTATGTTTCAACAATAATGTACGCATGCATCGCACTCTGCCTCTCTCTCTTGCACACACACACAACACACAGACACAGCCTAACTCACAATCACAGAAATATATACCAACAAGAATGCACTCACATTCAAACTCTGCACACACAGAAATACGCACGTTACATAACACTTGAAACATATACACACAAGGCACACCACTTCAAACCTTCCCAGCAGCGTCCACCTTCCCTACCACAGATGCAAGCGCAAAGGGATAAGTCGAGATGCAGGAATCTCAGCTTGGCAACAGAAACCTGCGGCTGTGGCTAGCAGCGGTTACATGTCTTTATAACGACACCTTTTATGTAGAATGCACTTATACCTACATTTTATAATGAAAAAAAATAACACATTTTGGGGGGGGCGTGCTTCCGCCAAACCCACGTTTTCCACCCCTAAAAACCCACCCCAAACGTTTCCCCACAAGTTTTAACCCTTTACCTCTCCCCTAAGTGCAATCTTCATAAAATTGTTTGTTATATGAGATTCGATATATTTGTACTCAGCAGCGTTTATCGCTACCCATAGAACACATAACATGGATAACCTGGGCCTCAGTTGCCCAGTCAGGGCATGGCAATGGGAAAGGCATATAAGAGCCTAAAGTCTGACTCACACACCCACCTAGGTACTTTGGTAGTTTCAGAAATAACTCCTAATGAGCACTCCTTCTATAAGGGGCAATTAGAAAGGAGCCAAAGAAAGGGAGGGGCTTATTACAGGGTTGCCGGTAAAACCCTCAGGTAGGTGGAGGGTGACCAGAAACCCCGTAAAACTCTTACCGCCGCCTGATATCCCGGTGCCACCGGGATATCACAAGTGGCGGCAATAGCGGTTACTCCCCATTTCCATTTCCATGCCATGGAAATGGTGTGACTGAATCACTGGCACTGTGGTTAACGGTGCCGGGGCTTTGAAGAGGGAAAATCGAGATCAAACTCCTGCCCCTTACCCCAGGCACATCAACAGACAGGACAGCAAGTAGAATAAGGAGCGCACTTATCATTTGAACCAGGCCCCAGCGCACCCATGGGTGACAAATTTGCTGAAAGACACCCACTTCACCAACATTACAACTTCCATGCTACATTAGCCAATGCAGCAATACTAGAATCCACAAAACACAAGAATTCCTGTTTAAGGCTTGCAGATGCCCATATGAACTAACCTGACCTAATTGCACAGTGTAAAGCTATGTTTCAGGGAAATCACAGCCAAGTGCATTTGTCTCACTGAACACCAGCCACAGTGGGGATTCGTGCGGACTTCAGCAATGCTCCTCGCAAACCCAGGAGCAGCCAAGGTCGCACAGTAAGATAAGATAAGATTACTTTCTTTGAACGACAGTGAACCCTGGCAGACAAACATTTTTAATTCTTCACAAATATGAGTAAGCCACGGCAGAACATCCAGAGCCCAGTGTTTTTCCTTGGGAATAAAGAAAACCCACACATCATTTGAAACATAATTGTAACAAGAATGGCTCAGCTCTGGCCAGTGAACGCTGAGGGCCCAGGGGCGAAAAAGCCTGTTTCAGCTAAAACTGATGGGGACAGATTCATACTGCAACAATTTTGGAATTAGGTAATGGGGGTGGCACAGCTAAACCAACCCACTGATGCAAAAGTCCAATTATCAGGCTTCCTATAAGGGCTACATAGGTAACCTATCACTTAGCAGCCAATAGCAGGATGAGATAGGTTTCTGGGAGCTGGTCCAATTCTGTGAGGTCAGCCTGCAGTGTGTTACAAAGCTGGCTTGCAAGCCAGCCCCGGGGGAGACGGTGCCTGGATTCTCGCTGTGCACGAAGCTCTCTCTGTGTTTTTTTTTTTGCTGCCCAGAAATAAACACAGTTTGGAACATGTTGCTGCCTGCTTGGGACTCTGCTGCATTTCTTTGGGCAAAATGGGAGGTGTTGGGTTCTCCCATAGCTGACCCCCAGAAGCCCTGGTGGGGGTCCAACTTCTCCCCAACAGCTTCAGTGAGAGACATGCCGTCAGGGGCCTGAAAACCCAGCAGGTCAGGCCTGCCAGGGGGATCCATGGACCCTACCGGCATTCTCGTAGTATGGCAGTCTAGAAAAGGGTACGCTGCTACCGGCACCCTTATTTCCGACCACTGTACTTGGAATGAGTGCCAAGGTAAGGAAAAGAGAGATATGATATGACAGGTTATTTATAACACACTTGTACCCAGAGGTTTTCTTAGCGGGGACACAGGGATCGAAGTGATGCTCCATGTCGTCTTGCTTCTAAGGCGAGCACGTTGCTCCTGAGCTATCCTCCCGATACAAGAGAGAAATGGGAAGCCAATGATGAAAAGAGACAAAGCAAGCAGCAAGGAGAGAAGGGACTGACAACCGAAGACAGCGAAGGAAAAAGAAAGAAAAGATTAAGTAATGTATAAAAACAACTACTTTAGTCATAAATAAAACCACAGAATATGGAGGTGGACGGCATTATTTGGGTTAATTAGCAATCAATGGGGGGTTGCTGATTCGGCCAGAGGGTGGACTCTTTACTACTCACTGCGAAAAGGTTCTCCCCAAACTCATTAAATCACGGCTGCGCACAAGTCTCACACGGCCCTCAATGTGCCCTCTTTTCTTCAGAAGTCCAATCACCCTAAAGATTTCTGGAAGATGGTGGCAAAAGGTTTTAACGGGGCTTCTGTGGGGGCCACTGGGCAATTCTCTCCTGATCGCTGGGTTTCACACTTTAAGGAGACTTTCGGTTCAGTTGAGGTACAGGGTCAAGCATGTTATATAGGCAGAAGTGAGGTTTAACATGATGCCTTTTTTGAGCAGGAAGAAATTGTGCCACAAATGAGAGGGGTAAAGCAGCAGTCCTTGATGGTCTGAGATGGAGGCGTTTAGCGCAGCGCTGGATTGGTGGACCCCATCACTTGTACGGGTCGTTAATGCAATCACCAACATCTCCATGATTCAATGCTCGTGGAATAAAAGTTTATTAGTCCCAGTGTTTAAAAAAGGGTACATTATCGGATGTTCATTGCTAACGGCCAATTGCCTTGTTGGACGCCTCTAACAAGATTTTTGCAGGGTGTTTGGCACTGCGTTTGGAAGAGTGGCAATTAGATAATATGATTTCACCAGACACACAAGCAGGTTTTCGCAGGGGTTTCTCCACAATTGACCAATGTTTCATACTAAATACGATTGTGGAGAAATACACTATAGGAGAAAGAACTGCCTTTATGTGGCCTTCCTGGATTTGACGAAGGCTTTGGACTTGGCGGGTCGAACGCTTCTGCGGGGAAAGCTTAGAAGAATTGGTGTCCCGTTAAGACTTTTCCAAATAATAACTTTGCTTTATAGGGACACGTCAGCCAGGGCTAGACGTGCCTCTAACCATAAGTACGCCGAAGATTTCTTGATTAATGCAGGGGTAAAGCCAGGTTGCGCCTTGGCCCTGATCCAATTTTCTTTATTTCCAAGTAATTTCAACCCAACTCGGGTGCCTCAGCATTTGATCCCACCACGTTTAGGTGGTGTGTATGTTAGAACATTGTTATACGTTGATAACACAGTGCTTATGGACCTAACCCCAGGGGAGCTTCAGCATAGTTTAGAGTATTGCTATAATTATTTCCAGGAACATGGTTTAGAATTGAACCTCCTTAAGACTAAGGGCCTCATCACGAGTTGGGCGGTAACGCCGGCGCTATTAGCGCCGGCGCTAAAAGTCCTACCGCCAAACCCCCCGGCGCTATTAGTGCCAGATCACGGGTTTGGCGGAACGGTTATTGCCATTCCCCATTGGGCCCAATGGGGAAAATTTACGCTATTACCTCCGGCGGATTTCCTGCAGGCGGTAAACGCGCCGAAAATCAGCAAATTTGATGCGGATTTCCCCCCAGCTCCGAGCTGGGGGGAAATCCGCCAAGGTCATGAACTGGCAGACCCTTAAATGAGGCAGTTATAGCGCTACCGCCGCACTTAAAGGTTAATGCCAGACTCATGATGAGGCCCTAAGACTTGCTTTTGGCAATGGGAAATCACTGTTCAAATGGCCTTTGACCAACTCACCTACTGATGTTGTAGATGAATACAAGTATATTGGCCTAGTATTCTATATTCAAATGGTAAATATGGTAGGAAATGGGTGGATACATGTCTGCAGGTGCTGGGGTAAAAAATAAACACTGCAGTCCTTTGTGGAGCAGAAATTTGAGCGGGAGCCTGTGCGGATGTTTGGACACTCTGTTGAACTCTGGCTTGTGGAGGATTACGGGTCTCCTTTCAAGAGCTCCAGGGGATGTTTTAGGACATGTCTTAGGACATGAGTTGGGATTGTTATCTTATCCCTCCAATGCCAAAGGAGATTTTTTTTTAAATATATCCAAATAAACACACAGTGAAATCCAAATGTCATGATTGCGTATAAGGACTCCATGCATAATTATTATTATTAAAAGGATGGAGGATGGAGGATGGGGATATAACGGTAATGGGTGGTGTGTCGCCTGTTAGGGGTGGGGGAAAGTCTGACCCCAATAACGCTGGGTGCCAGTGGATGTGTAAACAAGCCTCCTCCCATTAGCTCCTTACCTGTGAGGACGGCGCTATGGCAGGATCATGTGTTGCGCTGCATGACTTTCTTGTAAGAAAGACCACAGACCAGCAACAGAGAAGAGGCAGCCCACCAGGAGAAAATCCTTAATTCAGGAAAGCTGCGTAGAAAAGGGGCCGGGCTTGAAGCCCTTATGTAACCTCCCACGCCCTCCCCTGTCGCACCCCTGAAGAGCCAAGGTAAGCCATTGGTAGGCTAAGTAGACAATCCAGAGTGGGGGAGGGATATATACATACGAGGGAGCTTGGGAGTTGTCTGGTGTGGGTTGCAGTTGGGTGAGAACCTGCAGCAGAGGATGACGTCCAAGAGACCAGAGGAGGCGAGAGCGATTGGAGTGTAGAAGCTATTGCTAAAGAGGAGGTCTGTGGAGTGTTTGTGGGAGAGAGGAGTGTGAGTAGTAGTAGTAGAGTGGGGTAATGGTAGTGGTGGAGGTAGTAGCGGTTGGGAGTAGAGGAAGTAGATGGTGGGAGTAGCGAGCAAAGCCCCTTAGTGGTAGAGTGGGAGTTACTAGTAGAAAGGTGAGCAGGGCACCAAATCCCTGTGTTTGAGAAGGGTGAGCAGGGCACCATATCCCTGGGCGTCCCTGATGGTCAACATGGGCTACTACAGAGGGTGTACAGGGCGCCATATCCCTGGGGTCTATAACAACGAGAGTGGTGCACAGCACCCCTTAGCTGTAACAGTGAGAAAGGGGTAGTGGTTGTAGCAGCAGTGTAACAGTGGGAAGCAGGGAAGTAGATTGATAAAAGGAGGGAAGGAACAATAGAGGTAGAGGAAACGATGGGAGTACAAGCGATAGTAAGAATAGGAGTGGGAAAGGAAGTAAGATGGAAGGGTGGAGGTGGAAAGGAGGAGAAAGAGATTGGAGGGACCGTGTCGTGGTGTGAGGAGAACAGTCATTGGGATCAGTACAGAAAAGGGTCAGGTGTGAGAGGTTGTGGAACAAGTGTGCGTGACACTGGGTGAAAGAAGACACCATTCCCTATTCCCAGAGACTAACCAATGATAGGAGAGGGAAAGCTAGATGTTCCGTAGGGGGTCAGCTAGCCATCGACTTATTGAAAACACCTGTAGCCATAGTCAGAAGAAAGACAGCTGGGTGTTAAAGATTTGAGACGATAAGGACGTCTGGGGCTGGGAGGTGGGACCCAGACCCTGGAAAGTCGACGTAGGAAAAGGCCGGCCTTAGCCCCAAAAATCCTCAGCTAAATCAGGCCGCAAAGAACCTTAACAAAACCAGCCATTCTGTCCCATTCCAATTTTACTCTGTCACAGTGGTTTCACACATACTCTGCGCAGGTCCCTTCTTAAAGCGAGAGCTGTGGAGCTCGAGTTGGATGCCCGTCGAGTGAGAAGCAAAGAATTATCATAATTGAAATATTACACCCACACTCCTAATCAGGCTGGCTCCACCCCTGTATGGCCAGTTGCCATAGACTTATTTTAATGGCTCGTTTAAATGTGTTCCTGCTCAGAACTAGGGCTCCCGGACTGGACCTTGAAAGTGCTTGCACTTGTGGTCGTGGGCGAGGGGGAGATCTTCAGCACTTTTTTAATGAACTGTCAATTCTGATTAAACTGAGAGAAGAATGGCTAATGCCTCATGTTGTTAAGCAACAATTATGGACTCGAGGGGACATATTTTATGCATAACGATGAAGTAACATTTTTAACTGACTCTGTTTATTTTATTAAGGACGGCAAGTGTGAATTGCAGATATCGGTCATTGGGGAAATGACACCATTATGCAACATTTTAATCATTAACTCTGTATTGAGTTTTAAAATGGATGGTTTTCATTTTGTAGTATAGCAATGGCATCATGTGTGTAATATGCTATATGTTAATGGCTGTGGTTGAATAAAGCATTTCTTCTCTTCTTCTCTTCTCTCCAAGGTTTTATTTTATTTATTTGTTTTTTATAGCCTTAGTATTAGCTGTGTTAGTGTGTGGTTGACCTATGGCATGAAAGTGGACCCCTTGTGTGGGAAGGTAACAATCTCGCTCAAGGCGATGTTGTGTGGGTACGGGGGAGAAAATGTGGTGACGTGAGAGCCGGCCTGTGGGAATTGGTTGGCAGGCCTTCGTTGCGGGAAAAGCATCAGTGGTGGGAGGAGCAGTTGATTTAGAACTGTGAAGGAAAGAGTAGCAAAGGCGGCGTGTGCAGCATATCCTTCAGAAGTGGAGATTCTGGCGGCCATTGATGTTTTACAGGCAGATGGTCGGATATGTGGTGGGGAAGTGAGGGAGGAGAGTGGAATGAAGGAAAGATAAGGGGGAGGCCTGAAAGAAAGGCCACATTTGCTGGTGTGGCTGTCATGATGTATGAACGTTGTACTGTGCTGCTGGCCATCTCTGAATGCTTAGCTGATGGTATGTTGGGTCATGGCGTGATTGACAACTCAGGAGAACGTTGATGAGTGCGAATGTTCTGAATGTGGCAGTTGGGGGTCTGAGCTGGAGTGTATGCGGATGCCCTGTTGGTGGTCTCTATAAGCATATACTAAAGAGTAACTGGAAACATATACCTGCTGTTCACATGTATAACAAAGCTTATCTGGACTTCTTGACTAGAAGGCTCACACTGGACTGCAATGAGTGCGTGCCAGGTTACAACATATTTGTTGACAAGAGAAGAAGAACTCACAAGACTGCAAAGTGCAGAAAAAGCAACAAAAAAGCATGGAGAGCTGTGGTGGAGGGGGCAGTGTAAAGTAGATTACCCACCGACCTCCAAAGGCATCATCCATCCTCTAATGTCAGGGAAATGGGTAGAAACCAAAAGGGAGAAGAAGAAAGGAGCTCAGAGCTAGGGCAAAGGTGACTTATTAATAAACTCCCTAGGCCACTCCAGCAGCACATGCTGACTCTGTTTATTTTATTAAGGACGACAAGAGTGAATTGCAGATATCGGTCATTGGGGAAATGACACCATTATGCACATAATGCAGCACATGACATAGGACTATCATCTGTAGCCATCCTGCACAAGTACCACTTCGTAAGGAGTTTTGAGGCCTGGTTGGTACTTTCTGGAGGGATTTGTGAGTGTTTTACTTTGATTTCCAATCCGTTTTTTGGGATTGGTTTTCTGCCTTTGGAGGGACTTGTGTGTGTCTTCCAATCCATTTATTGGCCCGGTTGGTGGATTTTTGGTGGGTTTATCTGTATTTTTCCTGCATGTGTTGTAGGCCTATGTTTGTTCTGGGCTTTTTTCCGTTCCCCAGCCCTTAGCAATTGGCCTTGGCAGTCAGGTGTGTCTTTGCTTTTGTCCAGGCTGCCATCTCTCCCTGCTTCCCTCTGCCGTTCCTGACTGTAATCAATAGCCATCCTGCATAAGTACCACTTAGTAAGGAGTATTAGCGCCTGGTTGGTGCTTTGTGGAGGGATTTGTGAGTGCTTTACTTTGATCTTCAATTGCTTTTTTTATTCGTTTGGTGCATTTGGGGGGACTTGTGTGTGTTTTACAATCTGTTTTTTTGCCTGGTTGGTGGTTTTTTGGTGGGGTTATCTGTATTTGTCCTTTGATTTCCGATATATCTGTTTTAGAAGCTGGTCTACATATAGAGTGCCCTGCCTTTGTGTTGTAGTGCTTTGTTTGTTTCTGGCTTTTTTCCTTTCTTCACCCAACCCTTTAGCATTTGGTTTAGGCAGTCAGGTGTCTCTTTGCTTTTGTTCTGGTGGCCATCACTCCCTGCTTCCCTTTGCCTTTCCTAACTTTAATCTATAGCCATTCTGCCCAAGAACTACTTAGTAAGGAGTCTTAGGGCCTGTATGGTGCTTTATGGAGGAATTTGTGAGTGTTTTACTTTGATTTCAGGTTCTGTTGCATCCTGAGATGAGTGCCCCTCTACTTGCGCGCCATCCTCCATTTTATTCTTTCATTTACTTTCCTTTGCCAATTCTCTGCCCTCGCCATAGATGTACAGGCAGATGGTCGGATATGTGAGTGAGGGAGGACAGGGAAATGATCCCGCCCCTGTCCCTATCCCACCCTCTTCCCACCTCCCAGGCCTGTGATTGGTGTTTTCAAACAGGAAGCTGCCCTCTTAATGGAGGAACCCAGGGCACCCATACACGGACAGCTAGCAAAGAGCCGCAAGGCAAACGGCAGCTCTCTTCTGGGCAGCTCTCATTCCCTATTTGTCCCTGTTTGCCCGTGGATGCCTGAAAATACACCCTACAGCGACAATCAGGTAAGGTGTTACAGGCGGGGAGCACAGCCATTACTGTGCTCTGGTAAAACCCTGACCCTTTTATTGCCCATTACCCTGGAGGCACTCTAGATAGCCACTGTGACCTTGTCATGCTCCTTATGTAGACATTGTCGCACTTACATGATTCCTAGGGTGGGCAGCGAATTGCACCTGTGGCCTTTTGCGAGTGGCCGGTGTGCTGTACTCAGCTGAATTATGTGGGTAGGCAAAGCGTTGCACTTGGGAAGATTAGCCATGCATCACATTTAGAAGAATAGTGAAGATTAGCCATGTGTCACATTTAGAAGAATAGTGAAGATTAGCCATGCATGACATTTAGAAAGAATTGTGAAGATTACTCATGCATCACATTTAGAAGAATAGTGAAGATTAGCCATGTGTCCCATTTAGAAGAATAGTGAAGATTAGCCATGCGTCACATTTAGAAGAATAGTGAAGATTAGCCATGCATCACATTTAGAAGAATTGTGAAGATTAGCCATGCGTCACATTTAGAAGAATTGTGAAGATTATCCATGCATCAGATTTAGAAGAATAGTGAAGATTAGCCATGCGTCACATTTAGAAGAATAGTGAAGATTAGCCATGCATCATATTTAAAAGAATAGTGAAGATTAGCCATGCGTCACATTTAGAAGAATAGTGAAGATTAGCCATGCGTCACATTTAGAAGAATAGTGAAGATTAGCCATGCGTCACATTTAGAAGAATTGTGAAGATTAGCCATGCATCACATTTAGAAGAATAGTGAAGATTAGACATGCGTCACATTTAGAAGAATTGTGAAGATTAGCCATGCATCACATTTAGAAGAATAGTGAAGATTAGCCATGCGTCACATTTAGAAGAATAGTGAAGATTAGCCATGCATCACATTTAGAAGAATTGTGAAGATTAGCCATGCGTCACATTTAAAAGAATAGTGAAGATTAGCCATGCGTCACATTTAGAAGAATAGTGAAGATTAGCCATGCGTCCCATTTAGAAGAATAGTGAAGATTAGCCATGCGTCACATTTAGAAGAATAGTGAAGATTAGCCATGCGTCCCATTTAGAAGAATAGTGAAGATTAGCCATGCGTCACATTTAGAAGAATAGTGAAGATTAGCCATGCGTCACATTTAGAAGAATAGTGAAGATTAGCCATGCGTCACATTTAGAAGAATAGTGAAGATTAGCCATGCGTCACATTTAGAAGAATAGTGAAGATTAGCCATGTGTCACATTTAGAAGGATAGAGAAGATTAGCCATGCGTCACATTTAGAAGAATAGTGAAGATTAGCCATGCATCACATTTAGAAAGAATTGTGAAGATTAGCCATGCATCACATTTAGAAGAATTGTGAAGATTACTCATGCATCACATTTATATCGAATTGTGAAGATTAGCCATGCGTCACATTTAGAAGAATTGTGAAGATTACTCATGCATCACTTTTATATTGAATTGTGAAGATTAGCCATGCGTCACATTTAGAAGAATAGTGAAGATTAGCCATGTGTCACATTTAGAAGAATAGTGAAGATTAGCCATGCATCACATTTAGAAGAATAATGAAGATTAGCCATGCATCACATTTAGAAGAATAGTGCAGATTAGCCATGTGTCACATTTAGAAGGATAGAGAAGATTAGCCACGTGTCACATTTAGAAGAATAGTGAAGATTAGCCATGCATCACATTTAGAAAGAATTTTGAAGATTAGCCATGCGTCACATTTAGAAGATTTGTGAAGATTACTCATGCATCACATTTATATCGAATTGTGAAGATTAGCCATGCGTCACATTTAGAAGAATTGTGAAGATTACTCATGCATCACATTTATATTGAATTGTGAAGATTAGCCATGCGTCACATTTCGAAGAATAGTGAAGATTAGCCATGTGTCACATTTAGAAGAATAGTGAAGATTAGCCATGCATCACATTTAGAAGAATAGTGAAGATTAGCCATGCGTCACATTTAGAAGAATAGTGAAGATTAGCCATGTGTCACATTTAGAAGGATAGAGAAGATTAGCCACGTGTCACATTTAGAAGAATAGTGAATATTAGCCATGCATCACATTTAGAAAGAATTGTGAAGATTAGCCATGCGTCACATTTAGAAGAATTGTGAAGATTACTCATGCATCACATTTATATCGAATTGTGAAGATTAGCCATGCGTCACATTTAGAAGAATTGTGAAGATTACTCATGCATCACATTTATATCGAATTGTGAAGATTAGCCATGTGTCACATTTAGAAGAATAGTGAAGATTAGCCATGTGTCACATTTAGAAGAATAGTGAAGATTAGCCATGCGTCACATTTAGAAGAATAGTGAAGATTAGCCATGCGTCACATTTAGAAGAATAGTGAAGATTAGCCATGTGTCACATTTAGAAGAATAGTGAAGATTAGTCATGTGTCACATTTAGAAGGATAGAGAAGATTAGCCATGTGTCACATTTAAAAGAATAGTGAAGAATAGCCATGCGTCACATTTAGAATAGTGAAGATTGGCCATGCATCACATTTAGAAGAATAGTGAAGATTAGCCATGCGTCACATTTAGAAGAATTGTGAAGATTAGCCATGCGTCACATTTAGAAGAATAGTGAAGATTAGCCATGCGTCACATTTAGAAGAATAGTGAAGATTAGCCATGCATCACATTTAGAAGAATTGTGACGATTAGCCATGCGTCACATTTAGAAGAATAGTGAAGATTAGCCATGTGTCACATTTAGAAGGATAGAGAAGATTAGCCATGTGTCACATTTAGGAGAATAGTGAAGATTAGCCATGCGTCACATTTAGAAGAATTGTGAAGATTAGCCATGCGTCACATTTATATCGAAATGTGAAGATTAACCATGCGTCACATTTAGAAGAATTGTGAAGATTACTCATGCATCACATTTATATCGAATTGTGAAGATTAGCCATGCGTCACATTTAGAAGAATAGTGAAGATTAGCAATGTGTCACATTTAGAAGAATAGTGAAGATTAGCCATGCATCACATTTAGAAGAATAGTGAAGATTAGCCATGCGTCACATTTAGAAGAATAGTGAAGATTAGCCATGTGTCACATTTAGAAGGATAGAGAATATTAGCCATGTGTCACATTTAGAAGAATAATGAAGATTAGCCATGCATCACATTTAGAAAGAATTGTGAAAATTAGCCATGCATCACATTTAGAAGAATAGTGAAGATTAGCCATGCGTCACATTTAGAAGAATAGTGAAGATTAGCCATGCGTCACATTTAGAAGAATAGTGAAGATTAGCCATGCGTCACATTTAGAAGAATAGTGAAGATTAGCCATGCGTCACATTTAGAAGAATAGTGAAGATTAGCCTTGCGTCACATTTAGAAGAATAGTGAAGATTAGCCATGTGTCACATTTAGAAGGATAGAGAAGATTAGCCATGCGTCACATTTAGAAGAATAGTGAAGATTAGCCATGCATCACATTTAGAAAGAATTGTGAAGATTAGCCATGCATCACATTTAGAAGAATTGTGAAGATTACTCATGCATCACATTTATATCGAATTGTGAAGATTAGCCATGCGTCACATTTAGAAGAATTGTGAAGATTACTCATGCATCACTTTTATATTGAATTGTGAAGATTAGCCATGCGTCACATTTAGAAGAATAGTGAAGATTAGCCATGTGTCACATTTAGAAGAATAGTGAAGATTAGCCATGCATCACATTTAGAAGAATAATGAAGATTAGCCATGCATCACATTTAGAAGAATAGTGCAGATTAGCCATGTGTCACATTTAGAAGGATAGAGAAGATTAGCCACGTGTCACATTTAGAAGAATAGTGAAGATTAGCCATGCATCACATTTAGAAAGAATTTTGAAGATTAGCCATGCGTCACATTTAGAAGATTTGTGAAGATTACTCATGCATCACATTTATATCGAATTGTGAAGATTAGCCATGCGTCACATTTAGAAGAATTGTGAAGATTACTCATGCATCACATTTATATTGAATTGTGAAGATTAGCCATGCGTCACATTTCGAAGAATAGTGAAGATTAACCATGTGTCACATTTAGAAGAATAGTGAAGATTAGCCATGCATCACATTTAGAAAAATAGTGAAGATTAGCCATGCGTCACATTTAGAAGAATAGTGAAGATTAGCCATGTGTCACATTTAGAAGGATAGAGAAGATTAGCCACGTGTCACATTTAGAAGAATAGTGAATATTAGCCATGCATCACATTTAGAAAGAATTGTGAAGATTAGCCATGCGTCACATTTAGAAGAATTGTGAAGATTACTCATGCATCACATTTATATCGAATTGTGAAGATTAGCCATGCGTCACATTTAGAAGAATTGTGAAGATTACTCATGCATCACATTTATATCGAATTGTGAAGATTAGCCATGTGTCACATTTAGAAGAATAGTGAAGATTAGCCATGTGTCACATTTAGAAGAATAGTGAAGATTAGCCATGCGTCACATTTAGAAGAATAGTGAAGATTAGCCATGCGTCACATTTAGAAGAATAGTGAAGATTAGCCATGTGTCACATTTAGAAGAATAGTGAAGATTAGTCATGTGTCACATTTAGAAGGATAGAGAAGATTAGCCATGTGTCACATTTAAAAGAATAGTGAAGATTAGCCATGCGTCACATTTAGAATAGTGAAGATTAGCCATGCATCACATTTAGAAGAATAGTGAAGATTAGCCATGCGTCACATTTAGAAGAATTGTGAAGATTAGCCATGCGTCACATTTAGAAGAATAGTGAAGATTAGCCATGCGTCACATTTAGAAGAATAGTGAAGATTAGCCATGCATCACATTTAGAAGAATTGTGACGATTAGCCATGCGTCACATTTAGAAGAATAGTGAAGATTAGCCATGTGTCACATTTAGAAGGATAGAGAAGATTAGCCATGTGTCACATTTAGGAGAATAGTGAAGATTAGCCATGCGTCACATTTAGAAGAATTGTGAAGATTAGCCATGCGTCACATTTATATCGAATTGTGAAGATTAGCCATGCGTCACATTTAGAAGAATAGTGAAGATTAGCCATGTGTCACATTTAGAAGAATAGTGAAGATTAGCCATGCATCACATTTAGAAGAATAGTGAAGATTAGCCATGCGTCACATTTAGAAGAATAGTGAAGATTAGCCATGTGTCACATTTAGAAGGATAGAGAATATTAGCCATGTGTCACATTTAGAAGAATAATGAAGATTAGCCATGCATCACATTTAGAAAGAATTGTGAAGATTAGCCATGCATCACATTTAGAAGAATAGTGAAGATTAGCCATGTGTCACATGTAGAAGAATAGTGAAGATTAGCCATGCATCACATTTAGAAGAATAATGAAGATTAGCCATGCATCACATTTAGAAAGAATTGTGAAGATTAGCCATGCGTCACATTTAGAAGAATAGTGAAGATTAGCCATGCGTCACATTTAGAAGAATAGTGAAGATTAGCCATGCGTCACATTTAGAAGAATTGTGAAGATTAGCCATGCGTCACATTTAGAAGAATAGTGAAGATTAGCCATGCGTCACATTTAGAAGAATAGTGAAGATTAGCCATGCGTCACATTTAGAAGAATAGTGAAGATTAGCCATGCGTCACATTTAGAAGAATTGTGAAGATTAGCCATGTGTCACATTTAGAAGAATAGTGAAGATTAGCCATGCGTCACATTTAGAAGAATAGTGAAGATTAGCCATGTGTCACATTTAGAAGAATAGTGAAGATTAGCCATGCGTCACATTTAGAAGAATAGTGAAGATTAGCCATGCGTCACATTTAGAAGGATAGAGAAGATTAGCCATGTGTCACATTTAGAAGAATAGTGAAGATTAGCCATGCGTCACATTTAGAAGAATAGTGAAGATTAGCCATGCGTCACATTTAGAAGAATAGTTAAGATTAGCCATGCGTCACATTTAGAAGAATAGTGAAGATTAGCCATGTGTCACATTTAGAAGGATAGAGAAGATTAGCCACGTGTCACATTTAGAAGAATAGTGAAGATTAGCCATGCATCACATTTAGAAAGAATTTTGAAGATTAGCCATGCGTCACATTTAGATTTGTGAAGATTACTCATGCATCACATTTATATCGAATTGTGAAGATTAGCCATGCGTCACATTTAGAAGAATTGTGAAGATTACTCATGCATCACATTTATATTGAATTGTGAAGATTAGCCATGCGTCACATTTTGAAGAATAGTGAAGATTAGCCATGTGTCACATTTAGAAGAATAGTGAAGATTAGCCATGCATCACATTTAGAAGAATAGTGAAGATTAGCCATGAGTCACATTTAGAAGAATAGTGAAGATTAGCCATGTGTCACATTTAGAAGGATAGAGAAGATTAGCCACGTGTCACATTTAGAAGAATAGTGAATATTAGCCATGCATCACATTTAGAAAGAATTGTGAAGATTAGCCATGCGTCACATTTAGAAGAATTGTGAAGATTACTCATGCATCACATTTATATCGAATTGTGAAGATTAGCCATGTGTCACATTTAGAAGAATTGTGAAGATTACTCATGCATCACATTTATATCGAATTGTGAAGATTAGCCATGTGTCACATTTAGAAGAATAGTGAAGATTAGCCATGTGTCACATTTAGAAGAATAGTGAAGATTAGCCATGCGTCACATTTAGAAGAATAGTGAAGATTAGCCATGCGTCACATTTAGAAGAATAGTGAAGATTAGCCATGTGTCACATTTAGAAGAATAGTGAAGATTAGTCATGTGTCACATTTAGAAGGATAGAGAAGATTAGCCATGTGTCACATATAAAAGAATAGTGAAGATTAGCCATGCGTCACATTTAGAATAGTGAAGATTAGCCATGCATCCCATTTAGAAGAATAGTGAAGATTAGCCATGCGTCACATTTAGAAGAATTGTGAAGATTAGCCATGCGTCACATTTAGAAGAATAGTGAAGATTAGCCATGCGTCACATTTAGAAGAATAGTGAAGATTAGACATGCATCACATTTAGAAGAATTGTGACGATTAGCCATGCGTCACATTTAGAAGAATAGTGAAGATTAGCCATGTGTCACATTTAGAAGGATAGAGAAGATTAGCCATGTGTCACATTTAGGAGAATAGTGAAGATTAGCCATGCGTCACATTTAGAAGAATTGTGAAGATTAGCCATGCGTCACATTTATATTGAATTGTGAAGATTAGCCATGCGTCACATTTAGAAGAATTGTGAAGATTACTCATGCATCACATTTATATCGAATTGTGAAGATTAGCCATGCGTCACATTTAGAAGAATAGTGAAGATTAGCCATGTGTCACATTTAGAAGAATAGTGAAGATTAGCCATGCATCACATTTAGAAGAATAGTGAAGATTAGCCATGCGTCACATTTAGAAGAATAGTGAAGATTAGCCATGTGTCACATTTAAAAGGATAGAGAATATTAGCCATGTGTCACATTTAGAAGAATAATGAAGATTAGCCATGCATCACATTTAGAAAGAATTGTGAAGATTAGCCATGCATCACATTTAGAAGAATAGTGAAGATTAGCCATGTGTCACATGTAGAAGAATAGTGAAGATTAGCCATGCATCACATTTAGAAGAATAATGAAGATTAGCCATGCATCACATTTAGAAAGAATTGTGAAGATTAGCCATGCGTCACATTTAGAAGAATAGTGAAGATTAGCCATGCGTCACATTTAGAAGAATAGTGAAGATTAGCCATGCGTCACATTTAGAAGAATTGTGAAGATTAGCCATGTGTCACATTTAGAAGAATAGTGAAGATTAGCCATGCGTCACATTTAGAAGAATAGTGAAGATTAGCCATGCGTCACATTTAGAAGAATAGTGAAGATTAGCCATGCGTCACATTTAGAAGAATTGTGAAGATTAGCCATGTGTCACATTTAGAAGAATAGTGAAGATTAGCCATGCGTCACATTTAGAAGAATAGTGAAGATTAGCCATGTGTCACATTTAGAAGAATAGTGAAGATTAGCCATGCGTCACATTTAGAAGAATAGTGAAGATTAGCCATGCGTCACATTTAGAAGGATAGAGAATATTAGCCATGTGTCACATTTAGAAGGATAGAGAATATTAGCCATGTGTCACATTTAGAAGAATAATGAAGATTAGCCATGCATCACATTTAGAAAGAATTGTGAGGATTAGCCATGCATCACATTTAGAAGAATAGTGAAGATTAGCCATGTGTCACATGTAGAAGAATAGTGAAGATTAGCCATGCATCACATTTAGAAGAATAATGAAGATTAGCCATGCATCACATTTAGAAAGAATTGTGAAGATTAGCCATGCGTCACATTTAGAAGAATAGTGAAGATTAGCCATGCGTCACATTTAGAAGAATAGTGAAGATTAGCCATGCGTCACATTTAGAAGAATTATGAAGATTAGCCATGCGTCACATTTAGAAGAATAGTGAAGATTAGCCATGCGTCACATTTAGAAGAATAGTGAAGATTAGCCATGCGTCACATTTAGAAGAATAGTGAAGATTAGCCATGCGTCACATTTAGAAGAATTGTGAAGATTAGCCATGTGTCACATTTAGAAGAATAGTGAAGATTAGCCATGCGTCACATTTAGAAGAATAGTGAAGATTAGCCATGTGTCACATTTAGAAGAATAGTGAAGATTAGCCATGCGTCACATTTAGAAGAATAGTGAAGATTAGCCATGTGTCACATTTAGAAGGATAGAGAATATTAGCCATGTGTCACATTTAGAAGAATAATGAAGATTAGCCATGCATCACATTTAGAAAGAATTGTGAAGATTAGCCATGCATCACATTTAGAAGAATAGTGAAGATTAGCCATGTGTCACATGTAGAAGAATAGTGAAGATTAGCCATGCATCACATTTAGAAGAATAATGAAGATTAGCCATGCATCACATTTAGAAAGAATTGTGAAGATTAGCCATGCGTCACATTTAGAAGAATAGTGAAGATTAGCCATGCGTCACATTTAGAAGAATAGTGAAGATTAGCCATGCGTCACATTTAGAAGAATTGTGAAGATTAGCCATGCGTCACATTTAGAAGAATAGTGAAGATTAGCCATGCGTCACATTTAGAAGAATAGTGAAGATTAGCCATGCGTCACATTTAGAAGAATAGTGAAGATTAGCCATGCGTCACATTTAGAAGAATTGTGAAGATTAGCCATGTGTCACATTTAGAAGAATAGTGAAGATTAGCCATGCGTCACATTTAGAAGAATAGTGAAGATTAGCCATGTGTCACATTTAGAAGAATAGTGAAGATTGGCCATGCGTCACATTTAGAAGAATAGTGAAGATTAGCCATGCGTCACATTTAGAAGGATAGAGAAGATTAGCCATGTGTCACATTTAGAAGAATAGTGAAGATTAGCCATGCGTCACATTTAGAAGAATAGTGAAGATTAGCCATGTGTCACATTTAGAAGAATAGTTAAGATTAGCCATGCGTCACATTTAGAAGAATAGTGAAGATTAGCCATGTGTCACATTTAGAAGGATAGAGAAGATTAGCCACGTGTCACATTTAGAAGAATAGTGAAGATTAGCCATGCATCACATTTAGAAAGAATTTTGAAGATTAGCCATGCGTCACATTTAGAAGATTTGTGAAGATTACTCATGCATCACATTTATATCGAATTGTGAAGATTAGCCATGCGTCACATTTAGAAGAATTGTGAAGATTACTCATGCATCACATTTATATTGAATTGTGAAGATTAGCCATGCGTCACATTTTGAAGAATAGTGAAGATTAGCCATGTGTCACATTTAGAAGAATAGTGAAGATTAGCCATGCATCACATTTAGAAGAATAGTGAAGATTAGCCATGAGTCACATTTAGAAGAATAGTGAAGATTAGCCATGTGTCACATTTAGAAGGATAGAGAAGATTAGCCACGTGTCACATTTAGAAGAATAGTGAATATTAGCCATGCATCACATTTAGAAAGAATTGTGAAGATTAGCCATGCGTCACATTTAGAAGAATTGTGAAGATTACTCATGCATCACATTTATATCGAATTGTGAAGATTAGCCATGCGTCACATTTAGAAGAATTGTGAAGATTACTCATGCATCACATTTATATCGAATTGTGAAGATTAGCCATGTGTCACATTTAGAAGAATAGTGAAGATTAGCCATGTGTCACATTTAGAAGAATAGTGAAGATTAGCCATGCGTCACATTTAGAAGAATAGTGAAGATTAGCCATGCGTCACATTTAGAAGAATAGTGAAGATTAGCCATGTGTCACATTTAGAAGAATAGTGAAGATTAGTCATGTGTCACATTTAGAAGGATAGAGAAGATTAGCCATGTGTCACATATAAAAGAATAGTGAAGATTAGCCATGCGTCACATTTAGAATAGTGAAGATTAGCCATGCATCACATTTAGAAGAATAGTGAAGATTAGCCATGCGTCACATTTAGAAGAATTGTGAAGATTAGCCATGCGTCACATTTAGAAGAATAGTGAAGATTAGCCATGCGTCACATTTAGAAGAATAATGAAGATTAGCCATGCATCACATTTAGAAGAATTGTGACGATTAGCCATGCGTCACATTTAGAAGAATAGTGAAGATTAGCCATGTGTCACATTTAGAAGGATAGAGAAGATTAGCCATGTGTCACATTTAGGAGAATAGTGAAGATTAGCCATGCGTCACATTTAGAAGAATTGTGAAGATTAGCCATGCGTCACATTTATATCGAATTGTGAAGATTAGCCATGCGTCACATTTAGAAGAATTGTGAAGATTACTCATGCATCACATTTATATCGAATTGTGAAGATTAGCCATGCGTCACATTTAGAAGAATAGTGAAGATTAGCCATGTGTCACATTTAGAAGAATAGTGAAGATTAGCCATGCATCACATTTAGAAGAATAGTGAAGATTAGCCATGCGTCACATTTAGAAGAATAGTGAAGATTAGCCATGTGTCACATTTAAAAGGATAGAGAATATTAGCCATGTGTCACATTTAGAAGAATAATGAAGATTAGCCATGCATCACATTTAGAAAGAATTGTGAAGATTAGCCATGCATCACATTTAGAAGAATAGTGAAGATTAGCCATGTGTCACATGTAGAAGAATAGTGAAGATTAGCCATGCATCACATTTAGAAGAATAATGAAGATTAGCCATGCATCACATTTAGAAAGAATTGTGAAGATTAGCCATGCGTCACATTTAGAAGAATAGTGAAGATTAGCCATGCGTCACATTTAGAAGAATAGTGAAGATTAGCCATGCGTCACATTTAGAAGAATTGTGAAGATTAGCCATGTGTCACATTTAGAAGAATAGTGAAGATTAGCCATGCGTCACATTTAGAAGAATAGTGAAGATTAGCCATGCGTCACATTTAGAAGAATAGTGAAGATTAGCCATGCGTCACATTTAGAAGAATTGTGAAGATTAGCCATGTGTCACATTTAGAAGAATAGTGAAGATTAGCCATGCGTCACATTTAGAAGAATAGTGAAGATTAGCCATGTGTCACATTTAGAAGAATAGTGAAGATTAGCCATGCGTCACATTTAGAAGAATAGTGAAGATTAGCCATGCGTCACATTTAGAAGGATAGAGAAGATTAGCCATGCGTCACATTTAGAAGAATAGTGAAGAGTAGCCATGCGTCACATTTAGAAGAATAGTGAAGATTAGCCATGCGTCACATTTAGAAGAATAGTTAAGATTAGCCATGCGTCACATTTAGAAGAATAGTGAAGATTAGCCATGCGTCACATTTAGAAGAATAGTGAAGATTAGCCATGCGTCACATTTAGAAGAATAATGAAGATTAGCCATGCGTCACATTTAGAAGAATAGTGAAGATTAGCCATGTGTCACATTTAGAAGGATAGAGAAGATTAGCCACGTGTCACATTTAGAAGAATAGTGAAGATTAGCCATGCATCACATTTAGAAGAATAGTGAAGATTAGCCATGTGTCACATTTAGAAGAATAGTGAAGATTAGCCATGCGTCACATTTAGAAGAATAGTGAAGATTAGCCATGCGTCACATTTAGAAGAATAGTGAAGATTAGCCATGCGTCACATTTAGAAGAATAGTGAAGATTAGCCTTGCGTCACATTTAGAAGAATAGTGAAGATTAGCCATGCGTCACATTTAGAAGAATAGTGAAGATTAGCCATGCGTCACATTTAGAAGAATAGTGAAGATTAGCCATGTGTCACATTTAGAAGGATAGAGAAGATTAGCCACGTGTCACATTTAGAAGAATAGTAAAGATTAGCCATGCATCACATTTAGAAAGAATTGTGAAGATTAGCCATGCATCACATTTAGAAGAATAGTGAAGATTAGCCATGTGTCACATTTAGAAGAATAGTGAAGATTAGCCATGCGTCACATTTAGAAGAATAGTGAAGATTAGCCATGCGTCACATTTAGAAGAATAGTGAAGATTAGCCATGCGTCACATTTAGAAGAATAGTGAAGATTAGCCATGCGTCACATTAAGAAGAATAGTGAAGATTAGCCATGCGTCACATTTAGAAGAATAGTGAAGATTAGCCATGCGTCACATTTAGAAGAATAGTGAAGATTAGCCATGCGTCACATTTAGAAGAATAGTGAAGATTAGCCATGCGTCACATTTAGAAGAATAGTGAAGATTAGCCATGTGTCACATTTAGAAGGATAGAGAAGATTAGCCATGTGTCACATTTAGAAGAATAGTGAAGATTAGCCATGCGTCACATTTAGAAGAATTGTGAAGATTACTCATGCATCACATTTATATCGAATTGTGAAGATTAGCCATGCATCACATTTATATTGAATTGTGAAGATTAGCCATGCGTCACATTTAGAAGAATAGTGAAGATTAGCCATGCGTCACATTTAGAAGAATAGTGAAGATTAGCCATGCATCACATTTAGAAGAATAGTGAAGATTAGCCATGCGTCACATTTATATCGAATTGTGAAGATTAGCCATGCGTCACATTAAGAAGAATAGTGAAGATTAGCCATGCGTCACATTTAGAAGAATAGTGAAGATTAGCCATGTGTCACATTTAGAAGGATAGAGAAGATTAGCCATGTGTCACATTTAGAAGAATAGTGAAGATTAGCCATGTGTCACATTTAGAAGAATTGTGAAGATTACTCATGCATCACATTTATATCGAATTGTGAAGATTAGCCATGCATCACATTTATATCGAATTGTGAAGATTAGCCATGCGTCACATTTAGAAGAATTGTGAAGATTACTCATGCATCACATTTATATCGAATTGTGAAGATTAGCCATGCGTCACATTTAGAAGAATAGTGAAGATTAGCCATGTGTCACATTTAGAAGAATAGTGAAGATTAGCCATGCATCACATTTAGAAGAATAGTGAAGATTAGCCATGCGTCACATTTAGAAGAATAGTGAAGATTAGCCATGTGTCACATTTAGAAGGATAGAGAATATTAGCCATGTGTCACATTTAGAAGAATAATGAAGATTAGCCATGCATCACATTTAGAAAGAATTGTGAAGATTAGCCATGCATCACATTTAGAAGAATAGTGAAGATTAGCCATGTGTCACATTTAGAAGGATAGAGAAGATTAGCCACGTGTCACATTTAGAAGAATAGTAAAGATTAGCCATGCATCACATTTAGAAAGAATTGTGAAGATTAGCCATGCATCACATTTAGAAGAATAGTGAAGATTAGCCATGTGTCACATTTAGAAGAATAGTGAAGATTAGCCATGCGTCACATTTAGAAGAATAGTGAAGATTAGCCATGCGTCACATTTAGAAGAATAGTGAAGATTAGCCATGCGTCACATTTAGAAGAATAGTGAAGATTAGCCATGCGTCACATTAAGAAGAATAGTGAAGATTAGCCATGCGTCACATTTAGAAGAATAGTGAAGATTAGCCATGCGTCACATTTAGAAGAATAGTGAAGATTAGCCATGCATCACATTTAGAAGAATAGTGAAGATTAGCCATGCGTCACATTTAGAAGAATAGTGAAGATTAGCCATGTGTCACATTTAGAAGGATAGAGAAGATTAGCCATGTGTCACATTTAGAAGAATAGTGAAGATTAGCCATGCGTCACATTTAGAAGAATTGTGAAGATTACTCATGCATCACATTTATATCGAATTGTGAAGATTAGCCATGCATCACATTTATATCGAATTGTGAAGATTAGCCATGCGTCACATTTAGAAGAATAGTGAAGATTAGCCATGCGTCACATTTAGAAGAATAGTGAAGATTAGCCATGCATCACATTTAGAAGAATAGTGAAGATTAGCCATGCGTCACATTTATATCGAATTGTGAAGATTAGCCATGCGTCACATTAAGAAGAATAGTGAAGATTAGCCATGCGTCACATTTAGAAGAATAGTGAAGATTAGCCATGTGTCACATTTAGAAGAATAGTGAAGATTAGCCATGCGTCACATTTAGAAGAATTGTGAAGATTACTCATGCATCACATTTATATCGAATTGTGGAGATTAGCCATGCATCACATTTATATCGAATTGTGAAGATTAGCCATGCGTCACATTTAGAAGAATTGTGAAGATTACTCATGCATCACATTTATATCGAATTGTGAAGATTAGCCATGCGTCACATTTAGAAGAATAGTGAAGATTAGCCATGTGTCACATTTAGAAGAATAGTGAAGATTAGCCATGCATCACATTTAGAAGAATAGTGAAGATTAGCCATGCGTCACATTTAGAAGAATAGTGAAGATTAGCCATGTGTCACATTTAGAAGGATAGAGAATATTAGCCATGTGTCACATTTAGAAGAATAATGAAGATTAGCCATGCATCACATTTAGAAAGAATTGTGAAGATTAGCCATGCATCACATTTAGAAGAATAGTGAAGATTAGCCATGTGTCACATGTAGAAGAATAGTGAAGATTAGCCATGCATCACATTTAGAAGAATAATGAAGATTAGCCATGCATCACATTTAGAAAGAATTGTGAAGATTAGCCATGCGTCACATTTAGAAGAATAGTGAAGATTAGCCATGCGTCACATTTAGAAGAATAGTGAAGATTAGCCATGCGTCACATTTAGAAGAATTGTGAAGATTAGCCATGTGTCACATTTAGAAGAATAGTGAAGATTAGCCATGCGTCACATTTAGAAGAATAGTGAAGATTAGCCATGCGTCACATTTAGAAGAATAGTGAAGATTAGCCATGCGTCACATTTAGAAGAATTGTGAAGATTAGCCATGTGTCACATTTAGAAGAATAGTGAAGATTAGCCATGCGTCACATTTAGAAGAATAGTGAAGATTAGCCATGTGTCACATTTAGAAGAATAGTGAAGATTAGCCATGCGTCATATTTAGAAGAATAGTGAAGATTAGCCATGCGTCACATTTAGAAGGATAGAGAAGATTAGCCATGTGTCACATTTAGAAGAATAGTGAAGATTAGCCATGCGTCACATTTAGAAGAATAGTGAAGATTAGCCATGCGTCACATTTAGAAGAATAGTTAAGATTAGCCATGCGTCACATTTAGAAGAATAGTGAAGATTAGCCATGTGTCACATTTAGAAGGATAGAGAAGATTAGCCACGTGTCACATTTAGAAGAATAGTGAAGATTAGCCATGCATCACATTTAGAAAGAATTTTGAAGATTAGCCATGCGTCACATTTAGAAGATTTGTGAAGATTACTCATGCATCACATTTATATCGAATTGTGAAGATTAGCCATGCGTCACATTTAGAAGAATTGTGAAGATTACTCATGCATCACATTTATATTGAATTGTGAAGATTAGCCATGCGTCACATTTCGAAGAATAGTGAAGATTAGCCATGTGTCACATTTAGAAGAATAGTGAAGATTAGCCATGCATCACATTTAGAAGAATAGTGAAGATTAGCCATGCGTCACATTTAGAAGAATAGTGAAGATTAGCCATGTGTCACATTTAGAAGGATAGAGAAGATTAGCCACGTGTCACATTTAGAAGAATAGTGAATATTAGCCATGCATCACATTTAGAAAGAATTGTGAAGATTAGCCATGCGTCACATTTAGAAGAATTGTGAAGATTACTCATGCATCACATTTATATCGAATTGTGAAGATTAGCCATGCGTCACATTTAGAAGAATTGTGAAGATTACTCATGCATCACATTTATATCGAATTGTGAAGATTAGCCATGTGTCACATTTAGAAGAATAGTGAAGATTAGCCATGTGTCACATTTAGAAGAATAGTGAAGATTAGCCATGCGTCACATTTAGAAGAATAGTGAAGATTAGCCATGCGTCACATTTAGAAGAATAGTGAAGATTAGCCATGTGTCACATTTAGAAGAATAGTGAAGATTAGTCATGTGTCACATTTAGAAGGATAGAGAAGATTAGCCATGCGTCACATTTAGAATAGTGAAGATTAGCCATGCATCACATTTAGAAGAATAGTGAAGATTAGCCATGCGTCACATTTAGAAGAATTGTGAAGATTAGCCATGCGTCACATTTAGAAGAATAGTGAAGATTAGCCATGCGTCACATTTAGAAGAATAGTGAAGATTAGCCATGCATCACATTTAGAAGAATTGTGACGATTAGCCATGCGTCACATTTAGAAGAATAGTGAAGATTAGCCATGTGTCACATTTAGAAGGATAGAGAAGATTAGCCATGTGTCACATTTAGGAGAATAGTGAAGATTAGCCATGCGTCACATTTAGAAGAATTGTGAAGATTAGCCATGCGTCACATTTATATCGAATTGTGAAGATTAGCCATGCGTCACATTTAGAAGAATTGTGAAGATTACTCATGCATCACATTTATATCGAATTGTGAAGATTAGCCATGCGTCACATTTAGAAGAATAGTGAAGATTAGCCATGTGTCACATTTAGAAGAATAGTGAAGATTAGCCATGCATCACATTTAGAAGAATAGTGAAGATTAGCCATGCGTCACATTTAGAAGAATAGTGAAGATTAGCCATGTGTCACATTTAGAAGGATAGAGAATATTAGCCATGTGTCACATTTAGAAGAATAATGAAGATTAGCCATGCATCACATTTAGAAAGAATTGTGAAGATTAGCCATGCATCACATTTAGAAGAATAGTGAAGATTAGCCATGTGTCACATGTAGAAGAATAGTGAAGATTAGCCATGCATCACATTTAGAAGAATAATGAAGATTAGCCATGCATCACATTTAGAAAGAATTGTGAAGATTAGCCATGCGTCACATTTAGAAGAATAGTGAAGATTAGCCATGCGTCACATTTAGAAGAATAGTGAAGATTAGCCATGCGTCACATTTAGAAGAATTGTGAAGATTAGCCATGTGTCACATTTAGAAGAATAGTGAAGATTAGCCATGCGTCACATTTAGAAGAATAGTGAAGATTAGCCATGCGTCACATTTAGAAGAATAGTGAAGATTAGCCATGTGTCACATTTAGAAGAATTGTGAAGATTAGCCATGTGTCACATTTAGAAGAATAGTGAAGATTAGCCATGCGTCACATTTAGAAGAATAGTGAAGATTAGCCATGTGTCACATTTAGAAGAATAGTGAAGATTAGCCATGCGTCACATTAAGAAGAATAGTGAAGATTAGCCATGCGTCACATTTAGAAGGATAGAGAAGATTAGCCATGTGTCACATTTAGAAGAATAGTGAAGATTAGCCATGCGTCACATTTAGAAGAATAGTGAAGATTAGCCATGCGTCACGTTTAGAAGAATAGTTAAGATTAGCCATGCGTCACATTTAGAAGAATAGTGAAGATTAGCCCTGCGTCACATTTAGAAGAATAGTGAAGATTAGCCATGCGTCACATTTAGAAGAATAATGAAGATTAGCCATGCGTCACATTTAGAAGAATAGTGAAGATTAGCCATGTGTCACATTTAGAAGGATAGAGAAGATTAGCCACGTGTCACATTTAGAAGAATAGTGAAGATTAGCCATGCATCACATTCAGAAGAATAGTGAAGATTAGCCATGCATCACATTTAGAAAGAATTGTGAAGATTAGCCATGCATCACATTTAGAAGAATAGTGAAGATTAGCCATGTGTCACATTTAGAAGAATAGTGAAGATTAGCCATGCGTCACATTTAGAAGAATAGTGAAGATTAGCCATGCGTCACATTTAGAAGAATAGTGAAGATTAGCCATGCGTCACATTTAGAAGAATAGTGAAGATTAGCCATGCGTCACATTTAGAAGAATAGTGAAGATTAGCCATGCGTCACATTTAGAAGAATAGTGAAGATTAGCCATGCGTCACATTTAGAAGAATAGTGAAGATTAGCCATGCGTCACATTTAGAAGAATAGTGAAGATTAGCCATGCGTCACATTTAGAAGAATAGTGAAGATTAGCCATGCATCACATTTAGAAGAATAGTGAAGATTAGCCATGCGTCACATTTAGAAGAATAGTGAAGATTAGCCATGTGTCACATTTAGAAGGATAGAGAAGATTAGCCATGTGTCACATTTAGAAGAATAGTGAAGATTAGCCATGCGTCACATTTAGAAGAATTGTGAAGATTACTCATGCATCACATTTATATCGAATTGTGAAGATTAGCCATGCATCACATTTATATCGAATTGTGAAGATTAGCCATGTGTCACATTTAGAAGAATTGTGAAGATTACTCATGCATCACATTTATATCGAATTGTGAAGATTAGCCATGCGTCACATTTAGAAGAATAGTGAAGATTAGCCATGTGTCACATTTAGAAGAATAGTGAAGATTAGCCATGCATCACATTTAGAAGAATAGTGAAGATTAGCCATGTGTCACATTTAGAAGGATAGAGAAGATTAGCCACGTGTCACATTTAGAAGAATAGTGAAGATTAGCCATGCATCACATTTAGAAAGAATTGTGAAGATTAGCCATGCGTCACATTTAGAAGAATTGTGAAGATTACTCATGCATCACATTTATATCGACTTGTGAAGATTAGCCATGCATCACATTTATATCGATTTGTGAAGATTAGCCATGCGTCACATTTAGAAGAATTGTGAAGATTACTCATGCATTACATTTATAACGAATTGTGAAGATTAGCCATGCGTCACATTTAGAAGAATTGTGAAGATTACTCATGCATCACATTTATATCGAATTGTGAAGATTAGCCATGTGTCACACTAGCTGTTTAATCTTGCTGCACTCAGAAGCAGACTTTGCGTCTAGTAATCCTTGCTGTGCACAGAGGGGCGTGTGGGAGCAGCTAATGTATTGCACTTAGAGGAATTTGTGGAAGTGTCTAATGTGTTGAGGGTGGAGGGTTTGTGGGTGTGGCCAGTGTATTGCACATGGAAGAATTGGAGGGTTCCATTGTGTTGCAGCTATATGAGCTTTGAGGACAGACTTGGAAGAATTTCAAGAGGTGCCAATGCACTAACCACCCTTCTCCAGCTATCCTCCAACATACCTCCCAAGTACTATACACACACCTATGGGCTAGCCAAACTACACACGAAAACATGCCTAATATAACTAACACTTGCATACAAAAACAACTGAGGCGCTGGATCTTTCCCCTATGAATACAACAAGCCGGTGCACACAATCAAATCCACCAGCCAAGCTACACATGAAACATACAAAACACACACGCAACATAACAAACACTCGCACACAACAAACAACCCAGACACTGCCCCATCGGATAAAAGAAGGCAGCGCTCACAATCTAACTACCAGCCAAACTACACATGAAACACACAAGCACACAGCCAACATAATAAACATTCAGATACAACAAACAACCTAGCCACTGGGCCTTAACCTTACGGAAATAAAATGCCAGTGCATGCAATCAACTCATCAGCAAGCCAACACGCACAGACGCCAGTTTCTCCTGGTTCTGGACCTATCCTATCACCGTTCCCTCAATAACCCACTCCGCCCTCTTTACTGCAGAGCCGCGTGAGCATCAGGAGACCACGCCAATGATGCTACATCCAACTGGTGAGACAGCGTTAAGTTACAATGCATGATGATCAAGATATGGGCAGATCAAAACAGCCTCGCCTCTTTGACACCACTGTGGGGCTTGGTGCAGGACCAGTGTATGGTCAAGAGCACTGGGTGTGGTGCGTCTGGACACAGTCTGGCGGCTCCTCAGAGCAGAGACTGGATAGCATGCAGTGTCCTTGGAGCGGCTGGGAGCTCCGTTCTCTGTGCGTCTCTCTCAGGAATGATGGTGTCAGAGAATCCGCACTGCGAACATCCAACTGCCACAGCTCTGGTGAAAGTGTTCCATGTTTCCTGTAAAAACGCCACACACACAGGCGTACTATACAATGTTTTGCTTCCCCATTGAAAGGGAAAAAAAGGTGGAACACATTCTCTCAGTTCCCCGAACACGGGAGAAATTAAAGTCAGAACAATATATGTGCTGGGAAAGTTCTTCTAGAAAAGAGGTAACGGGAAAAAAAAGTTTTGGGGACAAATCACACAAAGGAACTGTTATGTTTAAAAGTGATTGATTACTGGTTTTGGTCACACCAGCATGAACATTTGATGCATTTTAGTTATGTCGATTGTTTTCCCCAAAATGTAAAGAAATATTAGCCATACAGGGTTTGGGGTGTGTGTGGAAACCTCTAATATTTTATATTCGAGGTATAGACCTAGGATAAGTATTTATGCATTGATGTAGGAAACATGTCTTTTTATGGATTTATTTATTAGCATTTTTGTAGTGCCCAATCCTGGAGATAACACTGCACTTGTGTAAAAGCGTGCTGTAAAGAGGACTATTGTAAGTCTTTAGGTGTTATGTCCATGACAAGACATGTGTTAAGATATTAAGTATGTAGGTTTGGCCTTTTAGGATAGCTTACATACATGGTAGAGGTATGTGTTTAGTTAATTGTCCTAAGGCCGTTGTTTTGTTTGGCAGAATGCATCTATGTCATGTGTTGTCGCCCATAGGTGTAGGATAATGAAATAATACAGGATCCACAGGAGACCAGGTCATTTCCAGGAATAAATATGTATTAATATAAGGAAGTCCTCCTGTCCAGATTGTTAATTGACAAACTTTACAATCACATAGCCTTATATACACTCTTGTATACTAACCGAAGGGGTTCCATGTTTCCCTGTAAACTCATGAAATAGGACAAAACCATGGGTTGCCGTATGGTGGCCCTCAAATGCACTCCTTGGGGATGATATCCCAGGTAATATACAGCCGTCCATTGTTTTGGTCAAATCCAAAATACACTAAGACCAGGGGCACGGACCTCAACAGTAAATTTCATGTTAGACCAAAAGGTCAGTTAATTTTTTATAAACAACAAATGTTAGAACTCATGGGCAGTATCCAAACTCAAATTGCACATTAATAAAGAACAAACTCAATAAAAATACAAAGTCTAATTTTATCTTTTTATTTTCAAACGCACTTACGTGAATTCAATTCAAACACATAGTGTACATCAATCATGGTAAACAAGGTACATGTGACATAAAGGCAACTAATACATGTTGATTAAATATCAAACAAGTCCAGTTCGTCACACTAGCCTCCAAATGTCTTCACAAATCCTAAAACATTACATAATCCAGAATAGTTTCACAGTAATTGATATGTTGCCAATGCGTTTCGGGTCATATGAAATCCATCTTCAGGGCGATGATAACTATCTGTTCAATGTGATTCGTATACACTGAGCTTCTGCATGTCTAAAGGGAATACCAGAGGTAATCCCAATAAGTAACTGAAGCCTCAAGGTCTACAACATTTCAGATAAGTAGCCATCATTTACAATCCCAAAGTCAAAGGGTCAACAACCTGTACATAAAGCGAGAAAATAACTCATCATCATCTTAACCCAACGGCAGTAACCTAAAACAACATTAAATGACAAGGAGAGTCAGTAGATATCACAGAGTATATACAAGTACTCACCCGGCTTGCGAGGACCAAACCCACAAAAGCTGGCAGCATGAAAGGCGTCAGGCAATGTACAATAGCTAAAATTCAATAGGAAGAGCCTGGTTGTAACATAACAGACGCAATGCTAGTCAGCAACAGACAACGGTATCAACACTGTAGGCTATCCTCTGATAATGGAGGAAGCCGCCGCTGCCACAAAGGGTGCAGAAATGTATAGATATATATAACAAGGAACATGAATAATCAGGTCTGTGTATGGATTTGCTACCAGAATGTACAAGTAGCCCATGGCCACCCTCTCTCCATATTTGCAAGAACCAGTATCGGGTGGTACCTTCCCTCAATTACAAACCGTAATCACATTCTCAATGACGTTAATCCGCTACTGTATAGAGGCGACACCCATAAACTAAGAGCCGTAATGAAAATGTCCTTAACAGTTAGCTTCTAACGTCTAAAGGTGATAGCAAATCCCTTCTCGTGTATGCATCTCCAGAAGAGAAAAGCATAAAGCGACTTACCGCAATGGCAGCCGCAGAGCAGAAAGCCGCACCGACACCAACGAGCACGGCCAGGTGTTAGACAACATAAATGGTTGTCATGACAACCCCGCGCATGCGTATCGGTGTCAGCGCCAGCCGACCGCTATTTTGGTGTGGGCACGCAGACACGTATGAGCCGGACACTTAAGGGCTCGGTCTCGTACTGATGCGGCCCACTGTTCACTTACTGACTATTGCACCATAATATCTAGTGGCTAGCTAGGTGGAGGAATGCAGAAACGAATTCTGCTTGAGCCCCCCATTTTAGCCTGATTGAATTAATATTCAGCAATGGTAAACTGACCTGGAAATTAGAAAAGGTACCAATCACTAAGGAAAAGGCATCGAACCAATGACCTCAGATAGTCATCCGCCCAAGCAAATCACCTGGGACTGAATTGCACAGGTATCAAAGGTACAAACCACGGATTAGGATAGTTCAATTTAAATAAAATGTAGCTCTCAGGTCAACGCCTGCTCACAATCTTAATGCCCATAAAAATGGACTTAAAAGCAACACAAAAGCTGCTTGTTGACAACCAGCACCCCTGTATGCACTCCTATGGGGTATGAACCCCAAGTGTTTCAAAAAAGCTTACAAATGCTACTATTCAAACCACTGGATTGAACTCATGTAGCTTGTTCAAGTTATTTTCATATATTAAATGTTGTAAATCATACAAATTTCAATATAAGTGTAACCAAGTTACCTATCTGTAGTGAATCACACAAACAGGGCAAATTTTCATAAAAAATTATTGTTATTAGTGCTGGATAGTAAGTGCCAACCTTGCATTTACATCACTAAAATAATTTGAAAGAAATAATATGATACAGTACAATGTTGTATGTTCATATAGTTTCCGTGTTGCCAAAAAACGTATACATGAAACAATTCATCACATGTATGTGTGTATCTCCTAATACACTCCACAGATGGTAATTGTATTGCCAACACGTTTCAGATAATCATATCCATCTTCAGGGCCATGGAGTACATATGTTCCTAGGCTTCATAAAAAAGTGCATCTACAAAGTAATATAGAAAAGCATGTGTCAGTAAGGGAATCTTCACTAATACTGCGATGGTTCAAAACCAAATTGGCCGGTCACTAACCTCATTGCTGTCACACCAAAAAGAAAGTAAAGGGAAATTACCCAAAATGCAAGTCCTATATTCAGAAGTATGTTGGATGTTTTACAATCCACTTCCCCGACACACATCTAGTGGTGTGGGTCAGTACCAACAGGTCCACCAAAAAACAGTTTCTCACACAATCCGACATCCTGTGAAAAGAGTGATTGTTGAAAAAAACTCCAGTGGTCCGCGTTGGTGTACAAAAGTACGTAATATTGAGAGAGACGTCCTGATCTTAAAAATGGATTTAACACATCATGATCATCAAAAAATGTCAACCTTGAAATAACTCAATTGTGTTATAGGAAATTCAATTCAGTTGCCAACTAAGTTTGTTTGTTTGTTTGTTTATTTATTTGATAATGCGTGCCACGCCCTTTGGCAGCTGGGCGCAGACAGGACAAGTAGACTCGAAGCTTAGTTACAGTGCCTGAAACAGGCTACTACAAACAGAGGTAACTTACAACAAATGATACAAATGATACAGTACATACAGGGTCATAATGGCTCAGCATTAGAAGAATACGGTATTAACATATTTATATCATGATTAACTAGATAAGGGTGAGGTTACATATCGTTGTTGTGCAGCCATTTGAGAGCGTTCCTTCTAAATCTAGTGTAGGGTAGTGGGCGTCTGAGGTCAGGTGGGAGTATGTTCCAAGATTGTGCAGCTCTAACAGGGAAGCTAGATCCTCCCGCCGTGGTTAGTTTAAATCTAGGGACTTTGAGTACAATTCAGTGAGCACCCAAGTTCAAGTAAGCCACACACACTCTACAATTCACTCCACTGCTCATTTGCACCATTCTATGTGCCCAATTGCCGGGCTTAGCGATCAATATTTCCAACCTCTTGGGAAACGCCCGCTCACAATCTCATGGGACAACCAATCCATGTGATTTAGAGACTCTCATGAAATGTCATCAGCTACAATCGATACATCAGGCCTCTCAAGAGAAGTAATCTTGCAGGGAATACCCGCTCACAATTTACCGGTGTCACATCTCCTAGTGTACCAGGCTAATTACTAACGCCATCAGACAACTGACGGTTCATCTCAAAAACTTGTTTTGGAACCATAGCAAGTTAGCTCCATGTCGCAAGTTCAGTACATAGCAGATCCCAGCCCCCCTCCAAGACCTCAGTGTCCCCACACCCTATTAGATCGAGTTCATGTTTGAGTAGAGCACCAAAGGGCAACTAAAGCTTCAAACTTATGTTCATGTTCAAATAAAACACATTAAATCAAAATCAACATTCATTCTCCTGGGACTCAATGAATCTAACAGATTAATCCAAAGTATTTCCCGTTGGAGGAGTTTCCTATGAAGGTCACCCCAGCGGTTTCAAGTTTTGACTTGTTCCAGGATTACACACTTAAATTGTGCCACAGTGTGTCTTGCCTGCATAAAATGGGAAGCTACGGGGGATTTCTGATTCTTATTGCGATTGTTAGATTTGTGCTCTGACCAGCGTATCTTCATCTTTCTGGTGGTCATGCCTATGTAATAGTACCCACAGGGGCATTTCAGGCCATAGATGACCTTCATGGCATCACAAGTGCAAGAATGCTTCAGCCAGATAGGCTTCCCAGAATGCGTTTGTGTAATTCTATTCCCCTTAATGATGTTAGCACAATGGGGACAATTCTGGCACAGTTTAGTGCCTTTGAACAAACTTTTAGCTGCTGGTGTGCGTATTTCTGCTTGAACCAAGCTTGAGCGCAGCGCCCTGTTGTTCCTATAGGCAAATCGTGGTACATGAGGAAACAGATTCTGTGACGGCGGGTCCATCTGAAGCAACGCCCAGTTTTTCTGAATGATCCTCCTAATCCTCCACTTTGTGTAGACTGGGTGGTAACGTACACTAAACAACACTCCTCTATTGGAGTTTTCGGTGTAAGGAGCGTCTCCCTCTCAATAACACTTGCTTTGGCAGCTATGGTTCCAATAAGCATTTCATCATAGCCACGCGCCTTGTACTTTTCTTCAAGGAAAGATGATTTTCGTGTGTATTCTGATGGTTCAGATATGTTCCTTCTATGTCTAAGGAACTGGCTCATTGGAACGCTATCAATAGTTCTTCGAGGGTGGAAGCTGGTGGCTAACAGTAAGCTGTTCCTGTCGGTGACTTTAGTAAATACGCGTGTCTCCAATCTCTGATCCTTAGTGTAAACCTCAATGTCCAGGAAATGAATCACTGATTTGCTTGTTTCGACAGTAAAGCGAATCCTCGGATGCATCTGGTTCATCATAACAAAAAACGCTTGTAATTCATTAGCTGGTCCATTCCAGATCCCAAATATGTCATTGATATACCTGACATAAAGGGACAAGTATTGTTTCCATTTTCTAGAGGAGAGCACATGCTCGTGTTCAAGGAAATACATATAGATGTTCGCATAGCATCGGGCCATGGATGCCCCCATGCTGGTACCTGAGATTTGAAGAAAGAATCTCCCATCAAATTTGAAGAAGTTATTATTAAGCACAAGCTTTAGCAAGGTGAGTACTAAGAGCCGGTCAACCTGGCAGTTATCAGATCTTAAAAGCAGCCACTCAACAGCCTCAAGGCCCACCTCATTGACTTCACATATCAGATCCATCACCTGTGTGGTTGGATTAAAGGAGATCTCCTTATAGGTTTCAATATCCACCAACTGGCATTCTATTTCATCCAAGTAATACTGCTTATTCATAAGAACAAGTGCATCCCGTTTGTCCACTTGTTTGAAAATAATGTCAGCGTTGTCCAATAGATTTCTTAGGGTCTGTATTTCCCTTTGCTGGTGAAGTGTAACTTGCCGAATTCTCAGAGGACGGTTTTCTCAAATGTTGCCAAAATATGATTTTGAGCCGGAGGGTTGAACGTACTCTTCGGATTAATCTCTAGGAATTCCGATGGTTGATCCTGGGATGAATCTTCGTCCAAATCATCAAAGAACCATTTCAATTTAAGTTTTCGCATTAATCTAAAGAAGTCTATTTTGAGCAAAGTATCTTCCTCTATTGTTGTCGAGGAGCAATTTCCACAGTGATGCACAAGTGTACCATACAGGTAAGTGGTGACATAGAATTTTTACAGGGTGCGGCCCAGGACTGTGGTAGGTCCGGGGGTACTGTGGAAATTGCTCCTCGACAACAATAGAGGACGATACTCACCTGTATTTCCCTTGTAAAATAAACGTCTGTCCTTATACTTTCGTGCTTTTCGAAAGTCATGTAAATGTTTAATTGTATTCATCTGTGCGAAATCGTTTTGGAGGCAAAATAAAATAGCTTCAAAACTAGACAGCTGTCTACCGATCTCTCACCCTGATTTCTAGCATTTTGCATACAGGTACCCCACTGGATATATCAGGACGATGCCCGGCGCCCTTTATATATTCAGGAATGTATTCAAACATACGATCTTGTCCTTGTAGAGCCGTAACCAAATTAACTTTGCGTCTTGAGACTCCATCTAGACCATGGGTGCACAACATACGGCCCGCGGGCCAGTTGTGGCCCACCATGCCATTTTGTCCGCCCCGCGAGGCACAAAGACTTTCCTAATGGAGTGCGGCCCGCAAGCAGCATCGGCCGCTCTCCATTAGGAAAGTCTTTGTTGTCTTCCGGGCAGGACAAAACACTGGCCCTCATTGGCTCAGCACACACGCACCACATCGCTCCTATGAGCCACGTCGTGCGTGTGTGCTGCACCAATGGAGTGCCAGCACTATGGCTGGCATGGTCTATAAGGCTTGATGCCGGAAGGCATTTCAGCCTTGCCACACCAGCCGTAGTTACACTCCACTTATCTCGCCAGCTTTCCAGCTAGCCTGCCTTCCAGCACGTCTCCAGTAAGTGGTCTGTTTGTTTGTGTTTGTGTGTCGGGTCTGTTCTGCTGTTTGTGTTGTGTATGTTGAGATGCGGGGGTGGGGGGTGTCGGATGTGCATGAATGTTTGTTTTTGTATGTTTGTGTTCTGTATGTTGAGATGCAGGGGTGAGGGGGTCTCGGGTGTGCATGAATGTTTGTTTTTGTATGTTTGTATTGTGGATGTTGAGATGCGGGGGTGGGGGGGTGTCGGGTGTGCATGAATGTTTGTTTTGAATGTTTGTGTTGTGTATTTTGAGATGCGGGGGTAGGGGGTTGTCGGATGTGCATGAATGTATGTTTTTGTATGTTTGTGTTGTGTATGTTGAGATGCGGGGTGGGGGGGTGTCGGGTGTGCATGAATATTTGTTTTTGAATGTTTGTGTTGTGTATGTTGAGATGTGGGGGGTGGGGGTGTCTGATGTGCATGAATGTTTGTTTTTGAATGTTTGTGTTGTGTATGTTGAGATGCGGGGGTGGGGGGTGTTGGGTGTGCATGAATGTTTGTTTTTGAATGTTTGTGTTGTGTATGTTGAGATGCGGGGTTGGGGGGTTCGAGTCTGTATGGGTGCATGTTTGAGAGTTTGTATGCTGAGTTGGGGGGTGTTTTTTTAAAGTTTGTGTTGTGTATGTTGAGATGCGGGGGGGTGGGGGGGTTTGGGTCTGTATGGGTGCATGTTTGAGAGTTTGTATGCTGAGTTGGGGGGTGGGGCGTTTGGGTCTGTATGGGTGCATGCTTGAGAGTTTGTGTGCTGAGTTGGGGGGTGGGGGGTTTGGGTCTGTATGGGTGCATGTTTGAGAGTTTGTATGCTGAGTTGGGGGTGGGGGTTTGGGTCGGTATGGGTGCTTGTTTGAGAGTTTGTGTGCTGAGTTGGGGGTAGGGGGTTCGGGTCTGTATGGGTGCATGTTTGAGATTTTGTGTGCTGAGTTGGGGGGTGGGGTGTTTGGGTCTGTATGGGTGCATGTTTGAGAGTTAGTGTGCTGAGTTGGGGGGTGGGGCGTTTGGGTCTGTATGGGTGCATGCTTGAGTGTGTGTGCTGAGTTGGGGGGTGTGGGGGTTCAGGTCTGTATGGGTGCATGCTTGAGAGTTTGCGTGCTGAGTTGGGGGTGGGGCATTTTCGTCTGTATGGGTGCATGTTTGAGAGTTTGTGTGCTGAGTTGGGGGGTGGGGGGTTTGGGTCTGTATGGGTGCATGTTTGAGAGTTTGTATGCTGAGTTGGGGGGTGGGGGTTTGGGTCGGTATGGGTGCATGTTTGAGAATTTGTGTGCTGAGTTGGGGGTAGGGGGTTCGGGTCTGTATGGGTGCATGCTTGAGAGTTTGTGTGCTGAGTTGGGGGGTGGGGCATTTTCGTCTGTATAGGTGCATGTTTGAGAGTTTGTGTGCTGAGTTGGGGGGTGGGGGGTTTGGGTCTGTATGGGTGCATGTTTGAGAGTTTGTATGCTGAGTTGGGGGGTGGGGGTTTGGGTCGGTATGGGTGCATGTTTGAGAGTTTGTGTGCTGAGTTGGGGGTAGGGGGTTCGGGTCTGTATGGGTGCATGTTTGAGTGTTTGTGTGCTGAGTTGGGGGGTGGGGTGTTTGGGTCTGTATGGGTGCATGTTTGAGAGTTAGTGTGCTGAGTTGGGGGGTGGGGCGTTTGGGTCTGTATGGGTGCATGCTTGAGTGTGTGTGCTGAGTTGGGGGGTGTGGGGGTTCAGGTCTGTATGGGTGCATGCTTGAGAGTTTGCGTGCTGAGTTGGGGGGTGGGGGGTTTGGGTCTGTGTGGGTGCATGTTTGAGTGTGTGTGCTGAGTTGGGGGGTGGGGAGATTCAGGTCTGTATGGGTGCATGTTTGAGAGTTTGTGTGCTGAGTTGGGGGGTGGGTGTTTTGGGTCTGCATGGGTGAATGTTTGAGAGTTTGTGTGCTGAGTTGGGCTGGTGGGGGTTTGGGTCTGTATGGGTGCATGTTTGAGAGTTTGTGTGCTGAGTTGGGGGTGGGGGGTTTGGGTCTGTATGGGTGCATGTTTGAGAGTTTGTGTGCTGAGTTGGGGTTTGGGGAGGGGTTCAGGTCTGTATGGGTGCATGCTTGAAAGTTTGTGTGCTGTGTTGGGGGCTGGGGAGTTCGGGTCTGTATGGGTGCATGCTTGAGAGTTTGTGTGCTGAGTTGGGGGGTGGTGCGTTTGGGTCTGTATGGGTGCATGTTTGAGAGTTTGTATGCTGAGTTGGGGGGTGGGGCGTTTGGGTCTGTATGGGTGCATGCTTGAGAGTTTGTGTGCTGAGTTGGGGGGTGGGGGGTTTGGGTCTGTATGGGTGCATGTTTGAGAGTTTGTATGCTGAGTTGGGGGTGGGGGTTTGGGTCGGTATGGGTGCTTGTTTGAGAGTTTGTGTGCTGAGTTGGGGGTAGGGGGTTCGGGTCTGTATGGGTGCATGTTTGAGATTTTGTGTGCTGAGTTGGGGGGTGGGGTGTTTGGGTCTGTATGGGTGCATGTTTGAGAGTTAGTGTGCTGAGTTGGGGGGTGGGGCGTTTGGGTCTGTATGGGTGCATGCTTGAGTGTGTGTGCTGAGTTGGGGGGTGTGGGGGTTCAGGTCTGTATGGGTGCATGCTTGAGAGTTTGCGTGCTGAGTTGGGGGTGGGGCATTTTCGTCTGTATGGGTGCATGTTTGAGAGTTTGTGTGCTGAGTTGGGGGGTGGGGGGTTTGGGTCTGTATGGGTGCATGTTTGAGAGTTTGTATGCTGAGTTGGGGGGTGGGGGTTTGGGTCGGTATGGGTGCATGTTTGAGAATTTGTGTGCTGAGTTGGGGGTAGGGGGTTCGGGTCTGTATGGGTGCATGCTTGAGAGTTTGTGTGCTGAGTTGGGGGGTGGGGCATTTTCGTCTGTATAGGTGCATGTTTGAGAGTTTGTGTGCTGAGTTGGGGGGTGGGGGGTTTGGGTCTGTGTGGGTGCATGTTTGAGAGTTTGTATGCTGAGTTGGGGGGTGGGGGTTTGGGTCGGTATGGGTGCATGTTTGAGAGTTTGTGTGCTGAGTTGGGGGTAGGGGGTTCGGGTCTGTATGGGTGCATGTTTGAGTGTTTGTGTGCTGAGTTGGGGGGTGGGGTGTTTGGGTCTGTATGGGTGCATGTTTGAGAGTTAGTGTGCTGAGTTGGGGGGTGGGGCGTTTGGGTCTGTATGGGTGCATGCTTGAGTGTGTGTGCTGAGTTGGGGGGTGTGGGGGTTCAGGTCTGTATGGGTGCATGCTTGAGAGTTTGCGTGCTGAGTTGGGGGGTGGGGGGTTTGGGTCTGTGTGGGTGCATGTTTGAGTGTGTGTGCTGAGTTGGGGGGTGGGGAGATTCAGGTCTGTATGGGTGCATGTTTGAGAGTTTGTGTGCTGAGTTGGGGAGTGGGTGGTTTGGGTCTGCATGGGTGAATGTTTGAGAGTTTGTGTGCTGAGTTGGGCTGGTGGGGGTTTGGGTCTGTATGGGTGCATGTTTGAGAGTTTGTGTGCTGAGTTGGGGGTGGGGGGTTTGGGTCTGTATGGGTGCATGTTTGAGAGTTTGTGTGCTGAGTTGGGGTTTGGGGAGGGGTTCAGGTCTGTATGGGTGCATGCTTGAAAGTTTGTGTGCTGTGTTGGGGGCTGGGGAGTTCGGGTCTGTATGGGTGCATGCTTGAGAGTTTGTATGCTGAGTTGGGGGAGTGGGGGGTTTGGGTCTGTATGGGTGCATGTTTGAGAGTTTGTGTGCTGAGTTGGGGGGTGGTGCGTTTGGGTCTGTATGGGTGCATGTTTGAGAGTTTGTGTGCTGAGTTGGGGGGGGGGGTTTGGTCTGTATGGGTGCATGTTTGAGAGTTTGTGTGCTGAGTTGGGGGAGTGGGGGGTTTGGGTCTGTATGGGTGCATGTTTGAGTGTGTGTATGCTGAGTTGGGGGGTGGGGCGTTTGGTTCTGTATGGGTGCATGCTTGAGTGTGTGTGTGCTGAGTTGGGTGGGGGGTTCAGGTCTGTATGGCTGCATGCTTGAGAGTTTGTGTGCTGAGTTGGGGGGCTGGGGGGTTTGGGTCTGTATGGGTGCATGTTTGAGTGTGTGTGCTGAGTTTGGGGATGGGGGTGTTCAGGTCTGTATGGGTGCATGCTTGAGAGTTTGTGTGCTGAGTTGGGGTCCATGGGGCATAGTGTTTGGTTGGGGGCGAGGGAGCCATGGGGCATAGTGTTTGCTTGAGGGGTGGGGTCCATGGGGATTAGTTTATGGTTGGTGGTGAGGGAGCCATGGTGCATAGTGTTTGCTTGAGGGATGGGAGCCATGGGTCATAGTGTTTGGTTGGGGGTGGGAGCCATGGGGCATAGTGTTTGGTTGGGGATGAGGGACATGGGGCATAGTTTTTGGTTGGGGGTGGGAGCCATGGGGCATAGTGTTTGGTTGGGGGTGGGAGCCATGGGGCATAATGTTTGGTTGGGTGTGAGGGGGCCATGGGTCATAGTGTTTGGTTGGGGTGAGGGAGCCATGAGGCATAGTGTTGCTTGAGGGGTGGGGTCCATGGGGCATAGTGTTTGGTTGGGAGTGGGAGCCTTGGGGCATAGTGTTTGGTTGGGGGTGAGGGGGCCATGGGGCATAGTGTTTGGTTGCGGGTGCGGGGGACATGGGGCATAGTGTTTGGTTGGGGGTGGGAGCCATGGGGCATAGTGTTTGGTTGGGGGTGAGGGGGCCATGGGGCATAGTGTTTGGTTGGGGGTGGGAGCTATTGGGCATAGTGTTTGGTTGGGGGTGAGGGGGCCATGGGGCATAGTGCTTGGTTGGGGGTGGGGTGGGGGAGCCATAGGGCATAGTGTTTGCTTGAGGGGTGGGGGCCACGGGGCATAGTGTTTGGTTGGGGGTGTGGGGGCCATGGGGCATAGTGTTTGGTTGGGGGTGAGGGGGCCATGGGGCATAGTGCTTGGTTGGGGGTGGGGTGGGGGAGCCATAGGGCATAGTGTTTGCTTGAGGGGTGGGGGCCACGGGGCATAGTGTTTGGTTGGGGGTGTGGGGGCCATGGGGCATAGTGTTTGGTTGGGGGTGAGGGGGCCATGGGGCATAGTGTTTGGTTGGGGGTGGGGGAGCGATGGGGCATAGTAGTTGCTTGAGGGGTGGGGCCACGGGGCATAGTGTTTGGTTGGGGGTGAGGGAGCCATGGGGCATAGTGTTTGCTTGAGGGGTTGGGGCCATGGGACATAGTGGTTGTGGGTGAGGGAGTCATGGGGCATAGTGTTTGGTTGGGGGTGGGAGCCATGGGGCATAGTGTTTGGTTGGGGGTTGAGGGAGCTATGGGGCATAGTGTTTGGTTGGGAGTGAGGGGGCCATGGGGCATAGTGTTTGGTTGGGGGTGGGAGCCATGGGGCATAGTGTTACACTCCAAGAGTGAACCCAATAATAAAGCTAAAACAGGCACAGTTAGGAGATGTACATCCTTTGCTATTTGTGGAAACCTGACTCAACGAAGGCCATACTCCTCTTGGGCAACCCAAACAGCAAACTATAGCAATCCAAAATAACGGAATGTCCAATCAAGGGTCAATAAAATATATATAATTTAATTAAACAGACGATATACAATAACTAAATAGAAATAGATTATAACAATGGAAAATGTGTAGTACAAAATGTAAGTTTGAAATGCAAATAAAAATCGTTACCCCCTCAAAAACATTCTTTTTCCATGTGTTTAATACAAATTGGGGGTTGAAAAAGCCTCCTGCCACGCCCCGCCTACCGCCCCGCCCACATTTACTTTTCGGCCCACTATAGCCATCATGTAAGGTACTTTCGGCCCTCTGTCAAAATCAGTTGTGCACCCCTGATCTAGACCCCTTTAAGTAAATACAGACACTAGGCGTTTGGATTCTGTCAAAACAGTGAGTGTTTCTACACCACAAAAATGTTTTACATTTTCTTATGGCCCACATGACTGACAGAGCCTCACTTTTATAATTGAGTGCCTAGGTGTTTCACCCCTGAGAACGCTTGAAGCAAATGCAACCATTTTCACAACATTTGTTTCACTCTGTATGAGGACAGCCCCCAGACCTGTACCACTAGTGCCCGTCATGATCAGCGTCTCATTGGTGGTGTCAAAAGAGGCCAAAACTGGAGCATGAGCAATGGCCAGTTTAATTTCTCTAAATTCTTGGTCACATTCAGGTGACCACTCAAAAGCTACATCTTTTTTACACAAATGTTCTTGTACCTGTCAGCAACGTTATTTACAAATGTGGCATAATATTCCACAACACTTAAGAATGACAATTCATCTTGTTTATCTTTTGGCATTGTAATTTACACAATAGGGTTCACCACATTTTCTCTGTGTGCCACCCCTTCACCAGCCTATGAACCAAATAGTCAATCTGAGAAACTCTGAAACAGCACTTAGGTTTTTGTAACGTTAAACCCATGTTGTACAATCTGTGCTAAACCATATTCAATTTGATATCATGGTCCTCCAGAGAAGTACCCATGACTCGGATATCATCCTGATAAAAGAACACTTCACTGATGTCTCACAATACCTTATTTATCACTCTCTGGAAAATTGCTGCAGCTGAAATGAGCCCAAATGGCGTTCTTTTAAACCTAAACGTTCTTTCATGAGGGATGAAGGTAGTGAGATCCCTGGAGTCAGGGTGCAGTCTGACCTGAAGGTAAACTAAGGCCAAATGTATGGTAGAGAAAACCGTTGTTCAACCATGAAACTATTTCTCCAAAATTTGGCAACAGAAATAGGTCCACAATAACATTCCTGTTGAGAGCCCTTAAATCTGCATACAGGCGAGCACTACAATTTTGTTTTTACTCTGAAGCCGCCACTGGCTCAATTATATCCTCCAAGGCTAATCTTTTGTTTTCCTTCACCACTTCTTCTCTTAAGGCAAGTGGTATACATCTCATTTTAGCAGCTACAGGAATGGCCCACTTTTTTAAACAAATCTTGGGACAGATCCCTTCAGGCCTCCAGATAAGGTTTGTACCAGGCCTTTTTACGCATGGAAATCTTGTAAATATGAGAGCTTTATTATTTTCCTGTGTACATTTACACACACTTTTAAAGAAGAGGGCAGTGCAAAGGTCAGGTTACTTGACATGGATGTAATTGCAAGCCATGGAGAGAAGCCTCTGAAACAGAATGTATTTCTCTGAAGCCTTTCAAAAAAACAAACTGCACACTGTGATAAAAGGAATGGTTTATTTGCATTCAGCTTCTGCTGTGTTGTGTGTAGATGCTCATGGAGCAAACAGAAGCACTGTACATATTTATTTTCATAGCATTTTAGGATTGTATTATTAATAAGTTGAAAAACGAAGTTGCAATTGAGAATTCCTCTTTTGGTACAAATTATGCATATTTTCCAATGAAAGCAAACAAGTGTTGCACAATTGTATTTTTCAGAGTTCCTGTGCTGTGTGCATAATCTTGCGGAGCTAGATCATTTTTACACTTATAATTTAATTACACTCTAATTATAAAAAAAGTGTGTAAGATGATGAACATGCAAGGTCTAGTTTACATCCATTCAAACTTGCAGTCAATTGGGCACATTACTGTAAATGGTCAGTTGCAGCAGAGTGCTTGTTGCTGTGATCTGTGCATGATCTTTAGGTTGCAGGTTCGAATCCCGCAAGGCCAACTCAGCCTTTCATCCTTTCGAGGTCGATAAATGAGTACCGACTTCGGTTTGGTGATAATTGTGATAAATATGTTCCATGTACAGCGCTTTGCCAAACAAGGCAACATGCAGCTATGCAGCAGGTAGATACAAACGTGAATGTACAAAATGCTCAGGGTGCTATCTACTCATGCAATGGCAGGGGTGGGGCTAAGAAGGGGTGGCAGAGTGACTGGGAGAGCACGAGGTTCATGGGTAAAGGCACTTACTCTGGTTAATGTTGGAATAGTGAAAGAGTAGCTGGGCTGAAGGGTTTGAGGATGTTTTTTGGATTCTGTTCAAGAACCCGAGTGTTGCTAGGTTGACAGAGAATGTACAGTCAGTGATGGAACACATGGGCTTGGGGGAGGAGAGGTTGGGGGAAGAAGCGCAACAGGGTAGAATGGCTGGACCATCTGATGTAGTTCTGCTAGAGAACCTGATCATGTTGCCTATGGGCATTGTGCTCAAGAAGGAGGAAGAGGAATTCAGAAATATGTAGCACCTATACAAAACATTGAACACTCTGCAACAACCTATTTGTACCTTGCATTGCAATATGGCACAGTTATATTGATGACATCTTGATGATTTGGAAAGGGACTCAAGAACAGCTATGAAAGTTTTGTCAAGCTGCTGAATAATAATGCATATGGGATTCAATTGACATAACCAGCCAGCACCAAGAATATAGATTTCCTAGACCTCAAGGTTTTTATCACAGACAACAAAATTCAGACCAAAACATTTCGAAATGAAACAGAGGTCAATTCCAAACTTCTGGTAACTAGTTGCCAATGAAGGAATATGATAGAGAATATTCCCACAGAGGAATTTATAAGGGCACGTATCAGGTTTCAGGAACGAGGCTATAAAAACAATACCATTAATAAAGATATACAGAGTGAAACTGATGGAAAGAAATGATTTGCTAATCCCCAACAATAAAAACAAAAGCCATAAGAAAGAAGAGGTTAGACTGGTAACCAATTTCTGTACTGACAACCAACTATATGGGATTCGAACGAAACATTAGCATCCCCTCAGTATGAGCACAGAACTGAAGCAAACTTTGGGAACTCTAACATCTAAATCTAACATAATTTATACCAAAGCACCTAATTTAAGAACCAAACTTTGTCCGTCCTATATGATTAACAAGATACCAAGGGGTGTCACAGAGGGCTGCTGAAACAATAGGAATAGAGCCAGCCTCTAATATGTGCAAACATGCTATGGACAATACCAGAGAATGTGTCATTGATGATGGGAAGAAAATACAAATCAGAGATTTCATAACTGCAAAACAAAGTATGTTGTCTTTGCTGTTATTTGTATATGTCATTCAGTGTACATCGGAAGCACCATAAGGTAATCGCAAATTAGGATTCGTGAACACATTGGGCTATTGGGCAGCCAGGATCCCAAGTTATCATTGGCGCACATTGGCAAAAGTACCACCAACTAAAGAACAAAAAAGCAAGTTAGGTTTAAAAGGAATTCAATGACTAATCTGTGGGAAAAGAGGTGGCAAGAGAGAGCTGAAATTGTGACGGATGGAAGCAAAAATGTTTGCAAAATGAGAACTGTAAAAGAGGGACTGAACATGGAACATGAAAAGCATGTTTTTCTTTTATAATTATATTTATTTATTGCTCAGTTTCATAGACAATCAAAAAATCAAAACAAATGTACAGGTGTGGAAAGCAACCATCATACACGAAGTGGGAATCGCTGCCAGTATCGATGAGTAAAGGTGGCTCAATCCTGATATTGAAAGTGAGAGAGTGTACACATCAGGCTTCAAATACCTGCTCAGTCAAAGGGGTGTTATTCAATAAGTACAATTTAAAATGTGACCAAATATGTGTATGTTGGTTAGACAGAGGTGTCATGGAAATTCATACTTCTTCCATGTTATTGGACCACACAACATTCCTCAAGCACTGTTCTTTAGTAGGAATTCTCTGGTGCGCCCGACGCAGTGGAATACATCTCTGAGTGAGAAGAAATCCTAGATTAATCAATTTATGTGAGGACATGGCGTCATTTCATATTAACCAAACAAGCACATAAGTGGGCTAGGCTATAGACAACTCTCATAATATTTCCTAAAGTAGCACATACCTCACTCCAAAAGTCTGCTAAGTCTGGGAAAGGCCAAAACAAATGTATATATGTTGCTTCATCAGAACCACATCTGGGGCGTGCATCCGCACAACCCTGTTTAAGCAGGCACATTCTGGCAGGCATTTAGTGACATATGTTCAATATTTTAAATTGGATGAGCCGAAATCTCCAATTCATCGATACTTCATGCGTCAAGTTACACATTTACTCCCGCATATCATCTGTCATATAAACATCTACATCTCTAGCCCATTTATTACAAATCTTGGATTCGCCAACCGAGTTGTGGACATGAGGTGGTTACAATTCTCCTCCCTCACAATATACAAGAGACATGGATCATTTAGCTGTTCATCCAGAAAATTCACCCACAACGATTATAATATTTCAGTAACCACATGGGATTCTGATGCACATCCAGGATGGCATCTGGTATAGTAATGAACCGCCCATCAGAATACATGTCCCGTACCTTTGCGTATCGTGAACGCATCCAAGCCCTGCACAGACCCACATCAAGAGTAGGTGAAAGAGCTTGGCACTCCACAGGGGTAAGTCCATGCATTATGGTTCAACCACTTTAGTAAATAGAAAAAGCTTCCTCTGGGCTATGGCTCTGGCTCTGAATGGATCAAACAGGCATGTGTCTGTATATTTAGGATTAATCAACAAGGTTCTAATGTCACACGGTCTGACAATATTCTTTTCCATCTGGAGATGAGGGGCATTGCTGTCCAACCTGAAACAGGTAAGAGGCATACTGTGCCTGGGCCACTATGCATTATAGCTTAAAATCGGGGCCCAGAATTCCCACATTATCATATGGTTTAGTCAGGACAGACCATTTCATGCCTACCGCCCCAGAATGCCACATGAGCTTCAATATTAATGAATCAAGTTCTTTAAAGAAGGAATGCCCGGGCTAAATGGGTATGCTTTGCAAATAGTTTAAGGCTTTCAGAAGAATTACCATTTTCAATAAAAAAGACTTTGCCCGCTATATTGAGTGGCAGATGTTGCCACCTGTGCAGTTTGATTGTCAGTGCATCCAATTAAGTGTGATGATTATCTTCATACAAATACTGACATGTGCTAGAGATCGTCATTCCCAGATGTTAAACCTGATGGGGCCCATTAACATCTATTGGCTCCTCTGTGTCCCTCATGAGTGGAAACAACTCAGATTTGGATCGATTCACACAAAAGCCAGAGAAAGGTCCAAACTTAGCTACATCAATCACGAAGGACCCCAGATTATCTTGCGGATCACAAATGTATAACAGAACATCATCTGCATACAAAGAAATTATGTTTGTCAGCCCACCAATTCTAACACCCCTGAGCGAATGAGTGAGTCTCACCCTATCAACGAGCAGCTCGATAATAATTGCAAACAGTAACAGGGACAGTGGACATCCTTGTCAAGTGACCTTCTCTATATCAATGGAGTCAGACAATTTGCCATTAGTCCAGATTATAGCTTTAGGGGATGTATACAACAGACGATTATAAGAAATAAATCAGGGACCAAACCCACAATGTGCCAGCACCCTATACCGATACTGCCAAGACAAGGAGTCAAATGCTTTTTGAGCATCTAAGGTGGTCAGGACCGCCTGTACGGTGGGGGCAATGTGCACTCTGCATATGTTCAAGCTGGTAGACCTGCCAGGTATAAACCCTGAATGATCTGGATGTATTGTATGTTCATTCAATGGAATAAGTCTAATCACTAATATCTCAACAACAATCTTGACATTAGAATTAATCAATGTAATGGCTTATGGGAACTGCACTCATCGACAGGTTTTGCAGGTTTCAAAAATACAGTAATAATTGCCTCTCTCATAGCTGCAGGTAGCAATCGTCTCACCATAGCTTCATCCCACAATTTCAGCTAGTTGTTCCTGATCAGTGTCTTATGATGTTTATAAAATTCTGCAGTAAGCCTGTCTGACCTAGGAGCTTTACCAAATGGGAGATCATCAATTGCTCTAATTATTTCTTCAATAGTTTTATAGGTGTTCTAGTGTCTTCTGATATTTTTGTCAGCAGCAGGTCATCAAGGGACTCATCAATTTCAACACCGGTGCATGTGTCGTGCTGCATATAAAGAGCATAAAAAAGTCTTTAAAAAATGCATTTATGTCCTTAGGGGCATAAACTAATTGACCCCTTCAACATTTAATATAAGGAATACTGCAACACCCTTTGTCCTGTTGGATCAGACATGCAAAGGCGCTCCCCGTTCACTCCTATTTAGCATATCGACGAGCCAGCATGGTGTCCCCAAGAAATTAAGTTCCCTTTCTGCATGCATACAGAATGTATCCAACGCTTCACTAATGAGTTGAAGCCTAGCAGGTGTAGAGTCAGTCAAGTAGTTATTCTCAAACTGTTGAAGATCAGTCTCATTAGTGTGTATGTCCTTGTGACCAGCCCTCAGGGCACCAAATTCATTGGACCTAGCAATGCCCCTGATATACACCTTGAAGCCTTCCCATAACATCCCTATCTCCATATCCCTTGTTGATATCAAACACAATCTGAATGTTATCTTGACTAAGGAGGAGAATACTGTGTCATGTAGTGCCAGAGATTTAAACCATCAAGGGTAATAATGATAACACCTCCGAGCAAGTACTAGATTTACTAATATCGGCGAATGATCTGAGTATCTTCTGGGCAATATCATAGTTGTGATGACCTTATCCACAAATGACGGCGAAAGGAGCCACAAGTCGATCTTAGAGGAGGAATCATGAGCAGTAGAATAGTATGTATATTCCAGTCCAGCAGGGTGCTGTACATGTCATGTATCTATCAAGTCCAAAGACTGCATGCCCTCCTGCATTACCTTAGCTGCCCATGCCAAGCCTCTCAGATTCAACCCTGTACAATCAGGTGCTACATCCAGGATCATGTTACTATCCCAACCCCACAATATGGCCACTCACAGAAATGATTGACACATGTCAATAATAACAGTGTAAAATTGAGAATCGCCAGTATTAGGACCAGTATGTATTAATTAATAAGATTTCACTAGTCTTTATTCTGCCATAAACATTGGCGTAACGACCACAGGCATCCACCAAGGACTTAATATGCATAAACATGAGATGTGGATGTATCAAAATCAATACTCCCCTTGATTGGGTGGAGTATGTTGTATAATATTTGTTCCCTCCCCAGGAACGAGCAAATTGTGCTCTGCTTTTATCTTTCTTGGAGAAGCAGGATCGTTTAACATGTGCCTATGTTGTTTAACATGTGCGAATAGTCACTGGATCTTCACCGGGTTACCCATACCTCGAACGTTCCAGCTCATGCACACAATCTCATCCATCATGTAAGAAGGTTCCAATAATAAACATAAAATGCAATCCCTCACCCCACAAAACATCAAAGTGCAACCCACATAATCTGTATCCCGTCTGTAAACACTGAGCATTACCTTCATCCTCAATTGCCTGTAACAATCCCCCACCATCAATGTTTCATGTAGCCATGTGATGTAAACACCTACACTCATACCCATGAACATGAAAAAACTTAGCTCCGGGGAAGCTGTAAGTGCCAGATACACCACCACATGAACTCCAACAAAGCAAAATATAAAAAGTCATGGGATCTGAAAAATTTAGCATGATCCACTCCAAGTCAAAGCAACAACAGCAGCTCCCACTCAGGATGTCAATCCAGCACTCGACAAAGTGACTCACCCTCTCATCACCATTATACCATCCGTCCCCCACTTGCACACCACAGGAGAAGGAAGAATGATCCAAAGGGTGCAGCCCCTCCAACATCCGAAGGGCCCCACAGGATCAAAAGCGTGTTGTTTCCAATTAAACGGTACTCTGCATCAGTGAGCACCGGGACTGACACCGCAGAGCACCAGAGGTCTGTGGGCTGGGCATGCACAGACGCTGGGAGAATTACTGATGACTCTTGGGAGGCACGTGGCACACCAAGCGTACCGGCTGCGAAGCACGCCATGCCTTAAGAGAGGGCCATCCGATACCAGCAACCCGAGCCCCCAAGGGCGACTGCCACAAAAGAAACACACCGCGCCATTCTACTGGAGTACACAATCTTCAAGCGGTAGTTATCCCACCATGAAAAAGAATTATAGCTAGTGCCATACGAGTCCAGGTGGTGCAGTGGTTAGAGCTTCAGCAAGAAGTAGCCATCTTGTTTGCCACGCAACAGAGACCCCGAAATACATATGTTTCCATAGAAGGGCTATCTATCTTCTACTATGTGTCAATCTTATTTTGTGATCTTTATATATTTCTCACTTTCTCTCTATATAACCAATATCCATGTCATTATTGTTGCTTTATGCTGTAGGCTGTTTAGGACACAACGTGCTACTGTTAATATGACCACCTATAACAATTGGGATGCATACTCCACTTACACTACATGCAGCTATGCTGTACGCATGAATGATTGGTGCTTTTGACTTTGGTAATGATCACACTCTATCACTACCAATGCCTCTTTTCCTAGATACCTGTTTTCCCGTATCACCTTATGATGCAAATTGGTTAAACAAAACAGATAAGATACAGCTTACACAACTATAGAAACAACCATGCTTATATATTTCAATTTCCTGTGGGAATGTTCTAAACTTTTTAAAGTAAACATACTATAGTATTTCAGCCTTCTTTTTGTAATGATTTAATGGATGACCACGCTCAACAGAGTTCCTTCCCTCCCCACTCAAGGTGTCGCTCAATAGGCCGCTGAACGGATTCCTATTTGGGTCGATTCTCAACCTGTATAATGCCACCCTGCTCCCTCCTCCTGTACCACCAATGAGCCAGGAACTGGGCCGGTATACAGAAGAATATATGTATAGATTTATTTAAATAAATCGTGGAATTAATAAACATTACACTGAAAATAACACATGCCACCAACCAAGTGGCACAACTTGATAGCTTCAGCACATAGGTAACTTTCTTGTGATAATGAACTAGCAGGTATTTCTCAATAACATTTAAATTGCAACAAACACAGGCTTGCATTTAAACCAAATGACACATGGCATTTCCAGTGCTTTACACATGGGGGTTGTCTGCACAATAACACATAGGCAATTTAAAAACACACAGTCAATCAGAATGCACTCTGTATGTAGCACCCTGGTTCCTTCTTTACCCCAAAGCAGTCTCAAACCTTTCTACTATGAGTGCCACCTGATCACCCCTAGGAAATAGTGTATATCCTTTAACTGGAGAATCATGATTGGTTTCATTTATTTGGCAAAATATTCTTTTCTCCCAGAACCCAACCAAGGCATCAGTTATGTGTGACACCCCTTGGTTTAAAGTTAACGTTTAGGGAGCAGGCATATAGTGGGAATTTCCTTTTTATTTTGAAACGCAGTGTTTGGGCAGGGTTCTGGGAAATGGAATCAAGGGGAACATTTGTTTTGGGACACAGCCCCTTCAAATAAAAGGCAGGGTTTGGGGATTTTTGGAATGGATAGGGATTTTTGTTTTGGGACAGTGGCACATTCAAATGAAACAGGTTTTTGGGATTTAGTTTTGGGACCAGGGACACCCCCTTCTGTCAAGACTTCTGGGGTTACAAGAAAAATAGGGTTACCCAATTAATTTATAGGCTATAGTGCTTAAAGTACACTGGGAATGAGATTTGTTAGGGGAATACATTCATTATTTTGTATGAAATGTGCTAAGGGTCTACACAGTTTTGCCCCCACGCACAGCTAAGGGAAAGGATTAAGACAGGTAGTTTCCCCACACATTTACCATCATTGGGATATGTTTACTTACATATGAGATCTCTGTTATTAGCTAAGGAGGCCAGCCAGGTTTTTAGGGCCCTCTTTTGGTAACTGGTAGGAGTCAGCTCACACCCAGGCAAGGATAGCTCAGCTCTTCACAGCAGGGCCCAGTCAGGTTTTAGACTGTCTCCCTCAGATGGTACTCCCAGTCTTCCAAGCATAAATCTCCAGCAAAACGACTGCAGCAAACTCCAGTATGTGTCTGAGTCCCCAGTGTGACAGGGGATTGACCATATATAGCCATATGACACCATTTATATTATGAATAATTTTGCAACGCCAACCCATTTTCCCCCACCTTCGATTAGACATTCATTTTCCCCTCCCTCCAGAAGTCCAGCCTCTACCAACCGATAGGGCAAGGGGTTTATGGGATCAAGATTATGAATATTGAGGGGAGGAGAGAGAGGATTGTCTAAAATTACCATTTTAAACATACACTTTATCTACTCCAAAAGGTCATAACATGACAACTTTTTGTACCTTACAACTAAACGCAATAATATATATATATATATATATTCTGATTCAGCTATTTTTAGAAACTAACAGCACAACCTTCCTCAATCTCATTATAATTATTTGCATTTTGTACCAAAACAAATATAATGAGGACTATGAAACTTTATAATCCAACCATTAATTTCACGTTTTATCATCTCTCCATCTCTCCAACTTTCAGATGTATATAATTTATAGGAAAACCAGAAACACATTTAGATCCATAACTCAAATTCCACACCTTCCATGGAGTTGATATTTAGATAGAACCGACAAGCTTGTTCCAAGCTTGACCATGGTATAGGTCCTGGCTCTGTGTATCATTTCATTCCCTTTTTATTAAGGACACATATGTCCAATGTTAACCAATAGTAATGCATTCATATGGAAATCCTTGGTTTCACATCCAGCAAGCTAAGTAAGTTTCATTTCTCAAAGGTTACATGACATGGGTCTGTGCTTGACTCAATGTTTCAGCCCTGCAATTTAGTGAATTAGCAGGTCTCTGTTTAAAGCTAAGGCACAGTTTATGGGATTGTAAAACAGTCTGAGAGGTCAGGCCTGTATTTCCTAATCTGACCACTCCATGAATTTGATCTTAAAACTGATTTTTATAAATTTTGCTGAAACAGACCAAAGGTCACTGGGGTCAGAGGTCCAGTTACACAGTCCAGCAGGTCAATGGGGGATGCTGCTAAAGAAAGCCACATGCACAATCTGAAATCCATGGCTTTTCAAATAAAGAGGATGGATTTTACATGTACAGCATTTTATTTCAAAACATTGCATCTTGGCCTTCTGTCCATGTGTAAGTATATTTCTTTAATCTGACAGTTGAAAGGACATGACTGTTCATTGTGAATTATCCACACATGGATGTCTGTGTCTGCTTTAAAACAAAGTAGGCCTTTCCATTTCAATAATGTCAGTTTGTGTGTTGGAAAGTAAGTGTTTTATTTATTTCAAGTGAAATATGTTGCTTGGCTTTGCATTCAGATATAAAGCACAGTTCATTATTTTTGTGTCCCAAATACACCGCATTTTCATGCATGGGTGTTTCATGTATAATACTGCTGTTTGTCTTTCTCAGCCATAATGTGCCTTTTCCCCTTAAACATGAAGTCAGCATTTGCAGAAGCTCATGTTTTTAGAATACATTTGGCACACTCTGCTGTATTAATGTTTTAAGGCCCACTTATATTCACCTGTGTGCCTTTCCATTTTGGTAATGTTCAGTGAGGCCAATTTTTCACATTCACTAGGCCTCAGTGCTGCATCAAGGTTAGAGTGGAGGCCTTGCTTGGCCATTCAGTTCATTTCATTCTGGGGCTGAATTTACACCCCACATTTGCTAATAATTGAATTATTCAATATGTACATTGGCAACCCCCAGATGTCTACCTATCATGGAAACTAACCGTCAGATGCAAATGCATAGTAACGTTGTTTACTATAGTAATACAAATCAGCAATAAGGGTGACATCAGACGATTGCATATAACGTCACACCATTATATATAAACAGTTACTCAAAATGGCGGCTGCAATGTTTGCATGCGGTACACTCATGATGAACACGGCCTTCAATATATCGAATCGAGTAAAACATAAAATTTGTTTTTGGGCACATATGACAGTTTAGTAATCATGCCCTCCAACCTTTTACTTTCCTAGTTCACAGACACTCACAGATGTGTGTATCCATCATTGCCATCACTTGCAAAGGAACAAGGGATCTCCCCACCTGACAAGGCACTTCATAACCTTTTCTATTTAGTGTCCACTCATGGCACTGGTGCATAGAGATAGTGACAACCAGCGGCCGCCATCTTGGGATTATGAACAATAATATTTTATCATTTTTAATTAATTTACATACCAATTATGTCTGACCAATGAGTCATCACGGTAACCTGCAAACCGGCCACTATGCATATACATGCACAACCTTGTAGGTAAGAAAGTATAGGCTTTGCCAGTGACCTGTACACGCTCAATATATATTACTGAACATGGGATACTGACAATCAACTATACATTGATTACAGATGGTTAACTATGCAATACTAAAGAACCAAGATCTTCTTGTTAACCCACAGTCCTTTAGCTATATCTTCAACATAGACGAACAGACGAATTAGGTAAGACATGTCCCCAATTAATATTTGACAAGCCAAACATGATCGTCGAGATGTGGGCACATGACCTAATGGATGACTTGTTCTTCTCTCTCCCTTGTTGTTCGTCCTCCCCCTGCACCTGGAATATTTGGATTTGAAAGATTTATCTTAGTGCATATTGTGTTGTGATAATCATACACATGGCTGTTGAATGTGACAATCTGCAATATTTATACCATATCAATGGGTCTCATTACAAGTTTGGCAGTAGCCTTGTCGGTAAAACAGGCAGGCTGCCGCCAAACTTGCAATATTATCCTGCAACCAGGACATTCCGGCCCCGCCGGACCCGGTAATTGCCCATTCACGGGTGCCGGAAAAAAGATTCGCCCCATTTCCATTGGACCCCATAGGGCTGAATGGGAATGGGGAGGTCAGATGTGCATCCGACATGCTGTGCTCGCGGGCGCTTTTCATTCCACCAGGCCCGACCTGCCGGGCTGACAGGCACCCGCGAGCACAACTCGTAGTTTGCCGGTCCGGGAACCTACCGGTACCGTAGTTCCCAGACCAGCAAACTTATAACGAGGCCCAATGTCTGTTAGAGCCTTGAAAAAGACCATCCTAGTTCAAAACAAGTGTTGGCTATAGCAGCTAAGCAATACATATATCAGAACACTTAACTCGCAGGAGCATTTGTTATACTCTGGAATCCTGTTGGAAATCAAGGCGGGAACTTGCGCTTGAACAATGCGGGTATCTAGAATAAAGCTGTAATGCATTGCTCTGTGCTGTGGCATAGGGCATAGCTGCTGGACCTGTAGACACACAGCAGTCCCCCAGAATATGTATTCACTCAAACATTATTTGCCCAGCGCAGAGCCAGGTGTCCCGATATGCCCATTTACAAACATTAATGTTAATTTGTTACCGTTAATGAATACTGTGGATCTATGTGAAGATCCCCCCAAAGGAATTATTATTTTTTGGTCAAATTACAAACTTTTTTGGGCTTTTTGAACTTTGTATTTGTAATAATGCGGGGAGACCCGCCGCAAACCCCACGCTCCCCTACCTTAAATTATACCCTTAGCCCAAGCACAACTTTTTTAAAATAAAATGATAAAAAATAAATTGCAAACATTTGACCCAAAAAAACCTGGACTTTTCCACCTTGTTAGGTTCTCATTCGTTTTTTTGGGGTAATACCGAATACTGTTGCCAAGCAAAGCAAGAGATCATTCCTCCTTGCTCTGCCTGCAGGCGTGTATGTGTGAGGACCAGGCACCACTAATTGGCAATGAGGATGGATTACAGTCCTCCCACATGAAGGGCCCAGACATGGAAGGACCATTCTGCCACCATTGCTACATTTACCATGCCATAGAACCAGTATGTGGATACAATAGGAGGTACTGCATTTGCACCCTAAAGACAAAAAGCCATGATACTTAATATGCTGGGTGGGGAAGGAAAGAGACGTAAAGGAAGTTCCCTTATCACACGTTTCTGAAGGTGACATGGCATACGATGAAGTCGTAAGAAGCCTGGCACATAAGCCTATGTGATCAAGCTCGGAGAGTGAAGGCCATGCTGTCAGTTTAAGTGTGCGATAAGAAAATGCGAGAAAGATAGATTCAAGAAAAGATTGTTTCTCTAGAGAAAGGCATACAAATATGCATCTACGTATGTATGTAAGCAATTTATAAAGCACACACCTAGTTGGGAAGCAACACAGCAATACACATAAACCCAGTGGCTGCTAGTAGGATGCAGGGGTATCAGAGGAGCTGGGATGGGTAGAGAAAGCAGGGGTAGGGGGACGCCAGAGCTGGAGAAAGGGTTGAGTGATGTGATCAGTGATTGGCGAGATGTTGTTTGAAGAGGTCCTTCCTGAAGTGTAGGGTGGAGGGGGGGAATCTTATTTGCATTGGTAACTTCTTCTAGAGATCAGGATGCATGGCGGGAAAACTCCAGTCTCCTTTTGTATTATCCTCTGCACATGGGCGTAATTGTAGTGGGGGACAGGCGGTTTTGTCCCCCCCAACTTCTGTGGCATTCCTTTTTGTCCCCCCCCCATCAATCATCAATTATGTAATTGGACAGCACAAGCCTGGATGGGGTGCTAGGCAAGGCTTGCGCTGTCTCATTACATAATGCAGAGGTGCCTGGCAGCTGCGCTGCAACACACTCAGGGCTGGGATGCCCTGCGTGGGTCAGTCCATCACCCTGGCTGGCCTGACTCAAAGTCAGCAGCCGGGGTGCTGAACTGGGTATTGCAGGGACTGGCGCCTGTCACGCTAGCAGCAGCACTTCTGGGGGCCAGTGGCACAGAGCATAGCTTTCCGGCGTCGTGTTTGTGCAAAACACTGACAGGAACTAGGAAGCTCATTCAGCTTCCTGGTTTTTGTCTAGAGGCGCGTGAGTGCGAAGAGGTTAGGTCGGTGTAACATGAGATGTGGCCCGGGCAGCATTTGAAAGCAAAACAGAGGTACTTTTTTTAAAATAATTTTTAATTGTGTTTGTGTATGTATGTTGGGGAGCTCTGTCCAAGCCCTCTGAGGAAAAATACATGCAAACTTCCTAATTAGCATATGGATTGCACCAACAGAAGTAAATTCACAGAAAAGGACATTGCAAGGCGCATCATTAGTCTTTGATACTTGGAGGCACCTTGGACGTGACTTTAGAAAAAGATGCCATAAATAAGCCAAGTGACAAATAACTTTGTGGTGTAAAATACCTAAATTGCACTATTGTTATATGTGGAGCAACTCTCTAGTCATTAGGCTTTTCCACTATAATGGCATGATACATTAACATAAGCTTTGAAGTGAATCAGAATCACTTGCAGAGCTGCAGAAAAGGCATAATGTGATTAAATAATTTTCTCAGGATCACACACTTCGTTAAATGGCGAAACTGGGATGTGGACAATTTAAGCGACCGTGCACGTCGTTTCAGGCTTAGTTGATAGAGATATTTATTAAGGTTTTGCTTTGCATTTCATGTGCTTATTATTTATATAATGTATATAACATATAATTATGTATAGCAATGCCTTGGAATCAAACCACATTACATAATAAACTAGCCTTTCATAGTAAACTAACCATGCACTATATACATTGTCATAGAAATATGTTGAGCAATGGGAGTATGGCTTTGGTTTCATTCTCCCCATTCTGCATGCAAAGTCACAATAGCATCATGCAGATTAATGTGAGCCTAATAAATCCCCCTTGGGTTTTAAAACCATAGTCATTATTTCATAAAGCATGCAACATTATGCACCCTTCTCACTTCTGATCACTCCCTCCCATTCACATTTCAAAAGGGACAAAAGTCCCTTCTAATCGTACCCCCCACCTTCCAGTCAGTGCCTAATGGGTCACATTGTAATACTCTGTTGATACAGAGCAATGTGAGGACCCTCTGCTGCCCGGCGTTCCTTTGGACATTGTCCTGGCAGCAGGAAATCTCTATCATTCGGAACGGGTAAGATATCATGCTGCCAGGACAATGAGCGTGCTGAGCAGGAATTGCTCAACACACATTGTCTTGCCAGCGGGACACTTTTGCCATTGGGCACCGTCTTTGAGGTGTCGAATGGGAGAGGTGTTCCAATGACAAATTTCTCGGTCTGGCTCTTAAAAGAGCTACGGGGGGTTGCTTGACCACCCCCATGTGACTCTCCTGCTCGGTACTCCACTGCTTCGAGCCATTTGAACACAGGAAAACAACTTAATTTTAATCAGTCAGAATCTTGTAGAAAAGATCTTTCAGCACGTAGGCATATAAGGTGCTGTGCAGAAACCAAGTTTGGATATACACAGCATTTAAAAATCTATACCAATTATACTTGGTCACCCACTGCACTGCATTAACCAATGGTTTCTGCCTTTGAATGAAAGGAAAAATCAGGCAAATTGCTGACATTCCAGTGAATCTGGTCCTTTCAGCCATGGCTTTATAGTTCAGCTAGGTCAAGTCAACATAGCCCAGAATTTCAGGTATCTGGGGGTGATAAAGTCTGGTCTGCTCAATGGACGTTGTGCCACTGTTTCCATGTGTTATTGTAAATGTACATATAAATGCTGTGTGCACACAGTGTTTGTCAGTGGAGGTGCTGGGTGCATTTGTGTGTGAGTGAGAGTGTGTGCAAGAATATGTGTGTTGACTTTTGTGTCTGAATTGAATGATAAATAATGCATTGTTTTTATGTTCTAGTGGAATTAAGTTTGTGAATGCTATGGTGTGTCACTGGGTGCATGGCAGGCCGGCTGAAGGTGTGTGGGGGCCCAATTGACTTTTAAAGATACTCCACCAGTCTTATGAAAGTTATAACAGAGAATCAGCGATGGACTCTTGTGGTGCAGTTGTTTAGTGTTATCCCTCAGGGAATTAGGTTGTTTGACAGACATACAAAATCACGGCGGAATTAACCGTAGTCGTTTTCACCGCAAAAAAGTTTTTACCTCAGTACAAAAAACCAAACCAATGTCCCTTCAAACCGCCAATACACCCATAAAGCCCCCACTTACCTTTTCTCCATCCGCTGCCTCTCCTGTAACCTGCAGCGTCACATCCATCCCTTTAACGTGGTTCGATCTGACGCTGTCACCAATGCTGAGGAAGCGGGGGACACCCCCACAACCGCTGAAGCCAAAAATACCGAACATGGACTGAGGGGGCCACCCTTGTAACCACTGCTCTTCATGTTCGGTATATTTGGCTTCGATCTAATGGTAGTGACCGAATTCGGTGAAATATACCATTCAACCACATATTTTTTAACAATTTGGCCGAAATGAACCCTCAGAGCCACCGTCTCCCCTTCCTTCACCCCACCCCTCTCCAGTTGTCACGTCAGTTCTTTTTTTAGCCTGGTGATATTGTGGCTTCTGGCACTGGCCTCCAGAGATGGAGGGTTTATTGTCAAAATAGGTTGATGTTTTGGTTGCAACTGCTTTGTAGGTGATGCAAGCAGTCTTGAACATGATGCATTCTTGAAGGGTTAGACTGTAAAGCTCCCTGGGGAGGGGGTGTAGCGGTCAAGTTTTCTTAGTCCCATGATGAGGAGTGCTGTGCCAAATTGGCCTCTGGGACTCCAGCGGGTAGGATGTTGCCCTTATCCAGATGGGCGATGACTAGGACTTGGGAAACTGTGCTGAAACTTGGGTCTGGTATGAATGGCTTGATGTGCAAGCTGGTACCTTGCTGGTACCGTGCTGCTTGATACTTCTTGGTGATGTGTGTTTTGAATGAGAGGTTATAATTGATAGTAAAGGAAGAGATGTTGCACTGGGTGAGTGCTGAGTGATGAACCCATCGAGCTTCTTGTCAGTCAGCCAATCCTGGATTTGGACAAGTTTAGTGCAATTTCCTAGGAGAATGCGTTTTGTAGGGTTCAGCCTCAGGTAGCTGCTTGACATCCAAGCTTGAATTGGGGGTGGACACTGCTTGAGCCAATGGATCATATCCATATAATTGATCGTTGGGTAATGCTGTGTGTCATCTGCCGATTGGCATTTCTTGTTGCCTGTGTTGTCAAGGGGATCCTGCACAGACTCCATGTAGAGGTTGAAGATGACAGGTGACATGATGAAGCCTTGTGGAACTCTGCAGGTGACTGAGAAATGCTGGGATCTGTTTAGGCCCATCTGGATGAGTTGGTCTCTCCTTGAGAGGTATGGGGCAGGACTGTTCCATTGAAACCCATTTATGTGATGAGGATGTTAAGGTGGCTTCATGGCCAATGGAATCGAAGGCAGCAGGGAGGTAGAAGATGACGAGTGTGCAGATGTGTCCTTTGTCAGGGATGTGTAGAGCATCAACAATAACTTGGATGATGCCGGTCTCAGTGATGCATTATGGTAGGACACCGAATTGGTAGTTATGTGGAGAATGCGTTCAGTGATACTTTCATGCAAATGGATGGCGACGGTCTTATCAATCACTTTGACAAGGAAAAGTAGATGTGTGATGGGGCTATAGTTCGCCAGGTCATCTGGGTCAAGTCTGGATTTCTTTTGGCAATGGACGCATCTGTCCCATTTTCAGTGCATCTGGGAAAGTGCCTTGTGTGAAGGATCTGTTGATGGCATTGAGAAGTAGTGTGAGTGCTTCACCTTTGATGACCTTCAGAATGATGGAGGAGGAGGATGCCATCTTTATAGTTGGTGGGTTTGAGGGCTGCATGAGTGTTGGTCAGTTCTCCTAGAGTAATTGCCCTGAATCAGGTCCATCTTGATATGTTGTGGGCTGGTAAGGGTGGCATACCTGTGGTGCTTTCGTAGCTGGCAATATGCTGCCTCATGTCATCTATCTTGTCATTGAAGAAGATGTTTATGACATTGCATTTGTCAGTGGATTCTGGTATTGCATGGTCTGGCAGTAGGGTGATGAAGTAATTTATGGCTTGAAGAGTGCTCTGCTCTTGTTGGATGCTTCCATGTTGGTTGTAGTGTAGTAACTTGCTTTTGCTATGATGATGAGTGTCCTGCATGCTGATCGGAGGGTGCTCATGATGATGAAGTTTTCTAGTTGGAGGGACTTTCTCCAGACCTCTTCTTTTCTGTAGATGGCACGTTTGTTGTTGATGAGCTCCTCGGTGTACCAATGTGTGGAGGGCTTATGTTTGCTGTGTCAAAGTTTCAGTGGTACATGGGTGTTGGTGGTTTCAGGTACAGTGTAGTTGATAGCGCTGAGTTGGGAGTTGACATTCCCAAATGTGTCAGATGTACAGGTCAACGTGATGAGGCTTCCTTCCAGTTCATCCCTGAGAAAGTTCTTGAATGAGTTAGAAGCCTGTGGTGGAGCAGGTTCATTATGGCAGCACAGTCTTTCCCATCCAAAGGTAGAGGGAAAACATACAATGGCTGGCAATTTGGTGAATAACAGGTCAAGTGTGTTTCTTTTGTTGTGGGTTTGATGTCCGTGCTGTTGAGCAGTTCGAGTAGAGTCACTTTGGTTTTCTTACAGGCTTGGGTCCGGGGGTGGTTGACATTGAGGTATCTGTGGAAAACATTAGTTGTGTTCTTGACGAATGCTGTTGTGGTGAGTTCTGTGATTTGCTTGAGAAAGGCCTTGTTCGTTTGGGGAGGTTAGTAGATCAGTTGGATTGTAGCTGTCTGAGCTTGGGTGAGAGGCAAGTGGCAAGTAAGGAGTTCCATGGATGCTTGTGGGTTAAGCTCCTGGATGAATCATGTCCTTGGGGTCTTGTTGATAATAACTAGCCTTCTGCCATCTTACCTTGACTGTCCTTGTGATAGATGCTGTAGCCCTTGGAGATGAGGATGTCCAGGATGTGTGTGGTAGTATGGGTGAACTATGTATCAGTACTAACCACTGCATCTAGGTTGGGAGTGGTAATGACGTCAGCAATGTATGCTTCACTTTGTACTGTGGAATGAGAACTCATGACCAAGAGTTTGCATGTGTGTTTTATAGGTGGCGTGTGTGTAGTGAATGTGGTTCTGTGGTGGGCAGCGTGTGAGAGCAGGTGACGGATTGAGCATATAAGAGGGATTGGAAGGGGTAATTAAGCTGTGATGCACATGCTTCATGGAGCAAGGGTTATGTCCCTTTCCCGGCACCCTGACAGGGAGAAACAGGAATTTTCCTTTTTATTGTCTGCCCCTGACTTCGGAGGCCCGGGTGAGAGATACACCCTGTGATCTAACACTTCAAAAGACAAGAGGCTGCAAACAGGAAAACAAAGGGACAAGGCTAAGAGAAGGACCATCAAAAAAAGACACCAACCGGTTAGCAGTGAACGTCAGGTGGGTGGGGCAGAGGTCACATGATCTACATACATCTGCACCAGCTGACAAATTGCAAAAGAGATTCCAGTGCAGCTTAAGTAGAAATAGAAAGAGGTAGAGCTAAGAAAGAAGTTCCATGTCATTTCATCGTGGGATGTTTTTTCGCTGGGGTTTTTACCGCAGATTTTTAATGAAAAAAATCATAACATTTTTGGGGGTCCCCCCCAGATCCCGTACCCTTTAATTTTGTATATATTCCAGAACACCCGGACCCCATATATATATTTCTAACCCCCCCAAAAAATGTGATGTTTTTTTTCATTAAAAAATGCGCTGTAAAAAATCCCACGAATTAACATCCCTCGATGAAAGGACGTCGTACCTAAGAAAGAAATGTGCCAAGAAGGCACCAACAGATTAGCAGTGTATGGCGGGTCGCTGGGGAAGGGGTCACGTGATCTAGATACCCTTGCACCAGCTGACCAACTGCTGACCAACAAGTAGCCAGGCCCTGCAGAAATCTATGAGAGGAACGAGATTCCTAACCGATATCCCAACCGATATCTAATTCCCGGACTGATAACATATACCAAGCCACTGCTCCCGGGCATATGCAGAAGAGGGCCATGTGTGCATGCAGGGTGTGAAAACCGAGAAGAGAGAGGCATACATTAAACCATCCGTGCAGTGTCAGATGTGTGGCAGTAACATGCATCAAGCCAATACAATCATTTGTCTGCTAATAACATAGACTGTGCGACATACAGACAGATCAGTCATTTTGCTAAATTCTGTAGGAAAGGACAAAGCGCATGGGTGCCCACCATAGACAGTGAATCATAGACCAGCTCAGAAATTGATGAAGACGAAGCACAATAGTGGCCTGAGATACAGGACCCCACAGGAGAACCAGGCCGCATGATCCAGTGAAGGTGGCTAACAATCAACCAGAACTAACGGCCATCCCGATCGCCATGTTAAAAAAAAAAGATGGTGTGCAGGGGTTAAGTGATAGTCAACAAGACGGGTGTATATCTCAAAGACTATGGGGGCCATGTTGACAGTTTATTAGGGTACAAGACGTGTATTCTGGACCTCAAAAGGCACTTAGCTAACACCAAGGTGCACTTTGCAGGGCAGGGCCCTGCGTCCAAGGCTGGCGTGATCAAACTATAATGCAGGTCCTCAAACTGCGAGAATCACATGTTGAATCTGGAGAAAGTAGTGTGGAGAAGAATAGAAAAAAAAGGGGCTGCATTAAGGAACTCCACCCGTAGATTTGAGCTGCGTTCAGGAGCAGTCCTGACCAGGCACAAAGAACAAGTGCTGGCCACAGTGAAGTAAGGCCTATGAGTACTACTACAAAGAACACAGGCTTACAGCACCATTGAGCAAAAAGAGGCTTCGGAGTGGTTGAGCCAAATAGTTCTTATCAAAAAACCTGGCACAGACAAAGCACTCTTGAGATCATAGCATAACATATGCATATCCAAGCATATCAGAACAGACACTGATGCTAAAGAATTGGAGTATATTTTGAAACTGGATACGAGGGATGCCCATCACCAGCTCAGATGGCACAACATTTCAAAATCCCTGACCTTTGCCATCCTTCCCTTTGGCAAATTCAGATATATGAGGATGCCATCCGACCTGTCTTCCTTGTTCCGGAGAATGATGGACTCGCTGTCCAAGAGCGTGCCCAACATAATGTATTTCCAGGACGACATTCTCATCTTTGGAGAGTCCTCAATGGCATATGTATCTTACGTGTATATGACTCCTGGAAATTATTCCCTATGCTATACATTATTTGTAAATCTGTACTAGGTCTATACATTATTTGTAAATCTGTACTAGGTCTGTATCCTAAGTGATGCGCCCGGATGCGCTTGGGCCAGGTGCGCTATATAAATAAATAAAATACAAATATAAATACATGACTGGACACTTGAGAGGTTTCTTACAGAAAGCGCAAGAAGCTGGTCTGAAGCTATGTAAGGGTAAGTGTATATTCGAATGTGAACACAGTAGAATACCGTGGATGTACCCTATCTGCAGAAGGGGTCAAACCCAAATCGGGACCAGGCCGAAGTGGAAGCTCCTTTTCCCACCTCAAAAGAAGAATTGTGGTTGTAACTGCGACTGATGGTAAGAACGGAGCCACTGAGATCTTTACTAAGGCAAGGCACAGACTTCCTGTGGTCTGACCCACAAAGGCGGGCCTTCAACGATATAAACAAAGGACATTTCGCAGCTCCATGCCTCAAACCTTTTGATCCCAACATGGAAACTTGCTTTCCATTGGATGCCAGTGCTTATGGATTAGGAGCTACACTGTCCGGGAATGGTCAGAAGGAAGAAAGAATAGTTACTTTTTCTAAAAGCCCTTTCGGCTGAGGAAATGAACTACTCTGTTAAGGACATGTTGGCCTGTGCTTGGGCGGTAGAACATTTCCGGATGTGTCCTTAGGGCAACAAGTTCAATCTCTGTACAGACCACAAGACCTCAGTGCATATGTTCAGTTCTGGAGGAATCAAGTCATCCACACCAGGGTTGGTGAGCCCAGTGGCAAAGCTGCAACAATGCACCTGCTCCATATCACACATCCCAGCATGAAGAACAATAAAGGGGACTGCAATTCACAACTTATAGTGTGGTTGATACATCGAATCTGGCACCTCAAATCTGTAATCAGGTGTAAACGTACAATGGGCCTCATTAGGACTGTTGTGGTAAGGCAACAACGGCGCCGGTAGTGCTACCAGCGCCGTTGTTGCCATGCCGCAACATTACGAGTTTGCTTGCGGATGCCGCTCTGGACGCCTGGTCCGACCAGGTGTGCAGAGTGGCACCCGCGAGCAGTCCAGGATGGTAGCAACGGTACCATTATGAATGGTACCACTGCTACCATCCTCCCAATTCCCATTGAGCCCTATGGGGGCTCAAACTGGAATGGGGACATATCGGCTCCGGGTCCTGCGAAAGGGAAATTACCAGGCCCTCCAGGGTCGGAATGGCCCTGTAATTCCCTTTTGCGGGACCCAGAGCCGGACCCGAGTTTGGGGATAGCCATGCCCTTATTAAGGGCATGGCTACCTCCAACCTCGTAATGAGGCCCAATGTCTTTAGAGACATGCTAATGACCATCCTGATTACAGCTCCTTGGAAGAATCTCTTTCATTTTTTGCAATAGATTTCTTGGACTGGATTTCCATTGTATCTGAGCCCATTACCTTATACTACTTTGATTTGGTATTAAGAGTCCCAGGAATTGATTTTCTCCATTTAAAGGTTCTCAGGGTGTTCACGATCGGCTCAGTTACCATTCTCTTCATGGCAAGTGTGGAGATTTTGAGTTAATACAATCATGAAGTACACATAAGTGACAATTGGTTATATTTAGACAAATTGACATTTTTTGGATCTTGGAACCTATGAGACACTTTTAAGAATTATACCCCTGATGAAGAGATTGTTCTGTGAAAACACATTGTTTTTTAATAAAATTACACTGATTTGTGACTACAGAAGTGCTCAAAGAGTCTTATTATGTCGTTGTGTAATATATACGATTTTCAAATGTATTAGACTTTCTCAAATTTCAAATTTATAATTGCATTAAAAAGTTTGCCTTTTTTTGGCCTATGGTAGTGTGCAGATGACGCAACAACTTTTTTAAATCTCAAATGTGTAATCAATGCTCTTCCCCCTGGCTATTGATCTGAATGTACTTACACAGACCTTCAAGTCTGCAGCCAATGCACTTGCCCCACCTAAGGTCTCCAAGCCTCGTCTGAGCCATGGTTTAGTTTGAACCTTAAGCTACTCCGGCTGTGTCATAGGCAAGCCGAGCAGAACTGGCGAACTTCTTAGTGTCCAACCGTTAAAAGCGGTCTGCCATCACGCCACAGCTATTTTTCTCAATGCAATTGTAGAGGCCAAGTGTTCATTTTACGCTCCACAAGTTGAAACTTCCATCAAGCAACCTAAGGAACTTTTTAGCTGGATGTGCTCTTTATCCACAGCTCCATCTCCTTCTGGTGTGGTCTCTTCATCATAGGAACTTTGTGACTCCTTTACGACCTTTTGAGAAAATTGGATCTTCTGCCCCTTGTCCTATTGGATCAAATGGTGGAATCCCCTCTGTGTTTCCCATCACCTATCCAGTGGTCCAGTTTTCCTGTTTCTAACCTGACTGATATACTAACACCCACTAAGAGAATGAAGTTGGCCTAACCCAGAGATGCTATTCCCTTGGGTACTTTAAAGGAGATTATGCCGACTATTGCACTGATAGTGGTACAGGCGGTCAATCGTTCCTTTACATCAGGTTTTATCCCGCCTGAGTTGAAAAATATGTCTTAGTAATTGCTCCTTTAAAGAAGTCCTTCCTGGACCCTACTGTTCCTGCAAATCTTTGGCCCATTTCTTTATTACCTTTAATAATGAAGCTTTTAGAGTCCTTACTGACCCCTCTGCTAAGAGGTTTTCTAGAACACTCGTCCTTTTTTGATTCTTGTCAATCGGGCTTTCGTCCAGGATGTGGCACTGTGTCTGTCCTGGTCTCAGTCGTTGATGATCTGTCACGGCTACTTGATTAGGTGGTGCAGGGGCACTGATTCTTCTTGATTTATCGGCCACATTCGACAACATTGATCAGTTGACCTTATTGGATTTCCTGGTTGGAGCAGGGCTCGTGGGCTCGGTGCTATCCTGGTATAGGTCTTTTTTAGTTGACCGCTCACAATCTCTCTCCCTCCCTCCCTCCCTACCTCTCTCCCTCTCTCACTTTCGATCCTCCCCAATGCCTTTGTCTTGTGGGATCCCTCAGGGTTCTGCCATCTCCCCAATCCTGTTCAATGTGTATTCTCAGCCTCTTGCGAAATTCATCCTTTCCCACAGCTTCCAGTCCTACTCCTATGCGGATGATACCCAGATTATTGTCCGTTTGGACCTTGCCCAATCCAAAACAGCTGCCTGCATGAGGTCTTGCCTGGAATCCATGGGAAAATTGATGCATGGCAACTGGTTGAAATTGAACGGAGAAGAGACAGTGGCACGGTGGTCGGCCCTCCTTCAGCTTCTGCTCTATGAACCCCTGCTTTCTGGCCTTCTTCTCTTGGCCCATTTCCATCGCTGGTTCCAATGGTAAAGGACTTGGGCTTTAAGATCACAGCCTCTTTATCTGCTGGAGCTCAGGTGAGTGCGATCTGCCAATCTGGCTATCTGAAACTGAAGGTGTGACGCAAAGTGCTTTTGTTTATTCCATCTCATCTACGGCACCCGGTCATGGTTGTTTGTCTCTTTGGATTACTGCAATTCCCTTTTCTTTTCACAAATTGCCTATTTTATTGGATGCCTTCAGGTTCCTCAGAATCTTGCTGCTAAAGAAGCCACTGAAACCCCCCCATGTCACCCATGTTCTTAGTTCACTTCATTGGTTACCTGATTCTAAACGCATTATTTCCAAATCCTTATGTATAGTCCATCGTGCCTTTTATGGTAGGGGTGCGGAATTCCTCCCCCGAAAATTCCGATGTACCTGTGCAAGCTCTTCACTCCCAAGACGCTGTTGCTATTCCGGTTCCTCGTGTTAAGGTCTCTCGTTTTGGGGACAGTGCTTTCTCAGTGGCGGCCGCGAGAGTGCGGAACCAGCTTCCTCCCTCTCTTCGGGCCATAGAGAATCACCTACTGTTTAGACGCTCATTGAAAACATTTGTCTTTTAGTCTCAGCTCTGTGGTTTATTGGTCGTTCTGTTGTCAGCTTTGGAGCAGCAAGGTGCATTTTTGGTGGACGCTGCGCTTTATACATTCAGATAACGTAACATAACTGAAATTAAGTGACCTTTATGCAAGATGAATGTATATTAGCCACCCTCAAGGAAGTAGCAGAGAATCACATGCAGGCAGTACATGCAGTAGATTGGAGCAAGGCCATAGAAATGGATGCCATCCCACACCGAGCGAGCATAATACAATGTTGGACAGATGATGGAAAATTGCCATACGAATTGCGGCAATTCCAGCAAGTCTTGGGTGAGTTATCATGCACTCGCGACATCAATTTTAAGGGGGTATCCAAAGCCATTCCCCCCATCAAGTCTCAGGGTAGAAATTGTGAAGAATGCCAATCAAGGACACCTAGGGGGCACCCTTACCAAGAGGTGGGTAAGAGAGGCATATTGGTGGCCACGTGTAGTTAGTGAGTTTGAGCAGGGGTGTTGCTAGGTCTGAAAAAGATCAGGGGCTAAGCTAATGTCGGGACTGGCAGGACTCGGGGCTAGGTAGCATTTTGGTTGTAGCACCTGAGCTTCTATCCGGGGCTACAACCACAAGACCCAGGGCTATAGCCCCTTCAGCCCCCGATAGCAACACCTCTGAGTTTGAGAAAACGGTAGGCGGATATCCTGAGTGTATCAACAGTGATAGGAGGTTGGGAGTGGAACAAGCACCACTCCACTTTATTTAGACACTTTGGAACAAGTGGGCCGTGATTCATTGGTCCACAGAGACACATTGGGCCTCATTCAGAGTATGGCGGTAAGGGATAGCGGCCACCGGTAACGAGACCAGTGGCGGTAATCCCTTACCGCCATACTCCGAGTTCCCTTTGCGCCCTCGCCCTTAACGCCTGCTTTGAGCAGGTGTTAAAGTCGAGGGCGCAAAGGGGCCTCCAAGCCAATAACGGTGACCGTAATGAACGGTCACCGTTATTTGCATCTTCCCCATTCCCATTGAGCCCTATGGGGGCTCATTTGGGAATGGGGAAGAGCCTTGGGGAATGGGGAATTACCGCCCCGCCAACCTTGGAATGGGGCGGTAATTCCGCCATCCACCAAGGCGCTGCGGGTCCGGGTACGGCGTCAACCAAGGCGTTAATAGCGCCATTGGTTAGCGCCGTACTCGGAATGAGGCCCATTGACCATTAAAGTACAGTATTGTGCTGGTGGACACCTTGACAGTGGATGGGAGCACATTTCGTACCAGGTATTACCACAATAACAGTAATGCAGGTACTTAAGATATTGTATCATGAAGGATTGCCCGAGTACATTGTTAAAGACAATGGGCCTCATTAGGAGTGTTGCGGTAAGGCAACAACGGCGGAGGTAGTTCTACCGGCGCCGTTGTTTCCTTCGCTGCAACATTCCGAGTAGGCTCGCCGGTGCCGCTATGGACTCCTGGTCAGACCAGGCATGCCGAGCGGCACCCGTGAGCAGTACCGGATGGCAGCAACGGCCCTGTTATTAACGGGGCCGCTGTTACCATCCTCCCCATTCCCATTGAGGGCTCAAATGGGAATGGAGACGTATCGGGTTTGGGTCCCGCGAAAGGGAATTACCGAGCCCTCCACGGTCGGAATGGCCGGTAAGTCCCCTTTTGCGGGACTTGGACCCGGACACGGGTTTGGGGGTAGCCATGCCCACCTCCAAACTCGTAATGAGGCCCAATGAGGTCCAGCTGGTATCAAGCGAGATGCAGAAGCTCTTCACAAGGAATGATATCACATTATGCAGCCCTTTATCGCTCCCAGGCCAATGGGCAAGTGGAGAGGGCAAACCAGGAGACAAAGCACAAAGACTTACCCCCAACAAAGTAACTGGGGTATCCCTCTTCCAAGTGATGAGAGGCTGCTGGACATATCCAGTACTGATGCCTCCATGGCCTGCAGATATCAGGGGGTTATGTCTGTGTCATGTGAGGACACACTATGGAGGATAAAGGGAAAACAGAAAATAAGAAAAGAACAATATGATTGGCAGAAAGCAACACCCTTTCCTGACATGCCAGAAGGAGATGGGATTAAAATCACATTTAATCATGAGACTTTGCCCAGGTTCGGCTTACCCAGGAAGGTGGCGAAGAGGGGTGAGAATGGCATCTTCTGGGATGACAGCTGGCTGCGGAACCTGGAGGGGAGGCCCTCTGCAGGAAGGGAAGATTTGGCAAAGAAGGGCAGACTGGCCAAGAGCCAAGTCTATGTGAAGAGACAGTGAATCCGCGAGTGTTCTACTTGCTGGAAACACCTCAGAGATACTTTGAGATTAGACATGCGCTGAAAAAACGCCCTTTTTCCTAAAGTGCATTATTCTGCTTTGCCATGACTTTTGCTGCATCTATCAAGAATGAAGGAATGCACTTGGGCTCTATGTGGTATTATTAACGCTACTGAACACAAGAGCTTTGTGTAATGCTCATACGTATGTAGTGATTCCTTTGTGAATATATAAGTGCCAGGGCAGGCGTTCTTTCTAGCATGCCAGTTCCATGTCAAGGCAGCAGGTTGCCACCCACTGTTGCCCCCAACCAACTATTCTCCTGACATTGTCAACATATTTGGGGTCGCAGCTGCAACTCCCACCAGTTCACTGGGCGTGATGTGTGCACTCCGCATGGCAGATGTGCGATTTACAAATATCAATCAAAATAGCAGGGTCCAATAGCACAGTTAGTAGAGCGCTTGTTTTGACATCTGTGCAGAGCCTGCTGACACAGGTTCGAGTCAAACTCAGCCTTTCATCCTTCCAAAGTCGATAAATGAGCACCATACACTGTGGTTAATAATAAGCAGCGCTCAGATACCTGAGGGTTCATAGCGCTATATAAACTCGTAGGTAGCAAGGGGAACATTGTGAAAATCTATCCACAGAAAATAGAGCAGGCCTTGCTTTCCTCTAATAGTATAGAAATGTACAAATGCAGACAAAAGCATTACTGAACTGTTGAACTTGCATTTCCATCACCACAGCAAGCACTAGGTTTATGGTATGATGGGGGGTGGGGGGAGTGCTGGATTATCGATTCAAAGAATTGCTAACAGTGAAATGGCTTTGTTGACCTTATAATCATTACAATCAGGGATACGCTTATTCAATCCTATTGGTGGACGCCGCCCACCAGATAAACTATCTATAGCACACCAGGCGAGGAGGTCTACTTTACTCATGACCTATTCCATACTTACTGAGCTGTCCCTCAGGAAGAACTAGAGTATCCCTGGGAATAGGCAAAGCTGGCCCTAGGCCACAGTGATGCACTGCCTAGCTAATAGGTATAGAAGGATAAATTACCCAGTGGCGCCCACAGAAATGTTTTATAGGGGTGGCCTGATGAGGCCAAAGGAAATCCTGGGGTGGCACACCAAAACAAACACATAACTGAATTTCAGGAAATCTATTATGCCGATGCAGCATATAGTCCAGTTGAAAACTATGTATATGAGAGTTAAGAAATTGCATATTGATATAATTCCATTGATTATTTAACTGTTAACTAATTAATGTTCCGGATGCGCTTACACTAATACCAGTACGGTTCACATTTTGAGTTTCACAATCCTGCTTGTGCTATGTAAGGAATATGTGATGTATGTGATGTGTATATGCATGTTGGGCAATTTATTGTTCTTCAAATAGAATAGTTGTTCAACTTTGACTTGAAAAGTCAAATATACAGTTTTAAATTAAAGGAGCACATTGATTGTAAGGGACCAAACATTTACTGAGAACCCGCCTACCACCTGCACCTGCCACCTTGCTGGCTGCACTACCTTTTGTATTGTTGTATCCCTTGCTCAGCCCTTTCCACTTTTCCCATCTCCCTTGCACTCCCCCCCCCTACGCTCCACCCTGCACTTGCGCGTACTCAGTGTCACTGGGCCTAGTAAGATCGTTGTTTTGTCTTCCCTTGTTCCCCTCCCTTGCCTTGTCGCGCTCGGAAACACTTGTGTATGAGCGGGATAGAGCTAAAATATCATATATCATATCATAGCCAGAGAATCCTCTAAATCCTCACTCACAAGTTTTTAATTGCCAACATGCCTATCAAATATGGTGCACTCAGCAGGGTTTGACTTATGTAGAAATAGAATACTAGATGTATCTTGTCTTTGGACTGCATTTATGATGGGAATACACCCAGTACATTTTACGCATTGGTCTACACAAAGGAATCTTAGGGAAGACAGGTTGATGGTAAAATGAGGGTCTACCAAAAGGCTTATTTTCAGTTTCTGAAATGGCAGTTCTTCTGTCGTCCCCAATTTAGTTTTAAGAATGTTACTTGTAAATTTGAGCAACACATCTTTCCTTTATAATTTTCTGTTTCACTGAGAACACAACCTAGGTAAAGTCACCACCTGTCAGTGTGCATAAAAAACCCAGGCAATTTAAAAGTTAGACTTTCTTAGGAACACTCTTGTTCTTCAGACTGTATCTCCAGACACACTCTGCTTACCTCTCAGCTCTGAAGTGCTTGCTTCTTGCCTGCCTGGTGGAATCATCTCTCAGCGTTGCAGCCCAGGTCTCCTTTGCATGCAGTACCACTGACAGCCTTGGGCACACCACATGAGTTTCTCTTTACCTCCCTGACCCGCACTTGTGATAACCTGCTTCTCTGCCGTGTGGGCACAATACACCAGCGCGGGAGGAGCCTCGGCTAGGTGAGACTACTGTTGCAGTAAGGGGTCCAGTATAAATACATAATACATTATAATTTCCATAATGCAGTGGATTCCCTTCCACAGCTCTCTAATGATGTTCCTGTTTCACTTTGGGCTTGAAGAGATGCAATTGCCTTTCCACTGGCGCTTTGACTCCATGCATTGCCAGTGAATGGTGGCGTTACATTTAAGATTGCTTGCAGTGAAATGCAGCTGTATAACTGGCCTGGCCCTGGGTAGCAAGGTCATGGGAATGCACCTCTGCTAGCTTGCCAGCAGTGTGGCTTATGGGCTCCCCTTAAAATGATGAGATCCGTAGTGTGGAGGTGAGGCTGGCTGTGGGCTACCTGCATCGGTTCCTGCATGGCCCCTGCTGCTGCTGTCTGCCGGGCTGTCTTTCTTAGGTGCGTGCAAAGAAATGCACCACTCTGCGGATAGGGGAACGCACACTTCTGGCTCACTCCCCTGTCCTGGGCTCACATTTGGGGGCCTGCCCAGGCAAGCCACCAGCACCTGGAGCTGGCCAATTAGAGGATGCGTCCCAACGCCCCTACATCCATACACAGGAGTGCTGTCTCTCCCCTGCTTAGCCGCTTGCAGGACCGCCTGTAATTTGAGCTTGGCAGCCTTGAGGTAATTCAATTTAGGCTTCAGCTTAAAGCAAGGAAGGGAAATAAAGTGCAACATTTCTCACCAGAGCCAAAAGGCAAAACAGAAGGAGTTGATTGAGCCACTCACAGGATAGGCTCTGTTGTAGCCGAGAAAAGAGAAGTGACGGTGGGGGCGCTGACTGAGTGTGCACCAGCACCGCAGACATAGATGGGTGCAGGGTAACTGCTGTGCCTCTGGGAGCTGGTCAAAACATCTATTGTGTGGTCTGCTGCTCTGGACATGGTGCCTGCACGCTGCTACATGGGTTTGACGTCTGCCAACCCCAGAGAAACAGAGGCAACCTGGAGCCACTCAGCACTGCCCAACATATGGGCCACACACACGCATTGAATACAGTGGGACACACGTTGCAACGACTCCCGCCCTGCAGGCTATATGTTCTTGGCATACATTTTTTATGCCTTAATTCATTCTCTTGCCCCAGACCATCAAAGGCTGTGGGACACAGCAAAAAAGGAAAAAAGAAATCCTTTTTTTCGCACTGAACTGGGCATGTCCATGCACAGTTCAGTGCGAAAAAAAAATATTTTTGTTGCTTTTTCACGGGGGTGGCCAATAGGGGGGGCCAGCCTTTCTATAAGGGTGGCTGTGGCCCCCCTTGGCCACCCTTTGGAGGCGCCCCTGAAATTACCCTTTGCTAAACTAGTCTAAACAAGTGTCCTTAAAGGTAGGAAGAACACTTGTGCGTGCAAATATCCTAACTCCTCGGAAGGAGGAGCTAACATCTACTCCATCTAAGTCATGAAATGGACTTTAAGAAAAGAAATCTAGCACTGAATGGCACGGTTATATGTGATTTTACCGACGGGAACTTCAGAGTGGTAAATTTCATCGCGACCAAAATACTGAAAAACATCAAATATATATCTTTTTTTTATTTGACCCCCCCTTCCCCAAACACCCTGCTTTTCTACCCTTATAACCCCACTCCAAACCCATCCCGACTCATTTTAACCCCCTACTCCACTACCCTATATATATTTATTTAATATTTTCAGCATTTTTCAGTATTATGGTCTTCTGCAAAATGTACCACTCCGAATTATTTATGGTAAATTGACTGGGTACCAATGTCACACAATGCATTAACTTATGTGTGCAAAATGTAGGTGTTTACGGTTACATAGGTTACATTGGATCAGGGATTTTTCCATTATTGATTCCACCCTCCTTCGAGTGCGCAGGAGATGTTTCAACTCAGGCATCCAACAAAGTCAAGGGTATCCTTGGGTTGGTCATATGGTTGATTTGTGTTAGAAAGGGTCTGACTTCCTGACCTTTCCATCAATGTGCAGGTAATTAAAGCAATGAGATGACAGAGTTGAGAGAGAGAGTCCCTGGCCTCAGTGGAGAGTTGTGGAAGTATGCATCAGAGAGCAACCTGTGTATCTTATGGAGACTGCACATTGTCAAGGATGGATAAGGACATGTTAATTTATGAAATGGTTGAATTTGTAACCAATCTCGTAAGATTAAGTGGCTAGATACCTCTGGGTTTTGTGCGCTATCTAAATGTTCAAATAAATAAATATATTTGCTAAATTGACTTTCTCTGGGGCTGATCAGCAATGGATGCAGCAATTCTGGAGTTTTGGGCGATGCGCCCTTAACCCCGAAGGAGTTATTGGCACTGTTGCAGTGTTTGAGACAAAACATACTCCATTTTGCTCCGAGTTATGTACATGCTGATGTGGTTACCTCTGGGGAGCTCAGCGGCCTGTGCTGATACATTAGGTACACAAGGCCTGGGTTTTGGGGTTTGCAGTCATGTATGAGTTCCCCTGTTTTTTCCCCAGGATCGTACCCAGTGCATGGGGTATTTAATGACATCATTCTCTCCTTAATTTCAGCAAATATGAACACTTTTATTCGTCAAGGGGTCTGTATTTCTTTTTGTAATTTACTGTTTTTCTTTGTTACATATTATAGTAAAGGTGTTCTCATACCTTCCGGTAAATTATATGGCGTTATTAACCTGTTATATGGGCTATAACAGGGGTAGCGACCCAGCAGTCCGAGTTACGCCGCAAACAGGTACGTCGGGATTGGTCGGGGGGGCAAAATTACTGTGGCAGCAGTGGGGGAAATGGCAGGCTGGGGAGTGGGTGATCAGGCAGAGTGGCAGGCGGCTAGATCGGGAGTATCAGCCCGCATTTCTAGCCTCCTGATTGGCCAACTCCCACTCGCAGGGTGCTAATGAGTCTTGTGTCCTTCTTCCATCCACGTCCACTGGCCATCAAACTGTTACCCTCACCTGGTCTCTGCGGAGGTGTTGGGGCATGGTTGCAGCCCTCCCTGAACTTGAATCACCCCCTTCAGGCCTCTCCCTCAGTAGAAAAGCTGTCAGCGGTGGTACGTGGTGATACTGCTCCTGTGAATTATGGAAGATATCTCTCTGTCCTGCTATTTCTGGCAGTGGCGCGTCAAACAGGATCTAGTTCCTTCACTGATCCCTGATAAGGATTAGTCCAGTCCAGCTGCGACTATGCTTCTCCTTATGATTGTTAAGTCTTTCTTGAGCTCTTGTGATGCTGTTTGTTCTGTTTAATGTCTTTATATGTTGCTCCTATTTATGCCGGCAATAATGTCTCTCTTCTGTTTTCTTCCCTTAGATGGAAATGCGGTCTCAATGCAGCAGTGGGACAATAGACGATGGAAGATGGATGCTACCGCAATGTTCGACAGCAGGTAAGTGATGGTTTAAGGAAAGCGCAAAGTATGGCGAAGCGCCACCTTAAAGTGACTTTTTTCTGTTTTTCTTTGCAGGTGCTACTGTCGACGATGGAGCGTGTCGTGCTGCAATGCCAAGATGAAGATTTTGGCATTCCAGAAAGTGTAAAGATGAATACTTGGTTTGCTAAAGAGATGTACAGGTAAGAACAGCTTCCCCCAGTTGGTAAGTATGCTGGCAGGAAGCAAGATGTCCAGGAAGCAGGATCTTCAAAGGTAAGTCTGACCTCAGGTGACGATGAGCGCTACACTGCTTGCAAGTGCAGAATAACAGAAGCGTCTGTCTTGAGGATCGGAGCAGCTTATATAGCTGAGATCGTGGGCACGCCCATTAGGGCCGGCTTACCAGCCACACCCTGCCACTCCTAGAGAGTGAGCACGTGCAAAGGCAATCCATTAGTAGCCACACCCAAGAATATACTTGGGGCTACTTAATGCATGGAATGCTCAAGGTTAATGCATCTGAAGTGCTATCTCCATAATGAAAGCTTTTTGGTGTTAAATGGATGTTCTTGTTTACTTTTGTTCATGAGCCTGGTGCCAAAGGCGCCAGGACAGTGTCCACTAAGGTCTCCTATGCATGCGACCCCTGCATGCCTGTGCCCCTGACTTCATGACCATGACACAAACCAAGCCATGCAGCATGGCAGGAAGGTCTCATTGGCTAGTGTATCTATAGGAGGCACAGGAAGGCCACCTGGGGAATGAATGTTGCAGCACAATGTTGTCACAGAGTGATGCTGTTGCCCTGAGCCAGGCCTGAGGCTTGTTGGCAACTATGTAGGATAAAAGGAAGTTGGTTCAAGGTGCTTGCCCTCTTTGCTCCTGGCACGCCCTATGATCCTGGATTTCACTCCTAGTTGTTGGAATAATTTTGATCACCACCCACCCATTCCTTTGTTTATGATAGGTTCCACAACAAAATGTGTGTGTTTAAGTATCACCTGTGTGGCAGTGTTTGTGAAACATTTGAAAACATTGCATTTTGTCCGTTTTCGAAAGTAGATGAATGTGCTATATGGAATCTAAATGAGCAATTGTATATATTTATTTAAGGTACTGTTTTTCTTTGTTGCATTGTGTATTAGATGTGTCCTATTGCTTCCATGGGGGCTGGGGTGCTTCTTCCTGAAACTGATGCCAGCTCTCAGCTAGTTCTCATTTCTTAGCTCTCACTTACTGCCTTGCCTTCCCTGATGCTCCAACCTGTGGCTTGTCCTTCTGGACATTACTCTAAAACATCTGTCTTCTAGACATTCACCCTACGCCAGCCTACACTCACCCCCTTAATCAGGGGTCAAGTCCTAAAAATTCAAGTGTGGGGACTCATCAACAAGCTCAATGGGATGTGGCTTCGCCAGAAATCAGCATATCAAGGTGAAATGTGCACATTTCATTAAATTAGCTTTGCATAGCCACACAAATTGCACAGGACGAATGGCATTTGCCTTTCATAAAATCAACACACACACAAAACCCAGAGAGGATAGTTACTTCAGCTAGTGTTTTTCAAAATGTTAAAAGGTGCGCATGTTTTAAACTCCAAGAACCAATACAAATGTTTTCCTTGGAACGTGCAGTACCGAAATGGTACATTTCACCTATAGTTGTTATTTTTCCTCACGTTTTATAGTGCAGTGCATTGGTGATGATTGCGGTTCTATCCCTGATGTTGGATATAATTCATAAATTCAAAGAGGGTGTTCAACGTTTCTCATTTTAACTGGGGGGCGGGGAGGGCTGAGTCCACCCACGTGTACCCTCGACTTGAGCCCTGCCCTTAGTTTGTCTCACCCTTTCCCCATCCTCACCCTATATATCCTGTCACGATCCTCAGCCCCCAGCTCTCATCCTCTCCCTCACAACACCAGCAATTCATGCTTAGCCCTTACTTACATCCAGCACACATTCACACCACAAATGCACACACACGAACCCCACAACCCATGACACAACAGAACGATAGTTCTCACCGTGCATCAACTTTACCTCACCCTTTCCCCAGCTCTCCACTCCCCCACCCCGAGAGTCCCTATATGTTTTCACACTTCACTTTGCGCACACACACACCTCACAGTTGTAGACACATGGTCCCCTTCTCACCCTCTCTTACCCAATCCCACCTCGCCACCGTAACCCAACGTGACCTCTGCGCCTCCGTCACACAGAAATCACGCATAGCACACAAGAGCAGAGAAGTAGACCCCTGCCATCCTACACAATGCACAAACTCCGACCACACTTTGACCCCATCACACCAGGGACCTTATCTAAGGACACACTAATCCTATGCCACCACACTGTCACACCAACCACCTTTCACACCCCCCTCTGCCCCACTCTCGGAGGCCCTCTGGGACTCCTTCATTTCACCCCTACAAAATAAACTAACAATTCTGTTCTTTTCTTAAATTTAATGGCCCTAAACCTTTGATTTCCTAACTTATTTTATCATGTCTGTTTTATTGTTCTGCTTTGCTATTTGGTCTTCCTGTTTCTCGTCTGCCGCCCCTCAAAGTCTTTCTTTAATGCCTCTGTTCGTCTTTTATATTTACCGTCTCATCGTATTTTTATTTCTTTGTCACTATCCTCTCTAGGCTGGTTACCTTTTCATACCTGTCTTAAATTTAATTTACTTTCTCTTGCTTTTAAATATCTCTATGGTTTTGCAGCTTTGTATCTTTCCGCTCTAATTTCCTTTAATGTTCCTTCTCGCGTTTTACGTTCTCAGTGTCAATTTCTGTTTTCAGTTCCTCGCCCCCCCCTTGTATATCCCATCACAATTCCGTTCTTGTTCTTTGCTTGCTCCTCATTACTGGAATTCCCCGTTCTCTTCATTTTATCCCTTCTCATTCTTTATTCCGTACTTCTTTCAAGATCTATCTTTTTCAGTCTTAAAGGAAACTCTGTACGTTTTGTATAGCCAGTGACTTTACATTTGATTGTACTGCAAGTGTGTCTTGTTCAGCGCTCTGGCGTATAGCGCTATATACATTACAAATGAAGTACAGCAGAAAAGACTACTCCAATGATATGCTGGTAATAAATGCTATACTGTAAGGTCTCTTCCCTCCTGTGTACATCTAATGATGGCGTGTAAGTCCTACAGTACTTTGAAACTCTTATATGTGATATTACCGACGGAAAAATCAGAGTGGTACTTTTCCTCACGACCATAATGCAGACAAACACTGAATTTGTTTTGTTTTTTCAAAATTTGGGGTCAGTGGTTCCCCCCCAATCCCCTGATTTCATATCCTTTTTACGCCACCCCAACTCCACCCTAACTCATTTTAACCCCTTACCCCACTACCCTTTATATATGTATTTAATATTTTCGGCGTTTTTCTGTTTTATGGTCTTCGGTGAAATGGACCACTATGAACTGTTTCAGATGAAATGACCGGGCACCCTTCAATACTTCCAGAAGCTAGGTTCACACTCTTCACACTCACTAAAAGCTCAATTCTCTCTCTCTCTCGCTCACGCTCACTCTCTCTCTCTCTCTCTTTCTCTCTCTCTCTCTCTCTCTCTCTCTCTCTCTCTCTCTGGAGGATAGTTGAGTGGTGATGAACTCATCTTGGATGGAAACCAGCTGACACTGTGCCACTTGGGTTTGATTCATAGCCCATTGCGTAGAAGCTGTAGGAGCAGGACATACAGGACTGTACAAATCGCTAATACTACCGCCAAGATCACAACTCAATGACCAGTGCCATGTTCTTATTGCACTCACTGCCACCACGTCCAGACTGCATTTATTACCACTGAGTCAGCACTGCAAATACAACAAGGGGCACCCGATTGTTTACATTACAATTGATACCATTTGCACATGCACTTTACATTCACCACTAGCATGTGATTTATTTATTTATTTATTTAATTTATTTATTTATTTATTTATTTATTTAGCAACAATTCTTGTCAACTGTGCCACATGCCCGTGGGCCTCAGAGCACACACACACAACAGACAGAGCAGAGCATTACACAACAGACAGAGCAGAGCATTACAGGAAACAGTAAATCTAAGGCCGGTAGACAGGAGAGAGAGAGCCGGACCAATCAGTCAGGCGGTAGGTTAAAAAGTAGTGTTTTCAATTTTTGTTTTTTAACTCTGCCGTTGTCGAGGTAGCTCTAAGGCTGCATGGAAGCACATTCCAAGCAGTTGGACTCTGAACATTAAAAAGTTTAAATATGGGCTGTGCAAGTTTCAACCCATAACACCTTCACCCCATTCACATGAAAACAATACCACGCTTATGCCTGTGTCCTTGTTTATTCTTCAGCAGGCCAGTCTTTGGCGCCACCTGCACCGTGTGGTTGGTTTCCAACAGCCTTCCTGCCTTTTCCCCTCCACCCAACCAACACATTGTGGGAGAACGCTGGCAGCCCTGCATGATGGAGCTGAGGAGCTCATCAGATTCCCCTGGCGCCTGCCACAAGGCCAAACGGATTCAACAGAGACACACAGCTCATGGATCTGGTTCAACTGTCTTGGGGACTATATCCAACCTTGGGCAAATCACTGCTCTCCATGGTGTCATTCACAGTCTTTAGGCACAAAGCTGCCCCGTCACATGGTTTCCGGGTTTCTTATGGACTTCTCCACCTAGGCGACTAGTGGACTTTTATCTTGTTGGCATTGCAAGTACTTGTGTTGCAGCTCCAGCTTCTTCTCTTGCAGCAAGATCCACAGTGTCGCCCAGAGGTGAAGAAAGCCGAGAAGGGGTCTAGGTGCCTGGCTGGGTTCTCACTTGCGTGCAGGCCAGGTTCTAGCTTACGTCCCTCCCACTTGGGGGCCTGAACCTACTTACCAAGCATGCCTTAATATCCTGATTGCTGGCTCACACATGCTTGGTCACCTGTTACTTAACCTTGCCACCGGCCCTCGGGCTGGTTATCGGACATTCCCCATGATGTTCTGCCAAGCTCGTTCTTCACCCCACTTCTCCTGGACAAATGCTAGGCTTGTGTTTTCTTACTTTCTATCTTTCTCTACCCTACACATTCAAGGGACTACCAACAATACTGTTTTGCAATTTCCTGCTCCTTCTTCACTCATCCAACTATCATATTCTATGCATGGCCATGTCCTCTTCTACTCTCCTCTCACCTCTTTGATGTTTATACCCTGCAACCTCTTCCGCTTCCTTCCCTCCTCCTGCATCTTCTACCCCTGCGCCTCCTGTACATTTCACTTATTCAACATCTCCACCCACTCCTGCCTCCTGCACTCCTTCTAAACATCCACCCCCTTATGCACCTTCCACTTCTTCTGCATCTCCACCTCCTCCTGTACCTTCCACTTCTGCATCTCCACCTCCTCCTATACCTTCCACTTTTGCATCTCCACCTCCTCCTGTACCATCCACCTCTGCATCTCCACCTCCTCCTATACCTTCCATTTCTGCATCTCCACCTCCTCCGGTACCTTCCACTTCTGTATCTCCACCTACTCCTATACCTTCCACTTCTGCATCTCCACCTCCTCCTGTATCTTCCACTTCTTCTGCACCTCCACCTCATCCTATACCTTCCACTTCTGCATCTCCACCTCCTCCTATACCTTCCACTTTTGCATCTCCACCTCCTCCTGTACCATCCACTTCTGCATCTCCACCTCCTCCTATACCTTCCACTTCTGTATCTCCACCTACTCCTATACCTTCCACTTCTGCATCTCCACCTCTTCCTGTACCTTACACTTCTTCTGCACCTCCACCTCATCCTATACCTTCCACTTCTGCATCTCCACCTCCTCCTGCTCCTTTCACTCCTTCTGCTCCTGTAGATCTTCCTGTACATTCCACTCTTTCTCCTCCTGCTCCTGTACTATCCGCTTCTTCTCCACCTTTACCTCTTAAGGGCTCACCGCTCAGCTACTCCAACAATCCACAACTAACCTTTTTTTCTCTGTGCATACATACTTTTCTATTCCCTCCACTTGGGATGGGTTTACAGGAATACAAGATATCTGGAATGTATAATTGGTCAACATCAAGAATACATGTGGGGGAATGGGCAATTCATTTAATGTGTGTGTGATTGTCTTGACCGCCTTATCTGGGTGCCATGGACAGAGCCTATATTAGGCCAGCCCGCCATCTTGATTTATGAACTGCTGCGCATGTGTGTGCTTGCGCACACATCAGGAGTACAGAGTGGAGCCAGCAGGGCTTCCTTATGTTGCACGCTCAGTCAACCACTTAAATTATACACTGTGGACATCTTTGGGGACTTGAGTTCTCTGGTAAGATTCCTACAGTTTGCTCAGAAGTAATAGCGCTGCTGGTCCTTGTGCTGGGTGTGGAGAATACATGGGGGTCCCCCATGCTTCCCCAGGGCCCCACAAGACATAGTGAATGCTGGGGGCTAATCCCCTTAGTCATCCAACCACGGCGGCAGGGGGAATTGTCATAGGCCTGACAGTTGACATGTGGGGCCATGGGTGACAGGTTCATATATATATTTTTGGGTCCCAAGCATTGATGGGAAATGTCCAAAATGACAGGCTTAGGGGAAACCCTCAACATTGTTGGAGCTTGAGAACCATAGGCCTACACAACCTGTTGGTGCAGGCCTTGCCATGGATTCTTGGCATCCCAATCAAAGCAAGCCAGACCATCAAGGGGCACATCTGGCCAGGAGCTCAGCAGTGCACGTGAAGCCCCCTGACTCTCCCATTCTATGGAAAAGGGTTCCAAATCCAAAGCTCGACAACCACGTGAGTCTCTTCCTAAAACGAGACTGCACAGGTCGACCTGCCCCTTTTTTACAATTGAACGAGTCCAAAGGTCGACTATTTAATGCTTGGATGCTTGAAATCAAACTTGTTTTTTTTTAAGTGTCTCTTTTTTAATGTCTCTGAGGATAGTTCTGGGGCAATGTGCTCGCCTTAGAAGCAAGACGATATGGAGCAACACAGGTTCAACCCCCTTCCAGTAATGAGGAGCAAGCAAAGAATCCTCTGGGTATTAAGAGCAGGTCTGTGCTTAGAATCCTCTGGGTATTAAGCGTGTTATAAATAGCCTATCATATCATAATGAGGTGTGTTTCCACTCAATACCAATGCCTCCCCCTCTGCTTGACTATCCCTGTCCCTACTTTCTTCTCTTAGATAACCTTTATTTTAATTCAAACCCTTTGCCTTTGTCTCAAATTTTGTTCCCAAATACATTTTGCCCGATCGGCCTTTGAACTGGTCAACCTTTAGTAGTCTTTCTTTAGGTTGTGTATGTTCAACATGGACCTTTGAACCTGATACCATTGGAGAGTGGTCACATATAAATCCAGCTTGTACGAGCACTCACGCAGTTATCCACAAAATAAGCTGTACCAGTATAACCCCAGCTGGGGAACATCCAACACCGCTCGCCTTTCTCCTATCGAGGTGTGATGCCATGATGGGCTGTGGCATTTTATCCCAGGCAATGGCATGATTATGCTCTGCTGTTTTTGCAACTAAGTGCCGTGTTTATAAAGGTATGTGTTATAAGTAGTATCCTGCTATTTTAATGTTTTGTTGCCATGTCTGTGATTTTATTCTGTTCTAATTCTCAACCACATACCCAAACCGACACCCACATGCCTCCGCACTATTCCCCACCATGTTCCTCATGCCAATTAACCCTTGAAATATAGCAAGATGTGCTGTACACACTACATGTCATCTTCCTCTTGACCAACAAAATATACACTGACCAGCATGCACAAACCGTACCTTGCTTACGCCCACCCAGGGGAGTTGCTAGGTCTGGAAAAGACCCGGGGCTAAGCTGATGTCGGAACTGTTGGGACTGGGGGCTGGCTAGCCTTTTGGCTGTAGCTCATGAGATTCTATCCGGGGCTACAACCAAAAGATCAGGGGCTATAGCCCACTTAGCCCCCCTCTGGCAACGCCCCTGCGCCCACACATGCCCGGAGGATGCCTCTGTATGCCCACCAGCATCAAGCCACAGGAAATCAACCTGCAACACATTTCTCCCATATTTCTTGACAAAGGTTCTCACTTTACCACTTCAGCAAAAGCAACCTTGTTTAATTTTGCAGGATCCAACTATCTCCCCCTTTCTTCTCTTATCAGACCTAGATAGCATGTAAATGTCAGCGGTCATGGTATGTAAGGACCAGTACCATAACCTGTGCTGTACTCCTCGCTCCCCACACTATCCCTGTGCTCCATCCAGAGCAGACTTGGACATAGCCTTGTCACTGTAAGGAGGCGCCAAGCAGCACAGGTGTAGCCCAGTGCTAGTCGGAGGCCCAGTAAAATGGCACTTAGCCCAGGGATGAAACATATGCAAGCACCGTTGGTGGCCACGAGGCCAGAAATCTCTGCTGCAGTGCACAGGTGCAACTGTCGGGGAAAGCGGCTGAATCAGAGTCTACATGGGCACAGCTGTCATTAAACTCAGTGGGAAAACGCCCACCTGACCAGCGGCACCAGTGCCTGCAGGGGTGGCCCCAGGCTGGGTTAGGACTGCATGTGATAAGGGATAATAGCCCCCTTCGCCTCCCCCATCAAAACAAAACCATAACTCGTTATTTGTATGACTAAAGGTACCCACTGTGACGCCCACTGGGCTGCATCACCTCACTGCACAGTCAGCATCTAAACCACCAGCTGGCTCATGTCTCCACAGCTTATGTTCCCTGTGAGGCCTATTAAAAAGTGAGGAGGCGTTGGTTTTCTTGTTTAGCACGTCCACTGACCTAGCCCAAAGGAAGAAACAAGGAAAGCGAGACATTAAAGAACGAAAAAAGAAGCATGAAAGAAAGAATGTGAGAAAGGAAAAAAATAAGGAAGAAAGAGAAAGAAAGGGGAATAAAGAGACACATAGAGAGAGAGAGAAAGGAAGAAAGACAGAAAGAACAAAAAAAGAAGGACGTGAGACCAGGTAGGTAAAGAAAAAAATTAAAACAGCTACACACAAAGGAACAAAAAAGGAAAATAAATAAAGAAGAAACAAAGAAAGAAAGAACTAAATACATTGAAGAAATTGAAAGAGAAAACGAAAAATTAAAGAAAGAACGTGAGAAAGAAAAAAAATAAGGAAGAAAGAGAAAGAAAAGGGAATAAAGAAAGAGACAAATAGAAGGAGAGAAAGGAAGACAGAAACAAAGAAACAAAGAAAGAAAGAACAAACAAACAAACTACATAAGTGAGACAGAGAAGAAAGAACAAAAAAGAAGGAAGTGAGACAGAAGAAAGAAAAATAAATGAACCAAAGATAGAAGAAAGGAATGTAAAGAAAAAATAATGAAAGCAGCTACACGTAAAGGGTCAAAAAGGAAATGAAATAAAGAAGAAACAAAGAAAGAAAGAACTAAAGACATTGAAGAAATTGAAAAGAGAAAACGATAAATGAAAGCAAGAATGTGAGACATAAGAAAGGAACAAATGAAAGCAGTTAGAAAGGAAGAAAGAATAAAGGAAAACAAAAGGAAATACAGATTTAAGACAGGCAGAGGAAGAAAGAAAGAAAGAAAGAAAGAAAGAAAGAAAGAAAGAAAGAAAGAAAGAAAGAAAGAAAGAAAGAGAAAGAAATACATAAGTGAGACAGAGAAGACAGACAACAAAAAAGTGAGACAGAAGGAAATGAACGGAAGACAGAAGAAAGGAAGGAAAAGAAAAAATAATGAAATAACCTACAAATATAGGGAGGATTTATCTCAGAAGGAGATAGAAATAGGACACGGTACAAGACAAACGTGTCCCACCAACACCCAAGTATGCGACAAGGACGTCACCAATCCTCTTTGTTTTCGATCTTGAACATTGAGCACTCTTATTTAGGAATGGCTCTCTGATCAAATGTTCTAACCCGAAATAAGAACTATATCCTGATATTATGATAATGACATCAGAATTGAGTGGACATTGGCCACCATAATTAGAATTACAAAAGCTTAGTCCCCTGTGTCTGACTACAGACGGATTATCCATTAAACTCAAGCTATGACTTTGGTCCAATGTAAAGGTACATACCTATTTATGTATAAAACAAGAGTGCATGAGCCCCACTAGTGAGGACGAACACGGGTCAAATACCCTGACCTATGTGTAGATATAAATCAGGATATTTCCCACCTAAGACATACAATTCTCTCGATAACCATCAAAGAGAAAAGGGAACTTTTTTGATTGGTGGCAACCTCTTCCATTATCCTTAATTGGCTGCAATGACATGATCAAAAACACTGTTCAATGTAACATACGGGGCCTTGAGACAGGTTAGGGACTGCGCAACACGTGAGGCAGGAACAGGCGATGCGCTTGTTAGAGAATGAACAGGCAGTGGAGGCCGCGACTGACATATTGCATACCATGTCCAGTCTATATGGGAGCCCTGTGGTCCAGTTTTCATGATGTCAGAGGCCTACAGGTCTGTTATATGGCGGTGAACAGCGCTATGACTGAAAGAACAAAAGGAAGAGATCATCCCAAGCCACACACGCCATTTTAAGGATGGGATATTTTCTGTGACAGACCACTTGGGCTCAATGGCCTTCACAGCATAGCAGGTAACATGGTTATCATTTTGAAGTGAGCTGTAGCCTCATCCTGCCCAGACTTCTTGTGGGGCTTCTGACTGTGTGTCATCTCCCTCCCAGTTCTAGGGGAGGCTGAGCACAGCTGAAGGCACATTCACCCTTCCCTATATAATCGCTACTTACACCTTCCCTGATCATACACAATGGGCCTCATTACACGGTTGGCGCTAAGGCAATACCGGCATCCATTAGCGTTCCGTTGAATTACGACCCTAGATGCCGGTACCAACGGCATCGACAGGGACCCGCTGTGTCCGTGCACCACCATACCGGCATATGCTCGAGTGCACCGCACCAGTAATACCGCCATACCACAAGGAAGAGGACATTACAAGTCGCACGGAAATGCCGGCATCGCAGATCACCCGTAAATAGCAAACTGCTGTTTACCCAACTGCCACAGGTGCACACAATCAGCACAGGTGGAGGTAATGGAGTCAGGCACAGCACAAAAGGAGCACGCCCACACAGCACACCCCTTCCAAGTACAAAATTATATCACTAGCAGTTGTCATACAGGGGCTGGAGGACGTGCCTGACTGCCACTACTCCAGCAGGCACCAAACCAGGGGATGCAGGGAGGCACCGGAGGAGAAGGAGGGTGAGACTGGGCCAGCACATACCACCAGTTGAGGAGGATGATGGGGAGATGGTGCATATCAGCCACAGCAGAAAGTGCCTGAAGGACGTGATGTACGCCAATTTTCGATCGAACAATATTACTAATGTACATGGTAACACATGGCACTTAGAATGTTGGACACTGGGCACTGTTGACAGATAAATAGACACACACTCAATGATCAATGTCCAGTCATGAGTACTTCATGTGCACACCAGTTGTATTAAGAAAATGTGAAATATGTACAATATGCAGGTATAATTGTGCAGCAAACACCATACTTGTTCACAAAGTGCCCCCTACCCACCACCCCCATCCCTCAACTCCCCCACACACCCCCACCCCTCAACTCCCCACACATCCACGTCCATACCCCCAATACAAGTCCAACCAGACTCCCTCCTGCATGTATGTCCGGCTACTGACGGCCCCTTTTGGTTTGAGGCTGTTGCTCCCATGGCCTACGCATGCTGCGTAGCGACCTATGCGCCGGGCTCGTCTGAGTCGAGCTTGCTGGGGTGGTGCTCGCCGATGGTGGGTGTTGTGGCTCACCTAGTGCAGCATGACGTTGGCCCATGTTGGCGGCCAACTGTGTGAGCGCCTGGGTCAGAGATTCCATGCCCTTGCGCTTCCGCCTGGCCACGCAGTACATAGCACGGCTGAGTGCCTGGTTGTTGTCACGGTGGGCCTGGCCTCCCCATCTGCCAGGTATTGTCGCACTATATCCTGCATGGCCTGCTGGCACTCCTCCATGTGGGTCATGCGGGTCTCTAGGTCCCGTATGTTGTTTCCAGCTGGTGGTTGGACGGGAGATGGAGAGGGACTCCTTTGTGGGCTGAAAACGTCTCCAGGCATCACCTCCCCGGAGTTGCAACCACCATACCCAAGTGCCAGGGAGTGCTGTGGTGTGGGTGGCAGGGATGGTGTATGCACAATGTCCTCTGACATGCATAGGCCTGCTGTGTCAGCATCTTCATGTTGGCCGTCCTCCTCCATGCTACTTAGGGTGGATTGGGCCGCCTCCCCTAGGTCACTTGTGGCCGCTGAGTGCGGCCCCTCAGCATCGCTGCACGCTGGTGAACCCTCCTTGTCCACATGAGGTGGCTGCAGTGGGGAAGGGGTTGTCTTCTCCGTGGCCTTCGGGGCCGGTGTGCCTTGTGGCATGTGTGCCATGATGGCACCAGTTTTCCCTGGCTGGGGCACATTGCCATGTGTTGGAGCTGGCTGCTCCCTAGGTCCTCCGGCCTGTGGGCCCTGTTTGCTGGGCTGCTGTGGCTTGGGGGTGGTGGATCGCCTTGGGCCAGCCCTTGACGTGGACGGGCTGGTGCCGTCGTCATCCCCTCTGCTCCTGCATGCTTGTGTTACCTTGGTTTTTGTGGTGGGCCCCGCATCGCTGTCTGATCCTGTGCCTGAGGGGGATGGAGAGGCAGGGCATGAGTCATGGGTGATGGTACATCCTACATTATTGATGTTTGTGCATTTTGGGCCCTGTGCATTTCCGTGTGCATGTTGGAGGGGCGGATATGGTGCTCACAGGAGTTGGGGGTGGGGTGCAGTGTCTGTGCATCATTGTAGCTCTAGCCATGTTATACATGCTGTATGTTGGGTGGCCTAAGGTTGTGTCGTGGATTGCGTGCAGTTGGCATGCCTCAGTGTCTTCGTGCCATGTGCTGTGTGGTTGGGGCTCAGGTGTGCACTCGGTGGTGGAGATGTCAGCACCATGCAATGAGAGGGCACAGTAGTGAGGCCTGCAACTCTACGGTGATGCATGTGTGTGTCCGCATACAGATGGTGCTTGTGTTTGCAATTGGGGACTCATGTGGTTTGTGTCAGTAGTGTTGGTTGTGTGTTACCGTGACAGGGATGTGTCATTTCTGTTGGGGCAGCCTTTAGGTGGGAGGTGATGGGCAATCTGCCTGCTGTCATCTACTTGCCATTTGGACTCCACCATTGTGTTTGGGGTGTTGTGTGTGTGTTCACTTTTGTGTTGTGCTAACGGTCACTCACATTCATCAGCCGATGATGCCACTCCCGGCTCGGCATGGCCGACGCCTTCCATGACCTCCATGTGAATCACGGAGCTGCACGTTACTTCCCACCGTGCTAGCTTAATGGGCGAGCATGGTCCGCCACCTGATCCCTGGGCCTGTGTACGGTTGGCTGTCAGTATGTTGAGGACACGCAGCTGCAGATTGTCCCACCTTTTGCGACAGTCCTTTACACTGCGTGGGGTTGTCCCCACTGCGGACACCTTATGGGCCACCTCCTCCCAGATGTGTTTTTTCTGCATTTGTGCGGCACGGCGCAGGTCTGTGCAGAACACCACATCCGCAAGCTGGACCTGGGTGTCTGCAAGCATGTTTAGCACGTTGTCGCTAAACCATGGTTTGCGCTGTCGAGGTATGCCTTTGCGGGTGGATTGGGTCATTCTCGGGCAGGCAGGGTTCACAGTTGCCAATTCCAGGTCCTGTAGCCAAAGGATTGCAATGGATTGTGCTTTTCAAGATGGCCGCCTGTGCATTTCCCGTTCCAGCATGATTACGTTGCTTCCGGTGGCGATAATGCCGGTACTGGTAATATCGATGCCGGTATGAACGGTGCCGTTCATAGCGGATTCTACGATGCCGGTGGAGGTCTCTGCGTATTCAATGAGGCCGCTATCGGGGGCGGTATGGCCCTTGCAGGCATGACGGTACTGCCGTTACCGGCATGCCGGTACACGCGTGTACGCGGACTCGTGATCACCCATTCATTACGGGCGCAGTGCAACACGGACACATTCATACCGGCATGCCGGTAATGACAGATTTTTTACCGCCAGTCTTGTAATGAAGCCCAATGTGTCCCGGGCTCTCTTGTACATAACCTGTTCCCTTGGCCCTGTGCCTCAAGGGCACCTCGAAATGTTTTAATCCTGAGAATCCCTTGAAGATAACTTTCTCTCTCAGGTTGGAACCTGATCCTAAAATCTTCAGGAGAAGTTTGAAAACATTTCTTTTCAAATGAATGATTCTTGCACCCTCTCATTTTTTGCTAGCCCTGCCTGTCTCGTTTGAATTGTTTAGCTCTATTGTGTCTATGTCTGCGCCCCGATGCCTGCGGGCTCCCGGCGCATTACAAATACATAAATAAATAAAAAACAAAAAATCATGAGCTTACTTTTGCAACTAGCAGTGGTATTCCTCGTAGTCAGAATTTCCTGGGTTGCAGTCTCGTCTTCTACCTTGATTTTCCTTTCCAGTGTGCTTTTGTTGCAGCCAGCATCCCCCTACCCTGTGACTCCTGTGAATCAGACATACTGCAAGCTGGCTTTGTAGCTACTCGTTGGCTCCTGGTTTCCTCTGCAAGCTAAGAACTGCCTGTTTCTGTGTCAGCTGCGCTCCGCATGTCCTCTGCCTCATCCTTGTATAACTCTACTGGAGTTCGAAGTGAGCAGGAGCTATCAGGGTCACAGTCCACACTGCTAATATTTTTTTACTGTTAACAGTTGCACTATTTTTTACAGTCACTTTCACCATCCGGAACTGTTGTTTCTGAAGTTAAAGCTCTAGATTTTACCACCCAGTGGCAGTTAACCCAGCTTACTGCACAAAAACATCCAGACTCGCTTGCAGTGGAAAAGGTTGCTTTTATGTGACACGCCAAAGCTCACAAATAAACGTTAACCTGGCCCCTGGCCTTACAGACTAACATATCTGCTTTGAACAACTTGCCAAACAAATTTAATAATTAAACACTTTCAATTCCCCCAACAATTAAATAATTAAATCAGTTAATTCCTCCATACCTATTCCTTGCTCCCGACCGTCTCCTTACCATCTTCTCAAGCCTTCCTTCCCGCTTTCTCCCATCTTCTCCCCAGGGCCATGCCCCTCCATCTTCAATACCTGTTCCCCCTCTTTGCACCCCCGGGGTAGCCCTTTCGCGCAAACAGCACCACCCCATCCTTTCCCGCGCTATTCCCCCATTGTGCTTCCCTCCCCCCTCATCCAAAGGGGCCATGCCCCGGCATCAGAACAACCCTCCCCTGAGGTGTTCTTTCTGCCCCACCTAACCTAGCCCTTCCACTATTTCCACTAATTAATAACTGTCACCATATACCTATAGATGCACTCCATCCTCTCGAAACCGAAAATCTCAAACGTTATTTCCCCTTGCTCCCACACTTGCACCCCTGCCGCACAAAAACTTCCCCATCTACCTGCTAATCTTCTTCCTAGTCCTTCCCTCTGCCCCTTCATTCCCGTCCCCCTCCAACCTTCCTCCGTGACAACTTTACCCACGCCACCTTCCCTTGGGCCATATCTCCCGCACCACTAGGTCCCCTATTATTTTCTTTAACAATGTTACTCCTGCTTCATTTACTAAGCCACTCCCCCACGCGTGTACTATTATTCCCTCCCGAACCCCCTGATGCTCCCTACCCCCCGCTAACATGGGCCACAATCAGTCCCACCTAAACCCCCTATCTCACTAAAGCACTGTTGTAACTGACCCCAGTTGTGTCCCAACAATCCGTTTTCTCCCCTCATTCCCTGCCCATTAACAATTTGATGACCACAATTCCATATCTGCGGCAACTCAACACTCCTCCATGCCCCCATCTGAAAAAGATATTTTTTATGAGTTTCTCTTCGCCGCTGCCAAGACCCCCCGTCCCCCTGCCCCTGCTTTTGCCTTCGTTCCCAATCGGCCCCCAATACCCAGAACTCTCTGCTTTTACCCCCTGTACTTTCCTTAACCCATCACCCCCCATTTCCCTCCATCTCAGCTAGGCCCATCCTGCTACTTTCTAATGCCACCCGCCAATCTCCTGAAAGCATTAGTTCCCAAAATCTCTGCTCTCTCCCCCAAAGCCACCAAAGCCCTCCTCCTAATCCCCAACACCTGTGCTGCCATCTCTGCCGACCCGTCCTCGTGCTGCAAGACCAGCCCGTCTTTTCCCCCATATGTCTCCCCAAGACAAACCCATCCTCATCCGGCACACTCCTTACTCTCCCTGCTGAAGCACCCGACGGCCCTTTCCTTCCTGGTCCTCCTTTCATTCGTGCATCTTTACCCACCTAATTCTAATTAAATGCACCTTTCCCACACTTAGACCTCCTTCATCTACTATCTGGTTCCCCCTCCTGTCCTCATTTGACCAAACCTCCAGCCCTTACTTCCATTTCACCATGTTTCCCACACTGCACCAGGGGCCGTCGTGCACCCCTGGCCATGTAGTCCCATCTCCTCACCCCCCCCCGCACTAGGGGCCAACATGCGCCCCCGTTCATGCAGTCCAAACCACATAACCTGCCCCTCCGGCAACTTACGTCCATTTCACCATTTGTTCCAGACTGCACCAGGGGCCCTCGTGCGCCCCTGTCCATGCAGTCACATCTTATTGCTTTGCCCCCCCACTGCACCAGGGGCTAAATGAACACCCCCGTCCATGCAGTCCTGTCCGCATGACCTGCCCATTCATGTACCTCTCGGCTCACTTAACCCCTTGAGTCCCTCTCTTCTTCTGCTCCTACCTCGAGCACCAACTCAGGTATAACCCCTTTTTTCACCCCCAGCAAATAATTCAAATAATACCAGCCACTTGCAATTCCCTCTGCCGCACCTGCCACTTCATCTTGTTATGTGTATAATGAGTTCCCTCCATAGCTCGTGTCCTGTCTTCTACCCACATGCGAACCATGGCCACTACCGGACACTCAATATTGCGATACCCACTTAAACCCTGTCGGTCTCTCAATATTATTTCCGTGCTGCTTTCCCCTCACGCCACCCCCACAAGCCTGATCACCTTGTCATGCGGTAAGCGTGAGGGCCCTGCCACAGCCCTCAACTTCCTCCGTATAACGGCCAACACCACCTAACGGCTCTTCCATTATATCCCCCACCACGGCACTCCCCCCATACTACCTTAACATCTGCTGACCTCAACCTCCTCTGAATTCCCGTTCGTGCCCGCTCCCTAGTGATCAACCCGCTAATGCCCCCCCCCACATAGCCCAAACCGCCAATAAACCTTGTTTCACCACAAAGCCAAAAAGCGCAACCATGCACCTGGAAAAAATGCCAAGCCCTTAGGCAATGCTTTGTCCACATAACTTTGACCTATAAACTGCATCCACCTCCCCCTGGACCTTAATAACTTACCTAAACCCACTCAAAACCTTTCCCCAAACCTTTGGCGCCCTCATCCCTTTTTCGGTAAACTAAGGCTCACCCAGAACCACAACTTTAACTGGCGTACAGGCCTTCCCCCCGGATCCTTGCCCTGCTCCTCCCCTTTCCCTCTGTCCCCTGTTTGAAAGCATTGCATAATCGGATGCCGACCCGCGCATCTGCTGCACTCATTTTTAAATTTACACATCGTCCTCATGCATCCTTCTTTGTTGAAGGCCCAACATGCTGCTGAGGGCTGACCTCTGCCTCCTCCCCCCGCCCCTTCAGGGGCGGTGCGACCAAGAAAGGGCCGGTAAGGCACTGGCAAGCCACTTGCTGTGTGTAAAATTGGAGCCCGCCTCGTCAGCGCCATCAATTGCAGCCAGAGATCCATGTTGATCTCACCCCACATCGCCTGGCTGTCCTCCGCCATCCTCGCCCTGAACTCCTCATCATATCTTAACCACGCAAAGCCCCAAAGCTCGTGAATGCCTTCCTTATCACATCCATGTACTTCAGCAGTGCTACGCACCTCTCAGGGAACTTCTCGCAGTAAACGCTTGCGTAAATAATAAAAGCTGACGTGCAATCCTCAATCATGACCGGCACCTTCGGACGCAAGGCCAACTCCTTCTCCTCTTCCTTAGACCCCTCCTTCGCTCTAACTTCTGTATGCAGGAGCTTAAAAACGTCCACAAACTCTCCTGCCCATATCGTATCCTTTGTTGCCCCATCAAATGTGCACCCAATGGCTTCGTAATGCCCATATAGGGCAACCTTTTAACCTTCTTGGTATCTTCAGCCGCCCTCTCCTCCAGGGCCCACACTAACTCGGGTGCCACAGGCTCATCCACCTTGTCCGTCTGCACCTCCAACGAGGATACCCTTTTCTCCATCTGCACAGTCCCCGCAGCATGTAAATCCTTTTCCCCCGTCACCTGTGCCCAACTCCTTCTCTTCCTGCCCCCCCCTTATGTTCCCCCTGAGTCAAGCCGCTGACCACTCCCCTTCCCGCTCACCTCTTCTGCCCTGCCGTCACCCAGCTGCATTCTGGCCTCCACTCCAACACTCCTCATCTCCTTCCTCTATGGGCTCCTGCTGCGGTGACAAAACATATCAGTATTCTTGCCTAACCAGCTTCCCTGCCTAACCAGCTTCCCTGCCGACTCTGCCGACCCTGCCGACCCCTACAACCCCAAGTCCAGCGCTCTTGGTTTTCACCTTCCCATCTCAAAACCCTCGCAATCCTTCCCTCCTCCTTATACCAGTGTACCTTTCATCCTCCCACTGTCCCCCATAATCCTCCTCCACTCCATGTAATACCGTGGCTGTTGCAAGCACATGCTCGGGCCGGGGAGCTCCTCCTCGTGTGAGCCTGGGGAGTCCGCCCCGCCACTCTGTCAGAGTCTTCTCGGCGAGGCCGTAGAAACCGGCCGTAGAAACCCCTGCCTGGTCCTCATTTCTCGGGCGAGTGTCCTCACCTTCACCCTTTGACCTTCAGTGCTAGGGGCTGTGCTGCACCCTCTAGTCTGTCCTAATAAATCATGCAGAGGGGCCATTCTTAAACCCTCTCCTGTCTCCTCCTCTGTGACCGCGGGAGATGCTCTATGCCATTCGCCCTGAACCCTACCAAGCTAGTAGGCCGTTCCGCACCTATCCCTTTCCTCACTACTCGAAGGGGACCGTTCTCTCCTCCTCCCACCTGCACCTTTTTGCAGGTATTTTCCTCCCTTACCCCTCTCCCCATCACCCCCCTGTGCTCTCTGGCACCCCTTGCCCCCCCATCTGCCCTGCACCCTTTTGCCCTCTATCTCCACTGGTGTCCTCCGCCAGCCCTTTGGCCCCCAGCCCCCTCCCTGACCCTTCTACCGCCTCTCCATCCCCCCTGAGCGCTCTCCTAGGAATTTCCTTCCTGCTCCTCCTGCCCCCTTTCTCCCAAACTTCTCCTCTACCTGCCGCTGGGCTACAAGCCACCACTGCAGCCTACCACCACCAGCCCCCTTTTCCCTCGTAACCTCCCCCACCTCCCTCTCGAGCTGGGCATTAGTTGCCCTGCTTATAAAATGCAGGGCGTCCTTCAGCGCCTGGGCATCGACCAAACCCCTCTGCTTTGCGCCTTGCCTCACCATCCTGATGCAGCAGCTCTGAAATGCGATTAATTGCCCCCAGCCCTCTCACAAGCTTGCCGCCGAGCCAACTAGATGCTCCCCTTGCGTGGCCTGCCCTAAGGGGGGTAGAAACAGAAAACAGGCTTCTGCACCAACCCCTAGACCCAAGCCACGGAGGCTAATGGCAAAACTCCTACTGCCGACCACTAACCTCCTCTTATCTTTTCCTCCTGACAATATATTTTATTAAAAGTTTTTTTTTTTAATTTGTATTTTTTTTTTATTTTAATTCCCCCTGATTCCCCTCCGCTAACTGCCAAGCTGCCCAGGCACCGCTCAATCCGCCAAGCACTACCGCGCACAGCTCCCCTGGTGGCACAAAACGGCACTGCACTGCTATGCCACTTAAACACAGCCCCTAAGAAGCCCTGCAGCGGGAGACTGTTAATTCTGTGTGGCCCCTTTAAGGGTCTGCACTGCCCCCGGTGGGCGCACTACGGCGCTCACCCTTCCACCAAGGATCCTGCTCCCAATGCATCCCGCAGATGGGGGGCAATGTGCCAACGCGAACCCTACCAGGGCTGCACTGAGCCCTGCACACAAGAGGACGGGGTCTGGAGCTGGCCAAGAACTGCACGCCTCTACGATGCCCACAGCGACCTGGCTAGCGCTCCCAAGACCCCCGCTGCCCACCTGCTAAAACCCCCCTTTGGGTCCCACCCGGCGACAGGGGAGCCGCCCCCACAAGGTGTGGTTGGGTGTACCTTATCTACGGTACACACAACTATGTTTTACCTAAACTCCGACCACTAGCTCGATCTCACCTCCAACAACGCTCAGCTATTAGCCCCACGCAGGGAAGGCTCGAGAGCAGGTGACCAAGACAAATGCTTGTCTTCAACCGTCCCCTGCTCCAGAACCTTCCCTGCCCCCTTATATGTCCCCGACGGCGCACTATGCGCAGGCCAGCTTGCTGCCCTGTGCAGCGCCCAAAACCACCCTGTGCTTCGCGTTCCCCCGGGGTCTCCCTTCTCCAGACATTCAAGGAGCATGGATGACTCTGTCTGGCTTCATCTTAACTATCAGAAGACAGAGGAGGTCCTGCTAACACTAAGAAATGATCTTGCCTGACACCCCAACTCCCCTCGATTTTTCGAAAACATGTCAAGTTGTTGTCTAATCCTAAATGCGTATATGATACAGTTGATAAAGGTTTAGGACATTTTCATGGGATCATAATTTAAAAGGAGAATATATGGGATTTGCACATTCATGCCACTGGACAGGTTTACAGTGTTCCATGTGTTTATAATGAACACATTAATAACTAAAACTTTTTTAGTGAAATAAAAATTAATTTGGAGGGTCTTCCCCAAAGCCCCCATTTCCTTAACTTTATTACCCCACCCAATCCTCCCCCACCCTTTTGTATCCCTTACCCCACTCCCATATATACCTTTAACCCAAAATTCAACATTTTTTCATCATTTATTTTTCGTTATTAAAGTGTTTCGTTATTTATATTTCGTTGTAATCACTGTATACCGTTTGCAGTTGCAGTAGGAGTCCTGGTGATTAGTTACGCGGACTACTGTAATGCCCTCTTGTGGGATACTTCAGGACCACAGACTATTCATCCATAGGACTCTGCCAGGACTGAAGGAGATACAAGACTTTCAGTGTAAGGATCCAGGCTTTGTAATAAATCACCAAATTCTATTCACGACGGCACACAGGTGTCTAGTGGCAGCCCCTGTGGAAGCAGCCACTGTTTACGTCGGTGCTAAGTACGGGGTCCAGCAGAGCTAAAATCAACGAGCGGTGGCAATTGGTTTCACAAGGCCATAAACGTGTTTCACCTGACTGACCCACAGAGAGAAAGCAATGAAAGCCAATACATATGACCTCATTTTTTCTGTTCCACCCACTTGGCTGTCAACCTGGCCATCCACAACCCCTTGAAACACGTGTTGCGACGTTCTGACTCTGCGCACCCTGTCCTCCACTGGAGTCACAATTCCACAGCTTTTTTGGACCCATTTCAACCACTGAACTCTACCCAATATTTGGGCCAGCTTGGTGCTGCGTGTGTGCAAGCATGCACTTTCCCAGCTTTGCACTGCAAATGTCTTCTCAGCTCTTGTGCCTGATGGGCCTTGGCTCCTTGGACCTGTGGCCCGTTCATGCTTGTGCACCGATGACTCCCACACCTCTGACAGATCAGCATGCCACAGGCAAAACTATTTCTTATACTGCAGTGAGCACAGGGGTTGGTTCCCCTTTCTGTTTATTTGACATTTTGTCATTTGTTTTAAGTCGGGACAGAGTCACCCCAAACACCTGTGGGCTCCAAGGGCAGTGTTCTCATTTTAATTCCACATGAAGTTCTGGCTTTTTAATATTACACATTACACTTGTTGTAAGAGAAGCAGTCTGACACCAGATGAGGCACACAACACGTGCGCATGCGCCACCCAGCCGTCACGTGCAGTGGGCGTTGTGGAGGCAGGTGGAAGGAAAGCCTGTCCCCCATCTGCCCCGTCCACAACCAAGACAGGGTTCTGGTGTCGTCATTAACTCATGTCACGTGGGGAAGGACACAGGGCAGCGGGAAGAGGAGGGGCGAATAACGGAAAGTTCAGTTCAGTTCCAGTTTGAATTTGTATGAATAAAGACGTGTTGCACCCTACCTCCAACCTCCACTTCTTTGTGCAAGAAAGTTAAGCGTAGCAGGTCCTTGGAGGATAAGGTGGTCCACGGGAATACTACTCTGGCGATGAGGCCTGTTTCACAAACCGACACGCTCTTTTACCTCTGTGTTGGTGCGGCCGCGCTCGTGACTGCGTTTGCAGATGCTGGCAGAGATGCGTGTGGAGAGTCAGCGAGAGCTGTGTGCCCCACCGGAGGGTCACAGAGTATTACTACGGACGGTGGAGGCACTGTTCCCTGCCCACGGCAGCAGTCCAACAGCAGCGGGTAGAAGCGCACAAACGCTCCCTGTTTTCTCCCACCAACATCCGGGTGATCAGAGAGTGTTCTCCCGCCTACGGCCACGCCCACAACATCAGCGGGTGAGAGCGCGAAGGCTCCCCGCTGCAGTGACACTTCTGGGCGGCAGAAAAACAGTCTGCCCACCAACGGCAGCAAGTCATATCAGCGGGTGGGAGCGTGAAAGCTCCCTGCTGCAACGATCATCAAGGTAGGAACAGGAATCATCTTCTGTCTCAAGGCAACGACAACCCCCACCCATAGAGAGCAGACCTGGGGGAGAGAAGGTCCTACACTGCCAGCACCAAACAATTCCTACCCTCCAGCAATCACTACAGAGCAACTCAATGACAAGAGAAGTCGGGGGAACAGCTTGGCCCACGCAAGAAAAATGAGCAGCAGATGACAGGCGACACGTATGCCACTTGAAAGCTGAATCTCAGGCTCACAGAAGCTGAGCCTGCCCCGTATCACCACGCACAAGTCAGCCCAAAAGGATAGAGGCAAACAAGCAACACACAAAATCAGCCCAGCAAGATGTCAGATAATAGATAACTGACCGAGCAAATAACACCTGCTCGCGTGCTTCAACCAAGAATGTCTGACAGCCTGTTGACTCAACTACCCACCAATTTTGACCTCAGTGACACCAGCACCTTGGGACCACAGTGGAAAAGGTGGCTGAGAGACTTTGAGGTATGCCTCAAAGCAGTTGGCCCGATCGATGATGAGAAGAAACACAGTTTACTAACCCATGCAAGAGGCTCAAACGTAAGAGACATTGTGGACGAGCTCCCTAAAGGTGACACATACATCAACCTGAAGACAACTCTCACTGACTATTTCACGGCACATACAAACGTAGACTATGAGAGACACATTTTCCACACCACCAAACGAACCAAGGGCGAGACCATGGATGCGTTTGTGATGAGATTGAGACTAAAAATGAAGCACTGTGACTTCAACAAGTACTCCAAGCACTACACTTGCAAATCATAGTCAGGTGCGAGAGTGCAGACTTTAGAAGACGACTACTGCAAAAGCCACAAAGTCTGGAGGAAATCTTATGCCTGGGCCGCTCAGATGCAGCATTGGCATTGCAAGTAGAAGGACTCGACAACATCAAAATCACTAATGGGAATAAGGAAAGTCTAAACAAGCTCGAAGGAGCCTCAAGAAGCAATATTGAGCCCTTTTGCTACAAATGCGGTCACGAATACCCACATGAAGGACAGTGCCCTGCCATTGGCCAACATTGTTCTGCGTGTGGGGGAGAAAATCACTACAAGGCGGTCTGTCTCATATTCCACAGCAAAATGCGCGGACCTGGGAGAGGTGGACGACCAACACTTGACAGAGATCAAAGGCAACAAAGTCCACTCCGCATGACAAGCTACTCACACAACACTACCCACAGCAAATACTGAGATGACCAGCCAGACAGAAGAAAGGAGAGAACCTCGAGTGACTGGAGAGACAGCAAACCCGCAACATCCAGACTGAGAAGAAGACCCCGAAGATACGTTAGGTATCTAGTCAAACAATCACAGTCAGACAGCGCCTCAGGCGGATCCTCGGAGGACAATGCCAGAAAAAGTTAAAGACCCAAGAAAGAACAACGAAAGAAGGGATACCCGACAGCAAAAGAGCACAGCCCAACCTTAATCATTCAAGTCAACAAGACAGTGGCAGAATTTCTGGTGGACACTGGAGCCACCGTCAATGTGATTAGTGAAGAGGTAGCACTTCCCCCCACCCCCCTTCTTTTTACCCTCATCTGATTCCTCTCTCCCCTCTCCTACTCCTCTCTTTTCCCCTTCCATTCTCCCTCGCCCTGTCCATCTCCTACTCTCCCTACCTCTTCCCTCTCCGCTTTCCACCCCCCCACCTAAGTTAATTGCTCTTTGCACTGTTTTGTTGAATGATTCAAGATGTACATTTTGCTCTCATTGTTAAATGTTGTTATTTTGTATTTTGTTGTTCCACTGTAAAGCACCTTGGTGTAAAGCGCTATATAAATATATAAATAAATCAATCAATCAATCAATACAACAGCATACCCCATGGCCCCCATCTGCAACCTGCAAAAGCACTCATATTTCCCTATGGCTCAAAGACACCCCTAGCCTGCAAAGGTTTCTTCACAGCAGCATGCAGCTACAAAGGTCAAGCCAAAGACATACCCATGCACGTCCTGGAAGCTGCCACCAACAGCGGATGCATTCTGAGCTACAAGATGGCCATTGAAATGGGCCTTATCCATGTCCTCTATACACTCATGGTACACAAATACTTGGATCCCACTGCGAACATGGAACAGGTATTGCCAGCGCTGTTCAAGGGTCTAGGCAAATTAAAAGGCCGGGAAATCGAGCTACACATCGACACCAACATCACTACAGTGGCGCAACACTACAGGGGGATCCACATAAACACACAGAAGCAGGTGGAGAACGAATTGATCAAACTATTGGAGGCTGACATCATTGAGCCAGCAGAAGGCCCCACACCATGGGTGTCCCCCATAGTGCCCGTACCCAAAAGACACTCATCCGACATACGCATATGCGTGGACATGCAACGGCCAAATGATGCCATCATGAGAGAATGGCACCAAGCCCCACGCATCACTGACATGATGCACCTCCTAAATGGGGCCACAATTTTCTTGAAGCTGGACCTCAACAAGGGGTACCATCAACTGAAGCTCAGCAAAAGGTCCAGATACATCACCATTTTTTCCACTCATCTGTGTTTATATAGGTACAAACGGCTTAGTTTTGGAGTCTCGTCTGCGGTGGACATTTTCAATCAGAGATCCACAATGTGATCAAGCATGTACCAAACTGTCTGAACTACAGTGACAATATTTTAGTATTTGGTCAGACACAAAAACAGCATGATGACACACTCATGCGAGTGTGCATGGCTCTTGAGGAAGCTCAACTCGCCTTGAAAAAAGACAAATGTGAATTCCGGAAAAGGACACTTTGGTTTTTCGGTCACATCTTCTCCAAAAGAGGAATGACGCCAGACCCCGAGAAAGTCAGTGCTCTCACAGACACGGAACCACCCAGCTCCACGTCCGAGCTCAGATCCATCTTAGGACTAGTGAGCTATTGCACACGATACATTAAGGATTTTGCATTCGTAAGTGAACCCCTCAGGGCACTCACCAAACTCAACTCAGAGTTCAGATGGTCCGAAATATGCCAAGAAGCGTTCCAACTCATAAAAGATTGCATAGCTGATGCCAAAAACATGGCTTACTTCGGCCCCAGGAAGCCCACTGAACTGATTGTGGATGCAAGTCCAGTCGGCCTCGGAGCCATCCTAACCCAACTGGACGAGAGAGACGGACACTCCAAACACATTGTATCATACGCAAGCAGGAGCTTATCAAAGACTGAACAAGCGTACTTGCAAGCTGAGAAGGAAGGCGTGCCCGTGGTCTGGGCTTGCAAGCATTTTCATTTATTCCTATACAGGAAGCCTTTTACGATCGTCACAGATCACCAGGCTTTATTGTTCATCTATGGCAATCCACAGACCAAGATGCCACCGAGGAAGGTGGGCGTTGAGGCTACTGGACTATCAGTTCAACATAATTGACAGGCCAGGAAAGGAGCATAATCCAGCGGATTTTCTCTCGCGAAACACAAACAAGGAGTGTGCGGTGAACACATCCATAGCGGATCAGTACATCTGGTACGTGATTCAAGGAAACACACCACAAGGCCTCGACATACACCAGATAGCTCGAGAGTCCAATGCAGATCAAGGGTTACAGATCATCCTGGGGTGCCTGGAGACCGGTCACTGGAAGCAAGCGAGGTAACTCAAAGAAAACGTGGGGGAAGATGCAAAACAATACATCACGTGCCTGCTGGCTGTCAAGGAACAACTTGGCAAGTCAGACGACACAAAACTAAAGGGCACAAAACTTGTAATTCCCCACAGCCTAAGACAAAAGGTCCTAGAGCTGGCACACGAGGGACACAGAGGCATAGTTTCCACAAAAAGGATGCTGAGACAAAAACTGTGGTTCCCTCATCTTGACACCCATGCGGAGCAACTGCTCAAAAGCTGCCCCACCTGTGCACTCATATACCCACACACCCCCCCAGCCAGTGCATGAGTGCCCCAAAGGACCCATTAACACCCCCCTGCCCCAGGCAGTGCATGAGTGCCCCAAAGGACACAATCATGATCCAGATGACGATCCACATCACTACAATACATGACCATCAACAAGCATATGCGTGTAAATGCAATTGTTCACTGATCAACCTGTCTGATGCATGTGATGCACCCATCAGGCACCACCACACAACTAATTGCATGCCCTCTGTGTCCCCACAGCCATATCAAGTGACAGTGACACCGCATAACAGCCCAGGCAATCGGCTCCTGTATGTGTGCAAGCCAGCGCCCCTGCCCAGGAGGATGCTGCTAGTAGTTCTGCAACTCTGCCCCCAGTAGCATCTGGGACACATGTACCGGCCACCAGCACCACCATCTGCACCATCTCCACGTTGCCTGCTGCAACACAGGTGCCACAGGCACCCATCATGCCTCACAACCCATCCCAGAAAGTATCTGCACTGCAGAGGAGGCAGTAGGTAGCGACAACAGTGCCCCAGCACTGCAGTCTGATTTAGGGCCACAGGGGGAGGCGCCCAACCTGGATGACTTGGCATGGTTCCATGACCTGGAGTTCAGCCCAACATCACCCCGCAGTCCAATGAGGTCGCCAACCCCCTCAATGGCTGAGCTCAATGCCCGCATGCAGCGGATGGAGGAGCAGCAGGCTACCCTCACCCAACTGGTGGAAAGGCAGCTTGAGGAATCCAGGCTGCAGAGGGAGAGCTACAGCACATCTGTGCGTCGGCTCTCTAGATCAATTGGACGCTTTGCCACCACAATAGTGACCCTGGCACGCCATGTGCGAGAGGGCAATAACAAAACTTCCAGTATTGCCGAGTCTATGTTGCTTGCCCACCAGGCATATCTTGGACGCTTGCCACCAATGCCAGCAACAGTGCCATCCACTACCACCACCCCATCCAGCTCCACCTCTGCCAGTCCACGGAGGTGCTCAAGTCGCCTAATAGGGTCCTCAGGCAAGGATGCACAAGCGCCGAAGCGCACACGTAAATGATTGCATGTGCGTTTGGCACTGCAGGACACATGGGGACAAGAAGGGTGTAAGGGGATGGGTACGTTTGGGTGATGGGGGAGGGCCATTACGGGGTTAGTGAATTGGGGCCTGGTTGGGGGTGGGTACGTTTGGGTGGTGTGGGAGGTCCATTAGGGGTTAGTGAATTGGGGCCTGGTTGGGGGTGGATACATTTGGGTGGTGGGTGGGCACGGGTGTACAGCTTCGCTAACCATTGCACCTGCTTCCCTGTTGTAATGTTATGAATATATCATCATTGAAAAAAACATTCATGAGTGGACATCCATCATTTCATTTGCAGTACATCAATTTTTTTACTGGCATCGTCAAATCCATGCAATGCTGTCAAAGTCCAGTCTCTCAAAAGTAAATGCGAATCATTGCATACCGTGCTCGTTGTCCATCTAGTGCAACCCCAGGAGGAGGTGGAGCCATCCCATCCCCATCTCCATCTCCATCCCCATCCCCATCTCCATCCCCATATTCATCCTCTACGTCTGGGGGCATCGGAATGTTGATGCGCAGGCACAGATTGTGCAGCATGGCACAAACAAGCGTAATTTTACCCGTCTTCACTGGGCTGTACAGCAGTGATCCGGCAGATCTGCTCAAACAGCGGACCGGGCCTTCAGTAGTCCAAATGTCCTCTCAATCATGCCACGTGTGCGGACGTGTGCCCTGTTGTACGCCTCCTCATGCCTGTTCCTTGGCCTCCGTACAGGCGTCATCAGCCATGGTGTGAGTGCATATCCAGCATCACCTACATGGGATGTAGATGTGGGGGACATGACAGTGTTTGTTGTATCATGTCTTCATCAGATGCAGTACAATCTTGTGTCATTGTTCCTTCATGCATATGTGGCAAGCAGTGGTTGGACCGGTGGGTGATTACCATTCCTGGGTCATTGTAGTGGTCGTTGTCATCTGGACATTGACCAACGCATTATTGTGTATGTGTACTTTGCTCTGCGAGTGACATTGGTTGGTAAGTATGGCATTGTGCAGTGATGTACACACATGGCATCAGTCGACTGTGATGATGTTGTCCATGCAGGATGTCTCATGTGCAGGCATCATGTGCATTGGGGGGACAGTGGTGCATATTGTGGGTGGATATATACAGTGGCTCCAGGTGTGTGGGCCAGTGGTAGTATCGGCTGTGTGTGTAATGTGGCAGGGTGTGTACGGGCACACTGTAGCAACCTGTCATGTGTAGCTTTGTGATGTTTGGGTTGTGCTGTCTATTCAGTGAATGGGCGGGGGAGTGATGCATGTGCAGTCGCAGCAGCCCACTCACATTGGTCATTGCCCTGGACACACACCCCCCTTCCACAGGGCCTGTGCATTGGCAGCTGTACTCACCCAATAGCCATGTGCTTTGTCCAGCATAGCATTCCGTGTACCGTGGCAATGTTGAATTCCGCAGAACCATTGAGTCATGTGTTGAGCCTGGGAAACGTGCACAGCAATGTGTTATCACTTGTGCGGCATCACATACCATCTGTACATTCAGTGAGTGGTACTGTTTCCTATTGCGGAACACCATCTCGATAGCACGTGGTACTGTCAGCTCAATGTGGGTGCAGTCGAATGCACCTATGCAATTTGGCATGCCTGCAATGGCATGGAAGGCCAACTTGGTGGCGATGACCTCGGAAAGGGTACGGGGTCGGGCGATCTGTTCAGACGCATGGTGCAACAGGGCATCTAGTACCTGTACCAAGATTTTAAAGAAACAGGGTTGTGATAGCCCGTGCAGCTCACCAACTGTGTGCTGATAGGTTCCGGTGCCAAGAAAATGCAGTACCGACACCACCTTCAGGAGGGGGAGATGGCGGTGGTGATGTCAATGTGGCTGCTGATGTTGTCCTCTATCATGGTGGTGATGTACAGGATTTTTGGACGGTCCAGCCAGTATAACGTGTGGATCTGTCCTGGGGTAAGGTTCCAGGGTGAGGCTTTGATGTGTGGTATTGCAGGCTGCCTGCGGGGTGGTGCCGGCTGGACAATAGGGTTTGCCATGGGTACAGGGTTAGCTAGTTGCTGCCTGCGTCTCCTCAGCCTCCGCCTCCTCCTATGCACCATTACTGCCATCATGTGCAGTGCTGCCTGTTGGTTAAGTAGCCCCAGTCCCAATGCTCATAGAGCTGCTGCCTGCATAGTTCTGTTTGGAGTTGGCCTGGGTGTGGCCCTTTTGTAGGCTCCCAGTGGCCTGCTGGGTCCAGCTGGGCTCATTTGGTGCACCTGTGGCCTGATTCAGGTCACCAGGCACTGTTTAACGTCATGTTCACGATGGCGGCGATACCGCCACCGTGGTTACGGTTTTAGCACCATTTTTGTGGCAGTGTTTCCATGTCCATGCTACTTGTGATGCTTGCAGTGTTTAGTATTGCCGTTAACAGGGTGGTTTCCGTGCAGGCAAAGTTTACGGGTGCTTTGACTCCGTGGTGGTGGTTTATGGTGGTGCTATTTCCGGGTCCGTAGGTCATAATTCAGCAATCGCGGGAACGGTGGCGGTATGGTTATACCGGCACCGTTAAGTCCGGACCAGAGTACTTGTAATGAGGCCCTGTGTCTTCAGAGTTAGAGGAAGATATATCTGACCCATGTGACAGTTTGCAACACCCAGAAGTAAGAATGGCTACTGCTCAGCAAATACAAGAATTGGTAGCAGCTGTTGAGAATCTGAACCTAGAAGTACAAATCTAAAAAATGAAAATGCCGCTCTGCAACAAAGAATGGCGGCAAGAGAGCAACAATCTACTGATCTCCCTCCCATGGCATTGATTTCTGGGAAATTTGATGGCTCGCCCCAGAAAGTCAACAAATTTCTTGAGGCTTGTAACATTCACTTTGCATTCAGAACTGGCGCCTTTGCCTCTGACCAGGCTAAGGTGGGGTTTAAGATCACTCATATGACAGGCAATGCCCTGGCATGGGCTTCTCCTTTGGTTTCCCAGTCAGACCCAGTCCTCCAGGATTATGGTGCCAAAACCAGTGCAATTCATTGTTTAACTAGCTATCTCATAGATTACGCTGGGGTGATTGAAGAAAGAAGCCCCTTTGAACTCCCCCCGAATCAAGCCGAGGATTGTAGCATTGATTTTACACCAGGGGCCTTGGTTCCTTTTGGCAGAATGTTTTCTCTTTTTGTGGAGGAAAAAAAGGTCCTCAGGGTCTACTTGGATAACAATCTTGCCAACGGCTTGATAAGACCTTCAAAATCCCCTGCCGGAGCTTCACTTTTTTCATCCCCAAGAGAAACTCTAAGGAATTGAGACCGTGCATAGATTACAGAGGATTGAACAAGGTCACAATACGAGACCGTTACCCTGTGCCACTCATTGCAGAGATAATGGAGGCGGTTCAGGGATCCACCATATTTACAAAATTAGACCTACGGAATGCTTACTATCTGCTCTGGGTCAGAGCTGGGGACGAGTGGAAGACGGCATTTCGCACCCCTTTCGGTCTTTTTGAATATCAGGTAATGCCATTTGGGCTCGTGAATGCTCTATCCATTTTTCAGAGATTTATGGACCGTCTATTCTCTGACCTTCTTTGTCAATCCATCATCATATATCTCGATGACATACTGATCTTTTCACGCAACCCAGTAGAGCACGAGGAACACGTCAAAGAAGTCTTTCACAGACTGCAAGAAAATCGTTTATTTGTTAAACCAGAAAAATGGGTTTTCTCAGTGTCTTCCATCTCCTACCTGGGTTTTATCCTTTCTGATCAAGGTATCACTATGGATCCTCAGAAGGTAGCCGCCATTCTTGAATGGCCCTCCCCCTCCTCAGTTAAAGAAGTCCAAAGGTTCCTCGGAATAGCTAATGTTTACCAGAAGTTCATACCCAAATTCTCCCAGTTGGTATTGCCGATCACCTCTTTGCTCAAAAAGTCTTCTTCTCCGTTTCAATGGTCACAAGCCGCTGAAGACAGTTTCTCGCGCCTTAAACGTTTATTTTGCACTGCTCCCATCTTACATCAACCGGACCAATCACAACCTTTCATTCTAGAAATGGAGGCAGCTTCCGCCGCAGTGGGGGCTGCTCTTCTGCAACTACAGGAAGGCAAGGAATATTCCATCGCATACTTCTCCAAGACACTGAATCCAAGTCAAACAAATGACTCAGTGATATAAAGAGAACTGTTGGCTATAAAATTAGCTTGCGTAGAATGGAGGCATTTACTTCAAGGAGGAGAACACCCTTTCACTATTCGTACAGACCACAAAAATCTGCAGGTGCTGAGACAACTTGAGTGTTTTAACACCCGTCAGGCTAGGTGGGCTCACCTTTGTGCTCAATTCGACTTTCACATAACCTATATTCCAGGATCTCAAAATCTCTTGGTCGATGCTTTATCTCGTCACAGTGACTACCGCACCAATGAGGACCCGGTTAAAGAGTTCATGTTCCCACGGACAAGGATTGTCTCTTTACTCTCATCATTTTTGCAGCAAGTCAGGGAGGCTTCAATTGGACCAGTAGGGATTAAGTATCTACCTAAGAATGACCGATATGTGAAGAAAAATGGACTCTACTTCGTCCAAGGGAAATTGTTCCTACCTACTCACAAGTTACAAAGATCTGCTCTTGCTTGGTGTCACGACTCCAAAACTGCCGGACATCGTGGCCAAAAAGGAACAATTAATCTCCTTAACTGTTCCTTATATTGGCGATGTATGAAGGAGGACACAATTCAATATCTCCAATCCTGTTTGACGTGTCTCCATAGCAAGTATCAGACACAGAAACCATTGGGTCTGTTGGAACCAAGTCCGGTACCACCGGGCCCATGGAGCCACATATCTACTGACTTCATCGTTGATTTTCCAGTTTCGCAGGGGTGTTCCTGCATAATGGTAACGTAGATGCATTCACCAAGCTAGCACAATTCTCTCCTTTACCTGGGGTTCCCACAGCCCCTGAAATGGCTGAGGTCTTTCTTAAAGACATATTTCGTCTCCACGGTCTTCCTAAAAAGATAATATCTGATCGGGGATCCGCACGTGTCACAGAACGTTTATCCATCCTTGGGGTTTTTTATGCCAGGAGGCATTTTCCCCATATCCAGGCAGTCACGGGAGAGGGGACACCGATCCACAAGACTTAGTGGTCACGGTGGCTTCCTTCCGAGGCAGGCCGTACCTTCACAAAAAAAAAGGAGCCACCAGTCCGCAGAAGGAAGAAGAAGTCGGACCCTGAATTGTTATCATCAGGTGAGGAGGAAAGGGCGGAAGGGGAGACTGTGTCTTCAGAGTTAGAGAAAGATATATCCGATCCTTGTGACACTAATAGCCTTTTGTTCTAATGTCATGTTACATAGGATGTCGGTAGTTTCATTGATGGTTTTCTCTAAAACCCTCACCAATTTCCTAATATCTTGGGAGTTTATTATCTGTCCTCAAAATGGTAAAAAAGGATTAAGCAACAACACCCAGAATCTGTGAGGGAGTGTCACCATCCCCATCCCGCCTGGGACGAGTTCTAGAAACTTTGGCAATGGTGGCGACAAGTACCCTTCCAGTCTCTTGGCAACCATGGATATGCTTTGTTACCGCAAACAAAATAAACAGGATCTCCTACGTACAGAGGTCTATCCTCACTGGTCAGTACAGCAGTATTCATACATCCCTCAAATGTACCCATTGGCTGGGAAACCTCTCTTTGTATACAAAATGGAACAGAGTGCAGACTATGGTTAATAGTATAGGAAGGAGGCATGGCATCCCTTTTACCTACGGAAGCCATCGATTGGAAAGGTCTGGAGAGTCTATCAGAAGGCCTAGTAGAAGCAACGTTTAGCTTGCTTCTATTTGCAACCAAAGAACATCCTAGAGGTGCTAAAACCCCAGTTTTCAAATTCATTGAGATTAGTACCATCAACATTTCCAGTGACACTATCATTCCATCTGCCAGAGAATAATTCCCTAAGTGAAACATAACAAGCCGTAGTTAGAGGGAGTGGATGTATATACCAGCCCAATCCATTTTCCCCATGTTGTGGCAGTGTGAGCAGACTCAGCAGTTTGTTTTGTTCAGAATGGCATGTGTGGCATTCATGATCATCAAGAGAGTGCTGTTTTGATAAACCCCTCTATGTCTGAGGTCTCGGACGAAGAGTATGTGAATGCACATATGGTAGAGACACAGTTAAGACACTTGCTGTTGGCAATAGAATATCAAGTGAATGCATACTTTCCAAATACCAAAATACAAGTGTCAATGTAATTATAATACAAGCTGTTATTGTGATCAGTATCCATTTGGTCCTAGGGGACCATGGCCCTTGATAAACGGGCCCATCATCAGCAAAACAATCAGTATCCTTATTAGTACGAGTGACCCCAAACACAGGCATAGTTTCTCAGCATCCGTTAAGAAGCCTCAATGTTATGCTTTTTTTTTAGTTCATCCTTAGGTGGCACTTGACCACATGGCCTGTCTTGATTGAAGGTAACTTTGCCGGTCCCTGCTTCTTATTGTACACAGCAGAGAAATGGCTCAACGTTGGTTTCTTGTGGGTTTCTTGTGGGTGCAGAATCCTAGCTGCACTTTCTTATTCTATTACATTAACGTAATGTCAGGCCCTAAATCTAAATCCTGTTCTGTGGTCGTAGACTGTACCTTGAAACACCAAGTACTGAATGATCAGTGAACAGAGTGTTGTTGTTTCCTGAAGAAGATGAAAAAACAAGATCGATTGATGGTGAAGAAGAAATGAAGAAGGAGCAGTACTCTCCCCAGGCCCCACGGGCCCAGGAAGGATTTTCATGACACACTTGGTGTCTTTCAAAGCAAGCCCATTGTGAGCGTCAAGATCATCAATTTCCTTCTCCTCCCCTTTGTCATAGGGTAGAGGTAAAGGAATCCTCTTCACATGTGTCGCGCGGATCCAGTGTCTTCTGCCGGTCACTCGTACTGCAGTTTGCATAGCCAAAAGAATCTGGTAGGGGCCCTACCAACGAGGTGCAAGACAGGTGCCCCTCTCAAAATGTTCAACAGGACCCACTCGCCAGGTCGAAGTCAATGACCGGAACCCTTGTATTTTACAGGGAGGGATGCTCATACCTGTTGGTGAATTAAACGCAAGTTTTGAGTCAACTGGCGACAATAATCAGACGAAAGCAGATATTCAATGTCTTTCAACTGTTTAGGTCTCGGTGCATTCCATACATTGGCTATTCTCTCCATGAAAATCTCATAGGGGGAGAGCCCTGTCTTTGACTGTGCAGTCGTCCACATCGATAGTAAGGCTATTGGCAAAGTGTCAGGCTATTTCAGATTGCTGTGTGCACACACTTTGGCAATTTTAGTCTTCAAAACACCATTGTGGCATTCCACCAGGCCGGCACTCTGAGCATGTGTGGCAGAGTGGAAACATTTATCGATCTGTAATCCTGCACATACTTGCAGGTTGACAGCAGCGATAAAATGTGGGCCATTGTCGGACCAAATTACTCTCGACAAGCCAAACCTAGGAAAATATTCCTTAAGCATGGTCCTTGCCATTGACATTGCTCTGGCGTCTTTTAGCGGGAAAGTCTCAACCCATTTGCTAAAGGCACAAATCACAACCAAGACATATTTATAGTTTTGGCAATGTTCTATCTCAAAGAAATCAAAATGAATCACCGTGAAAGGCATGAAGGGGGGACCAAAACTGCCCTTCGGTGTTGGTGTTCCCTTCACAATGTAATGTTGCAAACATATCATGCAACTCTGGACGAAACGTTCAGCAGTTTTCTGGATATTAGCGTTATGCCAGATGGGATCTAACTGTTGACAAATCTTTTTAGCACATATGTGTGTTGGGCCATGAGCCATGGTGACCATAGCAGTGACATAGGCGTTGGGTAGCATCCATCTTTGTTTCTCATTATCCACCCAACAACCCTCATCATCTAGACCCGCTGGACCCTCAGCCCATTGTTTGATTTCTTCTGGGGTAGCTTCAGCCTGAATTTCTTTTATACTGCTAATCCCTTCATCCATCATACAAGTATTAGTAACCTATCTTGCTGAATCGAGCACATACATTTTCGAGTACAGATCCGTAGCAGTCTGTTTGGCTATTCTGTCAGCAAAAGCGTTTCATTTTCCTACATCGTCCGTCACTTTCTGGTGTGCGGCACACTTCATTATTGCTAGTTGTGTAGGGAGCAAAAGTGCTGACAGTATCCGGACTATGAGAGTGCCATGTTGAATTTTTGTTCCATGTGTTGTCAAGAATCCTCTCTCAGCCCATAGTCGGCCAAAATTATGAACCACCCCGAATACATACTGGCTATCTGTATATATGTTAACATTAAGCCCTTCATAAATTTCACAAGCTCTAGTTAATGAAATAATCTCTGCAGCTTGCGCAGAATTATGTGGAATTTGTTTGCTCTTACAACAGGGTTCAATGTGGTGATTGCATAAGCAGTGGTGGATGTACCATCCGGTAGTTTAAAACAGGAGCCATCACAAAATAGCTCCCCTTCTGGATTCTTTAAAGTTGTATCAGTTAAATCAATTCTGACCTTGGTTTCTTGTTGTGTAATATAGAGGCAATGATGTGACCTCTTGTCACTGCAATCTGTCTCTTGTGGACAAGGCAATAGTCAGCCAGATTCAATGAACAATATTTCTTAATTTGGATATGCGGGGGCAAATAAAACCAGCTCATACCTTGTTAATCGAGCTGAGGTAAGATGTTGTATCTGCGTTCTGTTTAATAGAATGTCTACGGAGTGGGGTACCATCACGTTTAAAGAGTGACCTAAAACCATACCCTCACTTTCTTTCAAAGATGCAGCAGCAGCAGCTACAGCTCTCAAACATCTTGGCAAAGCACATGCAACAGGTTCTAACATGGAGGAAAAATAGCCGCATGGCCTATTCTTGCCCCCATCTTCCTGTGTCAAAACAGCCAAAGCACATCCATCACGTTCATGCACATACAAAACAAAGCCCTTTACGTTATTTGGTGTGCCCAAAACTGGTGCTGAACAAAACGCAGCCTTAAGCAAATCAAAAGCATTCTGACATATCCATGTTCCACAATAAAGGCAAAGAAATGTCCTTCTTTGTCAGTGCAAACATAGGTTTTATCAACAACGAAAAATGTGGGATCCACTGTCTACAATATGAAGCCATGCCAATCAAAGCTCTGATCTCCTTCTGTGTATTTGGAACAGACATAACAGAGATGCTTTGTATCCGTTCAGGTGTCAGCCTTCTTCCATCCTTTGACAGGAGATAGCCCAGATAGGCGACCTCCTGTCGACAATATTGGAATTTCTTCAATGAAGCCTTATGCACATGCTCTGCTAAATGAATGAGCAGCCACACGGTGCCCTCTTTGCAAGCATCTTCAGAATCAGCAGCTAGAGTAGATCATCTATATATTGCAATAATGTGCACGTGGAAGGTAACTCAAGCATATCAGGCTCCTCTTTCAACGCCCTACTGTTGATACTATGGACTCTCAGTATACCCTTGCGGTACACAAGTAAATGTGAACAAGTGAGCCCCTATGGTGATCGCGAACAAATAACTACTTTCAACATGCACAGGCATACTAAAGAAAGCGTTTTTTAAATCCACGACACTAAAATGTGTAGCTGTGGTTGAAATCATAGTCAGAATTGTGGTGACATAGGGCACACTCGGAAACTGTGGAGCAACCACCTTATTAATTGTGTGCAAATCAATAATAAAACGAAAAAGAATCGCATTATCCCCCTTCTTGTAGACCGGTAAAATCAGGCTATTACACACATTCCCTGCAATTTCTTCAATCACACCTTAGTGCATGAAATCAGAGACAATACTCTTCAATACTGCGGGATACGTGGACATTTAACACCTGGCTTCAAAACAATTTTAACTGGCTCAACCTGTAAAATTACAACGTCATTGTCATTGACACTGCACATAAACATGTGGGAACCTTATTTAATTCAGCTGATAAAGACAACAATTGTGGAACGGACGTTTGTTGGGGTGAAATCGTTAAGTACACTACATCTGGAGAACAGTAAATCACAGCATTCAATTTCTTCAATAAATTCAATCCCAACACATTTTCACCACAATTTGTCATCAATAGAAATGGACAAGAATCAGTGAATGGTCCCAGTGAAATTGGTACCGGCCGAGAGACCAGACTAACCACTGGCCTACCAGAGAGCCCTACAGAAATGTTGCACAGCCCTGACAGTGGAATATCTGGAACCCGTGAATGATCAATAGAACACTTCTGTGCTCCTGTGTCTATCAAAAAAGATGCTCCCTATTCCCCACCTTCATTTCAATGTAGGGCCCTTTCTGATTGACGGGAATAGGTATCGTTCCAGACCCTGCTTCGGGCTACCCTAATGGATCAGTACATCGTCAGATGTAAACTATTCAAAATAATAGAGATTCGAAGGATTATCAAACATATTCTCAGTATTAAGACTATGTTGCTGATTATCTTGTGATGGTGTCTGTTGGTTCTGTGCAAACTGATTTCTACCAGGACCCACTATCCCAGGACAGCCTCTGGATCATCTAACCATGGCGCCATACATGCTATTTGATCTCTGCTGAAGGAGCGGGCATTGTGCTCGCCAATGACCCTCCTGTCTACAATATGCACATTGGTTTATGCGTACGGGACTCAGTTGTGTGCCACCCTGTGGTGTAAATTGGCCTCTGAACTGTGTATTCCCATCTCTGGCTCCTCTAACTATTTGCTGCCATAACACTCTAGTTTTCAGGTCTCCCTTCTTCTTTTCCACCTTCTCCTTCTCCGTATTAACCCTGTTTTCATAATACTGAGCCATGTGTAACACTTCAGATTGTGATTTCGCTTGCCATGCACTCTCAGAAGTCATAATCTTTGATTGAATTTCAGGCAACAATCCATGCACAAATGTATCAACAAACAACCTCTTTCCTGGCTCTGTACTTAAATCTTGACCACTAAAATCTGAAAATACTTGCTCAAATCTGTTAAAATACTCTGTTGCACGCTCTGTCTTACCTTGCATGCAAGCTGTAAGCTTATCCCATATAATTTCTTTTTCAGGCACCAGAGTTTTTAATTTAGTCACTATTCTATCTGGCAACATCAGTATCGCCTGTGGCGGTTTCTCACCAGCTTTCCTTTCCCTATCTGCTTGTACTAAGGCATCCCATGTATCACCCATCCCTGCCTGATCATCTACAGTTCTAATCTGCTTCCACAAATCAGCAGGAAGGATCACGGGAAACAACAAATCTATATCACCCAGAGTGAAAACTGACGAATGCAAAACAGATTCTATTTCTTTATAAAATCCTGTTGGATTCTTCCTAATATCTGGAATTAATTGCTTAATGGTATTCACTTCCTGTCTAGAAAACGGGACATGGACAAACTGTGAGATATAGAGGCCGATTAATGGAATTAATGTGAGCTGAAATTTTCGGCGCAAGCGTGCGAAAGCATGCGAATCGCAGTGCAAGTGCAAAAATTGCAGCGAAACCCGCGCAGCGATTCATGGAAGTCTGTGCGCGTGTAAATCCCTGGATGTGCGCTAAAATTCTGCGTGGCGCATGCTGGCGCACAGGTCTCCAAACAGCGTGCGCTAAGCGCACAGCGAAAGCGCACATAGCGCAGCACACAACAAAAGTAGGCGGAACAGGGGGCGTAACATGCAGAATGGGGAACAACGCGTGAAAATGTGGGCGTCATGGGGGAAGTACAGGAGGAAAATGCGCGGAACGCCCACACGCGCGTCTACAACACGTATTCATGGAATTGAATGGGGCTAATGCGTGCGCCAAAAAAAGACGCGCTAATCCGGAAACACGTACGCCAGCAGGAAGCAGGCGTACGTGGACCCGCACAGCATAAAAGTGCGTGCAAACAACAAACAAGCCCAGACCCCAAGATGAATATACCGTTCCTAGCAGCAGTGGTCGTGGGATACCGCAGGAGGAGGAGGAGGATAGTCAGGCCCAGAATTCTTACACCCAGAACCAGCTTTTTTGGGATGCCTGATGACCAGGTGTATGGGAGGTACAGGTTTCCACCTCACATAATACACGACCTGGTGAGTGAGTGGGAGGATGACCTCACACCACCCACCCTGTGCTCCCAAGCACTCAGCACCCTGGAGAAGGTCCTCAATGTACTGCACTTCTTGGCCACTGGATCATTTCAGCGGACAAGTGCTATAGTGGGGCGGGTGCCACAGGCCACGCAGTCACGCTGCCTACACCAGGTGTTGGCCATCATGACTGCACGCCCATCAGTCCGCAGGCACATATACCTGCCCAGAACACCTGCAGAAAGGCAGGCTGCCATCCAGGATTTCTATGGGGTGGCACAATTCTCCAAAGTTCTAGGTGCCATTGATTGCACCCATGTGGCTCTACGTCCCCCCAGGCTGAGCACATCTATTGAAACCGCAAGCACTGGCATTCCATCAACGTGCAGGTAGTATGTGATGCCAAGGGAATCATCACCTCAGTATATGCCAACTATCCAGGGTCCACCCACAACAGTTTCATCTACAGAATGTCAACCCTAAACTGGGACCTAGAAGCTGGGCGGCATGGCGATACATGGCTGCTTGGTGAGTATAAATGCCTCTGCACATGCATGCATGTCAGATACTGAGTAATGTCACAACCCCACTAATGATACCCATCACCACCTCCCCAGGGGACAGTGCCTACCCTCTGAGCACCCACATGATGACGCCAATTCGGAACCCTACCACGCCACCTGAGGTAAGATGCAACACAGCCCATATTGCAACCTGGGGCATAGTGGAGCGCACATTCGGAGTGCTCAAGTCGCGCTTTCGCTCCCTTGACCGCTCTGGTGGGCAGCTGTTATATGCTCCCCCAGTAGTGTGCAGAATCATAGTGGCAGCATGTGTCCTGCACAACGTTGCAACACGCCGGGGCCTGCCGGTGGACATAGTGGTGCCCCCACATCCCCAACCACATGCACGCCCGCTGCGCATGGGAGGGGAAAGGGCACGTGGTGAGGCAGCCCGTACGCAGCTGGTGGCTAATTACTTCACATAAAATCACACCCCTGTGGAGTGCACACAGCCCCGGCACATACCAGCTGACAATCAATGATGATGACATAAGGGACACTCAACTGTCACAACCATACCAGCCTGAGATTGGTCACCTGGAAGTGTTACATTGTGTGCATCCCTACCTACCCAAACACCACCAATGCTGTGTCATCAAAAGACATACATCTATGCTGCTAAATTCATTACCCCCTTGCTAAATACAACATGAGAACAGCGCCATGTCACACAACCCCTCCCCAGCTCCACCACCAAACACACCATGGCATGTCATGCAATGTGAAAGCAAAAAAAGCAATGCACAAGACCTGACACAAGTGTTACAAAGTACACTGTCCCAAATGGAAACTGCCCACACACAATATGCTCCCAGCAATGTATAACTAACAGCACACATTACCAAATACTTACCACCAACCCAATGCTGCAACACAACATGGAAAAAATGCAAAAACATGACAGTACTAAGTTCAAGTAGTGGTAGTCTTACAACCTGAATACACCAGCACATCGACCCCTTCCAACTGTAGAGTGTTGCTGCCACGCAAATGTCTCAGTGTACTGCATACAACCTGAACTGCATCTGCAAAGTAGACGGCCTTGTGAAGACATGAGGAAGGAACCTGCAGATTAGGAGGAAGACATGGATGCACAAGTGCATATCAATACACCATGCAGTGTACAATACAACAACAATATCCACAAGGGATGTCTACACAGTATTGACTACAGACTGCCCACACAGCTCATGGGTGCCCAACGTCACTGTGTAATTCACTGTCACTTGGTCACACCCTTTGCAAGCCCATGGAAACGGGAAGCAAGAGGGGTGTGTGTCTCACAAACCCAAACTCAGGACAAGCCTGCATGTGCCCAGCTGGAATACAGTGGATGCCCACAGGAGCCACACAAGGCAACACACTGTAAAAAAAAAAATCAAAAATGGCCATGTGGGAGCCAGAGGGGGGGCGGCCACCCAGGAGGTTCGAGGACAGGGTGCACACCAACACCCACCTGCGTGTATGTTGCAGAAAAAATAAATACCTCCTTGGCCTCATGGCCTGCACGGCTATGCCATTGTGGGAGAACTGCTGTCGCTCTGCTCATTCTCTGCTGCTGCATCAGGAGGCAGTGGCACTATGGGAGGCAGCCCACACAAAGCCCTAGTATGGTCCTCCATGGCAGCAAGCATGCAGGTCTGGAAGGTCTGATTCTGGAGGATTAAAGTGCGGAGATCCCCATGCAGCACATCACGGGTTGCCTGCATTTCTGCATGCATGGCCTCACGTGATACCCGGATCTCCTCACGTGTTGCATGCAGCTAAGCTGAGAGCGAACGTGGGAGCTGCTCCAGCTGCTGTTCTGCCCTTAAATTACTGGAAGCCTCAAGTGCAACCAGAGTCTGCCTGAGGTTATGTAGTTCTACCCTCAGGGCTTCCCTGTGGCCCTGGGACTCTATTGATATGGATTTGCGCAGAGTCTCAAGTGCCGCCCGTCTGTCCCTGTTGGACGCCAACATGTCTTCCCTGTGTGATTGGCAAATGGAGTCTGTTGGCTGCTGTTGTTGCTCCATCTGCCTTTCAGGGGGGATCCTGGAAGTGGCCACCCTCTCCATTGCCTGAGCCATCATTTCTACTGATGCTGCCTGTTGAGTTGCCATACTGTACATGGAGTTTTCCCATACAGTATTGCCTGGTGGAGCACGGCCACCGCGTCGACGGGCACCACACCTGTTTGGGGCAAGGCGATCTGCACCTTGCTGTGCTGGCACTGCCTGAGGCTGCAGGACTGCATTCCCCCTCTGATCTGCTGGCCCAGGAACAGGATCAGATGCTGTGGAGTGTGACCCTGCATCCGTAATCGCCAAAGGCGGACCTACCAACACTGACATCCCCATAGAGGGTTCTACCCCTGGTCCAGGTGGGTTGGACAGAACAGAATCCCTGCCAGAAACACTTACCTGCGACTGCACATAAGTCTCATCATCCGACTCAGCACCTGAATAGAGGTCTGGGGAGGTGCACCCAGAGGCACCCCTGGACAGTATGGTCTGCAGTAACATTGGGTTTTCACCCACCACCACACCACGCCCCCCACTGGTGCCCGGTCATGCCTCAGATTCCTCCTGGGTCTGCACCATCTCCTCAACCTCAACAGCACCAAGTGCGTCATCACCTGCAAAAACATTAAAGACAACAAATGGAAACAGGCATGAGCACCATAGCACACACATAGGCCGTGACAAGCCAGAGATCCAGTACATGAATTACACATGTCCCACATGACTATAACCCTGCCATGCATGCACTGTCAAAGAGTTGGAAGTGTAGTCAAAAAGGCAGACACTGGGGAGAGCAAGATGGATATGCAACACATTTGCAGAATGTTGGGTAGCACTGGCATCACACATCAGGCTGTGAGTGGCATGTCCAATACACATACATGATACATGCCACCACACAGATGTCATGTAGCATAGCCAAGGTAAATTACAAAACTACAGCAATATGTCAGTGAATGAGTACTGTCACACATCCATGTCACATCGACATGATGCGAAGATTGATGCTGAATAGTGTTGCAAAATATGCATGTGCCACACACTGAAACACATCCAGTGTCCAATAACACAGTCATTGTGGGCTGATCAATGGTTGGTCACTTTAACATAACAGGAAACACCTGTCATCTTCCACATGCAAACAGGCCGTAATAAAAAAATTCTGCAGGCCAATATTCCATCGGCCTGAATGGTGTAATCATTAACATAACCAGGTAAAAGTAGTGGCCCAGTGTGGGCTGTAAACAATGACCGAAGCATATCACATATGTTGCAATAGGGCAGAATAATGTGTACTAAAAATGGGAGAGTGGAAACAATCAGCCTGAATGAACACTTACAAAATCTGACCAATGTAGTTGCAAGATGACAGTTCAAGGTAAAGTGCACTAATCTGGGCGTAATTGGCAACTGTGGGCAGAAGGGATACAGTCATACCCAAATCCAAGGCACGTGAATGTATGGGAGGAAGCAAATGGGTGACCCATAACACTCGGGAGTACACACCCTCACCTGGCACTCAATCAGAACCCATCACCCAAACAAACAACACATGGATTACACACACACGCATGGGCACTCACCGTACAATGCCTCGTAATTAGGTAGCTCTCCCACACCTTGGATCTGTTCCACTGTGACGAAGGTCCCAGCAACAGACTCATGTTCAATGAGTTTGTTGTCCTCTTGTGGAGACCCACCGCCAGTCACCAGAGTAGCGGCATGATTTGAGGCCAGCTTGTTCTTTGCTCTGCGTTTCAGGTCATTCCACCGCTTGTAGCAATCATCAGCTGTGCCCCTCACAAATCCAAGGGCACTTATGCGGTCCGCGATGGTCTGCCAGTGTGCCCTACGTTGACCAGGTGTGGTCTTGCACCCTGCAGTCAGCAACATTTCGTGGCTATGTGCCGACACATAGGTCACAAGTGCATCAAGTTCCGGGTCATTAAAGCTAGGCTTCCTTGACGTGCCGGAGTGTGTAGCCGTGTCAGGGGTCTCAGCCTGTTGTGCCAGAGCACCCTTCTTCCTCTTTTACAAAGGTGGAGCGGAGCCTGAGTGGCTTACGCTGCTCTGGTCAGTAGGGGCAGAAGCACCGGTGGACTGGGTAGTAGGAGTGTGCGAATGCACAATGACCATAGGCCTTGGTGCAGGCATTGGCAGAAGTGTGATGTTGGCAGGGGGAACGTCAGTTTGATGGACCTGGACCGACACTGTCCTGGCTGGGAGACTCAGAGCTGGGGTGGATGGAGCTGCAGCTTCCCCTGCAGCCTCCCCACCCTGCCTACTTGGGGCAGCAGATGACATAGCTGCCCCAGATCCACGTGGCTTGGTGACACCAACTTGCACCGCCACACGTAGCCTAGACTTGCTGACCTGGAAGTCAGCCTGGGAGTCATCCTGTGCCAGGTCAGGTGCCACAATGGGCTGGTCCAACAAGGGCTAAGCTGTGATGGCGTCAGCCACGTTTCCCTCAACCATGGGGGGGGGCATGGGTGTTCCTAATTGGTCCTCCACACATAGTGGTCTAGGGGCACCCTGCAAATCCCGGCCACGTCCCCTACCATGCCCACCAGGCCCACCTTTTGAAGGTCGGCCACCTTTGCCTCCCTTACCGCTTGGTCGCCTCCCAACCATGGCACTAATGTTGTTGTGCGTATTGGAGTAGCAGTAAACTATTGTCCTGGGCAATTGGGGGTGAAAGGGGTAGGGTACTAGATGGAATTCGTACCCTAGTGCTCTAACAAGGCTGTCTGTGACCCCTGGGGGAAGATGACGGCTCACGCAATGCACAGGCAGCCCAAAATCAAAAAATAATGTGCACGCAACCCCTCGTAGACCACGTGCGTCAAAAAATGAACCTGCACTACGCTGTGGCACCCAGAAACACAAAAATAAGCGTACGCGTAATACACGCAGCCTACAATGACCTCTGAAGGGGTACGCGACACACGGGGCAAGCACAGTTGGTAAATACGTGCGCGACTCACTGTCTGCCTGGAAAAAGAACGTGAAAAAGATGCGTGTGTGCGCGTTGGCAACACCCCGCCAAAAGAAGAATTGTACGCTGTCTGAGGAGACAGGACAAAAGAAGAAGTGAACGCTGTTTGAGGAAACAGGCCCAAAAAGAATAAAGAACGCTGTCAGAGGTAACAGGGAGTACGAACTTGAAACTCTGTGAAGTAATCGCGTGTGAACCGACAAGGAGTACAGAATTCACCCACTCGCTCTCCACGAAAAGAACGTACAAGGGAATGGGGTCCTACACGTACCTTTTAAAGTGGCCCACATGTACAGCGTCACTTACGCGTGTACGTGCTAAATCCCTTTCCTCCAATTACACAAGCTGACACTCGGATGTGCAGTTTTTGGACGTGTACGATGAACATGCACCCGTGTTGATGGAAACGCCCGTGCGTCACGTCACTTACGCGCGTAGGCCCTTTCCTCGGATTCCACGCATCCACATGCGGATGTGCAGTTTTTTCACGCGCGCTGAACCACTATGCCCACGTCACGAGGGAAACGCTTGCGCGAGTCACGTCACAGAAGCGCTTAAGCGCTAAGGGCCTTTGGTCCAATGAAACCACGTATGTGTGCTGACGCGCTTACGCACGTAGGGCCTTTCCTCGAATTACACGCTCACATGCAAGATTTTCACGTGCCAAATCACTCCGTATAAAGCTGGCCATGCAACAACACATGGAAGACCACGCTCCTGCCCAGAAGGCCGAATTACTGCCCCCCAGAGCCCCGAGCACGCTCCCACCTGCCATCTGCTGCTGCCTGCCTGCCTGCTGCCCATGTGCCCTGCTATTTGGTGCCTGCATGTCAGCCAGGGTTCCATTTGCTGTGTCCACCCCTGCTGGAACAGAAGACTCCCAACTGGGATACCATCGCTCCACAGCCCAGCCCCAGGACCCAGTTGCCCACCCACGCCTGCCTCGGGGGTCGCCATGTCGGGGCAAACACCATCTGAGACCACTGGCCAGAGGGCCACCAGCTTCAGTGTGAAGGAAGTTGGTGTCCTGGTGGAGCATGTCCTGGGGCATTTTGATGCCCTCTTCGGAACATCACGCGCCAACAAGGAAGGACGGGAGAGGATCTGGGACGACGTAGTGGTTGCCATCAACGCGGAGGGGGTGGCAACCCCCAACATCAAGCACATCAAGAAGCGCTGGGAGGACTTGAGGTCCAGGACCCACTACAAGGCCCGGCGCCTCGCAGAGGGGGGCCGGGTCACCATGAGTGACATCCAGATGAGGGTCCTGGAACGCGTAGGCTCAGCGCTCCACAGCCAGATCCTGCAGAGGAAGACCCGTCTGGAGTTGAGCGGTAAGTGGCCAAGCATTGGTGTGTGAGACAGGGCATATTGCAGTGTGCTGGTAGTCTGATACTTGCCTGTATGTGTGACATAGCCATGTATGGATGTGTGTGTGCAGGGACATCATGGTCATGCATGTGAGACCAGTAATGTGTGAACTACATGGTTGGTGCATGAGTTACAATACAACATGGGTAGCTGTATGGCAAATGCACACATGAAAGCATGCCAGTGTCTGTTCTTGCACATGGTGGGGGTGTGAGGGATGGGTGCTGCTGTCATGTACATGTATGGTGCACATGTGTGTGTGTCTGAGAAGTGTGTGTGTGACTTAGGTACGCAATGTATTCTTGACACATGTATGTGATGATGTGAACATTCACTCATGCAGTGCGGTCACCGTTGTATGCACTGTGTCTATCCACTGTGTCTGTGGTGTGCAAGGCATGATGCATGACCCTTCGGTGATGTGTGTGCATGGGATCAGTGTGAGCCATGATGCATGTGAGTTTGAAGGCAAGATTTTGGTTAATAGAGGCCCTTGTACATTGATGCTGGTGTTGATTGCAGGCGCCGTGCCTGTTCATGCATGTGTGTTGCGTGCATTCACCCATGTGTTGTGGAGGGACAGGATGGAAGTGATGTTAGACACTGCAACTCATGTGTTATTGCTTCCTGTCTAGGGGAATGTTATACTGTACCCTGGTGCTTGTGTTCTATGTCTCCCTCTACGCAGCTTCAAGTGAAGAAGAGGGCGGAGACGGCACTGTGGAGCCAAGCGGCGGGGATGCCTCCACCGGGCGGCGACGCAAGGCCCAGCCACCCTCCCAGGACTTGCCATCATCCAGGAGCAAGGGGGCTGGTGCCGCGTCTGCTACTATGGCTGTGCGGAAGGGCTGGGTGAGCCCCCACAGGGGCTTGCAATGGCGGACGATGGTATGGAGACATCCAGGTTGGTGGTCTCCACAGAGGAGGAGGAGCCCGCTACTGAGCCGCACATGGGGCCTGGTGGGGGTAGTACCACTGGTGCAAGTGGTGCAGTCCAGGGCCAGGGTCAGGAGGCAGCACAGGTCACCGCGGAGGGGCCTGTGCATGTCCCTGTCCTTGACCCTGTGACTGTACCACCATGCACCAGCAGGGATGCACCGTCCCAGGCCCGTCCGCAGGTAGGGGAGAGTGCCATGTGATCTGCCTCTCCACTACCTACGGACAAGGGGTCCCATGACCATATGGGCTCCGTCCTGATTGGTGTCACGTTGCGCACGTGTGACATTCGTGATGACGTGCATTTGTCCTGGGTGGAGAACGCACGCCATCACGAACAGCAGCGTCGTGACTTGGCACTGTTAGGACGGGCCCTGGTCAGTGGGTTCCTACATGTGTCGTGGACTCTGGTGGACCTCTTCTCCTCTGTGGAGACTATGCGCCAGTCGTTCTCCCTGCCGTCTTCCGGCCCAGATTCCACCAGGGCCCCCTGTGGACCTGGCCCGACCAACACAGCCAGCTTGGTGGAGCTCACATCCCTGTCACAGTCTGGAGTCGGCGGTCTAGCAGGGGTGGACACCACAACTGGAGACCAGCTGATGGAGGATGTGCAGGCACCATCGGACAGAGCACATGGACAGCAGCAGCAGCAGCAGGAGCAGGCTGTAGGTGGGAGCAATGATGGCTTGGGGCCATCAACATCGGAGGGGCAGGCATCGGCCAGAGGGCAGGAGGACCTAGGAATGGGAGTGTCTTCCATGTGGCAGCGGTTGGGCCAGCGGATAGATGCGGAGCGGCGGCGGGCGGAAGAGGCGCGGCTCACCATGGTCAGGGCGGAGTTCTCCATGCGTCGGGTGTTGAGGCTGGCAGAGTGCCTCGAGGCAACTCACAGGGAGTTGGAACAGGCCATGAGTGCCTCCCTGCGAGACCTCAGGGCCAGGGCAAAGGCCCGCCTCCGGGACATCGACATGGAGTTCTATGATGCCCTGGCCCGGGACAGCACAGAGTGAGCCGCAGGACTTGCCCTCCGCCATTGTATATAGTTATATAGTGTTAGGTTTCCTTTCTGTTTTTGTTTATTTTGGGGCGATTGGACAATGCACCACATTTTTGTATATAGTTCTTTATTAGGTAGTCTTTTTTGTAGGTTTCATTTCATTTGTTGGGCTCATGGACCCTGGATTGGTGATTTGTGTATAATTGAACAGTGGATTTATTATTATTTTTTTTCATTTCACCATGGAGCAATGGATTTCACTTATTTTTTCTCTTGGATTTGCTTTGTTGGACTGAGACTTTGGACACATTTTCATTTGGATTTCTTTGAATTCTGATTTCATATTTTTGATTATTTTCTGGACATGCTGCGTTTTACTTCTTCTTCACATTATTGTGTGTTTTCTTTTCATTACATTCATTTTGGGTTCAATACATTTTTGTTTCATACTTCGATGTGTGGTATTCTCTCATTGATTTCATGCATGTCATGATGTGGGTTTTCACATTCACTTGCAGCCATTGTGTGTGTGTGAGGGACATGTGTTCATTTACATACTTGCCATTCGGGTTGTATCATGTAATGGGCACTTCTGTGTGGGTGGATGCAATACTTGGTTGGGTCTTTGGGCTGGGGTGGCGTGGGGTGTGATGTGGCTGGCCATTAGGCCCATGATTGAGGATCGTCATGATGTGGGGGCAGGGGGACATGTGTGGGGGCCTGCTGGCAGGTGCCCCTGACTGCTGGGGGGTGGGGTTGCTGGGGGACATGTGTGGGACATGAGTGGGGGCCTTCTGGCAGGTGCCTCTGACTGCTTGGGGGTGGGGGTGCTGGGGGACATGAGTGGGTGACTGCTGGCAGGTGCCCCTGACTGCTGGGGTGTGGGGGTGCTGGGAGACATGTGTGGGGGCCTGCTGGCAGGTGCCCCTGATTGCTGGGGGGTGGGGGTGCTGGAGGACATGAGTGGGGGCCTGCTGGCAGGTGCCCCTGACTGCTTGGGGGTGGGGGTGCTGGGGGACATGAGTGGGGGCCTGCTGGCAGGTGCCCCTGACTGCTGGGGTGTGGGGGTGCTGGATGACATGTGTGGGACATGAGTGGGGCCTGCTGGCAGGTGCCCCTGACTGCTGGGGGGTGCTGGGGGACATGAGTGGGGGCCTGCTGACAGGTGCCCATGACTGCTGGGGGGTGGGGGTGCTGGGGTACATGTGTGGGACATGAGTGGGGGCCTGCTGGCAGGTGCCCCTGACTGCTGGGGGGTGAGGGTTCTGGGGGACATGTGTGGGACATGAGTGGGGTCCTGCTGGCAGGTGCCCCTGACTGCTTGGGGGTAGGGGTGCTGGGGGACATGAGTGGGGGCCTGCTGGCAGGTGCCACTGACTGCTGGGGGGTGGGGGTGCTGGGGACATGAGTTGGTGATCAGTAGTGCAAGTTGACATGTGGCTTGGCTGGGGGGCATGCCCATGGTGGATGGGCTGCTGCGGGACATGACCAGGGGTGCAGGGTAGTCCCCTGTGGTGTGGGCTGCCTGCAGGGGCCGTGGAGGGTGTAGAGGGACCACCTGGGAGGACCCACACTGCCAATTCACGTGTAGGACTCCCTGCGAACCCCCGAAAATCACGTACCCCGCTCTGACAGCAAAATCACGTGTGAAACTTCCCGCGCACCCCAGGAATACACGTACCCCACTCGCACAGGGCCTATCGCGTGTGAAACTTCCCACGCACCTCCGATTTACACGTACCCCGCTCCAATCGCGTGTGAAACCTCCCGCGCACCTCAGGAATACATGTACGCCACTCGCACAGGGCCAATCGCGTGTGTAACTTCCCGCGATCCCCAGTAATCCACGTACCCCACTCGCACAGGGCCAATCGCGTGTGAAACTTCCAGTGCACCCCAGGAATACACGTACCCCACTCTCACAGGGCCAATCGCATGTGTAACTTCCCGCGCACCCCAGTTATACATGTACCCCACTCGCACAGGGCCTATTGCGTGTGAAACTGCCTGCGCACCCCCGATTTACACGTACCCCGCTCCGATCGCATGTGAAAACTCCCGCGCACCCCAGGAATACACATACCCCACTCGCACAGGGCCAATCGCGTGTGAAACTTCCCCCGAACTCCAGTAATCCACGTACCCCACTGGCACAGGGCCAATCGCGTGTGAAACTCCCCGCTCACCCCAGAAATACACGTACCCCACTCGCACAGGGCCAATTGCGTGTGTAACTTCCCACGCACCCCAGTTATACACATACCCCACTCGCACAGGGCCTATTGCCTGTGAAACTTCCTGCGCACCCCTGATTTACACGTACCCCACTCTGATTGCGTGTGAAACCTCCCGCGCACCCCAGGAATACACGTACCCCACTCGCACAGGGCCAATTGCGTGTGAAACTTCCCGAAAACCCCAGTAATCCACGTACCCCATTCGCACAGGGCCAATCGCGTGTGAAACTTCCCGCGCACCCCAGGAATATACGTACCCCACTCGCACAGGGCCAATCGCGTGTGTAACTTCCCGCGCACCCCAGTTATACACGTACCCCACTCGCACAGGGCCTATCGCGTGTGAAACTTCCCACGCACCCCCGATTTACACGTACCCCGCTCCGATCGCGTGTGAAACCTCCCGTGCACCCCAGGAATACACGTACCCCACTCGCACAGGGCCAATCGCGTGTGAAACTTCCCGTGCACCCCCGATTTACACATACCCCGCTCCGATCGCGTGTGAAACCTCGTGTGCACCCCAGGAATACACGTACCCCACTCACACAGGGCCAATCGCGTGTGTACCTTCCCGCGATCCCCAGTAATCCACGTACTCCACTCGCACAGGGCCTATCGCGTGTGAAACTTCCCACGCACCTCCGATTTACACGTACCCCGCTCCAATCGTGTGTGAAACCTCCCGCGCACCTCAGGAATACATGTACGCCACTCGCACAGGGCCAATCGCGTGTGTAACTTCCCGCGATCCCCAGTAATCCACGTACCCCACTCGCACAGGGCCAATCGCGTGTGAAACTTCCAGTGCACCCCAGGAATACACGTACCCCACTCTCACAGGGCCAATCGCATGTGTAACTTCCCACGCACCCCAGTTATACATGTACCCCACTCGCACAGGGCCTATTGCGTGTGAAACTGCCTGCGCACCCCCGATTTACACATACCCCGCTCCGATCGCATGTGAAAACTCCCGCGCACCCCAGGAATACACATACCCCACTCGCACAGGGCCAATCGCGTGTGAAACTTCCCCCGAACTCCAGTTATCCACGTACCCCACTGGCACAGGGCCAATCGCGTGTGAAACTCCCCGCTCACCCCAGAAATACACGTACCCCACTCGCACAGGGCCAATTGCGTGTGTAACTTCCCACGCACCCCAGTTATATACATACCCCACTCGCACAGGGCCTATTGCCTGTGAAACTTCCTGCGCACCCCTGATTTACACGTACCCCGCTCTGATTGCGTGTGAAACCTCCCGCGCACCCCAGGAATACACGTACCCCACTCGCACAGGGCCAATCGCGTGTGAAACTTCCCGCAAACCCCAGTAATCCACGTACCCCATTCGCACAGGGCCAATCGCGTGTGAAACTTCCCGCGCACCCCAGGAATATACGTACCCCACTCGCACAGGGCCAATCGCGTGTGTAACTTCCCGCGCACCCCAGTTATACACGTACCCCACTCGCACAGGGCCTATCGCGTGTGAAACTTCCCACGCACCCCCGATTTACACGTACCCCGCTCCGATCGCGTGTGAAACCTCCCGCGCACCCCAGGAATACACGTACCCCACTCGCACAGGGCCAATCGCGTGTGAAACTTCCCGTGCACCCCCGATTTACACATACCCCGCTCCGATCGCGTGTGAAACCTCGTGCGCACCCCAGGAATACACGTACCCCACTCACACAGGGCCAATCGCGTGTGTAGCTTCCCGCGATCCCCAGTAATCCACGTACTCCACTCGCACAGGGCCAATCGCGTGTGAAACTTCCCACGCACCCCAGGAATACACGTACCCCACTCGCACACGGCCAATTGTGTGTGTAACTTCCCGCAAACCCCAGTTATACACGTACCCCACTCGCACAGGGCCAATCGCGTGTGAAACTTCTCGCGCACCCCCGATTTACACGTACCCCGCTATGATCGCGTGTGAAACCTCCCGCGCACCCCAGGAATACACGTACCCCACTCGCACAGGGCCAATCGTGTGTGAAACTTCCCGTGCACCCCCGATTTACACGTACCCCGCTCCGATCGCATGTGAAACCTCCCACGCACCCCAGGAATACACGCACCCCACTCGCACAGGGCCAATCGTGTGTGTAACTTCCCGCGCACCCCAGGAATACACGTACCCCAATCGCACAGGGCCAATCGCCTGTGTAACTTCCCGCACACCCCAGTTATACATGTTCCCCACTCGCACAGGGCCAATCGCGTGTGAAACTTCCCGCGCACCCCCGATTTACACATACCCCGCTCCGATCGCGTGTGAAACCTCCCGCGCACCCCAGGAATACACGTACCCCACTCGCACAGGGCGTATCGCGTGTGAAACTTCCCGCGCACACCCGAATTACACGTACCCCGCTCCGATATCATGTGAAACTTCCCACCCAAACCCAAAATACACATACCATGCTCCGATCGTGTGTGAAACTTCCCGCGAACCCCAGTAATACACGTTCCCCGCTTGCCGTGTGCTGTGTGGCGGCCCTGTATACTGGTACAGGGTTAGCGCAGCCCTTTGCGCTGGATTGGGGATTTTGATGGCTTTTCCTTGTGCGAGGGGTGTTCTTGGGGGCGTAACTGGCGCTGCTGCATGGTTGCTGCGCCACTGTGCGCCACGGCTGGTTTTGGTAGCTAAAATCCAAGAATACGCTGTGCGCGGAAATGGATTTTAGCGCACGCGGCTGGAGCAGAAAGTCGCACGCACACACTGTGCGCCAGCCGTGTGCGCCACTTGTGCGCTGAATTCTATGAATTACCCTGATAATGTGCTTCAATAGTAGTGGCAGGTGTTCCTGCTACGGCATCAGCAGTAACCTCTACTTTTTGAACAAATGTCGGAGGATCCTCCCTCATCGGCAATTGTAAAGAAGGCAAATCAGAACGTCTATTAAGTAGTAAGACCAAATCAAGTGCCAAAGAAGTCAATGCAGTATCGGGCGAAAATGCTCTTTTATAAATAACCATCAAATCTGCGGAACAACATATCTTTTTTTTCATACATTCAGCATGTACATTCTCAACCATCACTTGTATCACCCAACCCTGCCTTATCATCTACAGTTCTAATCTGCTTCCACAAATCAGCAGGAAGGATCACGGGAAACAACAAATCTATATCACCCAGCGTGAAAACTGACGAATGCAAAACAGATTCTATTTCTTTATAAAATCCTGTTGGATTCTTCCTAATATCTGGAATCAATTGCTTAATGGTATTCACTTCCTGTCTAGAAAACGGGACATGGACACACTGTGAGATATAATGTGCTTCAATAGTAGTGGCAGGTGTTCCTGCTACGGCATCAGCAGGAATCTCTACTTTTTGAACAAATGTCAGACGAACCTCCCACATTGGCAATTGTAAAGAAGGCAAATCTGAACGTCTATTAAGTAGTAAGGCCAAATCAAGTGACAAAGAAGTCAATGCAGTATCGGGCGAAAATGCTCTTTTATAAATAACCATCAAATCTGCGGGACAACATACCTTTTTCTTCATACATTCATCCTGTAAATACTCAACCATCACTTGTAACACTTTCCTTTGCATTGCCGGAGCATAGTGACTAAACGTGTCATGCACTTCAATGGGAGAAATTGAAACATCCAAAATACATCTAAGAGAATCTCTTGTGCAAATGCGCATTTCTTCACTCATTGGTTTCAATGGAGGAAGAAATTGCTTTTGCACATATGAAGCCTGCCGTCCATTTCCATCCATCTCATCTTTCTGTAACTTATCTAGCTCCCTTTTAAACTCAAATACCTTTGCTACATGCTCATATGCTTTCGCTGTGGTGTCCCTTGAGCGGGCAAGGACAAATCCTGCAACCCCTGTGGGACATTCATTTCAGTCAAATCACTCCATATATCAACTAATGACGTTGCCATCCGTTCTATCAAAATATTCTGTTCAGGAATACCCCCTTGATCTGAAATCGCAACCAAAAACAGCTGATTCATTACCCTCTTCTATGTACTGCTCAGCCCATGTATACAATTCTCTCTTTCTGTCTTTAGGTACTGTGCCACGAGTCACTATTCTTGGATCAGCTCCCGCCCCTTCAACCACTACAGGTGGAGCAGAACCACCTGGCAAAGAGAGTTCATGCAACTCTCGTTCAGTAGGCGGTGGACGAAATACCACTGCCGGTGCAGACAGAACTATGGGGACAGCCAGAGGCGTTGCTAGGGGGTGGCTAAGGGGGCTATAGACCCTGATCTTTTGGTTGTAGCCCCAGATAGAATCTCAGGAGCTACAGCCAAAAGGCTAGCTAGCCCCCAGTTCAGACAGGTCCGACATCAGCGTAGCCCAGGTCTTTTCCAGACCTAGCAACACCCCTGGGGACAGCAACTGTTGGCACGGGTGCAGGTGCAGGAGGAGGAACAACTACAGGAGGGAGAGGAACAACGGGAGGAGACACATAAGGAGGCCGTGTAGTTAAAACAGTTCTATGCTCATTCAATAATTTATTAATTAACTCATCTGATGTATGGAAATATTGAGAGGGATATATCTTTTGCACATCTAATTGGAAAGCCCTGTCCATACCTCTAATGGATTCTAACTGTTTCTGTTGATCATGCAACAATGCTTTCTCAGCATTCATCATGTGTTTATGTATATGCTTTTCTCTACTTTTGAGTTGCTACATAGCTTCCTTCTTCCAATCTATAACTGCATCAAATGCAGCCTTTTTTCTCAACAATACAGATTCTAAATGCTCTAGGCGGGCAATTTCAAAACTCCCATAAACTGGCCACTGAAGTTTGGGAACATGTTTGGTCTGTCTGTGCCAAATAGCATTAAATATGATAACTCCCAGGCCGTACTTACAATACATATGATAAACCAGTGACCCTTCGGGTGGCACCGGTTGCCCATGTTCCAAAAATTGTCTTCTGTTGCGGAAAAATACCGTAAAACAGCATGACAATTTCCCAGGCATAGTTAAATCACGATCTTACTGGCGACGTTTGTTTTTGCAAAAACAACACTTGCAAAAAAACAAATATAAGGACGTCTAGAAATCGGGGCACGACTCACCTGATTTCAACCAACAAAGGTCTGAGCGGACATCAAATTGTCGTGGCTGACGTTTTCGTCAAACAAGCCTCGATACGGGGACCCTCATCGTGATGCCCTCTAAACGCTGCCCACCAACCAGGGATCGGGCGTACAGTACTGCGGAGGAATCGCGTCTCATTTTGCAGGGCACCCTGCCACTCTCCGATCCCGGTCCGGTAGCTTTGTCTTCGTCGTAGCAATGTGGCATCAATCTTGAGGGTCCCTATTCGGGCGCCATCTGAAAGATTAAAGAATATCAAGGCTTACTACCACATAATAGAAATACACCAGTCACAAGGTAAAAGTTGTACTTTAATTAACAAACAGCTGTCTGTCTCTCAACACCCCGCAGTGTGTGCAGCATTCCACAAATGCACATATTTATACACATTCTTCAAAACCTTGGACACATCGCCCAACCCCGCTGTCATGGCCACAGGCCCCAGAACACAAAAACCACACCAACTAGTGATGGGGGCAAAGGGTCGTTTGACTCACGTATGTCCCGTTGAGACCCATAAACAGAGGGGCCCCGACTGGACTCAGAGATGTGAGCAACAACACTTTATTTCAATGCAGGAGTGATTTTACTTTATTTCAGTGCAGGAGTGCTTTTATTTTACAAGAACCTTCCAGGACCTGAAAGCCTTTATTCCAGAGAACATCCTCTTGTGCTGACTCATCGGGTGTGGCTCCCTAGGCCTGGTCTTCATGTGCTGACTCATCGGGTGTGGCAGGGTGTGGCAGGCATGCGGAACCTGGTGGGCGTGGCTTCAGAAGCTCAGCTATATAAGCTGCTCCATCCTTAAGGCCAGTGCTTCGTGTTACTGTGCACTCGCGTGCAACATGACGCTCACCGCCACTTGGACCAGTTTACTTACCTTTGAAACCAGGCGTTCTCCTGCATACTCACCTCCAGGAAACCAGTGCTCATCCCTTCATCTGCAGATTCATCTCCTGACATCCAGTGATCTTGATCCCGCCGCCACAGCACCACACTCCGCATCCACGAACTCGGAATCCGTGAAGAAGATGAAAGACAAGGTTAGAACATCCGTCTAGGGCCGTGCCGCATTTGAACCCTGCGTGCCCCCTAGTTAACAATTTACCAGCTACTGTACCACTGCAGCTTCGTTCCTCATTCCCTCTGGCTGCCCCCTCAAGCTCAGCAGCTTCTGCCGGGCCAGCAACATCACCTGCAAGGGAAGAAAGCAAAAGAGCAAACATCAAAAGTGGAACGAACAGCAATACAAGACAACAAACTGTACAATACAACAAAAACAGATGAGGAAAGACAAGGGCAAACAGGAACACTTACCTGAGGTATAGTGGCTTAGTCGCAGCAGGACTGGACTACCACGTGCAAGAGACCAGTGAAGGAACTTGGTCCAGATCATACAAGAGCCCCTGCCAGAAGCAGCAGGATGGAGTGCTCGCCAAAACTAATCAACAGGTGAGCTTTCCAGGGACAGCACATCCCACGGGTACCACGGTTTGGGAGAAGGGGTCTGGAAGGGGATCAGGCGCACAAGCTGGCATACTCACGCCCCCTATTCTCCACGCAGGAGCAGTCCTAAGCAGCATCACCTATTACCACCAGTCACCACATAAGCGAAGAGGGTGAAGTCGGACCAGAGCGACCTCACCCCCGGGAGGGCTGCAACCGTGCCCCAACGCCTCCACAGAGACCAGGTGATTGAACACCCTCTTCATGTAATACATTATCTAGGGTTCATGACCTAACTACATAACTAATTCAGGCTTAAACATCTTTGTATAGGTCGCTGTTTTCCATCAAACATTTCACATGTTTTCCAAATACAAGACACAAAGGTAACGTTCCTCAATTTACTCGCTTATATTTGTCTACCATTTGTTCTTAAGCTTAAAGTCAGTTAGTTTCAAGGAGAGAAAATAAGGATTTCTGCAAAAGAGCACATTCAGCTATTTGTTATTTTACTTTGCTGTTTGGATGGAGAAGGCACTGTTGGCACAGATGGTATCTAAATTACTGATTAGTACAGCTTTTGTTTAGCTACAAGGTTCCTCATTGTAGGATAAACAATCCACCTTAGCAGCTTCAACATTCTTATCTATGTTGACATCATGAAACAGCACAAAGTTCATTTTGTTCTGTTGAAGCCAAAAACACAAATTCTGAACATGGGACAGAAAGCAGGAGTCGATCAAAATGGCGGATAACTCAAAATGGCAGTGTAGTCAGCCTGTTTCAGGTTCATTCAATGAGATATTACAGTGCAATGCGAATGTGCTTAGGCCAATATTTACTATCAGGCAGTATTATGTAAGATATATTTTCACACCAATATTACCAGCATTTGTTCTGGCATTGCTCAACGGTAATGAGGGCCTAAGAGTTTGCACTGAAACTGGCTAGAATCCATCCGATTTTGTGTGGAGGAAATGTCCTGTGAATATTTCGGTAGCTCAGTGCAGCTTGAAGAGTTTCATGACTTTCCATTCTTGTTAACAAAGGCCATTGTGTTACAGGATACCAGCCAGTATTTGGTAGGTTTTAGGCCCCTGGATTTACTTTCTACATCTCACATATTTCCACACCTCAGTCTTTCGAGGTTCAGGGTGAATGTGCCCAAGGATGCAACTAGACGGAATCTTTGGGGAGGCAGGGCGGCTAATGCTTCAAAAGGTGGGGCATGGGGCGAGCATCAGAGATTTTGTGTGTGTGGAGCAAACGTACTTGTGTGGGGACTCCTTCCCTTTTTCATACAAGAAGTGTTTCTGGCATGGGAACTAGTGTCAAATTAACAACAAATTGCGCAAATTAAATCCAGGGCCCTTTTAGGGTATTACTGGACCTCGGGCGCACATATCAGAGACATTCCTGAAACCAAAGAAATTAAGGGATCCAAGACTCGCCATTGTCCCACCCTACCACCCGTATTTCATATGATATGATATGATATGTTTATTTATATAGCACCTATACAAAATGGGCCTCATTAGGACCCTGGTGGTGAGGGTATGAACGGTGCCGGTTCCCTAATTACGCATTTGTGCACTTTTTGGCGATATGCTTTGTGTACGTCGGGATAGCACAGTGGGTTGAGCACCTGCTGCCTAGGTCTGCGTGGAACCCAGGCCGCAACATCGTATTGCGGGCCGGATCAACCTTTCTGAGGACTATACAATGGGGAGAGTTGTTGGCAGCAACACTACAGTGGGGCAGCTTGCGCAATAGGACAAGCCTGATTCGTCCTTGAAAATAAGCGTGGGCGGAATTTCAATGCAGTATAATATTATGGAAAATGACAAACTCATTCGTCTTCAGATTGTTAAATTTCTACGGTAATGGTAATGACAGGTGAACAGAAGAAAGAGACATTTGTTACTGCAGGCTACATCGGGGGCAGCAGCACGAGTGTTGGGGTAACATTGCCAGGAGTTGCCCGCAAATGCTATGAAAGCAGGTGGGACACAGGGACAACATGGTAGTTAGTGTCCCTGTGGTGCACATGTGTATAGCAGCAATCCATGCGTAACTGAAGGGGAAGGTGTCTAGTGTCGGGCTAATAGCAAAGGCTAAGGGCCGGCAGGCATCTTGGGAAAAGAAGAAGGAAACCAAAAACAAATGGACAGGAAAAAATGAAGGTAATGTTGATGCTGCTGCCTACGAAGCACCCACTCACCCACCCCACTTTCTCTATCCCTACTCAACCCCCCTGAACTCCACCCTGCCCCTCTCTCTCTCTACCCCACACACCCCGCTCTCTCTTTATACCCCCACAGACTTCCCCACTCCCTATCACTCAACTCCACTCTCTTCCCCCATCCACCCCCACTCTCTCTACATGCCCCACTCTCTCTACCCTATCCACTCCACTCTTTCTACCCCTACCCATACGCCCTACCCCGACTCTCTACCCAATTCTATCTACCCCACCCACCCACACCCTCTCTCTCTTTACTCAACCCTACCCCCTTCTAACACCCACTCTATTCCCCCACCCATCGTACCCCCTTCTCTACCCCAATCATCCTCCCTCTCACAGTCTTGCTTTATTTCTTACCCTCTCACCCTTTCTCACTCATATTTCCTCTTGCTCATCATGGATGGCACGCTCTCTCAATGTTTTTCTCGAATCTATGTGATCACTGCGCCGCCCGTAATTCCGGCGGTGAAAATGCCGACTGTAATTACGGCGCAGCGCAGTGATCAAATAGATCACTTCTGCCCACCTGCTCCGGCCCGTAATCCACACCCCTGTCCCCCACTTACCTTTACTGCGGCACACTTCTGGGTGCAGCGCCGACATCCTTGTACCCCTGCGACGTCAGCTCCTCCCACTTATGTGTGGCGATACGGACGCCGCAGTGTCCTTTTAAAAAATCATATTTTTTTAAATCTTATCCCCTTTCTTACCGCAATGGTAAGCGGGAGACACCCCTTTAAAATCCGACCTCATTGCTGCATCCAAGGGGAGAGGGGGACACCCCCGCAGCCCCCGCTCTGCTTGGGCACAGTATTGGGGGTTGGGATTTTTGTACAGCGCTCAGGCGCAGTCTTAGACATGTCGCTACAATCGTGGCGACCTTATAGTACGACTAGTCTTCTCTCTTGTTCTATTTGCCTTCTCATCCTCTTGCACACCTGCACCCCTTATCACCTCCTCCTTTGAAACGTTGCACTCTCCTACTTGCACCCCGGTGCCTATAAATGCATAATGCAAACAACATCAGTAAAGGCCAACACTATTGCCAATGCCAATGCTTGCTCTGCATGGCATGAACACTTGAATAGCCATATAAAAGCAACCCTTTTTTGCCTGTCAAACTGGCAGACATCGTGGATCAAAGCGAATCTATAAAAAGCGGCTTCATTTTGAGAATCACTTGAATTGTCTGGGAAGAAGGAACTGCTTCATGGGAGCTTTCAGTTTTAAAGGTACCCCAACAGTTCTAACCGCTTACACATTCATGCATCAGTAAAAGTGTGGCTGATAACAATGAGCTGAGTTAACAAAGCAATTGCCACGCTCTGGTGAAGGTGCCGGCCTCGCATGAGTGTGGAGTCCCGCACAATGTACGTCACCAGCTTCCTGTTCTCAAGAGAGCTCTGGTCTAGAAAGGTGCGTGGAATGGCGGCCCAGGGGTGCTCTAAAGGCCATTTAGCCTAATGGCACACTGTTTTTTTTTGTTTTTTTGCCAGCTGCAAAAATCCTGCCTGTGACATGCTTGTTTTTCTGGTCTCCCCCGTACAACTTTGACACCCCCAGCCCCACACGTGCTGCTCTTCATGTTAGCCCACCTGTAACAGGGGGTATATGGGAAGGTCATCATGGCTGCCGCCTTGCAATTGCTCTTAAGGTCTCCCGCTGTTGCTCCGCGTGCTCGTTACCTCCGTCTCTGTCTAAAAGACCTTCAAAGATCTGCAGCATGAAGGGAGCAGCTGGTAGTCACAACGGGGGAACTGCATGAGTTCCCCTCTAAGCTGGTCAGATAGCACAACAAGCAGAATGCTCGCTTTGAGATCCGTGCAAATCCCGGCAAGAATCCGGGCAGGGCCAACCTGATCCTTTCATCCTTCTGCAAATTACTGAAAACATGGCTCTTCCCCTAAAATCGACTCTTAACTCAATTAATGACCTTAGCCCAAAGCTGCTTTATCATAAATAACAATCCAGCATCATGATCGGAGTGAGAAATCGGAAAATAATAACCGCCAATGTAAATTATAACAGATAAACTGAATAGAACGAGTGAAGTGGATGAAATTAGTACAGTGGATGAAAGGAATAAACTGGATGAAAGCAGTGAAGTGGATGAAATGAAGGAAATGGATGAAATCAATGAAATGGAAGAGAGGAATGAAGTGGACGAGAGGAATGAAGTGGACGAGAGGATGGAAAGGATGAGTACATGATACGGATGGTGTGCACGGAATAGATAGAGTGCATGGAATGGATAGATGGCATGGAAGTAACGGAACAAATGGAATAGATGAATCAAGTGCATGACATGGATGGAGTGCATGGGACGGATGAAGTGCGTGCGACGGATGACGTGGTAGAATGGATGAAGTAGGTGGAACGGATGAAGAGTGTGGAGCGGATGAAGAGTGTGGAGCGTATGAAGACTGTGGAGCGGATGGAGAGCGTGGAGTGGATGGAGAGTGTGGAGCGGATGAAGAGTGTGGAGCAGATGAAGAGTGTGGAGCGGATGATGTGTGTGGAAAAGATGACGTGTGTGGAAAGGATATGATATGATAGGTTATTTATAACGTGCTTAATACCCAGAGGTTTCTAAGCGCGGACCCGGGGATTGAACCTGTGTTGCTCCCTGTCGCCAAGGCGTGCACGTTGCCGCTGAGCTATCCTCCTGAGATGACGTGGGTGGAAAGGATGATGTGTGTGGAAAGGATGACATGTGTGAAAAGGATGAAGTGTGTGGAAAGGATGAAGTGCGTGGAAAGGACAAAGTGCATGGAAAGGATGAAGTGTGTGGAAAGGATGAAGTGCGTGGAAAGGATGAAGTGTGTGGAAAGGATGAAGTGTTTGGAAAGGATGAAGTGTGTGAAAAGGATGAAGTGTGTGGAAAGGATGAAATGAGTGGAATGGATGAAGTGTGCAGAACGGATGAAGTGTGCAGAACGGATGAAGTGTACGGAGCGGATGAAGTGTGCAGAGTGGATGAAGTGAGTGGATCGGATGAAGTGGGTGGAACGGAAGAAGTGGGTGTGTCAGATGGAATGCATGGATCGGACAAAGTGCATGGATCAGAAGGAATGCATGGAACTGATTGAACAGATGGAGTGCATAGAACTGAGGGAGTCCATGCGACAGATGGAATGCTTGGAACAGTTAGGGGGCATGGAATGGACATTGCACAAGAATGGTTGGAGTGCATGAAACGGTTGGAGTGCATGGAACGGTTGGAGTATATGGAATGGTTGGAGGGCATGGAATGGTTAGAGTGCATGGAACGGTTGGAGGGCATGGAATGGTTAGAGTGCATGGAACGGTTGGAGTGCATGGAGCGGCTGGAGTGCATGGAACGGTTGGAGCGCATGGAACGGTTCATGAGCATGGAATGGTTAGGGTGCATGGAATGGCTGGAGTGCATGGAATGCATGGAGCATGAAGGCACTCGATCTCAAGCACCTACTGAAAACCACCATATCACATCACCATGCTTACTCTCTTCTATACACCACCACTCTACTAGAACACAGCGATACTATGACACATTCGGTATAGCTGTCCTCATACCAACACCTGCCACATACTGCCCATTATCCTAAATAAACACAGCTGGCTGTACACCCACCAGCCTAGGCATTCTCCTCAGGCCTAACACAGCCAGAATCAGTCTGGTATCACCCTGCCAGAACAAACCCATACTCCTGATCTCCCTATCACCACACTTACCGCTAAGAAGCAGATATCATACGAGTGCCACACCTGCTGCACACATATCCGGTGCACAAACGCACCTTATGACTCTCCCTCTCTCTCTACTGACTTGAACTACGGTTCCCGAGGGCGTTCAACCTACCAGCACCTTCAGATCATACCAATGGTACATGAGGCGCTATATAAAGGCAAAGTAACATAACATAACATAACTTCCAGGTCGATAAATGAGCACCACACACAGTGGGTAATAATAAGCAGCGCTCAGATGCCTGAGGGTTTGTAGCGCAATATAAATGCAAGTTATTATTATAAGAGTGGACCCCAGGCATCCTTAGCTCCCCTTTGGTAGCAGTGGACGAACAACGAGGCCTAGATCTGTAGCAGGTGCTGGAGGGGAGTGAGATGCAGAATAACACTACACTGCAATTTCAAAAAGATAAAGGTCGTCTTGGCAGAGGTATTTCATTACAAAAATAAAAAGGGTCACTAATTTACCATGAAAGCCAGGCAATGAAAATCATTTTGAATAAGACCTATTAGTTCAAAGGTAGTGCTTGAGCTGCTGTGCAACTCTGCGTTGCTTGGAACTTCAGTGTAAGTGGTTTATCTAGGCATGAGAACCTTCTGGTGGCGATGACGACATGGGAGGCGGAGCCGACCCTCGAGGAGGCATAAGCTTAACCGGGGCCGCAGCCATGGAGGAAGAACAATGGAAAGGGCTGAAGCCCGCAAAAGCAACTAAGGGCCGGAAGTAGGAAAAAGGGGCTCTGCAGTTGGAAGAGAAGAGGGCAACCAGTAAGGGGCTGGCCACTCTCCAGGTATTAAAAGGCAGCCTGCCTTTGCAAGACCCTCTTTTCTGCCGCGCGGCCGTCGAAACTCATGGAGAGCATCCCAGGCGCTCCCCCAGCCTGGTAACTCCTTCATTGGCAGGCAGAGCAATGAGAAATTTGGTTGGGGAGCTTTGCCCTAATAAAATATGGAGACAAACAATTTGATGGGTGTGATAAGCGTGATTTAGTCGTCTGGTTGCCACTTAAGGAGAACTGTTTTATTGCACTATGTGTTTGGAACCAAGGATTAATAATGTAACCAAAGTGTGATTTGAAGTAGTGATTTTATTGCAAATATGTTTTTTGGAACCAAGGATTAGTAATATAACCAAGGAGTGATTTGTAGTATCGACAGTCATGACAAAACCTGCAGCCTTTTTAAGCCACAAAGAATAAGCTGAGTAGTGATATTTGTAATTACTGGAAAGGTTATGCCGCAGGTGTTGTTAGTAATTCATAACTACCAGGAATATACCTGGAGGCGGGGTGTGTACCTAGAAGTGGCCAAGTCCAACAGTTATGAAGGATCACAGGGGTTTTCAGGGAGTTCTCAAATCTAAGCTGCTCCTTTGTATAGTGCTTTGTTGCTCCCACTCCTATCGAAGGAGCTAGCAAAACACCCAATGGGCCTCATTACGACCCAGGCGGTAAGTTACCGCCTGGGCCGTGACTTTACCACCATGGCGTAAACTACGTTTACGCCATGGTGGTTGGCGGACTTACCGCCCCATTCTGAGGTTGGCGGGGCGGTAAGTCCCCAATCCCCATTTACCCTTCCCCATTCCCATTTTTGCCCCATAGGGCATAATGGGAGTGGGGAAGGCGTTAATTACGGCACCGTAAATTACGGTGGCGTAATTAACTCCATGGTCCCTTAGCGCCATGGATTTTAACACCTGCTAAAAGCAGGTGTTAAATCCGCCATGGCGCTAAGGGACCTCGTACTCAGGCGGTAAGGGTCGGCGCTGTTTACGCCGTCGTAAAACCCTTACCGCCTGAGTCGTAATGAGGCCCAATGACATGCCGCACATGCTTTCAGAGGAGCATTAGTCCTCAGTTGCTCACACACACCGCCGCCAAATGTTCGATATTTGCACGGTGAAGTACAAAAGTGCAGGGCAAAAGGTGGTGTGGTGTGCACACGTACATGCCTTTTGGCCTACACGTTTGCACTTGGCCGTGCAAAGTGAGTAGGAATTGTGAGCATTCAGGGTACACCAGATTTGCAAAGTTAGCGTTGGTACATACGGCATGTTGCTATGTTGGCCCACCTGTGCAGTGCCACCCTTCTCTGGGTTCCCTGGTGCCTTTTCACACGTTTTGGCCTAACACTTAAGCTGGGATTAATCACATCTATATTCATACCATACTCTTTTACTCTTCTTGACTTGACTCTTTTCCCTCCTGCGTGGTACTCCAATCCCTTTGTTGGGGGCCTGCCTCGGATCACCGGGCAGGCCCCTGCGTGTGTCGGGAGCACCCAACACGGACGGACCCTCAGGGCGGCGGTCACACTGCGGACAAAGGCGCGGGGAGCACCCCACGCGCTCCGGGTCACCAGAGCAACCCACGTGACTGTATTCACCCAGCACAGGGCAGCCCCGGCTCTGGGGGCACCTAGGCCGGGGTTGCTGCCTCCAGCCATGCTCACATGGTCAGGCAGCAGAAGAGGGTAGCGTTGCACACAAGGAACGACACCATAGTCAGTTTCGGATTGACTGACGAGCCGGAAACGGCTCGTATCTTTTATTAAGTTGGTCACGTGGCTACTGCCGTGTGACCCATTACAACAACCTGGGAGCTACCATTCTCCCAGGAGGGGTGCCATGCAACACCCTTCACCTACTGCATACAAAACTGGCATGCCACCATCTTCTATTGTTTCATTTCCACACAAACATCTCTCCATTTTCGTCTCTTCGCAATTATAGTAACACGACGTCGCTGAGGCCTTTTACCCCTCTGTCTGTTTCCATGCCTTTCTTTGCCGTTTCTTATACTGAAGATTGCAGACAGAAGCCCCAGCCCCTCATCACATTCCAGTTACAAAAGCTCGTATTTTTGCTGTGGCAGTCCGCCATCTTGACTGCTGCTTTTGCTTGCTTCCGGCCTCCCTGCAATCGATTTTCAATTCTTCAACTCGTCACTGCTCCAGACTTCACCTCTGATCACGCAATGCCCACCACTACTTTCTTAGCCAAATTGCAGAGGAGAAGATCTGAAAAGCGATGTGTGTGTGTAAGAGAGAGAGAGAGAAAGAGGCGTGTTTGTCACAAAACGCTCTCTAGGCTTATCCCAGGTCACATTATTATTTGTGCTGATATTCTAAGCTATGCCTTATTTTTGATCTGTGCTTTTGCTATTCTAGCCTATTCTTGCCTATTTATGTTTATGTTATGTTATTCAGTATGTATACTGCGCCCAACGTATGCCATGTGACGTCTTGTAAGCTGTCGGGATATCGTTGCAATGTTGAGATGTTAGAATCTATATGTGTTTTGTTCCCAGGTGCATCTTTGCCGTACATCAACATGAAAGTGTGCTTCCTAATGCACACCTCCCTTTTGCTTGTGTGGGGTGTTTCCCCAACATAAAGGCCTCTTCAACTTGTACTTCCTACCTCACTACCTATACACCTAACACTGCCTCACCCACATATTTTCCTTTTTTTTAAAATCGCTTTCCAATTTCGATTTTGTAACAGAATAGCATGTTTGGTTTTAAGGGAGATTTACTCCCTTTAAAAAAAAATACGTATTTATGTATTCCCTTCCTGTAAAAGGGGCGGGGGGCTTTCATTCTTTTGGACACAATCAGTTCTGTTATGTTAGCTGGTTATGTCATGTCATTTTTAGTGTTGGCTGTTTGCCAGCACTAAGCACCACCTGTAAACCAAAACTATTGCATTGGAGTACAGCTAGGGAGAAAGGCCATATGAGGAGGGTACCAAAGCATGCAAGTGTTGTTTAGTATGGCGTGCTCATTCCTATGGCCATTCCCGCCCACTGCCTGCCCCTCCACAAACACATCCTCCTTGGATCTCTTTAAGCTAGCTTTATCAAAATCTGTGCTAGAAGTGCCTGTCATTGTTTTTCAAAGCAGTCTTCTGAGAGTTGTCTTAATTGGAGCTGTAAACATGCGACTGGTGTAATAAAGATGTCAACCAGGCCTGCAGCCACTCGATTTGTACCACTACGTATGTCCTTCACTGAAGTTCTGTTAAAAACAAGCACTGCCAAAGCCAACTGTTTTGGCTTCAGTAGTAGGCATTCCCGTGCCTAAACAAAAGCCAAAACTGTTGACATTGCCAATGCGTGTTTCTTATGTCGTGTTTTGTTATGTCGTTTCACATTAGTCACATGTTCCTTTGCACAAGGTTGTCCTGAGCTTTGAAGCAGCCAGAAGGTGGCATGTACGCTTGTGGGATGTATTTACCCATGCATCCGAGCCATACCTCAAAACTGCAGTACTGACATGGAAAACATCATGATGGCCAGAGCTTCCCAGAAAATGCACAGGGAAATGCATGAAGAATAGGCTGCCATTCATTTTTGCCGATGTTATGGGCACAGAAGGAAACTGCCTAAAACCACCATTGGACTACCCACACAGTAGTCTGAAACCATTGGGAATGGCAATGCTGATTGCCAAAAGCAAACCCATAACTGTTGGGAATTCATTTTCTTAAATCCCAAAAATGGGTGCAGTACCAGTACTCACCACTATCCAAAAGCCGGCGTTTTAAAACCACCCTGTGTTTCTCTGAAGGCAAGTCAAAGTGCCTATTTCAAACATTGCAATATGTGCAAAATATTCACTGAACACCAGCAGACATTTGGTAGAATGGAGTTTTGTGTGCCTACAAAATCTGGGAAATGAAGAGCCCAGAACAATGCTTATAACAAAACTGGCTGAGCTATGGAGTCAGCAGTTTAAGTTGCACTGGATTTAAAGACACTAAAATCGAAAATGTTAGATTAAATGAGTGACCTATGTTTGGTGTCACATGCCTTTGTAACTGTTTAAATGTCATAGTTTTAAACTTAGAATCAGCCTTCTAGCTGCATATGTGAAAATGTTTAGTTTTATTTGAATGCAGAAACTGGGGAACAAAAAGTGACATTTTATCTGAAACCCGGCTTAAGGAACTGAATTCTGCCTGGCAACTACCCCCATCAGGAGTGAAACTTGAGTCACAGCTGTGTTCCCAGGCCTAGCTGCCCTTTTGCTGCTCACACTAAGGATATGCCATCTATCTGATAATTGAATTACCTGTGCTCTGCAGGAAAGTGAACAAAGCCCTGTCCTGGCTCAGGCAAAGGTTTTATTGGCAGGAGTCGTAAATGGTCGTAAAAAGTGGCTTCCTCCTGAGGAAAGGGGAGGGGCACTGCCTGTGAGAGCAAGCTGGCTTGGCAGAACTGGAAAAACCAGAAATTCAACCTTGTGCTGAGGGTAAACCACACCCCTTTGGAGCCAGAACATAACTTTAAAAAGATGAATAACTCATAGAGCGGACATGTGAAAATTCTATAAATGATACCATAATTCTTGTGATTTTTCTGCCCACATTTTAAGAGGTTTTTCGACCCGGTGGCATGTTCAGGGGGGTTTTAGCGGAAAAGTGGATATTACTCTAAATGTATGCATGTTAAAAATCTGAAACTTCATCAGTTAATGTCCCTACTCCCTGCACACATGTATGTAAAGTTGGGTCAATGTCAGAAAGTGAAAAATCAGTTAAAAAGTCAATTATGTGCCATTTCTGAATGCAAGCTCTTAGAAACAGCAGATTTGGACAGAGACATGGCTAAATTCAGCCACACCATGTATATGTAATTTCAAGCAACTGTGTAACTGTGAAATATGTCTTTTATTATCAAATATAGAATGTGTGCAATCTGACAGAGGAGTGTCCTATCTGCAAGCCATAAAATGACATCCCTCTGACTCACAGTTCATTCCCCAATCAAATAAGAAATGGAAGTTTGACCAATTAGAAGCTGAGAGAGAGGTAGGGTCAGTGATGCTAGAACACACCCACATTCTAAACACATAAAAGCAGACAGACAGGACAGATAGGGACCTTCAATTCCATCTGCAGCGGGACGCTCTGCCGGAGAAATCCATACTTTACCTCCATCAAACCTCCAGAGAGCCAAACTAGAGACTTCAATCTATCCAGAACTAGAGACCCAGACCAGAGAACCAGAGAGAGCTGACCCAGATCACTGTGAAGTGCAGAGACCAGAGGCGAGTCTAAAACCCTGACCAGATCCGTGATGAGGCCCATTTCACTCAAGAATATAGTGTGAGTACCTAGAAAACTGTGCAGATCCAATCTCTTAGTTAAAATAATATAATTCAATCCATTTTAACCTAAGTAGAACTGCAGCTTAGCAATTGTGTTATCCTGCCATCATTTTTAAAGCTGAAAAAGTGTGCGTTTAAAATTTCAAATCTGAAAAACGACCTTCACAAAATCGCTCATATCTCCGCAACCATTTGTGCTAGAGACTTGCAATAACTTTTATTTGAAAGCTTAGAATCTTAGCTTTGAATCGCACCTAGAACCGCATTCCTACCCCTTATAGTTTTACCGCAATCGCGGAACACGCATCCGCGAATTTTGCCGCGATTTGCAAATTTCTTCACATGTAAAAACTGCTGCTGCTTGCCTTCCATTTGCCAGAAATTCGTTTAACCTGCTAACTATCCCTGCCCCATTGCTAGTGTGAGCCTGGACTAATATTAACTAGATACCACTCACCCTGAACCTCTGAAAGGGAATTAAAAGCATTTTAGCATATTTTAATTCATTGCCAGCACATATCAAAGCAATTTGGGCCTGTGTTTTCAAATTTCTGTAGTGTAAGCTTGCTGGGGTGAACTGAATTACAGTTGATTGCATTTCTGAGAACTGTGTGCTTTCCTCCCATTTCCTTGCATTGCATCAAGGGGGGGAGGGGATTGCCAGAGAAAAGTGATTACATTGTTTGGTTGAAATCATATTGAGTATTTTCTGTACTGCATTCATTGAATATTGCATCCACCTGAGCTTACATAAAGCATCCTCTACCACATTATACTTTTGTTCCTATTTACCAGTGTGCTACCTTATCCATTTCATGTCAACTCATTAGTGATTATAAGAAGTGTGCTAGTGCCAGATTCTCCGTTGTTGATCTTTATCATATCAGATTAAGTGTGCTATTCAATTATTAACTTATTATAAAGTGTGATATATATATATTTTAAATTATCAAATAAACCTTTTAAACTTGCAAAACAGAACTACTTCTTGGCTTAGTGGGGTCAGGGGGATTCCAAGAGAGGGGTGTTATATAGGGGTAGTCATCCAGAACGCATGAACTGGACCTAAAGATATATCAATAAGGGTTTTCATTCAGTATTCTAGACTAGGCGTTAACTTAGCTGTAGTGCTGAATTGAATCCTCTTACACCATTCATTAAAACATCCAAATATATAAATAATACAAATAAGTGGCACTTAGTTCATGAAAAGTGGCATTGCATCCAAAAAGGCCCTAAATTTGTAAACTGGTAAGCAGGCTCTACAACCCTGCTGTACGTTAGTTCCATCTGCTGCCCTCTTTTAAGAGGACAAGGCAACTGCAGCCCAGGTCCAGAATAGTATAAAAGGGCGAGTTATGCAGACGATTGACTGCCAAAAGAGACCAGCTTCAATCCAAAAAAGAATCCATCCTGTCACACCACTGTGACTTTCCCTTTAAGGCTCCTAAGAGAACTCAAGAACTTCCAAGCAGCCCAGACCAGGGTATAGCACCCAAAATATGCCCTCATTTAAGGGTTTCCATAATTCCCTATAGAACCAGGGAGTTTGGAGCTTAGGGAATAATTTGAGGGTGAAGACCTTTCCTGTTCACTTGTGCATTGTTTCAACAGACCTGCACTAACAATGACACCCAAGCATTGAGGGTGGCCTCAAAACCTGAACGACCCGGCACCAAGGACACACTTACAGCACAAGAAGATTTCACACAGGGTTTCACTGCATGTAGAAGGGGAAACACCTGTGTCACCCCTTTCTACTTACCCTGGTTTCCAGCTGTCCACATTCACCTTTCACAACCTCTACTCTTGCACTGGCCCCTCTTGCCCACTGGGCTTGGCTGTTCCAAATATGGTGTTCTAGAGTTTGTTGAGAAATAGACAGCCTGATTCATGGAATTATTTGCGTGAAAAACGCAGATTTGCCCGCCTTTCTGCCTGAAAATCCCTTTTTGAAGTATAGGGATTTTCTCGGCAGAAAGGCGCGCACATCTGCGTTTTTCACGCAAATAATTCCATGAATCAGGCTACAAATGTATTCCTGGGAAATAAAAGCTGGCATGTTTCAAGGATCCACCTTAGAATTAACCACTTTAGAGGGCACGCTTGTCATTTCTGCAGTCCTGATCTAGGATTGGTCTAATCTGGCTGGATTGGCATGAACCCACGCTATCAAGCTATCACACACTCCATCGTTTCCCTTTAACCTGCCCTCCCACTCTTTGAACCCCACTGTTTTGCTGGTAGCATATTTCCACCACTGCATCGCCCTTTTCCTTGCCTCCACAGATGATGCTCTAGTTACTCCAGGCGGGAGGGGAGGGGTGGAGCACACTATGCGAATCTACAGATAATCCTCACTTTGAGACCGTCCTTTTGGTGATTGGCCACCTTCTAAACTCAGTGGCGTAACACAAAATGTGGGGGCCCCCCTGCGAGCCATGCTGAGGGGGCCCCCCAACTCGGCAACAAATCATGGGTTGCGCCACACTCTGGGCCGGCCTAGACTGTCACGCTTGCACAATACGCATGAACGTGCTGCTGAAGGGGTATGCCGCACACTGCACTAGGAAAAAGATATAAATATGTGTTTTAATGCAATATACAGCACACTTTCTGAGATAAATTGGCTATAAAGCCAGAGTGTTTGCAATTGTTTTGTAGGGTAACACAATCCAATACATGCAAGTCACCAACAGTGCACAGGAACATTAATGCTTCCAACTGGCTGCACAATGTAGACCAGTGTAAACACGTGATAACATTATAGTACAGAATGCCAGGCCACATTTAGACATACCTAGACTGTTTTCAGCAAAATGCCAGTCAAAGCAATAACACTCATCAAGAAGAGAGCACACAATAAAGCATGTGTCTCCATGGCCTCGAACAACACGGCCAAACTCTTTAAAATCTGCAAGGAACTGGTCAATCCTGTTGTGGTCTATACCTCTTCTGTTCCCTCCCATGCCCTCTGTACAGCTCTGGCCTCTCATTTCTCTGCTAAATCTCAGGACATCCTGTCCTCTATGTCCTCTTACTCTCTCGGCCGATTTTGGCCATCTCTTCTCTCCTCCTCCTTTTTCCTCTTTCTCTCTGACAACACCTGACAAGGTTTCTAGACAAGTCCGATCTATGAAAGTGTCGTCCAAACAGGTGCTCTGCTGCTCCTCCAGAACCATCAAAGCCCATATTGACACCCTCGCTGCAGCCTTGGCCGATTTCTGTAATCACTCTTTTGCCACTGCAATGTTCCCCTCTCCCTTTGAGCACTCCCTTGTGCTCCCACTCCTCAAGAAGCAGTCTGCTGATCCGAACTGATGGAAAACTATCGCTCAATCTCCACCTTTCCTGAGCAAACTCTTGGAAAAGCTTGCCATCTCCCAGCTTACTCTCCACACTGAATCTGTTGGTTGTCTCCATGACCATCAGTCTGGCTTCAGAGCTGCCAGAGGCATGGAAACTACTCTCCTTAACACCTGTGCTGCTCTCTAACCTTGATTCCAGCATTCCTTCTATTCTCATCCTTCATCTTTCCTCTGCTTTCGACAGGGTCAACATCGCCATCCTGATCAATCGACTCTGTGAGAAGCTGGGCATTACAGATCAGACCCTAGAGTGACTGACCTACTTCCACTTGGACCGCCACTCCGCTCCCAGGTCGATCGTGGTCCCATTCTCTCCGCCACCTCTCTCTACCTGTGGCATTCCCCAGGGCTCTATCCTCTCACGCTGGTTTTTCAACCTCTACTTGGCCACTTTGGCCTCCCTGATCTCTACCTTATCCTCTAACTTTCAGTGTTGTGCGGAGGACTCAGCTTTCCTTCAGGCTCCCCTCATCCTCCTCTCCTCTCTTGCTCATTCCTGACTGTCTATCCACGATTCAGGATTGGTGGGCCTCCAGCAATCTCTGCCTTAATGCCAGTAAGACAGAGATCCTTCTCATTGGGACCCTTGCCACTGTGTTTCCTCTCTCACTATAGCAGACCACCTTGGGCCCTCTTCCTTTGCCTTCCTGCGAGGCAAAAAACCTTGGTGTCATCTTCAACGCCACACTCTCTTTCTCTCCTAACATCTCGGACATCACCAAGAAGTCCCACTACCAGCTGCTCCTCCTCAAAGGGACTCTTCCCTTTCTCACTCTCCACCAGAAGCTCACTGTCTCTAAGCTGGACTACTGCAACAGCCACTTTCTCAATCTGTCTTCCTCTAGTCTCCGTCATCTGCAAATAATCCAGAACAGGACTGCAAGACTTAGCCTTGGCCTCAAGCCCTGGGATTGTATTTCTCCAGCCCTGAAATCTCTCCACTGGCTGCAAGGATCAAGTTCAAGAACCTTTGCGTTGCCCACAAGGCTTTCTGGGGCCAGTGCCAACACTAAATCCAATGCTCTTTTCCAAAATACCTTCTTTCTCTAACCCTTCACTCAGCTACCTCCAACTCTCTAAGGCTTAGACATTTCTCCAGGCAGAGAGTGGGGGTAGACCTCTCTCCTCTGCTGGTGCCTCCAACTGGAATGGCCTCCCTGCCTCTCTCAAACTTGAGGCGGACAACCTGAAGTTTCAGAAGCAGCTAAAAGCTTTCCTCTTCTCTGCTGCTTTCGCTCTCTCTCCCCTCCTGCTGACCTACCTGACCTACCTGTCTGCTGTACTGACTGGCTGCTTGGCTACCCTCAGAGTTTCTCTGAGTCCAGGCTCTTTCTTGATTGGTCACCCTTGCACTGCCTCCGGGCCTACCATGCACTTAGGGGCTGTAACTGTAGCCCTGCAGTCCATTGTTCTCCTTGCACAACCAATAGCTGCTCTGCCCTGGCTGCACTTACTGAGAGCATTGCTGCCCTGTTTTCCCCTCCCCTCTCACTTGCACTTCCCTGCTCCCTTTTCCCTTGCACTTCTCGTTCTCACAATGACACAAGGCCTAGTGAGATCGTTTGTCTTGTCCTCCTCCCTCTATCATCCCTCCCTTGTGTACACTTGTGTACAGGCGCATTATAAATGACTTGAATCACATCATATCATTTTATCACAGATGCCCAGAAAAATATACAATGCCGCAGTAAGAAATGGCTAGACTGGCAGCACCCAAATGCCAATCTAGCCAGGTAATTAAAGTTAGCAGGACTACTTTATCAGAAATGTCCAGTTAAAAGAAAGTCATACCAAACTGAGGAATGACTAGACTGGCTAAATCAAAATGCCTCTCTAGCCACTAATACCACATATCATGCCTGCTTAGCCTGGACATGGACAACCATTATGATTTATCACACAATCCTGCCCACCCACACATCCACTCTCCCTCCCACCCACCACCCCAACCTCCACAATCAGCTCCTTGGCCCAGAATTACCTCTGCGTCCCTCTTCCTTGTCCCAGAGCTTTCGTATGAGGCTCCTTGCCTCATAGGTAAGTACTGGGATGAGGAACAGTGGGACTAGGAGTGATGAAGATTACAGGTAGCTAAATCAGGCATTACCTCCATGTACCTCTACCTCTTCCCAGTACTTTTGTATGAGGCAGAGTGCCTCAAACACACGTACTGCCTCGTATATAAGTACTGGGACGAGGAAGAATAGGGCTAGGAGTAAGCAAGGCATTAAACACAAGTAGTAGCGCAACATCATTGAGTTGACTGGGCTTCAGCACTACCCCCCTGACATTTTGGGCTATATTGACTCAACTTGGCTAACCTTTAGAGCAGTTGCCAGACCAAACAGGACACAGATTTTAAACGGCACCTGGTTTTTGCTGTTAACAAGAACCCAGCAATTACCAACGTAAAGCATTTCACTGTTAGTACCTGCATTCAAATTCCACATTGTTTAGACGATTGAAATCGTGATGTGGGTTTAGTACTTGCATGCCAGCGGAGTGATTGGAAGGGTAGAAAGGGAACAGGAGACTTATAGGAGAGAGTTAACTGCTTGTAACATTGAATCTGCACTAGAATAGTCTCATTAAAATGCGTAAATAATTTGGATGCGCCCACACAAATAAGTTTCCCCCTCCCCACCGCATGTGAAATTAGCGCCTCTCCCAACATTTGAAGGGTTAGCCTCCCCGAAATGAAGGTTTTCTTGTGCCCCTGTACACAAGCACACACACCATTCACCTTATACACACCCAGTCATCCGCACATTTAAGTGTGCACCCTTTCACCATACACTCACACAGGTAGCCACCTATACATTTATGTGTGCACCCTTTCACCATGCAGGCACACCCCCACAGCCACCCATACATTTAAGTGTGCACCCTTTCACCATACACACACAGGCAACCGGCTATACATTTGAGTGTGCACCCTTTCACCATAGACTCATACACGCACACCTCATGGAGTTGAGGGGGGGCCCTATTACTTAAAAAATAAATTGGGGCTCATTACGGGTCCAGCGGTAACCGTGCCGGTGCTACCGGCGGGTTGCTGCCAGACCCATAAAAAAATTACTATGGCCTGACTTCCCGGTGCCACCGTGCTATTTCAAGTCCGGCGGCTGGGAAATCAGGTGCCGGTAATTTCGTTAAACCCCAGACTCCACGGGAATGGGGAAACAGAAGCACCTGCACCATTGTTAACGGTGCCGGTGCTTCCGTGACAGGTCTGCCTACCGTGGCTGCTGTGCCTGGCAGGGTCAGACCTGTCGGGCACGGCAGCCCCACCAGGCAGACCTGTAATATGCCGGTCCGGAAACAACAGTGCCTGCAAGCTTACCAGCACCGTTGTTTCCGGACCGGCATGGTCAGAATGAGCCCCATTGTTTCTTTTTTAAGTCACTATAACTTCATTAAGAAATTATTTCAGTTAAGGACCGAACCATAATCAAAATAATTTCTTTATGATGGCTGAGTGGCTTCAAAAACAAACAATTTCTTTTTGAAGGCATAGGGTTCCCCACTCCCCCCCCCACCCCATGACATGGAGGCCTTCAGCCTAGGGTCTTCCATGTCATGGGTTATGTGGGCCCTCAGACTTCAAAAAGAAAGTTTCTTTTTGTAGTCACTCTGCCTTCATAAAGAAATTATTTCTGTTACAGAAATGTTCTTTATGAATGCAGAGTGAATTTCAAAAGAAACTTTTTTTTTTTTAGAATTTATTATTTTTTTTTTTACTGGGGCCCCCTCCCAGCCATGTGCTGGTGGGGCCCCCCACACCGCGGGCCCCCCCGCACCACAGGGGCTGCGGGGGCCCCTGTTACGCTAGTGTCTAAACTATTACTTACATACATATACTCGAGCATGGTTAGCGCCCTGCTTTCTTTCCCTATTCAGTTTAGTCTTCTTTGTATTGCCTGCACATGTACGTACGATATGATATGATAGGTTATTTATAACGCGCTTAATAACTCTAAGCGTGAACCCGGGGATCGAACCTGTGTTGCTCAGCGTCTTCTTGCTTCCAAGGCGAGCGCATTGCCCCGGAGCTAACCTTCCGAGACATGGCCTATTTACCTATTTCTCTAGGCTCAATGATCTTTATATACCGTCTTGTACTCTTTGTTCTCTTCCCCAGATTAATTTGTATCCTTCTGTACATCCTTGTGTTCGATTGTTCTTTTTCCTTGATTCTAAGTTCTGGAATGTTCTTTCCTCGTCTGGACAACCTAAGGTGCACTCCAATGTATATCCTTAAGTAAAACTATTGAAGTACATTTGATTAGCCCGCAAAATGAGCTGCCAGTGGCTTTTCTGCACACACATATTACAAATAAGCTTTTCCACTTCCTGTAAAGGGTAGTGCTATGGGACTCCTGTTACAAAGTATCAATACTTGACAGCACTAAGAAAAGCACGTTTGTACATTTTGACGTGCGCTGACAAAACATAACTAAAGACGACACATTTCCAAAATAGCAGACATAATTCTATTTCACACTGGCATTTTGAATCTCTTATCTTTTTAACTTTCTCTCTTTCATTCTCTTTCTTTCTTTCTTTTGCCCTTTCAATCATGTTTTTGCTTTCTTTTATCCTTGCCCTCTTTTTATTTTTTTGTCTTTAGCAGCTTCTTTCTTTTGCCCCTTCTTTAACTCTTTCTTTGGAAATATTTTGGTCTTTCAGCCTTTCTTTTGCTCTTACACACTTGAATTTGTACTTTTTTTATTTGCTTTTTTGCTCATTATTTCTTTTTCACCCTTTCTTTTACTCTTTCGTTCACTATTTTGCTGTTTCTTTAGTTCATTTCAATTTCTCCCTTCATTCTTTCCTCCTTTCTTGCTTTAATCTTTCATATACTCTCATTTTGTTTCACTCATTCTTTTATTTCTTTTTCTCTTTGTCATGATCCATAGAACGCGTCCCATTTGGACTTCCTGGTCTCTGTCACAACAGGGCTTGCACTCCTTGGTACTTCCAACATGGCTGTCTAATGTGGTACGCTCCCCACCAGCCTCCACGTCAGACGTAGCTCATTCTACAAAGAGACCACGCCCCCCGGCCCGCGCATCTCAACACTACCACTTCTAATGGCTAGACGTGTGCTCCGTAGTTCGCTGTAACTAATCTCTTGTTTCCTGGTTCCCGGACCCTCGATTTCCCCTTCTTCCCTTCCTCCCTCCTTACTCTGCCTTGATTCCCGGATCTCGTGTACCGCCTCTGAGTACACCTCCCTCGTTTCCTGGACTTCCCAGAGACTCCAAGTACCCCTGGACGCTAAACGCTGAACGCACGCTGGAACCAGAAGTGGCTCGAGCGGGCTTGTACAAAACCCGATCCGTATGCAAGAAGGCTCCTTCAAGAGTTCCTGCAAGGATCGAACTCAGGTGAGAAGGGGGGAAATCCGTGACAGATTGAGACGCCAAACGACCGAAGTTGAATCGGACATGGAGGCGGCCGTTCAGGATCTCATGCGTTGCATGCAAGAATGAACGACCGAGGTGCAGAATCTGAAAGCAGAAAATGCTGCTACTACTGGCCGGCATTGTAGATAAATACAATGGGTCTGCAAAAACCCTTTGTGGATTCCTTGACTCCTGTTTAGTCCACTTTACCTTTAAGCCCTACTACTTTTCTACCCCCAGGGCTAAGGTGGGCTTTATAATTTCGCACCTCTCTGGAAATGCACTAACCTGGGCCACACCTCTAGTCAATTCTGGAGATGCCCTCCTGGATGATTATGACAGATTTATACAGGCCCTTAAGACCATGTTTGACCGCCCAGAACAGCTCTTTAGCGCCCAGGAACGTCTACTTGATTTCCAGCAAGGTTCCCAGGACATGCTTACATATGTAACACGATTTAAACAATTGGCTAAAGAAGCGGATTGGTCCTCAGAAGCATGCTTTACTCTTTTCTGAAGGGCTAAATGAAGACATTAAAGATGAACTAGCCAGAGAGGCTTGCCCAAGTTTAATCCAGGCCCTTATAGATCTCGCTATGCAGATAGACTTTCGTATCCAGGAAAGGAAGGCAGAGAAGAAGAAAACCAAGATGCCCTTCCAGAAGGTTTCCATTGAGACCTCCTCGAAGTCTGACCCTACTCCTGCCTCTGTTAACAATCCAGAACCCATGCAATTAGGGGCCTTCCGTGGACCCATATCCCCACAAGAAAGGATGCGAAGGATCCACACAGGGTTATGTATGTATTGTGCCTCGGATAAACATCTAGTTCGAGAGTGTCCTCTAGCCCCTCCACGGCGTTCGGGAAATGCCAGCTCCCGATCCTAGAAGGAGCAAGGCTTCGGGAGAGAGATGTTTGCTCCACATCTATTCCATCCTTGAACTCTCCTGGACAGAACAACCTAGTGATTCTACAGGCCTTTTTATCGCCATCCAAGAATGAGGCCTACCCCATTTTGACCTTGGTGGATTGTGGGGTCATGGGGATATTCATAGATCAAGATTGGGTCTTTAGCCACCACATTCCATATGAAACTCGAGGCATCATGCAACCTGTGGAGGCGATCAACGGAAGACCTCTTTCTTCAGGACCCATAACCTAACAGACCAAAGAGATCCAACTCTCGATAAACCATCATCAAGAGGTGATCAAATTTGACATCATAAAATCAGCTCATTACCCAATGGTACTGGGTATGCCCTGGTTACGGAAGCACAACCCATATATCAACTGGTCAGCAGGATCCTTGTTTCTTGGTTCTGAGCATTGCATGTCTCACCGTCTATTCCTGGATTCCTCCTCGACATCTTCCGAAGGCACGCCAACAGACCAGCAAGGCCAATTCATGGTTTCAAATATCATACAGGTTCCTAAGGCCTATCAGGAATACGCTGACGTGTTTTCAACTGCTATAGTCCAGGCCCTACCCCGTTACAGACCTGAAGACTGTGCTTTTGATACAGAACCTTCAGCAGTGATTCCCTTTGAAAGGATGTTCATTTTATCCGAACCAGAAAAAAGGGCCCTCTGAGAATACTTGGATACCAACCTTGAAAATGGCACTATAAGACCATCCAAATCTCCAGCTGGAGCTTTGTTGTTTTTTGTTCCCAAGAAAGACACTAAAGAGCTTAGGCCTTGTCTTGATTATCGTTGATTAAATCAATGCACCCTCAAGGACCGCTACCCATTGCCCTTAATCTCAGATATCCTGGAAGCGGTGAGAGGAGCTGTAGTATTCATGAAATTGGATCTCAGGGGTGCCTACCATCTGATCTGTATCAGGGAAGGAGACGAATGGAAAACACCCTTTAGAACACCCTTTGGTCACTTTGAATACCTGGTCATGCCCTTCGGACTCGCTAATGCCCCAGCGCTCTTCCAACGTTTCATGGATCGGGTGTTTTCTGACATGCTGTTCCTCTTCGTCATAGTTTACCTGGACGATATCTTGATTTACTCCAAGGACCATCTAAAGCATGAAGAACATGTTAAGGCAGTCTTACAACGGCTATGTGAACACAAACTCCTAGCTAAACCCGAGAAATGCCTTTTTCATGTCTCTACTGTTCACTATCTAGGATTTGTCCTTAGTCCAGAAGGAATTGGAATGGACCACTCAAAGGTAAAAGCCATACTATCTTGGCCTGTTCCCACTACCGTGAAACAGATTCAATCCTTCCTGGGGCTTGCCATCTTTTACCAGAAATTCATACCGTCCTTTTCTGAGATAGTTCAACCGATCATTGCATTGTTGAAGAAAGATACTCCCTTTCTCTGGACATCAACTCAAGATAAGGCATTCCAACAATTAAAAGCAGAGTTTACTCAAGCCCCCATCCTAGCTCAACCTGATATTAATCGACCATTTCTAGTGGAGACGGATGCCTCTAACTATGCCATAGGAGCAGTGCTAAAACAGGAATTTGAGGACAAATTAGAACATCCCATTGCTTACCTTTCACAAACCCTGACTCCCAGCTAGACTCATTATTCCGTCTTGGAAAAGGAGCTTTTAGCCATCCGTCAAGCCTTCACATAATGGCGTCATCTACTTCTGGGAGCTAAACATCCTGTTCAGGTCCGTACGGACCATCGAAATCTTCAAGTTCTACAATCTTTGGAATGTATGAATGGTCATCAAGCCCGTTGGGCCTTCTTCTTTGCCCAGTACCAGTTCCACATCCATCATGTCCCTGGATCATAGAACATAATTGCTGACGCCTTATCCCGACGTCCCGACTACGAAACTCTTGAAGATCGGTCCTTTCCAAAGATGTTTCCCCACACAATTTTTGTAGCCCAAGCAATCAGTCTCCTGCAAGACATTCGGATGCAAACCCAGTCCTCTGAGATCTGGAAGGAATTTACGGGGAAGAATCGGTGGAATCTTAGAACAAGAGATGGGTACCGCAGGGGTGTAAGGATAATGGCCTGGTCATTCCCACACAGAGACTACAACAACGGATTATTAACCGCTGTCAGGATGCCCTTCACTCCGGACTTCGTGACGTAACCGATACCCTACGTCTCATACAAAGACAATTTTGGTGGCCTGAAATGAAAATTGACGTTCAACGGTACATTCAAGCCTGTGCAGTATGCAATCAAAACGAGCATGATAACAAGAAACCGGCAGGTCTCCTACTTCAACCTACGCTACCGTCTAGGCCCTGGGAATTCATCTCTATGGACTTTATTGTGGAATTGCCACCATCCAGAGGTTACATGACTATCATGGTCACCATTGATTTATTCACCCACATGGCTCATTTTACACCAATGTACAAATTGCCATCTTCCTCAGAACTCGCTGGCATCTTCCTGGAACACATATTTCGACTTCATGGACTCCCTTCCAAGATCATATCAGACAATGGACCACAATACATCTCTCAATTCTGGAAACACTTATGCCGTATTCTAGGAATCCAACGTGCCCTCTCTTCAAGTTATCAACCACAGACTAACGGAGCTACTGAACGCGTGAACCAGACCCTGGAGCAATACCTTTGTTGTTTCGCCACCAAGGTACAGGACGACTGGTTCCTCTTAATAGCTGTGGCTGAATTCGCCTACAACAATTCTGATCACTCGGCAGTCAAGACCAGCCCTTTTTTTTGCAGCCAGTGATTCCACCCTTCGGTTCTACCTTCCATTCTCCCACATCCCACACCAGTACTAACAGTCGACTCCTGGATTGAAACTTTCGTCAACGTACACAAGGAAACCAAAGAACACTTGGAAAAGGCCCGAACTCACACCAAGCATTATGCGGACTCCAAAAGAAGACCAGGACCTTCTTATGCAGTCGGTGATAAGGTCTGGCTGTCCTCGAAACTACTGCCTCGACATTTACGACCAAACAAACTGGCTCCCCAGTACGATGGCCCTTTTTCCATAAAGGAAATCATAAACCCAGTGACATTCCAGCTCAAATTGCCAGACTCCCAGAAGAAGATTCATCCAGTTTTTCACACTTTTTTATTAAAACCTTACGTCCAGTCCTCCCGGAAGTCCTTCAGACGCAACCCCGTGGTTGTGGACGACCACCTGGAATATGAAGTATCCAGAATATGCGACTCCAGGTATAAACGGGGTCAACTTCAATACCTGGTTGAGTGGAAAGGATATCCTCCTAGTGAAAGAACCTGGGACCATTTTCAAATCTGAATACCCCTAGATTGCTCAGAAGATATCATCTTATACACCCTGGCAAACCTGGTGGGACAGATTTTCGGAGGAGGCATGCTGTCATGATCCATAGAACGCATCCCTTTTGGACTTCCTGGTCTCTGTCACAACAGGGCTTGCACTCCTTGGTACTTCCAACATGGCCGTCTAACGTGGTACGCTCTCCTCCAGCCTACACGTCAGACGTAGCTCATTCTACAAAGAGACCACACCCCTGAGGCCACGCGCGTCTTAACGCTACCACTTGCAGTGGCTAGAAGTGTGCTCTGTAGTTCGCTGTGACTAATCTCTTGTTTCCTGGTTCCCGGACCCTTGATTTCCCCCTCTTCCCTTCCTCCCTCCTTACTCTGCCTTGATTCCTGGATCTCGTGTACCGCCTCCGAGTAAACCACCCTCGTTTCCTGGACTTCCCGGAGAATCCGAGTACCCCTGGATGCTAACGCTGAATGCACGCTGGAACCAGAAGAGGCTCGCGCGGGCTTGTACAAAACACGATCCATACGCAAGAAGGCTCCTTCAAAGAATTCCTGCAAGGATCGAACTCGGGTGAGAAGGGGGGAAATCCGTGAAACTCTTTTTTCTTTCTTTTTACTTTTTTGCTTTCATGCCTACGTTTTTTCATTCTAACATTTGGTGTATCTTCCTTTTGTTCTTTATTTGTGCTTTTTTTCTGTTGTTCTCTGTCTTTCTCTCCCTTTGTATTGCTCAGACTTTTTCTTTTTTATTTGTTTCATTGTCCAATATCAATGTGCCATGCAGTCAGTATTTCGTTTTCTAAATCTCTACTCTGCCATTCAACAATATCACCTTTCTACACAGTCAAACGTTTGACATGGTCACTTTTAACCCTAAGCTTTGGCAGGGCTAGAATGAATACTCTGAAGCCTGGCTGTAGTAAAATGTAATTTCTTGGACAACTCAGCCACCAAACCTTTATGAATGCAGGAGCACATTCCCAAGCCCTCATGCATCCAAACATTATATTTGGCTGCATTACGAATTTGGTGGTAATTCGGCAGTAAATCTGCCAAACTCATTCAATGTTACCACGACTTAGTACCATGGGTTTACCACAGGATTACAATTGGTGGTAATTAGTTCCCATTTTTGAAATCCATAGCACTTGACCAGGATTCTGACAGAATTACCATGAGCTGTAATTCCGGACAGTAATTCTGCCAATATTTGACCGATTAGTGGTAGATTGACCTCCAGAATGATACTGAAGGAAAATGCTCAGTTTCAGGGTCAAACTTGTAGCTCCGCTAAGTGGTAAGAATAGTGGTAATTCAGTTACCAGCAAAAAATAAGTGTTGGTAATGGAATTACTACCAGTTTTTTCCTGCACAGCCAAACATGTAATGAGGCTCATTGTCTTTTTCTCCAAATCTGTCTTGTAAACACATTCCAATCATCACAATTGAAGTGCTCCTGACAAGACCCACGGTTACCCATCCTATCATAAAACATTCTTCCCCTACTGCAGCCCTCCTTTACTTTTGCTTTGTGCCAGTTCTTTGCCCTATGCTCCCTTTTCTCATTTCTTCTGCCCACAGACCGTGGTCTGGCTAATCCTGGCGGGGGTAGCAATACAGCACTCTATTGACAGCCTATGATACTACTACAGTGTGATTTAACACAGTATAAAAGCCACAAAACATAATCTAACTTAACCTGAAATGAAATGACATGACATGAAAGGACATGACATGACTTGACATAAACATTTCAACAGGCATACTTTCTGTTGTCTGTTCCTCGCCCCTTCTGCTGAATCTCACATTCAATCTTTTACTCTTCTTGTCCACAAACATTGACATTCCTAACCCATTCATATTCATGCTGTTTCTACACACTGTTTTTCATTTTTTAATTTGAATAACATCCTCTGTTCTTTTCTATTTCGTCCTCTTGCCAGTTATTTCTAAAATGTTTAAATGGCTATATTGATATTTATTTTACATTGCCTTGTGCCTTTGTAAAGAGTTTCGGGGAAAGCACTACATGAATGAAATAATAGAAACAGACAGATATACATCATGTACAATTCAAAATGTGAAATCCATATAAATGTTTAAATACTCTTCAATAGCTTATAATGCATGACGTTTACCCAAATCATCCTATACTGAATGCATTGTTCCTTAAAAACTACAACCTTGTTACAAAAAATGCAATATAATTATTTCTATTCAATATTATTCTTTAAGTGATTTGTGTAAACTTCACTACGCACACAGACTGCAAATGCTCTATTTTCCATTTGCCCAGAAGGTATTGACAGTTGTTATTTTATGACATCAAACCAGTGCACCAAATGTGGGTTATGTGTGTTAATCAGAAATAGACAAGTTAGCAAGTGCCATATACCACTTAAATCTCCATCAGGCAAAATATAAAATCTCACAGTCATGGTAAGTTTTAAAAAAAACATAATCTTTCTTCATCTCACTTCAGTTTCTCTAACATCATTGACAAGTATTGGCATCAGAGAAAGGCTTTCTTATTCTAGGGACAATTCTACTCTAAATATACTGTACTCTTGGTTTCAAGTTTGGGCTTTTATATAAAATACAGGGTGTGCTGTTGGGCTACTTTGTCGACAAGCTTGGGCTTAGTATAGAAGCTTTTATTTTGGAGATCACAAAATCTAGGTTAATATAAAGTGTCACGATGACATGACAGTATAGCATTGAGATAGAACAAGAATCAACACTTCATTCCTACTTGGCATTAGGAGGCCGCCTAAGGGGAAGTTGTAGGATATTTTGTGTAGATCTGGGGTCTGGCGGTATTTTCTTACCAAAATAAAATTGGTAATTCGGTGATGACAACCCTTTGCATTTAGATTGGGTTTGGCCTTATTTCCTTTCAGTGACCATACTTTATTACATTACATGGGATAATTTATTAGTATACACTATTGTCGGTAGTTTAGTGATGAGCATGATTTTTCTGTTTCATTTGTGGCCCCAACATACACAAAACCCTCCCTATTCTTATAATGTTCTTGTGATCTATAGAGGCCTTGGACCTACATTCAGAAACACCACAATTTCACATATGGCATTCCCAATAACCTGTGGTATTATCACCGATTTATATACATCAGTGAACTATGCTTCCATAGGCCTCCTTGCTGGTTCATGGACCCCCAGCAATGTCTATTGGATTAGATTTCATCCAGACACCATGCACTGGATGAACACACACATACCTCTATTTATCACTGCTAATTCTATTATACCATCTGCAGGGAAACATGACACATGCATTGCTTAAACATCTTCCCCATTTCATACAGCATTCTTCCAAATGCACCAAGAATAGACAAAAGCAAAAACACTCTGCACGATTTGTGTATATATCATTTGTATTATAAACAGCTGCATTTCAAAATAACATCTTACCCTTTTGTATTACCGCTTTATCTGTAACAAACAGAAGAGAAAAAATACAGCAACAGAACGAAATTCACTTTGCATTATCTGTAACAAGAAGAAGAGAAAAAAGATACAGCGACAGAACAAAATTCACTTTGTCAATTAAACACAGGGGATTCCCTTTGGCTACTCTCCCTGCCTGATATTTATAGAAGGTCATTCGTACAGCACACAATAACCTCAATTCACTTGGATATTTACTAGCTATCTGTAGTTCTCCCACACACGACCTCTCCTCGCTCACCTCCGAATAATGGGCCCAGGTTTGCCTATGTAATCTCGAAGGTTTGGAGTGCACAGCGAGAACCTGCAGTTATCTGCAGTTCTCAAGCAAGTGCTAATTGAGACTGGGCATGCCTGCCTCACAGCCCAGACTCAGATGGTCCATCTCAGCAGCTCAGCAAAATGCAATCTGAACTTTTTTCTGTCAGACTTTTCCAGCAAAACTCTGCACCGTCCCACTTTGCTTATGTGGAGCCACTGCAGATACTTTGCACCAATCAAATTAAAAAGACTCTATCACCCTTCCTTCCACAATAGCTCATTCTTACAGTAACAAACTGTAAGTAAAATAATTTCCTGGCATACAGATTATGCTTTCTGCAAACACAGTGAACAGAGAAGAAAAAAGAAATCCAAGTGCACGTTTGAAAAGCGAATTTCACAACATGTATTTCTACCTCATTTTCCACATGGAGATTACATTATAATGTTAATGAGTTAGCTCTATTGATTAGTATTTGTTAATTAAGTCAGTCAATTAGATAAATAATGTGCTCTCCTGTGTATGAAGCAGTTCAAGGAAAGAAAAGAAAAAAAATATATTCTGGTGCACTTTTAAACCTGTAGCCTGTCTCCATCTGCATACCCATATGTTATGCTAGCAACATAGGGCTGGCTGTATGTGTGCCACATTATTGCTGGCAATAAAATGCTATCACATTCAGTGAAGCGCTATACTTCAAAGCACTATAAATTATACTACTGCTATCACATTCAGTGAAGCGCTATACTTCAAAGCACTATAAATCATACTACAAAGTCCTTTCTTTTCTGTGCAAAGTCATTTATAAAAAGTGCATTAGCTATTTAGTTTGACAACTTTTTCTTGGGAATAAAGTGTACAAACTAACCTCCTTCCTATTCCACTTTAAGAGGTGTAGCTTTACCCAGAATGTATCCTTCCACAGGCCAAAAGGCTGAACAAGTCCTGCAGATCTGTGACATGTTTTACACCATCTCACAAATCTGGGTATAAATTACCTGTGTGAAAACCTGGGAATTAATTTATTTGGATACATCCAGAGAGTACTATGTGCCCTGAACAGTCATGAATTCTGGAGCACACTATTATAAATACACCTCCACCAAGTTTCCTTTAGAGCAGAGTCCTCATTCAGTGACTTAGTTGGTAAAGGATTCCTCTAAAAGATGTTCAATTGGTATCAGGGGTTTTATGTAACTCCGTTGGACATATTTCTAAATGTACAGGGACATTTACACAATTTTTTCTGTTAGTCTTTTAAAGCACAGGATAGGTAGGGACATCAACAGCTCAGGGCTGCTCAGCCAGGTAAGCACTGCTCCCAGACTGTGCTCTGCTTTCAATATCCCTTTAAGGCAATCTGATTCCGGAAACGGCCTTCATAAGGGGGATTTCCATCAACTTCATCCAAGGTAGAAACCCACTCAGCACTTCTCCAGTCAGACAAGCTCCTCCATGTCTGCTGATTTCCCAGGAATTCTCCTTATTTCCTGTGTGTTTGGCTTTAAATAATTGATAAAGACCATCCTTGCAACGTCATTTGATGCAGCATTTTCTCATTGGTTGGGGCCTATCATTGGCTCTATTCAGATACTAATACTCCCAATTGTCCTTACCTTTCTTTAGATTGTTACAATATATTTTGTGATGAGATAAAGGTAGGCTTTCCCCCTCCCTTCTGGAACTCTGATCATATTAGGGTAAAATCTATTTTCCCTCATAACTTTTGTTGTGAACTTCTCACATTATTCAGACCCACATATTCTAAATCACAAGCTAATTCTGCATCCACAGATAGTCAACCTGCCCCATTGACTTGTAATATAAGAACATTATTGAAATATATAAACATAATAATACACCTATGGTAATATATCATGTGTGTATGTATGTGATGGGGAACACTTTGCTAAATTCAAATCTGTTTCCAATTTTTATATCAAGCAAGGTATTTCAATATGTGCAGTAATGAGATTTTGTTTCGGTGAAGTCCATTTATTGTTACTCATTTTTCAATAGGGTTGTATCACATGTTTCCATGAGGTCACATATTATCAATCAGACTCAGAACAGATGGTATTTAATTGGTGTGCCACAGATTAAAAAGGTCCAAGTCTGCTTGAAACATAAAGCCTCATTCTAACTATGCCGGTATCCTGGCGGTAGAGCCTCCAGGATACCGGCAAAAGTTGTTACCATTTCCGACACCCAGTCCGGCCGGATTGCTGCCGGATAATGGGTGCCGGAGGGACTCCATGAGGGGATTTGTCATCATTACCGGCACCAGCAAAGCCAGTGCCGGTAATTATGGCTTTTCTGGCGGTAGGGTGCCTGGCTTACGTCCAGCTTTTAGCTGAAGGTAACCTACTGGCAAACCTGGAGTTGGCCGGTCTAGTAAATTGCTGGTATCCATGTATACCAGCACTTTTTTACCCGGCTAGCTGACTCAGAATGAGGCCCTAAATCTATTCATGCATTGTTTTACTTAAGAAACAGATTCTTTCCTTCTGACTTTGTGATCTAGTTTTCCCATAAAACTGTTAGACACTGCAAAAGTGAGAATTGTGAAATGCAAACAGGCCTTTTACTCTGTATCTTTAGAAACCAATGTATGCCTTGCATACAGACAACTGTGTCTATTTGATTCATTGATTAATTACTGATTGATGATGTTTCTATTGATTGCATTTACTTTATTAAACCATGCAACTGAACTTTGAACCTCTTTGATTTGGGAACTGAATTTCCAAGAATATTTGGCACCAGTCCAGGCCCCAATTGGAAGAAACCCAACTTGCACTCCTTTTTCCTTTTTCATCATAGCAATTCAATAAAATGAACATTCACACATTTCAGAATAAATCACTGTTCAACCACCGTAATATCAAAATTCATCTCTGAGTCCATCAGTCCATATAAAATATTTTACATATTTCTTCCCAATTGAAGTGTTTATAATCCAGTGTCTTGTTCTTATACTTGAAGTCAATCTTAAAACAATAAAATAATTAATTAAAACAATAAAGATGTGGAACTCCATGCTCCAGGATACATCGGAATTCATGCATCAACAACGCTGCAAGTTCATTGTTCTTCTACTGTTGTCTGCCTCTGAGACGTCCCGACCAGCAACATCACATCATCTGGTTAATTTGGGGCACTCTTTCATCCTGGCACTCTTGGATGCTTTTTCCATAGGAGCCATCTCTTTTGGCATCACCTCCACCCGGAGGCAGGCAGCACTTGATCTTCATCCAGGGGACTCCAGGACTGCATCGTCTCCCGTGTCCTCCGGTCCCGTGACCTCCGATCAAAGATTTGTAAGTGTTCTAAATCAAATAGAAAAGAAACAAATTAAGTATATAGCACAATACTAATTTCACCCTTTTGCCAAAAAAAATATATCCATGTGCTTTGCAAAACATTTCGCCCTTTTCCTTTCGCCTTCTGAAATTAAGCACATGTTAGAGAGAAAACAAACATACATAAAGCATCATTGATCATTCAACATATTTCAACTTTGTAAAAATAATATTACTAGTTTCAACGCCCTTTTAATGATCATCACATATAGTCTTTTTATTCACATCTATTCTATTACAACAATCACTTCTATTTTTATTTCTCTGTTATTGCCCTATGAATAGACTCATGTGTCTTCTTTCATGTACTTAAGGGACTTCACCTGTTTCTACACGCTCAAGTCTTTTTACCTCATTTTTGGGGTGCCAGGCTTTAATTTGATTTACGTGAACAAACTGTTCTGTTACTGTTTCACCTTCAGTTTTCAAAATTTTGTACACTACTGGAGATATCTTATCTATAAATCAAAATGGCCCCTGCCAGGCTCCCGGAAATTTAGAATTTTTCTGTTTACCTTTTCCAAAATGAAATTTATACACCTGATCCCCCACACAATACTCTTTCACCAATGTCTTTTTATCATAATATGACTTTGCACTGTCAGCAGCCCTTCTAGATTCCGCTGCACAAAAGCAAATGCATGTTGTAAATGCTTCCTCAGCTCATCCATGTATTCATGAACTCTAGATGTGCTTACAAGTGTCTGCTCATGTGTTTTGTATAGCAGGTGTTGAAGCAACACCATTTTCCTACCTGTCAATACTTCATGAGGGCTAATACCTGTTGCTTTGGCAGGAGTTGATCTGATTGCCATCAAAACTAGAAGTAAACATAAATCCCAGCTGGAACCTGCCTCTGCTACAAACTTCTTTAATATATCCACAACAGACCTATTACTGCGTTCAACTTCACCAGAAGAAGCGGGTCTATATGCAATATGTAATTTTCTTTTCACTCCCAGTATTTGCCATACCTTACTCATTAGAGTGCTTGTGAAAGAACTTCCTCTGTCTGATTCTATTCTTTGTGGTAACACAAATCTTGAAAATATATAATTCACCAGTAATGTAGCTGCTGTTTGCGCACTACAATCTGGTGCAGGAATACACTCTATCCATTTTGACATTAAACAGACCACACTCAAAATATACTGGTTCCCCTTGCTCAACCTCTTTACTGGCCCTACATAGTCTATTTGCAAATATGACCATGGAAGAGTTAAGCCTCTTTTCATTAATGGGGCTCTATGCATCGGTGAAGCAGGTTTAAATAGGGCACATACTAGACATCCTCTTGTGTATAGTTCTACATCTTGGGACATATGTGGCCAGTAAGCATAATCTTTCAGTATCTCCAATGTTTTTTGTGAACCTCTGTGGCCTGCATTTATTGCATCATGTGCATGGTGTAGCATTAGCCCTCTGAAAGAAAGAGGTACAACCCACTGCATTTGTCCTGTTATGGACTCTCTAATCATGAGCCCATCCTGCAGTCTAATTCATTTCTTATTCTTTAATAGCACCCTCAACTCTTCTGTTCCCACACAATAATTTTCTGTAAAAGGGTTTTGTCTAGGGTCTATCAAATGATTATAATACATTCCCATAATTGTATCATCCTTTTGTGCCTTAACCAGATCTTGATTTGGTGTATCGTAACTCCATTGTACTACTGGTTGATCCACCTCTTTTGGCACTTTAGAGCTTGTCACTGCATGAATTTGTATTTCACCAAGTAAATGTTCAATAGGTAGCAACTCTCCTATCATTTCCCTACTTATCCTCTCCTGGAGTTTTTAAATGTCTACGAATTTTTCTCCAGTATACTGTCAAATCATTCTCCGACACCAATTTGTCTATGGCTTGTATCATTTTTCCATGTTTAAGGGGCTTTTTATTGTATGTAATCATGCCTCTCGCTTTCCAGCCAGGTAAATATTCCACAAAGCTATTTTGTGCATAATCAGAATCAGTCACCAGGACAATTTCACTAAATTTATTATCAACTGCAGTAGTGATTGCTTTATAAATGGCTGCCAATTCCGCTACTTGACTGCTCCTAGCCCCAATTCTCATTCCTATACTGGGGATGTCTTCACATCTCAACCAGACATTTCCTATTCCTGACACTAATTGCTTATTACTGTCATTTTCAATGTGAAAAGAACAACCGTCAACATATACAGTCAGCAAATCCTTGCATGTCTTTTCATCAAAAGCTTTGTGTGGTGATTTTCCAAATTCCTGTAAACTAGATTCCACTTCTACTTCATTTGATACATGATCAGCTGTACAGTCATGTAGATCTGCTAAACCTTGAGCAACTGGGCTCTTTTTATTTTGGCCATATCTCACTTCTACAGGAAAACCCTGTAATTCCAGCGTCCATGAAGTGATTCTGGACTGTGCTAGGTTACTTGACCTGATTCATTTACTCTCTAAAATCTGCAAAGGTTGATGATTCGTCTCAATAATTTCAATACAACAAAGGAGAAAGATTTGATACAAGTACATCAATGTCTCATTAGCCCACAACTCAAGGTAGATTCTTCTAGTGCATTACAACCAGAAAATAATGGATGGCCTGCACACCTTGATTCAAATTATAATCTTCATTCAAAATGTTATTCAATAAGTCATTCCTTAAAAATATCGTCATCGTAAAAGATTTTTGCATTTCTTTAAAAAAACATTCATCCCACACATTAACCCTTGAAAGACATACAATAGAAAGAAATAACCTGTGCTAATCATAAATCCACCACATAAAACATACTATAACATATAAAAACAAGATCATGAGACATTCAATCCTCAGTAAGTGTCTTTGAAATCTCTATCCCAACATGTTTCTGTTCATATTGTCAGCAATGACTGAACATTCTTCAGGGGAAATCTTTGCAATGTGGATTCCTTCAACACCAAATAATTCAAGCTAGAGAGACAACTTCATGGGGGGATGTCGCTAAAACCTATTAATGGTATTGAATCTCATGCAACTTTGATTGTTTCCATTAGTTGCCAGTAGCTTGAAAAATCAAGTATTCCGAGTATAACGCTCACAAATGGCACCAGAATCCAAAAATATCTTAGTGGTTATCAATTTCATAACCAAGGCTTCCATCCATCGTTAAGGTTCGAGCTTGGTACTGTTCAACAATAGCCCATAGTTCATTATTCACTTAAACATTAGTTCTCCGTTACTCACAGACGCACTCGCTAGTGTTGCCACAGCAGTGTGATCGCTACAATGTTTTTTTTAAAGAAATGCAAAAATCTTTTACGATGAAGATATTTTTAAGGAATGACTTATTGAATAACATTTTGAATGAAGATTATAATTTGAATCAAGGTGTGCAGGACATCTATTATTTTCAGGTTGTAATGCACTAGAAGAATCTACCTTGAGGTGTGGGCCAATGAGACATTGATGCACTTGTATCAAATATTTCTCCTTTGTTGCATTGATGTAATTAGGTCTACCCCTGACCGTGGAGTTGGGTTGTTCTGACTAGGGGGCCCGTTTTTCTTGTCCTGTTTTATATTTATATTGTCTCAATAATCACCTTTTCTCCCTGAACAATGGGGCGGAAATGCTGTATCTCCCACACAGCAGTCAAAAGAACCTTTTCATTCATTGAATTTAATTTCAACTTGGGAAAATACCTTACTTGCATAGGCAATGGTTTTGTGATTCAAATCATGTTTTTGTGATAATACTGCCCACATACAATTTTCAGAGAAACCTATTTCTATAAAGAAATCTCTATCCTTTATGGGGTATGCTAAACATTGTGCCTTTACAAGACATTCCTTTAATTTAGCCACTGCCTCAGGCTGCTCTTTTTCCCATTTCCAGGGTGTATTCAGCTTCAGCAGTCTAGTCAATGGTTGAGTAATTACAGCATAATTTTCAATGAATTTCCTGTTATAGCCCGTCATTCCTAATAAACGTTTTACCCCTTTCACACTTCTAGGGTCTTTTAGTTTTTGTATGGCCTCTACTTTCTTCTTTTGTGGGTTTAGTCCATGTTCAGTCACATCATGGCCTAAAAAATTCACTTTTTTCTTGCACCATTGTGCCTTTTGTAAAGATACTTTGGCGCCTGCTTTTTGTAATTGGCCAAGAACATGTCTTATTTCATCAAAATGGCTTTTCAAGCTTTCATTTTTTATCAGGACATCATCCACATAAACTATGGTTCCTCTTTCCGCTGCATCAGGCATGGCCTTTCTCAAAAATATTCCAAATTCACTCCCACTATTGACATACTCAAATGGAACTCTAACCCATGCGTATTGGGTCTTATCAAATGAAAATAAATTCTGGATCTCCTCTGCCAATAGCACACACCAATATCCAGATGTGAGATCTAACGTAGTAAACACTTTTGAGCCATGCACCTGAGCCAAGCCTTGATCAATGAATGGCAATGGCCATCTGGATAGTGGCACTCTTTTATTTAACTCCCCAAATCTACATATAGCCGACATTGACCATTTGGCTTTAACACACCTAAAATAGGTGTGTTGGTTGTGCTATGAATAGGCCTGATGATTCCTCGAGACTCAACATTTTTAATTATCTCTGCCAATGACTCTTAACATGCCAGTGGTAATCTATACTGGCACACAAATACTGGGCTTCTACTATACCCTTCTGGTAGCGTGGTCACATGTAAAGGAGTTAGACCGCAATCATAAGCATCTTTAGCAAAGACATCTTTAAATTCCATAAATATTCTTCTCAATTCATTTCTATCCTCATCGCTGTCGGATGCATCTGCTGATAAAATCTGATCCTCTACCATTTTTGAAAATTCTGGGAAATCTTCCAGTGGAGGAATCTCTGTGCTTTCTTCTAACTGTGTGGCTGTGTCTCTCTGTAATGCTGCCACTTTGAAATATTTTGTTATATCAGCTTCCAATTCAATGGGCTAATTATCTGTTTCATTTTCATTTAAGTGGAATGTTATACAATCCTCTTGATGACAGCACACTGTCTCATTTGAATCATAAGGGTACACTGAATGAATTTTAAAGATTCCTTTGGGCTGAGAATCCAGGTATGCTGGCAACTCACCCCTGGAATCCACATACTTTTCAGGGATGTTTCCAATCACCATGTTATTTAGATCTGCATTATAATGTGAGATTTGTATGGCCATTCCTAATGAAGAATTTTCCTTTAAATTAATATCTTGACACCCTTTATTATTCACCATAATTCTTACAGACCCTCCACCAACATCTATCAATGGAATGTATTCATAATCCAGGCCTTGCTGTTTTATGGACTCATTCAAGCACACAAATTCATCAGAATCCTTCATCTGCTGTCCATTTTTGCACTTCAGCGTTATTGCAAACTGCTTAGTGAATGCAGGGATAATAGTATCCTTCCTCAGCTGTAATTCAATTGCATATGGGACTAGTTGTGCGCAATGATAAGCCCTTCTTTTGTCTTCAAATTCAGGTGCCGGCCCACCTAGGCGTGACCATATTTTTTGATTAAGGAAATCTAACACCATACACATTCTGTGCATGATATCATTGCCCATGTAAAAGTAATTTTGTGTCCCACTCACTATCCAAACAGTATGGTGAATTGTTTTTTGTCCAATACTAATCTTCAGCATGCATCTGCCTGCAATTCGGTTTTCAAAGTCTGGACTGTCCAAACCAGAGACATAATGGTTTTTAATTCTAGATTTCGGGATCTCCTCCCTCTTCATTATTTTTGCAGCAATTTCTCATTAATAAAGCTTCTTTCCTGTTCAAGCGCTAAAGTGGCTTTTATTATTTTAGAATAGTCATTTATACTAATGTGAACCCATGGTTGCTCATCTTCCATGTGTATTTCAGCAAGAGTAGTAATGTGTTTTTCTGTATCTGTTTTAGAACCAGTATTCTGTTTGCATGTCTTTTCTTTTAAATAAAAACATAATGTGTGCTCATCTATTGCAGTTTGCCATTTTTTCCTTGGGTCTAAATATATTTGTACAGATTGTTTCTCATTTTCATTCTGCATTTTATCTTGACACATCAAGATAAAAGTGACGCTAGGTATACAGCTATTCTGGAGATATACCTCTACTGCATTATTTGTTTTGGCAACGGTGTGACATTCATTTATATTGCTGTTTTGTGATTTTAGTTTCTTAGGTCTCAATGGTTTTTTGGCTAAGGACCACAGTACTCCATTCACCCCATCTATTAGAGGAGACAATCTTTTCAGGCAATCTGTTCCCATCAGAAATGGAATTTGACAAATAGATGTGATCAATACCTCCTGTTTCATTCTGTGTTTTCCTATCTTTATGCCAACCTTGGTACCTCCTCCCTGTTAAAATTTTGCACTGGACCTTCATTTTGCTTCACTGTGATCTGATTCATTGATACTCTTTACCAATTCTTTAGAAATAATTGTGGCCTGTGCGCCAGTGTCAATCATTGCAAATGTATTGCATTTCTCTTCTACCTTCATTTTGCTTCACTGTGATCTGATTCTGTGGGGATCTCCCTTCATTGATACTCTTTACCAATTCTTTAGAAATAATTGTGGCCTGTGTGCCAGTGTCAATCATTGCGAATGTATTGCATTTCTCTTCTACAGTGATGGGAGCATAATACCTGTATTCAACTTCCTCTAACACACATAAGAAGTGCGAATTCTTACTGATTTCAGGGCTCACCTTTCTCAGGCCTTTTTCACTTTTGGCTAAGTACATTGGTAAATGGAAATATATTTTTCCCTCCTTTTTGCCCATTTCTGTGTGAGAGACTTTATTCATTTCTCCATGTTCAGAGGTTTTTTGGAGTGTGGCCACCGTTCGCCCATCCATCCAAGTATCATCAGAGGTCACATTACAATCCTTCAACTGAACATGTGTAACAACATCACTTGGCAATTTGTCATTGTCTAATTCTGTGCATTTGTAGTTACTTAGTATGGTGCCACTCTTTTTAACTTCTTCAAAAATATGTGGCTCAAAGAATTCTTCAGGTGATTGACCTGTACCTTCCTTTTGAGTATTTCTTTTTCCTGCCTGTTTTTGGTTATTGTTCTGATTACCCAGGGAAGGAGTTATAGCATCCCCACTTACTCCCTGTTCATTGGTATTCCCCATTCATGAGTCATTTTTCTTAAATCTGCCTCTTTGTTCTTTTGGAGTTTCACGTTGTTCTTTTTCATTTGTACAAATCTCCAATGTTTGATTTAGCTCTAGGTTAAACCAAACTTCTTTCATAAGGGTATTTGCACTTTCTGTCACATGCTCATTTACCGGTATCTTTATTTTTGAATCTTTAGACATCTCAGAGTCATTATGAAAAATCACATCAGAGCACTCTGTTTTCTTGGCGCTGCAGGTATTAAACCACCCGGTCATTGCCATGGCCTTCTGCCCCCTCCTTTGATGACTGTTTTTGTGCTGTACAGAGCTTTCCTATTTGCTCAGTTAACATTTTCACTTGGGCCTCGAGACACTGGAATCTTTCCATCTCTCTAGAATGCTCTCTCTGTGGCCTAGATCGATATTGGTTGTTTTCCCCCTGATTGAACCTATTCTGATACCTCTCGGGGGAACGATTTCTATTGGGATTGTTCCTGAACTCTTGATTCATATGTGGAGCGGGGTGGGCTGCACCCATCCTTTGGTTGTAGTCACCTGGTGGGGAATCATTGTACTGACGTGGAGCGTAATTCATATTCTGCCTCATGTCCTGTCTCTCATGTTGTGGGTACTGACCCCTATGTTGATTCCCATTATCAGTAAATCGATCCACATATCGGGGTCTATCCTGATTACCATATAATCATGGTGTTGGGATCAAATCTGCCCTGTGTCCCCAATGTCAGGTAGGGACCATTATTTCTTTGATCCTGATTTTGTCTCTGGTTATTGTTCATACCTGACATATCAGGCCGATAGCCTGCCCGGGGCCTATCTCCTAAGTACCTAGGGCTGATGTAGCTCTCCCTATTACTAGGATCATGTGATTGAAACATTGGTGCAGGAAGTGACGACCTTTGTTGATTACCCCTTTGTTTAGGTGTCAAATTATTTTTACCTGGACTTTGAGCAGACTCAAGGGACATTTTGGCTGACCTGATTTCCATCACTGTTGCTGAGGGTTCTTTAGCTTTTGGTCTAGTGTCTTTCATTGTATCACTTTCTTTACCCTGACAATAGAGTACTTCATATAGTTTTCTGCTTTGCTGTACATTCCACTCAAGGGACTTGTCACAATCAAATTCACGGACCAACTGTGATATGATGTCTTTCTGTAGCCCATAGAAGTAGGCAGTTTTAAATTCATTAGAATTGGGGTCAAAAGATACATCAAAGCGAGAAAATGTTCTTTTTAAGGTCTGTAAAAACTGACGAGGGGATGTATTAGGCCCAGCGGTGATTGTATAAGCAACTTTCTTTGCCTCCTGCAATGACTGGAAAGGAGAAAATTACGCCTAATCTCTTTTTCAAACTCTGCCCATGTCATATCCTGTTGTTCATTTAATCCTCTTATGATGCTGGCCGTCGGGGCATCTAGAGTTAAATGAAAATACTGTCTGTACTGTTCCTTAGGTATCTGGAGGGCTTTAGATATGTCATGCACCGCTTCTAAGTGATCCTCAATACAGCATTCCTCTCCCTTTTTAAATGGTTTGATCAGGGCTTTAATGGATTTCATTATCTTTATGGGGCTACTTGTTGCTATGCATGGAATTGCACTACTTGGTGATTCAACCCTGGTTCCAGGTGTATGGGATTGGTGGCGGTCCCCAATGGGAGTATCAAATCCCCCAATGGCGCTGCAACCAAGTTCAGTCACCGCCCCAGTCACTGGGACACTAGCTCTTTGGGTAGAAATAGGAATCACCTCAACTCCATTGAATGTGGTGCCCTGCCGTCTATACTGGGACCTGGAAATTAATATTTTCTGTTCCAAATCCTTACACTTCTTAAGGAGCCTCTCTGCCTCATTTTGCAAATAGTTGTTTTCATCACTCATTTTATTAATTATCTCCTGCATATCACACATTTGCATTTGGCATTCATTGAATTCTTTGTTTCTCTTGTCTCTTTCTTGAAACATTTTAACTATTTCCTGTTCTGCATTTTGGAGATCACTTTCTTTTTCATAATGTTCTTTTTGTAAAATCTGCATTTCCGAAACAATCTCATCTTTATCTTGTCTCATATGGTCTACCAACGCTTTTAAATGTACCAATTCTTGTTCACTGTCCTCAAACTGTTTCTTGCTTTTGGACAATCGGATATCGAGATCTTTACATTTGAACTGCATGTCTTTTTGATATCCTTCTAATTCTGCTCTTAACATTTCCTCCTTTTTACTTGCCCCATCTAGGTCGGCTTTTAACCTGTTAATAAGCTTAGTATCATTTTCTTGCATTCACAGGGACCTATTCAAAATAAACCAAGTCTTGGCACATAGCTGTATCAGACAATCTTTCTCTGCATGTTTATCAGCTAAATTTAATAATCTCAGAAGGCAGACCTGAATTATGCTGCCTTCTGCAAAAATGTTGTCTAGTGGTTCTTTCTGCACTTTACCATAAATGCGGTCGTGCCATTCTGTGGCATTATTTGATGACCATGTCCCTTGTGCATATAACTTTGCCTCCAAATATTGTACTAGTTCTGAGAATGTGGCTTCTATTTGAGACATTCTGAAATTAATTTTTAGTGACACACTGCTATTATGAAATGGGTTCCCTCTAATGTACAGATGGTAGTGTTAGACACACTTGCCACGACCAGTAGGTGCTCTATGATCACTTTCACGGCCTGCAACTCACCATAAATATGTAGGATATTTTTTGTAGATCTGGGGTCTGGTGGTATTTTCTTACCAAAAATAAATGGGTAATTCGGTGATGACTACCCCTTGCATTTAGATTGGGTTTGGCCTTATTTCCTTTCAGTGACCATACCTTATTACATTACATGGGATAATTTATTAGTATTCACTATTGTCGGTAGTTTAGTGGTGAGCATGATTCTTATAATGTTCTTGTGATCTATAGAGGCCTTGGAACTACATTCAGAAACACCACAATTTCACATATAGCATTCTCAATAACCTGTGGTATTATCACCGATTTATATACATCAGTGAACTATGCTTCCATAGGCCTCCTTGCTGGTTCATGGACCCCCAGCAATGTCTATTGTATTAGATTTCATCCAGTCACCATGCACTGGATGAACACACACATACTTCTATTTATCACTGCTAATTCTATTATACCATCTGCAGGGAAACATGACACATGTATTACTTAAAAATCTTCCCCATTTCATACAGCATTCTTCCAAATGCACCAAGAATAGACAAAAGTAAAAACACTCTACACGATTTGTGCATATATAATTTGTATTATAAACAGTTGCATTTCAAAATAACATCTTACCCTTTTCTATTACTGCATTATCTGTAACAAACAGAAGAGAAAAAATACAGCAACAGAACGAAATTCACTTTGCATTATCTGTAACAAGAAGAGAAAAAAAATACAGCGACAGAACAAAATTCACTTTGTCAATTAAACACAGGGGATTCCCTTTGGCTACTCTCCCTGCCTGATATTTATAGAAGGTCATTCGTACAGCACACAATAACCTCAGTTCACTTGGATATTTACCAGCTATCTGTAGTTCTCCCACACACGACCTCTCCTCGCTCGCCTCCGAATAATGGGCCCAGGTTTGCCTATGTAATGTCGAAGGTTTGGAGTGCACAGCGAGAACCTGCAGTTATCTGCAGTTCTCAAACAAGTGCTAATTGACACTGGGCATGCCTGCCTCACAGCCCAGACTCAGATGGTACGTCTCAGCATCTCAGCAAAAAGCAATCTGAACTTTTTTCTGTCAGACTTTTCCAGCAAAACTCTGCACCGTCCCAATCTGCTTATGTGGAGCCACTGCAGATACTTTGCACCAATCAAATTAAAAAGACTGTATCACCCTTCCTTCCACAATAACTCATTTTTACAGTAAGAAACTGTAAGTAAAATCATTTACTGGCATGCAGATTCTGCTTTCTGCAAACCCAGTGAACAAAGAGAGAAGAAAAAAAAATCCAAGTGCATGTTTGAAAAGCGAATTTCAGATCATGTATTTCTACCTCATTTTCCACATGGAGATTACATTATAATGTTAATGAGTTAGCTCTAGTGATTAGTATTTGTTAATTAAGTCAGTCAATTAGATAAATAATGTGGTCTCCTGTGTATGAAGCAGTTCAAGGAAAGAAAAGAAAAAGAAATTCTGGTGCATTTTTAAACCTGCAGCCTGCCTCCATCTGCACACCCATATGTTATGCTAGCAACATAGGGCTGGCTATATGTGTGCCACATTATTGCTGGCAATAAAATGCTATCACATTCAGTGAAGCACTATACTTCAAAGCACTATAAATTATACTACAAAGTCCTTTCTTTTCTGTACAAAGTTATTTAGAAAAAGTACATTAGCTATTTAGTTTGACAACTTTTTCTTGGGAGTAAAGTGTACAAACTAACCTCCTTCCTATTCCACTTTAAGAGGTGTAGCTTTACCAGAATTTCTCCTTCCACAGGCCAAAAGGCTGAACAAGTCCTGCAGATCTGTGACATGATTTACACCATCTCACAAATCTGGGTATAAATTACCTGTGAGAAAACATGCAAATTAATTTATTTGGTTACATCCAGAGAGTACTATGTGCCCTGAGCAGTCATGAATTCTGGAGCACACTATTATAAATACACCTCCACCAAGTTTCCTTTAGAGCAGAGTCCTCATTCAGTGACTTAGTTGGTAAATGATTCCTCTAAAAGATGTTCAATTGGTATCAGGGGTTTTACTTAACTATGTCGGACATATTTCTAAATGTACAGGGACTTTTACACTAATTCTCTGTTAGTCTTTTAAAGCAAGGTACATGTAGGGACATCAACAGCTCAGGGCTGCTCAGCCAGGTAAGCACTGCTCCCAGTCTGTGCTCTGCTTTCAATATCCCTTTAAGGCAATCTGATTCCGGAAAAGGCATTCATAAGGGGGATTTCCATCACTACATCCAAGGTAGAAACCCACTCAGCACTTCTCCAGTCAGACAAGCTCCTCCACGTCTGCTGATTTCGCAGGAATTCTCCCTATTTCCTGTGTGTTTGGCTTTAAATAACTGATAAACACCACCCTTGCAATGTCATTTGATGCAGCATTTTCTCATTGGTTGGGGCCTATCATTGGCTCTATTCAGATACTAATACTCCCAATTGTCCTTCCCTTTCTTTAGATTGTTACAATATATTTTGTCTTGAGATAAAGGTAGGCTTTCCCCCTCCCTTCTGGAACTCTGATCATATTAGGGTAAAATCTATTTTCCCTCATAATTTTTGTTGTGAACTTCTCACATTATTGAGACCCACATATTCTAAATCACAAGCTAATTCTCCATCTACAGATAGTCGACATGCCCCAGTGACTAGTAATATAAGAACGTTATTGAAATATATAAACATAATAATACACCTATGGTAATATATCATGTTTGTATGTATATGATGGGCAACGCTTTGCTAAATTCAAATCTGTTTCCAATTTTTAAAACAAGCAAAGTATTTTAATATGTGCAGTAATGAGATTTTGTTTCGGTGAAGTCCATTTATTGTTACTCTGTTACTCATTTTTCAATAGGGTTGTATCACATGTTTCCATGAGGTCGCATATTATTGATCAGACACAGAACAGATGGTATTTAATTATGTGCCACAGATCAAAAAGGTCCAAGTCTGCTTGAAACATAAAGCCTCATTCTAACTATGCCGGTATCCTGGCGGTAGAGCCTCCAGGATACCGGCAAAAGTTGTTACCATTTCCGACACCCAGTCCGGCTGCATTGCTGCCGGATAACAGGTGCCGTAGGGACGGTATTTATCCCCATTCAGGAGTCCCATAGGACTCCATGGGGGGATTTGTCATCATTACCGGCACCAGCAAAGCCAGTGCCGGTAATTATGGCTTTTCTGGCGGTAGGGCGCCTGGCTTACGTCCAGCTTTTAGCTGAAGGTAATGAAGGTGACCCACTGGCAAACCTGGGGTCGGCCGGTCTGGTAAATTGCTGGTATCCATGTATACCAGCACTTTTTTACCTGGCCAGCTGACTCAGAATGAGGCCTTAAATCTATTCATGCATTGTCTTACTCCTTCTGACTTTGTGATCTAGTTTTCCCATAAAACTGTTAGACACTGCAAAAGTGAGAATTGTGAAATGCAAACAGGCCTTTTACTCTGTATCTTTCAGTGGTCGAAGTGTACGAAAAGTAGTAGTGGAGCTATGTCCCCTACTGGTCTGCACCGCCATCGCCACACCCCCTCCCATGCACAATATAAACCCCCAAAAGCATGCACCTGCAGTCTAAGGGAATGTGCAGTGCACTGCACTGAAAGTGCAAGTTTCAAATGCTTCCTAGACTTTTATTTTAAAACAAAACCGTTCGGGAACAGTTTCTTTTTCAAATAAAAGTATAGGAATGGTAAAACTTCCTTAAACGAAGTAGAGGAGCACCGCTCCCGACCGATCCCGCCCACTTCCACCACTGGTGTCTTTAGAAACCAATGTATGCCCTGCATACAGACAACTATGTTTATTTGATTCATTGATTAATTACTGATTGATGAGGTTTCTATTGATTGCATTTACTTTATTAAACCATACAACTGACCTTTGAACCGCTTTGATTTGGGAACTGAATTTCCAAGAATACAGTCGAGGTTTTAACTGCATTTGAAGCATTTTCCCATGACACACAAATAGAAAGCAAGTCTATTGTGCATTGGTCTCTCTATTCACCAGTTGATAATGTCATTTGAATTTAATATATGTAATGCCTTGTGCATTTTATTCGCTTGCACATATTATTATATAGTCTTTAATCAGTTGTGTCATATGGCTGTGCAAAAGGAACACTGTTTGATGTAAACATTTATCTTAAAGCCGAATTCTGTGTAATTTACATTATACAGCTACAGATAACACAGACATGCACAATATATTTTCCTATAGTAAACATTTGTTTCATTTACATTAAATGAACTGACATATCTCCCCTGGGTTTATGCTCCAGTAGGAAAGACGTCATGGGAAAGGGATGCAATTTTAATAATGTTTTTGTTTTACTTTTGTTTAAAAACTCTTCTTTTTCTTGTCTGTAGGTCCTTGTTACTGTTCCACATTGCACTTATGGATCGTAGGTTTATCCTTAACTTGGAGAATGGAATTTCTCCTTCACCCATAACCTCCCAATTTACTCCAAGCTGGAAATTACTTGTAGTTATTTAACTAAGAGAGGGAGTTGAAGGCTGCTTTAGTATTAAACATGAACACGGCAGATGTTTGTTAGTTCTACTCATATAACAATCTGAATGTATCAACAATATGCAAACAGTCATCCTTTTGTCTTTAAGCATATTCAATTTTTATTCAAAGGTCATCTTATCCATGGGGGTCAGATGATTCTTCTATTTGTCTGATCCCCTTTTGGTATTTTTATCTTCTAGGCAACCAAATAAATATCTAGAATTCCAAAGGCTCAATTCCATGAAGGCAGAAACTACCACTCCTTACATTGGTTCCTTTGGAAATTGTGAACTATATTTGAACAACTATTTCATGTTCCTGTTTTGAGGTCTTCAAATCATAATAGGTGCATACTTACCACACAGTTTACCAGGTTTGGTTGGGCATGGGTAAAATCATGTTTAAGATGATTACACAACTTTTCTACTTATTCCTGAGTGGTAGAGGCACTGATCTATGCCTTTTCCTGTGCTTGTTATAACAAATGTTGAGGTAATACAATTTTTTGACCAGTCATGAGTTCAAAAGATTGACATTCCAGTGGCTGAAGTAAGGGTAGATAGAATTTGATTGTAACTGAGCACATACCCGACACACCTTTAAATACAGGTTTAGGTCTTGACCCGGGGGTGTCCAATAGCAATCTCAAGTAGGATCTTCATAATTTTTTGGCATCCCCAATGACCAGCTGTCACCACATCCTGGCCGTGATTTAACATTATGCTTCAGAATGTTATAGGTACTACCCAATGATCATTACCAAATTGGAGTTTCTTAACCAAATGTCCATCTTGGATTTTAAACATTTCCTGAAATTTCATTTAGACTTGCAAATCTTTCTTTCCCTGATACACTTGTTCAGATAGGGGAATGGTTTCTGGATCTTATACATAAATAATACAAGTTTCCAATAATTTTTTCACAGTTATTAAATCAAGATCTGGAGCATCTCTACTCTACTGAAGAGTGGAAATCTCTCACTTTCAGAATGTCTTTGTGATGAAATCACTGTTCTTAGTTGGATTGGTCTGACGAAATGTTCCCTGGCAATGTATTCTCCTTGGGGAGCTCCAGTTTTGGCTAATTGATTGGCTTGATCATTTCCTGTTTTGTCCGGACCTTCTATCTTTGAATGCCCTTTTATTTTCTTTCAGAACATTGTTATATTGTTTCACATCACAAAATCGTCTATTGTTTGGATGAACATCCTGTGTTTCAAGGGTTTATTGTCAGGGGTCAAGTACTAAAAATTAAAGTGGGAGGACTCATCAACAAATGCAATGGGATGTGACACTGGCAGAAAAAGCATATCAAGGTGAAATATACACATTTTATTAAATTGGCTTTGATAAACACCCAAATGAAACCGGACGAATGGCATTTTCCTTTCATAAAATCGACATACACACAAAACCAAGGCAGGATATTTTCTTCTAGTCTAGTTTGGTTTAGTTAGTTTATTATTTGATAATGCGCTCCCAACCCTGGGGTAGCCGGGCGCAGCGGTAACAAGAATACTTAAGCTTTGTTGCATACAATGGTACATACAGTGGATACATTACAAGTTATTACAGTATTTACAGTAAAGATAAGAAAAGTGGGTACTTCACAACACACAGGATGTGGTATGAGAGTCTATAGTACAGGTTTCATGAGTAACATAGTGGAACCATGCCATAATACAGGGCCTGGTGCAGGGGACAGTTTAGTGGGCGTCCTTTGTCCAGAGCCAGCTTTTCACATTGCATCTGAATCTGGAATAGGGTTGATCAGCTCTCAATGCAGTAGGGACAGCATTCCAGGCACGGGCAGCTCTAACAGGGAAGCGTGCTCCACCTGCTTTTGTTAGTCTGAATCTGGGGATTTCTAGTGCAAGATGGTTAGACGCTCTAGTGTGGTGACTGGAGGATTTTCTGGTCAGTCTGGCCAAGATATATGGGGGCGCAGTGTTGTTCAGTCCTTTGTGGGTGAGAGATAGCGTCTTGAGAAGGATTCTGTCACTAATTTTTAGCCAGTGATGGTCTTTCCTGATATTAGATATATGCACTCTGCGGGGTACGTCCAAGGCTGCTTTAAGAGCATTATTCTGCAGTATTTGCAATTTGTTTATGACAGTTTTATTGGCACTGGCATATAGGGCATTACAGTAGTCCATCTTAGACATTACTAAAGCGTTGGCCAGAGTGATACAGTTGGTTTTGGAGAGGTAGTGTCTACAGGCCCTGATTAATTTGCAGGTGTAGGCTGTAGATGAAGCCAAGGAGTTAACTTGTTTCTTAAGCGATAAAGTGGAGTCAAGGTAAAAACCTAATGTTTTTACCTCGGTTACCACCTTGATTATGTTGCCATCAATATTAAAGGCAGTAAAGCTAGGGCTAAGTTTTTTGAGGTTAGAGTCGGAACCCAGGATCAGTATCTCTGTTTTGTCGTCATTCAGGCAGAGGCCGTGAGAGGCCATCCATGCCTGAATGAGGAGGTAAATCTTGTTTACTAGTGCAGTGTCTTCGACAAAGTTGCCAGGTAGTGGTATGAGGATCTGCGTGTCATCTGCGTAGTTAGTATAGGTTACCCCCAATCTGTTAAATTTGTCGAAGAGTGGCTTAGTGAAGATATTGTACATTGTAGGGGAGACACATGAACCTTGTGGGACACCATAGGTGATTTGTATTGGGTCTGCTGAAGCTACAGGGGAGAACACTCTCATTGTACGGTTGGCTAGGAAGGATTGTACCCAGGCTATAGCTTCGCTTGAGAAATAGGCGGCAGATGCTAGATGCTTGCATAACTCTGCATGGTCCACCAGGTCGAAGGCCGCCGATAACAGGAGGAGGAGCATAGCTGTATTACCTTTATCCTTCAACTCGTCGATTTGTGTCTTGAGGTCAATTAGGGCCGTTTCAGTACCGTGTTGTGGTTTGAACCCAGATTGGCGTGAACCTAATGGTTTTTCTCCAAGTAGTTTTGGATCTGGAGGTAGGCTACTCTGTCAATAATTTTCAGGAGGAATGGGACTGTGGTAATGGGCCTATAATTAGTGGGGATAGCTGGGTCAAGGGTATGTCTTTTGAGGAGAGGCAGTACCCAGGATTCTTTGTGGTTGGTGGGTACAGTGCTAGTTCTAAAGGAGGCGTTAATTAGCTTACCGATGAAGGGTGCTAAGTCTCTAGCTGCGTCCTTGATAACTTGTGCCGGGCAACTGTCGCCTTGGCAATTTGATAGTTTCAGAGAAGATATGACCTTTTCAGTTTCCAGAATGGATATGTTGGTAAACCTGAAAGGTTTGCAGTTGTTTAGTGTATCGGATCTAGGTGTATCTGTCAGGGTGGTGGTATGTGTTCCTGTGGAACTCAAAGAAGCTTTTTATTAGCGATTTTGGTTTGTAGGGTTATTATTTTATTTGCTAGGGCATTTTGGATGTTCGTCCACCATTGTTTGTCTTTAGGGGCGTTGTCTGTGGGAGCAATCGGGTTTTCTATTTCCCAGAGGATGGAGAAAAGTTGTTTGGAGTTCGAGTTAGCTTTACTAATTCTCTCATTGAATGTGTCTTTTTTGGTTTGGATTATTTCTTTCTTGTATTTATTTGCAAAATTGGCAAGTACAGTTTTATTCTCAACTGAAGGTGTATGCCTCCAGATAGCTTGGAGTTTACGTTTTTGGATTCGTAGTTCTTTAAGATGGGGGGTAAACCATGTGTTGAGGTGCGATTCTTGTTTACTTTTACGTAGTTTGATAGGGGCAATTGTATCCAAGGCTTTGGACATGGTTTTGTTGAATGTCTCAACTAGCGTATTTGGGTCAGAGTTGAGGGCACTAGTGGTAAGAGCTGGTAGGAGGAGTGGGAGTAGTTTTTCAGCACTAATTTCTTTTTTGCTTCTAGTTGGCAGGGGTGGTACTATTTCACGAGTAGCTAATTTTGGTGGTTCTATATTAGATGAGAAACAGATGAGGTGGTGGTCGGTCCAAGTTTGGGGTGTGATGTTGGAGATGGTAGTGGCGCAATTGCGGTTGGCTATCCAGTCTAATGTGCGTCCTTTTATATGTGTAGGGGCTAAGACTTTTTGGGAGAGGCCATGATCGACTAGAATAGATTGGATAGACTGTGCCTGTTTGTCCTCAGCATCGTTAAATCCCAGGTTGAAATCACCTAGCAGTAGGAGCTGGGCGGAGTCTTTGATGTTTTTAGTGAGGAGGCTGGAGAGGTCTTCCTCAAAGTTACCTAGAGGGCCTGGGGGTCTATACACAAGAAGAATAGTTAGTGTACTATTGTTAGAAATAGGTACTTTAGCTGAGAGTAGTTCGCAAGAAGTCATTACTGGAGGTGGGGTGAGTCTTGCAGCTAGCGTGGGTTTAGCAATGATAGCCAGGCCACCTCCTCTGGAGTTGGGCCGTTCGACTCTGAGAATATTGTAGTTGTCTGGTATAGCAATCATAAGTGCGGGACCTGTGGCATCGTGGAGCCAGGTCTCAGAGACAGCCAGGAAATCTAGCTTATCCGTAGCGAGTATGTCAGCGATTTCCGCGTTATGTGCTATGTGGGACCTTGCATTGATAAGGGCTCCTGATAGGGTGGGAGTTGTGATATTTTTTTGGATATGTCTAGGTTTGGGGTGTTTGGATCTCTTCAGGTTAAGATGGGGGTCGTCTGTGTTTTGGGACATCTTTCAGCAGTTATGGCGATTGAATTAGGCTCAGAGGCAGTCAGAGTGGGTGTGGGGCCCGATGGTCTAGTTCTTTTAATTTTTAGGTCATAAAGTCGTGGCAACCTAGCTCTAAGTCGCATGTTTCTGTCCTGCAAGTTACAAGGTGTAGAGTAGGTGTGGTCCATTGTGGTGGTAATGGTTAGAATAGTCCAAAGTAAGGAACAGAGTGTTTATCTAAGGTAAGTCTTGGAGATGCGCATGTTGGGATATAATAACAAGGGGCACCTAAAGTTTGGCAATCCCGGTGGTAACTAATATGCTAGCATGCAGTGGTGACTAAAATACATACATGCACATCAGTGGGCACAAGAGTTTGACATTCCCAGTGGTGACTAGAGATGCATGCATACAGTAGTGACTGGAGTACATACATGCAGTAATGACCAGAATGCTAGCGTGCACAAGGGAGGGCACCTAAGTTTGAGAGTCCCAGTGGAGGCTAGAAATGCATACATACAGTAGTGACTGGAGTACATACATGCATTAATGACCAGAATGCTAGCGTGCACAAGGGAGGGCACCTAAGTTTGAGAGTCCCAGTGGAGGCTAGAAATGCATACATACAGTAGTGACTGGAGTACATACATGCAGTAATGACCAGAATGCTAGCGTGCACAAGGGAGGGCTCCTATATTTGAGAGTCCCAGTGGAGGCTAGAAATGCATACATACAGTAGTGACTGGAGTACATACATGCAGTAATGACCAGAATGCTAGCATGCACAAGGGAGGGCACCTATATTTGAGAGTCCCCCGAAATTGATTCTTTCCTCTAAGGTACAGGGTAGGAGGTTGATACAGGACATTATTATATAGGTTCTGATCAGGTGCTAGGCAGTTCGATTGGCGTGACTGACGTCTGTGAGGGAGATGCAAAGCGGAGCAGGATATCGCAGATTCCACACAGGTGTGTGCAGGGGGCAAGACGCGGCAGTGTGTAGATGCCGGATCAGCAGCACCATCTGTAGTAATATGCACAATAGCAAGGGGGGAATACAACAAAGAGCTAGGTTAGGGCAATGTGAGCGCTAGTGAGGCGGTTGCAGGCCGTGGGTACCTGGCAGTAGGCTAGGTTAATAGAGGCTCACCTTTAGGATATAGGTTTGTGGCTCAAATCGGCGCACAGGCGGCAAAAAGGAAGCCTTAAACCTCAGCCTTGCTCTGCAGGCCAGCTTCCGCCTGTCGGTGGCGAGGATTGGTGGATGAGGCTCCCGGTTGCTCAGCAACAGGAAGCAGCCTCGTTTTGGTGCTGCACCGCGCCAGCCATAGTGTGGTCAGGCACTTGTGCTCAAAGAGTGGCACAACAAAGGAATACGACCAGCTGATGTTGGGTGCCCTCAGAAAGCAAGCGGATCACGCTGCCGGCACAGGCCAGGGCAGGAGGGGCTATTAGGGCTGTGAATTCAAACGGATGTTGGCTTCTGGGGTCCTCGGCTCAGTGGTGGGAGGGTAGGCAGCATCAGCACGCTGCTCCAGCAGCTGAGTAGGAAGGGGCTCCAGCCCTCTTCGTTGAAGGGGTGAACTCGAATGCAGATGTCGGCGGCAAACAGGAAGCCTTAAACCTCGGCCTTGCTCCGTAGGCCAGCTTCCGCCTGTCGGTGGCGGGGATTGGCGGGAAAAACTAATAGTGTTTTTGAAAACATTAAAAGGTGTGCATGTTTTAAACTCCAAGAACCAATACAAATGTTTTTCCTGGGACTTGCAGTACCGAAATGGGATATTTCAAGTTGTTTGTCATTTTTATCAGGTTATATAGTGCAGTGGTGAAGTGTCGGTTTTAATTCATACATTCAAAAAGGACATACAATGTTTGTCTTTTAGCTGGGGGGACTGAGTCCACCCTCTGAATAAAGTGGGTGGACTCCGTCCCCCCGTGTGTACCCTCGACTTGAGCCCTGTTTGTGGTTGGCACACAGCAAACCCCTGCTTTCCAATTGATCAAGTGTTCAACAAATCTATTTCAGACATCATCTGAAGCAGTAATTACCACTAGTTCCTGAGGTTGATGACTTAGGGAAGTGAGAAAAGCTTTATACATTGCCATCAGTTCTGTCACTTGAATACTCCTGGGACCAATTTTATAACTGGCTGTGGATTCAGAGGTGCTGTTCACCCAAGTGTTCCCAATGCCAGCTACTAATTCTTTGATATCATGAGTACTATCCAAATAAACTATGGGTGTTCCCTGGCCTATGTCCTTGTCATATACTTCTCAGGGAGAAGCAATATATACCTCATATTACTTTTCACTAGTGCCTAGCAGCAGTAAGGAAAGCTTTATACATGGCCATCAGTTCGGTCACTTGACTACCCCTGGGACGAATTTTATAACTGGGTTCAGGGATGTCATGCACCCAAACATTTCTGACACCAGGTACTAATTCCTTTTTATTATTTTCAGTGATATCGTAGTAACATTCAGCCACATAAACTATGGGCATTCTGATAAAGGTATTTCCTTCAAATATCTTGTCAGGAGAAGCTCACCCAACCACAGCCCACACAGGTCAGGCTAAATACCCCCTCGCTCAGCGCCACTCAATTCAAAACCTTGCCGGTCAATGAGCTGGAAGCAAACTTTGAAGATTTCCGTACCCTAGGGAATGCCCCTGTCCTCCTAGAATTTTTCAACAGCTCCGCTACAAAACTGGTTGCCCCTCATGCCCCATCTATGCTAAGACCAAACCATCCACTTCCTGGTGTACCCCAGAGATCGCTTACAACAAATGCTCAAACAGAGCCCTAGAGAAATAGTGTCTCAAGAACTGTAACCCTGTAGATCGAACCAACCTCAAAACTCTGCGCAATCATAGGACTCTGATCAGGAAGGTGAACGCTGCTTACTACTCCAGCATCATCACTGCAGCCTCTAACAGAGGCAAAACCCTCTTTGAAGTAGTAAAGCAGTGTCCAAAACTCTCAACTGACCCTGCGGTGCCAGCAACTCAGAAAAAATGCAACAGAATCAATAACCTTTTCATTGAATAAATTGACAAAATATGATGGATCATTAAATCAACCTCACATGTCATTAGCCCCCCTGGACTCCAGCCTGCAAACTGCCCCTCTGGACTGAATTCTCTCTTGTAACGCTCACCTGGTATCCACGGGGACGTCACTCAGCCTGTTCTGACCGCTTACGACCTCGAACCCTTCCCTGGAGTCTACTCGACTGGAGACTGGGCCTGTAACACAGGATTGGTAGAGTTTAACTCCCTATTGTCTCTGAGTCCTCGAACCCCTTCTTCCCCGGGGTCCAACCCTTCCCTTTGATGCACAGCTCACCTTGTTTTCTTGGAAAGTGTGCTCTCCGTCCTGCTTTCAGCGCAGGGGTGCGTTGATTGATGCAGGATCGTTGCTGCCTAGTTACTTCACTGGCAAGAGTCCGACAGGTAAGTATAATGAGTCTTTTGAACAGTTCTCTAACCTTGTTCCTTTCCTTCCTTAGATGATGGCCGGCGTCCAGGGATGGAGACGTGTTGCTGAGATGAGTAGCGCTGAAGGTGAGTGAGAGCGCGATGCGTGATGCTACCCTTTTGCATTTGTATTGAACTGAGTTATTTTTCTGTGTCTTTTAGGTGCCACGACGTTTTCAGTGTGGATGCCGGTTATGAAGAAGAAATGCAGTGAGTAAGCTCGGTATACGGCGCCTCTAGATGTTTCCACGCTAACCTGGAGTGTCTTTTCCCTCTTGCAGATGGTTGAGAAGTTCCGGAGATAGAGTTCCCCCAGAGCGGCTGGGATTCAGGAAAGCGTTTGAAGCTCGTACAGTCTTTAAAAATAAGCAAAGATTTGCTGAATGCTTACTAATGCCTTTTTTCTGTTCTTTTTCCTTTTCCTCAGGAAGCGGCGTGCCGCGATGGGAATGACACCGTCGACGATGCCCACAGAACAGACGGAGCGATGAATGGTGGGCAGAAGTGCCGCAAGGTAAGGCTGTTCCTAACGGTGTTCTTGTTGTTGCAGGAGCTGAGCGCTGAAGAAGGATGCAGGCCTACTGGAGACCGATCCGAACACGGTGAGTGTCACGTTGCAGGTGCAGAAAACGCAAAGCATGTTTCTCAGCCTGGGCATGGCTTAAATAGTCTCTGGGTATCCCAGGTGTCTCTGGGCTGAACCACACCCAAAAGACTAGACTGCACATGCAGTTCTGGAATCGAAATATGTGGGGGCATCCGTCTTGTCCCCATCAATGGACTACAAATCCAATCCCCAATGTTATCCTATGGGAGTGAGTGAGTCTGGTGCCACAAGCGCCAAGTCTGACTCCAAGTGGGTCTTTGGAGGGATGGAGAGGCCCTTGAGGGCCATGTAGGTGATCGTGGCCTGGCTCCAGCCTGACATCTTGGAGGGCTGGGGACATGAGGGGCAGGAATCATGCCAGCTGCCCTCTCTCCCCCAGACCTCCTAAAGACAATTGCTTCCCTCAAACCTCTTCTTAATCTAACAATATCATCCCAGCCTCCATCTAATGAGTAAATGTATAATTACATAATTACAATTGATGGGCCTGGCACTCAAATGAACTCCTCAACATCATTAATGCCTTCCTCAAAGAAGGGTCATTTACAGACAACCTCAAGACTATTCTCACACAACTCATTTTGAAAAGAATTACCCTGGACTCAGATGACCTGGCCAACTACCGGCCAAAAACAAACCTTCAATTTGTATGTATGTATGTATGTATTTAATTTTTGTAGAGCGCCGGTAGCCCGCGGGCATCAGGGCGCTTAAACATACGCAACAGATACTATGTGACATACGACATTTAAAGGGTCTGCTAACCACCGGAAAGCCTCTAAGAGGCATCGTCACCCGTTTATTGGCAATGTTGAGATGCAGATGAACACGTCATGTATAGCTACAGCCCTGCCCCCGACCCAAAATTGCACATGTGAGAAACGTTACTCATTAAGGCAGCCGTACCGATCATATCCCAGATAGGTACAGTACAATATGAACATGATCTAAACTAAAGATTGCGAGAATAAACAAACTCAAAATTAAATAGTACATGTGCATGCAATAGACACAAAGCAAATGTGCATACAACACGAAGAAGGGATACAGTAGGTCAAATATGCATTTACAAATGAAGAATATTAACATTCCATCCCTAAGACAAGAAGAATACTAACATAAGGTATATATAGGCTGAATGCAATATGAACAACCTGCGTTTATAGCTCACTAACATAGAAACACAACAGTAATGGGCAGCCATCTTTTCCAAAATGGAAGCCACAGTATGCTTCTATGTAAATGAAAGGCCTTGTGGCTTCAACAGAAGTTGAAATGCTGAAATTACAGAAAAACAGATTCATGCAGAGCTCATACAGTAGCTATGCGGACCAAGCCAAGGTTACTGAGATATTAGGGAGGGTCCAAACGCTGCAGAAAAGGCACAAGATAATAATTCCCAGAACACATGAAGAATACTCCCCGTCTAATTAAAGGTTAGGAGAAGAACAAGCAACCATTGAGAGCCAGATGCAGGATAATTATAAGCCCGAAAAGATCCATAGGGAATGGATCAAAAGAGTCCCCGTTGGTAGAGAAAACAATAACACTTGCACTAATATTAGCTAAAATCCCAATAAATGCCGGGTGTAATAATTCCAAAAATGGTCTCATCACACATGACCGATAATTGAACAACACTGTCTATTCATTAGCAATGATAGGACACCTGCCCTACTCCTCACGCATATTCCCAGACATGAGGCACCATACAGAGCCAACTACAGAGGAATCACCCTGGCTTATGGCCTAGGAATAAGGTATGGCATGTTTAGTAATTGAAAGGAAAGCAGTCTGCAGACCTCTCACCTCCTATTCCTGCCTGGCTGTTGTTGACGACCTGTCAATTGTCAATTGTACAAGTTTGGTCTACTGGGGTTTCTTCATAGTCCATGGTGTATAGAGGGATTTTCAGAATGCCCTTTCTGGGTTGCATTCCATGCTTCTCAAGGTTAGCCAGGCAGGCTAAACGGTCTCTTTGTTGGATCATGTGTTGCAATTCTTGTTCGCTTAACTCATTTTGATACATTTCTTCACTAATTCTCTGTTTGGGTATACTCTCATTTATTCTTCTGTCCACCCCTGACATTCTAATTGGGCCACTTCCCCCTGTTCTCACTGGAAGATCTAGATATGCCTTTGTATCTGACAGAGAACTAAGCCATTCCTGTATATTGGGTTCCATTTTGGAATGGGAAATGGTGTTTCTCAGGAAAGATTTGACATCTGAGAACTAGTTTCTGGAATGGAAGAGATTCTCCCATCTCGTATGAACCATACCTGTCTCTGAACTCTAGCTACTGATTCGGAACCCAACTTATTGTCTTTAATTTCTTGTCTTAATTTGGCATTTTTATCCATTTCAGTTATCATTTGTTATTTATAATGAAATAGCTGTCCATTAGATTCAATCAGACTACTCTGACTTGCTTTGAACACTCTAGTTTTGGAATAGTTTTCATACTGACAAGCATGTATTTCATTCAATGTCTCTTGGTTGTTCAAGCGGCAACACTGCACTATTAAGATCCTTCATTAATGTGTCTATCTTTCCCTCAATTTCACATTGTGTCCTATTCTTTTCACTAGCTCTTCTGAAGACACCTTACTATACACACCTTGTGCATGTGCTTGTGTCAATTGTAAGGTGAGTTGATGTATTTAATGTTAATGTTAAAGGTTTTTATATCGCGCACTGATGCCACTTGCATGGTCTCCAGGCGCTCACGTGGATCTGAAATGCAAGGAAAGTGGGTGGGTGGTTAGTAGGATTGAGCAGAGAAAGAGCAGGAGAGCTGCGATGTGCTGTTGGCAGCTTCAGTTCGAAGACAACGTTCACCGAGCATAGGTGCCATTTTGGGAAGTTGGCCATCATGTGCTATTTTTGCAAGCTTATGTGCAGTTTGTTTTGCTGTTGTGGTGTTGTGAAGTAGGTGCGGGTTGTGGTGCTGTAGAGGTCTGGTTGTGTGAAGTTCAGAGTTTGTGAGGTATATGCAGAGGAACAAGTTGCTTAGTAACGACTGTTGATGAAGGTCCTGGAAATCCATTCAAGTGATCAATACCACCCACCCCTTAAATCCACCTAAGTTCTCCAAATCGCCAACCCTAGGAATTCATCCTGGTGCACCACACCCCCCTTGGGTGTCGACCCCGCTGGACCACTCCCCCCACCGTGGCAATCAATCCAAGTGTTTTGCACACCCCTTTTCCCCCTTGAAACTCTGTCCAAATGTGTCGCATCTCACACACCCAAATTCAACCATGTGCGCAGAATTATCCACCCCCGAAGTCTATCCAAGTACATCACACCCTCTCACCACGGTAGCCCATCTGATGTGTCTCACTTCCTCCTGTGTATCACATTTCCTGCATCTAAAATCCACCTAATTGCGCAAAATTCCATATCCCCGATATCCTTCCTCCTGCATCATGATTCCCACCCCTGAAATCTGTCTAAGTACATCTGATTTCCTGCCTATAAGATTCATCTCATTGCGTCACCTGTGGTATTCATGATCTTTGTCTCTCGCTTGTTACACCTTCTGGGTTTTATCTCATCACCCTGGCTGTCGTGATTCCTAAGCTTCTCCAGGGTTCATTAGGCTGTCTGATATCATGGTATAATCCCTACTTCTGGCTGGGTGGTGTGTTCACTGGCCTGAGCGGGATCTGCAGGGAATGGTTAGTCGTTTTCCTCGATATCCATCAAGCATTGTCTATTATCTGTTGGGGATGGTTACTGATTACTCCTGCTCATTTGATGGTACTTAGAGGAGAGGGAGTTATGCATAGGCTGGGAGTCTGCCTTTCCTGATTTTCCCTCTGCCGGTTGCCTTGAGCTTCCTTCTCTTGCCTAACCGTACCAGACCTACCTTCTCCTGCTCCTTGGTAGTTGCTCTTTGGGACTGGGGGAGGGGCGACTCTGGTTAGGGCTCTCTTTCCAGGCCCATCCCTCATTCCTTTGTTATTTTTGGGCTGCTTCTCTTTTTCAGTAATAGGTCTGTTACGAGGTGTGCGGGCGCTATTCAGTCGGTTTCATTGTGTTCCGATTTGAAGAGCCAGGTTTTAATACGTTTTCTGAATTTTGAATGGTTCTCCACACTGCGATTTCCTTCGGAAGGGAGTTCCAAAGTGGTGCGGCTAAGCAGGAGAATGCTGATACACCCAGTTTTTTCTTTCTGTATTGTTTGGGTTCTAGGCGAATGTCGTTCCAAGATCTTAGTTTTCTGGTGGGTTTGTACATGGAGAGTTTCTTTTGGATAAATTCTGCTCCTTGGCCTTGTATCGCTCTGTGCGTTATGCACATTGCTTTGAAAGTGATTCTTTAACATCCTAAGAGCTGGTGTGATGTGATCTCTTCTGTTGAGGAGAAGTCTGGCAGATGTGTTTTGTATTTGTTGCAGTTTCTTTAGTAAGTAATCTGGCATTCTGAGGTATAAGCTGTTACCATAATCTGCCCTGGACATGATGAGGAATATGATGGCCAGGGTTTTGTGAAAGGAATGGTAGAATTTCTTTAAGCATTTGAAGGTGGAAGAAGCACTTTTGTATTATTGTGTTAACTTGGGGTTCTAGTGTTAACTTGTTGTCCATGATGATTCCAAGGTTTTTTACTGTTGCAAATGGTGTTGGTGGGTTTCCCACTTCTAAGGGCCATGGGATCCACTCATTGTTTCCTCTGTCTTCAGGTGTAATCATGATTTCGGTTTTGCGTGGGTTAATCTTGAGTTCGTTGATGTTCATCCATTGGTAGAGCTCCTTGAGACACCCTATTAGCGGTGCATTCTCTTCTTGTTTGTTGCTGTCTTTGGAGATGATTTGTGTATCATCTGTGTAGTTGTCGCATGTTAGTCCTCGTTTTTTGATAAGGTTCATTAACAGTGTAATATAGATGTTGAAGAGTAGTGGTGATAACGATGAGTCTTGGGTACTCGGCAGGTGGTGTCCCTTGGTGTGGATTTGAAAGGTTTTAACCAAACTGTTTCTGTTCTTTCTGAGAGCAAGGATTTGATCCAGAGGAGCGCTGTGTCAGTGAGTCCTATATCTTCCAGTCTTTTTATTAGGATGTTGTGCTTGACTGTGTCAAAGGCAGCTGACAGATCCAGTAATATCAGTGCTGAATTGGTGTTGGAGTCGGCGTTCATCTTTAAATCATTCCATATTGAGACAGGATCTGTCTCTGTTCCTCTCACTGGTCTGAAGCCTACTTGCGCCTGGTCCAGTAGATGGGTTTTTTCAACATGCTCCAGTAGTTGTTCATAGACATAGTTTTCTAATAGTTTTGCTGGGTATTGGATGTTTGAGATAGATCAATAGTTAGTGAGGTCTTCCAGGTCGCCCGTTGTGTCCTTGAGCAGAGATTTGAGGTAGGCCATCTTGAATGCTCTTGGTGCTCTCCCTGTTGTAAGTGATTGATTGAAGAAGTTTAGGTAGCATTCTGATTTTATGTCCTTTTCAAGGATGGATTTATCGATGTCTGGAGGGCAGGCGTCCATTGGGGAAGCTGCCTTGTTTTTGTTTTTAACCAAGCTTAATCGTTTTTCTCTAGACATCTGTTGGAAGCAGCCCATTTTGCTTTGTGGTCCAGAGGTTAGTGGTAGCTAGTGTATTGTTTGGTCAATTGGCTGCTTTGTATGACTCAGTGAATGTTGGAGATTTTTTTCGTGAAGTGATCTGCGAGATCATTGCATAGTTTTGGGGAGTTTTTCATGAATAGCATTATCTTTTTCCTGGGCTAACTGGCTGGTTGATTATTTTTATTTTCTGTTATAATTAACCAAATTCAGCTGGCATTTCCACATCCTTTATGACGAGTTTTGCAGCTGTTTCCTGACTTTCTTTGAGTTGCAGCTTTAAAGTCACAATATCATCTAATAGTGCATTGGTGCAAGCAGTTTGATCACTTAATTTACTCTTTCATTTGTCATGTGTCTGTATACACTGACTATGAATATCAATAATGTTGATGTTTTCTCTTTTAAAGTATTGTTTGGTTTATCTGCACACTTTCATTTGGTCTTGTATTGCCTCAAAGCGACTGTGTTGTTTCTGTAATTACATCTATTTGTTAGGTTCAGCATTGTTTCATTGTTTTGTTTCCTGTTCTCGCAACTCACTACCTTGTTGAATATACATGAATTCTACTTAGACACCGGAATTAAATTTCTCACTTCCAAAATCCAGTATTTTATCAAACCAAAAAATCAAAATACAATTAAATTCTATTATCAATTATCTCCTTCCAAAACAATCTGTATGCTTAACAAGGTGATCAAGCAGAGACTGGTACCGTAGTTCCCGGACCGGCAAACTGCGAGTTGTGCTCGCGGGTGCCTTTCTGCCCGCCTTGTCAGAAATGCACCCACAAGCACAGCATGTCGGATGCACCGGCACCGTTATAAACAGTGCCGGTGCATCCGACCTCCCCATTCCCATTCAGCCCTATGGGACCGAATGGGAATGGGGAGCATCTTTTTTCCGGCGCCTGTAAGTCGTTAATTCCCTGCTCCGGCATGGCCATAGTGTCCCTGTAATTGCGCATTCGCGGGCGCCGGACAGAAAATGACACCGGCGGCAGCCGTGCCTGTTTTACAGGCACGGCTGCTGCCGATGTCATAATGAGGCCCAGTATATATAATACTCTCCTGGAAAAACATTACATCATTGGCATCACATTGTATATAAACATCAAATATTCTCTTTAGAAATGTATAATGTATTCATAGAAAAATTGAACAATATATATTTCACTTGTGTTTCTCTTACACCATCGACAAGTATTGGCATCAGAGCAAAACATCCATGGGATTCACATATAACTTTAGAATTCTAAGAACAATTCTACTCTAACGGTACTGTTGGTTTCAAATCTGGGCTTGGTGTGATGTCGGACTACTTTGTCTACAACCTTGGTTTTAGAATAAAAACTTTAATTTTGGAGAGCACACAATCTAGGTTAATTTGGGGTGTCAGGCAACCATGAGAGTATAACTTTGAGATAGAACAGGAATCAACACGTCAATTATACTCTGTATTAGGAATCCGCTTAATGTGAAGTCCTTCTTTTCTACACAATGTTAGTTATAATGAATACATTGGTTATTTAAAGAGCTATTCTTTTCATGGGAATAAAGTGAACAAACAAACCTCCTTCAAACCTCCTCCCTATCCCACTAAAAGGTGTAGCTTTACTCAGGACTACTCAGGAATTCTCTTGTTTTTAAAAAATCAAGAAGTTGAACAAGTCCTGCAAGTCTGTGCACCATCTGCCAAGCGTGGGCATACGTTATCTCTGTGAAAACTTGGGATTTAATATATTTGGCTACAGTCAATGAATATTATGGTCTTTGTGCAATCATGAATTCCGGGGCACACTACTTCAAATGTACCTCCACAAAGTTTCCCTTAGAGCCGAGTCTCCATTCAATGGCGTAGTTGGGTGAAGAATCCCTCCAAAATACTTTCAATTGCTTTCAAGGGGTTTAACCTATTCCAGTGACATATACCTAAATGCACATGCATTGTTATGCTTACCTTTTGGTTTGTCTTGTAAAGCCCTGGAAGGGTGGGACACAAACAGCTCAGGGCTGCTCAGCCAAGTAACCACTGCTCCCAGTCTGTCCCCTGTTTTCAAAATCCCTCTCAGGCAAACTAATTCAGTCTTGGGTACGTGTTCTTCATGTGTTACTCCCGAATGATATGTCTGTATCATACCCGAGAGCTGAACTTTGAACCTCTTTGTCTTGAGAACCGAGCATCAAAGAATACAAACAAGACAGTAACTGTATTTGAAAATGTTTCCCATGACATAAAAATAGACAGCAAGGCTATGTAAAATGTTTCTTTCTAATCAGCAGTTGATAATGTAATTTAAGTTCAATACATGTAATGCCTAGTACTTTACTTTGCTTTCTTGCGTATATTATACAATAGGTTTCAATCATTTGTGTCGTATGGCTGCACAAAAGGAACACTGTTTCATGTGAGCATCTTTCTTAACGACAATATTTGTGAGATATACATTATAGGGATAACACAGCCATGCGCAATGCATTTTTCTTTAGTAAACAAGTGTTTCATTGACATTAAATAACTTGACAGAACGAGTCCCACAAGCAAGTTTGAAGCAACAACAGAGATTTCCGACGTTTCTTCCCTTTTGGAATATTTGAAAAATAATGGGTCTAAATGGTGTATATTACAGCAAACCTTTCAGAAAAAAACTCTTTAAAGTGCATAAAATGTGCAATCAGTTGTGTCGGAAAACTCATTAATTAGTCTAGTAGATGCCATGTAACTATCACTACACAAGACCATTTTCCAGCACATCCATGTAGTCTGCACAAAGAAAATCTCAATGCCTTTTTTCAACAATATATGTCAGCGCTGCCACTGTAAAACCTATGTGCATGCTGCTTGCGCCCAAGCAGAATCCCAAGATCAATCTCTGCAATATATTCCAGTAGTTCCTTGCCCTCATGCTCGTTTTGTCCAAGAAGACTCATTCAGACTGTCTTAGCAATATATGTCAGCACTAGCACATATTCATGCTAATGCCGAAAACAATCATGGGGCCTGTCTTAAGAATATATGCCAATGCTAACCCCTTGAGTGTTAGTGCTGCTCCCTTTAATGCCGGTTGTGCTCAGCAAAAATCATGAGACCTGTTCAACAATATAGGTCAGCATTGCCACTGTAAAGCACATGTTCATGCTTCTTGTGTGCAAAGAGAATCACAAACCTCAGAACACTGAGGTGGCTGGCCCTTTGGACAATCTGCAGCCAATTCCCTCCATTTTCACTGGTGGATTTGCATTAAAAACAAGGGTAAAGCTCAGCCAGTTCCTCACAACCGCCCAGGTAGATTCACCTCAAATTGGATTAACCACCATATTTGCTTAGTACACACAGTTATAATAGATTTATAGAATCAGCCCTCATGCCAGATCACAGGTTCTGGGCCGATCAAATTGTATTAACCACCATATTTGGTTAGTACACACAGTTATAATAGATTTATAGAATCAGCCATCATGCCAGATCACAAGTTCTGGGCCGATACGCCTTTATAAATGCCCTCAAGGAGCTCAGGTCTTTAACTACTACTCATGGTGCAATCCTCAGACTGTGTCTAAGTGGTTCCCTTCCATCAAACTGGTTGTGGCTAAAGAATATGTAAACTGTCACAACAATACATGCTAATATTTTTCCCTTTCTAGCTGGTTATGCTGAACAAAAAACATGAGACCTGCCGCCACGATATATGTCATCAGTGCCGCTGTAAAATACATTTAATTTGAATTGTTTGTTCCCAACAGAAACAATGGAAAGTGTCACAACATATGCCACCATTGCCACTTTAACACACAATATCAGGAATTTTTACCCCTTTTCTTCCTCATGCCCCCGCCCTATTCATGTTGTGTCACGGGTTCCTTTCCCTGCTCCATCTCTGTCTGTCCCATGTCACTCTCAGTTCGTAAGGTCTGCCACGTGTGTCCCTCACTAACACAGAATATTGCTCGATGTGTCAAGTTCTGCCCCAGTGTCACTCTTTATACCCATGTTCTTCTCCGTTGTCAAATTCTGTGTCCATGTTTTCTCTCAATTAGGCTTTCATTTCCAAAGGTCTGACCCAACATAATTTGTGGGATCAAATTCTACCCTGATGTGGATTTGCGTGCTGAAGTTACACTCACAGTGTCCCAGTTTTCCCCCTATGGCTCTCCCTGCTCCATGCCCCGCAGCCCTATGTCTCCTTCAATGCTCACTGACATCGCTCTCTGCTTATATATACACACACACACACACACACACACACACGCACACGCACACGCACACGCACACGCACACGCACACGCACACGCACACGCACACGCACACGCACACACACACACACACACACACACACACACACACACACACACACACACACACACACACACACACACACACACACACACACAATTAGTGATATTGATGGGTGTACAAATGACTAGACTCAGATTATGGGATTAAAGAGTTGTTTATGGGCAAATGTTTTAAGACAAATGCCAAAAAATAGCAAAGGGAAACAGTCTGAGCATCCAGGAAGCAACGCCTCTCGTCGCGGGTTGCCAAGTCTGCTCATCCCGAGATGGTGGCCAGTGCTTGTAGACTCACTAGATGAAGCTTTCCTGTGTCCCGTACCCACGGCTGTTTAACTCAGAGCCTCCTCTACTGGCTCAAGCCTAGATCCACTTTTTGAAGTTCCTCCTTGATTTGCTGCTTTGTCACCTCCAGCAACTGTGGGTACAACTTGAGTTGGAGCCAGGAGTCCCGGCTACCATTCGTTAGTTCCCCAGTTCCTTACCCACCTTCAGGGTTGCGGCGCTGTGCTGCAATTTGTTTTACCTCCCTGAACCCATGATGACTTTCCTTACCCGGTCTGATTATTCCTCCCATCATCGGGTGCTGTCTAGGGTGGCCTGGCTAGCCAGATCCTTCTTTTTTTTTGCTGTCTTCCTTAGTACTTCCTACAGCTGTTACAAACTCCCCCTTCGGTTCAATGGCCCTTCCTGAGGTTACCATCTTCTTCCCACTCTTGCCATCCCCTGCTGCTATCACCACCTTTTCCAAGTCTTCAGTACATGATATTACTACCTCCTCCACTCTCAGACCACCTCCTCTTGATATTACCATCTATTCCAGTCTCTTACCACCTTCTCTTAGTACAACAACCTCCTTCAGATCCAAATCTTCGCCTCCTCCTCCTCCTGATGTTACCATCTTCTGCAGACTCTCACCACTGCCTCCTTCCTCCTTCTCCACCCTCTCACCTCTAACAACCTCCTCTGCTCTATAGTCCTTGTAGCACACTACAAACTCCTCCAGAGGCCAGCCACAATATCCTCCAACAGCCCACACCCTCAACTGGAGCTGATCCTACCTCTGCATGGGTTGTGCTTGCACTGAGGGTCTGCACCTGTGAGTGTTGATTGAGTATGGTGTGTGATTGGATAGGTTCTCTGAGTGAACCTGGACCTGGGGCCGTTTTAGGCTCAGTGGGTTGGACCAAGCCTACATCGGCCCTGTTGGCCATCTTGGAACAAAGACCTGCTCCTCTGACAATCTGATGTTGCCTGCACTGAAATGAGGAACGTGGTGTCCCTGTGTGGCAATTACTTAATTGCAGCTGTCAATACTGTCTCTAAATTTTCCAGAGGGTTTTATCATACTAATGTGTGATAGAACCGGCACCAGAGGCAGAGGTGTCGCTCTCATGTATAGGGAATCCAAACAAATCAGACCCCTCAGTGACTCTACAGATGGAAATTGTGAGCTCCTCTCTGTTAAACTCGCATCCACCCCATCAGACTCCATCACTATACATATTATTCACCATTAGCCTGGCCCCACTGCCGCTTTAGAGGAAGACGTTATGCGCATTATAGGTGAAAACATTAAGCCAACCTCAAGAACTATACTTTTGGGGGATGTCAATCTAGGCCTCTATGACCCTGCAGATTCCACTGTCACAGCCGTGGCGAATGCTCTCAAACACTGTGTTTCCACCCCAACCGATAACAAAGGCAGCACCTTGGACTGGGTAGCTGATCTGAACAGCCAGATCACTATCACCGCCAACACCCGCTGTCCATGGTCAGAGCATCGTATCATTTGTTTCACCTTCACTTCGCTGAAACAACAACCCCTAGCCCCTCCAACCTTACCACCTACCTTGGCCCGCAGCTCCCGGAAAATCTCCAAAGAGTCGATCTCCCCCTTCCTCTCTCCAATCTGCCCGGAACACCTAGACTCTGCACACCTGAAGGTCCTAGCAGACATGTATTCAAGACCATGACCAAAGCAGTAAACTTGGTGGCCCCACTACTTCCTAGAAAGGTTAAACTGACAAGCCATATCAACTCCTTGTGCACCCCAGACCTCCGAGCCCTGCATTCTAAAAAAACAGGTGGAAGCTATCTGGAAGAAATATCCTACTGACCTCCCAATAACTGCTTTTACCATGATTACTAAAGAGTATAAGCAGGACATTATGGCAGCCAAAGTAGAAGCATACAACACTGCAATTGCTAAGGCTAACTTCAACTCGCAGGAAATATTTAGAATTATTAGAGATTTAGAGACTCCCTCCATGACCCCTAACACCATCAACAAAGACGAGACATGGTGTATTAATATTCAGAATGCTGTGTGGTCAAAAATAACTTCCCTACAGCAGAAAATAGACAAGAAACAAGCTGCTGCTAGCGCTCACAATCCAGCCCCCACCACCACCCAAGTACACACTGCACCCTCATTCCACTTTAGAGAAGTTTCAGAATTAAAAATGGCCAACATTCTTAGAAATCTAAAACCATCAAGATGCAAAGGTGACATCTGCCCAGCTACCATCATCAAAGATTGTCCAGAAGCCCTAGTCCCGTTCATCACAAAATTCATTAACGCCTCTTTGATATGATAGGTTATTTATAATGCGCTTAATACCCAGAGGTTTCTAAGCGCAACCTGTGATGCTCCGTGTCATCTTGCTTCCAGGCCAAGCACGTTGCCCCCGAGCTATCCTCCTTTCACCTCAAGTCTGGTCCCGGCTAGCTTAAAAGGGTCCTCCTATTACTGAACAAACCCCTGCTCGACCCTTCAGCATCAAACTACCACCCTATCACAACAAAACCATTCTTGCTAAAGATTTTGGATAGGGCAGCCTATAGCCAAATTCAACTATACCTTGAGACTAATCATATCCTAGGGATGTGTCAATCAGGCTTTCAGCATTACTAGATCTGAAAATCCAACTTGACTCTTTCAGAGACAAGGGCAAACCAGCACTCTGCCTTCTACTCGATCTATCGGCTGCTTTTGACCTAGGAGATCACAAAGCATTGTGCCACCACCTTACAGCCTCAGCCAACTTCTCTCATTAAGTGACATCATGGATAGCCTCCTTCCTGGAAGGTAGTTTCATGAGAGTCTTATAAGACATTGCGAGTGCCCCTTCTATACCCATTCCTTGCCGTGTTCCTCAAGGTTCCTACGTCTCCCCCTCTCTCTATAACATTTTCACCAAACCTTTATTCATCCTCTTGGATGCCATTGGCATATCCTACACTAATTAGGCTGACAGCACCCAAATCCTCGTCCCCCTGTCAGGCTCCAATGATGAAGACTCCCTCAACATCAACAAAATGTACTCTACAATCCAGGCCTGCATTTGCAGCTAAGATATGTAATTCTTTCTGATATTCCATATTTCTGTACAAAATGACTGCACAGTTTTATATGTAAATTGCGTATTGATATTTGATTAATATGAATTTTAATATTGATTATTATTACCCTTTGTTTTTTTGTTGTTTTTTTTTTCTCCCCCTTTCATTCTTTTTTCCTCCCTTTCCTCTATGATAGGTATGGTCATTACATCACAGTTGGTTGTTGGGAGCGGGTCTAAAATATATACAGTGTTTTACTATTGGGGGTTCTTAGTTATATATGTGTAAGTTATAGTATTTTTACCTGTTTGTTGGTATTTTTGAATAAAATGGTTTAAAAAAAAAAAAGAAATACAATCCAGGCTTAGATGGCCACTAACTAGCTGTGCTGAGTGACGGCAAGACGGAGATCCTGTTAGTGGGCTCTTCGGCTATGCTGAAGACACTTAGCCCCCAAGTCACCTCCTTCACGACAGATGGGACTCAGATCCCCGTCTCAGTCTCAGTAAAAACAATGGGTGTCCACTTGGATGCCTCCCTCTCTCTGCCCAAACAAGTGGAAGTGGTCGCTTCCTCAGCAGCATACACTGCCACGATCATGAATTCAGCTAGACAGTTCCTGACTCCAGATGGCTGCCTGGTTATCGCTCGAGCAATTATTATTGTGAGATTTGATTACTGTAATGTCCTCTTTGCTGGGACCTCCAAACAGAACATCAACAAACTACAGGTAATCCAAAACAATACCCTGAAAGCAGCGCTGAACATCCCGAAAAGAGACCACATCTCAGCCACCAGGAAAAAGGCTCACTGCCTACCAATTCAGGAAAGGATTATTTTCAAAACTTTGTCTATTACCCTCAAAAACCTAACCAAAACCTAACCCTGCAAAACCTGTTTTAGAAAATTGTAAGAACCAAAACTACCAGATGGGTAAGGTTTATCCATTCTCATTTCCTGGCCCTACCAAAAGTGAAAAGAGCCATGGGAGATGGGGCTAGCTTCCCTACAGTGGCTGTGAGCCATTGGAACGCCCTCCCACCAGAACTAAGAGCTGAGGAATCTTATTGGTCCTTCCAAAAGGCCTTGAAAACATGGCTATTTGCCTAATGGGGCCCCTGGTGTCAATCTCTATACCCAGGACCCTTGAGTAAAAGTATCTGTTTTGTAAATAACCTGCATAGATGTTAGTTATGATTCTGTATGTTTTTGGCAGGGTAATGCACCGCCGGAGGATTTACTGCGTAATTGGTTTGCAACAGCTTTCTGATGCCCTTGGGCAAATTAAAATAATAATAAATACATAAATAAATACGCTACTGGTGTAATAAAAATGTCTTTACCAAGTATTCCCTCAGTCACTTGATGCATAAATGTTCTGTGACGAAGTTCCATACCTGTCTCTGGTGACTATGGGCCAGGTGACTCGGGGTCCCGTGTACCTAGCCAAGCCAGGGGATGTGCTTAAGGACTAGGGCTGGGTGAAATTGAGAAATTGTGAAATTGCATCCCGCCCGCCACAGATATGAACTCTGAAAGATTTTGATCCGTTGCATCAAGATCCACCGTTCCGCACCCCTGAGTAGTGAAAAGAGCGGCGTGAAGTTTCACGTGCCGTCTTGCGACCCGAAAAAAGTCACGTGACGTGTCTTCTGCTGCTGTGTGAACATAGCATGAATCGAAAAGAGGTGCATGAAGTTTCTCGTGCCACTGCTTGCACCTAGTACAAATTGAACTAAAAGCTGTGCTAAGTTCCTCGTGCTGCTGCGCGAACTTAGAGCAAATCGAAAAGAGCAGCAGAAAGTTTCTCAAGCCACAATGAATTGAACAAAAAACGTGCAAGGTTTCTAGTGCTGCTGCAAGAACCTAGCATGGTTCGGAAAACCCATGCAAAATTTCTTATGCTGCTGTGCAAACCTACCACGAATCGAACAAAAAAACTGTGTGAAGTTCCTCGTCTCACTTCACGAAATTAGCACGGATCGTGGAAAAGCACGCAAAGTTTCTTGTGCTGCTGCATGAAACCCCCATGCATTGAAAACAACCTGCCCGAAGCTTCTCGTGCCACTGCACAAAACTGGTATGGATCAATAAAAGACCTGAACAAAGTTTCTTGCGTCGCTATGCGAACCAATGACGAATTGAAAAACCATGCAAAGTTTCTCCGGTCGCTGCACAAAATTACCACGGTTAAAAAAGACCAGTGCAATGTTTCTCGTCATGCGACATGAAACTAGCATGGGAACGAAACACCATGCACTGCGCGAAACCACACAAAACCGGACAGGAATTCAAGAGTAGCGGTAAAGTAATGCTAGTTTTGTGCATCGGGCAGATGCGGAATCCAGTGCCGACTCTGCACTACTCGCTCTGTGGTTGTAAATGTTTCTCACCCCTGTTAAGGACTATATGGGGAGGAGTCTCTGGTCACCCTCCTGTGGTCCCCTTCACTTGACAGGGCTCCATCACAGAGAAGGATGCTCACCAGCCTTCCATAGCAGGGACTCCATTTAGTAAAACTTGCAAAAGACCCAGTCAGATCACCTAAGCAAGTGTGGAAGCTGGAAAACTTGTCCCAAACCTTGGCCACCAATATCATGCAGACAAACCAACAACTAATTGTCTACATCAATTTCCTAACGCGAAAAGCCAGAATGGATCAACAAAATAAAATGAACCCTTCAATGAGAGGAAGACCATGTGGGAAGCCTAAACACCCCAAAAGCTCCAACTAAGACACATACCTGCCCAACATCAGCACTGCAGGATCAGGTAGCATGTCCAACCACTCCATGACACAGAGGAGCATCAAAAACATTTTCCACAGCTCTTATAAGGTTGGCCCAGCACCCTCACCCTTATTCTGACCATCAGAAGGTGAGAGAGCCTACCCAATCACAGCTCTCACATACCTTGCACTCACAGTCCTCAACCCTAGTTTCACTCAGGGGGAGTGGATCTGTTACTTTATAAGCCAGACAGCACAGTCTACAGTGGGATGTGACAGGAGTAGGAGGTTCTTGTTTGGAGAGGACTGGAGACTGTTGGATAGGAGAGATGCCGGAGAGACTTTGGAGTGGACTGACAAGTACTGAAGAGGAGAACTGGAGAGGTAGCTGCAGGAGAGAGAAGGCAGTGACATCTACAAAAGAGAAGAACGCTGTGAGCGTTAAGATGACGAGAGAGGAGGAAGTAATATTGGAGGAAATAAGGGAGGAGGTAAAACCAGGAATGGAGTGAAAGGACATAGTAAGAACATGGTTGAGAAGGTACAACATGGAGAGGAGTGTGGAACCACAACTAGGAGTGGAGTGGAAAGAAGAAATTAAAACAGAGGGAAGGATGGAGGAGGTCAAACTTGGAGTGGAGGCAGGAATAAAACACAGATGGTAGTGAAAGGAGGTGATAAAAGCACAGGGAAGGGGGAAAGAAGGAAAACCCAGTAAAGTCAAAGAAAGGATTAACATTGAAATGCTGGAGAGAGAAAGAAATACCCAGAGTGGAGTGATAGGTGCCGACATTAGCTGAAGGAGTGGAGGTGGTAGGAGATAAGGAGAGGAGGTAGGCAAGAGAGTGGAAGAATGGGGATGAGATATCATAGGACAAGGAAAATGAGGTGGAAAGACCAGTCGTTGGTGAATGATGGAGAAGGAAAAAGAAAGCAATAGAGGAAAGACATCAGACCTTTAACGGGAAATCGCAGAGAGTGGCGGAAGGCTAGCAACATGTAAGTCAGAGTTATGAAGTTCCACAGGGCCACAGGTCTAATAGGCAGTTGGAAGTTCCAGTGGGGGTCAGGGGGCGTAGTTGTAGTTTAGAGAGGAAGTAGGGAGAAGAGACTCAGGAGGATAGCAGGGGCTGGTCATTCTGCCTTTCTGCTGGCCAAACTCATCTGTAAAGAAACCAAGAGGGTCCAGCAGAATATCAAGGACTGGTTTGATCTTGTGGGTACGGCATGCCAGAAAGCCCACAACTAAAGCTAAAAGGCACAGAAAAAGGGTTTGGTTCATCCTGGAGCCCGTATCATCAGAGAGGAGTGAGGTAACGCCTTGGGAACTTTGGAATGTGACAACAGAGACTCAAAAGTCTAACCACTCACCCTACAAATGGAAAATCCTTCTTCAAAGACATTTGTGGAGGTATTCGGTCATGCCATCGAATCCAAAGCATCGACAGACCATACCATTGATAAATGCATCGAAAAAAAACACTGAATGCATTTTTTTTTAAATGGTAAAGGGTTTAGTTTAGTAAAAAAGGGTTTTTAAGGTTATAAAAGGAGGGGTTCGGGGGTAACCCCCCATTAAAAAGTTTTTAAAAATGCAATCGATGGTTTTTTTTCAATGCTGTTTTTGTCAATGGTATGGTTGTCGATGGTATGGTTGTCGATGGAATCACTAGGAACCATTTGTGGAAGAAGGCTATCATATGTTTTCTTGCTTTTTTCCTTTCCTGTTTATATTTGAAATGTAGTGTTAAGAATGATGGCAAGGCGCGCACTCTGGTTCTCAATTAAGTGCGAAAACTACAAGTACCAGAATCCTTAGAGTCAATTAACTTGCCACACCTGAAAAGGAAATTAAGACACGCCTGAAAAAGCAAAGAAACACAGCCTCCCTGAAGATTGATGGGAGTCATGAAAACGTGCGTTTGGAGGAGAAACTAATGCAGGAAAACTTGACTGGCAACAGAGCGCCTGCCTTATCACCAATTTTTAAACGTTATATTTGAAATGGCCCAACCCTGAGAAAAGTCCCTAATACATATATTGAACAGTGAGCACCTGGTATTGTCAACTTCCTTGATCCCAAATGGCCTGCATTTCTAAAGTTCCATGCCCTAAAAACATGCATCAACAAAGCCAACCGTTTTGGCTTGGGGGTAGTTTCTAGACAGGTATTTGCCAGGCACTGCTATTTTATGGCCAGATCACTACGCCATTGTCCAGCTGTTGTTAAATAATGGCCAGGTAGAGCTGTGATAACAGTGCCCGGAAAAGCCCCATCCCATGCCGGGCACAAAATACCAAACGAATGTCTTTGCCAGAAACTCGACATGGATGTTAGAACTGGAACTTTCAGGTTGTGGGGAGACGTTTGAGAAAAAGGCAATGGTAAACGCTTTGGAATTTTATGAGAGAATGATTAACCCTGTTAGGTTAATAAAAACTTGTAGTGAAACTATATATATATTGGCAATTGTAACTTTAAATATTCAAATTGGTTTACCTTGATAATGTTTGGACGCTGACCTCAGGGTCCAAACCTTATCACAGGTGACCTGGGCAGTCACCCAAGGCACCAAATTAGTGTAATAGCCGCCCCACTGCCAGCATACAAGAACCTTTCAGAGCTCCCTTGCGGTGGCCCGGCGGCAGCCGTGTCGCCCTTTGTAAAAGAAAAGCTCCCCGCAGGAGCTTTCCTCTTACAGTGGCGGCCATTCCGCGACAGCGCGTGGAAGCCTTTGAAAAGCTCCCCATTGGGCACAGCAGAAGCACCCTATTGAAGCGAAAAGCTCCCCATTGGGCACAGCAGAAGCACCCTATTTAAGTGAAAAGCGTCCCCATTGGGCACAGCAGAAGCACCCTAATGAAGTGAAAAGCTCCCCCACTGTGCTGGCACCACTAGGGTTGGAGGCCTTTTCTCTTACACAGGGCGCTGCTGCCGTGCCAGGAGGGGGCAGCCTTCTGCCTCCCCATGTTGCTGAAGCAGCAGCGCTTTGTAAAATGTAATGGATGCGCCTGCATGGGTGGAGGAGCTTTTTTCTTACACAGGGCGCAACTGCCGCACCAACACGTGGGAGACTTTCCAAAGATTCCCCAAGCTGGCGTAGTGGCAGCGCCCTATTTAAGTGAACAGCTTCCCCTGCCCCCAGGTCTTCCTAACGTCAGGGATTGTACTGGAGCCTCTTGGTTTTCAGGCTCCTGTCAGAGCCTCTGGGGATAAACATCACAGTACACCCCTTTTTGGCGCTGCCGATTCGGTGTGGGCCGGTTTGGCGCGACCAGTTTTGCGCTGCGGCCAGTTCGGTGCACCCATTTTGCAGCAGAAGCCTTTCTGGCGCCGCCAATTTGGCGCAAGGGGCGTTTGGACGTAGCTGACATTGCAGCCACGCCTAAACACCCTCACGCCAAATGGAAATGGATCACTTGGAACACACCATTCTCTGCACGCACGACCCTTCACGAACGGTATATTGTAACATGTAAATCCACCGATTCTGTATATAGTATATATGTTTCTATCAACATATTGAATGATGGTGGTAAAATAGGTAACTCGGTTGAACTCACAGGAGCAGTTTGGCCTTGTGGTTAAGTTCTCTGCCTGCAGTCCTCCAGACCATGGCTTGTGGCTGAGCTGTACCTTTTATTATTTTTCTAAATAGCAAAACATACCATTATTTTCATTTTAATGGTAAAATAAAAAAAGTAACTTTTTTTTTTTTTTTTAAAAAAAAGCTGTTTCTCAGCCACGAACCGTAGCCTGTAAACTGGGGGGAGAGGTTGGAGGGGGAGCTTACCATAAGGCCAAACTCGCTATCCTGTTTAAATGTGCACAGTGACATATTTTACCGACATAATTCGATATCGTGATAAGAAAATGCATGTTATTTATTTATTTATTTATTTATTTATTCGCATTTGTTTAGCGCACAGGCAGCCCAGTGGGCATCGTGGCGCTTGTTATAGGAAAAGAAAATGACTTATTTTACATACATTACAGTCATTACTTGGTTGCAAGAGAAGAAAACAGAGGATATGCAGATGACTAGTTGTACATACATTGAAATGAATTTCTTAGTTGCAAGAGAAGAGAAATGTCTACAGAGGGGGAAGAGGAGGGAGGAGGGGAGGAGGAGAGAGTAAACAACCTGAGGAGAGTGAGTTAGTTAAACAAGATGGTTTTCAGCTTTTTTCGGAAGGCAGAGAGAGAGGTTTCTGCTCTCAGTGTGCTAGGTAGAGAGTTCCATAGCTTAGGGGCAATGTAGGGAAAACTAATTCCACCTGCTCTAGCTCGATTGATGCGTGGGACCTTAAGTTGGTTGGAGTGGCATTGCCTGGTTGGTCTGGAGGAGTGAGACTTAGTTAGTGTATCAGACAGGTATGATGGTGCGGAGAGGTTGATACATTTGTGTGCGGTGGTAAGTATTTTGAATGTAATGCGCTCTTTGACCGGAAGCCAGTGTGCTGCCTTTCTGGCTAGCGCGATGTGGTCCCTTTTAGGTATATTGAGGGCTGCTCTTAGAGCATTATTCTGTGTGGTTTGGAGGTTATTGAGATTGGAGTTGGAGGTGCCAGCCAGTAGCGCATTACAATAATCTAGTTTGGCTCCGATAGTGGCTCTGGCGATAGAGAGGCAATTATCTCTGGTTAGGAAAGGTTTGATGGCATTGATGAGTTTGGTGCTCAGGGCGGAGGCTGAGACAATGGAGTTGACTTGTTTGTCCATAGTAAGAGAGGCGTCGATGTGGACTCCTAGTGTTTTTACAGAAGGTAGAACTTTGATGACACAATTGTCAATGCAGAAATTGGTGTAGAGTGGGTCGAGTTTAGAGAGAGTGGGTTTTTGCCCCAAGATGAGAATTTCAGTCTTGTCTCCGTTGAGACATAAGCCGTTAGTGGCCATCCATGCTTGGATGGTGGCGTATATGTTCTGGAGGGTGGCTGCGTCCTGATGGTATAGTCCTGTGAGCGGGAGGAGTACTTGGGTATCGTCCGCGTAGTTGGTGTATGCGATCCCAAGTGCGTCTAGTTTGTCAAAGAGTGGTTTGGTAAACAGATTATAGAGGGTAGGAGCCGTGCATGAGCCCTGGGGGACTCCATGCCTGATGGTCGTAGGCTCTGCATTAGCTATATTGGAGAATACTTTCATTACTCTTCCTTCGAGGAAGGAGGTGATCCATTTTGTGGCTTGTTTGGAGAAATGTGCGGCCTGTGTGAGATGGTTGGTAAGGATGGCATGATCGACTAAATCAAAAGCCGCCGAGAGGTCTAGAAGGAGCAGTAGGGCCGGCTTGCCTTTGTCTAGAATTAGCGTAATTTGGTTCTTCAGATCTAGTAGAGCGGTTTCAGTGCCATGACCTTTGCGGAAGCCAGACTGCCTTTTTCCTAGGATAGAATAGTTTTCAAGGTAGGACTGTATCTGCACGTGGGCAGCTTTATCTAGGATTTTCAAAAGAAATGGGACCGTAGTAATGGGCCGGTAGTTGTTCGGTTGGGTCGGATCAAGGGTGGGTTTCTTTAAGAGCGGACGCACCCATGCCTCTTTAAGGCTGTCGGGAACTAGGCCCGTCTTGAATGAGGCGTTAATGAATGCTGTGATGATCGGTGTGAGGGGTGCCGCACACTCTTTAATGATGTTGGGGGGGCATATATCGCCTTTGCATTGGGATGGTTTAAGCTGCTTGAGGATGTGGAGAGCATCTGCTTCGGTGATTGGAGAAAAATTGAATTGGGGGGTGTTCTTGCTTTTAGTGGTATTGGCGGGGTGGGTCTGTTGGGGGGGAGAGCCTTAAAGTGTTCTGCTATTTTGTTTTGAAGAAGGTCTATTTTATTTAGCATCGCTGTTTGGATGCTGTTACACCAGTCTTCGTCCTTAACAATCTCATCTGTACAGATAGGGGGGACGGTAAGCTCTTTAAAGATGGTGAAGAGCTCTTTTGAGTGGGAGTTAGCTTCCAGGATACGTTTATTGTAGGTTTCTGACTTGGCTTTAAATATGGCACTTTTGTATTTTTTAGAAATGCAGATTAAGTCTGCTTTGGTGGCATCACAAGGGTTGGCCTGCCATATTTTGAGGGCTTGGCGCTTACATTGGCGTAGATTTAATAGGTCCTCCGTGAACCATGAGTTGGAGTGAAACAATTTTTTTTCTTTTTTGTTTTCAAGAGGAGCTACGGAGTTGATGGCATGGGTGAGAGTGTCTTTAAAGATATCTGCTAGAATGTTGGGGTCAGGGGAGAAAGGAGGTGCTAGGCATGGGCTGTTGAGGAAGGGACGTATATTGTCTGCTGTAAGTTTTTTGGCACTTCTGGCTAACTTGGCCGGTGCGGGTATAAGTGGTTTGGAGTATGCGGATATGGGAATTCAGAATTGAAGGCAGTTGTGATCGGACCATGGGAGGGATGTGTTGGAGTTGAGGGTGGAGCCACAGTTGTGGTCTGCCGCCCAGTCTAAAATACGGCCTTTGTTATGGGTCGGGGCAGTAACTATCTGTGTGAATCCTAGATCTGTGAGGTTTCTAGCGAGAGTGGTAGCTGCTTTGTCAAGTTTGTCATTGTATCCAAGGTTTAGGTCTCCTAGAAGCAGAGTTCTGGAGGTTTGTTTGATGTTTTTACCCAGGAGATGGTTGACTATGCCTGTGAAGTTATTGGCAGGGCCTGGGGGTCTATATATGACATGTATGTTAACTGTATCTTTAGGGGTGAGGGTGAGTTTGGCTGAGAGGATGTCCGTGGAGTCTTCCCCAGTAGTGGGAGTCTGTCTTGGTACTAGGGAGTCTTTGAAGATGAGTGCGACCCCACCTCCCGTTTTGGCTATTCTGTCCTGTCTTAAGATAGAGTAGCCTGGCGGTACAGCTATGCTGATAGTGGGGCCAGAGGCGGAATGCAACCAAGTTTCTGTTATGGCTAACATGTCTAGGTCTTGGTTGGTAATAGTATCATTGACTTCTAAAGCGTGGGCGTTGAGTGAGCGAACATTCAGTAAGGCACATTTAAGGTGTTGGAGCGTTTTAGGTTGTAGTGGCTTGAGGTTGGTGGTTAGAGTAGACTTATTGGTAGTATGAATAGGCTTGCTGGACATGTGATGTCTGGGAGGAGCTGGCGCCAGAGGCTTGTTAGGGCGCTTGTAGGTGGTGGTGTAAGGCGGGCGGCAGGTTTTTTTCGTGCGTTCGTGAGCCTAGGCGTGAGTTCCTGATAGTTACCTGCATGGGTGTGGAGGGGAGTGCTAAAGGCCGTGTGCGTGTTCTGAGTCTACGCTGCCTATGTAATGTTTCGGGCATTTTGGGGGGAGTAGTGTGTCTGGTGGAATGCCTAAGTTCCATGATATGACTGTTGGGTTGCCCTTTGGGCACGAGATAGCCAATACTACTAGTAAGTACGTAGATTGAATCTAAGAGGATGAATATTATGTGTGCGGTGTGCATGTTGAGATAGGGCGGTGAGAGCTGGGATGCTATAAGGGTTGGACAACCTGATGGCATAGAGGTCTCTAAGCGACCATAGGGCACAACACAATAGCACTGTGGTCTCTAGCGACCATATGGCACAACACAATAGCAATGTGGTCTCTAGCGACCGTAGGGCACAACACAATAGCAATGTGGTCTCTAGCGACCATAGGGCACAACATAATAGCACTGTGGTCTCTAGTGACCATATGGCACAACACAATAGCAATGTGGTCTCTAGCGACCGTAGGGCACAACACAATAGCAATGTGGTCTCTAGCGACCGTAGGGCACAACACAATAGCACTGTGGTCTCTAGCGACCATAGGGCACAACACAATAGCACTGTGGTCTCTAGCGACCATATGGCACAACACAATAGCACTGTGGTCTCTAGCGACCATAGGGCACAACACAATAGCGACCATATGGCACAACACAATAGCACTGTGGTCTCTAGCGACCGTAGGGCACAACACAATAGCACTGTGGTCTCTAGCGACCATAGGGCACAACATAATAGCACTGTGGTCTCTAGCGACCATAGGATACCGTCATGTTACATAGTGGTTTCGGGTGACCTGGATTTGAGTATTGCAGAGGTGCAGAGAGAAGCAGATCATAAATGCATACACTAGGGGATACATACATTTGAGTATTTGCCAAGGGGCGGTGAAAGCCAGCGGACTCCATGTATATACTGTATGCGGCAATTGGAGGCATATATGGAAGCTAGACAGACGGTGTGCGTGTATCAATATTGTGGTATGTTGGGAGGCATTAAACAGGGCATGTGCATAATAGCGGGAGGTACATGGATCCTGTCTGCTGTTGTCAGAGTCTAACGAACGGACTATGCATGTAGTGCTAAGAGTCTTACTGTTGCGAGGGGGACCGTCTCTGCGAAGTAGATCGGCGTCGGCGAGTGCAGACTGGATCATCCAGTGAGTTCCACCATGATAGCTGTAGCTATGCAACGGGCATAGGTTATAGGCGAACGGCGAGGAAGGCTGCGGACAGGCTGAAGACAGGAATCAGCCTTCGTGCTTGTGGGCCGGCTAAACGCCTGCCGGCTCCCGATTGGTGTGAAGAGGGAGGCTCAAGCCAATCGTGGTGCGGCAGTGAGGGGCTGGGCAGGGAGAGCTGCAGTAGATCGGCGGTCGGCCATGTTGGATTGTGCAGACCTCGTGGTTTGCAATGGCGATGTGGGAAAAATATATCATTTTTTTGTGGGTGGGGGGCAATGCGAGTGAAAGCAGGGAAAATGAATATGTGTGTGTATATATATATGTGTATATATATATATATATATGACAAGAAAAAAAATGTAATCTGTCGCTCATCCGTGAACCATTGCTTGTACGCATCTGAGGTGGAGAACATATCCGTTAGGCCAAACAGGTAGTGTTACTGTGCTTTGAACAAGTCACATATTTCAGCACCATAATGCAATACCTTATATTAAAAAAAAAAATCCGTTGCGCTAAAAGAGCCCTGTGGCGAAACGTCCCAGTGCTGAACTGGGCGCGCCGAAATGTCTCCTGCGCCAAAGCGGTCGCAGCGAACCGGCCCGCGCCGAACTGGCTGCGCCAAATCATCCTGCCCGGCTTAAACATCATCGTGTCCACTGCAACCTCGGGCCGAAGCCGAGTCACTGCATTGTGGGAAATCATTCATGTTCTGGGGATAAACATCATTAAACCTCCGAGATTGTCAGGGCCTGCAATAAAATGCGTGGCTCTCTTCCCTCAGCAGTGATTAGAGGAGGCCTGTGGGGCGCATGGCACATGCACAACAACGCTCAGGCAGTCAAGTCCACGGGGCTTCCACTCTGGCATTTAAACAATGAACACCTCTATGTTAATGGTCAGTGATAAGTGCTGAGAAGGCAATCGCTACTTTGCACCCGAAAGCTCAAAGTTCCATTTAAGTATCAAAGTCAGGGCCTTTTTTAAGACAAAAACATTTAACCCGTCTCACGTTTTCATTAGCTGTTCTTATTTGACACAAAAAACAAGGGTTTGAATTCAGAATTAAAGACTTTCTTCAAACTGCAGGATGCGTGGGTCAACCAATAAGCAGGCGATCCCAACAAGGTATCTTTTATGTGGCTTTAAGTCTTGAGAGAACATTTGCAAAACCGAAAGGTCTAGGCTTGTATTACTTTGCATTCTGGAACTTGTAGTCCTCCATTGAAGGTGGGGAGGGAGAGAACGTTGCAATTATACTATTTTTGCTTAAGCTATTTACAATAAGGCTTTATATATTTGTTAAGCTGTTTTATTAAGATTTCTGTGCTGCTGAAGTCATTTTTTATAAAACCAGAAGATGCCTCAAAGTCAAGCATTAAAACATAGTCCTACCAAGTGGACCTGAGATAGGGGGAATAGCTCAGGGGCAACGTGCTCTCCTTGGAAGCAAGAGGACACAAAACAACACAAGCTCGATCACCAGTCCGGGCTTAGAAAACCTCTGGTTATTAAGTGCCTTTTAAACAGCCAATCATATCATATACGAACACGTGCTTAAGTTGCATACTGGTCTCACATCCCAGCTTCACCACCTACCTAAAGTGTGACATCATTTACAAAAAAATGTTATCTCACAGTGCCTTACCTCCAGAGTTGTAATGAAACATGTGGAAGTCCTTCTTGAATAGATGACGATCTAATAATTAAACACAACGCATCTGTGCAGTTATTTTTAATTGCCAAAACAGGAACATTTATGTTCACCGCAGTGCTTTAAGTGGGGTAAGAAATTGAGGGGGGCCCTCGTTTTGGGGGCATGACTTTGATTTTGGGCGTAGGGTGCGCAAACACATATATAAATGTATGTGAGCATTTATATGTTTGTATGCGTACTACTATGGTGTGTGTACTTTTCAAGCCATCTTTTATAAACGTAGCAATGTTACATATTTCTATATTTATAAAAGGTAGCTTGAAAAGTGCACAAACCATAATAAGTTACGCACACTTGTGTGCTTACCTTACTATGGTTTGTGTACTTTTCAAGTCACCTTTTGTAACATATTTCTACGTTTATAAAAAATGGCTTGAAACGTACACAGTTCAAGGCATCTTTTATAAAGATTTGCCAAAGGAGAAAGGCGCCTCGGGCTCAGTGATCTCTGCTCAGAACAGAGATCACTGAGCCCGAGGCGTCTTTCAGCCTTTGCGAACCCGCGGGCTCCTGATCTAATCTGCATATTAGATCCCGGAGCCTGCCAGGGTCAGTGACCTGGGGAGGGCAAACAAAGGGACAGTAACTTCCTCTGATGACCCTGATGAGGGGTCATCAGAGGAAGTTACACGGACGGACAGAAGTGCCTCCAGCCTCAGCATCGCTGTGGCTGGCTGGCACTTCTGTCAGCTCGCCTGACGTTAAGCTGGCGGGCGCATCTACCGTCACGGCTGCGGCCGTGGCAGGATAATGCATCCTGCCAATGTTGTGTGGGACCGTGGGTCCCGGCAGGGCCCCGTCTCAGGCCCACTTTCTGGAGACTGCCGGGGCCCGGCCAGGGCAGGCCCCGGCCCACTTAAACCACTAGTTCACCGTGATGGAAATAAAATACAGATGCTGAGAAAAAGTTGCAATTGATTTGTTATTTCTTTCAGATTCTTCCTTATTAAATGTTCCTTTGGCGCACGCCTGTGTGTGCATATATGTGTGTGTGTGTATATATAGATGTATATACAGGCAGTCACACATTTGCCCCCTTTTGTAGCCGAGGATGACGTGAGGGTAATGTTTCTAGTACTTACAGGTGCGGCAAGGCATGCGCATAGCCCAGGCCACAGGACCTCAGGGTTTTGGATTGGGAACTCCCATGGTGCCCCTTAGTATCCAAGACTGATGAAGCTCCTGGCAGTGCCATTTTCTGTGGTGCCACTTCTGCTGGTATCAATACATAGGATTATTAGGTGGTTTGCACATCTTTTTCCTGAACAGAACTCTTAACAGGTCAGCGCCCCCCTGCATGCATAATGGTTCTGCATTTTTTTGTACTTTGTAGGTGTTAAAATGCCTTGAACGGTACGAACACAAGAAAGATCTTGCACTTTATCAATAACTGATTGAAAGTGTTATGCCTTATTCACTTGTATGCCTTCGATCCAAAAATAAAGTTTAAAAAAAAGCCTTCTGCCACTGTATTAAAAAAAGTAAATGGGGGAAAAGACGGCCGTCAATGAGAACGTATGTAGCCTAAATCAGCGCAAAATGAGGAAACATCGCACACGCTTATTTCGTCTTAAAATCCTATGGGGGAGTTGTGCCAGATTATTTCCCTAAAGGCGGCCCTGCTGAATTCATGCCTCATATTGCACACATGTCTATAAATTCATAACGGAGAATAATAAAGAGTACGCTATTGCATCATCAAACAAAGGACAAAGCAACCATTAGCCAGGGTAGAAAAAAAAAGAAAAAAAAAAAAGAAACAGGTGAAATACTCGAATAGCAACATGCAAGAAATAAAAAGGAAAACGTTAATGCTGTGGAAAGGGACACAGCAGCACATGTCTGAAGTAGCCGTTGCAGCCAAAAAATAAATATCCGTGCAGGGGTATGCAGGAGCCTGAGCAAGATGGCTGCCATTTAGTACAGCTCCGTGGACCCGCATATTCACTGCTATGATCCCTTCCCGAGTGATGTTAACCCCGAAGAGCTGTTGTAGGAGCATCCCATCCCTTGAGTGATCGACGTTGAGGCTATCTCAATGCTTCGGACGCATGGTGCTGCAGTCGCATTGCAGCCACGGGCCCGCCGACGCTGCCAGTGACAATGCTGCCAGCGCCGAGGCCGTACCAATGTGGAGCAGAGTGTTGATTTTGAAAACCCTGTGATGCCCTGACCAGAGCTTCTATGCCAGGGGGAGTCCACTGTGTGCCCGGATCATGCTGTGGTGCGGGGCCGCTTATGATGATGTGCCATCCGCACCATGTGGAGTCGGCCCGTGAGCGGTCATTGGTGGTGAGTTGTGACGGCTTGGTGGTGCTGCTTCCAAGTTACATATTTCTGCTCTCTCCGTACGCGGACCGCTGGTGCAGCGACTTGGGAGGTATGTGGCAGAGATAATATTTCATTGTCTTTGTTGTTACCCTCGTTGCTCCATGAAATGCAGTTGATGGGCAGAGGGAGGATTTATAGGCAAACATACTGTGGATAGCCAAATGTGTGGTCCTGATATACTCTATTTTAATAGACTGTCGGGTGCCTGGGCCCAAGTTTTGTATCACTGTGGTGGGTTTCCCTCCATGCTCCAAAGGCCCTTTGAGGGGACAGACTGCTCAAACATCAGTTGATTGGGTCGAATGTACAATTTCTCTGCATGCAGCAGGATACGTTTACGGCCTGATAGGGGTGTTCGCTTTGAAGTTCTTTTAGGCATTGTGATGCCATTCTCTGATCACGGTCATTAAGATGGCACCCACGTGGGCATATAAATAATTTACTCATTGTCTAGCACTTTTGAGAAAGCCATAATGACAATTATAAGCACTTACCGCCAGTGTCCAGTTGTTCCTCTGGGTCAGATACAGCAACGACAAGCCAGTGTGAAGGATGGATCACCAAATCAGTCCCGTCTCACAGGGCAGTCAAGCAAACAGGCAAGATGGACACCTCCACGCAGTTGCAGGCTATCTTGGCTGAGATGAAGACCATCAACAAGCTCACATAAGAAACTAACACTATAGTCCAGGACATTGTGAAGGAGATAAAGGATATTAACCGTTGCATCAACACTGAAGCCGAGCGTAATACAGAGAATGAGCAATGAATCAGCACGGTTGAAGATGATCAATGGACCATCACAACTGACCTTGATCCAGCCATTAAAGAAATTCAATGCTCTATGCAAAGATCGAGGACCAGGAAAATCAGTCCTGATGCAATAATATCAGGCTAGTAGGTGTCCATGAGAATCCAGAAGGTGGCGATATCAAGGGCTTTTTGTACTCTGTGTGGCAGGAAGATCTGCATATTGTGAATCCACAAGAGTACACAATTGAACAAACACAGGGCACCTATTTCCAAGCCCGCCAAAGGAGAACAACTGAGGATCATCACGGTTCAGTTTTTAAATTTTCAGAACAAACTGGCAGTACTGATGACTTATCGGGCGGCGGGCACACTGCAAAAAGATGGGGCTCAGATTTGCATCTTCAATGACTTCTCAGCACAGGTGTCCAGGTGACGCAGGGAGTTCAATGCAATTTTTCAAGCTCTTAAAGGTTCAGCCACTGATACTATCTGAAATTCCCTGCAGTTTGGTGCTTTCAATTTAACAGGCAATGGCATATGTTTTACTCTGCGACTAAGCCATAGCATTTTTTGAGGCAGCACAACATACTTGCCACGGATCATATTCCTAACTTGGATGCCCATTCTTCTACCGCTGATGCTGAGAAGCAATGGCAAGAACAGTCCAGGCCCCAAAATCACTGGAAAAAATCCAGTCCACATCCTAGTGGTCCTCCCCGCATGACGGAGGATTGCTCACGAGGAGGCCTGGATACCTGATCGATATGTCCCTCGTGTGAGCTAAGGAGAGCTACAGAAACAGAATCATCCTGCGGGAAATTACTTGTTGGAATATGTTTCATTTTTCGGCTCTTGGGACACGGTCTGCCTCTTCCCATGTCTGTTTGTATATTCACATTGCTTTGATGATGGGCAGGCAACACAGTATGCTCTTATATGTTCATTTGTTTTAGGAATGTTTGAGATGATTTCTGGAATCACACAGGGGTGGGGACAGTTTAGTTCGTGATTTCCACCTCAGCAAATAATGGCTCCTGTGATCAGACTTTTAGTGGACCAAATTTCCCCCTCATTGTTAAGCTTTGAACGTGCTACTGTATTGACTAAATGTGTATGTGCAGCATAGGTGGGATCGTACAGGTCTCACTCGCCAACTGTGCGTTGGTTATAGCCATTCCTTATTGGGCTCCTTCTACAGGGTCCCAATGTTTGAGGGGCTTGGTTATTTTCAAGGTTGCTTATTTCAGTTTGGGGATTTTTATGGATCACACAGGGGACAAGTGCTTGGGTTGGAGTGCTTTGAGGCATTTCCCTGTGAGTAGGGTGTCACATTGATTATGAGGTGCAATATGCTTAGAGTGTTACTTTTTAATGTGGGGGATTAGGGATCACTGGGGGCTCTTGATCGTATGAAGGGTCCAGGGGTTGGTTCTCCTGCAATGGTGATGGAGGTGTCTTGATGTCCGGAGCACTTCCCTTCTCTTAATATGATCACGCTCATGCTTATAATGCTGAATATTCATGGTGTGGGTGATCCAATTTAGAGGCATAGATTATTGAACTCCTTGAGGGATGTTAGGGGGATATCTTCCCTCTACGGGAAACACATCTGGAAAAGGTTGAATCTGGGAAATTATTGAGGGGATGGTTGGGCCAGACATTTCATGTGCCATATCTCCAAATGCATGAGAGATATCTGCCCAGCCTCCATCATAAAAGAAACTACAAAGGAGCTGGCATCTTTCATTACAACGCTAATAAATGCCTCCTTCTCCTCAAACACAGTACCAATGAACCTGGAAGACGCTTGGGTCATGTCCCTCCTCAAGAAACCTTCCCTGGACCCAAGCACACCGACAAACTACAGACCTATCACCACAGTGCCCTTCCTGCTTAAAATTATCGACAGAGCAGCCTACCTACAGATCCAGCGTTACCTGGAGAGCAAAAACCTATTGGGGCTTTGCCAATCAGGTTTCCACCCTAGGCACAGCACTGAAACATCCCTGGTAGACATAGTAACCCAAATAGAATCCATAAAACTTGCCCTCATCCTATTACTAGATCTATCAGCTGCCTATGCAGCCAACTCTCATCGGCAGCTCACTTCCCCAACGTCGCCACCTCATGGATCCAGTCATTCCTTAACAATAGAACAACTAGAGTGTTCGCCCTGACAGCATCCGCTGCACCTGTTACTGTCACCTGTGGGGTCCCACAAGGCTCGTGTGTCTCCCCTACGCTTTACAACATATTTAATATGCCCCTATTTGACATACTAGACCATATGGGTATCACTTACACAAACTACGCCAATGACACACAAATTATTATCCTCATCTCAGGCGACCACACTGATTCCAAACGTCTCAACAAAATCTATAGTGTCAACCAAGCTTAGATGGCTCAACATAGATTCTGCTTAAGCGATGACAAGACTGAGATACTCCTAGTAAGAACACCAACAAGACTGAACAGACTAGACAAGCAGTTTAACACCTTCACTATTGATGGCAACAGTATCAAGGCCTTGAAGGATGTCAAAACCTTAGGCATGTACATTGACTCGTTGACTCGACCCTCTCCTTAGATAAACAGTTTAACGCTACTGCGTCCACCACCGCCTACATATGCAAGCTCATCAGTGCCTGCAGACAATTTCTTACCCCTGATAACTGCATTACCTTAGCTAGAGCCCTAGTACTAACCAAACTAGACTATTGCAATGCTCTATATCTAGGCACCAACAAAGACAACATAAGAAAACTGCAAACTTCTCAAAACAATGCACTCAGAGCAGTCACCAACTTCTCGAGAAAACTCCACATCTCAGAACTAAGACAAAATGTTCGATGGCTCTCTATCAACCAAAGAATTCAATTTAAGACCCTATCACTTACTTGCATATGCCTGTATAATCAAGCACCTAGGTACTTATGCGACAAATTTAAACTCTACACCACGTACCGCTTGACCAGATCTTCGCAATCTAATTGCCTCATCATACCGAGGTTCAAACTCCAAAAGGCAGGGGGTAGGAAATTCCCAGTACTAGCAGCCAAAACCTGGAATGCCTTACTCCCTAGCATCAGACTAGAACCTTCATATCATAAATTCTGAAAGACTGTCAAAGCCTGGCTCTGTACCACTGAAGACTAATTCCTGCTACTCCACTCGCCCTTCTCTTGCTGGATAGGCACCGTAGCTGGTGTTCTCCTGCATTTTCATACCTAGCAGCATGTACGTTTATATCGATGCAACTGTATATACTAATATTTAAACGTCTGACGCTATGTAATTTATGTTATAATCCACACTTATGCAACTGTAAATGACATTATGCAAATCTTGTAAATATGCTTAAATACATCATGTATAACCTGTAATATGCAACTGTAAGAAATGTGCCCAGATGTCAAAGGGCTAGGAGCGCTATATAATTAAAATACACGTCCCACATCCGAAGAAGGCCCACAGGAGAAAGGCCATCGCCTGTTCTCCGCCTGTGGTCACTGCAGCACCCAGGTCGGGAGCAGGAGCTCCACCGACACAGATCTGTTGCTGCAGGAGCAGCAGGCGACCTGCCCGAAGCCCAGCTGACCACTGCTGGATTTACAATAGTGCGGTAAGTGCTGTGGCCATGCCATAATTATCGCCGCTGCAATACTTCACAGCGTCTACAAATCTCTTCATTCACGCTGATAGCAGATACTGATGCCTGCACATAGCCGCAAATGTTGCTGCTGTATAATTTTCCCCATTAAGGTACACGAGGTACCTATTCAGCCTAAAATGGCCACCGTTTGCAATATGGCATCCGCAGTGCCAATCCAGGCCCCTATTAGCCGCTGCCTCGCTCTTATTGGTTGCCTTGCCCTTCTTCTCCTGGATTGGTCACCGGCAGGCGTAGCCGGCCCACATCCGAAGAAGGTCCACAGGAAAAAGGCCATTGCCTGTTCTCCGCCTGTTCACGCCGTGGCCGCCGTCTGCCAGACACCCTGGCCCCCATACACCGGCCATACCAAAGGTACTATTTCTGTCACACCGCACTAATTGTATTATGTTACTAAACACCACACATGTGCCGTGAAGTATATTATATTCATTGGATTGACATGCTCACTAACTGTTATCTCTGCGCGAGAGGCCACTTCCCATACCAAACTATTTCCTATGCTGCTTGCTCTTCTAAGTGAGCTCGTTAGCCTAGCCACTCTCACAATTATACGCGTCTGTGCCATGTTTAACTAATTTCTACCAAAACAGAGGCTACCCTAATTCTCCTGGTCAGACTCGCCTGATTTTGTATGTTTACCGTTGTACATTGAGCTGCCTACAGCAATAATTATAGTTAGACTACTCTAGAATCAGCCACACTGTGAACTATGTGAGATAATCATAGCTAGATTGCCTATGTATCCTAAAAATTGCATTTAAAATGCCAGAAACATGCTCGCTCATCGGCTATTTTAGTAGTATTATATCTAGATTGCCTAAGAATTCGCCGCACCTGGCATCACGTTGAGATTGTACATCTAGAATGTCTGATTATCCCACAATTTGCATCTAAATTGCTTAGAAATATGCTTGATTGTCTGCTACTTTAGCAGTTTCATATCTATATTGCCTAAAAATTCGCCGCACCTTGGCATCACGTTGAGATTGTACATCTAGAATGTCTGATTATCCCACAATTTGCATCTAAATTGCTTAGAAATATGCTTGATTGTCTGCTACGTTTGCATCTAGATTGCCTAAGAATTTGCCGCACCAGGCATCACGTTGAGATTTTACATCTAGAATGTCTGATTATCCCACAAATTGCATCTAAATTGCTTAGAAATATGCTTGATTGTCTGTTACTTTAGCAGTTTCGTAACTAGATTGCCTAAGAATTTGCCGCACCTTGGCACATTGTTGAGATTGTACATCTAGAATGTCTGAATATCCCGCAAATCGTCTCTAAATTGCCTAGAAATATGTTTGATTGCCGGCTACCCTAGCAGTATCACTTCCAGACTGTCTAAAGAATCTGCCACACGCTGGACTACTCTAGGAAGTTGCATCTACCTTGCCAATCATCCAAGCAAATTGTACCTAGCATTCTTGAAACTCGCCAGTTTGCTGCCCTTTGACCAGTTTAGCGAAATCGTATGCAGTCTGTCTAAGAACCTGCTATACCTCCATAGTTATAGCCTGCATAATACCAAGACTACGTACTATTTGTTGCATAATAGCCATGTCCACATTCCTAGTCACTAGTTCCCAGGACTACCTAAAGGGAATCCCCCTATGTGAGTCAGCACGTATTCTACCAAATATATTAAATATAAGCAATAATTCGAAACATGATGATCTAAAGAACCTGGCTGTACTAGAACCAGGAGTACATGCCACCCTTCACTGTTCAACCAATGACAGAAATTACAAATTGCGCGCCAGACTTAATAAATTATACGAGCTGCCCAGAAGACTTCTCCCTTCTACTAAACATGAAATGAAATTCCAACATAATAGGGACGCTCCCATTCTCCCTTCTGCCCCACCAACGAAAACAAACTCCCAAATCTCTAAGCCTAAGCATAGTACTAGAAACCAACCAAACCTCGCACAACTCAAATTGGAAACGGAAGCTCATTCCCTTAAAGGAGCGCTCCTCAATGTAAGATATTTAGTCGCCCATGCCCTTGATCTAGCTGATCTAATCACTGAAGCCAACCTGGAGTTCATTGCTATCACTGAGACCTGGCTACATAATGCAGCAGGACCATCACTCATGCTGGCCATCCCAGACGGCTACACAATAATTAGGCAAGACCGAGAGATCTCCCGTGGAGGCGGCATTGCCATCATATTCAAAACAAACTTGTCGCTAAGATTAGCCCCTATCCTAACCTTAAAATCTTGTGAAGTCCTTACTGCTAAACTCCCTATAAACAATACCCAATCACTTACCATACACCTAATATACAGACCACCAGGACCACTAGGGACATTTGAGGAGGATCTGCACAGTTTATTATCTAACAATGCCAAAACTACGTCACAATTGCTGGTTCTAGGGGACTTTAACCTAGGATTTAATAGCCAAGCAGATACACATGCCTTGACCATTGCTAATACTCTAGATTATCTAGGACTATCCCAAAAAGTTAACAGTCCCACTCACTCTAAAGGTAGAATACTAGATTGGGTTACCGACTCCAATTGTACAGCTGACATCTCTTCCATATCGCCACTACCTTGGACCGACCATGCACTGGTATCCTTCAATCTCCTAACCACCCGGCCATCTACCACAGCCTCTATAACAGCAACATCCTGTCTTACCAGGAACAAAAAGAATATGACTATAGATAATATCATTCCAGCCATCCTCCCAACCCTAAATGTTCTGTCGGACAACTTAGACCCCAGTGTACTAGTACACAAATACAATAAAATCATGCTTGACACTATGGACAAAATTGCCCCACTTTAAGTACGTACAAGTAAACCTAAGGCCCATTTAAATAAATGGTTCACGCCTGAACTTAAGGCCTTTACGCCTGACAAAGAGAAAAAATGAATCAACGTGGAAACTATGCCCAACTAACGAGAATAAGGATAATTTAAATGTTATCTCTCGCCATTATAAACACAAAGTTTGCCTGGCAAAGCGAAACTCTTACATCGCATTGCCAATTCTAATTCAAATATGAAGGAACTCTTCTCCATATTGAAAGAACTTGAATCTCCCATTGCCACTCCTGACATCTGCACCAAGGATCAGACTTGGTGTGCAGATATCCAAGACTCACTAGGAAACAAAATAAAAACTCTCCAAAAGAAAATCCTACTAAAAAAAGACTTGCTAAACATTTTAAATCAGCCTCAAGTACCATCCAGTGCTATCTTTAACGACCAAACTAACAAATTCACTTTTACCAAAACTTCCACAATAGAGATAGAGAAAAGCATACTGTCCCTCAAACCTTCTAACTGTAAAGGGGACATCTGTCCAGCACAGATAATAAAAGATGCTGCCAGAGACTTATCTCCTTTTATCTCAAAACTTATTAATGCCTCATTCACTACTGGTAACATCCCTGCCAACCTAAAATAATCCTGGGTGCTCCCACTTCTCAAGAAGCAGACATTGGAGCCCTGATCCCTACCAATTACCGCCCACTTACTACGGTACCGTTTCTACTGGAGATATTGGGCAAAGTGGCGTACAAGACCCAACTAGATGAGCTGAGAGATCAAGGAAAGACAGCATTCCTACTACTACTTGATCTTTCAGCGGCATTCAACCTTGTGGACCACAAGATCCTCTGTAGACATCTGGACTCTGCTGCTCAGTTCTCCACCCAGGCTATCAGATGGATAGAATACTTTCTCAGCGAGAGAACCATGCAAGTTTTCTCCCCTTCAGCAGCAGCGGACCCCACACTGATTACATGTGGAGTCCCGCAGGGCTCTTGTGTCTCCCCTACCTTATACAACATATTCACCAAACCCCTCTTCGATGATTTGGACAATATAGGTATCACCTACACTAACTATGCAGATGATACACAGATTCTCCTCCCGCTTTCTGGGGATCATGGCAAGGACAGGGAGTTGGTGAATAGGGTGTATCTCATCATTCAGGCATGGATGGCATTGCATGGTTTATGCCTGAATGACGACAAGACAGAGCTGATCATCCTGGGCACACAGGCCAATATCAACAAATGAGGCCCGGACTATGCTGCATTCAGTATAGACAGTAATGTCATAAAGGTCCCTAGGGAAGTAAAAACACTTGGCTTTTATCTTGATTCCACTATGTCATTTTCTAAACAAGTTAATTCACTAGCCTCAACCACAGCCTATACCTGTAAACTAATAAGAGCAGGGAAACACTTCCTCTCCAATGCTAGCTGTATGATCCTGGTGAGAGCCCTAATACTATCCCGTCTCGACTACTGCAACGCCCTTTACAGTGGGGCCAACAAAGCTATCACCCAAAGGCTCCACATTTTACAAAATAATGCACTTAGAGCTGCACTTGGCATAAATAAAAGAGAACACATCTCCTCTATCAGATGCCAATATAAATGGCTTTCCACTGATGACAAAATCCATCTAAAAATGATCTCCCTGACACATAAAGCTCTCAATAATGCAGCTCCCAGCTACCTGTTGGACAAAATAAAGAGAAAAACTTCTTACAGACCGACAAGATTGGTCAGTTCTAACTGTCTGGTAACACCAAGATTCAAACTTGCCAAAATCGGTGGCATTCGTTTCCCTGTAATAGCTGCTAAACCGTGGAATGCCTTGCCACATAACCTGAGAATAGACCAACCCTTCTCCCATTTTAGAAGGAACTTTATCAACCACATCAACGCTAATAATCAGTAGTTATCCAGATCCCTTTGTATCTCTAGTCTGACGGAACGGTACATACGCATTATCAGAAGCCATTTAACACCAACATTGGTACTTTGGTACATGATTTATAGATAAATCCGCAAACCTCCTTTCCATCCTGTATTTTTTATCCAGAACATGCGCCTATACCAGCATCTGTGTGAATTTGTAAATTGTATATCTATGAACCTCTGTATATTCTGTGTATTTTGTTATATGGTAATCTCAAATTCTTGTATTTCTGTAACATTGTAAGCCTCGCATATTCTTTTTCTGCTGCACCCGGTTACCCCTGGATCTGGTGCGCATTACAAATAAATAAACAAACAAACAAACAAACAATACAATACAATATCATCGGAAGAGGAGGTGTCTATTGTTTTACACAAACCTGCTACGTTTATTGCCCTGGACACCTTGGTAGACCCACGGGGATGATGCCCAATGATTTGGGGCACATTGTATCAGCAGCATATTACCCTACTTAATATATATAGGTCTACAGAGGATAATGCTGGGTTTCACACGTGTTCACAAAATGTGCACCTTACATGGGCTTGTTCACATTTTTGTGCGGGGATCTGAATGTTACACCTTCACCAGCACTTGATAGGCAATCTGTAGTCAATTCATGCCGAGGGGTACCTCAAAAAATGAAGACACTTCTGATTCATATGGACATATTCCTCAATCATTTTTTAAGGCTTGGATAGTTCTTGGCTTGCCGCCGATTGCATGGGTGGTGTCCCGGGCACTAATCTCCATGATTAAGTCACAGATCACTCAGGCCACACATGCTCAAGAACCATCAGCCTGTGAGTTGGGGCTGGCACAAGATCCTTCTGCTTTTCCCAAAATGAAGGCCTTCTATCTTTTATGTATCCAAAAAGAACCCACAAAGGCCTCTACTATACCACAAGCGTAGACTCACAAAATGGCATTGGTCATGAGGGGAAAACTGGAAGAATTTTGACCACCACGGATTCCATTTTAGCAGTGTCCTCACCTCAAGACTTGGTCAATTCTCCTCAAGAGTCCATTATTGAGGCGTTCTCAAGATTGGATGACCCCAATTTGGCTACACCTAACCGTTTCCAAGGGTTTATTCACTCCTCGAGTAATGTGATCCCCCATACTCAATATCCACCATCTTCCTTAGTGATGCTGGACTCAGACACTTGGGGCAAACATACTCGCCAGCTCTGTTTGGCTTGCTGAACACCGGATTCTGCCTACCCGCAGTCCAGGCAGGTTGTGAAGATCGCTTTTTCAAATGCTTTCAAAACTTAAAGAGGTCACCAGGCATGATGTCCTACTTCAAGGGCCTGATTAATTAACTGCTTTAACCTCAGGCTACGGCGCCTACTCCTCAGAGTTCATTTCATGGCTCCCATGCCGCCAGTTACTCATGCAACTACCCCACCAATGGCATTGGCTCCTGCACCACCAGCAGCATCCCTGCCTCCATCAGAGCCCAGACTACCCACATTTTTGTGTCTGACTGTGATTACCACTGTTTATCCCCCAAGGGAGAATGCCTCCGTAATCAAGTTTCTCATGGAGCAGAGCCAAATCTTCTACTGGTGCCAAACAAGGATGAAACACCACATTAGGAGATGCCGGAGCATCCTTCCTTAATGAGGTCTATTCAAGAGAGGATTAGAGGTACAGCTGAGTCCCTAGGCCTCCCGACCCCAATTGATCTCTATCCAAACCCGGGGTGTTGTTGACATGTTGGGCCTCAAAGCAGCGGATTTTCAAGGGATTCAGATCGAGGGGGATAGTCTAGCTGAGGCCGCTAAGGTGTCAAGCAAAACTCACTCTGCAACTCTGCTCAATAAGCAATTGTATCTGGGCTATAGGCAGTTAATTTTGGCACCAGTATCTTGTGGTTTTAGCAATGCAAAGCATCCACAAACATTTTCCAGTCTGGATCTTGTTCTAGGCAAGATTTTGGATCGGAAACCAGTGGATTTAGAGGCTTCCTGGAAAGGAGACAGAGTAAGACAGACATATCACTCTGCAACCCTTTGAAAAAGCAGTGCACTGCTACCGTGGCATGATAGCCCCCCTCTAGCACTGCACCCCCCACAGGAACCTGTCAGGAGAGCACAAGGCAACAGATATATGTTGCAGAACACACTGTAGTTTGGGGGCTATTCCCCTGCCACCCTCCCGCACTGGCTCCAGGCCAACCTTAGGATTGGGGTCTGTATCTGTACCCATACAGCCCCCTCCTTTTTTCTTTCTGCACTTATCAGACCTACCCTGTCTGCTGCCTTAAACCCAGCACTTACCACTTACTGGCTGCACTAAAACAGTTTGTTGCGGTTATCATTTATTTATTTATTGTTATTGATCTGTTTCTCCTTTGCTCCGCACTTTCCACTTCTCCCCCCTTCCATGCACTTTTCCCCTCTCCCTCTCCCAAGCACTCGTGCGTTCTCAATGTCACTAGGCCTAGTAAGATAGTTGTTTTGTTCTCCCCTGTTCCCCTCCCTTGCCTTGTCCCGCTCTGAAACACTTTTGTACGCGCACAATAGAAACAAAATATCAATTCAATTCAATTCAATTTGGGAAGTAACAGAAACAGGGTATATAAAAGGCTGATCTTTGTGGAGACAGGTAGTCACGGGAACTGTAGGGACAGGAACTGACTGAAGGCAAAGTGAGACAGAGAGAAACAGAAGGCAGGCAAATATAGTGAATAACACATATTAATCAGAATAAATGGTGTACTGGAATATGATAAGGGATCTCCAGAGAGATTAGGGAAATATCTTGGGATCCGTACGAGCAGATTACCCTTAGGGACAATCATGCAGCAACGTCATGGGTAGGATGTGCTAATGAAATGGTTATACCCAATGTAAAGTTAAAGCTGGAGACCTTATGCTGAGACAGATAAGACTCCAATGGACTAGACATAGGCAATGGATGTCGTTCTACTACGTGCTCTTAGCAGAGACCCTCCCAGGGTTCACACTGTACACAGATACAGAGCTGATGCACAACAGTGGAGCAATTTGCAATCAAGGCGGAAAGCACAGTGGATAGAAATAAACATGCACAGGACAGGTAAAGAAAAAATCAAAGAATAGAAACTGTAGGCAGAGGTTGTAGAGAAACACTTTACACCCTCTAACTTAGAATGCACGCTTAAATGCTGGCATAGAGGAAATTATGGGCCAATAATATGAACAGGTATCAGTAAAGAAGGTAAGGAAAGTTGCCACACAGAAACTTGGAAACCTAGCATTCTAGCAATATCATAAAACATAAAGCATTAGTCATACAAAATGCAGTAGCTCACTGCCACAGCTAATGGAGGCGGACCCGTTAAACCCATTACGCAAAATTACGAGGTCCCCTTGCAGGACCCGGTAAGGACGCCTGGTAAAACCAGGCGTCATTACCAGGACCCGCGAGGGGACCAGGGAGCTAACAATGGGCCGGTCGTAATCGGCCCGTTGTTAGTTCCCTCTCCCATTCCCATTGAGCCCTATGGGGGCTCAGATGGGAATTGGGAAGGTCCGGGCCCGGGTTCCCAGAGGGAGGAATTGCCGGGCCCTCCAAGCTCGGAATGGCCCAGTAATTCCCCATTCTGGGAACCCGGACCCGGTTTTGGTGGCAGACATGGCGCCAATAGCGGCATGGCTACCACCAAACCCATAATGAGGCCCCGGGTGTTTCAAGAAAGTCAGAAAAGCAGCAAAAAATACTGCCAAAGAAATGATTAACTTTAACAGCAAATAGAACAGGAGTTGAAAAGGAGCTACGTCAGGTAGTATTCAGTAGCCAAAAGCAAGATAGCATGAAAAGGTTCAAAAACTGCACAAAGCAGGAACTCCCAGTAAAGGCAGTTGATAGAACAACTGCTACTCCTGAAAGTGAGCTCATGAAAGCCCTCCTATCCCACCGCCCAACAGGGAGGAGCTGATTGCATTCTGAGGCAGCTGCATCCAATTAAGCCTAGGCCAGACTTTGGTAGCTTGCAGGAGTGGATTGTAATGAATGTCTCTCCAGCTCTTGGCGGCCTATCCTGCAGTAGCTTGCAACAGGTGAATGTAATCATGGTCTCTCCAGGTCGTGGCAGCATGTTGCAAGTGTATGTATTTAGTATGCCTCCCCGAGCCCTCTGCTTCCTGGACAGTATACATCTATCAGAATGAATCAGCCGGCTTAACCCAAAATTGAAATGAGTTTGTTCCAAAACTGCAGCAGTAAAACAGGTAAAAGAAGATCATGGCAGTTTGTAGGTTGTAACATGGTAGTTATGCTATGTAATGTAATTTGTCATTTGCATAATTTTAATTTATTATAATGTGATTACTAGATCATTTAACTATTTCACATTTACATACAAGCATTGTATGGTAAAACATACAATCCATTAAAAGAAGAGAAAAGAAACTCAGCAAAAAATAAACTAATTCAACAAAACATAAACTGATTCAGGATGGCAAAAGAACCCTGCTGACAGATCAAGTTATGTTTAAAAGGGATGTTGTGTCCTAATAATAAATGTCCATGTTCTTCTGCCAACCCTTCCAATACGTCATATAAGGCAATCATCAAAGCACTTTTACACGAATTAAGATTATAGTGCCAAAAACTGTCTGCGACCAATCCTTGGAGTCTATGGACAAAGCGGGTCAGAAGTTCTCTATCTAAAGTTTCCATTCCCGAACAGGCAGTCAAGATATGCCACACTGTGTCACCTTTTAGAGGATCTTGGCAGATACAGCATGTTCGACCTTCCCTCAGAATCCCCAATTGGGGGCTCAAAGCAGAAAGTGTGGGCAATTGATTGCATCTAAGCAACAGATAAATTCTACGTACAGAGACCGAAGGATATTTTATCAGATAAGTCTGCAGAGTTATGAATGTATATGCCACTTCAAAATGGTTCTGATAGCTACGCAGACCTTCCACATGTGAGAAATGGTCAAACCAATCCCAGGCCTTGGTTTTAGTAACAAACGATCCTTTAATGTAAACCAATGTGGTGACCAATCAGGTATCCATTTCACCAGGGCAAAGAAATGCAAGGACATTTTGGTCCATTGTTGAAAATCATTACCTGGATCGTCCTGGCGCATTACCCACCCCAAAAAATTAAGTAAGGTAAGTAAGGGACACTGTCAAGATTTTATTAATAAGATGTCTCTTCTCATTTTAACTTGTGACTCAAGAGAGACCACCCCAGTTCTAAACGAGGAAATGTTTTGGGGATAGTTATGGGTACAACTTCTCCTGTCGGCGACCTTGTTTTTTTTTAAGCCTTTCAGCCGTGTCACATCCATGTGGCAATTTCTGGAGGAACCAGTCCCCTACCTCCTTGGTTTGTAGAAAAAAGCGAGTGGTTTGCCACACAATGATTGGCAGAGCCGACGCGAGTAACGTGGACAGGAAGAGATGCAAGAGATTTACCCAGGACTTCTTTTGTGAAAGATAATGGAGCAAGAACATGAACATGAATATGAATGATCTGTTTTATTGCCCAACTTGTTTGTTTTGAAAAAGACTCTTGAGCAGCCGAAACACGTGTAAACCATAGGGCATCGTGATTATAAATGGAAAATTTCACAATTTGTTCATTGATTTTCTTTTGATCAAATCACAAAACCTAAAGAAATTCATTTTTTCTGCAACTTGTGTGTAGCGCAATCATTGTGTGGCAAATCACTCGCCAGTTCTAAACAAATCCTCTCAAACCGGATCTAATTGCGAAGACCAAGAAGAGAGTGCCAGAACTTTCCTTTGATCCTTTTCAGCCATTTAAGATTGTTCCTATAGTTTGCCTAAAGGCCATAAAATATGGCCGGACAGAAGCTCTTTTTATATAATTTGAAGATCCCAGTGTAACTAAAGCCGCCTGTATTGATCGCAAATGTGTTGATAAATACTCTTTGTAATAGGGCCTTGCATGTTTTTTCAGCTATTAACATAACATACTGCCCCTCATCTATTTCTAGTCCTAGATATTTATATAACATTACTCGTTCAACAGTAGCCTCAGATGTCCTTAAATGGGCAGTTCTGTAGCCCTTGCTGAAACACATATACTGTTGTGTCTTCCCAAAATTAATTACTAGGCCGTTCATTTCAGTATAACTAGTTAAACTATTTGCCACCCTATGCAGACCGACAAAAGTGTGATCAATTATCAGAATGTCATCCGCATAGGAAAGCCAGTCAACATGCTCACTGGCAATTCTAGAGGGACAACGGTTAGTCTGTGCCAAATAACCTGGTAGATCTACCAAGTGCAGATTGAAAAGTAAGGGCGCGAGCAGACAGCCGTGCTTTACCCCACAAAAAGTAGGGATTGCGCTGATGCTCACGCCTCCACCATCCCGCTGCACACATACACAAGTATGTTTGTGTAATCCTAATTGCAGCTGGCAGCCACAGGGGTATCCCCATATACTCAGGTTTCCAACATAGCGTGCTGCAATCTACCATATGAAACGCGGCACACAAATCGACAAATAGCACATATAAGGGCAATGCATCCTTCGTCATGGCACATCTTACCAAGGAGTATACAAGCAATATGTTGTGTAATGTTGATTTACCAGCCCGGAAAACCCGTTTAAAAATGTTCCCAAGATCCTAACCTGTTCAGCCCATTCCTTTAGTGCTTTAAGCAGTAACAGGGCAAACATTTTCCCAGTAACATCTAACAATGATAAAAGATGGTAGTTAGCTGGATTATTCATACCGCCTTTTTTTAGAGTGGTATAGGGAAGGAGCATTGCCAGGATCCGGGGATAGCTCCACAGGTGCATACCTTATAAAATCATCAAAATTGTTACCCAGCGCTCAGGCTTCTCTTTGAAAGCGATGCTAGCCAGGCCGATAGGGCCTGGTGCACAGGGAGTTTTAATGTTTAGATAAGGATGGCTAAATCTTCAATGTCATATTTTAATTCAAACAGGATTACCTGGTTGACCTGGTTGACCAATGAGGCTGTACTCGGGTCCATCCTGCTTTTAAAGGTTTCTTGGATATAAGTTACCCAGTTGTGCGCAGGTATGGGATTCAACATACTCTTTTTTTATTTTTTTTTAAATATTATACGGTTTATACAAACATTTAAAATCTTTTACATACACATTAGCAAAACAAAACAACATAAAACAAACATTGTTATTCAGTGATCCATATGTTTCTCCCGTCCTCCTTCTCCCTCCATCGTCAAGATTACCCAACCCTCCTTTTAGCCATTGCTCAATCAACATCGACCAGACTTAGTCGCTCTTCAATTATTTTTAAAAAGTGAGTCAGAGGATTTAACAATTTGGAGTCGATTCCATTAAACATGTGGCCCCACCAGTCATCCGCACCCAAGGAGGGATGGTTGACGCTCCACAGGCCCAGGTGTAAGGATCTTCCATTACAGAGGTTAGAGTAAAAGAGAACCAGATGCTTCAATGATTCCGGTTCCCTTGTGCAGAATCTACACATAAGGTTCATGTTCTTGTTGCCTTTCCACATTTGTAATCGCTCTTTAGTTCTAAATAAGTTCATGCGGAATAACATGAAGCGTCTACATGCCTCGGGATCTGGGAAAAGGCTGATGTAACGTTGTGCCTTGTTGAATGCGCGAGCTTCAGCTGAAACGTCTATCATCAGTTTTTCTACGGCTCTTTGGGCACAGGTTCGCTCCCAATCTATGCGCCAGATTTTTGTTTTAGCAGCGTTCGGGTTTTCGTGTAGTGTGAGGTTCTTGATGTCGAATTCGGTTAGTAAACTTTCGCATCTTTGCATCCACATAGCCACTAAATTCTGACCTTTATCCGATGCACTGAGGAGGATTTCAAACTGCAGAATGTTTTCTTGTGCTCTGGTCTTTCGAAACAAGGATAACAGGTTCCAAGTGATTCTAGCCTGAAGTGAAATGAGGGAAAGTTCATATCTGATGCATGCAGTCTTTGTTCCTCTAGGAAGTCCCAAAACCTTCGTCCAGAATTGATTCTCGAGTGAGGACCAAAGTTCGTGTGTACAGCCCAATGCATTTTCAGCCCCGTAGATCAATACTGGTATGACTTTCTGTTGGTAAAACAACCTTAGTGGTTCGAGAGAGAAGTTTCCAAATTTCTTTTTCATAATAATGGCTTGGCTGGATAGTTGAACACATTTCTTCTTGGTGTCGGCTATCCAGGGACCATCATTGATGCAGGAGCTTAATGTCATTCGCAAGTATTTCACACTTTGCGAGGTCCTCAATGGAGTTCCACCCAGGGTCCATCTGAACTTTTTGTCCGTTTTCGAGGAACCTCCTTTCAAGTTCTTAAATGTTAGGATTTCACTTTTGTTTGAGTTGATTAACAGCCGATTCTCGCTTACATACCTCTGAACAGCATCTAGTTTTCTTTGTAAGGCGATGGGCGTTAAATCCATCACGACGAGATCATCGGCATAAAGAAGCCAGCTTATATGTGATCCGTTTATTTTCAGTGGGAATGAATTTACTGCATCTATCGAGATGCCAATATCTGATATAAACAAGCTGAAAATGGCTGCAGCAAGCGGGCAGCCTTGCTTTACACTGTTCCCTGTAGGTACAGCCATTGACAACGTTCCAGATTGCTCCAAGCGTATCTTGATCGATGTTTCCGTGTGTAGTTCTTGGATCGTGGATACAAGGTCTCCCTGGCAGCCCCAGCAACGCAGTTTTGCCCACAAAAGGACACGATCAACAGTGTCAAAAGCGCTCGAGAAGTCTAAAAACGCTAAGTATACTGCAGTATTTGTTTTTATGGCCTCCATTTTTGCCAAGTTTAATAATAATAAATTTAAAGAGCAGCCAACTTGTTTGACGAAACCTGCCTGTCTGGCATCAACGTGACCAGTGTCTGATGCCCATTGAACCAACTTTTGTTGAAGGGTGGTGGCATAAGGACATCTAGCAAAGCCACCGGTCGATAGTTTTCCGGATTTGACCTGTCCCCTTTTTTAAAAATCGGCACAATAATCGCCTTTTTCCATGATTTGGGAGAGTTGCCTAGGTTGTTTATTCTTTCGAATAGTGTAATGCATATCTCAGCCCAAATCTCTGGATGTTGTTTTATAGTATAGTTCATTAGGCCATCAGGGCTGGGAGCTCTTGAATTATTGGCCCTCTTTATTATGTCCACAATCTCGTCTTTACAGTATGTGAGGCTTCTGGGTGGGAATGTTGGCTTTATCTCATCACCCGCAAATTTAGTCCCCCTAAATACCCCCTAAGGTAAAGGGCCTCAAAATGGAACGTCCATGCTGTTTCAGTCACCAGACACCTTTGCAGCGATTTTTGCGGGGCCTGCATGTTATTTGCGATCTTCCAAAACTCTCTTGTATTTTTGTTCTTTAGGATGGATAACATTATCTCGGCATCGTTTTGTAAAGTCATGTGTATGTGGGCCTTCAGCCAGTTCTTATATGACTGCTTGGCTGCTTTGGTTTGCGACTTTCTAGTATTCGAGTCTGATAATCGAGCCTGTCGAATGACCTGTCGCTTCTTCCGTTTCCGTTTCTGAATTTCGGGATTAAACCAATGTTTTCGAATCGAATTTAACTTTTTCTGTCCAATGTTCTTAGTCTTTAATTGGAACAAAAACTGGTTGTATTCCAGTTCAATACTGTCCTGACAATTGGTTGACCTCTTGTTCTACAAGACACAATTGTACCCTGTTTGCTACTGCCGAGATAGTGTGTTGCCACATCAAGGATCCATACTTTAATGATGTAAGGAGTTTTGTTATTAACATGTTATGATCGCTGTTTGTTTGCTTCTTGATATCAAAGGATTTTATTCTGGCATGCGGATCAGTTGATACAAAGACGTAGTTGATTATTGATGCCGAATCGGCACGCTGCCACGTTGGTGCAGGTGGCATATCCCCAATCATGTTTCCTTTCAGCATTTGCACTTGTCTCATTTCCATTTCTTCAAGCCAATCATTGGCAATCGCCTTTTTGTCTTCAGTTGCCAGTTTAAAGAGGTCAACATTCAAATCCCCGCATATCAGGATGTTTGCCCTAGCCTTCCCTTCAAGGAGATCATCCAGAATTTCAGCAATTTTCTCCATAAATTCACATTTGCCTACTTTCTGATGGTTCCAGTAAACATTTAGAAGTGTTATTTCGTCATTGGTCTCACAATCCATGTTCCGTTTTATGATAGTCGTTTCTTGAATAAACGGAGAATGGTTATGGGACTTTAAGATTCTAAAGCCCGAAGCCCTGTTTACCAGTGTCAGCAGCCCCGCCATCGGTCACCCTTTCGCCAGTTTTATTGCTGGGTTCATGGCCGCTTCGAAGTTGTTGACTAGTGGCATTTCAATAGCCATGTCTCCTGCAGACAAGCAATCGCTAATCCCTCTAGCCAATTTGTATTGAAGAGATGTGTAAAACCTCACGTGTTCCAAGAGGCCACTAAACACTCATTTAAAATTGACTTATCCTGGCATTATTGTCGATCTTTTGTGTTGAGTGTAGCGGCAAGCCAACCCCAATCACCATTTTCCTTGCCTGTATTAATACAATTATGCGTTTCAGCTACAGGCAATTGAGACCCTTGATTTCCGCTTATGGTGATTCTGATTTCCGTTTTAAGTGCTTCAGGTACACACATATCATTCGTAGTCTTGGGATTAGAATTTCGATCCTCTATCCTATTGCGTTCACGTACTCTTTTTAGAGCTATCCTTATGGTTGTATACGAATTGTTCGTTTTACAACTGTTCGAATTACAATTGACCTTTTCACAATTGGCTGTATTGTGAAGGTCAATTGTAACATACATTGTGCACCCAACGCCAAACCCCCCCAAAATCCAAAATCCCTATATACATGTATATATATATATATATATATATATACGGTCAATTGTGAAAAGGTCAATTGTGAACCTTTAAATTCGGTCAATGGTTCATTCGAACAATTGTAAACAAACAATTTGGGTAATACCATCCTTATACACCCCAAGGGCCTCCCATATCAGTTTAGTTTTACCTACAGCCAAAGTTCTAAGGATATTTTGCCATTGGCTATTTTTTACAGATTGCTTGTGCGGCCTAAGCAAGTTGGTGTATTTATTTTGGACATTTCAAATTAATCTTTGACATTCTTCCAACTGCTCTACTTGTCGCAATATACATCTGATCTTTAGTCTTGGCTCACGTTTCTTGTTTCTAAATATTGCGTCAAATTATTTGCCAGTTTCCACATTCTTAGTGTGGAAGGCTACAGTGGTATAAACGGTCACTAATCTGGACATAATTTCTGCTATCCATATCTCAGTTTCGCCCGGAAATGTATCTAGGATAGCCTTCATATTCAGCTCCTCCAATTCCTTCCATGTACCTGCCCATTTTGGACAGGTTACATTCTGACCGGCTATGATGATTTTTCCCATTATTTACACTTACCCCTGCTTTGAAGATAGTATTGCTGGTTTTGTTGGGTAATTGTAGTTGTAATAGTAGTGGTGCATGGTCACTATTTTATTAGCTGGTATATTAAAGGTATCTTACCTGTGCCACTAATTCCAGGGCGCAAAATACATAATCAATTGTCACCATTTTCTGTCCGACACACCAAGTATAGCCCCCAGTAATATCTCCCACTCGATGACCGTTCATCATAATCAGGTCGCACTCACGTATAAATGAGGATCAACGTAACCCAGCTTGATTTCTCTTAGATTGCCGCAAGACCAAATGTGGTTTAACCCACTGACTCTCTTCCAACATGGTCACATCCTTACAATAAGCGTTCAGGTCCCCAGTTAGAACCATTGTGTCTGTTTCACCCCCTCCACCAAGTAATAATGACGTCTGTGATGGAGGCATAGATGTCTTCGGTGTATTCGGCCCCGGGCGAATCATACAGATTCATTTGTAGGGTTTTTGCGTGTCATTCTCTCTACATGTTCCCATTTCAACCGCCAATGCATTCTTCTGAGCAGTAGGTGTATCAATCATTCTCGAGTAAAGACCGTGTCTAATACCTGTAACCAGCCCTCCATAAGGTCTTCCAGGGTTCCTTTCTCAGCTTTATTTTGGAAAAGTGCAAAACCTTCAATAACTAAATCCCCTTTGTATTTGTATTTGTTTTATTTATATAGCGCAGACCAGGCCCAAAGGCAACCAGGCGCATATCTTAGTCGAACGTTACATGCATGACATATAATCACAGTGGTCAACAGAATTGTCAAAGAGTATACAATTGCCGTTACAGGTCAGGGTGACAAGCAGACGCAGTAATGAAAGAGTACAACAAAGCAAGGTCTCAGAGGTGGCCTGTCAGGTACAGAAGAGCTGTTATTGGCGAGATCTAGCTAACCAGAGCTTGGCTTTGTGTTTGAATAAGTTGAATGAAGGTAGAGTTCGGATAGAGAGTGGTACAGTGTTCCAAAGCTTGGCTGCCAGGACTGGGAAGCTGGTGCCCCCAGCAGTTTGGAGTTTGAATCTAGGGATCGCAAGACCTTGTGATTGTGCAGATCTAAGTGTTCGCGATGGTACTTATGACCTTTGACCCAACTTTCCTGTAACATAAAGATCTTTACAGATGGTAATAAAACAAGTGAACTGGCCTGATCAAGTAAATGTGTGTATTCACGGGTGATCCAATACAACAAGTTAGTTCACTCTTTGTTCAACGTGGCTGTGGGCAGGAATGTTACCAACCACTTCCACCCCTGCTGATCTTCTATTCGTCCACCCTGCATTTCATCGTCCACAGTTATTTTGGGACTTTTCTTTTTTGCTGGGTCTTCCCTCTTCAAATTAGATGGTTTCACCCATTTAAGCTGTACATCCTTCACTAAAAAGCCCCTTTCTAAAAATGGGTTCTTCTGTGACCTCATGAGATCTGCAAATTCTTGTGAGGTGCAATGGATTTGATTTGGATTAGTCTTAGTTCCTTCCAGTATTTCAATGAAGTCAATATCCGCCGTCCTTGCCACTAAGCAGTACAGACCTGTTGATAAGTTATTTTATTCTATTTATTTTATTTTTACATTTATATAGCGCACAGACAGCCCGGGGGCATTACGGCGCTGTTACTTGCAGCAAACTTAGTTTCAATGTGCATAAGTTAAAACATTTGAGCGCAGAGATGTAGTACATGTTATACATAACATGACGGACATAGTCAAGATATCTATGGATGTCGTGGCAAGGGTGTGGTGATCAGGCGAATAGGGTGGTTTTCAAGGTTTTGCGGAAGGCGGAGAGTGAGGGTTCAGCTCGCAGGGCAGTGGGGAGGGCATTCCAGTGCAGGGCAGCTAGGTTGGGGAAGCTGGCACCACCTGCTCTTGCTCTTTTTACCATGTTGATCCAGGCGGGTAGAGTAGAGGCTAGAAATAGCTAAAATAGCCGTCTCGATCCCTTTTGCCTGTTGGTCAATGTCCCTGCCAAGTGGTTGTGCTGGGGTATTCTTCTTAGCCGGCATTATCTGGTACCACTGCAGCGGCACAATTACCTAACCTATGCACCGCATGCGTTTCGGCCCTATTAAGTTCTCTCTCTCTTTACGGTGAACCCGTTTCTGGTGCCATTAGTGCTTCAATTCTTTGCTGCATTACTCCTTGCTGGCTCATTTCCTCGTTTCAGTCGACCTCCCTACTTCAAGAGAATTTTTACTGTAAATTGCATTGTGGAAATGGCTGACATTAAGTAAATAGAGGGATCTTTACTCTGACTCAGTTGTTCATCATTTACTGTACCCACATACAGAAATGGCGGGGTGCTTAACCTAATATGAGGTAAAGAGGCGCTCATTTTCTCTTGAGTCCCACTGGATACTGCTTCATTACTTGCTGTAGCCAGATTGATTAGCGGCGCCACTGACACCTGGGCCACACATTCTGACTTTAGCGAATGCCAGAGATTGAGTAGTGAACTGTCATCAATCGCAGCTAGTTGACCGGGGTCGTGAACACTTGTTATTACCTCACTTCCGGTCTTCTCATTCGGCGAATTATCTGACTGTTTTTTTTATTCTCTGCAAAATAGGAAGAGATGTGTGCTTCCCCTCTTGTTAGCATGTAAACTGAAGATTGCTTTCTTACGTTTTGCCTTATTTTCCATTGTGCTGATTTTTATTTGTTTTCCTCGCTTCTGAGGTTGCCGATACCCCGGGATCTGTATCTGTCTACCACTCCTCACGTTCGCAAAAAACTCGCCCTAAAGTTGTTTGTGCAGTTCCATGTACTTTATGATGAGTTTACCCAGCTCTGAGCTGCCGACGCACTGAACCGCCAAACCGCCTTTTCACTTTCCGTTCACCTACCAGTGAACGCGTGACTGCTGGTAACATGCTCCTTCAGTGAAAGTGGAAAGAGCCCAGTATGCCACAGGTAATGTCAGTGGACAGCAGGTTCACCCAGAGCTCACAGCCAAACTGCCTTTTCACTTACCAGTGAGCATGTGCGTGTGAGCACGCAGGAGCTGATAATATACTCCTTCAGTGAAAGTAGGACGAGCCCAGTATCCCGTAGGTAAAGTCTGTGGAAAACAGGTTTGCCCAGAGCTCACCGCCAAGCGGCCTTTTCACTTTGCGTTCACTTACTAGTGAGCATGCACGTGTGAGTGTGCAGGAGCTGGTAATATACTCCTTCAGTGAAAGTGGGAGGAGCCCAGTATGCCACTGGTAAAGTCTGCGGAAAACAGGTTCGCCCAGAGCTCACCGCCAAGCGGCCTTTTCACTTTGCGTTCACCTACTAGTGAGCATGCACGTGTGAGTGTGCAGAAGCTGGTCATATACTCCTTCAGTGAAAGTGGGAGGAGCCCAGTATGCCACTGGTAAAGTCTGCGGAAAACAGGTTTGCCCAGAGCTCACCGCCAAGCTGTCTTTTCACTTTGCGTTCACTTACTAGTGAGCATGCACGTGTGAGTGTGCAGGAGCTGGTAATATACTCCTTCAGTGAAAGTGGGAGGAGCCCAGTATGCCACTGGTAAAGTCTGCGGAAAACAGGTTCGCCCAGAGCTCACCGCCAAGCGGCCTTTTCACTTTGCGTTCACCTACTAGTGAGCATGCACGTGTGAGTGTGCAGAAGCTGGTCATATACTCCTTCAGTGAAAGTGGGAGGAGCCCAGTATGCCACTGGTTAAGTCTGTGGAAAACAGGTTTGCCCAGAGCTCACCGCCAAAACGCCTTTTCACTTTCTGTTCTCTTACTAGTGTCATTTGTTTAGTGTCTTTTCCCATTGGTATGGCGGCCTCAAAGCACTTAGGTGATCATTGATGAATGTCTGCATACAGCGGTGCTCAGTAGCACGCAGGTAGAATGCTAACAGGTTGGAGGTAGAGGGGCAGATGTCATAGAAGGATGAAACGTCATCTACATGGAACGTTGGATTCATTCAGTGGTCTCCTGGGATTACAGAGTGGCCATACCCTCCACCCCCTCCCTGTCCCCCTATAAGGGTGGCCGGTCCCTCACTTCTGCTGCAGGAATCGAATGTCTGAAAATGAGACTCTTTTGGTATGTTCCTCCTTCCAGAGAGGCTACTGGTTCTACTCCGGCTGTTCACTATCCCCCCAAAAACCCAGTGAGGACAGAGCTGGACCTGTCGCCCCTCAATGTCTTTTTATACCTAGAAAAATCCAAGATGTCTCCTGCACACATTTCTTCTGCTCTCCGGCAAGGGAAGTGGGCATGTGCAGTGGACCTGAGGAGGGCTTATCTTCAGGTTCTGATCTGACCTCCACAAACGCAATTTCTACATCTGGCATTGGAAGATGTGCCCTTTCAATACAGAGCATTGCCCTTCAGTCTGAATGCAGCTCGCAGAGCCTCCCCAAAGCTCATGGCGGCTGGCGGGGCTCATCTCTGTCAGAAGAGTATTCCTATTTACCAATACCTAGATGATTGGCTGCTGTGTGCAGCTTCAGAAGAACAGGCAAGAGTGACCTTGATCATTTGTTTGGATCATTTGTTCAAGCTAGTCCCAAAATGCATTCTGCACTAGAGCAAGGGTGGCCTTCACTCCACCCTCACTGATGTGCAGAATGTATTTTGCTCACAGAGAGTCTCCAAGGATTTCCTTTGGAGACTTTCTGTGAACAAAACACTGTCGGTATAATACTGCCAGGGGAAGGCAGCAGCGTCCAATAGGCAAATCGCGTATTTGCTGCAGCTTTCCGCCAGCGGTTTTCTGCTCATGGGGCATCTGAAAGGAAATCCTTGGACACTCTCTATGAGGAAAACACTGTTGGCAAAATACTGCCGGGGGAAGGCTACAGCAGCCAATAAGCAATTCACTTATTGGCTGCTGAAGCCTTCTGCCGTCAGTCATTCTCTCTGTGATTAGCTGTCTTCTCTCAAGAGAAAAGATAGCTAATCATAGAAATTGGAATTTGGCATCGAGTTAAGTATTCAGCCAAAGCTGAATAGCTGGATTTCAGCCAAACTTCGGACGAATACTCACTCAAACCCTGAATTTGGTACACCCATACTCCGGATGAGGAGATTCAAATGCACCTGTCAGAAACCCAGAATTCAAGCGTCAAACCCTCAAGCCGACTCTACCTCTGTTCCCAGAGGCACTGCATTAGGCTCTACTCTGGTGGTCCAGGGAGGCAACCTGTTTTCAGAGACCGCACATGAAATAGTCTTCACACCAAACTCGTCCCTCATTGGGCAAGAGCTGAGCTTGCGCCTCCTTTCGGTTCACAGTCGGTGTGCCACCCAGGATCAGCTGGAACACATTAACATTTATCTGCATTCCTCCCCTCTCTGGAGAGGAAGATGGTACTTATCAAACATACACTAAGACCTGCATGTCCAATACAAACTGTCAGGGAGGGACCACACCTCTCATTATTTGCAGACTGGCAGTTCAGTTGGGCTCTGGAATGCTTCATCTCTCTGGGAGCCATTCATCCGCCAGGAGTAGAGAATGTGGAGGCGGCTACTCTCAGCAGGTTCCCACTAGCCAAGTACCAGTGGGAAGTTCACCCCTCAAGTGATGCAGACGACATTCCACAGATGGGGGATACTTCTGCTAGACTTGTTTGGCTCAGAAAGCAATGCGACATGCAGGTGTTTGACTTCCAGAGGAGGAGTGGAGCGCCTTCCACCAAAGGATGCGTCTCAGATTGCGTGGTGAAAGTTGAGTCTGTACGCTTTCCTTCCCATTCCACGAATTGCGAGATTGATCACTCACCAAAACTCATAATGTCTCAGGGGCAAGAGAGGAGACGGTTCTTGGACCTGATGGAGCTGCCGACAGAAGGTACCGTATTCCTCCCAGTTCTTCTGAAAATTCGACCGCAGCTGGGAGACTATGTGCGTCACCCATCCCTACAATCGCTGAGCATGGTCAGCTGGTTCCTGAAGAATTGACGCAAAGTCACCTGGAGCTCTCGCAGGACGATCTAAAAATCATTAAAACGTTTAGCAAGGCCTCTACCACCCCCTTTACAGAAGTAAATGGTTCATGCATTACCATTGGTGCATCAACAAAAAAATGACCCCTTTGAGGTGGTCTCTGGATCATGTGCTTTTGTTTATGTCACGCATAGCGGGTGCAGGGATTCCAGTTGAATTGTGCAGGACATACCTTTCAGCGGAAGGCACGTACGGGAGCTCCAAATGAAAGTCTTTTTGTACATCCAATCCAGATTCTCTATACCCTTCTGAGGGCTGTTCCATGTGTTAAAATCGCGGCAAAAATGGCCGTGGACACAAAATATCGCAGCAAAAAAGGCTGTGGTTTTGCCGCTGCAATCCATGTAAAGGATGCAGGGGACCCCCCCCCCCCCGCAACCACCGGACCCGTTACACCATTTAAGGGGAGCGGGGGACACCCCTGCATCACCCGCTCCCCTTAAATGGTGTAATGGGGTACACCTGTAACGGGTCAAACCACTTTTGTACGGGTGACATTTTTGCCGCAATTTTATCACTGCATACCTCTGAGGGCCTGCTGCTGATGCACCTCCCCAGGTAAAGTTCGGCACTGTGCGTGGGTCTTGAACTTAGTTGCGGTAGTTATCTCACTGTAAAGCAGTGGTATGCAAACATTTCTTTGCCAAGCCCCCCTTGAGTAAAAATATAGTTGCTGAGCCCCTGCTTGAGTACAAATATAGTTTCCATGCCCCCCCAAAAGTAATATCTGCTTATATTTCCTATTAAATGCAATCACTGTAGTCCCTTTGTAGAAGATCCTCAAGCCCCCCCGGACATCCTTCAAGCCCCCAGAGTGGGGCCAGCACCACAGTCTGAAGACCTCTGCTGTAAAGGATTTTGAAAGACAGACTGGTGTGGAGTGTCTCGAGGGCAACATCACAAATTGGGTAATGGCACAGGCTGGGTGAGGTGGACACCGAGGTGGTGCAGGGAGGCACAGAGCGGGTGCCTCGTGGGTGAAAGAAGCAGAGGGTGGATCCAGGGCACTCCGCTGGCACTTTGCGTGTGCTCCTATGTTGTGTGTGTGCTGATTTACAATACCGTGTGGCAACCTTCTCCGATCCCCTGAAGAATGTGAAATAAATAAATGAATGACGCAATCATCAACCAGGGAAACCTTTCTTTATGAAGCCAGTCTCGTCCTACGCTAATAAACAAGTGTGAAGCTGTGGCAATGGCTAGTTTCAGTAATTCAAACATAAGGCAACCTTGACATGGATGAATGCTTTTTTCTAATTAGTCCATGATTCAGACAACTCTCCTCTTTATTGTAGGTCACATTTTCCATTCCCCTTGCAGAATGTTCATATCATGCAATAAGCACATTGATTTCCCTCTGGGCATGGCGGGGCCAATATTACTGCATAAGTGCTCCGCTCAACTCACGGTGGAGAGCTAAACCTTCCTTTAATATTGCTCACGTGAACCCCAGAGAACCCTTCCAATTCCATGCTCCTGGAGCTCCGATAATGCAGAAACCACGAGCCAATGTTCCAGCTCCGCCTGCTTGGCAGGCCTGCCTTGCGGCACCATTAGACAACGGAATACTATGCAAGGGCCACTCAAGATCACTTTACCTTCAGGAAAACGTCAACAACTAGAGGGACGTTACAGAGGAGTATATGTCTTGAGCATTGGTATTGTTGACCTACAGTTCTTCAGCACAAGGAGGCAGTGCCAACCCCTGGTCTCCCAGCATGCTGTGCAAAAATGTTGGGCATGCCCCCCACCATTCTGGTCAACGACACACACACACACATATATATATATATGTATATATATATATATTCACTGAAAAAACGTTGTTAAAGGGATGTTATGACTAAGTTGCACTAATAGAAACCTACGAAATTCACTGAAAAAACGTTGTGACGTAATTGTTACAAGTAAAACTGAAAAACCTCAGAAATTCACCAGTTATAGTAAGCTAAGCTCGCACCACCACCACCGTGCACTGCTAAGACTAACACCCAGTACATCAAAAATGACATCACAAATGTCGTTATCAATCTGCAAGGTTTTGTGAGGATTTGTTGGGGGGGGGGGGGGTGGAGACAAAGTTATAAGCCGCCCAAACAGTGCTCTTCCCATATTTTGAGAAACTTAACCATAACTATGGGGCCACTAACACAGGCCTTGTAATATATACATATATAAACCACCAAGAAAGTTATGGTGGGTTTAAAAAGATTTTATAAAACACCCTTTCACCTCAAATGTGAAAGTAGGAAAGTCCATTTGAGCCAAGTCACACATTCCACAACGCCACCTAGTAGCCATCGCTGGATGTTCACCTCCAGTTCTGCACCACAATAGCAAGGCATTGTGGGTATGCACATTAGCCCAAATGAAAACATTTTTCTCCTGGAAATTGTCTTTGTCTAAGAGGGGCAGTGCTACTTTATACATGTCTTAATCAACCCAAGACAGACATGTGCAAGGCTGCCAGGACAACCACATACCTGGTTTCACCCTTATTAGGGATCATCAGTGCAGTATAGTCCTGACAGCCTTGCAGTTGGAGCATTTGCTCATGTTTTTACAACACCAAGAAAGTTAAAGATTTGAAAAGAAACCTTTGACCTCAAATGTGAAAGTAGGAAAGTCCATTTGGGCCAAGTCACACATTCCACAACACCACCTATTAGCATTTGCTGGAAATCCACCTCCAGTTCTGAGCCACAACAGCAAGGCATTGTGGGTGTGAAAATTAGACGGAATAATGGCCACCCAAATTATTTTTATTTTTTTAAACCAAGCTACTGTCAGTCCTTGAAAGTTTTTCACTCAGAAACCATGTTTTGCCTTTTGCCGAATTGCATTCTGGTATTTGTAGTCTCCCAGTCAATTAAAAAAGATTATATTTTTACAGCAACAGCGAGTTTCCCATCTCTACAGTAACTCTTAAAAGCAAGTAACAGGTCAACCCCCTATGACCACTTTGCATAACAAATGTGCCCACTTTACAGGGCCACTGTGGGCTGAGTTGATTGGCTCCTTCCTTGCTTTAAAACTGAGCAGGGTCTGTCATGTTTACTGCATGGATGGGAGACAGTTCACAGTCCCGAACGCCATGTGTTTTCTTAGTTGTAAATATCTCATAACACACGTTGTCTGCGTTATTTCTTTTAAACCATGCTATTGTCAATCTTCGACAGTTTTGACCATTGTTTTGCCTTTTGCTGAATTGCATTCTGGTATTTGTAGTCTCAAAGTCATGATGAAAATCATTGTGTTCATAGGCTGCGCAACAGAGGTTGCAAAGTTGGGGTGGCTTTACAACACTATTTTAATCTTGTATGTGGGTTGCGACAGACTTCCTTACAGGTCTTTTTGTGTGCTTGCCCGTCTCAGCCTGGCAGTGCTTCCAGCCAGGACAGTCCTTTGTGATGCCATTGGGGGTGTGGCCTCCTTGCAGGGCCGGCTTAAGGGATGATTGAGCGGTGCACACACCCAGGGGCGCATAAAATAAAGGGTGCATGGGCGCACTGCATCAACCAGAGTGCCCATCAATTAAGGACACTTTAGCCTTTTCAAGGAAGCTTTATGCCACCAGACAAGAAAGACATGCAGTACTGGATCACAAAAGCAATCTAACTCATATATGTTATTGCACACAGGACTGGCTTAAGGGGCGATGCAGTTCCCCCAAGCGCCCTTTATTTGGTGCGCCCCTGGGCGGGTGCACCGCTCAATCACCCCGTAAGCCGCTCTGCAAGGAGGCCACACTCCCAATGGCGTCAGTTACACTCTAGAAGTTCTCTTAACATACCATAACAAAACTGCAATGCAGGTTGATGAAATGGCAGCACTGGCAGGTATGCCGACCCAACACAAAGGACCATCCTGGCTGGCAGCACTGCCAGGCTGAGAGGGGAAGCATACAAAAAGACTAGCAAGAAGGTCTGGTGCAACCCACAAAAGAGATTAAGCTCGCCTTGTATAGCAACGTCTCTTTCCATTTCACTGTAAAGCACAGTGTGTGGTACTAGACTAACGGTCAGAGAAGTGTTGACTCCCCAAGTCTACAGCGATCAGGTCCGCATTGCAGGGGTCTAATCCTCACGAACAGTCTGTTAAAGAACTCCAGGGCGGGTTTTGCTACACGTTGTAGCAGACCATTGACACCTTGGGTGCGTATAGTTGCCCTGGCAAATGGCATTTATACAAGGAGGTGATAAATGATAGCGGGCACGTCGATTCACCTAAATAGCAGGAGTAGCGGAAGTGACATCACATACCCAATAGCACTGCAGGAAGTGACATCACTTGGACCTTTACCCGGTGACGTCACAGACAAATCACATTCCATCAGTTTTTTAAGTACAAAAACATTTTCATCAAATAACAAATAGTATTGAAACAAATAAAAGTTTATTTGAGTTTTCACTGATATAGTAACCACGTGCTATCCGAATATGTAATGGGTGAAGTCACGAAATGCCTAGGGCCCACCTCAAAGTATCATAACTGGCCAGAAGTGCCATCTTATACATGTTAAAGCCTTGCACGCCAGGTAATGGCATAATATACTAAATACTGCCTCCAATGCCAGGCACTGTTATCAAGTGCTAATTGCAACCACATAACCACATACAGCCTATGGTGTATGTTCTACCAGGTTAAGACTCATATTCAATTTACAGTCAGTAAATGGAAGCTACAGTCTCACAAACCCAAGTGCCCTCATAATTTCCAAGTGCAGGCTCAGTATGTCCATATACTGTTATTTTATGCCAGGTAAAGTGTAGATACATGATTAAGCTTCTTTGTTTTTTGTCACACTGAAATTGCTTTTGGTGATTTTCATTTTCAGACGTTAGGGAAAAGATGGCCCTTTGAGGTAAAGTGATTTTCACAGGGTCAATATGTTGGTCAAGTTAAGAAACCGTGACTTGTGCCTTTTTCACTGCCCACAATTTACTCAGGAGACCACATCCCCTGCCATCTCATCTTTAATGTGACAGCCACATACTCAGATCTGGGCATTCTGTTTCATCATGAGCAGGCAGTTGTTTGTGTTTAATAAAGTGGACATTTGACCAACAAAACCGCATTTTAAATTAATCTGAAAATATAAATTAAATCTTTATTGAAAATCAATATGACCTATTGTGAATAATACAGGAGGAACACAATAACTGGCAGTAATTACTTAATTTACAAACATTCCCCAACCATTTCTACATACAACATCAAAAAGTTAATTTCCTAAATATACAAAGGAGATTGAAATGACGGCTTTGCACTGTTTAAAATGAAGTGTTAAACATAAGACATAAAACATCATACTTAAACTGTACAGTCATCATTTTAAAAATAAGTGAATGGAACCACATACAGAGTGCCAAAACCAAAGTGAATTATTTCAGGGCAACAGTGTTTTTTCACTGAGCAATAAATCACTCTTTCACCTAACGTTTGAGGGCAAGTATTGCAGGAGTCAAAGAGGGAATGCCAGAGGTACCAAAGCGACTGACACGGGTAGCAGCTAGTACTCCTTGTTAGGCCTCAAATGAGGTCCTTGAGTGGTAGCCCTGACAGAGATGGAGTGGATGTTTAAGCTTTTGTTGCAGACAGAATTCCTGACAGAAGAAGATGGGTTACAGGTGCTCCTCCTGACAGCCTGGAAGTCAAGGTAGGAATGGACTCTGCACAAAACCCTAGGCACGGGTCCCACATGAGAGCCATCTCTGGGGTTCCCTCTTTGCGGTGCCGGGAGGGTGCTTGTCACCATGACTCATCCTCTCACGAGAGAAGTGAGGGCAGGACCCACCTGGAATGTGTGCAGATTTCTCGACTGAGGGCTTCATTACGAGTATGCTGGTAACAACGTGTACCAGCACCTTTTCCGGACCGGCATACTCCGAGCCTGCCAGTAGGGGCAGTGAACTACCAGCAGGCCTGACCTGCCGGTAGTTCCCTGCCCGACCGGCAGATAATTCACTGAAGCACCAGCATCGTTAACAACGCTGGGGTGCTTCAGTAGTTCCCATCCCATGGAGTCTTATGCGACTCCATGGGAATGGGAACTTACTGTTATTATGCCTCCCATAATATGGGCGGGGAAACCCGTAAGCCGAGATTGCTGGCAATGTCGTAATGACCCCCTTGAGTCTTTTGTGAAAGTCAGATGCTTGAATGTGTCTGAAGGCATGGAGGGGACACTAAAGCCCAAGAAAGCTGACCTACCATCGCCTTGAAGCCAGGGCCATGAGTAACGTACAGGCGGAATAGGGTGGGGGCTGTAGTCAATTCCCTGCCCAATCAGGAACACATAAGAGGGCTGGGAGTATAGCTCAGGGGCAACACGTTTTTCTTGGAAGCAAAAGAACACAGAGTGTCACGAGTTTGAATCCCAGGCCGGCCCTTAGAGGTTGATGCAGCATAAAGCATGATATAAACATTTTATTGGAAGAAAACCTTGCTTTAGAAGACCCCGAGTGTGGTGACATACCCATATCTCTCACTCACGCATTCCAGGGAAAGGAAACCGTAGCGATATCACAAGATCAGAGCCCCTCATAGAGGAAGGTGCCAAGGCAGAAGCTCCAGATCTGGAGTTACACTCCTTGTGGGGTGTCATGAATCCAGGGGGATTGTTGCGGACGTTGCCCATTGGAAAGGGAGAGACACTGATCATAAACACTGCGGCGGAAGAGGGAGCACTCACTGGATACCGTATGCCCTGACACCTTATAATTCGACCCCTCCAGACACCCTTATCTTATCTTAGACTGTTCTGAGAGGAGAATCTTCCTTTTAGGTGTATATAAGCCCCATCTGCCCGATAGGCATTTATTCGTCTTCCCCTCCAGTCAGAAAAGTAAGCAGAAGAATACTCTCCAGTTCATCCCAAGGGGATAGGGGAGAGGACCTCATGTCTTGTAGACTTACCGTAATGAGAACCCGGACACCTTATAGGTTTACCCACCCTATCACTTTTTACTAAGATCGTTGCACGATTGGAACATCCCTTTTATTTGTAGATAAACCCCAAGTTGTAATGAGTGCTTATTGCAGTCACCTCCAATAAAAGAAGCTTAAAATCTGTGTGCCTCATTACGAGTTTGGCGGTGTGGTAAAAAATGGTGGTAAGTTTATTACCTCCAATTTTTTGGTTGTAACGGAATTACCACCATTTTTACTGCCTGCCGAATTCCGAGTTTGGAGGAAAAGTGGAAGTTTCACCTCCAGCAAAAAGATGGAAGTAAATTATCTACTTTTCCTCCAAAAATCATCAGAATTTCTGCAGTGGAATTACCAAATTCTACAAAAATCGGATTGGACTCCAAAAATTGGGATTTATAACACCCTTCCACCACTCGTAACCCCATGGTAAGACCACCGGACCGAGTGGTGGTAATAGTAATGAATTTGACAGTAATTTCGCAGATTTACTGCTGAATTACTCCCAAACTCGAATGAGGTCCTGTGTCTTTTGTCACATGCATTGGTCCACCACAGCCTCCAATAGGGAGATCAAAGCCTATAGCATGGTTTGCGCTCAATGGGCCAAAGTATCAGACTGAGACAATGGTGGGGATGAACACGTGGCACCCATACGCCTATAGAGACATTAAGCCTAATAGTATCAGAGGCCTCTGCAGTCCAAGATCTAAAGACACTCTCAAAAGAGGGTCAAGAATGTTTCTGAACCGGCTATCCCGCTCTCATTTCCATTTCACCAAATCATGTTTATGGCAGGAGCGGTGTTACTCCTTGGGGCGACCCATTGGGGCTTGAGGGGCTTACAGCAGGTCGCTTTAGTGTCATTGGTAAATCCTCCATTTTGTTCTGGAGGAAAAAACCCTCAGCTAAGTGCTGGGGCTTTTTCTTCCAACTTACCTGCAAATATGCATACACAGTGCACTAAAATTAGGTTTACTGCCATTTTTAACCGCACCGCCCTACTTGTAATAAGACCTGCCCCCGCCATACCCCAATTGAGGGTCCACAATGTTTGTACATTGCACCAGAGACAATAATCTCCCAGAAGAGAGCTAAGTGGAGCTGTCTTGCTTCTCTTTTAGTAGTAGATCCCAGGGCTCCCAAAAGAGGCTTTCATGCATCAAGCTAGTTCGCTGTAAGGTGAAGGTGCTTTCCTTTAAAGCATCAAAGCCATTGCTGCGAGCGCGCCCACCAGGCTCCTCCAGAGAGAGAAATGGAGGGCTGCCCAGTGACAGTGTCCAGCCCTTACTCTGAAAGGGTTGAAAGCAATGTGGAGAGCTGACAGGATAGACAGACATACATACATGTAACTTTCACGTTTCTTGCTCAGCCCAACAATTTAGGGCAAGTGCAAGCAATGTGAGCATGTTATTGAAATGATAGTCAGGGGGGACAGAGGGAACAGTTGAAAGAGACTTGCCGAGATACGAACGACAAGGATGTCAGGAGGATCTGTGGACATCTTAACCTGCTTCTGATAAACATGGCTCTCGACAACATCCTGATTATGGACGTTATGTTATGTTATCTGATGTTGTGTTATCTGAATTTGTAGTGCGCACTTTCACCTGAGGCCATCTTGGCGCGAGGAAAAGTAAGGATACATCCCACTACAGTGGCCCTAAAACAGGCACATTTTCAACACCTGTCTGTACTATGGGTGGTTCACTGTGCCTCTAAGGGTCGATGGAAGCCCATTCCACAGTTTGCTGGCTGCATATGAGAATGCTCGTCCACCCACATGGGCCAGCCGGACCTTCGGAATGACCACCAAATGTGGTCGTGTTGAGGACTTTGCGTGGTGTGATGATTGTTATGTCTACGAGGTGGTTCGAACTCTTAACGTGCCACCTGATCCTGTCAATTTGGTTCCACAAAGAAGTTGTTAATGGGATTGCACGTGTTGCTGGTGGGTTGACTTTCGGCCAATGCACTAAGGGATTAACACAGTGTTTGATGGCCTTGAAGGCTACTTGGCTCATAATGGCAGCTTCAGTTTTGGTCAAGATGTAGCAAGTTATGTTAGCAATAGTGATCAGCTTTCTGCAAGATGTGTGTAGAGATTTCCAGGTGGTGAGGGCTTCCTGCTCTCAGGATTTACACAAGTTCTTTAATTTGTTGTGCATTGTGTGATTGTTCTTGGTGAGTTCTTGAAGATACCAAAGTGCAAAGGGTTTGAATTTGTTGATCTGTGATTTCAGAAGTATGTGATTGTTGACAGTAACTATCACTGTGTTTTCCAGTATGCAAATAGCGATGATGAGGCCTTTTGGGAGCGAAGAGGATGTCCGGTGAAAAAGGTTTTGCTCTATTGCACTTGATGTTTGAAGATGTATTAAATACTAGTTTGAGTGCGTTACCTATGATATGAGTGGGTTCCGTGATGAGTTGTGTGTCAGAGAGGTTGAGGAGAGTTTCTATTTTTCATGCTTGTTTATGCTGTTGGTAGATTAGTTGTCATTCTGAAGACACATGTTTGGTGGATGCTGTTGTAATGAGCTCTGTGAATTAGTTGGGGTGTTTCTTGGTTTGGAGGTTGATATATTAGGCTGACAGTGAATGTCTGGGATGCCATGACTTGTAAGTGGCAGGTGAAGAGTTACACAGAGGTAGAATTTGAAGGTGCAAGTCCAAGAGGACCTTTGGATTACTGCAAAGCCCTCAGCAGTATTTCCCTGTGCTGCCAATGTGTATCATGTAACATACAAGCATATAGATTGTGAGGATGGGTGAGAGAAGTGGGGTAGAACTAAGGTTCTCTGAAGAAGGGGCATCAAGGCAGTGAGTGGCAATGAGGTCAGCAATATCTTGCGCATGCAGGACTTTAAATTGCACGTTAAAGAACAGGTTCTATTTCTCCTGTCCTTTTATGTTCCCCTTCAACATTGTCTTTCCACCATGAAATTAAGGGTTGGTCTCTCCATGGGCAAGACCGGCTGCTTTGAAACTACCACAGTGAGGATTTGGATAGTATCAAGGCATATTAAAATAAAATAACCCGTGGCTGCACATTTGCTTGGAGGGTCATAGATGGCAATGATGAGTGGTATATGGAAGGGGTTTTGATGGTTGAGGGCGCGCAGGTGAAGACTCTATGTTGGGTGTTTCTTTCCAGGGGTAAGGAGTGGTAGGGGTGAGGTGTTTCGAGGAAGGACCCACATGAAGCAGAGGTGAATGGGATGGAGTAGGGGTTCTTGCACATGCCCCTTCAAGGCTTAAACAAGAACCAATAGGAGTTGCCAACAGGATACTCAGTTAGGGAGGACTCCTAGGTATGCCAGAGCAATGCTGGCGGTCCACAGACTTGGAGGGCTTACACCCTCCCCAGAATAAACAGAGAATCCAGTCAGATGGCAAGTACAAACTGTGGTTTATTGCAAATATAACCTAAAGGGATCAGTACAAGAACACAGCATGAGTCAAGTACAGCTCGAGGTTCCACGGCATGTTGGCCGGTTTTCTTGCAAGTGTAAACCTGCATTTCATGTGGGTTTGTGTATAAATGGGCCCTGAGTTCACGTTTTGCTTTAAAAGGCTCTCTCCAGCTTGCTGTAGCGTTGTTCTAGTTCAAGAAGTCCCAGGGGACATGGTATGCTCCGCCAACAGGGGGAGGATGCATGTGGCTGAGGTGTTTTCACCTCGATTCCAGTCAGACGGCCCCCGCAGTTGAGCGACTGGTGGGCAGAGCGCATTTTGATAAAGGGTGCCCCGGTGGTGACGCGTTAGTAGAAGCTCCTGGGGAACCAGAGAGGCAGTGAGGCTCTCTTGTACTTGAAGGGACGTTCCCTGAGGCCGTCCTTCTTTTGGGCTGGCCTGTTGTCTCTCCCCAATCCTGGGTCGAGAGGGTGTGCCCGTTCGGAGCCGGGGAGTAAGGTCAGACAGTGTATTCCTCACTGCCGGCGCTGCTCTGTAAAACAGAGCCGGAGCGCTCGCACGCTAAGCCGCGTGTACTGGCTTTGATGTAGGAGGGAGAAAGTGAGGGGGAGGAACGTATATTTACAATCTGTGTGGCGGAATACTCTTTGCCTGCATCTCAAAGACGTGCTGGTAAAGTGTGAAATTCCTGTCAAAGTGAGGGGAAGGGACGTACATTTAGGAACTGTGTGACAGATTACTTCTTGACTGCGTCGCGCAGATGTTCTTGTTGAAGTGTTCAATTCCTGTCAAAGTGAGGGGGAGGAACGGACCTGAATACGTTAATTGGTGCCTCAATACGTACTGAAGGAGACATTTTACCCAGTCCTACTGAACTGTGCCCCAGCAGGGCTAGTTCAGGGCGGGGAGGAGACCTATGTGATAAGTCAGTCAAATAACTAAAAAAAAGAATTACAAAATAGAATAAGAAGAAATCAAAACGGAGAAACCCACAAGACCCCGTTCTCATACCCCCCCACAGTGTTTCCTCAGCAGCTGACACGTGTCTGGAAGTTTTGCTAGTCTAATTACCATGATGTAGTGTTTACGTTCCCCTGTCAAGGGAAAGGTTGGGGTGTATTTGTTCACAGAGGACGAGAGTAGATCAGAGCAAACTAAGTCTATACCATTGAAAGGCCACGACTCTTCCATAACCTGAATTGCAAATCTTTAATTATTTACTTACCAGGGGTAGATTCACTTGCAACCAAGTGACCCAATGTATGATATTCACTTATATATGTACCAAATGTGAACTGACTGGTTTACCAGGGATCCAATTGCAAATCTGTAATTATTTATTTACCAGAGGTGAATTAACTTGCTACCAAGTGGCCCAATGTATGATATTCACTTATATGTGTACCAAATGTGAACTGACTGGTTTACCAGGAATCCATTTGCAAATCTTTAATTATTTATTTACCAGAGGTGAATCAACTTGTTATCAAGTGATCCAATTTATAACATTCACTTATATATGTACCAAATGTGAACTAACTGGTTTACCAGGAATCCATTTGTAAATCTTTAATTATTTATTTACCAGAGGTGAATTAACTTGCTACCAAGTGACCCAATTTCTTTTTTCAGAATGAAGTCCATTAAAGTTTTAAAACACGAATTGTACACAACAAAGAGGCATTGCCAGAAGTACTTCATAACCCACAACTTGTACCCCACCCATCCCACCTCCCTCCTCCCCCTTAGGAACAGAGTCTTCTCCTCTATATGTCTTTGTACATCGTACTCTTGAACATGGTGTGTCAATAACATTTCTATGGTAATCCTAATTCACAGCTTTGGTTGGTTGGATGGGGCCAAGTCAATGACGGTGTAGGAGCCCCCTAGTGTGGGGAACCCTTACAACTTCGTACGTATTTCATATGGTGTAAGTATGCGGCCACATTGATCTCAGGTCACCATTCTCGTATAATAGGTTTCATTAGATGGTCGGCATGTACTCTGTCACAAAATTACCCCACAAAAGTTCATACTGAGCTGATTACCGTGCAGGGTAGCAGTGATTCTTTCCATTATAGATATACTCAATGCCATATTTATCCATTCTCTCTTCCCCGGCATCGTCAGTGCCTTCCACCGAATCACGAGACAGGCCCGTGCAGCGAGCAGCAGATCCATGCTAGCACCTCATCCCAAAACATCTTGACACGGGGACATCCCCACCACATATGCCAATACCCTGCTGTCTCACCACACTATCGCCAGCATAGGGGGCTCATTGCTTGGAACATCTTAGACAGCCTGTGGGGGTCATATTTTCATCTGTGTAAGAGCTTAATGGTGTGTAATTTGTACTGGCTCGCTATTGATGTTTGAGAAGCCCCTTTGCATATCTTGTCCCAGAGTTCAGGGTCTATCTCTGAGCCCAAATCGTTCTCCCACCTATGCTTTAGGGTAAGAGTAGGCCATTTTCCGGCATTGATTAGTGCTCTATACATGGCCGAAATCAGGCCCTTAACCTCTGTCCTGCTATCAAGGAGTGCTTCAAAGGGAGTGAGCTCTCTCTGAACTTTCTCCTTCCATTTGTTTCTCGTGAGAACTCCTTTGAGTTGAAGAAAGGAAAAAAAAACGATAAGAGCCCTATCCCCAGCACTTCCTCTAATTCTATGATCGTAAGAAAGGTACCCCACCTCCAGAGTTGACCCACTCTCTCAAGACCCGCTTGGAACCATGGCTGGAATCTTTCATGATTTGGGATCTCATCTTCAACCCCCGGTGCCCAGATATGACTCAGTGGATAACGCCATGTGGTTACCCCACGCATGTGTATCCCCCCTCCAAATCTCCCAGATTGTACCCATTATCGGATGTTTTTTAATTCTCTGTATTAGTTTGTTCCTTGGTACCCAAAGCCATTCTGCAACAGTGGCTATGGCTAAATTATAGTTATCTAAGTCAATCCATTGTTGCCCTTTCTGTGCTCTCAAGTGGGGGACAAGAACCCTTAATTGTACCTCTTCGTAGTACTTCTTGGGGTCCAGTAAGCCCACACCTCCCTAATCCTTAGGTAAAGTCAGGACTTCATATGCAATCCTGGCATTCTTGCCTTGCCACAGGAATTTCAAAATCGCTCTTTTCACCTCTGTAAAAAAGAATTTCAGGAGGCGGATTGGAAGCATTTGGAATGGCTATAGAAATTGGGGCAGGCACACCATTTTGACCACATTCAATCTCCCAAGCCAAGATGTTGTAAGATTTTGCCATCTGGCAAGGTCAGCACAGAAGGCGGACAGGTGTGGTAGAAAGTTGGCATCATAAGAGAGTTCAGGCTTCGTGTAAGATGTATCCCCATGTAGCATAAGGTGGTCCCCCCACGTTAGACCCAAGGAGGATAATCTGACCAAGTCATCTTGTGTGGGTACTCGCAATGGGAATAGGATGGACTTGGACATATTTATTATAAAGCCTGACGCTTCCACCATACTGCTCTATTAGGTGTATTGCTCTTGGTACAGATATCATGGGATTGCTTAAATGTAATAGCAAATCAGCTGCATACAAGGCAACCTTATATTCCTTCCCTCCTACTTTAAGTCCCTCTACTTGAGGATCTGCTTTGAGTGTCTGGGTCAAAGGATCGAGGGAAAGGGCAAAGAGTATTGCTGATAGTGGGCATCCCTGCCTCGTCCCTCTACCCAGATCGAACCATTGTGAAAAATTGGTGTTTACCAATACCGACGCCCTGGGGGACGTGTACACTGCCTTCACTCCTCTTCTGAATCTTGATCCAAGGCATACTTTACTCAGTACTGCCTCAGGAAGCTCCATTCTGCTCTGTCGAATGCTTTCTCAGCGTCAAAAGACAGGAGTACGGAGTCCCTCGTCATAGTCTGCGATTCGTGAATCAGGTGCAGTGTCTTGTGCATAGTGTCTGCGCCCTGTCTCCCTAGGATAAATCCGACCTGATCTGGATGTATCAGCCGAGGCATGTGTATTTCTAATCTCGCTGCGTGTAAATTTTGGCGTCTATATCCAAGAGTGAAATTGGGCGACATGAACCACACTGAGTGGTTCAATCTGTGATGAGTGCCTGTGAGAAGGAATTCGGGGCCACTCCTGTCTCCAGAATATAGTTGAACAGGTCCACCATGAATGGAAGAAGGCCGGAGAGGAAGGTGTTGTAGAAGCCTGCCGTGTAGCCATCATCTCCCGGGGCCTTCCCTATCGGCAACCTCTTCACCGCCCTCTCAATTTCCTCTGCCAAGATGGGGCGTCCATTGTGTCTGATTCCTCATAGGAAAGCACCGGCATATTTACCCCTCCTATATATTCTTCTATTTCTGCTCCTCTGTGTGCCATCTAAGATTTATAGAGGTTCTCATAAAACCTTTCGAACGCCTCTTGGATTCCCCATGTGTTCGTGTTCTTCGTGTCTCTATCTCCATGTATGGCCACGACGTATCTCTCGGCCCATTGCCATTTTAATCTGGCAGCCAACAGTGCATCTGCCTTGTCCCCCTTTTCACAATGTTTCTGTTTGAGAAAATGTAGTTTTTGCAAACCACTTGCCCCTCTTCTAGGAGCCGAAGCTCATCTCTCTTCTGCTTGGCTTCCAGGATCTCATCGGCCCTGCCCTCTGCAGTGGTCCATGCGGCTCTATCCAGCTGGACAATTTCCTTCCTCAGTCTGGTTTCTATCAGAGACCTTTCCCTCTTTTTATTGGCCCCCTCTCTGATCAGGACCCCCCGCCGTGTCGCCTTCCCTGCTTCCCACACCGTGCCCTTCAATACCTCTCCTGTGTTATTCGTTTTAAAGTATTTCTTTATCTGCCGGTCCATTTCTTCCAGAAAGACAGGATCCTTCACAGGGTCTCGTTGCATCACCACTTAGATCCTCCATGTGGGAGGCCTGCCAAGCCCTGCTTGACCGTGACCATGTCATGATCTGACCGTTAGATTGGTGATATCTCCGAGCCAATCGCCACCTCCACTAGCCCCTCCATGATGTACATGTAACAAATTCTGGTAAATGTGCCATGCGGTGCAGAGTAAAAAGTGTATCCTGTCTCACTTGGGTGAAAACCCCGCCATATATCTTGTAGGCCATAGAGCCCTATCATCTCCATCACCACAGTCCAGCCACTCTCCATTGGGTCACGTGTGTCAGGGTTACCTGCCCGTCTGTCTAATATGGGGTCTGCGCAGATGTTGAAGTCCCTCCCCAGAATTACTTGCCCAGAGGCCTCCAACATTATCTTTGGGAGTGTGTTCTGCAAAAATCGGGGCTGACCCACGTTAAGGGAGTAGAGGGTTGTGAGGGTGAAGGTTATTTTTCGCGCTGTACCCACTATCACAAGAGCCCTACCACCCACATCAGCCCACACCTTGGTGACGGCAAAGTTTACTCCCCTTCTGATGAGTATCCCCACCCCCGCCTGCCACAGGGGGCCAGAGCCCCACTGTTCCATACCCGTTCTTGAGGGGAGGACCCTTAGTTCTTCCTCACGTGCATACTTGGTTTCATGCAGGAAGAGCAGGTCAAGCCCTGCTCTTCTAAACTCCCTGCACATCAGTGACCTTTTGGTGGGCGAGTTCAGACCTTTAGCATTGAGTGTCCCCACCCGCATTAGACTGGCTTTCTGGGGCCCCTTCACTACCGCCATGTTGTCCTTTGTGCGTCAGTTGACCACAGAGTGACATGATACGATTCAATTTGTACCCGAGAAGAATCCCGTCCCTACCCACGACCCCTCGCTAAACAACTCCCTGTCCCATGACGGTGTCCGCTCTAGCTCGGTTGTCATCACCAAGCCGAGTACGGACCACCAGCTAAGACCGGAATGATCACAGTCCTATCACATCTCAATCAACTAAGCTTTGAACGCCCTCAGTCTCTCTCCATCCCCAATTTAGGTTAACTTAAAAAGTCCCACAACTCCAAGCCCCCCCCTCCCGCATCCTGCAAACATGAGTCAGGAGGTAGATAGATACCTCGTCCAGACTCCTTTGGTCCTATATACATACGCGGTTTGCATTATATAACTCGTGTGCTCCAGATGGAGTGTCAATGCTCATTATAAAGACACCCATGCTTAGGTGTCAGACAGCAGTGCGGTTGTGAATAACTCGACTCTTGCAGATCGGTTGGGCCAGTACCCTTTGTACCGGCAACCTCTCAAGCATGTCAGGCAACGAACCTCGTGGTCTCAAGGTAGTTCGCAAAGGGGCATCATTGGATGCTGCGTTGGTCAGGCATCTGCTCCCGGGGAGGCGATCACTCTTCTGTACTTTCTAGACCCTGGTATGCATCTCCTTCTAGGACCTGGGATGCGCCATTGCCTGTCATCATCCCCTCCCACTCCATTTAGTTGTCCTGATTGTCCATAAATTCACTGATACAGTGCTTTATATCCTTCTCCATCCTCAGTTAAACCCTGTTACCGTCAAGTTCAAATGAAAAGGAGAATGGGTATCCCCATCAATATCAGGTTCCTTTATCTTTCAGCCATCTAGTGAGGGGCATACACATCCGTCGCAGGGAGAGAGTCAGAGATGACAAGTCCTGGAAGATAGTCACTCTTGTTGTGTCAAGCATGACGTGCCCACTACGTTTAACTTTCTCAAGGATCCTGGCCTTATCAGTGTAATTGTGAAATCGTGCAAGCACAGTCTTCGGACCTCCAGCAGCTCCCCCCGCTCTATGTATCCAATCAATCTTTGGTTCGTCAATGGAATCATCCTCAAATAGGAGTTTCATAATGTTGTAAAAGGTCCTTTTCAGGACTTGCTCAGATTCCCTTTCCCTCTCCAGAATCCGAAAGAACCGTAGGTTGTTCCGTCATTCACGGTTTTCCAAGTCATCCATTTTTAGACAGAATTCCTCTTCTCGCGCTTCTATTTCAGTAATCCTGTGGTCAATTTGTGTTTTGAGGACTCCCAGTGAGGATTGATTGTTTTTGACCCCTTTGAGTCTCTCCTCCATTTTGTTGATCCTTTGTGTGATCTTGTCTACCTTTCCTCCAATGTCCGCTCTCATGCTTTTCATTTCGTCAAGTAGAGCTGCAATGTCAGCCTTAGTTGCAGCTGTGTCTTTCCATGAGGTCGCCATGGCTAGGTTGTGTGTGGATCTTGGGTCAGTGCGAGGAGGGGTATAGTTATATGCTGCAAGTGTCTGTTTTATTTCCATGCACTGCTCCCTCTCGGGTTAGTCGAGGGATCCTGTGCTCTTTGTTGGACCTTTCAATTTATCAAGTGCAACTGCCTACAGTTTTCTTCTGGTCACGGGACCTATTACATCTTAGGACACTGTGGCTCACAGTCGAGAACGCACTCTTCTTTATCTCCCGTCTGCATGACCAAGCATTGGAAGAGGGCACACGCCCCGGGACTGGAGGCCAAACTTTCCGAAAGTCAGCCTCAACATGCGGGCAGGTAGGATCAGCAGCACCTGTAGCTGTGCTCTCCGAAGATACTGTGTGCTTGAGGGCCAGACTTTCAATACTACCGGCGTGGGATTATTTGGTTCTCGAATTAAGCAACCATGGTCTGTAGGTTCTTCATATAGTACTCAAATAGCAGTCGAGGTCTCCTCCACTTGTCCCGCTCCACACACTTCGAAGGAGGGCACACACCCCAATCCTGGGGGCCCAACCCTTCACTGTGTCACAAGTGACCCAATTTATGATATTCACTTATTCATGCAGCAAATTTGCACTGACTCTCTCACTGATGACCGTTGATGTTATGTATTGATTTTTATGCCAAGGTTTTAATTGCACAATTTCTGTCTTATAAAGAATGCTGACAAGCTGGTCAAACAAGTAAAGTCTATGACTGTTTATTTAACCATGGTGCTCATTAAGCAGAGTTAGCCACCCGGGCTAAGTGGTCCAAAGAAGAGGTCTTTCACTCCTACAGAGCATACTGTCTATGCAGAGGGCAGACAAGGTCACCATAGAAGAGCCCACTCATTGCCCTCTGAGTCGTCATTTCGTACATGTGTGCGGTAAGGTGTAAAGATCCCATGCTCAAGACTCCTACAGGTTGCTGCCCCACCCCTCTTTTCAGACACCTTAGGGAGAAACACCTTACATACAATTACATTACTCGGGCCCTTCCCCTAAAAACCTATCACCGTGGGGGATTGGCCACTGTGCTTCTCTGCCACCTATAGTGGACCCTATAGGTGTTATTTTACTGGTCCTCACATGTCAGGTGACTGGCCTGGTAAAATTAAGGGTGCATGGTGAGTTTATATGGTTCTCCAGGTATGTACACGTAGAACAGAGAGCAATATGGACCAATAGAATAAGGATGACAGGATTCTGTTTTGATTTACAAAATCTTAACACAAAGTAATAATTCATTTACACAACAGAGGTAGTTACTACTTGCTGATGAATACTTTACATACTAAAAAAAGACTCAGCCTATAAGCAAGTTCACCTATCATTCATCATTCATACCTAACTCATACAAACCATCTTCATAACAACATATTTTAAAAAAAACAAGGGCATTCATAAACCCCAATGTATATGATACAATTTTTTTTAATTCAGATTCAAAACTCTTGTATGTTTCAGATGTGACCCTCTTTGTTATTACAGAAAGTTCTGTCTTGTCGACACGTGTTTCAGTTGTAGTCCACTGTGGGCGGATGCCGCCTTGCCCCAATATTCTAAACAACCTTCCTCAGGACGAGTGCTGATAGCCAATCTGTGTTGCCTCGATATAGGGTGGGTGAGCCTCTGAATCTAAAAAAATAATGAAACATACACTAATTAACCTGTCATTTTGTTTTGTTTTTGAACATGTAATGTGTGAAAAATGCAACCATAAACTGTATGTTGCTTGTCTCAAGACTCACCTCCACTGTGTGTTCAGCGAGTGGTGGCTTTATTGTGGGATCAATCCCTCTTCCTGATTTTTCTACGTAGAAGTGTAACGATGCACCTCATTTGTACACCTACAGAGAAAAACACGGAGAAACAAATGTACATGGAATTATCTCTAGACGCTCTCTTAATAACGTATAGATAGTCTGAACGAAAAAAAGGTGGGATTACTCACTAATGGTTTAGTCTGCACAGTGTGATTTAGACACTGTAGAAGTCATCTGCATGTTGAAAAATGATGTAACCATCATGCATATTCACTGGTGGTGCCATAGAAAAGTGCACCCACCTGAAGAGGAAGAAGCAAAACGCAGGGGACTTGTGTAACACTAGCTATCTACTCATATTAATATATATTCATAGTTGCAGAAGAAGTACTTAGAAATCTAATGCTGGCCCCCACGTATAGGAAAACAGCAAAAAGAGATGAGGCGGGAATGAATCCAATGAGGTTATGTCAATGTCCCAATCTGTGGAGACATAATGTAACCGCATAATGTAATCGGCAGGTTATTCGGGCATGGAATATTATCTGAGGTGCCACAGCGGCTCGAAAATTGCGGATCTGTGCGCCAGCTCACTAGTGGGTACGACTGCGAAAGACTTACCTCTGTTTCGGACTTCCAGCAGCGTTCGTGTTCGCATGGCAGTGCAGCAATGGCCGTGTTTCTTGTTTACACTGCCATTGCCATAGACAACTCTTGTCATGGAGATAGAAATAGGACTATTCTTATCACACATATTGTCTTCTACAGAACTGACAATTGGATATAATGGAGTACTTATTGAATGTCAGGCGCGACTGCCATACACGTATGGAAACATAGCCAAGGGTTTGGTGTGCAGAGCGCCGCTTATGCAGTAGTCTCAGAGGAGAGAGTATGTGTAAGCTGGGCCCCACAGGATTGTGGAGCTCGTAGTTCAGCATTATGACATATGTGAGTAGAGTGACTCAAAAGACAGGATTTAGATGTTTTACGGCAAAGCCGAAGGTATTTGTGCAGATCCAGCTTAAAGAAAGATTTATGAATTAATAAATGTTTTGATTAGAAGGCCTGTATTAGATAATTGGACCAAGGAGTAAAATGGCCATGACCCTCATTGGTAGCTGTGACCCGGATGACCCAGCGGGCTCAAGTGGGACCCTGCTGATGGTTTACAGTGGGGCACATATTAGTTGAGCACACATGCGGATATATGCACCAACTGTGTGTACATAGAAAAGATGGATTCTCCCAGCATCCTAGATTGAGTATCCTATGGGCACTTAGTTTGTATTTAAAGCATTCCACTCTATGGATACATTCAATCCGTGATGTACCATGTCGAAATGGTAGATCCAACGCTGCTCCATCCTATGTAGAGTGGTGGCCATATTGCCACCTCGATTTCCTGGTCTGATAGCTTGTAGAACAAACCACTTCATGTCAGTACCTTTGTGGTTCTTTTTGACAAAATGATCAACAAGTTGTTTATCAGGCCCTTGGTTGCGAATGCAGGACCGATGCTCACATATCCTTGTTCTAACTTCTCTGGTGGTTTTGCCCACATAGAGCAGTGCACAAGAACAGGAGAATATGTAAATGACATTTTTGGTACGACAGTTTGTGTGATTTCTCATGGTCCATGTGATGTTTTTATTTTTGAAGACATGTTTCTGTTCTGTCATGGGATATGCCATGCAGTTGCCACATTTGTGGTGCCCAGTGATGGGTGGTAGTCCCCATTGATTCAGTAGTGTCAGTTCTTTGGGACCTTCTCTATAGGTGTGGACTAGCCTTTGGCACAGATTACTGTTGTGTTTAAAGGCAAACATAGGCTTCTTGTACAGGGAACCAGGATTTTTAACAAGATCCCAATAACGATTGATGATTCGTTTGATGTCATTGCTGACAGGATTAAAAGTCGTCACACAGACCACCCTGTTGTTCTGTTTTCTTCCCTGCTAGTTAAGCATGTTTCTCTGTCTGTGTTTGCCGCTCTTTTTTGATTGTTTTTATCATTTTCTTGGGATATCCCCGCGATCGCAGCCGTGTGTTCAGTTGTGTGGCATGTTCATTATAGTCATCTCTTGATACCCCCTTTTTTTCGTTCAGACTATCTATACTAAATTTGGAGAGCGTCTAGAGATAATTCCATGTACTTTTGTCTCTCCGTGTTTTTCTCTGTAGGTGTACAAATGCAGTGCATGGTTACACTTCTACACAGAAAAATCAGGAAGGGGGATTGATCCCACAATCAAGCCACCACCCACTGAACATACAGTGGAGGTGAGTCTTGAGACGAGCAGCATACAGATTATGGTTGCATTTTTCACACATAAATGTTCAAAAACAAAACAAGATGACAGGGTAATCTCGAGGCAACACAGATTGGCTAGCTGCACTCCATCCTGAGGAAGGTTATTTAGAATATTGGGGGAAGGCGGCATCCACCCCCACAGTGGACTACAACCGAAAGACATGTCAACAACACAGAACTTTCTGTAATAACACAGAGGGTCACATCTGAATTTACATGTTTTTTATCATATAAATTGGGGTTTATGAATACCCTTGTTTGTGAAAATATGTTGGTATGACGATGGTTTATATGAGTTAGGTATGAATGATGAATGATAGGTGAACTTGTTTATAGGCTGAGTGTCACGCTATCCTCTCATTCCGTCCCTATTTCACAAGCATCTAGGACAGGCAACACTCACACTGCCTCAGTTACCCCAGCCATTTTCCCATTACCTGTCACTCACAGTGGACGGGTGTCACGTGAGCGGGTTTACCCCAAGGGCCACATACGCAGGTTCGGGGGTTCCCCATTCCTTCGCTGGCGCCTGCCATGACGTCTGCAGGAGGGAGCTTGCAGACGCCGGCTGCAGGACGCTGCGCGCAGAAAGTCACTTCCGCGATCATTGAGATCATTAAGATCTAAACAGTGCTCACGTGTCGCGCTTGCGCATCACGTGACACGATCATCCGTCTCACTCACGGATCATGTGACGCGGAACCACCCTCTACTTAAGCGCTGAACTTCCGCAGTTCCGCGCTTCACAGCTGTTCTTTGGAGGACTCTGTCCGGCGTACGATTACCTTGTGTCTCACGGATCTCGAGTCTTGGACTGCTTCACGGATTTGCTTTGGTCACGTCCTTTGGCTCTGTTTTGCTGGATCAATTGAACTCGGAACGCTTTTTGGACTGCCTCGGATTACCCTGAATGGATTTGGCATTTTTCTCTTCACTGCATTACTTTACCAAGTACTTTGGATTCTGGTCCTTTCACTCATTTCATTAGTTACAGGAGGGCAGGCTGGGTCCATACCCAGTCTACTGTTTCGCTCCCTATTGCCATCGGGGCAAACCAGCTCACGTGCCCCTCCACGGAATTATCACCCAGCATAGGATTCAGGGCCCCATCACCCATCAGCTTAGGTAAGCACTGCTCTTTATCCTGTTTGTTTTCTTGTACTGTACTCATTTGATTGCTAATAAAGTTTTCCTTTGCAGCTGCCTTGGGGTTCGACATTCCGTGGTTCCGGGCTTCAAGAACTACCCACCTGTGGCCTAAATGATCGCATAGGGAGTAATCTTGTATTCTCTCTCTGTGGTACTTGGGGACGGAGGTATCATACTCTTCACGACAATCAAGCAACCTGACACTGAGTCTTTTTTTAGTATGTAAAGTATTCATCACCAAGTAGTAACTGCCTATGTTGTGTAAAGAAATTAGTACATTGAAATGGAGGGATCCAACCAGATAAGTGCCGCCCTGGGAAACTTCCCTCCTAACTTCCCTCAGGAGGGCAGGAATTCCCCAAATGCTGGGTTAAGCTTCTTTCCCCAATACCCACAACTCCCTAACCCTCAGGAAAACCCTCCTTTCATTCCCTGCTTTCAGGAACCCAGACAACCCAATCCAGGAGAGGGGAGGCCAAGGGTGGAGGGTTGCCAGAATTCACCATACCCAGAGTGCTGTGGGAGAAGGGATAGTTACACTTCTAGTGATCCACCTAGGGTTGACCAGAGACCCCCGTACCAGCTGGAACGGGTCTCCCAACTAGATCGCCAGGTCCAGAACCTAACCCAGGATCTGGGTCGCATGTTGAGGGCTCAACAGAACCCTCAGACAAACATGGCGGCTCAGAACCCCACAAACCAAGGATCTGGCACCCCAGAACAATGACGGGGCGAGAACCCTGACAACTCACCGGTTCCAGAGGAGGAGGCACGGGGGGAAAGGAGGTCTAAAGCCCTAGAGGAAGCTTCTTTCCTCACTCGTGAAAAGCCCCTGGTCACCCAGGAACTGGAACCAAAATCTGCTGCCTCCAAAAACCTGCCACTCAAGGAAAAGAGGGTGGGTAGGAGCAAGAAAGAACCCAAAAAGACCCATTTTGTGCAGGAAGTTAATGTCCTCCCATTTGAAGGAGAGGAATCCTCAGAGGATTCTGGGAAATATATCTTCTCCTTCAGGGAAGGGGGGACTCCTCCCAAAGAAAAATGGATCCCAAGGTATTTAAATGAAGACTGGGTGGGAGCGGGGACTGATTCTGAATCGCCCATCCTAGAACCCCAGAATGAGCATCGAGAAGACATAATATTAAAAGGGGATTTCTAAACTCCCCAAAGCAATTCTGGTGGACAGCCTAGAATCAGAAAAGGAGGAGCCCGAAACTCCTCGAATCTCCAACTGCAACATTTTTCTTTCAGATTCCCAAAATCCTACACAGACTTATGCCCAAACTACCCCTGTGTCGGAGTCAAAAATAAGTAAATTGACTACCGGGCTTGGCCAGAATGCCCATTACCTTTGCCCATTGTAGGAGAAAGAAGGTAGATTCTACGCCTCCGTCCAAGTGCAAGGGCAATGTGAAATTCCAGCACTGGTGGACACTGGATTCCAAGCCACTCTACTGTCAAAAAGGGCCTTTGAGCAGCTAAATTCAGGAAGGGGGAGAGAAACCAGATCCCTCTCACCCCTCTTCCTGGACAACTCCAGAACTTCAATGGGAATGAAATTCCTGTCGAAGGGACTGTGGATTTGGAAATAAAAATGTTGCAACGTAAGGCGAAACACCCTGTCCTAGTTGTACCTCCAGAGGGCACACCCTGTCTACTAGGCAATGACATCCTGCAAAGGCTGTCCCTCTTAATAGACTGTGTGAACAATGTCCTCTGGACCCAGAATAGCAGGCCAATAAAATTGAAACAGAGTGTCAACCATGTTAGTTTAAATGGCACATGCCACATGGTTGAACACAAATCTGATCATATTGAGTTTCATTTCCAGAATAACCAAATACCTGATGTGACAGTAATTGCTGTAGGAAAACAAACTGGTGATGGGAACTCCTCTCCATTCCTGAAAATCAACCTTCCTTCCAGTCTCAAGTGGCATTCCACACTGGAAGGAAATACTCTGAAATTCTATACTAATTCACAATCTGAAAATCCCAATTCCATAGCCAAAAGTGATGAGAAACCAGCTCAAAGTTTAGCTGATATTCAGAAAATTTGAGAACATTTATTCATCCCTATTCAGTAAAATGAGGGGAAGGAATCTGTTCTCGCCCAAGTGTGTGTGAACAACAGTAAGAGCTTCATCAGCGAAGCCATGTTCCGACAGCTCCCAAAAGATCCAACCAATCCCACATTTAAATTGATCAATAAGTGGGAAATGGGCCTGGAAACTCCCAATTCCAAACATCTCCTGCCTAGCAGGTGTATGCTCAAAATCTCTATCGGAAACAAAAGCATAGTACATAATTGTTGGGTCGTGTGAGATGTCCCTGCTGCATTCTATTTAGGCAGTGACATTCTCAATCGGTTTGCCATTAATTTGGACCTGATAAATGAGAAAACCTGGTCCTGACTAGGGGGTAACCCCATGGACTTAGATGATTCAGAAAAAGCATTTTGGTCAGCCCAATTGCTGCCGTATGCAGTTGAAGGTCAAATTGCAGAGGAGGTCACCATCCCCGGACGGACACGACTATTCCCATTTGAATAAAAAATTCAAAGAGGACATAAACTGCAAAATCCTGATGCATATGTACACCTCAATGCCCATCTCCAACAGCAGGGGTTGGGGTTAAACCCAACACCATTAGTCAATGTAGAACATTGCACCATTGCAATATTGATGAATAACAGCAACCTTAGGAGTATCACTCTGGGCGCAGGCACCATTATTGGAATGGCGGTTGATGACCGACATTTTTCCATGGATCTAGGTAATGAAATGATAGGACCAATCCCCAATTACTGTTTTGACAGTAATAGTGACAATGACTTGCCACCATCTTCACCCGGCAAGGGGGGAATTTCCCAGTGTACTCTTCCTATCCTTACGGGAGGAAGAGGTGACTTGTGGCATCAGGAAGGATGATGTGATCTTCCAGGTCCCCGCTGACAGCCTCGCCTGCCTGAAACCCTCTGTCCAGGTCAATACTCTCACCAAAGACCTCTCCACCCAGCTGGAGGAGGCTGCTGAGATAGCAAAACTGGAAGTCTTTCCAGGCTTCAGGCAAATGGTTGAAGAGCGAGTCAACCTAGCTGATGCCTGTGAGACTCCAGAGCAAAAGTTGAAACAAGTTTTCTTAGATTTTCAAGATCTCTTTGCGGTGGACTCGTATGACTGTGGTCGCACCGAATCCATACAACCACAATTCCCACGGACCCTGGAATGACTCCAATGTTTGTGAAGCAATACCGCTTGCCTCTCGCATCCCTGGAGTCCCTGACAGAAATAATCAAAAACCTTGAATCCCATGGGAATTTGTCCAGTCCACAGCACCTTTAATAATCCAGTGCTGGGGATTTTAAAACTGAACGGCTAGTGGAGTGCTGACCTTAGGGAGTTAAACAAACGGGTCTATATGTCCTGATGGCCACTCCCCTACACTGACCAGGGGCTAGCCCAGATCCAGGGGTCAAAGGTATACACTGCCATTGACCAGACCAATGGGTACTGGACCGTGCCTGTCAGTAGGGAGGACCAATGCAAGCTGGCCTTTACCTTCAGGGGGAAGCAGTACACCTGGATCCGGACTCCCTTTGGATACATCAACTCCGGCAATGAATTCAGCATCTTGCTACATAAGGCCATGCCCGACTTAGGTGAAAAGAGTAACTTGGCCTATGTGGATAATGTCTTGATAAAAAGCTCAACTGTGGAGGAACACATAGCAGAAATACGTCATGTTCTGACGCAGTTGAGGGTTGCCGGATCAAAATTCTCCTTCCAAAAGGCACAGTGGTGCAGGACCCGTGCCAACTTCTTGGAGCATGAGATAACTCCTGAGGGTCTTTGTCCCCAGCAAAAGAAAGTGGAAGCACTCCTAAAACTTAAAGACCCCTCAACTCTGTGTGAGCTAAGAAGCCTCCTTGGACTGACTAATTACAGTAGGAAGTTCATTGAGGATTACGCAGAGATCACAAGACCCCTGATCCATCTGTTGAAGGGGGGGGTTCAAGTGAGAGTGGGGTCCCGACCAAGCTGAGGCAGTAAAGCAACTCCAAAGAAGCCTCTCACAAGCACCTTGTCTAGCTTACCCTGTCAAAAACCAGGAGTTCTTCTTTGAGACAGGGTTTTCGAATACATGTCTGACAGCAGTATTATATCAAAAACATGACAAGGTCAATAAAGTGATCTCCTATGCAAGCAAGACTTTATCCTCTGTGGAGGAAAAATTCAACGATTGTGAGAAGGCACGCCTGGCAATGGTGTGGGCATTGAAAAATTACCGCCCGTTTATCCAGGGGGAACACATCATAGTGGAGACTCCCCACCAGCCTGTTACGCTCACCTGGTATCTGCGGGGACGCCACCCAGCCCTGGTTGGACGATTTGCACTTCCGAACCCTCTTGGTAATGCCTCTGGTTAAAGATGGGTCTGCAATATAGGAGAGCTGGATTCAACACCAAATTGTCTTTATGTTTTCCCACCTCCCTCGGCCTCAACTCTTTCCTCCCCCTAGGGCCTTCACCTCACCTTAATATTGTAAAAGGTGGATTCTCCGTCCTGCTCCTCGTGGCAGGGGCACGTAGATGTGGGGGCGAGCAGGGACCAAGTTACTTCACTGGTGCAAGCCCCCCTGTGGGAATCCAGGCCTGCTGCGACTCCGTAGGTTTGCTGCTTTACAGTCTTTATATGCAGTTTTTATGTTCCTCTTAGTTCGAATAATAATGTCTTGCTTCATTCCTTTTAGGTATGGAAAGGTATTTTGGTGTTGTCATGCAGTTTGAAGATGAGCATGGGCCGGTAGGCGAAGGCGAGTTGTGCGCGATGCTGTCTGGTGAGCAATGCACGATGCGCAGTGCTGTCAAGCCCTTCCAGGCCCTCCGGGCCTCATGTGAGTAATTGTTGGGTATTTTTTTAAAATCTGTTGAAGCGCTCTGCGCGCTTTGTGCCCGCTCCCCCCTCCCCCTTCAGCCACTTCCTGGTCCTCGTCCCTCTGCCCGCCTCCCTTTCCTGCCTCCCCCCTCTGATTGGCTGTCTTCTGAGTCCCTCCTGGACTACACGACAGCTGCTCCCCCCGCTCGCTTCTTTGCTCAGCGGAGCGGGTGAGAGCAGCCGCCAGTGATCTCAGGGCAGCCAAGCCCTTCCAGGCCCTCCGGGCCTCATGTGAGTAATTGTTGGGTATTTTTTTAAAAATCTGCTGAAGCGCTCTGCGCGCGTTGAGTGCCCGCTCCCCCCACCCCCTTCAGCCACTTCCTGGTCCTCGTCCCTCTGCCCACCTCCCTTTCCCGCCCCCCGTCTGATTGGCTGTCTTCTGAGTCCCTCCTGGACTACACAACGGCTGCTCCCCCGGCTCGCTTCTTTGCTCAGCGGAGTGGGTGAGAGCAGCCGCCAGTGATCTCAGGGCAGCCAAGCCCTTCCAGGCCCTCCGGGCCTCATGTGAGTAATTGTTGGGTATTTTTTGAAAAATCTGCTGAAGCGCTCTGCGCGCGTTGTGTGCCCGCTCCCCCCTCCCCCTTCAGTCACTTCCTGGTCCTCGTCCATCTGCCCGTCTCCCTTTCCTGCCCCCCCTCTGATTGGCTGTCTTCTGAGTCCCTCCTGGACTACACAACGGCTGCTCCCCCCGCTAGCTTCTTTGCTCAGCGGAGCGGGTGAGAGCAGCCGCCAGTGATCTCAGGGCAGCCAAGCCCTTCCAGGCCCTCCTGGCCTCATGTGAGTAATTGTTGGGTATTTTTTGAAAAATCTGCTGAAGCGCTCTGCGCGCGTTGTGTGCTCGCTCCCCCCTCCCACTTCAGCCACTTCCTGGTCCTCGTCCCTCTGCCCGTCTCCCTTTCCCGCCCCCCCCTCTGATTGGCTGTCTTCTGAGTCCCTCCTGGACTACACGACGGCTGCTCCCCCGGCTCGCTTCTTTGCTCAGCGTAGCGGGTGAGAGCAGCCGCCAGTGATCTCAGGGCAGCCAAGCCCTTCCAGGCCCTCTGGGCCTCATGTGAGTAATTGTTGGGTATTTTTTGAAAAATCTGCTGAAGCGCTCTGCGCGCGTTGTGTGTCCACTCCCCCTTCAGCCACTTCCTGGTCCTCCTCCCTCTGCCCGCCTCCCTTTCCCGCCCCCCCCTCTGATTGCATGTCTTCTGAGTCCCTCCTGGACTACACGACGGCTGCTCCCCCCGCTCGCTTCTTTGCTCAGCGGAGCGGGTGAGAGCAGCCGCCAGTGATCTCAGGGCAGCCAAGCCCTTCCAGGCCCTCCGGGCCTCATGTGAGTAATTGTTGGGTATTTTTTGAAAAATCTGCTGAAGCGCTCTGCGCGCGTTGTGTGCCCGCTCACCCCTCCCCCTTCAGCCACTTCCTGGTCCTCGTCCCTCTGCCCTCCTCCCGTTCCCGCCCCACCCTCTGATTGGCTGTCTTCTGAGTCCCTCCTGGACTACACGACCACTGCTCCCCCCGCTCGCTTCTTTGCTCAGCGGAGCGGGTGAGAGCAGCCGCCAGTGATCTCAGGGCAGCCAAGCCCTTCCAGGCCTTCCGGGCCTCATGTGAGTAATTGTTGGGTATTTTTTTTTAAATCTGCTGAAGCGCGCGTTGTGTGCCTGCTCCCCCCTCCCCCTTCAGCCACTTCCTGGTCCTCGTCCCTCTGCCCGCCTCCCTTTCCCGGCCACCCCCCTCCCCTTCCTCTCCTTCTGCCTTATTACTGTTCCCCCTGGGCAGCCCCCTGCCCGGCAGCCCACTCGGCTAAGGGCCCCTTAGGCAAAGGGCGGCTCCTATGGGTGCGGCTCCCATTGTGTCTGCAGGTGTCCACTCTCCCGGCCCACCCCACCCTTACTTGTTCACTTCTTCGCCGGGTGTCTACACCTCTTTGTTTGATAGTCCTTGTAAACTATGGTTTTTCTCCCCTCGCAGGATTGTCAAACTTAAGTGGTCTTTCCAATGTGTTCACTGTGTTTCTGAACCGGTGGACCTGAACCTGTGGTAAACTAGGGTTTTTCTCCCCTCGCAGGATTGTCAAACTTAGGCGGCCTTTCCACTGTGTTCACTGTGTTTCTGAACTTGTGGTAAACTAGGGTTTTTCTCCCCTCGCAGGATTGTCAAACTTAGGTGTCCTTTCCACTGTGTTCACTGTGTTTCTGAACCTGTGGTAAAGTAGGGTTTTTCTCCCCTCGCAGGATTTTCAAACTTAGGTGGCCTTTCCACTGTGTTCACTGTGTTTCTGAAATTGTGGTAAACTAGGGTTTTTCTCCCCTCGCAGGATTTTCAAACTTAGGCGGCCTCTCCACTGTGTTCACTGTGTTTCTGAACTTGTGGTAAACTAGGGTTTTCTCCCCTCACAGGATTTCCAAACTTAGGTGGCCTCTCCACTGGGTACCTGATACGCATTACTGTGTTCACTTGTGTTCTGAACTTGTGGTAAACTAGAGCTGCTGCTCGCTTCCTTTCCGCTTGCGTTTGCCCTGTCTTCCCCCCCACTCTCTTCTATTCCATGGTGCTCTCCATCTCTCCTATCTTTTCTAACTGCTTCTCCATTGACTATCCTGCTCTCCTCACTAAATCTGGTAGGAAAAAGTTTAAAAAGGACATCCTCGTCTCCAACCCAGGCCTCCCTATCGCTGACACCTACACTAGTCCCTCCTCCAAGGAAACTCTCACTGACATTCTCTTTTTCGTGCCTTCACCTGACCTATGGACCCTTCAAATGGTCTCTGTGCTCTCTCCTTTCTCCTCTTCTCCCATTAATGGTGGCACCCGTTGGGATGTCCTCTTGGCCTCCTTCCACTCCTCTAAGGTCATCATTAATGTCTATGCTAAAGGAACTGTCTTGGTCCAAGGCCCTCAGGCCAACCTTCACCTCTTCAATAGACGCTTCCCGCGCCTCATCAACTTCCTTTCCTCTCCTGCTGTCCCCCCTCCTCTATCCTCAGCTACCTTGCCTCCACCCTCCCTCCCTGCCCCCTCTCTCTCTCCCTCTTCACCTCCGCAGGGCATACCTCTGATCTGTACCCCTCCCCGGAAGTCCTTCAAAGATGGCAACCTTCTCCACATTGCCACACTCAACTCTCGCTCTGCTGTCGAACATTCCTCTGATATCTGCCGCCTTCTTGAGGAGCTGGACTTTGTTGTGCTCGGTCTCACTGAGACATGGTTCACGGCCAGCTCTGTCACCAGCTTTGACACACTCTTACCTGATGGTTACAAGATCCTCTCCGCGGTCAGGCCCAACCGTGTTGGGGGGGTGTGGCCCTTATCTTCCCTGAGTGGATTCCTGCCACTGTTATTCCCATGCAGATCTACTCCTCTTTTGAATGTCTTGTCTGCCGACTCTTTCTCTCTCCTAGCCATTCCCTTTCCATGGCTACTATCGGCCACCTGGTCAAATCTCCTTCCTCTCTGAGTGGGCGGACCGCTCTTCCTCACTCCTGTCTTCAACCACTCAACTCCTCCTTCTTGCAGACTTCAACATCCACCTGGATGCCTCCTGTCCCCCCTCTGGACTCTTTCGCAACCTCTGCAACTCTCTCTCACTCTCTATCCTCCCGTCTGGGCCGACTCATTCTGCAGGGCACACTCTTGATGCTCTGATCTCCTCTGGCCTTCCCCTCTCTGTCCCTCTCTCCACTCCTCTCTCTTGGAGTGATCACTTTCTCCTATCCTCCAACCTCACCCTCCCTACCCCACAGGCAAAGCCACAATCTTCACTGCCACCTACCTTCTCGGTCATCCGACCCATGAAGCACGTGTCAGTTGAGGCTTTCGCTGCCGCCTTCACGCCCCCTCCTCTTCCTTTGGCTGACTCCCACCCTGACACAGCCCTCTCCACTCTCCACTCTGCGATATCTGATACTCTTGATATCCTTGCCCCTGTCATGAGAATCCGCCTGAAGCCCAAAGCCAAATGTAACTCCTGGTATGACTCGGATCTTGTCACCCTTAAACGCAAGTGCAGGGTGGCAGAGAGGAAATGGCGTGCTTCATGTTCATCCTCTGACAATCTGGCCTGTCGCCTGCTCCAAAGGCAATACCGGCTCTCCGTTTTCTCCAAGAAGAGAACCCTCATCCAAGCCCTCATCTCTGCGGCATCTAACAATTCGGCCGAACTCTTTAAAATCTGCAAGGAGCTGGCCATCCCTGCTGCAGTCTCTACTTCTCCTGTCCCCTCCCAGGCCCTCTGCACAGCACTGGTTTCTCACTTCATTTCTAAAACGCAGGACATCCTGTCCTCACTCTCCTCCTATCACCACCCCCCCTCTATTCCCTGCTCTCCCTCTGGCCCTTCTGCAGCCACCCCTCCTCTCCCCTTCTCTGCCTTTCCCCTTTTTTTCTGCCGACGAGATTTTGAGACAAGTCCGATCTATAAAAGTCTCGTCAAAACAGGTCCACCCCTGCTCCTCCAAAACTATCAAGGACCACATTGACTCCTTGGCCCCTGCCCTTGCTGATTTCTGCAATCACTCTTTCGCCTCTGGAGTCTTCCCATCCCCTCTCAAGCACTCCCTTGTGCACCCCCTTCTTAAGAAACCCTCTTCCAACCCCTCCTGCCCAGCTAACTATTGCCCAATCTCTAACACTCCCTTCCTGGGCAAGCTCCCGGAGAAACTGGCCATCTCCCAGCTTAATCTCCATTCTGAATCTGTTGGCAGTCTTCATGACCATCAGTCTGGCTTCAGAGCTGCCAGAAGCACGGAATCTGCTCTCCTGAACATCTGTGAGGACCTGCTCTCGAACCTTGATTCTAACATTCCATGTGTTCTCATTTTGCTTGATCTCTCTTCTGCCTTTGATACTGTCAACCATACCATCCTGCTCAACCGTCTCCGTGATAACCTGGGTATCACTGGTCAGGCTCTGGCGTGGCTGACCTCTTTCCTCTCCAATCGACCCTCCCAGGTCCAACTGGGGTCCTTCCTTTCTGACATCTTTTTCTCTACCTGTAGTGTCCCCCAGGGATCTAACCTCTCCCCCTGGCTTTTCAACCAGTATCTGGCACTTCTCGCCCACCGCATCTCTGCTCTCTGCCCCAACTTTCAGTGCTATGCGGATGATACCCAGCTAATTTTCAGGCTACCCTCGGCCTCCTCTTCTCCTTCCCTCATCTCTGACTGTCTTTCCGCTATCCAGGACTGGTGTGCCGCCAATGACCTCTGCCTTAATGCCAGTAAGACTAAGATTCTACTCATCGGCACACCCACTCCCTCCTTCCCTGCAGCTCTCTGGCCGGCCTCTCTTGGCCCTCTTCCTGCTCCTACCTGCAAGGCAAAAAACCTTGGGGTCATCTTCGACTCCACACTCTCCTTCTCTCCTCACATATCCGACGTCTCTAAGAAGTCACACTACCAGCTACACCTCCTCAGAGGTATCCTTCCTTTCCTCTCCTTCCCCCAGAAGCTCACTGTCTCTAGAGCCCTGGTTCTCTCAAAGCTGGACTACTGTAACAGCCTCTATCTAAATCTGCCTACCTCTACTCTCCGCCCTTTGCAACTCATCCAGAACAGGACTACAAGACTTGTCCTTGGCCTCAAGCCCAGGGACCGTATCTCTCCAGGACTGAAATCACTACACTGGCTCCCAGTGACTGCGAGGATCAAGTTCAAAACCCTCTGCATTGTCCACAAGGCCTTCTGGGGCCTTGGGGCAAAATACCTTCAACTCTCTCTTCCTAAATATCTTCCTTCTCGAGCTCTTCGCTCATCCGCCTCCAACTCCCTCAGGGTCAGTCGCTTCTCCAAACAACGAGTTGGTAGGCAGATCTCTCTCCTCTGCAGGGGCCTCCCTCTGGAACAGCCTTCCTGCCTCCCTGAAACTTGGGGAGAACCATCTCTGGTTCCGGAAGCACCTCAAAACCTTCCTCTTCGCCTCCGCTTTCTCTCCCCCTCTCCCCTGCTAAAGTTACTGAAACTGCTCTGAATCTGCAACTGGGCCACTCACCGTTCTCGGTCCTTGGCCCAGCCCCTCTCCCCTGCACTGCCTCCCTGGCACCCCCTGCACTACGGGACTTTGTCTGTATCCCTACAGCCCCCCTTCCCAGCACTTGTCTGCACTTACTCGCACTTGCCACTAGCTGGCCCTTGTTATTTTTCCTCTATGCTATTAACCCTATACTGCACTTTCCCCGCTCCCTTTCCCCCTTGCACTTCTCCCTTTCCCCTCTACCCTTGCACTTGCGCCATCTGAATGACACCTGGCCTAGTAGGATCGTTGTCTGTCTTCCCGTGTTCCCCCCCTGCCTCGTCGCGCCTTGAAACACTTGTGTATAGGCGCGTTACAAATGCCTTATCATATCATATCATCATATATTGCTAACCTGTGTCTTTTCTCTCCTTGCAGGTTGCGATGTTCCTCGCCGAGCGCCGTAATGTTCCAGCAATGATACTGACCAGGAGATGACTACACAGGTAAGAATTGTGTGGCTTTCTTCATTCGGGAGGAAACGTGAGTAAACGCATACTAATGTTGTCTTTCTTTCTCCTCTTTCCAGGTTATGGTATTCCAGGATGCATGCGGTGCCGGATGGTGGAGTTCGTACCTCCAGGTGAGTGGAACTGAAGTCAGCGATGGATTGAAGACAGGATACTGTTCCAGGTAAGTTTCGTAGTGTTCTTTCTCTCTCTGCAGGTCCTTGGTTTCAGGTAAGCTGGCATCAAAGAACTGGACACGGTGAGCGTTACGCTGCCCACAGCGGAATAATGCAAAGCATGTTCTGCTGTTTGGGTGTGGTTTAAATAGTCTCAGGTAAAGTAGTCCAGGTAAAATAGTCCCAGGCCTGCCACACCCAAAGTAGTCCAGGTAAAGTAGCCCCAGGCCTGCCAAACCCAAAAGACTAGATCGCATAGCTCAGTTCCTTGTAATTGAGCTATGTGTGTGCCTCCATGTTGGCTGAACCCCCCCCCCCCCAAGTTAAATAGTCCCAAGTAAATAGTTCCATTCTAATGTTGGTCTTCATGATGGTTATGAGCCTGGAGCCAAAGGCGCCAGGACTGACTCCAAGAGAGTCTTGGATGAGGTTTTAAGGCCTCTGACCTGGCCCTAACTGGAAGGCTGGTTTGACAGTGTGGGCCAGGAGCAAGGGTCATGACACAGCCTTTGCAATATCTCCAAAGTGACAGAAACCAGGCTGGAAATGTGAGTAATTCCAGAATAACTTCCTGGATTCTGTCAATGCAAGGCTTTCCTGTGGAGGTCAGATATGGCCAAAACAAGAAGAGTCCCCTCGCGCATCGTCTGGCTGACTTGCATGATTGTGCCAGAGAAAACTGTCTTGAGGACGAAAGTCTTAAAATCCAGGACAACATGGAGGCTTATCTGAATTCCATGCAAAAAGTCTATGAAGAAGACAAGTGCAAGGGAATGCCGACAGTTTATGTCGACGGCTGCTGCTACCATGTTGACAACAACAGGCAAAAGGAACTTGTGGCTGGCGTTGGGAATGCTTGGGTGAATGATACCCCGCAACCCTCCACTGGGTACAAAATCGGTCCCCGTAGTAGTCAGGTGGCAGAGTTGATGGCAGTTCATCAAGCCATCTTCACTGCTGTCCAACACCAACTTCACAATCTGGTCCTAATCATTGATTCAGATTATGTCCGGAACGGGTTCATGGAGGACCTGGTTAATTGGAAAACCAGAGGCATGCTATTTGCTAATAATAAACTGCTCAAACATGGCAAGCTCATCCAAAATATTGATGATCTGGTCACCTCTAGTGGGAGGACCATCTATTGGAAGGAGATCAAGGGTCATTCCAGAATAGAGGTGCCAGACAATACTGGAAACGACCTATCTGATCAGCTGGCCAAAACTGGAGCCATCCCTGGGGAGCTCCTTGAGATTGAGTCCCTGTTGGGGGAAATCCAGGGCCTTGCTATCACTAGGTCACAGACAAATACTCACAATGAACCCTCAGCTGCCCAATGGACTAGGAGACCCCAGATGCTGATTTAATCACGGCACAAAAAGGGGATCCGATTATTGGTAAATTTTATGAACACATTGAGGACCCTGAGAACTTTCCCCTGATGGATACCAATTACATTGGGAATGAGGACGTCAGGGTGTAGAGGAAATGTCCAAAAATGTTCTGAATCCAAGACGGTTTGTTGGTAAGGAGATCCATATCTGGCTGTGTCCAGTGAGTGGTCCCTACTTCATTCTGAAGCCTGATGCTAAGTCACGCCCATGATGCGGCTACAGCCGGTCATCGGGGGTTTCACACTACTTTAGAAATTGTGCAAGAGGTTGCATACTGACGACACATGGGGCAGGTCCTCGACCAATATTTGAAGGGGTGTCTTGTGTGTACACAATTTCAGCCAACTTTACTCACACAACGGGCTCCCCTTCAGAAGAGGGGGATGACACTTCCTGGGTCAGATTTACAAGTAGATTTCATCAGGCCCGTGATTCGCTCCTCTACGGGGAACAAATACATGTTAACTGTAACATGCTTGTTTACAAAATCGGTGGAATGTCTCCCTGCCCCAAATTACAAGGCAGAAACAGCAGCTGCCCTAATGATCAATTACATCTTCTTGCGTTTTGGCCTACCCCAAACGATTGAGTCAAATCTAGGTAGTCACTTGACCAGAAAAATGATGACAAAGATGTGGGAGATACTTGGGGTAAAAAGGAAACTTCACACTGCATACCGCTGTCCTCTAGTGGTGGAGTGGAGAGGTACAATAAAACCATTGTGAGCATTTAAAAAAGTCTGTGGCAAATTCTGGGCCAAGTTGGGACATCCGATTACCGCTTGTCCTGATGGCCATTAGATCTACACTTTCTTCTGCAACTAAGATGTCTCCATTTGAGCTGATGACTGGATGAAGGTTGGTGCTACCTCAGAATCTGCTCTATAGAGTACAGGAGCAGACACTGATTAACGCTTCCATAACTCATGAGTATGTTGAGAACCTAAGAAAACACCTTCAACATGATTTTGCGTACGCTCAGCGGAATCTTGAAAGATCTGCAGAGGGGATGAAGACGCAGTATGATGTAAAAACAACCAAAAAGGAATACCAAGTAGGAGACAGGGTCTACTTGTACAATTTCCAAAGGAACCAGACCAAAGAGCGCACATTTTTGCCTAGCTGCCGAGGACCTTTGGAAATTGTAGACAATATCTCACCTGTCGTGTACAGAATCTGCATCCCCAAGGCGAATTCACAGAGGAGAAATGGGTCCATATTAATCAACTAAAGAGTTGTCACCCTAGGCACACTTTGCAACAAATTGAGGAGCCCAGAGAGACTCAAACAGAGGAGACATCGGAAACATGAGAATAAGGAACAGAAGAACCATAAGGGAGCCGATTGGATTTATAAATAGGATAATGTAACAGGGATTATTTCCTTCATCATTAATTGTTTTTATTAACTGCCTGTGTTTCTCACTGGTGTTAACCCAATTGGTGGGCAGTTAGTGGGAAATTGTCGTAACCGGTTTGTGTTCGCTTTCATAGATTCGTACTGGTTGCGCCTATCTAACAACCAAGGAGGACCTCCCAAGCAACCTGGAAGGGAGAAACCAAAGGAGTTCCGGAAGTGTCGCTCCACACCATAAAAGGAAGATCCCAGGGAAGCGAGGAGGTGTTGTTCCATGTTCCGACCAGAGACAACAAGAGGAGCAGGACGCACCATTCTCTGATGGAAGTAGGACTCATACCTGCCGGATCCTGCTGTGGACCACAGAGAAATCCCACCTGCCCGATTCCCCCTCGACTTGGAAGCACAGGAGAAGTTGGGGAGGATGTGTGGGATATATTGACCCACTCGACAGCATTGGCCTACATCACTAAGCTCCATTGGCGCAAGAAACCGCAACCTGGCTGCGCTGGCTCCTGTGTGCACCGGGACCACAAAACTGCATTTTGGAAGCAACAAAAAAATGGTTTCACCATCCTGCTTAGCACACTTCAGGCAACATGGAACAAGGGGACACACTGAAAAAGTATACCAGTGTGTTCTGAAACCTATAAATGGAATCAAGTGAAAAGGAAAGCCTGCCATTGCTGAAAAAGCCAAAATCCCCTTCAAAATGAAACATTTTCACCCTTTCAAAATGCTGCTTTGATGCTAATTCCATCTGTTCCTTCTGAAACCACTGTTAGTAAAAAGGCCCTGTCATGCCCAGGATATTTCACTGTGCTTCACCAAAACCAAGTATAATTCCTGACAGGCCCAGTCAAACCAGCTCTGAGAGAAATCAATAAGCAACTTTACTTTCACTCGCACGGGAACACGTGTTTATTTCTTTCCAAATGTATCCAGGTTCAGCAGTTCAAAAGACTTTCACTCTCTGAGCCAAGTCAAGTGTAAATGTAGCTATACTTTAGATACAACTCCTGCATTCAAGGAAATGACTACAGCTGCTAATACAGTGTGAGCAGCTGAGGGAGCTGAAAAACCGAATTTAAAGAAAGAAATGCTAGCAGTTTTAACACATGTGGAAAAATGGACTTTGCTGACTGAAGAAAAAATGGGCCTGTTTAAAAATAAATTGTTAATGAAAGCCTGCTTACTTAGCAATGTAAAGGTTGTATGTCAGTGGTGATAATGCACACATACGCTATCTTCTTTCACAGTTTTCTTTTAATTCAGGACCCAAAATAAGAAAATAAAGAGTTCCAAACACATGGGCTGGATTTGCAAGCTCTCAGAAAAACCAGTCATTCCAGTTGCCAGCCATGAAACTTCCCCACGGAAGGGAAACACACCATAAATACAGGACACGTAAGTGAAAATTGCCAGCTTGTAAATCTTTGAATGGGCTGGGACAAAGAAAGTTCACACGCTCGTCAGACATTCGTCTATGCTCCAGGCTGGGACAATAGAGGTCCTGGGACACTAACCTGTCAACTGTATGTTACGCTCACCTGGTCTCTGTGGAGGCGTTGGGGCACAATTGCAGCCCTCCTGAGGGTGAGGCCGCTCAGGTCCGACTTCCCCCTCTGTGCTTATGTGGTGACTGGTGGTAATAGGTGATGCTGTTCGGAACTGCTCCTGCATGGAGAATAGGGGGTGTGAGTATGCCAGCTTGTGTGCCTGATTCCCTTCCAGACCTCTTCTCCCAAACTGTGGTACCCGTGGGATGCGCTGTCCCTGGAAAGCTCACCTGTTGATTGGTTTTGGCAAGCACTCAGTCCTGCTGCTCCTGGCAGGGGCGCTTCTATGATCTGGACTGAGATCCTTCACTGGTCCCTTGCACATGGTAGTCCAGTCCTGCTGCAACTAAGCCACTATACTTCACGCAAGTTTTCCTGTTTGCCTTAGTCTTTCCTCGACTGTTTTTGTTGTATTGTAAAGTTTGTTGTCTTGTATTGCTGTCCGTTCCGCTTTTGATGTTTGCTCTTTTGCTTTCTTCCCTTGCAGTGTGGGATTTATTTACACCACTCGTCCAGGCACTGCAACATTCCTGTGCACTGCTTGCATCAGGAACATCAGAATGGCCGCTGGAAAGCATTATGCACACTAAAATCACCCAGAAGTGCGCAGGAAAAATCTGAAAAATAGGCCGTCATCCACTTTTGCCTATGTCAGTGGTAACACAGGAGATCACTGCCAAAACCCATCATTTGGCTGTCCACAGAGCAAAATGACTGCAAAAGAAACACAGAGCTGTGTGGAAATCCGTTTTTCTTGGTTGTCAAATTTGCAAAAATCATGGCTCACAAACCACCCAAAAGATCCAACCTCCTTGTTGGGTTTTGAACATCATTCTACTTCAAGAATCCACATAACTATAATGTCAACAGAAGTATATTTTATCAGAACAAAATCCACTTTTAAAGATACTTGCTGGAAACAAATATGTCAAAAATGGGTACCGTTACTCGCTTCTGTCAGACGCTGGCGATCTCTAAATCTGTCAGGTGAAACTTGTGTCTCAAAAGCTAAATATGCCAAAGAAGGGACTTTCATCAAATGCAATATAGAGTGCCACACGTTGATTTTCTTGTTGAAAAAGACTGGAATTGAAGATAAGTTTGCTTATTTTAAATTTGTAACTGTAATTTTTCACAAGGAACAATTTCACAATTGACCATAAGGTAACCTGATTCAGATAAAACTTCAAGGATGTTTTCCCCCTCTGAGAACACACCACCCTGTTCATTCCCACCAAAAATATCTTATGGGGTTGCTAATGAGAAGGGGAGGAGACTTCCTCTGCTACTCTGAGAAAGAGACAATGGGTTCCTTGAACTGAAAGAAAATGCTAATCCGGGTGTGACTGACACCAACTGCCCAGGAAGACAAGCACATGTGACTCTCTAGCCCAGCCAAGATCTTGGAGGCGGAGACAAACTATTGTGTGTATTCAGAGAGCACAGAAATATTGTTTTGGGGAAAGACATATGAAATATTGTACTGAACTGACAAAAATATGGAACTTAGAGATTATTAAAATGAAAATATTGTTCATAAGTAGAAACTACTCTGGAAATGTTGCGACATTCAGAGACTGAACCACAAAAAAGTTCATGTTCTAGCAATTGTGATTATGTCAGGAACATGACAATTTCCAGGAATATGCCCAGATGGTATGTGTATGCATGTGTAAAATTTGCTACAGAAGTGACACTGAGTAACCGCCCAAAAGCGCAAAAAATGGTCATTTGGGAACCAAAACTCATAGGAAGATGAAGCTTGGACAGAAACATACCTTAGTCAATCTGTCATGTAATTATGTATTATTATAATTAAGTTGTGCATATTGGAAATATGTTTTTTGGGAAAAATAGAATTTATGTGTAAGAACAAAGGGGAGGGATTTTCTCTGGACCCTAAACACTGTGTCACTCTGACACATGATGACACATCATGACACCCTGTTCCCTTCTCAAATCAGGAGAGGGGGAATTCTCTGACCTATCAGATCCTTAGAGGGTTGGGCATAGTAGAATCAGCCTCCCCACCCCTTTGGAAGATGAATAAATAGGGATTGTTGAGGACCAGAGACAGACACACATTCACTCATCACTGATCTACCAGCGAACTGCTCTGCAGGAAGAATCCAGACTCTTGAACCCATCTCTAGACTCCAGAACCAGACTCCAGAACCCTGAAGCAGAGGCCTAACCCAAAAAAGCTGAACCCTTTTCAGCAGGCCTTTAAAAATCTTGCAACCTGATTTCGACCCCTAAAACTTCCATGGGGCCTAACCAATTCAACAGTCTGGCTGTGCTGTGTTGGCTACCTCTGGCCAAGAACCCTTGCTAGAACCCAAGATCCAGATCAGTCCAGCAGAGCTGTAACCCAGAACCCGTCAGATCCAGTCCAAGAGGCCGTGCAGACCAGAGTGCCTTGCTGAGAGCAGTCCAGGTGTCCTGAATCCTGTCCGGTGGTGAGCAAATTCCAGCCAACCCTTTGACCAGATCTTTGACGGGCCCATTCCATTCCAAAGCCATAGTAGTGAGTATTTAGCATAGAACTGTACATAGTCATCTCTTAGCTTAAGTAATCCCATCCAAACCATTCCAACACATCCATACCTGCATTATTGAATCTCTTTTGTCTATCTTAAATTCTTTTCTCATCCACATAATCCTGTGATACTTGTAGTGATAATCATCTTGGTGCTAATATATATTTTCTGGAGAAAGGCAATCGTCTCAAGCAGATACAAACCATCCGGAGGCGCCTCTGGATCGGTGGCTGTGCTGTCCGTGTAGTTTGCGGCTCCATAGACTCCCTAGTGTTAAGAAATCTTTGTTCCAAATCTTCAACAGCGCATCTTTCATTTGAAATCTTGACTCTTTTGAGAAAAATAGGCCTTGACTAAGACCTCTGCAACTTCTGAACCGTACGTGCTAGGAACGAAGTTTAAATGTCATTGTAAAGCTAACATCCTCAGCTTTCAAACAAACTACATTCCAGCTCATTCTAGTTCTGCTGTAATGGCATTTTGCTTGCGCTGAAAAGTTTGCCGCGATTTCGCGTTGGGCTCAATTTCACCACATGTAAATACAGCTATTTCTTGCTTTCAACTTCTGGATTTCGTTTTCCATCTGCTAATCATTCTACAATCATTGCTAGGGTTTACCTGACCCAATCCAAAGCAACTCTCACTAGTTCTGAATCAATTTAGCGAATTAAAATCATTATTAGCATTTTTCCCATCACTTCATATTACATTTAAAAGCAATTGACCTGTTTTAAAATCATTACTGTTCTCTCTAAGCTTGCTGGGGGGGAATCGGGATTGAAATTGCAATTGTTGAGTGTTATTCCTGAAACATGTGTGCCCTCATTCCATCTCTTCATATTGCATATTGGGGGGAGTGAGTAGTAACAGGGGGAAAGAGTGATTACCTTGTCTTTGATTCAAATCATATCAAGTTTTATTTCTGTGTTGCATTCTTTCCTATCATTGCATTTCCTTGAAACATACAAAGTATTCTCTGTTACATTAGTGTTCCTGTTCCTACTCCTAACTGATTAAAGAGATTGTTGATATTGTAATTTACCCATTGCTGATCATTGCATAAATATTCATAAGTGTGATATTCAGATATTATTTATATTAATAAAAGTGTCATATATATATTGCTCAATTCTTCAAATAAATCTTTTTATTTGCAAAACAAACCTTCTTCTTGGTTCAAACCGCCTGGTTACCGCCAGACTCGTATTACCATTCCACCTCTGTGATTCCCGGAATTACCGGGGCATTACAACCCCGGTTTTCTGGGAATCGAGGAGGCGGAATGGTGTTAATCCCCATTCCCATTGAGTCCTGTGAGACTCAATGGGAATGGGGATCATGGAAACACCGGCAGCATCTCGTAATGCTGCCGGTGTTTCCTCGTGCGCCTGCAGGCGGGCGGTGTTAAACCCGCCAGGTCAAACCTGGCGGGAACATCACCTCTCGCCTGCAGGAGTTGGGATCAGGCGGTCCGCAAGCAACGGTGGCGGCGGGTTTACCGCCACCGTTATTTCCGACCGCCAGATTTATAATGAGGCCCAATGTCTCTAGGCTTTGAACGCTGCCTTAATTGCTATCAGTTCTTTATCAGTGATTGCATAATTCAATTCAGGGGCTGAAAACTTGCGAGACCAGAATGCCACGGGATGCAACTGACCTGTTTCAAGGTCTCGTTGTGATAGAACCGCTCCCATTGTTATGTTGGAAGCATCATTTTCGACCACGTATGGTAGTTCTGGTCGAGAATGCCATAGAATTGGTGCTGTGCTAAATGCTTGTTTTAGCTCCTGGAAGGCTTTCTCTGCCTCTGCAGACCAATTAAATTGTTTATTTTACCATAGTAAAGAGGTGATTGGGTGGACGATCTGGGAGAACCCGGGAATGAACCGGTGATAAAAGTTGGCGAACCCGAGTACACTCTATACTCCCTTTATGGATGTCGGTGAGGGCCAGTTAAGGATAGCGTCTACCTTGCACATGTCCATGCGTATGCCCCATGGGGTGAGAATAAAGCCGAGGAATTCTACCTTTGTCACATGAAAGAAGCATTTTGCCAATTTGGCATGTAGCCGGTGTTGCTGCAGTTTCTCCAAAACTGCCCAGACATGGTTGACGTGGTCCTCCTTGGTGGTCGAATAGATAAGAATGTCATCAATATAGACAAGATCTCAGATATCCAACATTTCTCGGAGCATGTCATTCATGAAAAATTGGAACGGTGCCGGGGCATTACGTAGTCCAACGGGCATAACCTGATATTCATAAAGGCCATATTTCGTGCAAAAGGCTGTCTTCCACTCGTCTCCTTTTTCGACTCTTACTAGATGATAGGCCCCTCGTAAATCTAGTTTTGTTTATATCCGAGCGTTTTTTACTTGATCCAAGAGCTCAGGGATAAGTGGTAACGGGTACCATTTTTTTACCGTGATCTAGTTAAGTGCTCTGTAGTCAATGCAAGTTCTCAGGTCTCCCTCCTTTTTCAGCCCAAAAAAGAGGGGCGAGGATGCAGGGGACTTGGACGGACGAATGAAGCCATTTGCCAGATACTGATCGAGGTAGGTTTTTAGATGCTTGTTTTCCTGTTCTGTTAGGGCGTAAATCCGGCTGCAGGAACTTGAGCTCCAGGTACCAGATCAATTTGGCAGTCATACGGTTTGTGCAGAGGTAGGGCGTTCGCTTGCTCTTTTTGAAAGACATCTTGGTAATCCAGGTATTCAGGTGGTAGTGAACTGGTGAGGCCCAGTATGGTTTCTTTCTTCGACGAACCTGGGTTGGTAAGACCTTTTAGTGAGAATTCCTTGCTGTAACAGGTGTCGGCACAGTCTTGGGGAAAGGTCAGAACTCATTTACGCCAGTCAATCCTGGGATTGTGGGTCTACAGCCAGGCCATTCCCAATATTATCTGGAACTGAGGAGCACCAATGAGATAGAAGGCAATGTCCTCTTGTTACCGTCCTGACACAGAATCGTGATTTTCTCGGTATAATGCGTTACTGGGCCGGATGATAGCTGAGATCCATCAACTGCTGTGATGTTTCCCAAAACCTGCTTCTGTCGGAGAGGAAGGCCTATCCGGGAAGCCAGATCTTGGTCCATGTAATTTCCCACAGCCCCACTGTCAATGTATGCCTCCAAGGCATGTATTTTCAACGGTTGCTTGTGGTTTGCCAGGAGCACAGGGATGACTAGATGTGAGGTCTGCATAGGTTCCTTTTCACCACTCGACAAGTGGACCCCTACGCTTGCCGAGCATTGGAGTTTCCCGTGTCCTGTTCTTCTTCACTCTTGTCAGTTGCTCCAACTGCTTTCCTGGGTGGTTTCACTGGGCATTCTCGGAAATAGTGACCTGCTTTACCAGAGTACAAACAGAGCTGCTGCTGTCTCCTTTTCTCCCTTTCTGCCTTGGTGAGTGGGCTCCGCAAGCCTCTGATTTGCATTGGCTCGGACGGATCATGGGATTTGGTATGATTCCCACGGGGTCGCACTTAGACAGACTGCCCCTTGGCCATGGCCCAATCCATCTTCTGATCTTGCAATCTGTGATGCAGCTGCACTGTCAGGTCGATGTATACAGCACATCTTTCCGGGGGATTTACTACTTGGGCTAATACGTCCTTAAGGTCCTCTCGCAAGCCTCAGTAAAAGAGCATAGTTTTTTTCTCCTCTGGCCAGCTAGTTTGTGCTATCAGACGATTGAAGGAAGCGATATATGTTAGTAGGTCTTGATTACCCTGTCGTAGTGACAACAGTTCAGTGTCCAGAGCCCATCCTTGAGTATGCCATGCAAATAGTTTCTCCATTTCACGCTGGAAACCTCCAAAGTCTCGAAGCAAAGTATCATCCTGGTTTACCAAGGATATTGACCAGTCCGCTGCACTACCTTCCAAATATGAGAGTAGAAAGGCCACTCTCGCTTGATCGTTGGGGAATGCCCCAGGTGTGCACAAGAAATGTAGGCGACATTGATTCACAAACATGGCGTACTTATTTGGATCGCCTGTGAAGCGTTCTGGCAGGGCACACTCCGGCAGTGGGACCTGAACTGCCTATTCTTGGAGCATTTGCCTTGCTAGTTCATCTGTCCGCACCGGTTCACAATTAGATCCCTCATTAGGGCCACGGTTTCCTGTCTTGAGGCATGAACTTCAGCACATAACTCTCCCAGTTATCAGGCCAACTGGTCCATTTCAGACGTTTCCATAACACCCAGGCAGAGATTCGCAGAGGCTTTGCATTCTGTTATGCTCACCTGTTCTCTGCGGAGGCGTTGGGGCACAGTTGCAGCCCGCACGGGGGTGAGGTTGCTCGGGTCCGACTTCACCCTCTGCGCTTATGTGGTGACTGGTGGTAATAGGTGATGCTGCTCGGAACTGCTCCTGTGTGGAGAATACGGGGCATGACTATGCCAGCTTGTGCGCCTGATCACCTTCCAGACCCCTTCTCCCAAACTGTGGTACCCGTGGGATGCGCTGTCCCTGGAAAGCTCACGTGTTGATTAGTTTTGGTGAACACTCTGCCCTTCCTGCTGCTTCTGGCAGGGGCGCTTGTATGATCTGGACCTCGTTCCTTCACTGGTCCCTTACACATGGTAGTCCAGTCCTGCTGCGACTAAGCCACTATACTTCAGGTAAGTGTTCCTGTTTGCCTTTGTCTTTCCTAGTCTGTTTTTGTTGTATTGTAAAGTTTGTTGTCTTGTATTGCTGTCCGTTCCGCTTTTGATGTTTGCTCTTTTGCTTTCTTACCTTGCAGGTGATGTTGTCGGCCCGGCAGAAGCTGCGGAGTTCGAGGCGGCAGCCAGAGGGAACGAGGAACGAAGCTTTAGCGGTACAGTAGCTGGTAAATTGTTAACTAGGGGGTGCGCAGGGTTCAAATACGTCGCGGCCCTAGGACGGATGTTCTAACCATGTCTTTCTTCTTCTTCACAGGGTCCGATTTTGTGGATGCGGAGCGAGGTGCTGCAGCGTCGGGATCAAGATCACTGGATGTCAGGAGATGAGTCTGCAGATGAAGCGATGAAGCACCAGTTTCCTGGAGGTGACTATGCAGGAGAACGCATGGTTTCAAAGGTAAGTGAACTCGTCCAAGCGGCGGTGAGAGTCACGTTGCATGCGATGCACAGTAATGTGAAGCACCGGCCTTAAGGATGGAGCAGCTTATATAGCTGAGCTTCTTAAGCCACGCCCACAAGATTCAGCCTACCTGCCACACCCTGCCACACCCGATGAGTGAGCACATGAAGACCAGGCCTAGGGAACCACACCTGATGAGTCAGCACATGAGGATGTTCTCTGAAATAAAGGCTTTGACCTCCTGTAAAGTTCTTGTAAAATAAAAGCACTCCTCACTGAAATAAAGTAAAAACACCCCTGCACTGAAATAAAGTGTTCCTGCTCACATCTCTATAAGAGCCTGGCGCCAAAGGTGCCAGGCCTGAGTCCAGCCAGGACCCCTGTGTTAATGGGTCCCAAAGCGACATAAGTGAGTCAAGTGACCCTTTGCCCCCATCACTAGATGGTGTGGTTTTTGTGTTCTGGTGCCTGTTGCCATGACAGTGTAAGGGGCAATAAAACCTTCAATTAAGATGGGAAATCCCCCTTGCCTTGAAGGAAATGACAGTGGCTTGCAGTTGAAGGAAGAAAAAAAAGGATGTAGTAACAATGGACTGCCTTTGGTTACAAAGACTATTTTATAAAGAAACTTTAAAGTCTTTTTATCTCTGTAGCAAGAATTAGTAGAAATGTTAAATGTTTGCTGTTTCAAATCCAATTTTATGGGCTTTCTTTTAAAACTTGGTAGAACTCATTGCCGCATGGGGAACAGAAGTTACAAAATATGACAGATTCCAAGGAAAGTATTAATGTTGCAAACATAAAATTGTGTACATGCATCCCTGGGGATAATTCAAATCTGTGTATAAAATTGTGGAATTTTAGGGCAAATCTTTCATGTTTAAAATTACCAAAATGTATCTGAAAGGCAAAACAAGGTCGCACAGACTGGAGGATTGGACTGATCTGTGCTGCACATAATATGTAACCTGGGTGTATAATTTGCTAAGAGATTGCAATGGTGTGAATGTATGTTTTTGGCAAAATCAGATTTTCAATAAAGTAAATGTGGGAGTTCTTGGACATTGTAAAACTCACCTCATAAACCTGACATCATTCCTTTAGAAATCCAACCAGTTGAGAGCAAGGCGGAGACTAGCACCCCTGCCCATTCCAAGTAGTTTAGGGGCGTGCATAGTTAACCCTGCCTATACTTTGATGATGTCATTTTACACTATAAATAAGGGTCCCTGACAAGACCCTAGACAGATACTCTTCCTGATTTTCCTGCACCGGCGTCCTGTTCCTGTTTCATCTTCCAGACTCCAGATCCCCATTAACAAGGGGAAACTGTGGTACCATTGGCATCCTGATCCAGCTTGGCCTGCCGCCACTCACTGCATGCTGCTGCCGTCCTGCTAACCTGATGACCTATATTATCCAGTGACCAAAATTGCCAGTCCAGAAGTGCTACCCGGGAACTAGTCCCTGCCCAGCTGATCCTGTGCTGCTGATTTTGTCCGGCTGTCCTTTGTTAGACCAGATCCGTGTGGTGACCAGAACCGCTGACTGTCCAGAATCCAAAAACTAAAAAGTGGACTGTGAGTAGAATAGGAACCATAGCATAATATATTAAAAACGTTGTGGTAATTTCAGGCGGGAATGCAAAAGTTTGCAAAAATTCCCAACGTGTTATTTGCTGCAACATGTTTTAAAACCTGCCACTCATTTTCGAACTGTATGCTCTTGGTTATTCATTGCTTGTGATTATTTGTACTTCTACTGGGTTGCTTTAGTGAAGATTTGTATTTGTTTCAAGTTTTTTGCACACATTCATTAATTCATTCATCCATTTCCGAGTGTCATTTTTAGCACTTCCTGGGTTTAAAATCCGTTTTTCTCTCTTGTTTGGGGAGGGAAGTTTCCGATTTCAATTCGGTTTTCCATTTGTCATTCCTGATTACCTGATGTTTCTTTGTATCCATTTACAATTGATTATTTGTGGGTTGGGGGAACATTGCAGGGGGAAATTCTAACTCAAGTGCTATGTTACCTAAAATCAAAAAGTGCTCCTATTCCCTGGTGTTTTGTAGATGTGTCAATAGAAGGTTAAACTAAGTGCATTGCTTACATTCCTATTGTTCTTATCACCCCATTGGTGATTAATGCCCCATATTAAAAATTGTAGTATTTCTTTTCATTTTCAAATAAATAAATACATAAATATTATATTTTACCAACCAGCCTGGTTCATGGTCCCTTGTGACCCAGGGTATTTGAAAAGGGTGTGTGGTATGAGTGGTGTACCATCTCAATATTGAATCTATCATACAAACGTAAGCATTTCAATCGTGCGCGGCATACTAGGCCGAGACTAGGGTGTGCGTCGCCTGATTGAAATCCTTAACAGGATGAAACAAGTAATATCCACTGTCAGTACCAGTAGGGCTGGGAAAAACCCCCCTCTGAAAAAAAAGGCCAACACTAGCGTTGTCAACTGCCTGCTCAAATCAGGACTCTGGCTATCAAGGCAAAGGAGAAACACAAACGAAAAAATGGGGGAACCCGACCAATCCTGGAGGAAAGAGTTGGAAGGCAGTGCACTGGGATCCATAGTCCAAATGTAGAGCCGGGGAATCTTAGCATTGACGTCACAAGGCAAAATAATCCCTTAAACAGAACCTAAAGATACAAATCTTGGCAAAGAGAGAGTCCTGACCAACATCCAGTTGCTACTGTCCCAGAAAAGTCTAGAAAAAACCCATATCTTAACATGGATATTTACTCCAGGATAATACTCCACTTTCAACACCACGTCCCAATGAAAACAGAAAAAAACAATTAGTCTGTTAATCTGCTAGGACCTTGGACTGGTCCCGCAGAGGATTGAAGTATCGCACAGCGAAACAATTGCCCTCCGAAAAAAATACATAACAATGTCATGGATCCTATAGAAGCTCATGGCTGCAAGAGAGCACGCTAACAGTTCCAGACGGCTGACGTGCAGTTGCTAAACTCAATGAACTACTCTTGCCTGTGGAAACTATCGTATCTTGGCACCCAGCCCGGTCTGGTGGTAATAAGTCCTGAAATACCCCCGTAGAGGGAACTGAAAAAGTGCCCTTCCAATCTAGGCATCCATGAGTCTGAGCCACTGAGGAGCTCCAATCTGCCCTTGGGGAACAGAACCCTAACTGCCGGGAAGACAGACTCCTGCGAGGACATTTTGTCTTGGGGCGTTATAACGCCCTGCAATGGGGAGGGGAAAGATGATTTAATCGAACTACCTAAAACCTTTTGCACTTAGAATAAAACAGAAAACCATGACTGTAGCAGGGACACCGCTAACTATTCCAAGAAGAATTATCCAAATCCCTTGGACCTGAGGAGAAACATCACCATCGTCATTACCCTGTTGAAGCAGTAGTGGTTGATGAAAAAAGGGGGGGGGCAAACTGAAGGGAAGGACATTGGCAAGAGAGAGCCCTGCAGAGGAAACTGAAGACAAAAACTCCTGATGAGGAGGAAATATCCCAGGGACCCGGCAGTCATTCTTGAGGCTTCCATTTTGAAGTAATGGTATACTACCCAAAAAATGTTAAAACTTGTAAGTTAATGATTGAGCAAAACCTCCCCTCCCCCTCAGGTAACGGGACCAGAGTGATCGTGCCCAGAAAATGAGAAGGTGAGAAGGAGGCTGGTACCACCGTCCTTTCAAAGATGAGGTCAATGACCTCCAGCACTTATCCAAACCTGCTTTCCCTTATTGGACAATCGGGGGAGAGGCAAGAAAAAAAGGACAAAGAGAAAATCTCTAGCACATGAGACATTACTGAAGGTACCCTAGGTCTAGCAGGACCCCTGCCGGCATGCCCCCTCTCATGGAGCAAAAAACACTCCTTTAGGGAAAAACTGTGTTTGTACTCCTCGAGCAGAGGAGTAATTGTGCGCGCCTCTTTAAATGCATTGCTGTATGGGTAGAGCTCTGGGAGAAACAGCCAATGAGCGGCTCTATTCCCCTGCGGGGTAAAGCACTGAAGAATCATAACCTTACCTAGTGGCAATTTGGGATGAAGTCACATGAAAAAGGACTTACGCCCATTCTGTAGAAATGTAGTGCTAGTGATGCCGAGCAGGTAAACCGTTCCCAAATCCAGTCCCACAGGACTTGGACATCAACAGGCAATCAGCCAGTTCCAAAATTCTAGGTGACCGGACCCCACACCTCCAATAACCTTCCTTGACCACTCTTCCAGGACTCATCCACCACTTTGTTCCGGGGGGAGTCCCTGTTTGGGACCAGAAGGATACCATGAAGTGGTCGATCTCTGGAAAGAGGGCTACCTTAATGTGAAAGAAGGATGAACAACGTATAACCCCCTATATAAACGAGAACCATTTCTTTAGAGGAAAAACTGGGAGACCCAAGTCTCTTCTGCACCTCCTTGGAGGCAAATCCCAGCCTTCTGAGCTACCAGGGGGAGAAATAGAGACTGCAAAAAGCAGTTATTAAATCCAAGGAGGACCTGACTGTGATTGTGGGAACTTGTCCAACATATTTTTTCTGACCGTCTACCCTGAGATGGGTGGGAGGGAAAGAGAGGGGTGAGGGGAGTGATGACTGGAAGAAGTCGAAGGACTGAGTTGTCCTGTACCTAATTCAATACTAATACACCTACAGGGAGCCTTATCCGGAAAGAAAGAAATAGACCTGATAAATGCTGAGCCAGCAAAGAAATTAGGTCTTGATAGGCAGGAAGGGTTCTCATTCTGGGTCTATAACAACCTTCACCTTTTGTTAGAAGGAAATAAAATGAAAGACCAATATTTGTGCTTAGTATAACCGCAAACCCTGCAGGTAAGGGCTAAAGGTGTTTCTACATGGCTCCCATTCTTGCAGTAACAGAGGAAAGCATACTGTGCAAGCGCACATCCCAGCTGCTCACCCTAGCAGGGTGTGGCACCCAGCAGCACACGAGAGAGTAACCTCGCACCATAATTCAGGCAAAGCCTGAAGCCGAGCAGGCCATGGTACGCCTATTGCAAGGCGAACTAGCTGTGCCAAAATTTCTGAAATACATAAGTCATGTATTTGTTGATACTGACATAGAATGTTATTTATAACGCGCTTAATACCCAGGGGTTTCTAAGCGCCGCCAGGGATCGAACCTGCACTGCTCAATATTGTCTTGCTTCCAAGACAAGCACATAGATGCTGAGCGATTCACCATGAAACATAATAAAATATATCAAAATATGTTCAAATATAATATATAGTAAAATATATAATAAAATGACAATAAAAACAATATTAAAATATAAAAATAATAACATACCAAAATAATAAACCCGCCCACCCGCACCTGGCCTGAAGCAAAAGCTTCAGACAGGCCTGCGCGCGTTGGGGATGTAATGGGCGGGCCAACCGGCACAGGGAAATCCTAATGACAGAAAAATACTCACACGTGGCATTTCCGAAGCGAGGGCTTCGGATGACCAGCGCGCGGAGAGGATGTGGAGCGGGCGGACCCACCAGCTGCGCCAGCTCCTGAGGATGCGAACACTCTCAGACACGCAGAGGGAATGGAGCGGGTGGGCCGACCGGCTCCTCTAGCTTCAGACTCCCAACCAAGTCGCACACAAATAACATGGAGTTGGCAGGCCGAACGGCGCCGCCGACTCCAAAAGGCCATAAATAATAAAAGTGAATAAAAAAAGTGAACAGACCCACACGCGACGGGTCAGAAACAAAGGCTTCCTCCAGAACCGCGCGTTTTAGGGCCTGGAGTGAAAACAGCGCTGCTTAAGCGCACCCGCGTTGGGTAAACGGAAAGAAAAAGGAAGAGAAATCTCAATAAAGCGGTGGTAGTACACAATCTTACACAATAAAAAACTTAACAAGAAGCCAATGAAAACAATTTCCTAAAGTGAAAGCAGTAAGCATTAGTTTAAAGTAAAACTATCTGCACAATATAATAGTATAATATATAATATAAGTATAATATAACATATATATATATACAATGTGGCAACTACTGACTAGCATGCAGGGCACAACTAGAAGGAGTGACTTAACTGTGGTGTCAGCAGCAAAGAATTAGAGTAAAGGACATATATAGAGGAGAGTCCCTGCTAATTGGTCTCCTGCAGGGCATGACGTTTCCTCCATGATAGATTGGGGAGTCCCCCCTTACATTGACATTCAACTCTATTTAGTTCTGTTATTGAAACTTTTTGTTTATAAAAGCTTTTCTTTGCTGCTGTGGTTTCAGAAGTAAAGATTGTTATGTATAACATGAAGCCTCCAGTCATGCTATAGAATCTGCATTTTCAAGCATAAGAACGGTGTAAGTGTTCTACCCAGTCCGTAGTTTCAAGTACAAGGTGGGGTTAAAATCTACGCCAAAAACAAATAAAGGGGTGTTTCCAAAAAAGAAAATTGGAGTGACAAGGGGACCACTTTAGACTACGAATGCCCCTGAGCTTTGTAGCTGCTTCTTTATTTCAGTATTAATAGCTTTGTAGAAATGGACACCCCAAAACACGGTTCATATGTACCTTTGTGCCCGCCTATTTTGGACACCGAGGCGTAATTTGACCAGAAAACGGAGGTTGGCGGTGTTTAAAATAGCTCTGCCTTGCTTCCTACATTATGCATCACACTAACACATCTCATTCAGAATTCCTTAAGATCTCCCGTCCAGTCCTGCAATCTTGTCAGAAAGACCCCACGCCCCCACCGTAGGCCCCCTTCGCCCCGTTAATCAATACCTTCCTGGCTCTTACAGACAGAAGAATGTGTCTGCTTACAAACGACGGTTTGATCTGCGCGTGCTGTCACGCTCCAGAGTGACAGTTCAACCTCCCCTCAGAAGGGTCAGCTAATGAGTTATTGATTCGGGGTTTAAAAAGTAAACACGGAAACATCGAGGCACACTGGGAACATCACGCCAATCACCGGGTGCCCAAATTGAACACGCTTTCCCATAATTGACGTATGCGTGGTTTGCATTCCTCTATAAAACACGTAGTATCTACATGAGTAAAATAGAAATGCTTCACAATATGATAAGATACGTTATTTATAACGTGCTTAATACCCAGAGGTTTCTAAGTGCGGACCAGGGATCGAACCTGTGTTGCTCGGTGTCGCTTCCAAGGCGAGCACGTTGCAGCTGAGCTATCCTCCCATAACCATATTCATTTCTGCCCGCTGTGTGATCATGCTTAAAGTAGCATTTCAGACCTCTTAAGCGGGTAGAAGGGGGGGGGGGTAGAGAGGGTGGTGAAGACTTGGCGGGATGGAGTTTTGCACCAGGGAGAGGACGGTTTCTTGTCTCCTCTGGACTTGCATTGGACTGAAGTACACTTTAAGTGGGAGCGAGTTAAAAAATGTGTTACAAATCTACCTTTTTGTGGTGAAACCCTCGGATTTCCCTCCAAAATGGGATCACTTGGACAGTGAAATATACCACTTTGTATGATCACAGTTCAATTAAAAGGTATCCAGTCATTGAATCGAATACAAAGCATTGAATGCCAAAAGCATTGAAAAAATGCATCGAAAGAACACCATTAAATGCATTTTATTAAAGGTAGAGGTTTTATTTTAATTATAATGAGTTTTAAGGGGTAAAAAAACAGGGGTTGTGGGGACCCCCGGTTTGCGGGGGACACCTATTTAAAAAAAAGGAAAAAAAATGCATTCAATGCTTTTTTTTTCCATTGCTTTTTTTTATGCTAAGGCATTCGATGCTTTGGCATTCGATGCAATCATTATAAACTGAATTAAAAAAGGGTCTATTCCCGTTTCATCACTTCAGTTGAATAGAATAGGTTCATAGAGTGTCATTTACACACATTTAATCAAACAACTTTTGTTTCATAATATTTGTGGCCACAGCTAACGCAATCATGCTTCTTAACAGTCCGGGCATGCCATGTTTCGGCACTGGCCCCCCTTTATTGAACGCCCTTCATCTGGCTATTCAGTGACTCTGACCATTCTACCAGCAGCACAGATGGTTTTTATTGGTTATTTATTTATTGTTCACTTGTTAGGCGCCTATACAGCAAACAAATATTGTTTCAAAGCGCCCACAGGGCAACAGGGAGGTGGACAGGGGATGAAAGACGATGTAATACAACAATGATGAATAATTAAATTGATTAAATACAACAAAATAAGAGGAGGCAGCGGGCAGAGTTCAACGAACCTGCTATGCCTTGTGAGTGTTCAGAACGTGCAAGTGCAGAGGGGGGAGGGTTATTGGATAGGTTCTGTGGTGCTCAAGGAGAGCAGCAGGTGAAGTGCTAAGAAGAGGTTCGCTGCTATTTCACCACTTACGTGCTAAACGAGCCCTGACCAGGACAAGCAATTTGAGACCAGCTTAAGGGCCTGATTCACAGATCGTTTTCCTATGGGATTGCACCATTATAAAACACTTCTTTTCATAAATCTTTTCAGTGCTTGTGGTTCAAGGTAATATATACTGCAACCACCCTGCTCTTCTTGGTAATGTGGACGTGCTCCCCATGCAATTGAGAAATATCAGTATTTCACTGCATGCGCGCAGTCAGTACTGCGTTCCTGGGCCCTTTATCTCAGGGATGCAGTGAATCTCAGATGGTTTCCATTGTGTGCAAAAGCGCACAACAGGGATAAGCAGTAGTGTCCGCAATTGTAAATTTGGACACCACAAATTCTCCATTAATTGCAACAGACTGCACCTATTCTTTATAGATACATAGAAATTGGTCTCATTCCATCAAAATCACCCTGGTTCTTGGGACTGGAAATACCCAGGCACCTCATAGCGTGTTTACATATGCATATGCAGTTATTTTTTGGGTATTTCTTTTGTCCCCTGCCTCCCAATTTTAAGGAAGCGGAGGACACCCGAGCACCACCAATATTGCGACATGCCAACCCTGAATAGCGGGGGACGCCCCCGCAACCCCCACTCTCCAGGGTTGGCATGTGGCGATATATGCAGTCAAATTGGCCCGAAGGCCAAATAACCCATATCATATTCGGTCAAATTGGTCCTTCGGTCAGTTTGCCACGGTCAGATAGGCTAATACCCTTCAGGTGGATGTCAGAACATTTCAGCAAAACTAATCTGCACCGGAAGAGGTCCAGGTCAGTTGTCATCACAATCACCCTGTCTGAGTGTGAGGTGCTGCCTGGTAGTGAACACCAGCAAATGATGTCAAGGGCTAATGAGCAAGATATCCCACATGAAGGGAGTCTGACGTGCCCCTTCGGAGAGGTTGCAATGGGGAAAGAGTGCAGACTCCAGTTTGGGCTTTCCAGGTCTGGTGTCCTGCATGTGTGGTGACGACAGATTATCGTGAATGGTGTCAATTACTGAAGATATAGCTTCAGGGCCTCTTAATTAACATGCCATCTGGGCATTCTACCCCATTCGAAGGTCAGAACTGTAGAACACAATATGCAAGCTTTTCTTTTCCCATTAAAAAAAGTTTTATTGAGAAGGTTAAACAGAACTGCACATAACAATATATGAGAAAACAGTTTAAAGGAAAACATCAATAGACGTCTCCGGAAATACATCAATCAATGGCCATAAGCAAGAATGGAAAAATCAGAAATGAATAACTTACGAGACATAGATCCGCCCAACATGGTGGATGAAGCTAATACGGTTGTATACTAATCGACCTTTTCACAATTGACCTCGGGAGAATTGACCTCGGGAGAACTGACCTAATTTAGAAGGTCAATTAGGACATATATGCGGGGGGAAGCCCCCCGCATACCCCCCACCCAATCCAAAACCCCCTGCAACCCACCCACCCAATCGCCTTATATTATTTATAATCCAAAACCAACCCAATACATATATAAAAGAACTAAAATAATATAAGGTCAATTGTGCAGAAGGTCAATTAGTACCACTATAATTAGGTCAATTGTGCAAAAGGTCAATTGTAAAAGGTCAATTTGGGTAATACCACTAATACAAGTTGAAGTAGGGTACAGAGAACCAGTATATGTAGAATCAGGCTTGAGTATATTCTGTGAGGGTAGAGGTCTTCGGGGAATGGATGTGGTGTGCGGGTAACAAATCTAAGGCATGTTTTCGACAGTCGGCTCTTAAAATCTCTGAGGAAGGCGGGGAGTAGTCTGGTTCCATGTCATTTCGCCGACAGGCATTTTTACGACTGCCTTTTTTACGTGAACACTATTCCAAAAAAAAGTCATTGGCATGTTATTTTTTGGGGGGTTCCCCCACTAAGCCCTCCTCCCCACTTATTTTTAACTTTTCCCGACCCCCCAATCCCTTATCTGCCCTTTCCACCTCCCCAAATTTCGATGAATTTATCATAATTATGTCCACGTAAAAAAGGCAGTCGTAAGAATGCCTGTCGATGAAACAACGGTATACCACATGGCTAGGAACTGGTCCTAGATATCTCCAAATGTCTCAGGTACCCCTGTAGTTTTTGTAGGCTGCTTGCTCTAAAGTTCAAAAGGTTAGCAGCTTGTTGATCCAGTCATCCATGCATAGGTCTGCAGGATCCTTTGCCATTGTGGTGCCCCTGAAAGCCAGAGTTTCATTGACCTGGGAAGCTTCTGAAGAACTTTATTATCTACAAGTACAAAGATAGACGTTTCATCGGGTAGCTCGGCTACAATGAGAGGTAGCTTCTCTCAGTGACCCTCTTCCAGACGTCTTGACTCTTAGGGCAGAACCATGGCAGCTAGCGTATTTTTCCCCTGGAGTTGTTGCAGTCTCAGCAGTCCTCTTCTGGTTCAAGCTCTTCTGTTTCCATATCATATTCAATGAAAGTCAATAGGCATTCCTTCTGATGAAAGAGAGCCTTCATAGAAACCAGACAGGACTCTGTTGATATACACAGAACATCGGATCACGCATAAACCCTACATTCATCGACAGACAAATAGGTTCACAGAGTCCACCAAAGAAAAAAAGATGCCTAATTCATGGATTTCCAGAAAGCTCTTGACTTGGTTGCTTACCCCTTTTATTATTGAGAGTTCTGTAAAGTGGCAAGGGAGAGAAGACATAGATAAGCACGGAACGGCAGATAGGGCAATACATCGACTTACACCTGTAAGTTACTCAGAGCTGGCAAGCCTTTCCTATCCAATGACAGTTGCTTGATTCTAGCCAGAGCCTTAATACTCTCTAGAATTGACTTGTGTAATGCCCTATGCAGTGGAGCTAACAAATCCACGATTCAAAAGCTCCAAATATTACAGAATAATGCCCTCAGAGCAGCCTTAGGCATAAACAAAAAAAAACATATTTCCTCCATTAGACGCCACCATAAGTGGTTATCCACGTCTAATAAAATACAATTAAAAACGCTCTCTTTGACGCATAAAGCCCTCAATAACGCAGCCCCCAGCTATCTTACAGACAAACTCCAGAGAAGAGCTTCCCTTAGACCCACCAGAAGCGGGAATGGTAATCATCTTACCATACCAAAGTATAAGCTCACCACTATCGGTGGTAATAGCTTCCCTGTAAAGGCAGCTAAATCCTGGAACTCACTGCCACCAGATCTGAGAGTTGACCAACCCTACCTGCGCTTTAGAAGTAATTTAATAAAGCACATCACCACCACCGACCCCTAGTCCCCCATCTGGCTGTGCCTGCTACTGAAGGGACCTACCCACCTTACATCTACCATGCAATAGTGTGTTAATATCTAAGAATTTGTGCAACTTAGTGCAAGCCCGATCGATACAAGGTGGGCCGTACTTTTGCAACCTTTATAACAGGCCATCCGTAGTGTTGGCTCTTATCTGATAAACTGTATACTGTGCTTATCTTGTATATATTTTGTGTGGATATTTTAAATTCTCTATTAGCATCCTTGACATTCTAGACATTGCAGACAAGGCCAACCCTAGCTTTGCCTTTTATCTTGTATATTGTGCACTGTGCATATCTTGGATATATGTGTGTATATTTTTGTATATTTCGTAAGCATTGTATTTGGTGTACATTTCGCAACTTTGTAAGCTTTTATCTGGTATATTGTGCATTGTGCATATCTTGGATATATCTGTGTATTTTATTGTATATTTTGTAAGCATGTAAGGATTGCATTTTGAGTACATTCCGCAACTTTGTAAGCTTCGCATTTTCATTCTGCAGCGCCCTTCTACTTACAAGTCTGGTGCGCTTAACAAATGAATAAACAAACAAACATCATTGCCCAGTGCGCCAGCCCAACTGGACAGTGTGGACAGTTTTCTGGGTCGTTTTATGCCACTTGTTGTCTTCAAATAAAGCTGGTCGTTTTGCATAATTTTACCAGACTAATGTGCTTTACAAAAGCACAAGTTCCTGCACATTTTCTCAGCCATTGTGCGCTCAGGTACTACACAAACAGTTTGTTGTGAGTAGGCAGAGCCCTACGTAGCCAAGCACCGGGAAAGTACCCCAGTGCCAGTTAGGGTCCCAGTAGATCTATATGCCACAGAGTTAGGCATCTGGATTCCCTATCGGACCAAGCTCTTCAAAGCAGTTCTAAAACATGATGCGGTCCCGATATCCTGGACCATTGCTGAGATAGACCCAATTTACAAAAAGGGAGACAGAGACCTGCCCATAAATGATCGTCCAGTTTTGTTACTGGATTCCGGAGGGAAAATATATGCCAAAGCAATTCTTACTCACCTCAAAGCCTAGATCACTGACGATCATATACTTAATCATCGACAAGCCGGGTTTTGCCGGGGGGTTGAGTACAGCTGACCAAGGTCTTTGGCTCAGAATAATATATGACAAGTCTGCTGTCCTCAGGAAAATGCCTGTCTATGCTATATTCGTGGACCTACGGACAGCATTTGACACAGTCCCGAGGGTTAGTCTCTGGGAGGTCCTCCAGGGATTAAATGTGCCAGTCCATCTGTTAGATGCCATCCAGAATTTGTACTCGGGCAACACAGCTGTTGTCCAATGGGGAATTGATGGCAATACTTCACAAACTATCAAGATTGAGAGGGGGGGGGTCCGACAGGGGTGTGGCACCCAAGTTATTGTGCATTTTCATCAACAGGGTGACTGATGAGCTGTTGGGATCCCAGTCCGATGCCCCCACGCTAACAAGAGATTTTGCTGATTACGCTGTTTTATTGTGGTTAACACCATCGGGGGCACGCAAGCAGTTAGGAGTATTTGTGTACTTCTGCAAGCTTAATTAATGGCTTGGCCCTAAATGTCTCCAAGACAAAGATGATGATAGTAAGTGCCAAAGTCAGGAGGAAGCCCAAAGTGCTAAGGCTTGAGCTGGACGAGGGCCCGATTGAGCAGGTTGATTTTTATGATCATCTGGGGGTAAGGGTAATGTCATCCTGTAGCTGGTGCATGCAACGGGATAAGGCCAGAGTAACATTAGCAAGGTATAGTGGTGCCCATTCAAGGTTTGCTGTAGCGAGATGGTGCTGTTTGTGTCTCTCGCCGGGCCTACAGAACCCAAACTGGGCAGTCTGTAATCTATAGGGCAGAATTATGGACACAGGCAAACATTAGTAAGTTATCCAATGTAGAAAACAAGTACCTAAAGAACATATTGGGATTGCCATTAGCCACACCCAATTTACTGGTATTCGTGGAGACAGGGATGCAATGAATTGAACCCATCTGCCGACTGAGGCTTGTTTACTTTTGAGCTCAGTTATGGTTGAATGACTCCCTCCTTAAATACAAAGAAGCAGTGATCGATGTTATCGCCCAGGCAGAGAGCCCAACCCTACCCTTGTTTGCCCACGTAAAGGAATCATTAGATGCACTGGGCCTTGGTGAATATTAGTCTAATCCAAGTAACATAACCAACTCCCCCAAGGCCATGATCAAGACGGCAGCGTTGGCAGAGATCGACCATGACAACTGCTCTACGATAGCGGGATATTCGGTCCTGACACGCTATTGGAGCCTGAAAGCGAATGAAGGCTATGAATATTATTTAGATTATGTGAATCCAAAACAGGAAAGAGCGCTGTACATCAAGCTATGTATAGGGATTGTACCGGCTGCAAGTCTCTGCCACAAGTGGAATAGCAATGTGCCCTCTGTGTGTCCGCTATGTGGTTACACGAATGAAACCGTGATTCATTTTTCATTGGTATGCCCCCCACATTGCCTATGAGGAGATGCTAGTTAAGGCCGTTATTTTTGGCACGAGCCTGCCGGACCATTGATGAAGCCTGGCAGATTTGCATTAACTCTGGCGATGTTTTAGCAGTTTTTGCTACCTGTAAAAATCTTGCATGCGCACGGAGGACACGTTCAAAATAAGTACAAATGCATTGATAATCATATTGTGATATTGTGTTCCTTTTAAACGGTTCCATGTCTTAAAATTGCAACAAAAATGGCCGTGTATATAAAATATCAGGGCAAAAATGCTGTGGTTTTGCCGCCACAATCATGTAAAGGATGCAGGGGACACTCCCACAACCCCCGGACCCATTATGCCATTTAAGGGGAGCAGGGGACACCCCCGCAACCACCGGACCCATTATACCATTTAAGGGGAGCAGGGAACACCCCCAAAACCACCGGACCCATTATACCATTTAAGGGGAGCAGGTGACACCCCCGCAACCACCGGACCCATTATACCATTTAAGGGGAGCAGGGGACACCCCCGCAACCACCGGACCCGTTATACCATTTAAGGGGAGCTGGGGACACCCCGCAACCACCGGACCCATTATACCATTTAAGGGGAGCAGGGGACACCCCCGCAACCACCGGACCCGTTATACCATTTAAGGGGAGATGGGGACACCCCACAACCACCGGACCCATTATACCATTTAAGGGTGATTTTATTACCTGATACCCTTTAAACAGCTTGTTTTAGTTCTTTGAGTTTGATTCATTCTGTTATATTTTGTAATGATTCTCGTATTGTGTATGCATTGTATAGTATTGTGTATGTATTGTATAATATACTTGCTGGCTTTTATGACATTACTGTTTAAATGAGCATTATGAAATGAAATGTCACACCTGAGATTTGTGAACGTGCGCCGCTTTTCTTTTGTGCCTGCGACTAGGGTTTGTCCTAATCGGACCCTCTACATATGACGTACTTAAGGAAATGCCCTTGAAACTAAATGCAGTATGAAAATAAGCATATAGCATTGTAGATGGATAGCTTGCAACTATGGGGCTATATCCCCCCACCGGGCCCCGGGGAACATCTGATAGAAAATGAGAGTGAAGCTCGAATTGCCTATGATGTCACTTGGAACTCCCCCGACGTCCATTTCTATCCCCTGCCCCTGTCCCATGATGGACCAGCAGTGTACAATGGCGGCACAATGTGGAATGTATACGATATAAAAAATACCAAGTTCCCTCTCACCAACCAAAAATAGGAAAAATAATGCCTGACATCGAAAAGGCTGAATCTTATGGCTGTGTCGCAGGGTCACATGTCCTTATATCGAAAATGTTATAATGAAAGAAACATATATTGAGTATTTTATAACAAAAACCTTTATACCAAATGCATTTTTTGGTATTTTTTTTTGGGAGGGGGGTCGGGTTCCCCCACCAAACCCCCATTTACCACCCTTAAAAACTCACCCCAAACGTTTCCCGAAAAAATGTAACCCTTTACCCCACCCCAAAATGCATTTGGTATGAAGGTTTTCGTTATAAAATACTTGGTATATGTTTCTTTCAACATCAAATTTTCGATATATAAACACTGCATACCGTGTCGCAGCAGTTGATTATGAATTCCATAATCCCCTGCCATGAGCCACACATCTCTGAGGTCTCTAAAAAGTCAAATTTCCAACTGCACCCCCTCAGAGGTACTCTGCCTTTCCTCTCCTTCTCACAGAAGCTCACGGTATCCCAAGCTCTGGTTCGCTCTAGCTTGGACTATTGTAAAAGCCTCTTTCTAAATCTACCTGCCTCTACTCTCCGCCCTCTGCAACTAATCCAGAACAGAACTGCAAGACTTGTCCTTGGCCTGAAGCCCTGGGATCGTATCGCTCAGCTCGGAAATCTCTCCATTGGCTCCCAGTGGATGCAAAGATTACATTCAAAACCCTCTGCATTGTCCACAAGGCTTTCTGGGGCCTGGGTTCAAAATACCTTCAGCTATCCCTCCGCAAACACCTTCCCTCTCGAGCTCTTCGCTCCTCTACCACCAACTGCCTTAGGGTCAGTCGTTTTTCAAAGAAACAAGCTGGGGGTAGATCTCTGTCTTCGGCTGGGGCCTCCCTCTGCAACAGCCTCCCTGCCACTCTAAAACTTGAGGAGAACCATCTCCGGCTCTGGATGCACCTCAAGACCTTCCTCTTTTCTTCTGCCTTCGCTCCCCCTCTCCCCTGTTGATCTGTTCTCTCTTGGCACCGTGCACCTGGCCACCCTCTGTCCTTCGGGCCCAGGTACCTGCTCACCCTGCCACCCCCTGCACTGCCTCCGGGCCCCCCCCCTTGCACTGGGGTCTGTATCTGTACCCATACACCCCCCCCTTTTTCTTCCTGCGCTTATCAGACATACCCAGTCTGCTGCCTTAAACCTAGCACTTGCAAATTGCTGGCTGCACTACCACTGTTTGTTGCCTTAATCCTTTATTTATTGTTATTTATCTGTTTCTCCTCTGCTTCGCACTTTCCACTTCTCCCCCTTCCATGCACTTTTCCCCTCCCCCTCTCCGATGCACTTGCGCGTTCTCAATTTCACTGGGCCGAGTAATATCGCTGTTTTATTCTCCCCCTGTTCCCCTCCCTTGCCTTGTCGCGATATGAAACACTTGTGTACGAGCACGATAGAAATAAAATATCAATAAATCAATCAATCAATCAATCAATTAATCAATGTCACCCGAGCTTGATATATTTGGACAAATTCAACAGTTCTTAATAAAGGATAAGTACTGCGCTCTCCCTGAGCTAGTCTGTATTGGTTTCCTATTAGAGTTTTGGCCATCCAGTTCCTCACACACCAGGGCTAGGGTGCCATAGTGTCAGCCCTTAGAGCTGTAGCCTTTCACTCCATGGAGGATCAGAGTCGCGTGAGCTAGTTGGAAGGTAGATTGGTGGTCTTCGTCCGAATGTCCCATGGTATCCAGAGAAGTTGTTAATCAGACTTCTCTCAGACTTCATTGCAGATTTGTATGGAATTCCTGCATGCACGGGTGCGATGAAGGCCCAAACTTGCCTTTCTTTCTAGACAGAGAGTGGTCAGAAACGGGCACTCCCTAGCATCCAGTCTGGACATTTTTGGAATCAATTGAAATCCCCTTGTTGAATTGTTTCCCGTGGTGAAGCCCCAGGTGGGTGTTGAGGTAGCCAAAGGGGCTGAGTGCCGGCCGGGCCCAGAGGTGGTATGCGGAGGATGCACTTGCTGCCCTTGCAATGCCACCAGCAGGGGGTAGAGGGATCAACACATGTGGCAAAGGCCTCGTTGACCCTTGATATGAGATACCGAATAGAACAGAGTGTGCTGAGAACCTTAAAGGTTCTGTAGCCCCTTTCAGTCAGAACCCGCTGGTACTAAAGAATCGCATTCGGTTAACATGCTCACACACACTAGTGAAGAAACCGTGATGGGCCTCCCGCTTCAATGTGGAGTGCAGTCGAAGAGCTTCTGGCCACAGAGTCATACCCACTCCAATCGCAGAGCTCACCACTCACTCTGCAATATGCATGTGTGGGACTTGGCAAAGCAAGAAGGCAGACTAGCCTTTTTGAGGCTTGGTCTGCATAATAGAATGAAATCTGGTGACAGAAATACAAACACCTGAGTTAAAGAGCAAAGACTATTAGACACAGATGCAGACCATTGAGTACAGCCCATTCCAGGGGGAGAAAATATAGGCCTATAAAATCAGGTATGGGGAAGCCATTAGTGTGGGTGTTTTCTGAACAGGAGAGAGTTTGATGTGAGTTTGAGAGCTGATTGCAGAGTGGAGCGAGCAGGCTGGAGAGAGCAGGGGAGAAGAGACGCAGCAGATGGAGGAGAGAAGTAAAGCAGAGGTTTAGAGAACCATCAGAGGAAAATAGTGAAGCATACAGCATAAGACCAGGAATACTCGATCCGGAAATGACACCACTGCACTAGAGTTGGCTTCCTGAACAACACACGTTGGTGGCGCGGAGCTCTGTCTCCCTGCGTGATTGGCAGGGTAATTATGACATCAGTTTTCCTGGCGTGCAGGTTGGTGATTGTTTGTAGTGTCTCGCAGTGTTCTGAGGAATGAAAAGGCATTGAGAACTGGAGTGGTTTGGAAGAAAGGACCCACCCGGACGTGCCGTGCCTTATGACATGCATGGAAGATGAATGTCCCGTTTGTTGTAGGAGTAACATTGGACTGTGCAGGCCACGAGAACTAGTTATCGGTGCATCTCTTCAAGCTATGGAGTTTGGGTTGCTGTGCATCGGAGTGAATGCATGGTTAATTAGTTGGACCGCTGGCAGTTGTGGGGCGGCAGCCTTGCTAACGGAGATTCGGACTGCTGCTGTCAAAGGCTGCCAAATGCACGTGAGGTACTTTTAGTATTGGGCACATTAGCATGGATAAAGAATTTCCATAAATCTAAGTACATTTTGCCAGCTCGGTATCCCCGTTGGCCTCCTTAACCTATGTATTCAAATTCATACCAATACCGTTATACATGTCCAAGTGCATAACAGTGGTGACCTATCTAGAGAAGTCTCGACCATGAGGGGGTAAGACAAGGATGCGTTGTTGCCCCTTGTATCTTCAACTTATATCTGGCAAACATAATGGATGCCCTAATGTAAGCTTCATTGATTAATCTGAAATTGTTACACTTACACTTCCAATGGCTCGCTTACGCGGATGATTGTTTTTTATTTGATGTAAGTAAAGTGGGTCTGCAACAATTTATTCATTCTTTGGTTGATGATATGGGAAAACACTCTCTTAAAGTTAACCCTGTTAAATCGAAAGTCATTAGATTCTCCAATAGAACGAACAAATTTACCTTGAAATGGAATCTGGGTAACTCCCCTATTCCATGTGTTGACTCACTGATCTATTTGGGCTTTCCAGTTTCTGGGAGATCGTCACTGCAGAACAGCATGTCTTGGTTAAATTAAACTGCTGGGAAATTGACCAATTAGATTAAAATGATTGATACAAAGTTTGGTACTTTCTCTCTCAAACCTGTGATTAGATATTATGAAGTAGAGATCATACCTAAACTTCTTTATGGAACTGAGACACATCCATATGCCCTCCTTGAACATCTACCGGTACAGGAGGGTAGGATTTGGAAACACACTTTAAACCTACCAATGAGCCACCCTGTAGCAGCTATTTGCTATGACCTGCGCCTAGTGTCCCTTACCACACGCACCGATTGGAAAATTCTGTCTTTAGTGAGGACAATCCTAATTCCGGTTGAGGGCAGCCAATCTGTAGATTTTAAAACATTCTAAGTGGCACAGTGTTGTCCTAGAATGGAGGCTTTAAAAGCATTGAGTCAATCGAATCTTGACAAGCTCGGCTGTTCACCACAGGGCTTGGTTGAATACCCAAGTAGGGTAAAGTTACTATTATTTCAACATGACTGGATTTCGACAATTGATAAATCACATGCATACTCCTCACTAGTTCACTGGAAGAGAAGGGGCACGTTGGCTCTGTTTCTGAGTATTTACCCAGATCAAGTGCCCTGATCGATCTGCATCAGTTTTCGATGGAACCTTCTTAATTCTAAAGAAATTATGCCAAAATATGGCAGGATCTCTGCAGACCTGGCAGTTTGCAGGTTCTGTAAGACTATAGACATCGTTGAAATATCCAAACACTGGGTGATAAACTGCTCGGAGCTTAATACTCTACGTAAACTGTCTAAATGGGCTTATTGTGAGACTGACTTTAGTACAGGTGCATTTTGGAACAGATGTCTGGCAGGTAGAGCCACATCAATCGTAACTGCAATAACATCTTTTATCAAGGCTTTACAGTTAGATGAGTTTTAATATGATGGAAAAAGTTCTAAATTTGAATGAATTCTTCTGATTCTGTTAATAATGTAATCAATGCTTTTAATATTTTATAATAGTTGCTTTAACTTCTTTTCCATATGTACTGATGGTATTCTCTCTTTTTAAACGTGTTATTGTGTCTGATTGATGTATGTATTATTAAAGGTTGAGTTTTTTCAGAACCATATAATAAATTTTTTTTTAATACATTTTACTGGTGGCTCATTCAAAGTTCGTATTTTGGTGCTGCACAGCATTGCATTTATGGAGGAGGGGAATTTATGTTTATTACTGCCGTGTTTCAGGGGTTTAGGTTTATTAGCACTGTGGGTGTTGTGAGTCAATTACTAGGGTATTAGTAAATGCATATTTACATTGTTTACAACCGTATAATGTTTCAGGCGTTGCAGATGCTGATGTGCTGATGAAGTAATATCAAGTGTTTTCTAATGCTGGGAAGAACACTATGATGTAGGAATGTGTAATTCGGCAACGTCATGTGTTTCATTTTTGTGTTCGAGGTCATATATGTGGAGAATGCTGTTTGGGTGCGGTTAGTGCACCGTGTTTGTTATGTGTTTTTGGGTGTAAAGAGTACACTGTGTGGTAGGTTGTGGATGTGAGAAGTGAAAAGCACACCTAATGGCATGTTGTGGGTGTAAACAGTGTTGGGCACTATACTATTTGTTTTACAAGCAAGTACCCTCTGTGTCTGTTTTTTCTGTAACACCATTTGAAACTGGCTATCTAAGCCTGCTACGTATTCCTCGTTGTTGTTTTATACATTGGAAGCTATATATTTTTGTACTGTGGACCAATTTATTTAATTGGATGTTTTAAACTTTACGATTTATCGTTATTCAAATTTGATACTTACCCTTTTTTTACCCTGACTGGTCCCTCCCTCTCAGATTATTTTGAGTGTTAAATACCTCTGGTACCTGCCATGTAGCTTTGTCTTCCTATACATTGGGTGTAAACAGTGCCCCATGTAGGCATGTTCAAGATTGTTTTTGTTGGAAGTAGTGCGTCATGTTGTATAGAAGCATTTTAGAATGAGCATGTATGTTTATAATATTTTGGATAATATTATACTGTATGTTTTTTTACTGTGTTCTAACACCTTTTATTTTTAGAACATGTCATTTTGTGAAGGGATTTGATGTGGTACCTGATGGCCACTACTTTAAAAGAGGTTTTCATGTTCCTGTGGTGTACATGTTTTGGTATGGGTCTGGCAGTGATGGGTGTATTGAAGTTTGAAGCATTGGCTGTGGATGTGGGTGCCTATGACGTGGTTCTGGTATAGAGATGTATGTTGGGGAGTGAATGGATGTTGCAGAGTGAAGTATATTGTTCATGTAATAGTTGACACTAGGCAAGTAAGAGTAGGTATTTTACTATATGGGTTAGGAGTTATGGACACCAGTTAAATGTTGGTGGTTCTATGTTACTGCGGTAGTTAGTGTTAAAGACACCAGGAAAGAGTAGGTGTTTAGTATTTTGTTTGGGAGTTAATGATGCCAGGTAGTAATGTTTGTATGTTTTCTTGTAGTGGTTACTGAAACCAGGTGATGAGTTGGTGTTTGAGTTTTGTGGTTGTTGGACGTTCTTACATTTTATTGGGCAGGAATTTAGACTTAGGAGCCCTTAAGTGTTAGTAGTTGCAGACATAGGATGTTCAAGCCTGGTTGTGCAGGAGTAGTGTAGTAGTAGTAATACGAGGAGTACATTATTGTCATGGAGGTTTCTGCCATGATGAGTTGTTTTTGTCATGTGGAGGCTGAATAACACTTCAGTGCATGGACTTATCCCGTGTTTAGCTGTGGTGTTAGCACCGTTGTGGCAGAAGGAGGATGTGCACTGTAGTTTACACTGCTTATTTTTGTATTTACTTATTTTTATTAAGTATGGTGGTGTTGCCTGAACATGGGACAGGCCAACCTGTGTTTGGGTGACAGTTGAGGTTCCATGTGAACATGGTATTGGCCTCCAGTGTTTGTGTGGGTTTCTGACGTTGCTGCTCTCTTGCAGTGGTGTTTGTGTTTTTTTATGTGATCTTTGTGTAGTTGATGACTTTTCCAATCTCTTTCTTTTTATTGTTTCTCAGGGAGATGTGGTTGAGCTTTTGGTTATGGTACGTGCGGTCTCGTGGTTGGTTTATGGTGGTGTGGTATTGGATGGTTGTGTTCTCAGGGCGTTTAGTTGCTGGTTGCGATATTACAGGATTTCTGGTGTGGCAAGCCAGGGCATAAGGAGGTTATGTTTAGTTCTGATGGTTGTCAGTGTAGTTGAGGTTGCTGCTTTGTGTTAGTGTATACCCTTCTGTGGGTAGTATGTACTTGGATGTGGCAGACCCAAGGCCCTGGTGTGGTACGTAATTGTGTATTTTTTTCTGGTAAGTTTTCCTGTTGGGCAACATGTCAGTTAGTCTGGTTCTGAGTGGTTGTTAGGTTAAGTGTTGGATGGGTCTTGTGTTGTTAGGGAAGGAGATGTGTGGTATCACGCATGCAAGTTAGCTTGATGCTGCTGTGAGAATGTTGGATGGAATGTGGAATGTGTGTTGCTGGAGATTCATGGAGTGACTGTTGGTTAGGACTTCAGCATGCGACGGTTAGCTAAGAAGATGCAGATTCCCTGTGCTCCCCTCCAAGCCTTAATCTGGAACTGAAGACTAAAGTACATTTCCTGTTTTGTACTTCCCGTCTCCTGCTTGGTTCCTGTGTCCTAGTGGCATAAAGTGGGGATGCACTACGATTACAATCATTTGTAATTATATTCTTTAACAATGATTAAATTGTGGTAACTTGGTGTTTCTGGTGCTCAAGATATGTGCTCTTGGCTAGCGAGACACACATGTAAATGTACACAAAGAGTCTGTGAGGTTACTCACAGAAATATCTGCACACTCTTGGAGATAAATCAAGTAAAGGACATTTCCTGAAAGCTCTTGTAGGTAATAGACACAAATGTATGTTTATGTATATTTTCATTTTGTGCATGAATCTTAAATTGAACACATTTAAGTAAATTAATAAACAAAAGGCAACGACTTTTCAACCATTCCTAATACATAGATACATTCATAAGCAACTGCTATGTATATATTAATGCATGCAGACAGACAGCAAGAAATGAGTATAAAGCTGCCCTCCCCCTTGTGTCTAGACATTGCGTCGCCTATAACATGAGTGCAGGTGTAGAATGAATGTTGCACTGAGCCTTGCTTATCCTGTTACGTTAAAAATATCATAACACAAAGGGGCAACATTTTTCAGCGAAGAATTTGTACTGTTTCACATACATGTAACATTTAACATAACATTTTGTTTATCAAGCCGGCTCATAAGCAATACGATCTGACACATACTAAAGGAATGCCGGAAATTGTTAGAGCTGGACCAGACTTGCAAACAACTTTTCGCAGATATACCTACATTTGCCTACCCCAAGAGCAACTCAGTCAGGGACAGTGAGATCAGAGTTGATATTAATTCCCCAAAGAACATTAATACTATCCACAAAGTAACACTTTGGGCCTCATTACACGGTAGGCGGTAAGGGTTTACCGGTACTGGTATTTTACCGGTACCGGTAAATCCTTACCGCCTTACTACGAGGTCCCTTTGCGGGTTGGGGAATTTAACGCCTGCTTTTTGCAGGCGTTAAAAACCAACCTGCAAAGGGACCAGTGGAGCTAATTACGGTACCGCAATTTGCGGTACCGTAATTAGCGCCTTCCCGATTCCCATAGAGCCCTATGGGGCAAAAATGGGAATGGGGAAGGGCAATGGTGGAAGGGGGAATTACCGCCCCGCCAACCTTGGAATAGGGCGGTAATTCCTCTTTCCATCAAGGCGGTGCCGGTATTTGACCGGCATGAACCATGGCGCTATAAGCGCCATGGTTTACCACCTACCGTGTAATGAGGCCCTTTGTTGTAATAATTGCCAACATTGCCATAATACAATCAAGGGCAACTCCAATAACCACCCATATACCAACAAGACAATTGGTCCAAAATACTCGACGACTTGTGACCCTGCCAACGTGGTCTATGCAATAAGGTTCCCCTGTGGCATCATGTACGTGGGCATGACCCCTTGGACAGAGCACAAGTCTAACATTTGTACCAAATCAGAAAAATCGCCACTCGTCCAACACTTCATACAAGCAAGACATACAGTGGCACAGATGCAATTTGTTATTTTGGAGCACGTAAAAGCACACAAAAGAGGAGGAGATATAATCAAACATTTACTACAGAAAGAAATCTATTGGATAGATCAACATGACTGTCTAGCCCTCAGAGCCATGAATTCAGAATGGGACCTACACTGTTATTTGTGATCAAAACTGAGATAACGACAACACTATCTTACTAAGTCTTTATATCTCATTGACAATAGCAGTATAACAGCAGAATATGCTCTTATCAAATTACACATTCAGCTAATGAAGGGTGCATTTTTCGGGTCCAAGTGTATTGACTCTGATATCAACATGAAAATATGATTAACCAATAGACAAGTTAAATGTAACAGTTGATGCCCCTGAACAGTGGTCCAATTGGAAGTTATGTAACATCAGAATTCTATGTAACTAGTATTGGCTGAGTGGTTACAATACATGAAATGTTGCAACTAAAGAATTAGAGTAGTAAGAATGGACTGTGAGATTTTCTCTTACTAATTAGTGCAATAGCATGATTGTATTTATACATCATACCTCAGATGCTTTATTGATGATGACGCAGGAAGAGGATACACTCTGTAGAGGAGCAGGCAGACGCTATCCTGCCAGTTCCCACCCCATCACCACCGTCATACTGGAACAGAGAAAAGCAATGAATGGGACCCCCTGCATCGTTCCTATACTGCATTGAGTGTATGAGAGACAGCCATACAGAATGTACCCTCGCAATGAAAGTGTGGGAGGATGTAGCATGGAAGAATGCTACATGGGAGGATGTCGCCTGCCAAGATGTCAGAATACATCAATGAATATCATGGACGGATGTTACAGTGAAATCTGACGATGACAAAGTGATGTCACAAAGAAGATACATCAACCCATGTTTGAAACAATATAAAAATACTTAGAAGTAAACGATGTCACTGAAGCACCAAGAGTAACATGTACATAAAATTAAAGTAATCATGGATATAAAAGAAGATGAAGTAACTTACTGACCAATAACTGTGAATACGCACTAACACAAGGTAGAAAGAAAACATATAGAAGCTTGCTATAGCGGAATATATAACGTGGCAAGGACAGCCATAGTAGGAAAATGGATGCTGGCTCATGAAGAACTTAACCAAGCTACCTCAGAGATAGGCAGAGTCTGAAAGAATCAGGAGATGCAGGAAAACAGCTCCGTGTGCAGAGCCGAAGATGAGTCATGGTTAGCACAGAGTAACAATGCTATTTTCGAAGGATAAGAACAGAGCGCAAAGGGAGTACATGGAAAAGCTCTGAATGTGGGACATGTTGATCAATTAAAAGTATACAAAGTTCACGTGAGATAGCCGGTCAAGTGGCACAGCAAGTAGAGCGCTCACTTTGACATTCGTCCAGAGCCCGCTAACGCATTTTCGAATCCCGGCGGGGCCAAACTCAGCCTTTCATCCTTCCGAGGTCGATAAATGAGCACCACAACCGTGGGTAATAATAAGCAGTGCTCAGATACCTGAGGGTTTGTAGCGTTATATAAATGCCAAATTATTATTATTATTATTATTATAGAGTGAGCAAGTCGCTAGAGACCAAGAGGAGCAACAGCACCCTGCATGATTTAATCAAACAGCAGTAAATGAAAGGCTGAAATAGATACACCTGTGACTCAGAAGTCAATTCATTAGAGCCTCAAGCTAAGAAAGTGGTGTGCTCACACTCCCTTGAATGTTCCAGAACAGTGAGCAGACAACACGGTCAACTACAAATGGCTTGTGGCCTACTGATGAGGGATGATGAACTAATTGAGAACATACTGAGTAGTTTGACGGGAGTCAAACACCTAGATTTCGTTTCACCTACATGCTGCTAAGGAATTAAAGTCCAAGGTTGTGATAGTATACCAACCAAACAGTGGGGTTGGGGGACAACCTAACAGACAATGTAGCATAGAACAATCCACTGTTGTTTTGTCTGCTGTAATCAGTACTATACGTATTTAGAGGTAGTTCAAGGCATGCCCTACAGATAAGGGGTAGCTAATGATGCACTAATCCGTATATGTTGTATAAGTAAAGAGTTTCCTTTACCAATCCATTCCCTTGATAGGTTTTGTATATTGTCACGTAAAATGACATCATAGATGATGCATATTGGGATATAAGACCTTCATGCAATCAAGTTTGTTTGTGAGTGTGCATGCATCAGTCAGATGTCTGCCAGTTTTCCTTGCTTTATTCAATTGATAATAAAGTAGTATGTTGCCATATACTTCGAGTCTGTCTGATTGTTTGGTCTGAGATAATTATTGTAATTCCATCTGGCACTAACAGATGCTTCAAAGTGCTAGAGCACAAATCTTACCTAATAAATTGTTATAGAGCACGCTCAAGTCACAGTTGAACTTATTAATTGAGCCAAACACAAGGAACAAGCTGAATCTTGGACTGAGCTTGATAGGGGTGTGTTGACTCTGTGGTAATGAAGCGTAATATGTATTATTCTTTTCTTGCCTTTGTTTGTTGAATGCGCATAATAATTGTTATCAATGCAACAATATCCATACAACATTGAAATGTTACCTCTATGAATGTTAATCCAATGTAACATAAATTGTCTTTATATTGTAATATGTATTGCACAAATTTCGACATCAACAAATAGTGATAATTTAAAATATCCTGTACTTAAATTACCAAAGCACAGACCATCAGGCTATGAATAACTTCATGTGTTGAAAATACATATAAATTGCATTGATTTAGATGGCACATGCATTTGCCCCACTAGAATAGTTTAGCTTCGATACGACACACCTCATCACTAGGTTGGCGGGATCCTGACGGTAATTGCACCGTGATACCGCCAATGCAAATAGCGTTACCGCTACTCGGTCCGGCACTATTCGCTTTGGATCATGAGTAGAGGTAAGGCAGTAAATCCCCATTCCCCATTCGGTCCACTCGACCCAATGGGTTTGGGGTGGTGCCATAAGCACCGGCACAATTAGCACTGCGCTAATAGCTCGGAAAACAGGCGGAAAGGGTACATTTTTACCTCCAGAAAAAAGCTGGGCGTCCTAATTTCCACCAAACTCATGATTGAGTCAACCCTTAAAGGCAGAGGTAAAAGCATTACTGCAGCATTTAAGGGCTACCGCCCAACTCGTGATGAGGCCCAGACCGTGCCGTCATTCACATAATGTAAACACAGGACGGAGTCTTAACACAATGTCAAGTGCAACGTGCACGCTGCATCATGAAGCCTGAGGACGTGCAACGACGGATGTCGCGCTACCGAACGAAACCTAGTATTAAGGCGGACGCATGACGTGGGGGCCGCACTCAAGCTGCTTTCCTTACTACGTCTGGCTTTATGCACAATATCGATTATAGTCTGTGAATTATATAGCGCTTAAGAGATATAATTATGTTAGCAGACACGGAATCTGAATCTCCTGTTCTCTTCACAGGAGCAGCTATGACTTTGAAGAATGGGTTTCTACCCGCTATTACCATCAGACTAAAAGATCCCCATTTGAGGTGTTTGAGCATAACATCCCAACACATTAAGAAAGTTAGACATCACCATATGGAAATCATGGTTATCTCTATATTCTGTATAAAGCCCATATGTTAGACACATTAGACTATTGGCCTCATTCCGACTCAGGCGTTAAGGGGTTTACAGCGCCGTAAACAGCGCCGACCCTTAACGCCTGATTACAAGGTTCCCTTTGCGGGATGGCTGTTTAACGCCTGCTTTTTGCAGGCGTTAAAAGCCATGCCGCAAAGGGACCTTGGCGACAATTACGGCACCGTAATTTACGGTGCCGTAATTACCGCCTTTCCCCATTCCCATTATGCCCTATGTGGCAAAAATGGGAATGGGGAATTACCGCCCCATTGGTGAATGGGGAATTACCGCCCCACTCACCTTGGAGTGGGGTGGTAATTCCGCCATCCACCATGGTGGAATTGCAACCTTAGCAGCATGGACCATGGTGCCAATAGCACCATGGTCCTCTGCCAAGGTTGTAATGAGGCACTATATCAGTGTTTCTCTTGAATTTCCTCTACATTGGAAGATAGTGTGGAATGGTTTGATTTAACTTCTAAAAAGAGATTTTTAAACACCCTATCTCCAACAAAGGTCATTATGACCCTTCATTCACTACACCCCTTACAAAAATATTACTCTGTTAGTTAGCTAAACGAAATATACTAACAATATGTTATTTCTTCAGGGAGACAGGATGCACCACACCTGATGAAGGGAGAAAAATGATTCCAAAACACGCAGTGCCTTAGCAGATTATGTTCCAGATAACATATACATTGGAAACAAACAAAAATGGGAATCTCTGCAGCCATTGTACATCCAGTTGATTTGTGTAATCAATGCTTTAGACATCTATCAGTGTATACACAACAGTTGCCTACTAATGCACCTATTGATTAAGAATTGTTGAAAAGTCATTAACATTTCTTTATTCATTTGCTTAATTCTGTTCAATTTAAGATTCATGTACAAAACGGAAATATACATAAACATACTTTTATGTCTATTAACTACAAGGGTTTTCAGTAAATGTTCTTTACAGGCTTTATCCCCAAGAGTGCACAGGTATTTCTATGAGTAACCTCACAGAAGCCATTTTGTTCCTGTGTCCTAGTCCCATGCTGGGTGCCTCAAAGAGGTTGCAGAGAGAGATAAGGAGTGGGAGGAAAACTGTTACAGAGAGGAAGGAGCTTGGTTGAGAGCAATAGGGCAGAGGAGGAGCATCAAAGGAGAGACAGAAGAGTTTGAAAAATGAGTGAAGAAGGAGGGAAGGAACGTCACAGGAGGGGAGATGTTTGAGGAGAGAAACATGATGAGGAGTGGAGGAACATCACATGATAGAAGGAGGAGGTCAGAGAGGCTGCAGAGAAGGAGCGGGAGAGCAGGAGCATCACAAAAGTAAAGGAGTTTGGATAGAGTGTAGAGGCGGAGAGGCAGGTCTTCAGTAGTTTTGTCGAGGAGGTTGAAAGTACGCTAGATGACAAAGGGAAAGGAGACGTCAGTGCTGGAAAGCAAGGGAGAGGAAAGAGAAGGAGTGGTAGAAGAACATTGGGGGGCAGAGCTACAGGAGAGGAGGTTGGAGGATTAGTTAAGTCAGGACCGAGAGCGTCAGAAGACGAGAAGGATGTGAACCATGTGTCAAAGAAGGGTGAGCTTTGGATGGGGAACAGGCATGTGGTGAAGTGTTGAGGAGGTGAGGTAGGAAAATAGGAGGAAAGAAGAATGAGGAAAGAGACTAGAGAAGATCCCCACAGCAAGTAGCCTATTATGTCTTGCTGGGGAAGGAGGGGGGCTCTTGGGTAGTAGAGGCAGGACGCTAAGACAGGGAGGTGGCCAGTTCCCTAGACCATCCCCCTGTGTGAGCTCTCAGGTGGCCCTTTCCAGCTAGAGACGCTGAGGGAGACATCTACCAGGCGATGCTGCGCAGATACCCATTGGGGCCTGCTAGAGGGACAGGAGCAATTCTCCCACTTTATACTCAAGAGACCCACCAAGAACTCTCAGAGACTGACAGGAGGCAGCAGCCTAAGTGACCGTCAGTAGACTGGGAAGCTGAATGAACCTCCGCATATATTTGGCCAATGGATTGATCCTTTTTTGCTGTATGGTAAGGCTGTCTATATTTTGTAACTAAGCCCCGGGTACGATTTATGCGAAAACTGACCTAGTCTTACCAGACACACAGATTAGCAAAGTCCTGACAAGATGAGAGTTCAAAAGAAAGGCTAGAGAGCCGGCTTCCAAGAACTAAGACACCAAGGGGAGCGTAATGACAAAAAAGTGACCACCCACAGATCTGAGAGAGAAGTGATATTATTTAAGTAAATCTAGTAAAGGTCTACCCTAGAATGAATTACCAAGCCAGGGCCTGTTTTATCTCGCCTATACTCTGTGACATAGTCCTCTTCTTCCAGCCATGCAGTGTACTTTGAAAGCAGGGTTTAGTTTCACTCTTAGTGCCTGTCTTTTCACCTCCCCTTATGGTAACTCGTCCAAAGTCTTTTGTACCTAACATTCCCTTTTGGGTATCACTACATATTATCCCCACCAAATATATCGCTGTATATATGGTTGTCTGGAATGGCCATAGGCGATATTTTTGGGGGGGATAGTTTTTGGGGTTTATGGGGGCGGCGATTGCGGGGGTGTCCACCCCCCCTTTAAAAATAATGCAGGGGTTGCGGGGGTGTCCAATATGGCAATATTTTTGTATGCCGATATTTTTGTGGGGATATTAACACATGGAACCCCCTTTTGGGTGTCTTTCCCCCATTACAGCCTTGCCTCGCCCCCTCGTCAGATGCATGACCAGCATGAGGTCTAATCAGACCTGATGACAGACTCACGTTCCATAGACTCGCATTCCATATGTCCCTCCGTTTCGGCTAGACCCACCTTTTTGTAGCCCCTCCCCTTCCCTTTCACCACAAGGACATTGGAGAACTCATCTCATGCTGTTTCCTGTGGCAGACAGGCTATTTCTCCTGCAGTGGTGGACAGGGACTAAAGAGCAGACACCAGCCCTCGAGGGTAAGTAATGCCTGCCTCAACATTGAATGAAGAAGTGCTTTAATAACGATGGCACTGTTGAGGGCAACTCTTTGCGGACATCTGCCGATGGATTCTGTGGCCTATGATGATGGCGCCAGCAGATTAAGGGCCTAATTCACAGAAGTGCTTTATAATGGCAAACCCCCATTGCAAAATGCTCTGTGAATAAGGGCCTAAGAGCAGCATTTCAGCAGAAGCCACTGAACAGGTGAGGCCTGTGGCGGGTAGCTGAAAAGTGCTTCCTGACAGCAACTGATAGCAGAATGGACCCCGAAAAAAAAGCACATGCAAATCTGGGAGGGTGAGAATTCTCCTCACCCTCCCAAGGGAGAGGGGGAGGAGTGATAGCTCAGGGACAATGCGTTTGTCTTGGAAGCAAGACAACACGCACGATGCAACACAGGCTCGAAACCCAAACCTGCACTTAGAAACCACTCGCTGGTGTAAAGCGCGTTATAAATTAACAATAAAAAAAAGAATCTAGGATGGAGACACCTTCTTCTCTTTCTGCCTTAATATCCATGACAATGCCACAAAAACAGGAGCCTGTCTCAGGGTCTGCGTACAAGCACAGAATAGCATATATACGTGCAAAAGAGATTTTGCTTTTTCCCTTGAAGAGGACAAACAGAGTGAATTCACCTGCGTGCCAAAGGACAAAGAGCCAGAGTTCAGAGTGAAACAGGCTCCTAAAGAAAGGCTTCATCAGATTTCAGCCCATGTGAGGCAAAACCTGGCTATTTCTGAAGCGGAAATTCAGGATAAATAAAAAGGGTGTGTGCTGAGTAGATATGTTTAGTACTCAAGATCGTACCTCTCGTTTTAAGGACTGTCCAGAAAGAACTCAACAGGAAGCGAAAGGGCCCTCTGGCGAATCCCTATGCCGGGAGACGAGGCAGAGATGATGGCTACCTACCAACGGTTCCACCTTCAATGCCACATTCTTCAAGAGCAACAGAACTTCCAATCAGAAGGCTTATAGGCTGGCAGAACGCAGAGCCTCTGGGCACCGCCACCCCTCCTTCAGGAAATGGGCCACAGCTCTCCTGACTATGTAGAGCCAAGGTCATTGGGTCCAGCGGTGAAGTGGATCCAACTTTCTAAGAGCATTGAAGGAAACCAGTAACAGGATCCTGGGCAAAGAGGATCGTAGATGAAGGTCAAATGATACTGGTTCCACCCCTACCCTTGGAATTGGGTTACATGATCACACCATAGCACTGCTGAGATTCATGCACTGATCACCAGGAGAGCAACTGATCCAGGACCCTCCAGGGAAACATCTTCACTCCATCAGATTCTTAACAGAAAAAGTCTTCAAAGGTTTCTGGCTAGTCTTAGAGCTAAATAAACTCTCTAGATGGATTTGAGCCTCCGCTTCAAGATGGCGACGCTGCAGCACTTGCTTGTATCAGGGATGATTCAGGACGTCAGTAGGCTTATGGGAAGCCTAACACAATGTCCCACTGCGTCCAGCTTGTCCCCGTTTCCCCGTGCAGAATCTGCACTACTAGTTCATGGTGCCATGATGCAAGCCAGTCCTAGAGTGCTAACAGAGATATTAGTCCATGTGAGAGGGGTCTTCCATTCCATGGAGATACGCTTGCATGCTTATATGAGCAACTTGTCCTGGGAGACTAGCTCAGTGGCAATGTGCTCGCCTTGGAAGCAAGACGACATGGACCAACACAGGTTCGATCCTTGGATCTGTGCTTAAAAACCTCTGGGTAATAAGCGCATTATAAATAACCTATCATATCAATTACCTCTGTCAAATATTGTGTCTTTTAGATCCTAATTATGCATGAAACAAGCGAAAGCACATCAGGAGACAAAGCCTGACAGTTCTGAATAAAAAATAGATTCAAATAAAGTGATAATGCATTATCTCATGAATCACGGATAGGGGGAATGCAGTGGTAATTGATGCAGATATAATTACAAGGAAGAAATGCAAAATACCTAAATTATTAAAGCAAACATAATGGGATATGTGCAGATTTTCGATATACGGACCTCAATAAAAAAAAATTATTTAAATCCACCGTGTTTACAAATGCAGAGAAGAGAGGCTACTTTTGCAATCCAATAAAATGCACCTGGCAACAAAAAAGGGCGAAGGAATATGTGGGGACAGACGTAATATCCGAGCTTTGTGATCAGTTGTACACTATCATTCTTAGATGGTGCATTAACGCACAGTCTTGAGAGCAGAAGAATAGTTGGTGCTTCATGTGTAAATACATAAATAAGGGCCAGGGCCCATACATTTTCTAGCACATCTGTGTCACATCGGTGTGGCAACTCGTTAGCCACTGCTGCCCCCACACACTTGCTGCTCCCCAAAGTATCAACATATTTAGGGAGACCCTCTGGGATATTGCAGCTGACATTGAAACTTTTTGCAGCATACAAAAGAAAATGTTGCAGCACAGAACTGTATTTATTGAGGTATTTCTTCTGCAAATTATTTGGTGATTGGAGGGTGCTAGAGAGGCATGGTTCAAGAGAGCTAGGTTGCTAGAAAGTGGCAGTGTGCGTGAGAATACAGGAGTGCCAGGTTGCCATTAGTCTCACCTTTTGTATGTGGTCTCTGCGAACAATGTATTAGAAAGAGTCCCAGATGTCCCCGGCTGAACGGAACAGTGTTTGTATTTCTTTGCATTTTTGGTTTAATAGGCATGCCTATTTCATATCATTAACTTTACTGATCATATCAGTTATAATGGTGCACATGGTCACCTTCTGAGTCCTCCAGTTCCCCAAGCACCCACCCCCCCAACCCTCCACTTAACACCAGTCACCCTCAACAGTTCTCCATCACAAACTACACTTGCAAACCTCCCACCCTGCCATCATGGACCTACCTACTTGCTCTGTTTAACGGTCAAGAAACAACTTGCCCTCCCCAGTCCCTGCCACCCTCCCAACCGTGCTCCCAAAATCACACCATACGCTCTCCAGTTCCTCCTGCAGTCTACAAGTGGGTTGATCTGCAGCAGAAATGATGTGCTGGCCAGCCCTCTTGAATACATTTGTGTGAGGCGATCGCTCCCCACACTCATATTGTACAGGCTCCCAGCACCCATATGGGTGCTGGGAACCCATTTCACATGACAGGCCCCATGAAATGTGATTTAAAAAAATGTCTATCCTTGTACATTCAAATGAGACAGCAACAGTTCATAAAGCTGCTGTCGTAGTTTAAAACAATTTCATGGCAAGGTCAGGAAACACCCTTTCATGCAATGCACCTCCCCCTGCACCTTTTGCAAACAGGTGCAGGTAGGGGGTGCCTTAGTCAGCTAAGCATTTACAAGTGCATCCAGTTTGTGAATTTGGGAAGCACTTTTAAATGAGCAGATATGGGCCAGATTACAGAAACTTTGCACTGGTGCAAGCGCAAAGTTTGCACGGTATTAACACTAGGGAAAAGTTTGCCATATTTTAAAAAACACTGGGACACTAAAAAACCGCTGCACCTCGACAAGTGCAGTTTGGCATGTTAAAAGCACCAGGGCAAAAAAATCCCCTAGTGCAAAAAAAATGCATTTTCACTATATTTTTGCACCAGTGCAAAGTTTGCCCTAGTGCTAATATGGAATGAAATTAGCACTAGGGCAAACTTTGCCCTGGTGCAAAAATGCATCAAAAATGTATCTTTTTAGCACCAGGGCAATTCTAGCCCTGGTGCTTTTAATAGCCAACTTGCACTTGTCAAGCTGTAATGTTTTTTTTATGTGTCCCAGTTTTTTTAAAAATAGGGCAAACTTTGCCCTAGTGCTAATAACGTGCAAACTTTGCACTTGAACCAGTGCAAAGTTCTGTAATCTGGCCCATTGTCTCTGATTTTCGCAAGTGCGCAAAAGGGTGAAAAGGGCATCTGAATGTGCGTATCAATGACTTTTGTGGAGTGGGTTGCTACATTTTTTGGTGTAAGTGACGATATGCACTAGTGGTGTGTATCTGACCCTTTGTGTGTTTTTTTTTTAAAAAGGCGTTTTGCTGGTGTTTTTGCAGTCAATTTTGTGATATCTGTAGCGATCGCGAAATTGCTGTAAGGTGGCGGCTCTGTTTAGGGGTGCCTCTGCCAACCCCACTGGTTCCTTGGGGGTGATGTGCGCACCACACACGGCAGAAGTGCGATTTCACGAATGCCAGTGAAAATTACACAACTTGCTAGTTGTATCATGAAATGAGACATCAAATGTTTAACCGCTTCTTTAAAAATATTGGGCCTCATTACGAGTTTGGAGGTAGCCATGCCCTTGCTAAGAAACTTGCTAAGGGCATGGCTCCAAACCCGGGTCTGGGTCCGTGGTCCCTGAATGGAGAAATAACGGGCCATTCTGACTTTGGAGGGCCCGGAATTTCCCCATTCAGGGAAACCGGCCCGGACCATCCCCATTCCCATTTGATCTCCCATAGGGCTCAATGGGAATGGGGAGGGAGCTAACAACGGGCCCGTTAATAGGGCGGAAGGGGTTTAACGGCATCGGCAGCTCTACCAGCGCCATTAAACCCATTCCGCCAGGGTCGTAATGAGGCCCATTGTCCTAATTTTCATTTTACTCCGATTTTGTAGGGGACAAGTGGAACATCTTGACGCTGTATCCACATTAAATAGAGGAAAATTGCTTTTTTTCCGATAGTCAAGCAATGGACTCGAGAGGATAGCTCAGGGGCAAAGCACTCGCCTTGGAAGCAAGACGACTGAGAGCCCCAGGTCTGCGCTTAGAAACCTCTGGGTATTAACCACGTTATAAATAACCAATTACAATTACAATTACAAAAGCAGACGAAACCATTACTGAACGGATGCGCTTGCTTGTCCAACACCACAGCAAGATCTTCTTGTATAGGTAAGCACTCTGCACATAGTTGGCAGTGCTTGGTGCCTGGTGCCTGTCTATGTTATTGTCCTGTTGTCGGCTTCCCAGCTGCCCACAAATGTCACTGGCACTGGGTACCATGCACTGATCAGGATCACGTGCCAGTGCATATTGGTGCACTTCATGTTGGATGTTGGATGCATTCTCAAAGGGGAAGTGCCCAGCAGAGCAGGTCCGGCATGTGCCTGCTGTGTTCCCCACCTGCTGAGTTGCTGCAAAGCCAGAATGCTGCTGACACTGGCACACATACATGTGCATGAGCCCATACCTGGTGAACTAGTGAGCGGCACCTGGTACAGCGGCTGCCTGGCTGCTGCCCGTAGCGCATGCCTGAGCCGCCACGCCTGCTGCAGCACAGCTGGCAGTTATTACTGAAGCTGAATGGCTCCCATGACAGGTAGGGTGGCGAGAGCAGTGTGATGACATCGCCAGAATGAGTGCCCAGTGCTGTCACCTTCCCAATCATTGTTATTCATGAAACTGGATAACTAGCCCAGCAGAGCCAGCATGGATGACACTATTGTTGCATGCTGTGTGACTGAAACTGACTCACTGGCATTTTTCAAAATAGAGTTGTCAAAACATCACACCATCAATATAATAAATTGAGGGGCTGGGAGGATAGCTCTGGTGCAACACATTTGTCTTGGAAGCAAGACAACGCATAGCAACACAGGTTGGAATCCCGCTCTTGCACTGCTCTGATATTAAGCGTGTTATAAAAGAACAATTATAATTAATTAATTATAATTAAGATCCCCACATATCCTCCTGATTCTGCTGCCACGTCCCAGCGGGCTAATTTCACAGCCATGGAATTTTACTTTACAAGCTTTTCAGGTGACCGCCAGCGATGGGTGTGATTTGGCTCATAGACAACAGGGACGTCATTTCACCAAAATGCCAGGGGCAGCGAAGTGACACCACACGACCCTTGACCTCTCATGACATCACAGGAAGTTATGTCATTTGACCCCACCCTGAAGTGACATCACGAGAAGCGAGGCATATGACCTTTCACCCCTCGAGAAAACAGGAAGTGGCATCACATAGGATTGTTCCTAAGTACACTATGAAAAATACCACTTACCCGCGGGACGAGAGCATTGCGCTGTAATCTCAGCTCTTCTCCCATCTGGCTGCCGTCATAGACATAGACTTAGCCCCTTTTCCATATGGCGGTGGCCATATTTATTATTATTGTTTTTCTTTGTTCCTTTTTCATCAGGAGATCGGCTGTGCAAGCAGCGTGGATCTCCCGATGAAATATTGTGAAAGTCATTCACACCCCGATGAACCCCGCGGTGCACATGGCTTTCATGCCCTGTCAGTCGGGCGGACATTACCTTTGACTGCCCAAAGACCGAGCAGGGGCATTAGCTTCACGCGGACCTGCCTTAGCTCTAGCTGGCGAGCCGTTAAAGATCATCTCCGCCCTCCTGGCAGGGCATGAAAGCCACAACCGTACTTAGGTGACCTTGGTTCCTGGTTCTCAAGCATAGGTATTTTTTTCTGGGGTTGGTCCATTGACTGAGTTTCCCAGTGCTTCCTCTGATAGAAGGCTCTAACCTTCGGCCCTGTATGATGAACAGTTAGGTTTGGAAACGTTTGCTCTTTGCAAAGTGGTGGCTTCCTCTCTCCATAATCTAGGAAGCCAGCTACCAGCAAAGCATATGTGAATCACTGTTTTTTTTCTAAAGTTGGTGTTTGGGAAAAGGTTCACATCCATTCATACTGTGAATCCCCACAAGGCTTAAGACATCTTGGTGGAAGGTTTGGGTAAGGGCCTAGTATTTGCTTCTCCAAAAGGTCAGTGGACTGCAAGCAAGTCTTTCAGACATCTCTGTCAGCGTGTGAGGGTGTAGGAGTGGCATGGGGAATTAAGATCTTGTGATAACTAGGTTATTGAAGGAATTTGTGCTTTCAAACTGGGCGTACCCCATAAGGAAGGTGGTTCTTTCCCCATTACATTTGCCTCTGGAGTTAAAAGCTACACAGGGTCTGCCCTTTGAACCACTGGTGGAGGTTTTATCAGAATCACTGTCCTACAAATTGCTTTTTGTGGCATTGAGCAGAGGTGATGCTAGAGGGGGCTGAGGGGGCTATAGCCCCGGGTCTTTTGGTTGTAGCCTCACATAGAAGCTCAGGGGGTACAACTAAAAGGCTAGCTAGCCGACAGTCCAGACATTAGTGTAGCCCCGGATCTTTGCCAGAGCTAGCAACACCACTGGCATTGAAGTCTGTATGTGTACTAGGAGATATATGGGGCTCAGTTCACTCCACCCTCTTATTTTAGGTATCTTCCCGGTGCTCTGATTTTAAGGACATGTATAAGGTTCTTTCCAGGGTATGTTCCTCCTTTCCTTTGGACCAGGATGTGGTCTTTCCAGCCTTTGTGATGGGGCCTGGCTTGCAGGGAAGGAGCGGAAGATCACTGTTTAGATGCCTGTTGAGCAGTTCTCATTCCAATTCACAGGTTTCGCTTGTTTTGGGAAGCTTCATATGTTGTGTCTGGCCTTTTTAGTGGCTTGAATGCTTCTATTTATATCTTTAGTCATTGGATTAGGTTTCCCATCCTGAAAGCAAAGGAGCTTCAGGGGATGTCCTTCCCTTCAGATATTCAGGAGCATTCTAGAAATATTGAGTGGGCCTAAGAGGCAGAAGCAATGGGAGTCCCTCTGGGTGTGTGAGGGCAGGACACAGGGATGCTCGCCCCACATTCATATTCCTTGAGCAATTGCAGAGGGGTTTTTTAGGAATTGTCGGGAAAAAGGGTCTCCGCATTTCAGTGGGGCAGACTCTAACAGTAAGAGGTGTGAGACTCTAGTGTTAGACTCTAGTGTGACACTCTGATGTGGGACTCTAGTGTGAGACTCTGATGTGAATCTTGTACGAGTCAGCACTGTTTACAAAGCAAAAAGAACAATTTGAACCTAGCTTGGCATAGTGGCCATACCATAGCATAGTGCCACACCATGGTAGATCATGGACTGAGTTGCAATGAAGCATATGACTAATAATGTACTGGCCATTAATACCCTAACCTGCTAACCCCTTACTAATATTGAAGGCAGTTCAGTCCATAGCTTATTGGTGCAAACCATTGGTACAGAATATGGGTACAAATGGACCGAATTCATGAGTTTGCAAACACAGGCTGTGCGGCGTTGCTTGAAAAATGCAAGAAGTAAAGCTGCTTCTGCAATGAAGATGTGGAATGTGAAAACCAACCTTGCTCAAAGAATCTTCATTGTTCATGTTCTGCTGCAGGATGCCAGCATCAAGAAATTAAACTTTTTGGCATCCTTTTGCTACCCTGAATCTCTGTGGAAAGGTGACAGGCACAACACGTGTTCTCTGGAACCTTCTAGAGGTTTGTCCAATTGGGGGATGGTGTCTGATTGCATGTGACATCACAGTCAGGGGCAGGCGATTCTTACACTTTCTGTAGGAAAACATACATCAAGGGGCACAAAAAGGGAAGTGCAGAAAGAGCCGTGGCTGTCTCTCTGAGAACCGTGCTGCCTTGGCTGACTGATGATCTGGCAAGTGTTTTGCTGGGTTTGTCCTGCTGCAAAGAAAAGGAGGATGCGCTAAGGGGGAGACAGCTGTGCTGAAACAGAGGCACATTGAGACTTTTCTCGCTGAGTCTGCTGGTGTGAATATTTCCAGCATTCTTTAGGTGAGCATAACAAGTACAAGTGAGGTGTGTGTAGCTTTTTACAATTACCAAAGTAGATAGCTATTATCATGTGTTTTTTGTCACCATCCAAGAAGCAGATTTCAAACATAACTGAAGGCTTTAAACTGCTAAGACAAATGGTAAGTTTCTAGGCTAACGATAGCTAAGTTTGAGCCAACTAATGCTAAAGGGTGATTGAAGTTAATTGTGGGAGCAAGCTCTTTATCACGGGGGAGGCACTTACCGTGAAGTGTGCCCACAGCTCTGTTTTGGCCTGAAGTGTGAAGTCTGCTATCTCTGAAAAAGGGAACATTTGATATAACAATGTGCACTTTAATGTCTGTATTGCAGAAAATGTCATTATGAACTCATTGCATTGCACATGTACTGATATTCCCTAATTGTTTATAAAGTACCTGAAAAGAATTGGATCAGCTTTGGTCTATTTATTTCGTATTCTAGTTACTCGTGATGGCATATAGACATGTATAAAGCCAAGGAGGCATTTTTACTACTGCCGATGGTAAAAAACAAGGTATACCAAAACACTGTGAACTGGACTAAATCATAAAAAGCTGATTTCCCATATTACAGTTTCCAGGTGACCTGGCAAGTCTTTTCTGAGCCCCTACCACCAATGAAATACCACCAATAAAATACCACTAAGGCAATACAACTAAAGTCAAATAATTGTGCCCTAGTGCACACCAGGTCCGGTTTTCGGCTTACCGCTCCTGATCCCAATATAAGAAAAACACCAGATAGTCCTGTGTTTCAGGGGCTCACAAAATACCCCAACAGAATACCATGCAGAATGCAATATCTCTGAGGTTTTCACAGTTATTCTGATCTCAAGCACATAACAAAACAGGTGTTAATTTTAATGATGCCTGGGTAGTTATTTTTTAGAAGCCATGCTGTGGATGCTTAGGTATTTCCTCAGGCTGGTGAGGAATGTGGCAAGGAAGGGAAGTGATGGGGTGATGCCCGGAGTCTTCAGTTCCTCTTCAAAGTATTCAGGTTCATGCCCTCCTATCCCGCATCATGTGGTCATGGCATCAGTAGGGCTACAGTACGGACACGTTTGAGGGAGTTCCCCTGCCACCTTAGTGTCCGGCAAGAAAGGAATGCGACCCTTTAGATGCAAGAGATGGAAGAGATGGACAGAAAGAATGGTCTTTTGGAAGGGGATTCTGTTGTCAGGTCTGGCTAGACCTCCGCCTGGTGGGCAGTGTGATGATAGAGTGAAGACTCTGTCTAATGGCAATTGCCATACTTAACAAGGGCATTAAACACACGTTTTGAGAGGTTAGTGTCAGTCATGGTTTTATAGCTGTTGCAAACGTTTTAATGACTGTTCCCAACATGGTTACTTTTGTATGAAAACTTAACACTTAATGTAAGTTATAGGAGTACCTGAAGATATGGGTTACTAATTTGTGTACACGTTTTAGGGCGTAGATATTTTTTTCAAGCTTGTATTACATTACTTTTATTATGAGGTTTGGACATCTTGTGCTTTCACTGTAAGGTTAGGGTTGGGGTCAATAAGTGGTCAGGAGTAGGAATTTGGTTCAGAAAAGACACAGGGGTCGAGGGGCCTCCTCTGTAATGGCGAAGTGAACGTTAGAAGTGAAAGACTGATTAAGTAAAGGCATGAAGAGGTAAATGTGATGAAGTGAATGCATGGCAAAGGGAATGCTGAAGACGTAAAGACATACACCCCCCCCCAGGAACCATCTGGACTACACTGACCAACATACCATTATGTAAGTTACATATGTCGGACTTGGAGCAAACATTAAGAACCCATAATCTAGCATTGACTACACTCAACAAGCTGTCTTTTCACCCCACCAGCAGGTGCACACCATCTGGGCCTGGAGGGATGCTACTTGATATCCATCCTTTCCTCCATGTCTGTCTGTCCCCTACTGTCCAACCTTCTGCTAAATCCTCCGCCTTCCTGGTACATCACACGCGATCGTCCCCCACTGATGTTCATCGCAGGCCTCACCAGTCTCAATCATACTCTATGGTGCAGCAAAAATGGCAGCACAGCCCTTTGGAAGACCACATGATTACTACCTACCAGTTTTCGAGAAAAGATGCACTACACACACTTCACTCCCAACCAATAGGAGAGTAAGGTTCTTCTGGATATAAGCATGTAAATTTGGTGGTAGACTGGACCTAGATCTTGTTCAGCCTAGTATGGACCTACCAATTACTGAATGACCTCTCATTACATTTCTTCAGCTTTTCCCTGCTTGACCTCCAGATGTCACTATGTTATGTTAGTGTGCTCACCATTGACGTATCCACTGCATTTTCACACATAATATCCGACTTTTCCCACTGTTCTTTCCCACGGTCGGGCTAGTTCCATACAGGTGCCCTGTTCACCTTGACAATTCTTCTTAATCTAGTGCAGCTCCTTCTGGGCAAGCCTGCAACAGATGTCAGAACAATAAGAACATGTACAGTCAAAGCGAGAGACACATTCTACTGAATCAATATAGCATGCAATGCAGATATGGGTGAGAGTCAGAGATGCCCGGGTTCATGGAGACAGCCCTCCAGACCTCTTCTGAGATTCCCTTAATGAGCAAAAGAACCTGGGGAAATTGGGGTATAAGATGCGGGGGAGACATTGACCAGACAACTGAGCTGCAAAGAGAAGACAGAAAAGTCTGAAATGGCAAACACACCCCGGGTTTAAAACCAAAGTGCACCCTGCACTCTTTGGACAACAGTTTAATTGCAATGGATTATGCATTACCGATAAGTAGAGCAACCTACCCCAGGAGGGTAGATAATATTCCAAGAGCTCCGCACAATGGCCCACCAAACTCGACATCCACCTGACAATCTGATTTTTTTTAAAAATGTTTTTATTGGTCACTTGTTAGGCGCATATACAATTAGCACAATTGTTTCAAAGCGCTCACAGGGCAGACAGGATGGGGACAGGGGAAGGTAGACGATGAATTACAGCAATGATAAATATTTAAATTAAAAGTACAAACAAATGATGAGAATAAGGGAAGGGGAGACAAACCTACTTTGCCTTTTGAGTGTTCAGAATGTGCAAGTGCAGAGGGGAGGCGTGAGGGACAGGTGCTTTAATGCTCATGGAGAAGTGCTCAGGGTAAGTGCTAAGAGGCAAAGAACGCAAGTGCAACCACCCATGTGTAGGGTGAGCCCAAGTAAGTGCAGCAGAAAGACAGCGACTGGAATGAGAGATGTGGGGGGTCGATGCCCCGAGGACACATAACGGCCCTGCACATCAGTCACGCTACCGTGGATGGTGCGATTTGTGAAAAAGGGCAAAGTTCACAATCCTAAAGGGCAAACGACGATGAGAGTCCAAACCACAAATCCAGCTGGAAGATACCTGGAGGAGAGAGCCCAGGATGATAGATGCCAGGGGATCAAGGCAGGAAGGAGGGGCGAGCCACTGAGTACTGAGTTTACAGGGGACAACCAGAAGAGGTATCCAGTAATCACCCAAGCCGGGATCAAGGGCACAGGAAACAACAGGCCTGCAATCCAATGAGCTGCAGGTAGGGAAAACTCAATTGTGGAGCACATTCTATGGGGGCATTGCAGTTCTAATACTCGTTCTCCCTTGAAAATTACCACTGTGCATTGCACATAGGGCTGGGAGGATAGCTCAGGGGCAACGCGTTTGTCTTGGAAGCAAAACAATGGATAGCAACACAGCTTCGAATCCTGGTCTCGTGCTTAGAAACCTTCTCAGGTATATAATAAAAGAAGAATTATAATTAATGATAAAGTCCTTGCCTAATAGATCATTTTGGGAAGGTATGTGTAGGATTGCCACTGCACATGATGGATGGTCCTAAGCTTGTTGGGAAGCACAGTTTTAAACCCAGCGTCTATTTACACCGTTTCTGCCAAGTCCATGTCACCGCCTGAATACCCTTTTGGTCAGTCTCTAGGAAGGGTACTGCTGGTCGCTGGCATGTGAAAATGCAGACCATGAACCTCTGTCCATATACACACCCCTTCCAGGAGCAGTGGATCCCCTTGTACAGTGACACCTTTACTCAGGCGAATGACACTGAGGCGTGATTGCCACCCTACTAATGCCCATCCACCCATGAAGAGTTGAATAGAGGTTCAATTTCTGGAAAGCATGGCATGCCCAGGCTGGGCCAAGTGGCCCAGAAGTTCCGCAGCAGGATGTGCCAACCTGCGGGTGTCACGAGCACCGGGATTCACCGGGGGCTGACTGAAGCACCACGGAGTGATTATCAAGTGGCTAATGGTAGTCATTATGTCCCCAAACTGGCCATATGCATGGCAAAGAATATGTCAGTGTACCTTGCTTCTCTATGTGGCGGGAAGGGGGGGATTATGCTGTTGAACAGTAGGGGTGCGGAATGTGCAATGGGTTTGAAGCACAAGCCATGTCCCTTGCAGTTCAGGCTAATCTTCAACAGGCTTTACTATATCTTATCATGAGTTTTGTGTAGGTCAAGAAATAGTGAGCTGATATTGGGAGCAGATATCAACCAAAATGCTTTGCTGCACACTTCTCAGACGCCTCAGAGGTATTTTTCTCTGTCAAATCTTTTTGAATTTCATTTGGCGCCACCCTCCGGCACCACGGTGCCTCCAGCGGGGTGGGGGGGGGGGTTCGGAGGGCTTTCAGCAGGTGTGCCTTGTGCGCATGACCCTATCCGTCCTCAGACCCTCGCACGCTCTGTCTGGAGTCTTTGGGGGATGATTACCGTTGGGTATTATGTGCGTCCCGTGACGCCTTCACACCTAGGGCATTGAAAAACAAATTTTCGTGGTGGAGAGAGATTTTTCGAGATCACCACCCGACCTCATTGGGGAATGTACGCACTGGAAGTCCAAGCTAAGTATGCATTCATTTTCGAAAGCACCTCAGAAGGGAGACCACTTTCCAGGAAAGGCTTCACCTGAAAGGGGTCGTAAAGATCCTGCTACCAGTGCCAGATCGAGGCTCAAACAGCTACCGGTTCATGCACCAAGGGGCCCTGCGACTCTACCGAGGGTACCGAGGGGCTTGAAGGATCTACAACCAGAAGTCGTTCCGATGGACCAGCTCGTCCTGTCACCAAGCCATGGCCGAGAGGGCGCATATACACAGGACTACAAGCATTGCTGAGGGCAGGAAGCCTCCCGGAGTCTCCTCTGAGGTCCAAAAGAGAACCGGGACCACTCCTGAGGGCCAACAGAGGCCTTCTCTTCAGGGCTCTGTGCCAGACAAAAGTTTCCCGTGCACTCCCATTTTCCTGAACGAATATCAAGACCACAGGATAGCGGCAAGAAAAGAAGGATCAGTGCATAGACTGACGTCTGTAGAAGGTGCTCAGTCTTCAGTAGACTCCTCTCCTTCTGAAAGGGCTACGGATCAACCTCCAAGATCTCAGTCGCTCCCCGCCAGCAAGGATGACTCCTTTTGAAGAGCTGGTATGGAGAGTGGAGCAGGCGGGGCACGGATGTACCTTGGTGCACAGCATACTCTGCACCTTCCGCATCAAGTAAGTACCCAAATCAGTGGGCACAGCAACAGAGGCAAACTCCCTAGGAATCAGTGACATCTACATGGGTTCACTTGATCCTCCCCCTCCCTGTGACCCTCTGTGCACTTGTTCGATCTGTGCGCTTGAAGATAGTCTGCCTGTCTGCCCTGTCTTCACCCCTTAATTACACTGTTAAATCTGCAGAATCACTGTCAGGCCTATTTGCTGTCTCCCAATCAGTTAAATGTACTTTCACGCACTTACTCTGCCTGTGCAGACTATTATCGTCTCAGAATTTCAAGGGCTCTGAGCGACTGTTTTCTCCCCATGTTCCCACCCTCCTTGAGTGCTTTAAAACACTTACCTGTGTATAGGCACTATATAGATAAACAATACCATACCATACCAACAGCTGTAGCACCTTATATATCAGTGTAATCTTCACCTGCTTGCAAGGATAGATTTTTTTTGTCAGCTTTTCATGTCTTATGAAATCTCCTCAAATGTCTGATATCTTAAAGGGTTTGTTAAAAGAAGCCCTGCCTCAGGAGCTGCCATTACCTTCAGCCCCAAGTCAACTGGCAACGCCAGTGGAGCCAGTACAGCCTCTGCCTACGGTTACCATTCTTCCTCCGACTGACGTAACTGCAGCACAGGAAAGGGAACTCCAGCCCGTTGACACTTCGGAGAACCAGGACAGCTCAAGCCTCTGGTTCTGGCATTGAGTACAAGACCAGGACACAGACGAGGAAGAGGCTGAGTTTCCATCGTCAGCCAAGGCGTTCCACGACAGACTGGAAGTCCTGGCAGAATTCTTAGGTGTACCATCTGCCCAAAGGACCAACCAGAAGCTGGAGTGCTAGCTGACCTCTTAGCACTTCACTCGTCAAACAAGTCAGGAATTCCCATACATAAGGATGTACTTCTGGTAGCCAAGAAACTTTGGGTTAAACCTCATTCATGGTTAGCAAAAAACTAGATGCCAGATATAGGCACTTAGGGGTGGGAGGCCAAGTGTTGTCGCATCCACAACCACACTCCTCTGTGGTAGCGGCAGCATTACTATTTCGCAAACCGACTGCGGCATCTTCATCTACTGCTGCTACAACAGCTGCCAACTTGATATCAAAGGAAGACAAGACTCTGGAGACCTTTGGAAAAAAGTTATATGTCAATACGGCCCTTCATTTGCGACAAGCCAACGTGGATATGTTACTGGCAGCGCAAGAAATCACAGACTTTGCTCCTGATATGTCTACAGAAAAAACAAGCAACATTAAATAAGGCCTGACTGAGGCTGCCCAGGATCTGGTGGAATCATCAGTGAAACACATTGACAGGGTCAGCTCTCATATAGTGATATCGGTATCACAGTGGATATGAGAAGGTCCCCATGAATGCACGCGACCAACGTCACGAGTGACGCTCAAGACAAAATCTTAGATCTTCCATTCAAAGGTACTGAACTATTTCACTCGTCAACAGATGAGGAATTGACAAAAAAGAAAACTTGCACCCAGAATGCAAAGTCTTTAGCTGTACTTTCCAAACCTACTACCACATCTTTTCCCCAAAGCCAGATGAGAACAGATAACAGATCCTGATCCTTTGGCGGATTCAGAGGATTCCAGGTTATAAGGGCAAGGCAACCAGAGCCAATCGCCAAGCACCAATAGATGCAAGCTGCAAAGGACCTCACATAAGGGATTTTATTTGCCACCCTCCTGCCCCCCTATCATTGACCTCCTATGCCAGAAAACAGCAATGTGAGCACCTGGCTTCGCTCAGCGAGCAGTGGCGTCTACTTTTCCCAAGATCCCTCACAACTTTCTGCGGTTTCCGGAGAATTATGGCTACCCATTCACTCCCCTGCCCCCAGTTCACTCCCTCTGATACTAATGGGTTCCCTTTCATTACTCAGAGAGGTGGCACAGTTAAAGGGCATCCATGCCATAGAGGAAGTATCTTTTTACACAGGAACCAGGGATTCTACTCAAGGATTTTTGCTGTCCACAAGACGAACCAGACTCGGCATGAGGATAGTATTGGATATTTCATACCTTAAACTATCTCTCCCCCTACAAAGATTCAAGATGCTGATGCCTTTGCATGTTGCCGAATCTTTCTTTCGAGGGGACTGGTTATGTGCTCTGGACCGGAGGGACGCTTATCTTCATGTATCGATTTGACAGTCTCACCTGAAATATTTCAGATTCCTGCTCCCTATTCCGCCCCTCGTTATTGAGGAGGATCGCCCAGCCGTCGTTGGAGCACTGATACATTCTAAGCTTGACTACTGCAATGCCATCCTTGCGGGGATCCCTGCAAGTCAGATGTATTGCGTTCAAGTTGCCCAAAATGCAAGCCACCAGACTTCTTTTTAATCTTCCCAAGTCTGCCTCTGTGTCGCATCATGAAGATCACTTCACTGGTTGCCAGTACAACAGAGGATTCTCTTCAAGATCCCCTGTCTTGTTTGTAAGTGTCTCCATGGAGTGGGTCTAACCTATCTGGTCTCCAAGATCAGCCCGTATCACCCGGCACAACCTTTACGATCACCAGCTCAAATTCTGCTGTTGGCACCCACATCATGTTTTGTCCATCGTGTAGACAGGTGCTTTCCTTCGGAAGCTTGAATCTCTCTTGAATCTTTTTTTTTTCTTGTTTTCTTCATCAATTAGACCAACTGCACCCAGATACAGTCGTTGTCCAGTTTTTTCTCCTGAGGAATAAACGTGATTCAAATAACTGAAAATGAAATGACATGATGTGGAGGCATTTCGAATACAGAGTTCTCCCATTTGGCCTCACTGCAGCACAGAGCATCTTCACAAAAATAATGAATGACGGAGCCAGGTGGTTTCGGAGCAAGGGTCAGCATGTTTACCCATACCTTAACGACTGGCTGATAAGGGCAGAGTCCTCTCAGGGAGCGTCTCAGACTCTCCAGAACCTGATGGAAACCATCTTTCAACTAAGGTGTTCTATCAATGTAAATCAAATGTGGACTCTTGCCAACCCAGAATATCACCTTCATAGGGGTCCCGTGCGATACAGTTCTCTTCAGAATCTTTTCAACCAAACAAAGGCAAAGAAACATTTTGACAGCAGCGAAACACTTGTTATCCAGGACCATGTGCAACCATGTGGTTGCACCAACATATTCTGGACCTGTTGGTGACCTATATTTTGACAGCTCTGCTGGCAAGGTTCAATCAAGATGAGAAGGCTACAGCTTCACCTGGCAGCGTCCTGACACCCAGTGTCAAGTTCACAATCAGACATGGTGTCTATCCAAATTATGCTTCATCAGGATCTTCTCTGGTAGAAAGAGGAGAGGAAGTTGAAGGGTGAAACTCCATTCCAGGCGCTTCCACATATGAAAATAACACAGAGGCATCTCTGCAAGGAAGGGGAGGAACAGCGAGAGATCTCTCCACACATGGACTTTGGACAATGAAGGACAGAGAATGGCATACAAAGTACTTAGAATTGAAGGCTGTTCTCCTAGCATTGAAATCATTCCTTCTTTGATATATGGAAGAGTAGTCCTAATTCAGACAGTACAAAAGCACTGTTATAATTAAACAAACAAGTGGGTACCAAATCCCCAGATCTATGAATCCTGACTCTCCATATTTGAGAATGACACAAAACGTATGGATGAAGGCTGCACACCTCCCAGGATAGGAGAACAACGAGGCAGACAACTTCAGCAGACTCATAGCGACATCATACGAGTGGGAGATCTCACAGGAAACTATTCAACATTTGTTCATTCTATGGGGCCTTCCAGAGATATATCTCTTTGCAACTCCAAATGCAGAAGGTATGCATTTTAGGAAGGTCTGGGAGTCGACTCAGAAGGCAACACTTTTCGAATCGACTGCTTGGGAATGAATAAGTATGGCCTTCCACCGACTCCTCTAATTCAGAGGGTACTGGGCAAATGGAGAGTATCCGAGAATTGCAGTCTGCTACCTATAGTTCATCTGCGGCCTGCCAGAGTGTGGTTTTCAGACCCGATTCAGATGAAATGTCAGGGCCCTCACAAGTTACCGATATCCAGGACAATGTTGTCTCAGAAACACGAAGCAGTGCTGCATCCTTGCCCCCAGGCATTGTCTCTAGCTGTGTGGTTACTGAAAAACACATTCTACAGCATTTAAAGCTTTTAGAGGATAATTTGTCTATTATTCAGAGAGCTAGAAAAGAATCCACAAGATCTCACTATAGGAACAAGTGGTTGAGATTTTGCCATTTGGCAAACAAGGAAAGATTTGATCCCTTGAGCTGTTCTCTAGATAACATGCTCTCTTTTCAGGTTATCTAGCCCATTCAGGCGTACAAGTGAATACTTGTAGAACACATTTATCACAGGGGCATACAGGAATTCAGAGAGCATAATTTTTTATTCCTCAAATCCAGGATGTTCCCTCTCGTAAGAAGGCCTAGACCAGCATAGGATCTCAACATAGTGCTGGCAGCCCAGGACATAAGCCTTTTGATCCAATGATATCTGCATTAGTTGCTTTGAAATTGCCCATACGGTGTATGGCCTTTCCATTACATTTTCTTGCATCTAGGGACATTTCCATTGAAATAATTTGCATCAAATTCATTTTTTGTATTTGTTTTTGTTTTTAATGGGGGGTTCACCCCAACCCCCTGTTTTTTTAATCTTTCAAAACCCCCCCAAAACATTCACCCTTTAAAAACATGCATTTCAGGCATATTTTATCAATGCAAATCCCTCGATGCAAATGAAGTCGATGGAAAGTCCATCGATGGATTTACTAGATACCTGCCCATACAAGTATGGAGCAAAGGGGACAGGACGCAAGATTAAGAACAAGTTACCATAGTGACTACTGTACTTGTAGTCCTTGGTTCCCTTTTCTCTATAAACCCCTCCCACCATCCCACCCATATACAACATGCATAAGTAGATCAGTCATTCACGAAGCGCATATAAAGAGGGACCGAGTGTGGTGCCAGAGAGTGGCGTTAGCGTGCGTGGTCATGACTACTCTCGCGCTGATGCACGCCTGATTTAAAATTGATGGGGAAGTGCTATTTTGTGGTGCTAAAGACCCCGTCCCATCCCCTGGTGAGGACGCCCATAGAAATATGGAGGAAAGGGGACTAAGGACCACAAGTACAGTAGTCACTCCAGTGAGTAAATTGTTCTGTACCTGTTCCCTGGATGGGGGTGGGGATATTGCAATTGTGTACTGTGGCGAACCAGAAGGAGCACTCAGACTACTATATGCCATGTTACATTTTATTATTTAAAATATAAAGAAAATGCCTATCTAGCCCTGCCGCTCTGAGGGACGTTCCCTGCTAATGAAAGTAAAACTAAGGGTGCCTGTCAAAGTCTGAAATTAAATAGTCCTGAGTCCAAATCCTAGAAGCTAACCTGTGCTACCACTAAAAAGAAGGAGGCCGGAGTAATAGCCTCTGTCCTTGGCTTCCACTAGGCCCAATCACTTGTTTCTCTTTCCACAAGGTTTACACAATTCATCAATGTCTCAAAGCGCAGTTCACAAGGATCTCCTGTCCATAGGTTTAGAAAGTTTGTCAATGTCTCAAAATACAGTTTACAATCTCCCTGCAGGTTCTGTTGGTCAAATGTTAATATCTTCAATACGTTTTCCTCTTCCTTTGGAAAAATAAGGCTTTTATCATACAATTTTTCCAAATTCGACTAGATACTTGAAACACTCCTATTTTCCTTTCTCTTACTTTCTCTTCATAAATCCTTGTGGTTCTCGCACTCTCTTAAATCCTCTGGCCTTCTGAAAGGTTTACTTTCTCTCAGTCTCAGTGGGGCCTCAGCCGGTTCGGGTTTTCTCGGTTTCTGCAATCCTGGTGGCTATCCCAGCCATGAATGCTAAAGACTCACAGTTTCTCCGGAATCTCCAATGGCCCTTTGATAGACTTGCTTTCTCTCTACTCTGGTTTATCAAGCTCCCGTAACCTTGGCAGCTTTTCCAGCCTCAAAAGAGTCTCGGCTTCTCAGGACTCTCCAAAGTCCAATTGCCATTTGGTAGGCTTGCTTTCTCTCTGCTCAGGTTTACCAGACTCCCGCAACCTTGGCAGCTTTTCCAGCCTTGAATGTCTCTGGTCGCCTCATCCCACAGCGTCACCTTTCCGGGAGCATTCGCTTCCCTTCTGCTGCTTTACTTGGCAGCTATTTCACCTCTTATGTGGAGCTCGGACTTCCGGCCTCTCCGTTGCACTCTAGTCTTGGCGTCAGTTACAGGGCCAAAGAACCACCAAGGCTTCCTTCTGGTCGCGCCACCAGGCAAGAAATCTGCTTTCCCATCTCAGTCTCTGCCCTGGCCTTAGCGTCTGTCGATCAGGCTGCCAGCCTTCTGGTGTCCTACAAGTGCTTTGTTCACTTTGTACGCTACCGCTGGCTCTGTGGTCTAGCGTGGCTCTGCCCCTCCAGGACATCTTCTCGTCAGAGGCTCGCCTCTGCATAGGAGTCTTCCTTCTCCCTGCATAGGAGTTTCTCACCTATTCAAAGCTCCTCTTGCTTGTATGTACATCATCACAAACAAAAGGGGTGTGTCCTTATTTTGCTGTGCAGCCTATACACACAATAGAAAGACCGCCGACATTGTGAGGTGTTGGAATCGGGTGTTGTTAGGCGGTTCTTAATTCTCTTCTCCTATCGATCAGGGGTTTCTACTAGCTGTAGGTTGGTGGGGTTTAATGGCCTCTCTCCGAGTCCAACTTGTTGGCCCACTCCAATTCTTCATTAGCCGTGCAATCTCAAGTTTTTGTTTCAACGGATAACATCACCCATCTTATGAGTTACTCTAAGACATATGTATAAGGGCACTCTTCGCTGTTCAGCAACAAGAATGGGTTTGAGGTTTTCAGTAATGGGGAACACTTTGATGGTTCAACAGCTCATGGGGATGTGGGGACGAGCACAGCCTTTTGGAGCTATTGTTCCCTGGTCAGATATTATGTATTTATCTTGTTATGGTTCGTTTTTATTTATTGCATTATTGACTCAAAGTGTGGACAAAGGGTGCTGCAGCCTTGCAGGGGTTACGGCAGGGGAGTGCTGATCTGTCTTTCATTTCTTCTGCCGCTTGGTGCATGCGGCCTGTGAGGTGAGTAAGAACGAGAAGTACTATAAGTACAGCTTCGCCGTGCAAAGCGCTAGGCAAAGTTTTGACTGAGGGCCTAATTCACAAAAGCGTTTTTCAATGGGAAAAACCCAGGGCACAACGAGTTGAAAATTAGGCCCTATCGGCAGGCTGGCTTCTGTGGGATCTCCAGGGTCAATGGCTGGAAGCAGCTAAGGAATATAAGAGATATTACCAGGTGATATAATGGCTTATGTCCTGCATCCCCCGTGATCCTTGATGACGCTTCTGCGGCAGACGTGCCTGAGTGGCTCGTTCCAATTCCATTTCATCCCAAGCCTAATTTAGAAAGCTTAGAAAGGGTGGAAGTGTCGCAGCTTGGGGGACTGTTGATGGGGAACGGCTGTACGCGGGGTGAGATTCTGGGCGTATGGACCTGGAGTAACGGAACATCAAAATCCACTTTACACTGCATTTTCGTACCTTCTGAGTTAATTGAGTGCATTAATCAAAAACCGTGGCAACAGCAAGCAATCATGCCTTTTTCTCTCTTGAAATTAAGCACTGGATACTGATAAAAAAGACAACGGCAATTTACAGGCAACTTCCTGTGAAATAACGGTCAAAATCGCATCTGTCGGTAAGAGATTGAACATCAGTTTGTTGATTTTTTAGCTAGGTACTAAGGGCCTCATTACGAGTATGGGGGTGCGATAAAAAACAGCAAAACTTAACATTAATTCTGTTACACTTGCATTACCGCACAGCCGTACTACATGTTTAGCGGTGAGGTAGAGGGTTTTACTCCAGCAACAAGCTAGAGGGAAGTCTGCCGCCTCACTGCCAAAAATTGCCAAAATAGGCAGAGTGACCGGCGGCAGTAATTCTACCGAAATCCCAATTAGCCATGGAGTCCTACAGACTCCAAAAAGTGGGGATTTACACTGTCTTCCACCACTTGTAATCCTGCCATAAATCCACAGAACCAAGTGGCGGTAACCGTAATTCCATTTGGCGGTATTTCAGCAGATTTACCACCAAAATATCCCCAACTTGTAATGAGGCCCTAACTTCTTTAATGCAAGTTTTGGGCATGAGAACACTAACTGGGGGGCAGTGGAATGTTTTTTCTGAAGCTATCATGTCCTGGACAGCCAACATTGAAACACTACTTAGCTATCATATCTAAAGGCACATCAGTTGGACCGGGCTCGCATATCTGGTGTAGAAATATGATCATCTGTAGCCAATACTGGCCTTAACTGGTCACATCATAGACATCTGAAACACAAATTAAAACAAAGCTACAAAAATTGGCTAAGACATTAAAATACGTTTGAAATGACACCGAATTGGCAGATAATACTAAAAACACTGGCCAGATGGGATTTGGACTCTTTTTGGGCACTCTTACCAAGTGATAAACTTCTCCGGACTGCATCAAATTCTCGCGTAATTGACTATGATGATTTTATTTTGAACTGTGATATTGATGGGTTTACCATTATGTAGACTTCACTAAATAACACGCCTATTCTGTGCATTTCCCTAGTTGTTCCACAATGCTAATCGAGTGGTGGAAAGCCACTACCATAATAGTAACTGGCTCAGTATTACATAGCATTGCATCATGAACGTAAACTGGGTGAACGTCGGATAGGGAGGGCGGAAGTTGGGATTTGCAGCAACGTGTTATTATACTGTTATCCTCCAAATCCATTTCTTGATTGATGCCACTACCTCAATCTTAACTTTAGTGACCTATCTTCCCCTTTTATTAAGACTCAATTTGAATTGCAATGTCTGTGCCGTATGCGCTCCCTGGTGAATACACGGTTCCATGTGTTAAAATCGTGGCAAAAATGGCCGTTGACACAAAATATTGCGAAAAAAAGGCTGTGGTTTTGCCGCTGCAATCCATGTAAAGGATGCGGGGGACACCCCCACAACCCCTGGACCAATTATACCATTTAAGGGGAGCAGGGGACACCCCGCAACCCCTGCTCCTCTTAAATGGTATCATGGGGTACACCTTTACCAAACCACGGCATTTTTGCCGCGATGTTTTGTACAGGCGACATGTTTGCAGCGATTTTATCACTGCATACCGAATGCACTGGCTGTCTGAGACCATAATCTACTGTTCTATGATCCACCAGGCAAAACAGAGAATGGACCATGCAGATAATTTAAATCTGGATCTCACTCAGTTCATTGTTAGAAGCTCTTGTAGCAAAGACCCCATTTTAGGTGGTCTCTTGGCATACAGTCTTTTCCTTGTACAGGTCATCACACACTCCACTGAGCAGATAATTATGTAGTTCCCTGAGGCCTGGAGCTCCGGTCACTCCATTGCCAAAAAAAGGAACGGTCACTCTAATACTGATCTGGAACAACCACAAATTAATCAAACACTCAGTCGGCTGAATAAATAAGCATCGCTTGATTTTCAATATCACGATCTAACCCGGCAGGATCGCATTGCAATGAGAATGTGTAGTATAGCACAGATACCGTTACTCTCAAAAAGCATCATTTCAGATTCAAAGTGGTACAATTCAAATTATGAAATTATTACATGAGAAGTGAGGATATTAGATATATGGCACGGAACACTTACTGAAATAAACATTGACAATCTGACTAATTGTGGGAAAAACATCTGGCACCCAGGATGTTTATTGGAACTAGAAAGCTCCAGCCCACCTCCTGGGCGCACACACACAAGGCATGCAGAAGCCAACGAAAGCTTCGGTTTGTGCGGGATCTGCATGACCAAATAAGGAATTTCCTGAGTCTGCTAGACCTGGGGAAGACAAAGGGACATAATGGCCAAAGGACGGAACAAAGGACCTCGTAACATGGCCATTTTAGGCACTTGCCACTGTCCTGGGCCAGACTAGCAGACTGTACTGTAAGGTGCTTTCACTGATAAAATGTTACTAAAAAATAGAAATAAAGTGAAAGACTAAGGGAACCCAAGTCTCCCAGTACTGACTGTTTTAAGGTCATGTCAGTTTCCCCATATCAAAATGAGCAAAAGCCCAGTCGAGTACAGCAGAGGGCTGGGCTCCACTGGCAAAAGTCAGGCTAGGATGGTCAGACAACCGCAAAAAGTTGGGGGGTAAACAACTGGAGGGAAAATTACCCATCAATGGAACTCTTTCTTAACATCCAGACACAGAAGTCTCCCTCATGCTGCTCCTTTCCACAAGCTCAGACTGGCCTATAGGGCAATAGGCCCATGGCCGAGCCAAAGATGCTAAATTCTGGTGTGGGCCAGTTCTTTGGGTCAACGTGGACCACGTTTTTGGTCAATGTTTGCCAGTTTGATGAGCTACTTCACTATGCGGCTAATAGTTTTGAACAGCATTGCTAAATACGTTGTTCATTAAAATGCACAATTTGCATAGCATTTTATCAAAGAACTCCCATTTGGGTACTATTCAAACAGCATCACAAAAGGAATGAATGGCCATTTACTATTGTATCGCCCAGTCCGACCCTGCCTTTCTATGAGCATTCCGAGTGAATCACTGTAATAGGAACTTGCCCAGAAGGCTAGAGTTTCCGCTGACATTGTGGGTAACCGTGCGTCCATTCTGTGCACACCCCATGTGGGAACCGCACATGTCTGCCCTTTTCTGTTCACCGCCTTTGTTGCTCATCTATATCAATAGCCCATCCTTTCGTATCTTCAGATCTCCCTTCCTTCTTCCCTGCCTCAGGAGTGTCAGTTCTTCCTCGAGCTTCTCCAGTCACCGAAACCCAGGATAGAAATGCTGTATTAGGGTTTATTTCCCAAATTTCACAGCATCTTGTGAACGAGAAAAGAAGCTGAAAATTCCTGCACAGATTTCATGGATGCCTTTCTTTCTCCCCTAGGTTTGCATCCTTTCCACCAACACCTTGCAATTATAATTGTAATTGGTTATTTATGAGTGCATGAAACGGTTGGAGTGCATGGATCGGTTGAAGTGCATGGACTAGTTGATGAGCATGGAATGGTTAGAGTGCATGGAACAGTTGGAGTGCATGGAATGGCTGGAGTGCATTGAACGGGTGGAGTGCATTGAATGGTTGGAGTGCATGGAACGGTTGGAGTGCATGGAATAGCTGGAGTGCATTTAACGGGTGGAGTGCATGGACTAGTTGATGAGCATGGAACGGTTAGAGTGCATGGAACAGTTGGAGTGCATGGAAAGTGGGAGTGCATTGAACGGGTGGAGTGCATGGAATGGTTGGAGTGCATGGAACGGTTGAAGTACATGGAACGGTTGAAGTACATGGAACGGTTGAAGTACATGGATCGGTTGAAGTGCATGGACTAGTTGATGAGCATGGAACGGTTAGAGTGCATGGAATGGTTTGAGTGCATGGAATGCATGGAGCATGAAGGCGCTCGATCTCAAGCACCTACTGAAAACCACCATATCACATCACCATGCTTACTCTCTTCTATACACCACCACTCTACTAGAACACAGCGATACTATGACACATTCGGTATAGCTGTTCTCATACCAACACCTGCCACATACTCCCCATCATCCTAACTAAACACAGTTGGCTGCACACCCGCCAGCCTAGGCGCTCTCCTCAGGCCTAACACAGCCAGAATCAGTCTGGTATCACCCTGCCAGAACAAACACATACTCCTGATCTCCCAACCACCACACCTACCGCTAAGAAGCAGCTATCATACGAACGCCACACCTGCGGCACACATATCCGGTGCACACACCCACCTTATGACTCTCTCTCTCTCTCTCTCTCTCTCTACTGACTTGACCTACGGCTCCCGAGGGCGTTCAACCTACCAGCGCCTTGAGATCATACCAATGGTACATAAGGCGCTATATAAATGCAAAGTAACATAACATAACATAACATAACGTGCTTAATACCCAGAGGTTTCTAAGCGCGGACCCCGGGATCGAACCTGTGTTGCTCCATGCCATCTTGCTTCCAAGGCGAGTGCGTTGCCCCTGAACTATCCTCCCGGCCACCTTGAACCCTTCCTACCCCCCTGCCTTCCTGAGGAACATTTGTTTTGTGCGTGATTTCTGCATGGAATTAGAGGCCTCAATGCAGTCCTCAGAGTCTGAATGTTCACTCTAAAGGCTGCCTTCCACTACACACAGGGGCTCAGAAAGCAGTACTGGATCATGGACTTCGGGGATGGCTTAGTTCAGCTGCCTCACATATTGGCGTTGTTGGCCTGGTTCCCAGCTCCATGTGCTCCTTGTTCTTCTATGTACATCCTACTCCTAGAGAGTGTGCTCACTAACCACACTGTCCCTTAGCAGCTGCATAGCACCATTGGAAATTCTCCCATAGTTACAGTGCTAGCAACTGCATTCAGGCTCTCTTTTTGGTTTACAATCAAAGGCTCCATGGTATGTTATGTTGGCGGCCATTTGTAAAGTGCTCATCTTCTATTGGTTTGGCCATGTTGCAGTGTGCGTAGTCTTGGTATGCAGTGATTTCCAGGGGACCGTAGCCCTATATTGCACAAAGTAATGGCAGTATTCTTCTGCAAATGGCCACAGTTTCTGACCCCAGTTCAAATTATCGGTCGAATGCCAGACGAATGCTGCTCTTTGACCGCCGGGCGATGCCCAACTGGCAAACGATCTAAGCGGCCATATTGGGCACATCAACAATGTAGGGTAGGGTTGGGCACGAGACAGCTCTCAGAATGCCAGCCCACATACTAAGAGGGGAGTAATTGGGCCTGCGTTTCTCATCTGCAAGGAGATTTCTCTCTCCCACACAAAATGTCCAAGCTTCCCAGAGCCCCTGTTGAGGAGCGTTCCTTGGCAACCCTCATCCCTAATACTCTCTCACCTACATTCCAATCAGAGGGAGAGAGATAGGGGTAGAGATGGTCAATGGCACAGTGAGACAGCCAAATGGGGTCGTCTCCAGAGGCCAATGCAAAGCCACATTTTCAGAAACTGGGATTTGAAGTCGATGCAGGAGGGGAGTTAGCTATCAATCCCCCTTCCAGGGCATTCCCTTCATATACCCTTCTGATACACAGCATGGCAAGGACCTCTTCCAGAGCTCCTCAGCTCACTGGCCACTCTGACCTAGAACTCAACACTGCCACTACCCTACCAGCATACCCTCTGAGCCTATTGTTACATGCAAAGAAAACCTCCTAAACCGTCTGACACCTAGCTCCTCACTCTTATGTTATGTTATTTGGCATTTATATGCGGCTCTATATATCATTGTTATGACCTCAAAGTGCTGGTAGGTTGAACGCCCTCGGGGACCGTAGTCCAGGTCAGTTGAGAGAGTAAAGTGTCATAGGGTGCTTGGGTGCACCAGGTATGTGTGCAGCTGATGCAATTGCTTGAGGAAAGATTGAGGAAAAGTTGCTACAAGAAAAGGCTGTGATGCCACAGACACTGTTCCAGATAAGGAATATAAGGCTGCTACACCCCTGCTAGGACAATCTCACCCACTCCTCGGTCCCACCTAGAGCTCCAGGCACAGTTCAGGATTCAATGAAAAGTATCAGTGCCACATGTCTGTGCAAATGGCACATGGGCACTTTACAAATCCTGTGTAAATGTTATGCTGTGTTATAACATACACTGCAGAGCTGTGTACAATTTAATAATTCGATACTTTGATAACCCAGCACTGGATGGCATTCCATGGAGAACTTGCATACCATAGTACCAGCATTGAGATATATACCCTTACCAGGAACCGACAGCAGAGTAATGCGGCGCGTTGCGGTGTGCGTGGTTCTGATGGGGTCTGTGGTTCACTATGTCGCCGGTTACTGGCGATGTGCATGCGTGGCCGCCTAGTGTCATGACACTCTGTGAAGCTGAGTGGCGCTACTGTTAGGCTCACTTGTGAGGATCTGGTGGTCGATGGACCGAGAAGGCCTATGCCTTTGGCTGCATACTGCAGGCCAAGCATTCCTACAGACAGGCAGCCGAGGAGGTAACAATAGTGGGCAACCTGGCAAAAGATATTCGAGATGTGTATCATTGCATGCAGAGTGATACTGACGATAGGGATACTAGTACCTGGCTGATGGAATGGCCAACATCACGACATATATGGAAGCATGTATTAAGAAGAGCAGACATGTAGCAACGCAAGAGCGCTGCAGAGGTAACAATCGCATCAGCACCGATGACATACAACAAGATGGAAGGTGTAGCACTAGATATTCCAGATCTATATCATTAGGTGAGAGTTATGCTGCCATCAGGGTGCAAATGAACTCATTGATGGAATAGCAAGCATTATAATATCAGAGGAGTTATATATTAAAGCATATATCCATAAATATATATCCATAGATATAATATTAAGACATGTGTCCTCAGGCACGGAGCTATAAAAACAATAGAGATATCTGTGTATAATAAAGCTTTGGAAAGCATTGTAAACAGATCAAAGCCAAAACAAAATATAATATATATTGAGTGTGCTAGCACTGATCTTGAGGAGGACTGGACTGGCATACCGAGCATGAACTGGACAGCACATCCAATGATTGATACCTAACCAACCCCTCCTGCCTTGATATGATATGTCATTTATAACGCGCCTATACAAAAGCCTTCCTGAAAGAACACTAACACAGTGGACTATTTTTTTGTTTCTTTTCCCTGCTCTCCAGTTTCGCTGACCCCTGCCCCGCGTAGCACAGTCTACCATTTAGACCTTGACAATCGCAATGTGTGGGGGGAGTTCAACATCTGATACATGCCTTTCGGAGCAAAAGTACAAATCAGGTACAGCCAGGCACAGATAACGGGGTATCTGCAGGAGGGGCTAGGTACGAGGTAATGCTGTGAAATTTTTCAAATTTTTCATTTCATCTCTGCCTGAGGAAGTGGAGACATTCCACAAAAGCTTGCAAATAAGCAAAATAAATGACTTTGTTAGCCTAATTAGGATATCGATGCATTGTTTTCTTCTGGATCAATATATATATATATATATATATATATACACAGACATATATATTCATAGTTTATTTTCGGGAAAACAGATCCTCAATTTCCTGAATTTCCTAACATGAAAGAAATAGTCAAAAATATATAACCATAAAAATCCTTAAAAGCGTCTGTCACTCAATTTCCCAAATCTTATTTGACGACATCTCAAATGTAGATAACATTACAGTTAAAAATACAAATATAAAATAAAAAGGATATTCATTTTTCTTTCAGCAATATCAAATATACAACGCATCTACAAATAAAACGTATCAGTGAAATATGTAACTGACATTTTTTTGAAACAAAAAATATGAATTCCATAAAAACAGATTAAACCTCACTTTGCAGTCTTTGCAGACTTCAACCTACTATTGCAGACTCCAAAACATAATTTGAGACGAGGAAAAATCATGTGCATCACGAATGTTAGAATGCGTAATACTAAAGCATTCCTCAAAGACCCTCTCCCTTCTAAATTTATTGACAGAACAAGGCTTTTTCTGTTTGGTATTATTGTAGAGTGGAAAACTAAACAAAATGTGCAACATTGATTCTGTAATTCTAATCTACTAAGGTCATTTCTCAGAAGAACAAAGAGACCTATTTGCATATAGATCTGCGAGCCGGGGTATTTTTCGTCTAAATTTCACATACAGAACTTTTTTTGCAAATGGAATGCTCAAATGTAAATATAGTTCTTCTATAGGGGAATCCTTAGAAATTAAGCAGCCCTCTTCCCCAGGGAAACCATGGGTGTTCCTGATCATACCATACCTGGCCATTTAACAAATATTGCATCCACTTTCATTACAATTATCTCTGTGAACATTGCTTCAGGGGAAAAACCAGGTGCAGAAAATCCAATAACCATTTCCGGTTGTCACCCCCCACTTACTTGCATGACCTCACATATTACTTCCCTGAAGGGTGACAACGCAGTGGTCTTACCGTGCCAAAGCCAGTAAGTAGTAGGTCTAAAATGCACCTCACAGTTCCCAGCTCTCAGACTCACTTCCAAATGAAGAGTTGTTGTAGGTAAGCTCTGCAGGAGATGTTAAAGTCCTTTCAAGATATGATTTTCCTCTACTCCAAGATTAGGAAAAGCACAAGAACCGCACGATTCATTACCATAGAGTATCGCTCTGCGTGCTTGGAACTGGCATGCAGCAATAGCTTTTAGCGTGGTATGTACCCTAGACTTTTCCACCAATGAATGCCTAGCTCCTTTACTTTGTTTAAACATAGGATGACACTTAGCCAGCTGAGCAGACCAAGTGCCATCACAAGCAAGCCTTGTTCCTAAATAGTGGTAATTGAAATATTGGTTGAAAAATAATCCCAATTAAGGAAACCCTTATTTGAGGAGGGGTGGCAGACAATAACAGCAGTCTTTGGGTCTTTGTTGGCAATCATTGTTCCTTGCAGAAGACCTCCACAGCATCCAATTGCTTCTTTACCCCCTTAAATGCTAAGGACGAGTATGTTTGTCCTTTTTGCATAGAATTGATTATAGCTCAGCAGTACCCACAGGGTTTTTTGGAAAAGACTGCAGTGTGTGAGAAACCAGAAGGTGCCCTCACGTCTACTCCACAGAGATCTTCTGTGCAGGGAAGGGCCATCACTTTTGGATCCTGACCCTGGGGGTGGACAAGCGAGGGAAGATCACCTGGGTGGAGGGTCCTTGGGGATTGGAGAGAGGGTGCCTGAAGGTGAGACATGGTATCCCCTCTTTCCTAGCACTAACCTGCCCTCCCCTCCCTTAGAGTTTATGGCCTATTGTCAGTCGCAGTCCATTATCCCCTATGACTTTCCTTTAAGTACTTAGATGAAGAAGAGGCAACTAGGAGCAGTGCAGACTTCCTATTGCAAATACCACTCTGGTACTGTGATGAAGAAGAGAGGTCAGGCATGTCATACTGATAGGCCTGAACAAGGTCAGACAATTATAGATACTTTGTGTCACATGCAGCCCATTGTGAATGGACAAGAGTATAAAAGCTGGAGGTCAGAAGTGTCAAGAGAGAGGTATGAGAAGTACTAGCTGTACAGGTGAAGCTGAGCGAGAAGAAGGCCATGAAGTGGCCGTGTCGAGAGAGAAGAAGCCGAGACGCTGAGATGCTGCCGAGAATCCCAGGAGTCCTGCTGAGTGGAACAAACAGGACCGGGAGCTCTGTGTGAGGGAAAACAGAGAGTAGGCATCGCAGAGACACAGCGGTGGAGCCAGAGGCCGGCGTCACTGGAAGTAAATAGTCGGCCAACCAGCGAGTTGCTTTTCCTGACTGACATCCTGAGGCGGGAAGCTGCCGAGGGGAGCACAGTAACCCGGTAAGGCGACGTTGGGACTCTGGGTGCTCCGAAGGGATGTTAAGCTTGTATAAAGTGAAACTTACAATTATTGAATACCAAACTTTGTGAAAGGGGCTCATGGGCCCATATGACATAAAACTTAATATTATTGAATACAGAACTTTGTAAAAAGAGCTGATGAGCCTGTATAAAGTGAAATCTACCATTATTGAATAACGAACTCTGTGAAAGGGGCTTGTGAACCCGTATGAACTGAAACACATTCTTTTTGCATAACTAACTTTGGGAAAGGGGCTATTGAGCCCGTACCAATTGAAACTGAGCTCACATAAAGGCTGCATGTATATTGAATTTTGAACCACAGGAAATATGTGATATAACTGAAACAAGTGAATGACAAGAAACCTGGTACTTGAGGAAAAGCTGTGAAGTAACAACAACCATAAGGGCATCTTGGGGAAAACCAGTGCTCCATTATCAGCAAGCACTTGAAAAATTGTATAAAAAATCCTGCATTGAAATACAAGCATGTTCTGATGAACTATTGAACAATGACATTGGGAAAACGTATGGTTGCATGACCTGTAATGCATGGACCATGTGGTCTGTTAACTGAGCCTAGATCAGGAAGTTTCCTCGTGCAGGTATTTTCAACATCCAGACTGAAAGCACAAGGAAGACATTTGGTTTCTGGTTGCGTGACCTGTGATGGGTGGACTGTGTGGTCTGATAACTGCGCCAAGAACAAAAGCCACTGAAAAATTGGAAAGCAGCAGAGAGGAGTGAATCCTTGGTGAAGAGAACAGAAGGAAATGTCAAGTGGACCTGATATTCTTTTCTGACGCAGAGGGAAACAGTTCAATAACTCAATGTTGATCATGGGGAAGGGAACTCCAAGACCACAGTGGTGTGTGAACTTTATTGCCTTCATGTTGGGAAAGGGAACTCCAGGACCGAGGTGTTGTGTGAACTTTATTGCCTTCATCTTGGGAAAGGGAATCTCAAGATTACATTGTTGTGTTGACCCAAGACCAGCAAATGATGCAAACCTTGATATTGGTGAATTTAAATAAGAACTTGATAAACACACACAGTGTTGGAACTATATTGATCTTGCATCAGAGAACTCTATTTACCCAGGATGGAACATTTACATTTTAACGCTTATATCTGGTTGAGAACATTTCCCCCACTAGCTTTGTTGTAGTTGTGAGGACACCATAGTTTTTTTTTACACAGACATATTCTTATTTTGGACTTATAAGACATGGGTCTCATTCCAAGGTTGGTGCTAGTCATGGCGCTTTTAGCGCCATGACTAGCACCAATACCGGAACGGTGTCCGCCCTGGTTCGATTGGGGACTTACCGGTCTAGTCCGACCTTTGCGGGACCAGTAAGGCACCACTGAAAATGTCAATCCCCATTCCCATTTGAGCCCCCATAGGGCTCAATGCGAATGGGGAGGATGCTAATAACGTTACCGTTATTAGCTCTGACGTCCCTTTGCGGATCCCGTCCATAACGCCTGGTAAAAGCAGGCGTTAAGGACGGGGCCGCAAAAGGACCTCGTAGTAGGGCGCAAAGTGATTACCGGCACCATTTTCCTTAACGGTGCCCGGTATCCCTTTGCGCCCTACTCGGAATGAGGCCATGGACTTTCCTTAGATTTCTTTAGGCAGGGAAACCCAGCCATAGCATAGGGTTAGTTTGGCGTTACACCACCATGAACATTAATAAAGCTTGGTTTAAATATACTTTTGCTGTCTGTGTCATCTCTCTTGATACCATGGCTGTCTCACAAGTGTCATCCACAAAGAGCAGGGTGCCTTTGCATAAGCCTTTCAGTTTTGGAGCATCGGCCTGTAACTCTGCTACATTGGTAGCCAAGTCACTAAGTAACAAAAGGCCAGGAAACATTATTGTTGGACGCTGACATTGGGACTCAGGAAGATACTACACCCCACTAGGCATATCTTACAACCTTCTCATTGTCGATTTATAGAGTAATGGCGTTCACAAGAGCAGATGGCATCCCTATAATTTTTAGTGGCCTCCATAATTTTAATCCGTTGACAGTGTTGAATGCAATCTTTAAATCAATGAAGGCAAAATAAATAGTCTCTGTTGTTCCAGGACGACATGCAAGCAGAATGCCTGATTCAACGTCCCCACTGTTTTCCTGAATCTTACTTGGAAATCTAAAATGACATTATTCTCTGCCACACATTTTCTTTCAAGACTTGCTAATAATATTTTAGCATAGCCATAGAAAATATATACTTTGCCAACAAAGATGAGAACATGACAAGCCTTGTTTAATTAAGAAGCTTATCTTAATTTAACGAATATTCTTCAACAAGGACGTTCTCTACATCTGACTCCATTAGTAGATTCCAAAGGTGATGTCATTCGAATGATGTGTTATTTTTCCTCAAGACACCTCTATTTGGATGGCGGTAGATTCCAAATTTCCCTTTACCTTTGGAGGGAGCGGTATTCATAGACTCGTAGACCAAAAGGGTACATTAAGCGGAGGAATTAATTAACTGTATTCCTACATTAGGCCTGCCTGACCTTTTAGAAAGCGGAAATTGGCCCATGTAAATAACCTACTAATAAAAAGTAAAACTGTCCAAGAACACTTGGTGAAGACCCACCACATGCCGACTCAATTAAGGAATGCAGGTGCAACACTACCTCTTCAGAAAACGCAGGTGGTGCTGGTGTTATTTCGCATTTTTTTGCTGTTTCCACGATTGGAGGAGGATTGTGCAACCTACTGTTTAAAACAGCATTACACACACGTATCGTGCAGCAGAGAGTGGTCTGCTGTGGTGCTTGTGTCATTTTGCAGTCTTTTTGCTGTTTCCACAATTGCAGGTTCGCAGAATACAAACTGGAAATATCTCTAATTTCAAGGATTACTTCTTGGAGTCTTTCTATAGAAGGCTACCATTTAGAAATCAGATATGGCCAACATAAATGAGGCCAATTTCTCACGGATTCACAGATCTTCATGATTGCATTGGGGCTTACTGTGTAGAAGATAAAGCGTTAAAAACAACTTACAATACAGAGGCATGTCTAGAGTCTCCTCACAAGATTTATGGAGAAAACACCTCTCAAGGAAACCTAATAGTTTATGTAGTTGGTATCAGAAATGCTTGGCTGAATGACAACCCAGAACCCTCATCTGGTTATAAAAAGTAGTCCTCAGAGAAGTCGGGTGGCAGAACTGATGTCCATATGTGAAGCTGCTCTTTTTGCCATACATCAACATCTCCAGGAATTAAGGATATTTACCAATTGAGCGTATGCATGAAATTGATTTGTTGAGAACTTGATCAATTGGATATCCAGGAATATGTTGGGCGATAACAATAAACCCTTGAAACATGGATAATGTCCCTCATTACAAGCAAACTGAGCTATCGTTTCCACCTCCTGATATTCTGGAATTACCAGGGTATTACAGGTGGTGGAAAGGGCGGTCAATCCTCACTCCATGGAGTTCCATAGGACCCCATGGAGACAATTGCTGGTATTTCCAGCACGGGTGCCGGAAATACTGCCTGTGTTTTGCCGGTGGGAGCTTGATTTACCTCCAGCTCTTTGCTTTGGTGGTAAATCAGTTAATATGCACCGATAAACATACAGTTTTCTGGGCCAGGAAAATTGCGGTCACGGAATTACCAACAATTTTACCAGCAATTTTCTCTGACCGGCAAACTTAGAATGACTCCCAATTAATGCAAATAAAAGAGGATTTAGTCTCATCAAATAATATAACAGTGCACTACAAGACAATTAAAGGTCACTATAAGATAGAGGGCCCTGACAAAATAGGAAATTATTTGGAAAATCAATTACCGAAAACTGTAGTTTTCCAATGCATTGATATGGAATACCTCTTGGGAAAAATACAAATAAGAGCGTTGACTCAAGCACAAGTCTGTGCTGAAAGTGAACGTTTCACTCTTCAATGGAGTAGCTCCAGGTCTCGATTTAATTACTGCTGAAAAAGTAGATCCACTCATTGGCAGATTTGATTAATGTCTAGAAGATCCAGAAAACATTCCCTCATGTGAACAGGATTACAAAGGGAAGTAAGATGCCACGGTCTTAACCAAACTTCAGAGAATGTCCCAGATTCAGGATGTGCTGTTGGTTTGGAATGCCCAATCTGGATACCATCCGTAGGGGGTACCTACCACATTCTGAAGCATATTGTTAATTCACGCCCAGGCTGCAGTAAAACAGCTGGTGATCAGGGATTTTAAAAAACTATGGAGATCCTACGTGAGGCCCCCATTGGCCCTATATGGGTCAAACTGGCCAATATTCCAATGCAGGATCTCCAGGGGGGCAGACAACTCGGGGGGATACCCGTGAGCCTGCTTCTAGCCACTAGATCAGGGGCATAGAGAAGAAGGGACCCCTTGTGCTTGGTGCAGCTGGGTGGTCATGGACACCATGGGGAATTGTTGCTGCTATCCAGAGAGGAGAATGGGACTCCACATGTCAACATTAGTTTTAACTGTGTTCTGCCCAAAATATGCTAATGCTTGTGAGCAGAATCCTGAATGTCCATACTTGATCATCCCAAAGTGAAAAAATTGGGCCGATTCCTAAAACATGGACATTCCCCTCCCCTGGGTGCTTTTTTCCGCCCACATTTAAAATCTCCGAGCTAGAGGCTGTTTTGTGGGAAATATCCACAGCCATAACCACCCAGAGTGCATTGGGCCCCACCCACTTTCTCTCCTAAAAGCGAAATGCAGTTGTGAGTGTGTTTGTGTGTTCGTAGCCAGGGATTCAGATAGATAATCTTTAAAGTAGGAGTATTTGACTCCCTATGTTTTTATAATGGGAGTAAAATCATTTTTTAGGGAGTCAAAACGTGTGTGATTTTATAATGGGGATATTCTGAGAAAAGTCAAAACACAATTTAACTCTAAGCCATATATCTTTTTGAAATCAGTACTTTTTTGCACCTGCTAATGCATGAAAAATTCAAGAGTCATTTTTTACCTTCGAGTAGCCAGCTCAGGCAATAATAATATTTGTTGGGAGTAGGTTTTAGTCTCTATTGTTTGTTGGGATGATTTTCCTGCTTTTAACGTATAAAAGTATCTGGTATACACAATCGACGGTAGAGCTGTGCGTAGCACAAGGTATTTGTGGCATATCCCCACCAGCACACTTGGGATGTCCGTTTCTGATGCAGTGATTAGCTGTAAGTGAGAGATAAGTCAATTTCAGTCATGAAATGGAGGCATAGAGGTGAGGCATATTGCTTTTAAGCCTCCATTTTGGAGCACTGGCGAGATAATATCCCCGCCATGCAGTCCTCCTCCATTTTGTCGGTGCATCTCGTTGAGCGCCTGTATGAGTTTTTCGTGCGGGTGTGCAACGAATGGACTCTCATGGAGTCCGCCTCGGGTTTCGCACCTGTTCAAGAGCAGGCGCGTTCCATAGGAAAGCACATTTGCAGGCAGCATTCGCATGTCCACAAGTCGGAGTAGAAAATGGAAGAGTAAACTGCGTTTCCTTCACGTGTACTCTTTCCTTCTCCACGCCGCTCGTTGATGTTTAAGATTGCATGCAGGGGACCCGACAGCATGGAAGTGCTAACGTTGGCGGGCCTGTGCATGCAATTTAGATTTCTTATAGAAAATGCCCCCCAGCCCCCTTTTATGTTAGAAATGTGCTCAGATCAAGCTCAACAACTTGCCTGTATTTCATAGACTCAGCGTACCATGTCAGAATGTGAAAGCGGTCTGCGAGGGCCCGCTCGTGCGCACAGTAGATGCGAAACCTGCTCTATGTTCCATGCAGTTGCTCTCTTCAAATTGCACAAATGAATACAGATAGCATTGTATATGTTCATTATGGAAATTGCCAGCGGCTTGCCAATTGGAAACAAAATGTGACAGCCAATTGCCAATTAGTTTGCAAAATGAGTCCCGCGATCTCACCACAAATGAAATTGGGAGCGATTTTATGTTGGAAAGCCAATTGGCAGTCAAATGGCTTGCAGGATGTCACCATGCAGGTCTTCTTAACACTACAGCCAATCGTAGACGTGGTTGCTGACTGTGGCCAGAATAGCCCACAGCGGCACAAAGAATGAGAATATGCAACACAGCGGACAAAGCACAGAAACATTAGTTGCTAGGCTGCAAGGACCGCTGCGTCAACCAAGGCCCAAACTTAACGTCATGTTCGATGCACTGTGTGGCGGACAAAGGCAAACAGCTATTGTTACAGCTCATGCACCGTTTATTTGCAAAGTAACATAGCGGGAATACAAAATGTGAGCCTTATCGTCTCGGGAGGATAGCTCAGGGGCAATGCGCTCACCTTGGAAGCAAGATGACGTGGAGAAACACAGGTTCGATCCCCGATTCCGCGCTTAGAAACCTCTGGGTATTAAGTGCGTTATAAATAACCAATTACAATTACAATTCCTCGGGTGCAACACTCAGCCTACAGAGGCCCAACAAGGCAGAAACACGTGTCTGGGGTTGCTGATGGTACTCTTGTTCAGAGGAGATTTGCCTCGACTGCCCTTGTGGGTGGCACTAGACTGAAATGCAAATGGATATTTCTCCTCTGTGAAGGTTGCAGTGAGCTAAAATGTGGTGTGGTTGTAGAGCCTCCTGAGTGGAACATATTCCATGGAACAGCGTAATCGAACCAAGTTCATCCTCGGTAGAATTCACGGTCGCAGTCCAGGTTTACAGGCAGTGTCCAAAATCAAAGGATCCTTCAACGGCCTGATACTATCCCAGGAGCACCAGTGGACCTGTTTCCACTCAACCAAGAGTTAGTCTCCCAAGGAGAGAGACAAAACTGCACATGCGTCACTTCACCAAAATGTCTGGGCTGGCGGAAATGATCTAAAGGCCAGGTGTCATCGCTGACATGACACGTGCCCCTCCTAGCATGACCGGAAATAGCATCATATGAGTCGATGGCCCCGATGACTTCACAGGAAGTGACGTCACAGAGGTTTAATAAGCTACAATGAGTGTAAAGATTAATAAAATCAAAAATGCCCTCATATGCCGGTACAGCTTCACATTATTAGTTACGGCCATTTTATGCAAGTTGTTGCTTCCCACGATAGCTATAATTATCATATGTCAGGTACAGCCTTATATGCCAAGGTGATGCTAAAATATGCCAAGCGCTGCATCCTACGTGCAGTTACTGTCAGCTCATGCCTTGCATAGACATACGTAGCAGCTACAGTGATCATATGTACGGTATGGTTTTACATGTCCAGCTGACATCATATGCTAAGTGATGCCTGTAAAGCTCCAGTGCTGCCATCTTATGCCAGTGATGCCTCATATCCCTGACACAGTCATCATACAGAAGATACACTCTTACATGTCCTGGTGTGGACCGTCTTAAATGCAAATCTATGAAAATGCACCTTCAGTGACAAATGGGACAAGACTGTGGGGAAAAAAGGCAAAGTTCCAAGATCGCGACTCCATCCTTCAACTGGTCAGTGGTGGAATTGTACAGCAAAGTGCACTCTAAATGTTCATTAGGCACTTTTGATCAAGCGGTGTGTCCCTGACAAGTGTCTGGGCAATGATCCAATACATGTGGCTGCATCAGGTTTGTGCAAACTCTAATCCTACTCATATGGTTCACAAGGGAAGTGCCTGGTGTACCTAAGTGGAAGACAGAGGTATCCGCTGGTCCCCCTGGTGATACCCGATTCTGATTGGGTGAGCAGGATAATGGTTCCGATAATCAGTACTCACAATGCTAAGCATAGGCGTATGTCAAAAATAGGGCGGAGGCCACGATTTATGCAGGTGCCTCTCTGGGCGAATCTGTGTGCCTGTAAATCTTCAGGGTTTCCAGGTGGTAGACAGGAGGTCAGTGGTAGAGATCCCTGGCCTCTGGTAGCGCAGTGACTAAACCAGTGCACCTGCTGGCAAGGCGATCCGTGCAAGGGCCACGGAAGAAGGTGCTGGATCAGAGCTGCGCTAAAAGGCTGAGGTGTCGCGCAGCTTGTCTGGAGGCAAGGGTTGCTGATCTGGAGACCACAGTTCCAGTTGAGGTAAGACCATAGATTTGTAGAGCCTTTACTGTTCATTCATAGTTCTTGGCTTGTGCATTGCTATTAGTACCAACAAGGCTCAAGATATAGCCGGTACACTCTATTTTGTTGTCTAGTGTGCATGGCTCTTTGTGTTGCGTGCATGCTGGGTCAAGTAGCGCAACGTTTGCTGGTAGCAAAGGGTCCCTGAAGCTTGTGACCAGGGTCGGACTGGGACAAGAAATAGGCCCAGACACCCAAAATAAAGTGGCCCACCACTCGCCTCTCAACCCTTGACCTCTGATGACATCACCAGAAGTGGTGTCATTTGACCCCACCCCTAACTGGCATCCCGGGAAGCGATGAAACACAACTTTTTACCCCTTGACAAAACAGGAAGTGGCATCAAATAGCATTGTTCCCAAGTACACTGCGAAAAATATGGTTATGATTTCACTAATGTGATATACATTTAATACAAGAATGGATCACCTTATGTATCAATAATATCTGTGTGTATAGATCCATATTGTCAAATTACTGTGAATGCAAGCAGACATCTAAGGCCAAATGATAATATGTTATTGTATAGCACTTATGCTTAAGCTCTTTTTTATAGAACAACTATGCATACAATATCACCCAACCTGTGTTGATACTCATTTATCGACCTCACAAGGATGAAAGGCTGAGATGGCCTTGCTGGGATTCGAACCTGCAGATCACACACACATTGCAGCAGTGAGTGCTCGACCCACTGAGCGATCATATTGGCTATAGTAAAATTAGCAATTATTCTGTAGTTGATACCATTAAACTGGACACTGAGATTTAACAAGAGACAAGTTAAGTTAATCTGCTGGTCTGGTGCAAAGTTGGCCGCATGTCAAGCCTGCATGCATCTACTTTCAGGCTTCAGAGGTTGGCAAAATAGGGAAATCAGCGCACTCACAGGCCATCCCATACTCTGAGCACTCATTACCTAATACATGCAAACATCCTGAACAGCATACCAGGGAGATGGGAAAGATACACACATTACAACAAAGCATTCATTGTGGCACAATGAAGTCAAAGGCCAATTGATGTGCTATGGTCAAATATTTGTACACTGTACGGAAGCTTTTAGGCACATGGATTTTGTCAAGTGACCGAGAACACGGAGATGGAATGTCTTGTGATGATCGTAACAGAGACAACAGCAGAAAAAAAACATGCTATTACTGCAACTTGCGAAAGGCAAAATACATAGTCCGAAATGGATGCTTATTCTACTCTAAAATTGGTTGTTTATCACTAATATTACAAGTACATATTTATCACTAATACAACAGCAGAGCAACTCCAGGGGGCACCTGCCCCTCAACTTTGCATGCTGCAGCAGCATGTGAATATATAATGCACACATCATGCATGCAAATAACCTTGCTTTGATGAATAATGCCGTTGCAGGTATTTTTTTTCTCCAAAAATATATACACTTTTTCAGAATATTTTTTTTTGGGGCCAAACTGGCCCAGGCATGGCCAAAAACTGCCCCCACTACCCAGGAACGATTTTGGTCTGGCCAAGGTCAAGGGGCCAATCCAACCCTACTTGCGACTGGACTCTGCCCGCAGGGTGAAGAGGAAGGAACACCATTTCCTTATTTCACTAAGGCCACTTGGAAAGTCTGCGGTCTGCAGATTGGCATAGCCTTTCCATCAGACCAGTCTTGAAAAGATGCAGTCAGGTAGAACTTCCATTCTTTCATTTTTGGTTCTGCCTCGTCTTTTCGAAGAGATGTATCCCCACGCTTTAGTTCCTATATGATATGATAGGTTATTTATTACGTGCTTAAGCACGGACCCGGGGATCGAACCCGCGTTGCTCAGTGTTGTCTTGTTTCCAAGGCGAGCACGTTGCCCCTGAGCTATCCTCCCAAGACAAATTGTCTGATCAAGTGCAGATGGAGACTCTCTGGTTATATGTAGAATTCAGAAGCCTAGTGAACAGGCAGCATCCATCAGTAAGGAGCCTCCTTGCAAACCTTTGTGGGACACCCAATGAATGGAGCTTTTCACATGAAAACTTTCCCAGGCATTTGCCGGGGTTTCACATCAATGTGAATCAAGGAATCCAGACAGCATTCCAATATCCAGCCACATGTAGACTTTGCTCTGGTCTTTGCCCTGTGACCCTCACTCTTTTGAGGCAAGCAGCAGACATGACCATGTAAGGCATCACCCATTTCCTATTTACTCTCGTAGGATTAAAACACTGCTTTTGGACACAACACTGTATTTTAAACAGAGGTTCCTGGTAGGGACACCTACGGGGCAAAGGAGGCTGTGCTACAATAAATATATACATAATCACCATAGACTGCCATCACCTAGTGGACACTACACTTCTGATCGTGCAAGGCTGATCGCACAGAAAAAAGTGCACCTCTAGGTAGGGTCACCAGACATCCCAGTTTTCCCGGAACAGTCCCAGAAAATCACCCTTCATCCCGCAGGTTTTTTAATTGAATAAATCCCTGTGCCGGGATTGGATGAGTGGGCGGCTATGGTCCCGGTTTTTGCCGGTAACCGATTCAGAAATGGCAAAATCGGGCCTGGTGCGACTCTTCCTGCGCGTGAACGCTTTTCACGCTCCCATTTCCTCCTTTCCCTCCCTATCTGCTTTTCTCCAATGAGAGAGGTGTGCCTGTGAACACACCCACTGCAACAGGCAAGCGACATAGAAGTTGGACTACAGTTTTATCAGAGTCCTGTTTGTGTTTTATGTAGTCCTACTTCTGTGTCTATTACCGGACACGTTTTTTTTTTTATATATGGTCGCCCTACCTCTAAGGCACCTAACACAGAGAGGCTTGTAGTCTCTCAAGGGAATGTCACATTACATCACAGAATTGCAACATGTCTGAGGACACAAATTCTGGCGTGTGAAAAAAAATCAGAGACCTAGTGAGAAAACCTGAAAAAGTGCAGGGATTGCAGGTAGAGTTTATGACTTTCGACTCAAACGCATTATCTTGATTTGGCAAGAAATTCAACCAGGTGCCGGATATGACCCCAGCCATCCCTCCATGCAGCCTCTCTTTACATCGCGGCATTCTCGAAGCCAGCGGCTCCCCGCTCTGCAAAGGCGGGAGGGCTGAATCCTCTTCATTAGTCACCAGCCATTTTCTAAACTGCCTGCTCTGCTCTAGGCTGTGTTCTTGAAATTCCATCTGCTGAAACATTATCTTTTAGTCATGAGGCCTCACCTGAAGCGGAGCACTCCAAATTGCCGCGTCCTGCGGGAGCCTCCTGTGCATGATAAGTGGCCTTGCCCGCCGGCTGATTTTCATGTACAGCTATTTCTGTTCCTTCGGAGCATTGTACGGGGTTGAAAACCTTCAAAGAGCAGGTGGGAATCCCCACTTTGGACCTAGCGCAAATTGATTTCATTATAGTTGTATCCAACATAACTCTGGAATTTCGATGAATTTCACAGGATCATTTTGAGTTTTTATGCTAATTGATTGATATTAGTTTATTGATTAAAGGTATGTATAGCACTCAGACAGCTAGTGAATAAGCCATCATCTGGGCTGACCAACGCAATCAAGAATTGAACAAGATGGCCACCAAGAGACCAGCACAGAGACCGGTACTGCTACATGGAAAGGAACTGTTTAAAATCTTTCTGAGAGGCTGTGAAATTGCTGTGTTGTATAAGTGCAAATGAGAGACTGTTCCACAGCAAAGAATCTTGGACACTGAATTTCCATTCCTCTAAAGGGGTGCATTTAAAAGTGGGAACCATCAACAGTTTGGCCCTAGGTGACCGCAAAGACCTTATGGGCAGAGACTGCCCCAGACATTTTTCATAGGGGTGGCCTGATGAGGTCACTGGGGTGGCACACCAATTTGATTCTAAGAGGCAGGCGGGCCGGTGGGGGGGGGGCGGCAATGTTTTTCTAAGGGTGTCTGAGGCACCCCTTGGCCACCCGTTGGTGGCGCCACTGCTTATGCAATGGTTATGTTTGCATATGAGTGTTAGAAACCAGCCTTCACCATAGCACCAGCTTGGAGCAATAGAGTTGGCTGGCGGCACAGAGCACTTACGTGGAGCCATGGACGATCCAGCAGAGAGCACCACTGTTCAATGCTGGCGTCCATGGCAAGCTCCACTATGATGGAGCCACGCAGCATGCAACATATAGCAGTAGCCTCTAGCTATAGAGCTGGCAGCACGACCATGGGGAAAAGTGGTTTCCAGCATGCAGCACTACCGGTGTGCTTTGAAGCCAGCCACATTGACCGTACCACTGAGCGCCAAGCAAGGCGCACACAAAGGTTCTACAGCATTAGCAGGCTTCAAGTCCTAAAAAAAAGTGGCCAGACTCATTAACATACCATTTGAATGTGGCACCACCAGAAATTAGCATATTAAGGTGCCCTCTGAAAAAAGTAGGGGGACTCTGTCCACCCGCGTGTACACTCAACTTGAGCCCTGAGCATTAGCCTTTCACAGTCTAGATCATCTCATCCAAATACAGTACACTCTGCATACCCCTGAAAGTCGCAACCGTCTAACTTGTATGTGCGAGTAATGTAATGGGAGGGCCAACTTGGTGAGCAGCTAGATGCACAAGATGTTCTACAAAATCTCCCAGAACACCCTAGCCTGCCACTCACAGAAAGGGGTGGAGTCTAAGCCTCCTTAATGTATTCTGGCTTACCTATTGGTAGTGCGGGATGAGCTCAAGACTTAACTACAGCCGAGGTGCTGGGTGATGCAGACATCATACTATCAGGGTGTGAAAGAGGTAAATGTTGAACACATCTAAAGTTCAATCAAAGATATGTATGAAAATACTGAACATTTATTGCTATTTATAATTTATAAGATAAATGACAATGGCAAACATTAGGACAAAAATAATAATTGTTCATTAGCAAAACGTAATAAAAACCACAAGGATTTGAAAACAATCCAGTTTGGATTAAAGATTCTCCAGCAGATTCACTGACAAAAATGTCAAAAGCTACAAAAAAGGAAAATAGTCTTTAACACACATCTGTCCACCAGAGGGACCCCATGAGTCAGACTCCTCACCCAGGCCAGAAGAGCGGGGCAGCGACAGTCAAGAACAGGATGACCTGCAAATAAAATGTACCCTGAAGTACCTGAAAGTACTGTTTACTGGCGCGGAGCTTCGTTCTCACATGTTTTCACTGTTGGTTGGATCCTGTGATACGAGTGCTCCTGGTGCCGTGCTGATAATCTACCTGCAGGAGGACCGTTTATGCAGTGACTCCTGTGCTAGCGTGCCGCGCGAGCTGCCTAAAACAATCTGAAGGTCACCTTCTAAATACATCTTTTGTTTTCACACCGCTAGGTGCTTTCTTGACTGGTGGCCCCGCCCCCTGGATTTTGCCGCCCCTTCCCTCCCTTCAAATACCCATCAGCCAGCGCACCCGCACGCACACCGTAAAGTGCCCGAAACTACTGTTTACTGTTCACGGTGCGCGGCGCGGGCACTGGCCTAATTGCTAACAAAGGGAACCTAATGTCTGTCTGTCTCATCTCATATCCCTAACAAAAGGTGAGCCTTAACCAGAAGTGAATAGCAATTATATGTCACACATGAATCCATGTACCTATGAGAACTAGCGAATACAGTTAGAAGCAACCACTTTATGTTGTTTGCTTTGCAAAGATTAATATTATTGCATAATTTTATGCCAAGTATTCTGTTTTGTTATTTTTTATCTCATTCTACTTTTGTTTTCTGTTGCTTGTTCTTGTTTTTTTTTACTATTATAATACTATTGTATAATTTTATGCTGATTCTTCTGTTATCTATATTTATTTTCTCTTAAAATTTGGCATGGCTGCTGGCCCATATACTTTGGAAACAGGCATGCCGTGTAATGTCAATGCTGAGCTAGTCGAACAACCTCTGAATGTCAAGGCTAAGAAAAAAACACAATTGCCATCCAAATCCAAAATAGGAGGCTTGCAATAAAGAATACAGTGCTCTGTTTCTCTGGCCTCTGACATACGCCAATTCTGTACTAGTGACCTGACAATCCATGAGTTAACACTACTAAACTCTAATTCTAGTGCTAACCAACTGCACCCAGGATCAACAAATCCTGCTCCAGAATCTGTAATCGAAGCAATGCCTACCACCTCCTTAAGGGATGCTCCACATTTGTCAACTCCAGTACCCAACTGGATTCACATTTACAAGCCCCAAATGGGCCCGTCTCAAAGCAGGTTACAGAAACCTCTAATTTAACAATGCTCTCGGCATACAATAGTGGTGAACTGACTGCAACACAGCCTCTCATAACATTACGTAGCCACTCATTGGTACAAGACACTGAGCTGCTTGTCTTGCCTGTGCTGCCATGCAGAGTTCTTGCACAACACAACTTGCGAGCAGCACTTGAGGCCATGGTCATTGAGGGGAGATAGACGAGGATATGATTCGTTTTATGAACATATCTAACACCACCTGTATAGATGCCATGGATGTCATGTATATCCGCTCAAACACAGGTGATATGACCCAGTTAAGTTAAGGGAGAAACATAGTCACAACTAAAAAAGGAACGCCTACCAAACAATCAACACCTCCTAACCTCCAATCAATGGCGATAGAGACAAAAATTCCAACTAATGAATTGTCCAAATCACCATCCATGTTTGACAAATCTCCTGGATGCTCATCTAACAATTCGGTATCATTTATTGCGCCCACCCCTCGGGGGACACATTTTGATGAGCAACCCTCTGACCATAACTTTTTTTATTAATGGCCTTCGAGCTGGTCGTCCCTCCTTCCCAGAAGCCCCAGCTCTAAATAATACACTAAGTGCCATGAACACAGCCTTGATGGCAATAGCAAGACTGTATGAGGTCCTGCAAACTAAAATAAATACTCAGACTCAAATCTTACAACAATTATTAAGAGATGGGTTAAAGGTTTCCGATACATCCAAATCATCTGTTGTGGCACCACCCTTGATGGCTTCCAGAGCATCATGGGTTTTCATTATGGCCCCCCAAATTGATCATTGTGAAAATCAGATAAATGCATCACATAGTGAACATACAATGCAACAAAGATCCCAGGTGATGGAACCACCGAAGATTAAAGAATCTATCAGTGGCACCACCCATGACACTGAAAGTGAGAGGCAGGCAACCGCTGGCAAAACAACAAAAAAACATGCCCAGAAAAAATTTCTGAGGGGGTTGAGACTTGTGCCCAGATGGACATCCAAGCCAAAACATCGACAGTGACCTCCAGTCCGGATGATGTCAGAGAAATGGCCCATTCCAACTTGTTACTCAATTTGGATGAACCTAGTTCGAAAGGGTTCAGACCTTGGTGCAACATCAAAGCCTGAAACTGACTAACCCTTTTTCCTTTATGGGAAAGACAGTGACGTGTCACCAATTGAAAAGAAAGAAGCCAGTGATGTTATCCAAACGCAAAGTCCAAAAAAAAACTCAAATGAAAAAGATATGCACAAAAACGAGTGACCCAAACACCGTCAAACCGCAGGGTTCTAACGCAGCACAACTGAGTCAGTCTAGCATAAATCAAATTTCAAATGTTCCCTCTCACCAGGAACATGAGCCCCTAAATACGTTGGTGGCTTTGATATCTAACCCAAATTCAGGAGATAATAATCAAGCCCCCCACCAAGAACAACAAGGAGCCAATTCGCAAATCTGCCCCTCACTAGAAGAAATACGTCAAGAAATTAGGGGGGCCATAGCTCTTCACTTCGTGCAAGCTTCTGCACCCTCTGTGCTGCAAACCAAAGAATCTTTGGCTTTAAAAGCCAATCTAAAACCAAGAGCAAACGCCCAATCCTCTCAGCCTGATCAGGAACGAGTCAATCCACAAATCCGTCCCTCTCTAGAAGAAGTACGGAATGAAATCAGGGGGGCCTTATCTCAGCATTTTGCAAATGCAACTGTACCCCCTGCCATTAAAGTAAAAGAACCTTCTATACAACTCATGGATGACAAATTGGAAGAGGATCTCACACGGATAATATTTACTAGGCAGGATTTGCGTGATGAGATCAGAGATTCCATAGCGCATTACATCACACAATCTAAAGATGCCTTGGGCTCCTTAATAGTGAACCAGCAATCGTCTGCTCTGAACCCAGACATATCTCAACTATTGAAAGGGCCAACTGCCAAATACGGTGATGTGACCCCCTCAACGGCAAAGCCTCAAACAATAAAAAACATCTAGTAGTTCAGACTCCTTGGGATCTGATCTGCAGGCCCATGCTCATGGAGCTTATTCACATTGTCATAGCTTAGTGATGTCTTGCCGCCCACATCCTTTTATCAAATATGATCTAAATCGAATGAGTGTTTTGAACATCTGTGCAGAGATATCCACCCTTCAAGACCTAACAAGTACAGACATTGACTTAGTGGAATTCACTAATCATAATGACTTGTCTAAAGTAAGACTATTCATGCGATCAGGGATTACATTGAATGCACTGTGGCAAGCAAGAGCAGAATTTCACAATTTAGGCTTTGTAGTAGCACAAGATATAATCCAAGGGACGCCTTTATTGACAACTACACCATCCTCCAGAATCTATCCTAACATCACAAACATGTCCCAGCCTAATCACTCAAGCAAGGCTACAGTTGTAGACTCCAATTTCCACCAATACAACTCATAAAAATGCAAGGCAGACAAAGACATTAAACTGATCTCCTGGAATACAAGTGGCCATAGACACTTCATGAATATGTGGAATAAGGAACTTAATGATTTTGACATCGTCGTTCTCCAGGAGACATGGCTTGTCAATGAACCCACATGGGACCCATACTACATCATCATGACCCACGCGATCAAGAACTTGTTTGGCCGCCTAATGGCAGGTCTTTTGGTTGCGGTCAAAAAGTGCTTGAATCTGCAAATAATCTCATGCTCTTCTCCGTCGCCTTATATTCAAATAGTATAGTTATATAAGGCATCCAATACAATTGCAATCGTTAACTTGTATTGGAGTAGACAGCAATTACCAGCAGAGCAGTTTTTTTCGACATGGAAATGTCCATGTCAGCTTCATCCTGCTAATTTAAACATACAACAGAATTTACAATCCATTGAAATTAACCAGGCAGGGAACCGCATCAAATGGACTGATCACAAGCTTGTAATGTATACTCATGCATTAGAAATTGACTTGGGAGGTTTATATGCTAAAGAAGGAGGCTGCAATATCCACTCCATGCAAATGTTCATTGAAAGGGGGCCCAATGGACGTCGGCATGATGTTAGGTACGCTCATGCATTCGATCCAGAACTTAAAATAAGGAAAAATCAGCTGCGCAAAGATATACGACATCTCTCCACAAATCTAACGAAAAAGAACATTGATCTGATAAAGAGACTAAAACAACTCCACGAGAATTGGTGTCGTGCGCGGAGAACCACGCAATATCAAATTGATGGCGAGAGAATGATGACCCAGATTCTGGCCAAATCAACTGGTGGCATATGGTCCTTGCTTAACGAGGCATCTCTCTCGCCCCAAGGGGCTCTGCAAACCAACCCAATTCTGGAATCAACATGGTCTGAATATTATGCTGGCCTCTATCGGATCCCCTTTCCGCAAGTCAAGTTGAATTGGACAGTCTTAAAAATGAATTCCCACTTTGATTTTGATATGGACGATATATTGCATTGTATTTCAAAATTGAGTAGATCTCGAGCAGCCGGTCCAGATGGACTTCTATTGTATTGTATTGTATTGTTTATTTGATAATGCGCACAAAACCCAGGGGTAGCCGGGCGCAGCAGGTACAAGGTTACTTAAGCTTGGGTTACATACAGAGTATAGGCGAGAAACAACATAACAGTGCAGTAAGAACATATCAATACACGCCGTGTGGAAGAAAAAAAAACTAGCATATTATAGTTTTGAGGGAGTGTACAGGTATAGGTATGAGAACAGAATAAATTTAGACAACGGTATCGTGGTCATTGGGTGCCACGAGAGTTAGTTGTCGTTTGTCCAGAGCCAATTTTTTACCTTGCATCTAAAATTGGAGTAGGGTAAGTTGGCTCTCAGTGCAATGGGCAGTGCGTTCCAGGCCTGGGCAGCTTTGACAGGGAAGCTTGCTCCGCCCGCTTTGGAGCGTCTGAATCTAGGGGTTTCGAGCAGGTAGTGGTTAGTAGCCCTAGTATGGTGCCTGGATGATTTTCTAGTCAGTCTGGCTGAGATGTAGGGGGGAGCAGTGTTGTTGAGCCCTTTATGGGTAAGCGATAATTTAACGATAAAGCAGAATACAATAAGATGGGCAGATTTTCTGCCGCTTCCCAGCGCGCTCGCCCATGTTTTACTCTAACTTCTCTACTGCTTAGTAAAATGATTTAATAAGTGCACGGCAACTTTTAGTTTCACATCAATGTCTATGGCACGCCCGCTCGTGCGCACTCTACGGTGATTTCAACCTATTTGTGTCAGACAAAGTTGTTTTTCTGATAGGCACACTTAACATTGTTGGCGCATATTTTGGTTTGAACAAATTACACTCCATAAACACAAATTCTTTCTGTTTAAAAGCTATGGCTTTTTAAACCACACATACCTATAATGTGTTATTTTTGATGTTATCTTTGATATGATTTCTCATAGGGGGATTTAACCCATGACTGTGTGTTACACCCAGTTGAAACCTTTTGACTTGAGATTTAGGTAAGGCCGACATGGGCAAAAATCTCCAAAAATGTCAATCATTCAAGCAATTGTCTCTTTTTTCTTTTGATTATTTATTTGCTAATAACGTTTTTGTGTTTTTTGTCATTTGTTTGTGTTTATTTGTTTTTTCTCAATATGACTTACCTTTGACCTCCCTACCCTTCACCCCTCCTTTTTTCTCTGTGACTACACCACACCATGATTTGTTTTTTCGCTATGGGTCTTGTTCAATTTGAATATCATGACCTATGATTGTAATGCATATCCGCCTATTTTGCTATATGTTCACTGTCTTTATGCTACCTATCAGCATTGCCAGCAGCCCTGATTTGAAAAAGACACTGGTGTGTCGAAACACGTGTCATCCGTAAAGGGCATTTTCAATTTAATATAATAAACCAACCTACTCTTTACAAATACTCAGTGTGGTGCTTTTTTGAGGTGTGGAGAAGTCCTTTCATACATTGCAGATTGGTTAGATACACGGTTCATGGAAAAAGTCCATAATAGTTTCTATATACAAAAAAGGTCCTAGGACTGATCCAAGATCGTATCGACCTATCGCCCTTTTGGACTGTCCTGGAAAGATCTTCGCACGCCTGTTGTTAACTGCATTTAATGTGTGGCTGACTGCATGACAGCTCAGGGATGAATTTCAAACTGGGTTTGTAGCAGGCCTTGGAACATCAATCAATTTGATTACCCTTAATTCACTCATAGATGTGCATAAACAACGTAAACAGCCTATTTTTGTAGCCTTTATTGATTTCGATGCTGTACCTCGAGAGCTGCTTTTTAAAAGACTTCTGGATAAGGGCTGTCCCTGGTCGATCTTTCAATGGATAGTCCAGCTTCACTCCGACACAAGCATCCAAGTCCGCCTCCGTTCAGACGGTCTACTATCCAAGGACATCAAAACAGATCGCGGCTTGAAGCAGGGATGCCTTTTAGCATCCGCAGTATTTAATTTTTTCATCTCTGACATAGGCCATACCTTCAAGGGCTTGACTACTGATGCACCAAGACTTAGGGGAACCCCCATAAGTTGGCTCTTATACGCCGATGACATGGTTCTCCTATCAAAGGCACCACAGGGCCTTAAAACTATGCTGAAAGCACTTGATGAGTATGCGCAATCTAACTGCATATCTATTAATGCAACCAAAACAGAGATTATCCAATTTGGAAATCCGATGCAGAGATGTCGCACATATTTGTGGATAGTACAAAATAGCGCCTTGAGTGTGGTCACAAGATACTCATATTTGGGAACTTTGATAAATAACCATCCCGCGGATCTACCCTAAGAGGAAGTCAAACAGGCCAAATGACATACTGCTATATCACAAGCCAGAATTATTAGAGCGAAATTCTGCACATTTTCAGTTCATCCCTTGTTAGTCTACTATAAACAGAAGATGACACCAGTGCTATTATATGGAACAGAAGCTAAAAAATGGCGCCCTTACACCCATTGGGCTAAAATTGAAGGAGCCTAATGGAAAAAAATATTACAACTACCCAACTCTGAGCCATTACCATTGATTCGTTACGAGCTAGGGCTAATATCACTACATGGTAGATATAAATGGCAATGTACTCTTTATATCATAAACACATAATGGGTGACTTGCAAAATGGTCTAGCAGGATTGATGGCAGCGTATGTTGCAGAAGAAATGCACGATGAATTCATAAGAACATGGAGACTGAGAGCCCTCAAACTGCTTAGCGATGCATATATATCCTCACAATTGCTTATCAGCAATCCTTGTAAGCTAAGCAAAAAATGTGAAAGCATGATTGGAATCAAACACATGCCCAATGCACACAGTACAAAACATTTCAAGAGAATCCTTTCGAATTGAAAGAATATGGTCAAACAGCCCGATATTTGCTAGTGTCACCCGACTCTCAGCATCGCTTGGCGTTTTTGCGCTTCAGACTTCACTTATGTCCAACGGCAGATCTCTTATATAAACGCAACTGCGGAATCCTTTACCAGCAAATAAGTCTGAGTCAGACTTTGAAACCGTCCATTTCATTATTTATTTTAAGTTATTACCACATTTCATCTGCCTTATATCCTGTTCCTTCCCATGTCATCCATTATTCAGCTTTACATACCGTTGTATTATTTCTGTCTTTTACTTAAGAAAAAAATTAAATGAACTGACATTTCTGCAAAATTGACTTGGATGAAATATCACAAATCCCCAATGTCTGCATCTGCCCTGAAGAATATGCGAGCGGTATGTTTGAGCCGCATCATGGGCGCGCAGCGACTGAAAAATCAATGTTCCCGAAACACATCACCTGTGTTTACGGGGCACGATCTATGGGGACAGGAATTAGTATAATAATAATAATAGTAATAATAATAATAATAATAATAATATGCTACTGCCTTTGAACATAATGCTTCATGCTGTATTCCCGACCGCTACTTAATTTTATAATTATTATTAGGGTATTTATTGAGCGCTGACCTGGCTTCGGTAAGCAACAGAGCGCTTTACAATCATATGGGGAAGAACACAATGAGGGAAGCAGAGAAAAAAGCAGCGGGGAGCAAGTAGGGGAGGGTGCGGGAGGGCAATTGGCATCAAGGGATGTACAGGCAACCGCGGTGGAGACAGTGGGGAGCACATCACCGAGTCTCACGTAGGGTGGGGAGAGCAGGTCGTGTGAACCTAGGTGTTAAGGAGGAGCCATTCTTTGAAGAGGAAGGTCTTGAGCTCTTGAACTGTAGAAGTGATGGGGCAAAAATGCCTATTCCTATTCCCTATGTAAATGGTGCTGCCTTTATCGATATCTGAAGGATATGGGGCTGACACGTGCTTGCTAGGCTGAGCATGCTGATCCATCTTGCTGGCAGCAACATCTCCTTTCTCCTGGGTATCATTAATGATCCTAGGCCCACCTCTAATTTGTGTCGGCCCACCCTCCTCCGTGGTGAAGAAGTGGGCCACGCAACAACAGACTAGACAGGAAGTGGCCAACATATATCATCAGGGCGGAGTCCACCCATGTTTAAAGTTGTCTACCCTCATTCTGGGCACACTGCTGAATGTGCTGCTTACAATTTAATATGAAACAACAAAAAGAAATTCCCAAAGTGAAGCATGTTTCTTAAACTTAAAGGCGGCACTTTATTTCTTTAATCTGTGTTTAGTTTTTTCTGCGAATACCTCCACAAATACCCTGCGATTTGTGTGCGCTTTTCTTCATGCATTTCTATTCCAGGGAATACTTCTAAAGACGCTATTAGGTTGTCAAACTGCTTCATCGAAATTAAATGCTTTTATTGCGCCGACAACAATTATTACAGAGTGGAGCGGTGGATTCATGCGTGTCAACGTTTGAGTTGCACTCTATGTATTTACAAATTCTCGAACCCCTCTGTTGGAATGGTGCATTTGACAACTCATATTATTTAGAAGGAATTACAAAAATTCATAGGAATTAAAAAGCAGCCTTAAACATCTCTACAGGGGCAAAGTTCCCATTGCTAAAGAAGTAAGGACGCACTTGTCCTCTTCCCTCTATGTACTCTGAGCCGGTAGGAGCTATCTCTTCTGTTCCATTTTATGTGAAGCTGAGCTCTCAGTGATGTCTCTTCTGCTATACACCATCTTTGACCACACATTATTTGAAGCTTCCTGGGAGTGATATCTATTTTAGTCGAAAGCATGCTGCTTGTCCCTGAGTACATACCATGAGTTAGGTGGTTGTACTAGGTGTGTCTACAGTACTTACTTAGACTTCTGAATGGACTGAATTGGCTGCTGTTTAACCTGCTGTTCAACCTTGCCGAACCCTGCCTGGAGTCTGTCTTCACTATCTACGATCTACTACCAGCAGGTGGAGCAGATCTATAAAGGCTCCATACCGGCGAGGAGCGAGCGTGGCGTACATGCTGTCTGTTAGGTTTGTCTACAGTACCTACACAGAATTCTGAATTGACTGCTGTTCAACCTTGCCAAACCTTGCCTGGAGTCTGTCTTCACTATCTACTATCTTCTACCAGGAAGTGGAGCGGATCAATAAAGGATCCATACCGGCTTGGAGCTTGCGTGGTGCGTGTTAGGTGTGTTGGGCGTGTCGGGTTGTCAGCAGAAAAGTGCTGTTCTAAGCAGCCGGGAGACAGCCCAGGTGAAAAGACCACACATTCAAAGAGACGGTGAGTGCACATTCCATTATTGTTTTCATTATTGACTGTAAAATGATGTACGACCTTCGCAGCGGGGGAGCAAGGAATGCTATACCTTCAATACTGGAGATGCTGGCAGTGATTGCTCTACCCCTCCCGCCCTGCCCGGGTTGAGAGTGGGGCCTCATTCACTGCTAATACAATGCACCCTCCTAGAGTGAAAAAATCTTTCAAGAGCAAGAAAGAATGTCGGAATCTGATTACGTCTCTTGACTCAGCACAGCCTTCACTACCTGTGTCTGTAGCTCCAGTTATTTCCAATGAGAGGGAATCGCAAACCCGACAACAGGCACCCCTGGAATTGGTATTAGATGTGCCCTCAGAGCCGCTGGAGAGCCTGTAGGCAGATTCTTTTGTGTATAATGGCGTGTCAGCAAAATGCCAGACACACCACCTGAGATTGTTTGTTTGTTTGTTTTATTTATTTGTATGGCGCTCCAAACCCAGAGGTAGAAGGGCGCTTAAGAATTTGGTTACAGCGTTGAGAAGTATCTTTATGTTGCATACTTCGTACAGGTTTATAATATATACATATATATACAGTGATCAATAAACAGAGCATATGCAGTACGTACAATATACAATTTTCAATATAAATACAGTGTCTAAGCCAGTTACCGCACGGGTCTGGTGTTAATGGCGTTATTCTTTGTTTAGAAGCCAGCTGATGACCTGATTCCTAAAGATCTGGAAGGATTCGACAATTTTTATGTTAAGCGGTAGGGAGTTCCAGAGTTGGGGTGCAAGCACTGTGAAGCTTACCCCTCCAGCTCTTTTTAGGTGGAACCTGGAAACTGATAAGCAAAGAGTGTTGGAGGATCTGGTGGATCTGGTGGCAGGTTTCAGGATGAATTTATTAGCTAAATATGGTGGTGCTAGGTGATTGAGGAATTTGTACGTGAGGCATATGGCTTTTAGATCAATTTTTTGGCGTATGGATAGCCATTTGCAGGCTTTCCTAGTAGCGGAGATATGCTCTTGTCTGGGAATGTTGAGGGCTGCGCGCAAGGCGTTATTTTGTATTACCTGCAGCTTGTTGAGTACGGATTGATTAGCACCTAGGTACAGGCTGTTACAGTAATCCAGTTTGGATTGTATTAGGGCCCTGGCAAGGGTGAGGCAGCTGTTGGGTGATAGGAACGGTCTGCTGGCCCTGATGAGCTTGCCGGTATAGGCAGCGGCTGAGGCAGTCATATTGGTGTGTTTGCTAAGGTTGGTGTTGGCATCTAGATAGAAACCAAGGGTTTTTACGCTTTTGGCTATGGGGATGGCATGGCCATCGATGGTGATGTTTTTATAGGTAGGGTCAAGTTTAGTTAGAGTGTTGGGGGAGCCGATGATTAGGAGCTCTGTCTTCTCATCATTCAGGCAGAGACCATGGGAGGCCATCCATGCCTGAATGATGGAGAATATTTTGTTGATCCGGGCGGAGTCTTCTTGGTAGTTACCAGAGATGGTGAGGAGTATCTGGGTGTCATCTGCGTAGTTTGTGTAGGTGACGCCCAGACGGCCCAGTTGGTCAAATAGAGGCTTTGTAAATATGTTGTACAAAGTGGGGGATACACAGGATCCTTGTGGGACCCCGCATGTGATGGGGATGGGGTCTGCTGCGGCTGTAGTGAAAAAGACTCGCATTGTTCTGCTTGCCAGGAAGGATTGTATCCATGCGATGGCAGAGGAGGAGAAGTGGGCTGCAGTGGCAAGGCGATTACAGAGGACTTCATGGCTGACCAGGTCAAAGGCCGCTGAGAGGTCTAGTAGGAGTAGGAGTGCTGCATTGCCTTTGTCTTTAATTTCATCAATCTGGCTTTTGAGATCAACAAGAGCGGTTTCAGTTCCGTTTTGAGGTCTGAAGCCAGATTGACGTATTCCTAGCAGTTGGTTGGATTCCAGGTATTCCTGAATTTGGATGTAGGCAACTCTGTCCAGGATTTTCAGTAGGAAGGGGACTGTGGTGATGGGCCTGTAGTTGGTGGGTATGGCCGGGTCGAGGGATTGTTTTTTCAGGAGTGGGAGAACCCATGATTGTTTTAAGTTGCTGGGGATAGAGCTATTGGTGAAGGATAGGTTGATGAGTTTGGTAATGAAGGGGGAGAGCTCTCTGGCTGCATCTTTTATGATCTGTGCCGGGCAGCTGTCTCCTTTACAGTTAGAGGGTTTCAGGGAGGTGATGATTTTTTGAACTTCCGGGATGGTGACTTTCTTAAATGAGAAGCCTGTGCTAGTGTTGTTAGGTGTGGGTAGGCTAAGGTTGGTGGCCTTATTGATGAAGAGTTGTTGCCGTTTGTCTTCAATTTTAGTTTGGAGTCCTAGAATTTTATTGTTGAGGGCGTTCTGGATGATGGTGCACCAGGATTTGTCTTCCAGGCAGGTTTCTGGAGGTGAAGTAGGGTTTTCTAGTTCCTTCAGAATTTTAAATAATTCTTTAGTGGAGGATCCTGCCTGAGTGAACCTGGTGTTATATGTATCTTTTTTGGTCCGGATTATCTCGCTTTTGTAAAGTGAGGATAAGTTAGTGAGGTTGGATTTGTTTTCCGCAGTGGGGTTAGTCTTCCAGGTGAGATGAGCCTTAGCTTTCTCTTTCCTGAGTAATTTGAGCTCAGGGGTGTACCACAAGTTCAGATGAGCTTTGGGTTTAACTTTGCGTATTTTTAAGGGGGCAACGGTGTCCATTGCTCTAGCCATGGAATCAGTGAAGTTGTCGATCAGCAGGTTTAAGTCAGTGTTGGCTGGTAGAGCATTGAGGGTAGGTAAGACCAGTGGTAGTAGGGCTTCAGCAGTGATGTTGCGTTTATTCCTGGTGGGACATGCTGGTGCCATGGGGTGCTTATTGGGCAATGCCTGAATGGTGTTGACCTCAAGAGGGATCATGTGGTGGTCGGTCCATGCCAGGGGTAGGGGGTCTTTGCAGGTTGTGTTGCAATTGTGAGTTACTACCCAATCAAGGGTTCTGCCTTTTTGGTGGGTAGGGAGTACAATGAGTTGAGTAAGACCATGATTGGTTAAGACATTGGCTAGGGATGCGGCATGTGCATCGTTCGGGTCTTGGTAGCCGAGATTGAAGTCTCTGAGATGTCTGCCCAGTTCATTACTATGCAACAAGGGGTTCAGGGAGCCTCGGGTATTGATTTCTTTGCGTCCTCACCGGCACCGCCTCCCAACCCCTTACGGCCACAGCGATTATTGGCTGTGATGCGTAAAATGGAGGATGGGATAGGTAAGGATAGGGATGTCTTGTTTAAGGAAATAAAATTCTGTGCATTTTGGTTTCACTATGAAGGGATTCAGAGAGAAACCAAATTGAAAACAGCCCTCCTTGAGTCTTTGTTGTTCGAATTTGATCATATCAACATCCACGTAGCAGCCAGGGAGTTCCGGTATACACACAAAATTGTCTCAACAGAGTTGTGACCCTCAACATCAATGGAAGCAATGAGATTAGTTGCCAACGTTGTCCAAGATTCAGTGGGGGGACTAAGTTGACTCCATTGTCTGCACCTATCTAGTGTCCAATTGAACAGAACGAGCAGGCTGAGAGGCAATTGAAATTATCAAAATTGAGCCAGGAGCCGGCGCCTCAGCAGATTTCCAATTCCGATTCTTACGATTCAAGTTCTAAGCAGTTTCATTTCTCCGCTGTGCCAGACGATATCATCCAGGAGGTCCCAAATGAGGATTCAGTGGAGGAAATTGTAAGTATGGCCACGATGAAGAATTTGTGGACCCAGGGAAAACCCTGGTGGAGTAAAAATCAGCAGTCTGTACCGATGAAAATCTAAAAACTTGCTGGTTAAATCTCTAAAAAAAAAACAAGGTGCACAAAGCTTCATTAAATCATTTTTTTACACAGACAGCAGTTAAGGCAGAGTTATCTCAGATGGACTGGATGGGAGTGAAGGGTGCTTCAGCTACTGACGTCAGTAATTCCACACAACCTATGTCAGGGCGTATGCAAAGTGAGGGGACAAGGGCAGCTGTACGGGAAGCAGATGGTTCACATGCTTTGCTGTTGATCATTCCGGTTGATAATGGGCCGTGTGTGGCGGTGCTGGGTACTCCGCTACTACAGCCAATTCTTAACTCTATGAAACAATTCCAAGGTACTGCTCAAGGGGCCTTACCAATAGCTCCTCCGAAGCCAAAACCAGCATATTCTTCCACCAGTCGGTTTGTGGCTAATTCGCAAGAGCGATTTCTTTTGGGCCCATTGGTCTTGCACAACCCTTATTCCATAAAACAACAAAATCTTCCAGAGGGCCTATTAACTGTGTTTATTGAAAGTGTGATCTCTTAAACTCGCTCTTGAATTTTGAGTCGCTCGGATCTACTGTCCCTTCTGCAAGAGATACCCTTGTTGGGTGGTATCACATCTGGTGATGTGGAGAGAGTGATATTGTCACGGGTTTCCCCCCTTCTCACCTGTCTGTGTTGTTTATTGGAGTTCTTCGATGGAGTCTTCTTTCGCACAGTTTGGGTCTTGCATAACCCTGTGCGTAGGACCTCGGGTTCCAGCGTGCGTTCAGTGTCCCGTCTCCTGGGAATGTTCAGATGTCCGGGAAAGTCCAGGAAACGGCAAGGTGTGCACTCGGGGAACTAGTGCAAGGAGATCCGGGAAGCAACAGAGGACAAGAAGGGAAAGAATGACGGAGGAGGAATTTAGGGGACCAGGAACCAGGAATCAAAGGAATTCGCAGTACGAACTACGGAGCACACGTCTAGCCACTGCAAGCAGTAGCGTTGAGATGTACAGGGCTGCGGGGGCGTGTCAGCTTTATAGAACGTAGTGCGTACGACGCGGAAACTGGTAAACAGCGGTCCGTGTTCGGCGGCCATGTTGGGAGTACTGCTGAGTGCAAGCTCCCATGGGTCAGGGACCAGGAAGTCCAGAAAGGACGCATCCGATGGTTCATGACAGCATGCCTCCTCCGAAGGCCTGTTCCTCTGGGTTTGCCCGGGTGTATAAGGTGGTACCTTTGGAGTAGTCTGGGGGCATTTCGGTTTGAGACTGGTTCACAGGTGCGTTCACTGGAAGGATACCCTTTCCACTCAACCAGATACTGTAGCTGTCCACGTCTGTACCTGGAGTCACATATTCTGGACACTTCGTATTCTAGCTGATCATCGACAACCACAGGGGTAGACCTTGGAGCAGTCCGGGAGGTCTGGACATATGGTTTCAATAGAGAAGTGTGAAACATTGGGTGGATCCTCTTCCAGGAGTCTGGTAGTTTGAGTCGGTAGGCCACTGGGTTAATGATTTCCTTTATGGAAAAAGGGCCATAGTATCGGGGAGCCAACTTATTTGGTCATAAGTGTCGAGGCAGTAGTTTCGAGGATAGCCAGACCTTATCACCCACTGCATATGATGGCCCTGGTCTTCTTTTGGAGTCCGCATAGTGCTTGGTGTTAGTTTGGGCCCTTTCAAGGTGTTCTTTGGCTTCCTTGTATACGTTGATGAGGGTTTCAATCCAGGAGACGACTGTAGGAACTGGTGTAGGATGTAGGAGAATGGATGGTAGAATCCTTGGCTGCAGAAGAAAGGGCTGGTCTTGACAGCCGAGTGATCCGAATTGTTGTAGGTGAATTCAGCCACAGGTATTAAGAGTGACCAATCGTCCTGGACCTTGGTGGTGAAACAATGAAGATACTGCTCCAGGGTTTGGTTCACACGTTCAGTAGCTCCGTTGGTCTGTGGGTGATAACCTGAGGAGAGGGCACGTTGGATTCCTAGTATACGGCATAAGTGTTTCCAGAATTGAGATATGTATTGAGGTCCTGTGTCTGATATGATTTTGGAATCCATGAAGTCGGAATATGTGTTCCAGGAAGATTCCAGTGAGTTCTGAGGAAGATGGTAGTTTATACAAGGGTGTAAAATGAGCCATGTGAGTGAATAAATCAATGGTAACCATGATAGTTGTGTATCCCCTGGAAGGTGGTAATTCCACAATAAAGTCCCTAGCGATGAATTCCCAGGGTCTTGTTGGTAACGTTGGTTGGAGTAGGAGACCCGTCAGTCTCTTGTTATCATGCTTGTTTTGATTGCAGACTGCACAGGCTTGGGTGTACTGCTGGACGTCAACTTTCATTTTTGGCCACCAAAACTGTCTTTGTATTAAACTGTCTTTGTATTAAACGGAGAGTGTTGGTGATGCCACAATGTCCTGAATGAAGGGTATCAAGACAGAGGCTTGTAATCCTTTGTCGCAGTTTCTGTGTGGGGATGGCCAGGCTATTATCCTTGAACAAATACCCGTCCTTTGTTTTAAGATTCCATCGATTCTTCCCAGTAAATTCCTTTCAGATCCCAGAGGACTGGGTTTGAATCCGAATGTCTTCCAGGAGGCTGATTGCTTGGGCTACAAATATTGTGTGGGGAAACATCTTTGGGAAGGATCAATCTTCAAGAGTTTCGTAGTCGGGACGTCGGGATAAGGCGTCAGCAATTATATTGTGTGTTCCAGGAACATGATGGATTTGGAACTGGTACTTGGCAAAGAAGAAGGCCCAACAGGCTTGACGACTATTCCTACATTTTTAGGGATTCGTAGATTCTGATGGTCCGTAGGGACCTGAACAGGATGTTTTGCTCCCAGGAGTAGATGATGCCACTCTGTGAAGGCTTGACGGATGGCTAATAGTTCCTTTTCCAGAACAGAATAATGGGTCTCGCTAGGAGTTAGGGTTCGCGAGAGATAAGCGATGGGGTGTTCTAACTTGTCCTCGAATTCCTGTTTTAGGACTGCTCCGATGGCATAGTTGGAGGCATGCTTCTCCACTAGGAAAGGTCGATCAATGTCAGGTTGAGCCAGGATGGGGGCTTGTGTAAACTCTGACTTCAATCGTTGGAACGCTTCATCTTGGGCTGCTGTCCAGAGAAAAGGAGTATCCTTCTTCAACAATGTAATGATCAGTTGTACTATCTCCGAAAAGGAAGGTATGAATTTAATTAATTAATTAATAAATAATTTGGCATTTATATAGCGCTACGAACCCTCAGGTATCTGAGCGCTGCTTATTATTACCCACGGTGTGTGGTGCTCATTTATCGACCTCGGAAGGATGAAACGCTGAGTTTGGCGCTGCCGGGATTCGAACCTGCGTTCGCAGGCTCTGCACTGATGTCAAAGCGAGCGCTCCACTCGCTGTGCCACTTGACCGGCAATTTCCGGTAGAAGTTGGCAAGCCCCGGGAAGGATTGAATCTGTTTCACAGTAGTTGGAACAGGCCAGGATAGTATGGAATTTACTTTTGAGTGGTCCATTCCAATTCCTTCTGGACTAAGGACAAACCCGAGACAGTGAACAGTAGAGACATGGAAAAGGCATTTCTCGGGTTTAGCCAGGTGTTTATGTTCACGTAACCGCTGTAAGACTGCCTTAACATGCTCTTCATGCTTAAGATGGTCCTTGGAGTATATCAGTATATCATCCAGGTAAACTATGATGAAGAGGAACAGCATATCGGAGAACACCCGGTCCATAAAAAGTTGGAAGACCGCTGGGGCATTGACAAGTCCGAAGGGCATAACCAGGTATTCAAAGTGACCAAAGGGTGTTCTAAAGGCTGTTTTCCATTCGTCACCCTCCTTCATACGGATCAGATGGTAGGCACCTCTGAGATCCAATTTCGTGAAGACTACAGCTCCTCTCACCGCTTCCAGGATATCCGAGATTAAGGGCAATAGGTAGCGGTCCTTGAGGGTGCATTGATTAAGACCACGATAATCAAGGCAAAGCCTAAGCTACTTGGTATCTTTCTTGCAACGAAAAACAACGAAGCTCCCGCCGGGGATTTGGATGGTCGTATGGTGCCATTTTCTAGGTAGATATCCAAGTATTCTCGGAGGGCCCTTTTCTCTGGTTCTGATAGAATGAACATCCTTCCAAAGGGAATCACTGCTGAGGGTTCAGTATCAATAGCGCAGTCTTCAGGTCTGTGAGGGGGTAGGGCCTGAACTATGGCAGTTGAAAACACATCAGTGTAATCCTGATAGGCCCTGGGAACCTGGATAATATATGAGACCGTGAATGGGCCTTGCTGGTCTGTCGTGTACCTTCAGAGGATCTTGACAAGGAATCCAGGGATAGACAGTGAGACATACAATGTTCTGAACCAAGAAACAAGGATCCTGACGCCCAGTTGATGTATGGGTTGTGCTTCTGTAACCAGGGCATACCCAGTACCATTGGATAATGGGCAGACTTCATGATGTCAAATTTGATCACCTCTCGATGATGGTTTATCGAGAGCTGGATCTCTTTGGTTTGCAGGGTTATGGATCCTGAAGAGAGAGTTCTTCCATCGACGGCCTCAACAGGTTGCATGATGTCTCGAGTTTCATATGGAATGTGGTGGGTAGGGACCCAATCCTGATCTATAAATATCCCCATGGCCCCACAATCCACTAATGCCAGAATGGGTTAAGTTTCTTTCTTGGACGGCGGTAGAAAGGCCTGCAAGATCACAAGGTTGTTTTGTCCAGGAGAGTTCAAGGATGGAATAGATGTGGAGCAAACATCTCTCTCCCGAAGCTGTGCTCCATCTAGGATCGGGAGCTGGCGTTTCCCGAACGCCGTGGAGGGGCTAAAGGACATTCTCTCACAAGATGTTTATCAGAGGCAAAGTACATACACAGCCCGGTGTGAATCCGTCACATCCTTTCTTTCGGGGAAATGGGTCCACGGAAGGCCCCTAGTTGCATGGGTTCTGGGTCTCTGGTCGGGGCAGGAGCGGGCTCAGGTCTAGAGGAAGGTTCTATAGAGGTCTTTTGGTAAGACATTTTAGTCTTCTTCTTTTCCGCCTTCCTTTCCTGGATACGAAAGTCTATTTGTAAAGAGAGGTCCATAAGAGCATGGAAGGAACCTGGGCGAGCTACCCTGGCTAGCTCGTCTTTTATCTCTTCATTGAGTCCTCTTCGAAAAAGGGTAAAGCAGGCCTCCGAGGACCAATCTGCTTCCTTGGCCAGTTGCTTAAAGCGTGTTACATAGGTAAGCATTTCCTGGGACCCTTGTTGGAAATCCAGTAGGCGTTCTTGGGCACTGCAAACCTGTTCTGGGTGGTCAAACATGGTCTTTAGAGCCCGTACGATTCCATCATAGTCATCCAGGAGGGCATCTCCAGAATTAACTAAGGGTGTAGCCCAAGTTAATGCATTCCCGGAAAGATGCGAAATCATAAAGCCCACCTTTGCCCTGGGGGTAGAGAAGTAGTAGGGCTTAAAGTTTAAGTGTACTAAACACGAATCAAGGAAGCCACGAAGGTTCTTTGATGAGCCATCATATTTATCCACTACTCCGCCCAGCAATACACTTTCCTTGGTCGCGGAATCATGTGACAGGACTAGTTGTTTTAATGCCGCATTCTCGGCTTTGAGATTCTGAACTTCTGTTGTTAACTCCTTCATGCCGCGCATGAGGTCTTGAACTGCAGCCTCCATGTCCGTATCAGTATCAGTTTGTTGGCGTCTCAATCTGTCACAGGTTTCCCCCCTTCTCACCTGTCTGTGTTGTTTGTTGGAGTTCTTCGATAAAGTCTTCTTTCACACAGTTCGGGTCTTGTATAACCCTGTGCGTAGGTCCTCGGGTTCCAGCGTGCATTCAGCGTCCCGTCTACTGGAAATGTTCAGATGTCCGGAAAAGTCCAGGAAATGGCGAGGAGTGCACCTGGGGAACGAGTGCAAGGAGATCCGGGAAGCAACAGAGGACTAGAAGGGAAAGAATGAAGGAGGAGGAATTTAGGGGACCAGGAACCAGGAATCAAAGGAATTCACAGTACGAACTACGGAGCACACGTCTAGCCACTGCAAGCAGTAGCGTTGAGACGCGCAGGGCCGCGTGGGCGTGTCGGCTTTATAGAACGTAGTACGTATGACGCGGAAACTGGTAAACAGCGTTCCGCGTTCGGTGGCCATGTTGGGAGTACTGCTGAGTGCAAGCCCCTATGGGTCAGGGACCAGGAAGTCCAGAAAGGACGCATCCGATGGTTCATGACAGATATATCTTGATTGAATCTGAATGGACCAAGTAGGGATTTTTAAAAAATCCAAATTAGTGATGGATACTCTTTTGAAAGAACGTGACAACTTGCAATGCTTCGGCTATGACCTGTTGCCTTATCATATTAAAACTGGGCAAGTGGAGGCCCAGAGGGTTTATGGTCATTGCATCGAATCATTACCATCGAGGGGCCAAGCCATCGAAAACAATTGCATTGAAAAAATTTGCATCAAATGCATTTTTTACAAAAATAAATCCCCTTAACCCTCGGTTTTTTTATTTTACCCTTTATAACCCATTAAAATTAAACTAAACCCTTTACCTTTAAAAAACATGCATTCAATGCATATTTTTTCAGTGCAAATGCCTCGATGGAAAGGCATTCAATGGTAATGCATTAGATGTAAAGATCAGATACCGCCCAGAGTGGTGGGTCTCAACAGGGTCTGGCAGGAAAGCATCATTTACATTCTGGGCAAAATACTGTGGAAGATCAAGTTCTAGCTCTAAAAAGGGAAAATATGGCTTCAGAAGAAAGCCATGACTAGTCTTGGCTCACAACTCAGCCTTTGGTTTATATATTTGGACACCATTCCTATCAGCTAGGGGACATTGATGTTGTTGCAGATGTATTGCCTGGTAGTTTTTCAGAGTTCTCATTCAATTCGAGAGGCCATGTCCATTTATTCAACAATGTTCTCTGTCAGGTTCGCTTGGGCAACACACAGTTCTTATTCTGTAGGAAACGTGGCTCAAGTCGCAACCAGCCTTTGATGGCTCCGAGGTGATCCATGAAATGGCTGGCCAGGGTGTGAGTGGTCGGCCATATGGTGGCCAGTTAACCATGGTTAAACTCTCCCCGTATATTGAGGTTGTGGCACGGTTTGATGTAACCTTTGGAGTGCTGGCAACTCATATCAGATTGCTAAGTAAGGTGCAGGTGAATATTCTGGTGATTAATATTTATTGGCACCAGGGTATGGGGGCATTAGCTCAAGCAGGGATGTTGATAGGTCTGAAAAAGATCCGGGGCTACCCTCATGTCGGGGCTGTCGGGACCCGGAGCTAGCTAGCCTTTTGGTTGTAGCGCCTGAGCTTCTGTCTGGGGCTACAACCAAAAGACCTGGGGCTACAGCCCCCCTAGAACCTCCCCTAGCAACACCTATTTGCTGAAGTGACTGAATCTATTTCCTCTTGTGTAGCAGAATGGTACAATTCTGCACATTCTGGCCACATTTTGGTGGCTAGGGATTTTAACTCAGATTGCATTTCTACTGGGAATGTGAGTCAACACTGTACAATGAAAAAGGACTTAAAAATTAGGAATGGTAGCGTGTGGTTGGGGAATCTCACAGGTATGGCTTTGTTTCCATTCAATGGCATGGTCCCAGGAGACACTCTACATTCTGAAACGTGGTCTAATGGTCCTATTGCTTCTATTATTGACTACATTTGAGTGGGACCGTGGCTCCTGGAGAATTGCTCTCATCTTGAAAATTCAGAGGGCAGAGTTGAGTTACCACTCGACTCCCTCCAGAGAGCCTTTTTTGACCCCCTAGTAATTTTACCAACACATACCACCAGAATGGCAGGGGGGAAAGCAGTCAGACTTAATACTCAGGGTAATCATCTTAATTGGTCTCTGCATATACTGGATAAGGTTAATCAAACACTCATTGAAGTGATTGAAATGAAGACTAATAAACACATGTGCACTGAAATTTCGGTGGACAATTTGGACTGTTTTATTGCTAGTGTAATTGCCCCCAATCTTCCAAGAGTTGGCAATGGAGTTTCCCATTCCACCTCCCATGTATATACATATACAAGGGGGTTGGTCCATAGAAGAAGACAGCTGAGACGTGTGAGAAGGTGTATTAAAAACGACCCTTTCCTCTCTGAGCCTGTAAAAATCAGACAAATAAAGCAAGCTGAACAGGGTACAAAAATTGGCTGTGTGGGTCTAGAGCCCACCGTCTACAACTGGATGCAGAAAAATTGTTAGACGTATTAGTAGACAGAAATTCCAAGGCTTTTTGGACATTGATTAATCTCACTGGGAATGGTCAGGTGGAGAGACTGGTTAATGTGGTTGCAGACGAGGATTTGGTCCACCATTTTAGTCACTGTATGCCTTGCCAACCTCACCACGTATATCTGATATGATATGATATGGCATTTATAACGCGCCTATACACAAGTGTTTCGACGCGCGACGAGGCAAGGGAGGGGAACAGAGGGAAGACAGACAGCGATCCTACTAGACCAGGTGTCATTCAGATTACGCAAGTGCATGGGAAGGGGGAAAGGGAAAAGTGTGTGGGAGAAGGGAGAGGGGAAAAGTGCAGTATATGGGATAGTAGAATAAATAAAATAATTAAATGGCCAGATGGTGGCAAGTGCATGGTAAGAGCAGAACATAAGTGCTAGTAGGGGGACTGTTAGGATACAGAATAACAGTCCCCAGGTGCGGGGGTTGCCAGGGTGGCAGTGCAGGTGTGCAAATGGCAGGGCCTGGGCCCGAGATCAGAAAAGAAAATAACCTGTGCAGTTTCAACCAGGAATTCAGAAGGGGAGAGGGGGAGAGAAAGCAGAAGCAAAGAGGAGGGTTTTGAGGTGCTTCCGGAACCGGAGATGGTTCTCCTCACGTTTCAGGGAGGCAGGAAGGCTGTTCCAGAGGGAGGCCCCCACCGAAGAGAGAGATCTACCACCAACTTGTTTCTTGGAGAAGCGACAAACCCTAAGGGAGTTGGAGGCGGATGAGCGGAGAACTCGAGAAGGAAGATATTTGGGTAGAGAGAGTTGAAGGTATTGTGGCCCCAGATCCCAGAAGGCCTTGTGGAGAGTGCAGAGGGTTTTGAACTTAATCCTCGCAGCCACTGGGAGCCAGTGCAGAGATTTAAATCCTGGAGAGATACGATCCCTGGGCTTGAGGCCGAGGACAAGTCTCGTAGTCCTGTTCTGGATAAGTTGCAGAGGGCGGAGTGTAGAGGCAGGCAGATTTAGATAGAGGCTGTTACAATAGTCCAGCCTGGAGAGAACCAGGGCTCTGGAGACGGTGAGCTTCTGGGGGAAGGAGAGGAAAGGAAGAATACCATCTGAGATGAACAATTACCTTTACTAGGAGGTACCTTTCAAATTTGCCATTTCTCATGCTAAACTTATTGTCTTAATTGTCTCTATCAGTAACTCCCAGGCCCCAGGCACAAATCGGCTCACACACAAACTCCTTAAAACAAATCCGATATTATGGGCCAACATTTTGAAAACCTTATTTATAAATATTATTAAGCTGGAGCAATTTCCACCTACTTGCGAGAGCGCCCACATTGTGTAACGCTCACCTGGCTCCCACGGAGGCGCTGGTCTGGTCTGGGTTGCTGTATCCTCTTCAAGCGTGATGCGCAGAATTCAGACCACCGATTGAACAGGACCCCCAAATCTTGCTTGTCTGGCCCGTAGGAATATCCTTCTGCAGATGAGAAAGGGGATTAACTGTCTGTTGAATAGTGTGCTTGCTCCCCCCTTTCCCCCTTCGTTCTCCTCTGACTTCCTCCAAAACCCCCCGGTTTAAGCTCACCTTATGGTTTGGAAGGATGAACTCTCCATCCTGCTTACGGTGCAGGGGCGCGCGTTCGTCCAGTTACTTCACTGGTTTTCAGAATGGTGCTGGCAAATCCACTTGACTTTTCTGAGCGATACACCGTAAGTATGAAGATGCTAAAGTTCAAGTGTAAGCCTCCTTTTATGTTGTTTCTCCTAACCTGTGATCTGTCCTTTATTTCAGGTGCAGAACCAAGGCGATGCGTTGAGGGGTTAAATTGCCGGTGGTAAAATCAGGTGAGTTAGTGATGAGGGCGACCCCTCTAAATGTCTTTATAATTCCCCAGTAATGTCTTTTGTCCTTTCCCCATAGGGGCCGGGGTGCGGTACCTGCCAAAGATGCAGCGCCGACCCGAGATGTGGAATGGTTCACCATGAAAAGCCGGTAAGCAATATGGCTGAAAATTCGGCCTTCCTCTTGTGTTCCCTTGGTCACCTTTTGTCTCTTCTTCTCTCCCCTAGGTGCAGAGATGTGGTGACTGGTGCTGAGAGCCGCGATGGAGCCGGGCGCGTCTCGGGAACAGGTGAGTGAAGCGCGGCGCTGCAGCGAGCAACGATGTGCTTTTAAATGGAAGTCCTCCTTCAGGAATGCTGGCGTGAAGATTCCAGATGCAGGTAAGAAGGTTGAATAAGTTCTTGGTTTTCACCTTTCTCTTCTCTTCTTTCCTTACAGGTGTTCCAGGTTCGAGGCGGGCGTGGCTGGAGTCCAGGTGCAGGAGCTGACACGGTGAGCGTTCAGCTGCTGGGATGCAGAACAACGCGAAGCATGTGTGGCTGTCCGGGCGTGGCTTAAATAGCCTTGGAAGAAGTTCCAGGTGAGTATTCTTCCACAGCCCCACCCAAGTAACAAAATAGTTCCCTCAGAAAAATAGTCCCTCCTAAGCCTCATTTGGCTTGGTTCTTCATGCAGCATGGTCTGCATCAGGTGAGTGTGCAGCATGGTCTGCTTCAGGTAAGTGCACCAAACACTTCCCCTTATGAGCCTGGCGCCTATGGCGCCAGGACTGATGTCCAACATGAGCCTGGCACCAACGGCGCCAGGACAGAGTCCAAAGAGCCCCTATAAAGGGCCGCTGGGCTTTTACCCGGGGGCGTGATGCCTGCTCCCGGGGGTGCTGGGCCTGGCCTGGTACTCCGGGGTTATGCATCATGACACATTGTCCCTATATACAGGGGGGGAAGGTGGCAACCAAGTAACTATCGTCCGATTGCTATCCTCGATGTGGACTCACATTTTTTTTCATATCTTTTCTTAGAACATCTGGAAACCTGGGCCAGCAGCTAGAATTTAATATCAAAATGGCAAAGTGTACCCAGGGACAAACCTGATTAAAAAGAGGGAATCCTGTCTTTCCTGCCTCCATTTATCTTGCGGCAGCCTTTGACACGGTAGGCTGCACTTTGCTGTGGCGTAAGCCACAGAAATGGGACATTACATCAGGCTTTTTGAGACTTTTGGTCACGCTGCATGCCAACTCGACTATTCAAGTTAGCCTTAATCATCAAGGTAGGTTGTCTCACCCGGTAAAAACATACAGAGGGGTAAGGCAGGGATGCATGTTAGCCCCCTTCCTTTACAACGTGTATATGGCTGATCTAGAGTAATACTTGCAGCCATTGGCTTTGGCAACAGCAAACATTTCAAAAATAAGGGTTTTGTGGACTGGCTATGTAGACGACTATATTATTGTAAGACAAAGATTATGCACTTGCGAATACCAGGAGGTAAGTTTAATTTAAGTGGCACTTAAATTTAGATCCGGTGGAGAGGATTGACTCTTTTCTATATTTGTGCTTCATGATCATTTCCAAACCTTCTGCTATTCTGATTCGATAATGGTTGCATAGTAAAGCAACCAAATTAGCGAATCAACTTTATAGGGTGGATTCTCAGTTCGGAAAATGTTCCTTACTACCATGCAAATGGTTCTTTGAAGGTAAAATTGCCCTGCAGTTATTATACGTGATCGAAATATAAGATCCAGTTCTGTTAGAGTATCTCCCATATTTAGCAGCCTTGATGTGGAGAAGGGTCATTTGCCTTCCACCATCCACGCCGCATTCAATTATCTGGTACAAATTGGGCATTATCTTACTTAAGCAAGAGCTTTCCAGCGATACCTTTTTCTTTATGGCAAAATGCTAACACCAATACCTAATTCACTGTGTTGTGATTTTGCACAAGCATGTGATTTAGCAGGGTCTGCGAGTTGTGTGTGAAATAAAAGGGCTTGCCCTCCTGTTATTGAAGGAGACGGGATGTACTGAGTCTGATTTGGTTAGCAATCCTGACAAAGTAAAGAAGGCATTGTTTGCTTTGGATTGGGCCAATACTGTAACGGAATTCAATGCTTAATCATCTCTAAGTCACCCAAAAAAATGACCATCTAGGGCTAGGAATATTGGCTACATATTTATCAATTTATTCTAGAAAATCTACGCAATCTACTTTTATGAGATTCCGTTTAAATTTGTTACGTACAAAGGAAACCTTGCTGAGATATGGTCTGGTTGCTGAGGACGCTGTTGCCTGCAGATACTGTAAACAGGAAAATGAAAGAGAAACAGCTAGGGGGTTGGTTGTTATCGTGTGTAGCTTTGGAACAGATAAGGTCAAGAGTTTTTTTATGAATTTACTAAGAATCATTTTTTATTAAGTGATCAGATGTGGAATCATTGGTTGAAAGGATCAACTATGTCAATTCTGAATGCAGTTACTACATTGTTTGATTCAATCCTGAATGAGAATGAATTGTAGGATTATTTTAGTGTTTGAGATTGATGATTTGATCGGTATGTTGCTTTTCTTTTTAATGTTTTATTAATAATTCGGTTTACTGCTTTGTAATATATTTTCTTAAGGTTTTCATTGAATTTTAACCAATAAAAAAAAGATAAAGGTATGCTGTCCCCTGCTTGCATGCACCACATGCATAAAATTAAGACCGCATCACACAATGACTACGAGCAGGTACAAACCAGTGAAAAGATTAAAGACCTCTCACACTATCCCATTTTTAGTGTGAGATGCCATGCTACTTCTGTGCATCACATTGTATTCTGGTCCTTATACACCTGGCTTTCTAGTCTGAAACGGAAACTGCAATTACTCTATTAGAATACTGACTGAAGCATGCTGAAGGCAAGGACTTGAACATCTCATCCCTTGACAGGCACACATCAAGAGCTTTCTTTCTTCATAATGATTAAACAAATTGTAAGTAAGCAACAGTGGGATAGTTCTTTGCCCTCATAGCCAGTCTTCCACACTCTTGTGATGTTTCCATGGCTATAAAAGGGGCGGAGTCTCAGTGGAATGTAGGTACCTGGTAACTCTAGTCAACCCCCCACACTCCACCCCACTCTCCACCACTGACACACAACTATAACGGTCAATGTGCACATAAAGAGAAAGCTAGAACCTTTAAGGGAAGTCTGGGGGTGTGAGAGCCTGGCTAACAAAAGATATATTCACTGTTGCACAGACAGGATTATTGCAAGCATTGCTGAAATAAATAAATGAGGTATAGTGCAGCAGATGCAGCGCGGGTGCAAGGGCAGAAGAATTGAAAGCTGTTCTCATAGAAACAAGGTGCAGAAATTGCAGGCTACACCTATGCTCACATTGACCCCTTCTGCCCTCTCCACACTGACCTCACTCTCCTGACCTCACCCACCTCTATTGTAATTTCAATGTTTGAGGAATGCCTTTTCTCTGCAGCTAACCATCTACAGCCAAGACTTAGCCTCCTAAACATCTATGCTGGAAAGATGCCAGCGTCATTTTTCCTTCCAAGTTGGACTGCAGGTTCTGATGCAAGAGGTAGTTTCCAGAGGTATTTGGAACCCTGAGCCCAGATGCCTCAGGGTTGCGTGCGCTTTACAAATGTCTAAATAAATAAATAAATAAGCCCATTATTCCCTTTAAGTTAGTCAATCCCAAAGTTTGAAAGATGACCTTTTGCTCTGTGACAGTGGTCTATGACATGCAGCTCTCTGGAGGCTTTGAGGCCCCCCTCTCATGACGCCTCAGTGTTCAATATGCTGCTGGAAGTTGTAGCCCAAAATATCTGGAGAGCCACAGAGTTTACAGACCCATGTTCATTTAGGAGCCAGTATAGGGATAAATTGAGTACCTTGTAGATCCTTCCTCTATTACCTATCAACGAAGCTGCGGAACTCAATGCCCAGGCAACTCCATATAGAAGACAATCACCTAGTCTTCAGAAACTATTTCAAAACCTAGATCTAGTCACCCCAGGACTCTGAGACACAACAGAACCACTCAGATGAAACAGCATGGTCCTGCAACTCCCAAGAGAAAGACCACTCAGATTTAAAAAAAGATAACAGTCATCACAAACCTGGACACAAAGGCTTTTTAGAGTGCCAGGCTCGCAAACCACAACAAAATAGAGACTAACCCAATCATGATTTATGTGCTGTGTAGTACGCCTGTGCACAGCACTTAATTCAAGACCACCTTGGAGATTGGAAGACAGTTCGAACGGTTTAGGTCTACTTGGTCGAAAATATTTCACTTGTTCCAATTTGAAATAATTTCTTTGGTTGTTTTTTTGGGTTGAAAATATAGGGCGGGGGCCCTCTGCAACTCCCCCCCATTCCCTGCACTTCCTCCCACCTTAACCTATTTCCTTACCCCTCCCCATATATTTATTTAATTTATTTTGACCGAAAAAACCATCAAAAGAATTCGTTCAAATAGAAAAGGCCAAATGTTTTTCGATCAAGTATGCTAATACCGTTGGAACAGTTTCCCTAGTATTTTCTACCCATCATACACAGGACACTGCACTGCCAACAATCATAAAACAGAACCCAGAACTGTAACAACACCTCATCTTGACACATGAACTCACCCATTTCAGTCTAGCCCTAAAATTCCAATAAGAGGACTCCCCAGGAGCCCTAACCCACCCCTGCCTTTCAATCTACTAGCACCCTTAAACTATCCACATGAACCACAACACACAGAGCATGCCCATGTCTGCAAGCACCACCCAAGCAGAGGAATCTTGCCTTTCAATCTACTAGCTCCCTTAAACTATCCACATGAACCACAACACACAGAGAATGCCAATGTCTGCTAGCACTACCCAAGCAGAGGAACCTTGCCTTTCAATCTACTAGTTCCCTTAAACTATCCACATGAACCACAACACGCAGAGCATGTCAATGTCTGCTAGCACCACCCAAGCAGAGGATCCTTGCCTTTCAATCTACTAGCTCCCTTAAACTATTCACATGAACCACAACACGCAGAGCATGCCAATGTCTGCTAGCACTACCCAAGCAGAGGAACCTTGCCTTTTAATCTACTAGCTCCCTTAAACTATCCACATGAACCACAACACGCAGAGCATGCCAATGTCTGCTAGCACCACCCAAGCAGAGGAACCTTGCCTTTCAATCTACTAGTTCCCTTAAACTATCCACATGAACCACAACACGCAGAGCATGTCAATGTCTGCTAGCACCACCCAAGTAGAGGAACCTTGCCTTTCAATCTACTAGTTCCCTTAAACTATCCACATGAACCACAACACGCAGAGCATGCCAATGTCTGCTAGCACCACCCAAGCAGAGGAACCTTGCCTTTCAATCTACTAGCTCCCTTAAACTATCCACATGAACCACAACATGCAGAGAATGCCAATGTCTGCTAGCACTACCCAAGCAGAGGAACCTTGCCTTTCAATCTACTAGTTCCCTTAAACTATCCACATGAACCACAACACGCAGAGCATGTCAATGTCTGCTAGCCCACCCAAGCAGAGGAACCTTGCCTTTCAATCTACTAGCTCCCGTAAACTATCCACATGAACCACAACACGCAGAGCATGCCAATGTCTGCTAGCACCACCCAAGCAGAGGAACCTTGCCTTTCAATCTACTAGCTCCCTTAAACTATCCACATGAACCACAACACGCAGAGCATGCCAATGTCTGCTAGCACTACCCAAGCAGAGGAACCTTGCCTTTCAATCTACTAGCTCCCTTAAACTATCCACATGAACCACAACACGCAGAGCATGCCAATGTCTGCTAGCACTACCCAAGCAGAGGAACCTTGCCTTTTAATATACTAGCTCCCTTAAACTATCCACATGAACCACAACACGGAGAGCATGCCAATGTCTGCTAGCACCACCCAAGCAGAGGAACCTTGCCTTTCAATTTACTAGCTCCCTTAAACTATCCACATGAACCACAACACGCAGAGAATGCCAATGTCTGCTAGCACCACCGAAGCAGAGGAACCTTGCTTTTCAATCTACTAGCTCCCTTAAACTATCCACATGAACCACAACACGCAGAGCATGCCACTGTCTGCTAGCACCACCCAAGCAGAGGAACCTTGCCTTTCAATCTACTAGCTTCCTTAAACTATCCACTTGAACCACAACACAGAGCATGCCAATGTCTGCTAGCACTACCCAAGCAGAGGAACCTTGCCTTTCAATCTACTAGCTCCCTTAAACTATCCACATGAACCACAACACACAGAGCATGTCAATGTCTGCTAGCACCACCCAAGCAGAGGAACCTTGCCTTTCAATCTACTAGCTCCCTTAAACTATCCACATGAACCACAACACGCAGAGCATGTCAATGTCTACTAGCACCGCCCAAGCAGAGGAACCTTGCCTTTCAATCTACTAGCTCCCTTAAACTATCCACATGAACCACAACACGCAGAGCATGTCAATGTCTGCTAGCACCACCCAAGCAGTGGAACCTTGTCTTTCAATCTACTAGCTCCCTTAAACTATCCACATGAACCACAGCACGCAGAGCATGCCAATGTCTGCTAGCACCACCCAAGCAGAGGAACCTTGCCTTTCAATCTACGATCTCCCTTAAACTATCCACATGAACCACAACACGCAGAGCATGCCAATGTCTGCTAGTACCACCCAAGCAGAGGAACCTACAGGGGGCAGCTCAGATTTCATGTCCACCTCTTTAGCTCTATCCCATGCTGTGCCGTGCCGGGAGCTCTCCCAGTGTACCAGCACTGTGTGTTTCCCTCTAGATAAAATGCATATAACGAAGTGTCAATGCCACAAACCATATAGAACCATACCGACACTCAGGACACTGGTACTTTCAGCCCACACACATCTACACCGCATGTCTAGTACCTGCGTCGCCCTTATAACCACCCCCTCTTTTTTTTGGCAGAATCACATGTCTCAAGGACACCACAAATTTCAAAGATGGGCTATAGAAGACCATTTTACACTACATTAGCATTACATTGGGTAGTAATAACACTGATTAATTCACTTAGATGAGGGAGATATCCAACAAATGATACAAACATGATATTAGTATTGTGAAACTTGCAATAATGGGGAAGGTTGGAACATTGTGATGGGTCCTCTATTTAAAACACTGAGCGGGTACTTTCAGGAAGAACGTTGAACTATCATGTTGGAGTTGTAATATGTGCGTTTGGCAACGGTGCAGTTCAGGCGCTGTGGGTTGGACCTTGAAGGTGCCTGATGAAGGGGAAGAGAGGGGGCATTTGCCGACTAAATTTCCTTTGTTATGTGTTTGTTTCATTCATTGATTTAAAGCTGCGATGATACAATATGTTAATTGAAAAACACACAGTAAAACACTTCTAAGACCAAATGCCTTTTGAAAGTTTTTTCAAGGGCCTTTTTTGCAATAGTTGAGCATAGGTTGAGTTTTTAGGGTGCATATTAACTGGATGCAAACTTTTTATTGTCTTAAAGCTACTCTTGTTATGTTATGTTCTGTTATGTAAACTTGGTAAAGCGCACGTACACTCAAAGGCATCTTGGCACTAGTTACTGAGGAGAATAAAGATCCAGAAAGGCAACGGTACCATAAAAAGAGGGGGTGGCCTAAAACAGAGTGGTTTTCAGTAACCAACAGAAGTTAAGCTGGTCTTCAGTTGCCCGGAGAGCAATAGGCAACTTGTTCCAGGCTTTAGCAGCAGCCACGAGAAGGCACATCCTCCCATACCTGACAGACGATAGCAGGGGATAGTGAGAAGACACGCAGACTGAGAGCGCAGTAAGCGGGACGGAGTGTAGTGAATACATTTAGTTTGAAGATACTCAGCACCCACACCATAAAAGGCACGATGCACCAGACATAGTGATTTAAACAAGATCCGGCTGGCCACAGGAAGCCAGTGTAGTTTCTTAAGCAAAGGAGAAATGTGGGATCCAAAGGGAGGGCGAAGTATAGAGCGAACGGCAGCATTTTGCAGCAGTTGAAGCCTTTGGATCAAATAGCGAGGCTGGGCCAGATAGAAGAGTTGCAATAATCAAGCGCGCTGAGGACCAAGGCTGCCACTACCGGCACCTGGCATTCAGCAGGAATAAAAGGAAGTACTTTCCGCAAAATGCAGAGTTTAAAATGCCCGGCACTACAGACACTAGCCACCTGATTGTCAAGAGATAGAGAGGCAGAGATTTTGACGCCGAGGTTGTGGACCAATTGAACCGGAAGGGGAAGAGGGCCCAGGCTCCATGGCCAGAATTGTGAGGTCCAATAGAGAAGGGGAGACGAAGTACCCACAACCAGGACCTTGGTCTTACTGCCATTCAATTTTAGCCAATTAGTCATCATCCAGTGCCCCAGATCCTCCAAACAGTTCCTGAGACGTGCAGCAGTCTCAGCTTGAGTAAGATCCAGGCGGACGAGAATCTGTGTGTCATCCACATAAGAATAGTAGCGGAAACCATGTGAGTGAATAAGAAACGGAAGGGATCTAATATAAATGTTAAAGAGAATAGGAGAGAGTGCAGAACCCTGAGGGACACCACAAAGAAGTGTAGCCAACTCAGAGCGGAAAGGAGGAAGAGAAAAAGACTGAGAGTGATCAGACAGAAACAATGTGAACCAATCAAGGACCCGGACAGAAAGACCAACGTTGGAAAGGCGAGAGAGCAAGATGGAATGATCGACGGTGTCGAAAGCAGCCGACAGATCCACGAGTAGGACTGCTCCGACACCACCCTTATCCACCAAGCATACCAGGTCATCAAATACCGAGTTCAAGACAGATTCAATACCCCTCCCGGGGCGGAAACCAGACTGAAAAGGATCTAAGAAATGAGAAGACTCAAGAAAGTTAGAGAGAAGAGGGGACACCAAAGCCTCCATCAACTTCATAAGAAAAGGAAGAAGTGAGATAGGGCGATAATTAGACAGAACGTCTGGATCAAGAGATGGCTTCTTAAGAAGGGGGACCACCAGGGCGTGCTTAAGAGAGGGAGGAATAAGCCCAGTGGAGAAGTATTCACAGCAGTAGTAATATGCTCAATGAGGTCAGCAGAAGCCTCCTTTATAAGAATAAGAGGTATACTCTTAACTTGCATAACGTCATATTTTCTGTAAATAGTTTGGTAAAATATATGTTTACTTTGACCAGTTTGGCCAGTACACCCCTTTTTTATTGTGTCCTACACTGCTCCCCCTACTTCTATTTATGCCCCACTATTTTCACCCCTAATATTGATTCCTAAGGCCTTCACTGCTGCATTTCAAAGCTAGGAGATAAACATGTGGTTCTCTCTTGCTCCTCCCTCTTGGGTCTCTTGCAGGATAATATGGGCACAGCAGAAGCAGTGGTGGCAGGCCCATAACGGCAGATCAGATAATCCCGCCATCTTTTAACCACCACTGAGATGATGTGCATGAAGGTAGGCAGCCTAAAAGGGTCGGCCTCGCTCATGGACATTGTATTGTCTGAAATGTTGATAAGAGATGGTGATCCCACCTTATTCGCCCGCATTGAACATGTCCATGTGCACCAAGAGCCAACAGGATGGTAAGTGCCCACGAAAAATACAGCAGTGTTTTCCTTGAATTTTTTGCAAATCTATTCACTCTCTTTTAAATATTCGGTATAATTTGCCTTTAAACCACCCACACGCAAATGTCTCTTCAACTCAGGTTGAAGTCTTGCCATTGTTGTTGCAGCCCACAAATCATACATTTGTACAGCCTCAACCTTTATGATATCTTGTCTAATGCTCAGCAGATGCATTATGGATTTTTATGTTAAACCTTTAGGCGACAATACATTCGGCCCCATGAGTGCTGTGACAATTCGTTGGGTTTCGTCACTTCTTATCAAGGGGGAACCCTTTCCCGTGAGGCTAGGGAAGTGCTCCTGCTACCCAATAGTCCCCCTAGGGGTGGTTTAATGTGGGAGAACCTCTTGGGGAGGGACTCCCCATCTGAGGATAAGGACAATCACCTAGAGTCACAACCCAACCTTCCCTTAACCCTCCTTCCATGACAAGCTACTTTGTTGAGTGCAGATCCATGTTTTTCTGTAGTGTAGGAGAAACAGCCAAAACAGAAAGTACCAGGACGATGAAGAGCACAGAAGACATGAAGATTACTGTCTGTGCTAGTACTGGTACCAGGTGGCCAGATAATGCATAAGGATCAATCCATCAAGAACAACAAAGGACTTTGACACTCTGCCAGACTGGCAACAAAGTATAAGAAGAGAAGAAGGACTTAAGACTTGGTCAAGCCCAGCTGGGAGAGGCAGAGGGTGTCGAAACAATCCAGAGAGGGAGTTTTGAATCCTGTCAGCTGACCAGAGAAACCGAAAAGCGCAGGACACCGGTGAAGCACTGAGGGAGTTCTCCGTGGGTCCAGCTGGAGCAGACCAGAACACGAAGCAGGAAAAGGAACCTGAGCAGTCCAGTAGAGCATAGAGCCGCTGCACTGCTGCAAAAGCAGAGGAGAGAAGTGAAAAGAGCCAGAGATATGTACGCCAGTCCAGGAAGCCCCAGTGGTGTACCAAAATCCCAGAAGATGTAACGGGAGGTACGAGAGACCCAGAGGGGATGCAGGGTTGGACAATGGGCAAACTCAAATGGCTATTCACTTCCTCAGCAAAAGCCATCAAACTATTGGGATGAGCGGACTGAGCATCCAAGGAGAACTTGAGCCCACTGACCAAGAGGGAAGGGTCTGGGACCCCAATACAAGTGAATCGAGCATCCGAGGAGAACTAACTCGAGTGAGTCGCATCAATAAGATCATTGACCACCAGAGAAGGATCTGGGACCACGACTTAAGTACACTAAGCATCTGAGGAAATCATATTCATCGCAGTGGCAGGGAAGAGTCCACTGAGGCCCTGGGAAGGATTTGGGACTTTGATACTTCCATAAGAAGGGAGTGAAGGAAATGCCAAATTGAGCGACATAGAGAAAAACTCTCATGAGAAGGGAGTCATTCTCCCTGGCTTTGTTGTGAACTATATTGGAATGCATGGACCAATACCGGTAGAACGGAGTCATTCCCCTAGTTTTGAAAGTTGAAGAAGCTGAAGGCTCATCGATCAGGAGATGCCACGGAAAGGGAGTCATTCCCCCTGCCTTTGGTGTAGACTATAGTGGATTAGTGAGTCATTCACCTGGTTCTGAAAATTGACTGGTGCAATGGTTTGTTGGAACCGCAAGCCCGGCATACTTTTTGCCAGAGAACATTTCTGGGAAGAACATGCAAATACCATGAGAAGGGAGTCATTCTCCTGGAGAAGGAACTTTCTGTTGACTTTAATTGTAGTGTGAGGGATAGAAGAAGGTTGTGACACAGGACGGTGGTGTTTGATATCAACAGACATTCTGACAGATCCTTTAGTATTAGTTTGAGGCAGTGAAACCCCTCTTAGGAGATAGGGATAGTGAGGTTTCTTCCTTTTTGATAAATACAAGTTTTTACCAACCAAAATGCCACTTCACAGTGCATGTAATCCCTAAACATAGGCCTTGGACCAAGAGCCGTCACTTTGTTATGACAGGAACTCTTGAAATGGCAAATTGTAGGCTCCCTACACCAAGCTGGCATTTTCAAAGCCTACATTTTGGAATGGTCACCTTTCTGTGTTTTAACAGGCGGTGGTGGATGTGATGGCAGCATGTGAGAATGCGCATTGTACATATGCTGCAAAACCAAAGTATCACGTTTTTTCTCACTAAATTCCATATCTTTGGGAGCTAAGTCCCTTCCCCTCCTGCAAGCCTGTTCTATGTCACTTGCAGGCTCTCAGCCCCCTCCTCCCCCCCCCGAGCCAACAGTACAATAAGTACCACAGAAAGATTCAGGGATGCCTTCCTTTGTCTTTTTGCAAATATTTTGACTCTTTTAAATATTCTGTACAATTTGCCTTCAACCCTTTTCCCATCATTTTCTCTATAGCCCACAACTCATACATGTGTGCCAAATCAATCTTTATAATGTCTTGTCTATATCTATGCAAATGTGATTTGCGTTTGCTGGCCATTAGATATAGATATGGATATAGGTATATAGCAGGCGGTATTGGCATGCACGTGGGGATGGCGATGACTTCGATATTGAGTCAGAATTTGCACACTAAGAGTAGCGTTGCAGAAGCAATTGGTGACTTTGTAGCAGAACCAAAGCACATAGAGAGACATTGGTCTAGGAATTGAGAGTGGCATTTGGTCAGCACTTGAGTCCTGAGAGCGATATTGGCAAAGAGGTTGAGCACTAAGATCAACATTACGGCAGGTCCTGAGCACTGAATTCAACATTTTGGAAGAAGCTGGTGACATTGGTGCAGAACCTGAGCACTGAAAAGGGCTTCAGGGATTAACTTGAGCAGTGAGAGCAACAGTGTGGCACACCATGAGCAGTGAGGGATACATTGGTACAGGAATTGAGTTGTGAGAGCAACACTGAGGGCAGGAACTACTAACTGAAAGTGACATTGGGGCAGAACTGGAGCCCTGGTAGCCACATTGGAGCAGAGTGTAGGCACTAGGACAAACACTTGGAAGGAACATTGTGACACTGGGGGAACATCATGAGCCATGAGGGTGGCATTGGTGCAGAAGATTAGCACAAAGAGCAACACTGAGGCAAACCTTGGTCAGTGACAGTGACAATGAGGTAGAACCTGAACATTGAGAGCAACACTGGGGAAGAACTAGAGCAGTGAACATGACACTGTGACAGAACATGACCACTGAGACCAACATTGAGGGAGAACTTGAGCACTGAAAGAGATATTGGGGCAGGTTTTTAGATGTGGGAGTAACATTGGGGCAGAACTTGAGCACTGAAAGCAGCGTTGGTCCTGAGCTTTGTGACATGGGTGAAAATCCTGAGCACTGAGGGTGATATTGGAGGAGAACATGAGCACTAAAAGTGACATTGGAGCAGACATGTGAATTGAGAACAATATTGAGGCAGATCTTGAGCAATGAAAGCAACATTTGTGCAAACCTACGATAAGGAGAGTTTCATGGGCTTGAACTGGATATTAAAGACAACATAGGGCAGAATTGGGGCAACGAGAGCATTAAAATATGTTTTTCAATGGTAATTCTGGCAAATATTGTTGAGGCAACCCATGTGGTTTTCTTTGGGCATTACCAGTATGAAACAGGAGCTACATTGACAAATATTGTTGAGATAGGCCTCATGATTTTCTTTGGGCACTTGCAGCATAAAAGTGTTAAAGTCGCAAAGCCAGTATTGCATTGTTGAGACACGCCTTGTAGGTTTCTTTAGGCACAGTCAACACCAAAGTAGGCCAGTGCTAACAAGTATTTTTGAGACAGGGCCTCATGATTTTCTTTGGACACCAGCAGCATGAAAATGTGCTTTACATTGACAATAGCTGCATGTATTTTTCAACAGGCCTTGTGATTACTTTTGTTGGCCAAAAGCAGCATGTACATTTCTTTTACAGTGGCAATGCTGTCATATATCAGTGGCAATGCTGGCATATATTGTTGAGAAAGATAACTACTCGTAAATAGAAGCTGCGCAATGACATCTAATATCAACAAACAAAAAAGCTCCAATTGGAATATTTAATTATGAATGACGCCAACAAACAATTCAAATAGGTTCACTGAGATAATATCTTTTCATCTGACGACAAGTATTCATGTAAAAAAAGACAGCAATGGAAAAGTGGAAATAACATTGATGTTTTATGTACAAACAAAGCTACTGTCAAAAATCATGATACAAAATGTGAGTAAGTACAAACCTAAATGACAAGTGACAAAACAGTGATGCATACAACATAACTCACAAATACCAAGTAATTTTTATGTACAGAAAAGAATTAGCTGTTTTTAAATATTTCAACGAAATGATTGTAATCAATATTAATCATTCAAATCATTCTGATTGAAGTGTGGGGTCCTCATGTATTATTGAGAATCACGCAGTAGAACCTATTTACTAGATATAGACTCCACCTGTTATTAGATATGTCACTACTTCCAGAGCCTTACTGATAGGACAGCCTATTACTAAATGTAATATTGCTGGTAAGGTCCATATATATTGTTGCAGGTGAAGTCTATGTCCAAACAGTTGCATTAATTAGACAACACTTTGGTGTGTTCATGAATCAGATGACTTCTTTGGGACAGAAAACAGGCAAAAGAAACTCTCAAAGGGTGAATGGACCTATGAAGGAGATGAAAAAGAAAAGAAAGTTACAGATTTGGTGAAACCCTTAAAATACAAATAATGTCTTTTGCTTCTGTACTGAATGTAATGTGAAATGAGTATGAACCTACTGATGCCCAACTTAGAGTGCATGTTGGCCGTAACAAGATGTAAAACCATGAGTCAGTAATGATAATGATAATGATGTGTTATTTGTATAGCGCCTGTATCCAAAGCAGGGAGACTGAAATCCTGAGGGATTCCTTTAAAACATAAAATATTTTTGTGCAATATGCAGTCAAAATATGTGCTTGATTTAAGTATTTACTGCATGTACCATGTTATGATCAGGTGAAATTTTCAACTAAACAATGTCATCTCACCTGGTTCATTGGTGTTGGTAATGTCTATAAGAACATCAAATTATATTGAGTTGACAAAAGCATGGAATCAGCAGGCATAAAAAAACACATATAAATAAACCATTTTATTTGCTTATTCTTATCCATCATGCATGCTTAATCAGAGGGATTTGCAGCAGATCAAGGCAATGTCTTACCTAATTAGAATTATTACCAATACATCATTGATTTATGAACTAATCTGTCCCTCTCATATCGATCACAAAAAAGTGTGACAAAATATATATAGGCAATTCAACACCTCTGAAAAATCGATTAGAAGATTTTCTTATGAGCTTCCAAAAAGAAGGGATGAAAAGGATAATATGCGGAAGGAGCAATAGTGGAACGTGTTTTGGTCTATATTATACCCGTAGCACAAATTGTGACAAACAGAAGATGAATTACTGAGATATTTATTCTTGTTCTAAAAATCCTTGTTCATTCATAATATTAAGGCCATTCACAATACGTTTCAGTCTATAAACCATCGGGATTCTTTGTAGGTTAAATTCCTGCCAGGTGAGAGATTCCAGATACTAGGATGCGTAAAGACAACAATGCACCATTTGATATCATCTGTTTAATGTCCAGATTCTCTGCAATGTTGGACCAGTGGTGACCCTGTGGTTTGATTTCTAATTCAGGATCGATGTTCCACAATCCTGGTATTACCCATATGTTCGATCTTACCAATACATTTCAAACTGCATGGACATTGTTAGCAATAAATTACATTTTTGTTCTACATGTAGAGAAATGTCTAAAGGTCCAACAATGGCCCTTTTATACTGAGCAGTTTACCACAATGGTAGTGATGCAGTGGAGACGGTAAGTTCCATAATGTTCATTGTCCTGATCTTTCTATATCTAATTGATGTCACACATTTTCCATTAAAGATCTTTCAGATTCTTAAAACTTTTATGTACAAGCAGTGGATCAAGACTGAGATGTAATAATGAGCAATCTGTTTTGACAAGATTTAAGCAAATCTGAGCAAATTTAAGGTTACACAAACACAGAATATCTTTTCTTCATTATCTTTCTTATGTGTTGTAAACAACAAGTGTTCCGTTGGTGCACGTTTGGCTCTTTTATGGGAAGAATGAATCAATGTCTTTGGGTAACTTATGTCTTTCAATCGTGCATCCGCATAGTTGGCCTTGGTAATATAAATTTACAAAGAGCTACAATTCCTCCAAATCCTAAAGTACTGACTATATGGTAGATAATCGCTTTGCAGTCCCAGATGATAGTTCAAGTAGTCGAATAATGTGTTGCAGTCGTTATCCTTCCTGTGCAGATCCCATACCAAATGGCCTTCTTAATATCCGAGACTATAAGCTTGTAGGTCTAGTGGCTGCGGAATAATATCCAGTTCTTAGGTGTCCGAGTACATATAAAATAATCCAAATTGTTAGGTGGAAGGGATGAAATAGCATTTACGCCACTTCTAGTCTATAACCTTATTTGTGGCTATCTTCTCTTTTTACACTACAGGTAATTAGGGATTCCGTGAGAGTAGCCAATGGATAAACTAGCATAGCGGTGGGTTGGATGATAGGGCTCGGGAAAGTGCTCTGGCAATACTAAGAGTTGTCTAGGCATAATTACCTGTAGCTCTCTTTATTGCATAGAAAGATGGGATCAAGAATGGTGAATCGGGGCTGCCAAGCTAGCACCGGAGATGGGAAGTCCAAGATACATGTAATGGGGGAACTTGGTTGGTAACACAATGACAAGTATGCTGGTTATAATTAAATAATATGACAAGTTTAGCGCACCCTTTGGCACTATCAGAAATGAAAATCCCTAATTGAGGAACACTTGGGAAAACTCCATTAGCAACGTCACTTGTTGGCCACTGGGTTTTTAGCCGCGTTTCATGCGATTCCTTCAGATTTGCTGTTGCGCCACAAGCGGCAAAATTCATCTCACCAAATCATCTACTCAATTTAAAAAGCGCTTGTTCTACAAATACCACCTGATTATGAGTTGGGGTCGCATCTGAGGTTTTCTGCATGGCTTACATGGAACGTATTTCATGGGGTACATATGAGCTATGTATACTATTGTACCCCATGCAGTGAGTATCCAATACAATCTGAACTCATAATTAGGTGGTATTTTTAAAACAATAGGCATTTAAAATACAAAAGTTTAATCCTTTGCTGGAAAAAGCCCCCATCGGAATGCTTCATTGGGACAGGGGTTTACACCTTGTTTATATCTGGCTAGTCACCTGCTCCGTGATGTAAAAAGTACCGGTGCTGTCATGTTCTGCATGTCTGTGTCGGCATTCCCTATGTTGGTATTGCGATATGCATCCCTTTTGCACCCCCATTGTGCAGGTCTGTAATGCACCGCCAGTTGAAAATGAAAAAAAATTCTCCCCGATTCTGCCCACCTCCCATCCCTCCCCAGACTCTCTGGGGAACACCCACAACCCTGTGCCTTTTCTTTACCCCCGTGCCTCAAGCCGGCTTGCCTCATTACATGTTTACCGGTCGGGAAACAAGGGTGCTGGTAAGCTCACTCTTGTTTCCAGATTGACAAACTACAAGTCTGCCTGCCGGAGCCGCTGTGCCCGACAGGTCTGACCCTTCCAGGTGCAGCGGGCACGGTAGGCAGACGTGTCACGGGAGCACTAGCACCGTTGCTAGCGGTGCCAGTACTCCTGTGTCCCCACTCCCATAGGACTCTATGGGAAAGGGGATTAACAAATGTACCGGCTCCTGACTACCTGGCCGTCAGCCTTGTAATAGCCGGTGGCACCCAGGAAATGTAGGCACTGGTAAATTATTACGGGACTGGCGGCAAACCCCCTGGTAGCACCGACAGGGTTTCCGCCAGACCCGCAATGAGGCCCACACTCGTAACCACGTCCACTTACACCATTTCCCTCCCCCATCATGCTACCCTTCTCTATACCAATAACGTCTCCTCCGTATCAATGGCTCAGCCTGTCCTATCTCCTTTAAGCGTCCACGTGCAGTGCAGAGGATGTTTTGTACTGAATGACTTGCAAAACATCCTCTGCACAGTAAGTGGCATGGACCACGCCAGACAGGGCTCATCATATGTTTGGTGGTATCTGGCCCGTAAATCGGGTGGGATGCCACCAAATGGAATAACCGTTACCAGCACCTGGTCTCCCGGAATTAGCAGCAGATTGAAGGTGTCATTAAGGGTAAGTTAATCCCCATCGGGGATTGCCGGTAATAATGGCCGCCTTTTTCCGGTGAGGTGGCTGAATAGGGCCACCTTAGCAGCAGCAGCGCCCTGGCCGAATCTTCGCCCCCCTCCTTGTGCGCCCCTGGTCAACAGAGGGAGGGGTGGGGGGCAGGAGCACCACACTTTTTTCCAACTCCCCACTCCGGCGTCTGGCAGGGAGTTAATCACTGGAATAGGAAGCACATGCTATTGCATGAGCGCACTATTCCATGAAACCGCCTTGCTTCTGCGTCAGAGCGGGGAGGTAATCATGTGAATAGGGTGCTGATGCTTTGCATCAGCACCCTGTTGTTATTAAATGTGCTCCACCACCACAGGTGCATTTATTAACAAAGGGGCGCCTGCTGCGCCTGCTCCCACGAAGCCAGGTCAGGGGAGATCTTGAAAGACTGATCCGAGCTGGTGTGGCGGGGGCTAAGGGCTCCCTGGGGGGCAACCCGCCCCGGGCTGTCACCTGACCCGCCCTGCACTAAGGCCGGTCCTAGGCCTGAGTTACCTCCAGCTATTGGCTTGAGGTAAATCAGGCCACCCCGCCGGCAAACTTGTAGCTTGCCGGTCCGGAAACATGGCAGTAAACAGAATTACTGGCACGCATATTACGGACTGGGTTTAATGAGGCCCAGAGACATATTGTGCAAATTCTTTCCACAAGTCTCTCCCACTCACTCCGATTCCAATTCTGTCACTTCAGCCTTTCAGAATTGCTGCTGCTTGTCACGATATATTTTTTTTTTATTTAGGTACCTCCTGAATGACTTTAAGTTTCAATTAAATATGTTTTTGAAAACCTAGCAGGGTATAGCTAGCTTTCTATGTGTGTGACCCCAGCCTCCTTATTCCCCTACTGTACTGGTTGTCTTTATCTATGTGTCTGCCTTGCTGTGTGGGCTGTTGGCCCCTTTTTACTTTTAGCTATTGCACCAACAAGCCCAAAATACTGAATTAGATTGCAGCTAGGAGGGAGATGGGGTATAAGGAGGAACACAGAGTTTGTGGGTGTTGGTTATTTACCCAACTATTGACTGTCCATGGCAATGCCAATCCTGATAGACAATCCCTCATGTTCCTTGACACTCCCCGCCCAAAGCACATGGTACCTGGACCTCTTTGAGCTAGATTTATCAAGAAGTGACATCAATCTTTCTGCTGTGCCTGCTAGTGTTATTTCTAAGCAGTCTTCAGGGAGTTAACAACTTTATTTTCTATAAATGTCCTATTGGTGTTATAAAGATGCCTTTGTCCACTTGGTTTATAAGCACTATGCATATCCTTGAACTGAAGTTCTGTTAAAATGAAGCATTGTCAGGGCTAAGAGTTGTATGTGCCCTCCTTGACTCACACATGTGAAATGAATAAAACAGACACTCCCTAGCCAGGGAATAAGGCACCAAAGAGCAGGCTGCGAGAGTTCAAGGAAAAGTTTATCTAGATCTCTGAGAGCGCTCTGACCACATCAAGGTTACAACACATTTATATAGTACATTTACATCTTTAACATATGATGCTACGTTGGACCTGGATTGGTCAGCCGTGGTGGTGTCTTAGGTGTGGGCATCATCTCTTCCTCCGGGTTGGTTACTTGGTTGGCGGGAGGATTGACATCAGACATTTGTGCTCCGGATGGGTGAAGGTCAGGTCGCTGTGAAACACGGTGGTCACTATCTAAGCTAAGAAAATACATTCTGAGTAATGCATGCACTAAATAATAGTTGATCAAAAGACTCTCAGTAGTGTATCATGTCGTAATACAAATCACTCAAGAATTTATATCATCTACACATTTGGGTTATACAGGTCACAGGTATAAGGGCCTTGACCACTATAATACTGTCATTGAACTATAGGGTTAGTCTCACAAGAATCTCAGGTATGTGGCACTTGTTAGTATTAGGCACGATATACTGCAGCAGGGGTCTAATGTTAGTTGGGGGTCTGTTGGGTGGGCTTCATAGCATGGTTGGCAGTCTGGCACATGAAAGGGAAGCCTTGCAGGGGCACAGGGTTAGAATGGCAATAAGTTTCAACTGGCGAAGTGTTAGGAAAGATTTCTTAATTGTGGGTAATTTTCCTTCCATGTGGCAACCCCTAAACCTTTTGCTGTTGTTTTCACCATGATCTAGACTTTGCCAGAGAAGTGCAGCCTTCTGCTGCACTCCTCTGGGCTTTCGCTCCATTCTTACGGGGAAACTGACATGCCCTTAAGACAGTCAGTACCAGGAAACACTGTTTTCCGTAGTTTCTTTATCATGTTGCAGCTTTCGTGCAACATGACACAAGAGGGCACTGTAAGCTAAGTTACTGCTCTCTTGGGTCTCTAGTCTTCTACAGGCCCTAGATACTCTGTAACTGATTGGTGCAAGTGAATCACGGACGGGAATGGTGGCAGTGATCGTTTCTTGTGTTTTTGAGCTCCTTTTGGCGTTTTAAGCGCGTTTCTTGCGCTTAGCCCAAAATGGTGGCCTGGCTCCCAAAATGGCCAGACCACGAGGCTCCTTTGTCCTGTCCGCTGACCGTCTTGCCCCCTTCACCTTCCCCAGGTCGAGCCGACCCGGGGCCTTCCTTATTTGGGCATGTACTTTCCCGCGAAACACAGATGCTTTCGCGGGCTTCTACAGGCCTTGCGTGTGCCTCCAGGATGTGGGCTGGGATGTCTGGTCCCAATACACATCCTGGGTGCCAGAGAGTCTAGGGTGGTGTGAATGCCTGGGACCGCCGTGGTCCGTGATAGGTCCATGTATGGTGTGAGTGTTTTATGAGCGGATCTTCCATTGGGTCCCCTTCGTTTTGCCGCAAATGGAATCGTGGATAAGAGGGGGCTGGAAACGCCACTACCATGTCGATCTCCTGAGTTCTCACGAACAAAGGAATACAGGAGCCAAGTATCCTGCACTCACGAGGCTGAACCGAGGAATCGCTGGTGACCCGCTGAAGGACTGCTCCTCTGCACTGCTGTCGCTTTGTGAAACCCTTTCTACCTCTGATCGAACCAGAAGGCCTGTACTGGTACTTCGACCCTTGGAATAGCGGGGACAGCTATTCTCGGCATCTTTACCATCTCCTGCACGTAAGCTTTCAGAAGTGTCTCTGGGCCATCCAGCAGACTGACCAGCCTACCCAGGAGTCTTGCTCTGTAACCGCCGCCAGGTTGTGTTGTATTTCGAGTCCTTGTCACTCTCACACGATTCGTACACTTGGCATTCCCAGGTCTGAAGTGAGTAGTTTACATTTGGCTGAGATACACACGGCCGCTCCGTTGCCCTGCTTTGGTAACAAACTGTGCGGGTTCACTTCGTTTGGGACATCTTTAACTCAACTCTGCTACTGCAGAATCTACACGACGATGAGACGTCCCCTGCTCCCCTGAACCTGCCAGCACTGAAACTGACGCGGAGAAGCCTGGGTCTGCTTGCATCGGGGACCGGTGAGTAGCATAGCTAGGAACTGGTCGCTCTCCTGCAGGAGCCCATAGCTTTTCCCCGCTGTGTCAAACAGCACGCCTTTCCGTACTCGGGCTTTGCTTCTGCCCACAGTGGAGGCTGCGCTTGAGTCGCGGAACTCTGTTCTTCTTCTTTTGTGCACCGAACTGAACTGCCTGATTCCCTCGAAGAGACTCCCCTTTTTGCCCACTTGGCACCAGCGTGTGCAGGTACCTTTGAGCACAAGGCTCCACTCTTCGTAGGGCTTGGACTTACTTTTAGTTAGGTGCCTCGGAAGGCGTACTGGGTCTAATCATTATTTCGCACTGCCTGTTTTCCTCCCCTTCTAGGTGGACTACACATTTCGTGCATCTAACGCTTTAGACTCGTTTGTATTTGTATATATATTGTATTGGTTTGGTATGTGTTGGTTTACTAGAGTTGTATTATGATTTCTCGCTACGGTCATTGTTGCAAAGGCCTTGGAATAAATGTGTATATATTTTTAATATAACACCTGTTTGGAGTAATTTGTAAGTGTCCTTGCTTTGTGTGCTCATTGCGGGCTTTCAGTCACCCTCACCCCTCTTGAGACCTAGTCTTGACCGCCGCGATCGCTACCCTGATTGGTCTGGCTTGTCCAGAGGTTACCCTGTTCCAAGTAATTAGGTTGGCCTTCTGAACCTCTGCGCCTCCAGGACAGGGTTCAGAAATCCGTCTTAACACGAGGGTAAGAGGGCAAGGACACTTTTGTGGAGATGAACGAGCTATGTGCTTGGCTCATGTTGGTTCACATGCAGGACAGTGATCTCAGAGGAAAAGGGATGTGTTACATTTATTATTTGTTGCAAGCAGCTCCGGCCTCAGCGTGAGAATGGAGCTGCAGAGTTTTCCAGTTGGAGTGGGGAGGAGGTTGGGGGCCATGTGCTCCGAGCTACTGCGGCGGGCAAAAGGGAGAGATGCATTTTGTACTATCGCAGTGAGGCCTGGTTACCAAGATGGAGTCGAAAGGGGGTACAAAAAATGGATGCCCTGTGTCCTGCTCAGTGGTCCCATCTACGTGAAAGTAACCAAAAGTTAGTATCGCAAAAAGGGTGAGGGGCATACCCACCACTAGAGGCACTTGGTCCAAGTTTTGTACTGAGAAGTGATGGTAGAGAGGGGCCCATTGGCCCCTCGCTCCCACACATTCCCCCTTCCGTTACATCCAAAGTAACGAATACTTCTACTTTTTATTCTTTTCATTCTCCCTTCGGTAGTACTCAGCCTCTGCCACTGCCTCGTCCCACGCGGGGGTGCCTTTTATGGGCATCCATGCTCTACAAACACTTCTAAGGCTGTACCCTCTTCTGGCTCATTCATCTGGTGTACACATTAAGTAAATACCTCCATCCCCATCTAGATCTACCCATACTTCTTGGTACCATTGCAACTCTCTTAGTTCTTTTATCGTTGTATAATGCAAATTATCCACTATATCCCCATATTGCCTGTAAATTGCTGTCATTCTGTATTGTGGTGTAGTGTATTCTCCTGTTTGCATTTGTGCATCTATCATGGCAGCTACCGTTGTCGGTCGGGCCATTGTTACCATCATCATAACTGAGGTTGGCATGCTTTTCTCACAACACCGTAGTTCCAGGTGGCAAACACAAAAGAACAGGAGCACAAAAACGATGATGGGGATCAGTATTTTCATTGCCACATTTACCCATGATGGTATCCAGCTGAACAAATTATCGAACCATGTGCTTTCTTCTGCTCCTCCTTCCGCTCTCATTCTTTCCCCTAAGTTGTGCACTGCGTTTATCACATGGGAGAGTGTCCCGTTATCAGCATCTTCAGTTGGCACGAATGTGCAACACGCCCCCCCAATTTTTCAGCAAACACCGCCGTCCATCGCCATGAGGAGATCTAGCACATATCTGTTCTGCATTGTCACGAGGTGCAGCGAGCGGAGCTCTATTTTTATCACTTTGAACCCTTCTTCAGTGTCGTTAGCCAGTTGAATGAGCTCCCAGCGCACTATCTGCAACCATTTGGCGTTCGCTCGTGCTTGCAGTCCAGGGGCAAGAAGTGGGGCGAAGAAAGTCTCTGCTGATGAAAAGAGCTTGTATTTCTGCGGGATCTCAGCATTTCGTCTAAGCAAGCAACAAATGAAAGCTGCTACGTCTCTTCACTCATTCCGCATGCATCAGGAACACCGAATATGTTAGTACCACAGGAAGTGCCTTGTCGGAGGCCCAATGTTTAGTTCATTTGGTTTTATGCAGAATAAAGAGCACGTTCCAGGTGCACACCGTCACATTGCAAAAGTTGGAGAATGAGAAAACATGCACAAGCCGGCGCTAAGGATTAATTTGCCTCGAGGAACCATTTCTTGTTATCAAGGGGACACGATATGCAGAAAATAAATGGCACGAAGAAACAATCCAATGCAAAGCCAAAGCGCTTCGAGGCCTACCAAATGACACTTTCCAATGGATAAAAGAGGTATGTGACCAAATCTGGTTGCAACATGTCGCAAAGCTAACGTGGGTCACAGCATTAGAAAAACCTATCAAAATAGAAAAAGAAGTGCCACATGAACTGTGTTTCCGTGGGGAAGGAAAAGTGAACATGGGGGAGACAAAGAGATGTAACAAAACTGTAATCATACCCAACATGAAAAAAGGCACAGCTGCACTAATGGATATGTATTGGGTTTGCGGCAAACAAGCTTACCTGCACCTCCCCGCATCAAGGAAAGGAATTTGCGCTCTAGCCACCCTCCACACAGCCCTGATGGTAACACCAGAAAGCCATATCCAAGGATCAGCAGAGCAATCGGCTGGCATATCTGCAGCAGGGCACTCGGCTGAACCATCGACAGCGCCCCAACTAATAAGAACAGAAGCTCCAGCATATGATCTATTGTCAGAATATGAACTAAAGAAAAGATTGACACAAAATAGAAGATCTTCCAATTCCTTGCTGAGATCCTCGTCTACGCCACCGTGACAATCCTGAGTGCACCGTGGTAGTTGCATAGGCTGAGTCTGAGTATATTGTCACCGCATAGCCTTTGGCTGTGCACAGGGCTTCAATCAGGGCAGTTAATTCTGCTGCCTGTGCTGAATAATGGGATGGGAGGCGCTTTTGCACAATTGCCTCATATTCATCTTCTTCCAGGCGCACTACCGCCATTCTAACGTGTTTTTCCCCTGTCTCTGGGTTTATTGATGCTGACCCATCTATGAAATATATTTCTCTCTCCTGTAGGGCATTCTCGCTTGCTTTCGGGATATCATCACCTTCCCCCTCATATGTGGCACAATCGTGTTCCTGTATGTCCTCTGTCGTGCATGGCTCTGTAATAAATGTTGCTGGGTTCACTGTCTTGCACCTCACAACGTGTACGTTGGGGCTTGAAATTATTACTTCATATGCTGTTGCTCTTTGTGTCATTAGTGTTGATTTTGATCGCTCAAGGATGGCGAACAGGGAATGCTCCGCATATAGCGTTACCGAACATCCCATGACAATGGTGGCGCTTTTTTTCAATCGCAAAGGCCGCAGCTGCGAGGGCCTGTTCGCATGCGAAATGACCTTGCATTACTGGATCCAGTGTCCCACTGTAGTAAGCCAGTGGTTTGTGACCTAGTGATGTTTTTTGTGTCAGTACTGCTGTCATCAGTGTCCCATTGCAGTGTGAAAACAAGAACAATTCCCTCTCATAATCTGAGTTCGCGAGGACTGGGGCGTCAGCAATGAGGCCTTTTAATTTCAAATACTGTGTTATCATTTCTTGCGGTCATTTTATTGCCACTCTATTTTTATGTACCTCTTTTAACGCTTATAGTAAGGGGCGTGTGTATGCTGCTTAATCAAGGATCCATGCTCGGCAATAATTACAAATGCCAAGAAATGTTTGCATGTCTTTCACAGTTTTTGGTATTATTATGTTGCGTATAGCAGCTGCTCTGTCTGGGAGTATTCGCTTCCCATCTTTTGATATTAACTTTCCGAGGTATACAACCTCGGCGAGGCAGTATTGCAATTTCCCTTTGTCTACCTTGTATCCCTTGGTAGCTAGCACATTCAGTAGTGCTTTCGAGTCTTCTCAGCATTTTTCTTCTGTGTGGCTACAGACGAGTAAATCGTCTACGTATTGAATGATGGTGCTCTCTACATCTATGTTTCCAATGTCTTCCCGTAACACCCTGTTAAAAATGCTGGGGCTTTCACAATACCCTTGCGCGAGTCGGCGATGTTCATACCTGTTGTTGCCTAATGTGAACGCTGTCAGGTACTGGGATCCTGGGTCGAGTGGTATGGAGAAGAAAGCATTCTTCAAGTCAATTCAGTGAAACATGTTGATTCTTTTGGCACACTGCATAATATTGATGCCGGGTTAGGCACTAATGGGAACTCTTTTTGAATGATGTCATTGAGTGGGCGGAGATCTTGGATCATCCTGCACGCCCCTCCCTTTGTTTTTTTGATCGGGAAAATCGCTGTATTACATGGGGAGTTTGATGGCACTATGATGCCTTGTTTCAGGAGTGCATTTATGGTTTCCCTAATTCCCTCCTCCGCTTCTCTTGATATGGGATATTGTTTTACCCTCAGCAGTATTGCACCTGGCTCGAGTTTTATTTTTATTGGTGTCACCTCATGCAGCAGCCCTACATCGTGGGGCCCGGTGGTCCAAATTTCAGGTGCTACTCTTGTCATGTCTTCCTCAAATATAGTCAGTGGGGCCTTAATGCTAGCCATCAGTGGGCTATGTACCTCTCTGTACTGGACCATGATGTTGCATGGTATGCTTATTTCCATTATTATTTCTCCATCATCCTCACCATCAGTGAATAATTCCTCATCTGCTATATCTCGTAGCATTATGTTTGGGTCTATGCATAACACAGTCCTCCACTCGCACCCATGCGCGTCCAATCCTATGACCACAATACGTTTGCTGGATACTTGAACTGCCTCAATGTCTATGGACATTATCGTGTCCGGTACAATGTCTGTGTGTGCAATTGGGCGGAATATGAAATCTGATGGTGTTCTCCATTCTTTTCTCGTTATCTCTGGCACCACTCGTGCTAACACCTTGATATCATATATAAACATGCTTATATCAATGGGTATTCCTCACACCACAACTTCGTTCATTACTGTGCTGATCATCAACATGGCTCGTAATGGGCATACTCCTGGTGTTGAGCACACTATTCCTCGTTCTGTAAACGAGATCGTCATATTCAATTTGCTTAACAAATCTCTCCCCAGCAAATTGATTGGCGGGTCTTCGTGGTACAGTAAGGGTGCGCGCACGGTTTTTCCCCCCACCGTTATATCAAGATCTTAGTGTAAGGAACTTTTAAAATAGTCCCAGAGAACCCCTGCGTCTCTAAATTCCTGCCTGAGAGCGGAAACCGCCCTTCCATAAGACATGATTTCTTCGCTCCAGAGTCTACCATAAAGATAAACTGTTTATTTCCTATCTCTGCCCCCACTAGTGGTTCCTCCTCTGCACATAGGGTGGTGGATAGGACTAGACACGCAAGTGTTCCCTGTGGGCTATCCTAATCTGAATGTCTTTCTTGCCCTGGCACTGAGAAGACATTGTCCCCAATCACGGTCACGCCACGGTACGGTGCGGGCGCACCGGTTGCAGATGTTGCATAACAATTATTGGTTGCGCTTCCCACTGCATTTTGTCTTGCCCTTGGTTGTGGTGGTGGTTGCTGTCCTTGCTGTACCTAAGGTTCGTTATAGCATTGGTCTTGCTGTCTCCCACTTCCCATCGGTAGTCCATAGAGGCTACCTGGGTGTGGACACCCCCAACCTTGTTCATTCTCCATGGGCTGTTGCCCCTGGAAATACCCTGAAGGTTGCATTCTACAATCTCTGGAGTAGTGTCCCCATCTCCCATAGTTCCAGCATGACCCTTGTGGTCCACCTCTCATTCCCTGACCGCCAAATCCTCTGTTTCCCATACCTCAAAACCCACCTCTCTGGCCACGGTACCCACCTCTTCCTCTTGCTGGTCTTTCTTGCCACTGTTGCCCACCGTATTGCTCTTCTCCGTTCCACTGCCCTTGTCTTCCTGTGGCCCGCAGTGCTGCTATTGTTGCTGGTCTGTTTCCCGCTCCTTCGTCCCCCTCGTTTTCTCGGTCTGTGGTTGCGCTGGCCTTGACCTTCACTAATTTGTTTTGTACCAGCTTTGCCTCGTCTGCCAGCCTTTTTTGTGCTATCTCCTTTTCTCTCTCTTTGATCCTCCTGCAGTGGTGCACAATTATACTCTGTATTTCAGGCCAGCCCTTGGCGTCTATCCCAGCTATTTTATCCAAGGCCTTCTGCACCTCCTTCGGGAGCCCCTTTTTGATAATAAAATAAAACAAGGCGGTGGACTGGTTCCACGCCGTACCAGTTTCGCTTCTCCGGAAATCCTGCACCCGCAGTATGAATTGTGTAGGATCCTCATTCTCCTCCATTGTGCACTGCATCACTAAATGTAAATCTGGAATATCTGGAAACGTGCGCCTCAATGCATCCCATACTTATGCTCGAACGTTATTGAATGCCGATCCATCGTGGCGGTCACAACTCATCGTTACTCCAGGGAATCCGGCCTTTTCCCACACTGCGTCTGCCTGGTCACCTATTGCTGACACTAATAAGCTCTTCACATCCCCTATCGCTAGCGGCACTCCTGCTGTGTTTTTCTCAAAGGTGTGTATCCATTTCCCAGCCCCTCCCGACAGTGGGGGGAGGACCTTTAGCAAGTTGTTTTTATCCATTTGAGCCCATGGAATGTAATGTGGCCTACCTGCTCCTTTATGTATCAATGGCATTTGTAACTTGTGTTTCTTCCCTACCTTACCTACTGCACCTTTCTTTATTTTACTTACCATCATATTTCCCCCTCTCTGTCTTAGTCTACCCTGCCATAGTGGTGGCGATGGTGTGTCTGGGTACAGACGGTTTGGCAGTGGGGACCCGGTCTCGGCAGCTGCCTCTTCATATTCGTCTAAGTCACTCCACACCTCTTCTATTTCTGATTCTTGCTCATTGTTCCCTTCACATCCTTCCCCTCTCTCACTTTCTGGGGTGGGTGGGTGTATAATCCTCACGGGTTTGTCATTTAGATGGAATAGGAACTCCCCTGACCGCCAATCTTTCTCTTGTCCTTGTGGTATGCGTGTTCCTTGTGATGATACTGACTGCGCTGGCTCTGAGATCGCTTGCGCCACTTCCCCTGCTGTGCTTAATGTTGGTGTTAGATCCACTATGGATAATGGTGGCACCTCTCCTCCCCCTGGCAGCATTTGGCTTCTGTCGCACAATGCTCGTAGCCGCGTTATTTCCATCTGTGCAAGCGCTAGCTGTCTGTCTAATTCTCCAGTGAGATGTGCCAAATTCACGGGGGGTGCGCTTGTTGGGCCATACAAACCTCCTTTATCATAGGGGGGTGGTGCTGTGGCAACTGCTCCGGTTGTGGGTGTGGGAGTGGGACATGCTGGTACGTACAGGGACTCACTATATCCTACTGCTGGTCTGGACATTAAAGGATATATTTTAGTTGTATCGCCTTCAGCTGTAGTGGTTGTGCACTCGCCCTTTGGCGTTCAGTTTACCTCTTCCTGCATTTTCTGTGTTTCATTCACTCTTTCTTTATTTACCTCTGCTGTAGGCGTAACTTCTTCAAACATTGGCCACAGGTCTAGTACTTCCCTTCTGTTTTGCAGTTGTTTCCCCTTGTACCTAGCTGACAAGTGTGTAGATAATAAATCCAATACTCTCTTGTCGAATGACCCACCCTCTGGCCAAATTGGCGTCACACTGTCCCCTTTTATCTCCGTCAACCATAGGTCGTGGTATTTTTGTATTTTCTCACTGTATAACGGAAGGTGCTGACAAATATGTGCTAGTGGTGTTATTCCCCCCATGACGATGTGTTTCCTGTCCTCCCTTTGTCTGTACTTACCTTTCGACCTCCCTTTCCCCTTAATCACTTCTTCACTAGTTGGATAATACACCACGAGTCTTCTCAATTACTTGTAATTTGAATGCACATATATCTATTAAGATAAATATATCAATCTCTTTTCAACGTTACCCTTATAGTTATTGCATATTCAAATTCAACAGTTCATTGTTGCATATTTTGCCACTTTAACCACAAATTAATCACAGGACTTGGATATTCTTGACGAAAAATGGACAGAACACAAAAGCACATATAACACTTATCATGCACATGCACTACCTGCGTGCGTTTTCTCCTTGTTGCTCTTTTTTCCCACCCCTTTTCCCGTTTCGCCTACTCTTCTCATTCATTCCCCACCTCTTACACCCTCTTACTCTTTTCCAAGAATCCTTTCGTACCCAGAAAAAGAATGTTCTAAATAACTACTCCGAGTCTACTCAATATACGAGACTCCTACTATTTTCTCTGTATCTTCACTTATTTATTCTGCACTGTACGAGACAATGCTATGCGGCGCCGCCTTCTAACCCGTTCGGGCTAGGATACCACTTCTTTTTTCTCTTCACTTCTTACAAAAACCTAATGGCCATATAAAGGACAGATCAGAAAAGCCTCATCGCCACTCACACAGGCCCTACTCTTCCCTATTACCCGTTACCACCTATCTCCCCTATTTTCCCCTTACCTTTCCTTCGTAACCTTCGCAACCGGCACTCACGTGTTCAGTCAGGTGACCCGAGGGTCGCCGCTCGCAGTCCGACCCCAGTCAGGCACGCACCCCAACCAAGCCATGGCCCACCTCGGCGAGCAGCTTTTCAGTCGGGTATTCGTCAACCGGGAACCCTTGACCCTTCTTCGTAGTGCGCACAGCCTGGTCGGCCGCGGAGGCGATGGTTTCACTCGGCGCTGGCCCCGAGGCACCTCTCCAATCACGTCGGGGTCTCACCAAATGTTTGTGCCCTCCCTGACTCACACGTGTGAAATGAATAAAACAGACACTCCCTGGGCAGGGAATAAGGCACAAAAGAGCAGGCTGCGAGAGTTCAAGGAAAAGTTTATCTAGATCTCTGAGAGCGCTCTGACCACATCAAGGTTACAACACATTTATATAGTACATCTACATCTTTAACATATGATGCTACGTTGGACCTGGATTGGTCAGCCGTGGTGGTGTCTTAGGTGTGGGCATCATCTCTTCCTCTGGGTTGGTTACTTGGTTGGCGGGTGGATTGACGTCAGCCTTTCAGAATTGCTGCTGCTTGTCACGATATTTTTTTTTTATTTAGGTACCTCCTGAATGACTTCAAGTTTCAATTAAATATGTTTTTGAAAACCTAGCAGGGTATAGCTAGCTTTCTATGTGTGTGACCCCAGCCTCCTTATTCCCCTACTGTACTGGTTGTCTTTATCTATGTGTCCGCCTGGCTGTGTGGGCTGTTGGCCCCTTTTTACTTTTAGCTATTGCACCAACAAGCCCAAAATAGTGAGTAAGATTGCAGCTAGGAGGGAGATGGGGTGTAAGGAGGAACACAGAGTTTGTGGGTGTTGGTAATTTACCCAACTATTGACTGTCCATGGCAATGCCAATCCTGATAGACAATCCCTCACATTACTTGCCACTCCCCGCCCAAAGCACATGGTACCTGGAACTCTTTGAGCTAGATTTATCAAGAAGTGACATCAATCTTTCTGCTGTAAGTGCCTGCTAGTGTTATTTCTAAGCAGTCTTCAGGGAGTTAATGACTTTATTATCTATAAATGTCCTATTGGTGTTATAAAGATGCCTTTGTCCACTTGGTTTATAAGCACTATGCATATCCTTGAACTGAAGTTCTGTTAAAATGAAGCATTGTCAGGGCTAAGAGTTGTTTGTGCCCTCCCTGACTCACACGTGTGAAATGAATAAAACAGACACTCCCTGGGCAGGGAATAAGGCACAAAAGAGCAGGCTGCGAGAGTTCAAGGAAAACTTTATCTAGATCTCTGAGAGCGCTCTGACCACATCAAGGTTACAACACATTTATATAGTACATTTACATCTTTAACATATGATGCTACGTTGGACCTGGATTGGTCAGCCGTGGTGGTGTCTTAGGTGTGGGCATCATCTCTTCCTCCGGGTTGGTTACTTGGTTGGCGGGAGGATTGACATCAGACATTTGTGCTCCGGATGGGTGAAGGTCAGGTCGCTGTGAAACACGGTGGTCACTATCTAAGCTAAGAAAATACATTCTGAGTAATGCATGCACTAAATAATAGTTGATCAAAAGACTCTCAGTAGTGTATCATGTCGTAATACAAATCACTCAAGAATTTATATCATCTACACATTTGGGTTATACATGTCACAGGTATAAGGGCCTTGACCACTATAATACTGTCATTGAACTATAGGGTTAGTCTCACAAGAATCTCAGGTATGTGGCACTTGTTAGTATTAGGCAAGATATACTGCAACAGGGGTCTAATGTTAGTTGGGGGTCTGTTGGGTGGGCTTCATAGCATGGTTGGCAGTCTGGCACATGAAAGGGATGCCTTGCAAGAGCACAGGGTTAGAATTGCAATAAGTTTCAACTGGCGAGGGTAAGAGGGCAAGGACACTTTTGTGGAGATGAACGAGCTATGTGCTTGGCTCATGTTGGTTCACATGCAGGACAGTGATCTCAGAGGAAAAGGGATGTGTTACATTTATTATTTGTTGCAAGCAACTCCGGCCTCAGCGTGAGAATGGAGCTGTGGAGTTTTCCAGTTGGAGTGGGGACGAGGGTGGGTGCCATGTGCTCCGAGTTACTGCGGCGGGCAAAATGGAGAGATGCATTTTGTACTATCGCAGTGAGGCCTGGTTACTAAGATGGAGTCGAAAGGGGGTACAAAAAAAGGATGCCCTGTGTCCTGCTCGGTGGTCCCATCTACGCAAATGTAACCAAAAGTTAGTATTGCATAAGGGCGAGGGGCATACCCACCACTAGAGGCACATGGTACTTGGTCCAAGTTTTGTACTGAGAAGTTATGGTAGAGAGGGGCCCATTGGCCCCTCACTCCCACACAGAGTTTTGGCTTTCACTATCATTTGACAAGGTGCTCATACTGTTTTGTTGCTGTTGCCATGTTATGGTCAGCAAGTACTATTATGACTGTGCCTGGCAAATGCCTATCCCATGTCTACACAAAAGCCAAAACTGTTGCCTTTGTCAATTATTGTTTCTATCTGCGTCTCTAAGTTCTGTATGGTGGCATGCTCTGTGCAAGAGTGTTGGGCAGGTGATGTTGCCCAGAGGCAAATCGCTGATTCACCCATCTGCTTAGGAGGCTGAGTATACCCTGGGGCATTAACTGAACCGGCTTCCCGGCAGTATTTTCGGCCTTCTGCAGCACAAGACCCTCCAGTCAAATGGATGTGTTCCTAGACACGTAGTCCCAGCTAATCTTCTAGCAATGGAAAGGGAAGTGGGACAAAAAGAGTGAAAAACACAAGTTCTCTTTCGCATTTAGCATAGCATTGAGGGGCTCTCTGGGTGAAGTGACCATGTTGAGGATGGTACATTCTGGGCTAGGAGCATCCATTAAGATTAGAGCTGGGGGAGCCACGGAATTTATGAGTAGTCAAGAGATTTTTGGTTTGGGAAGGTAACTCGCGCTCAACCCCATAGTTTCACAAAAACCTTTCAGTATATATGTTAAAGTAACTGCAGAAAGTCCAATAATAGAAGAAACATTTGATTTATTCTTCAAAAAGCGACAGCTGACACGTGTTTCGACCCCTTGGTCATTCTCAAGGCTGTTAAAAATTATAATATAGTACAACATGATCAGTATAGTTACATCATTGATCCATGAGTCAATTAAAAGTGAAACACAACATCATAAGCATTGTATCATTGTCATAAGGATTATGAGAAACCATATCTTTTTTTATGATGAACAATGAAGTCATGGCAAATAGTACAAATATGAAAACACATAACATACAGTGTCACAGGTCAGGTCAGAGACGAAGGATTGGAGTCGGGTGGAGAGATAATTGTTCATCAAGAGATAAGGGAAAATGTAGGAAGTCACATAATAGAGTTGTGTCCCATCACTTAGTTATTCGTTATACTGACTGATGGTCCAATTATAAGCGAATTATGCATCTCTTGTTTATTCATTTCAAACCTTGAGGGAAGTTTGAGGGAAGTAGTTTACTCGCTGCCGCCCAGGAGATGAGAGATTGAATATATTAATACGAGAGTGGTTACCAGCGCACACTCGAATAGATCGATCCCACATGAGCAATCAATAATTTATGGGTAGGGCCGAGCCAGAGCCGAGCCTGGGAGTCTGGCCTGGCTCTTAGGGCCTAGCATGAGTCAAGGAAATGGCCACGCAAAACAGGGGAGGGGCCTGGTTGGGGGCAAGAAAAGGGGGTGGGCAAGAAAATGAGCTAAAGGGGTTGAGGAGGCAACAAAAAGGGATAAAGGGACAAGAAAAAAGGGCTCAAAATGAATGGGGCAGGAAATGGGCTAAAGAGGGCAAGAACAGGGACTGTGGAAAGAATAGGAGCTAAAAGGGACTGGGGCAAGAAAACGGGCTAAACGGGTCTAGGGGGCAACAGAAAAGGCTAAGGTAGTGAGGATCAACAAAAGGGGCTAACGGGATTGAGAGATTAGGAAAAGTGCAAACATGGGCCTTGGTGCAGTTAAAGGGGTTGAGGGGCAGCTAAACGGGCTAAATGGGACTGGGGGTCAAGGAAAGGGGCAAAACGGGTCTGAGTGCAGCTACAATCTTTATGGGTCAACTAAATGGGATACATGGGACTGAGAGATAAAGAAAAGGGGCAAAACGGGCCTGGGGCAGTTCAAGGGGTTGAGGGGCAACAAAAGGGACTAAATGGGATTGAGGTGCAAGGAAAGGGGCAAAACGGGTCTGGGGCAGCTAAAAGAGTTAAGGGGCAACAAAAGGGGCATGAACAGGGGCTCAAGGGTCATGGTGCAAATACAGGGATTAAAGGGGGCAAGACAGGGATGGGGCAATAAAAGGGGCTAAATGGAATGGGAGTCAAGAAAAGGAGCAAAACAGGTGTGGGGCAGCTAACATTGTTAAGGGACAACAAAAGGGGCTAAGTGGGACTGAGAGGGGCAAGAAGAGGGGCAAAACAGGCCTGGTCCAGTCAAAGGGGTTGAGGGGCAACAAAAGGGGCTAAATGGGACTGGGGGTCAAGAAAGGTGCACAAGGGGCTTGGGCAGTTAAAGGGATTGAAGGGCAACAAAAAGGGCTAAATGAGACTGGCAGCCAGGAAAAGGGGTAAAACGGGTCTGGGGCAGCTAAAAGGGTTTGGGACTCAAAGGGGCAAGAAAAGGGGCAAAACCGGCCTGGGGCAGTTAAACGGGTTGTGGGGCAACAAAACGGGCTAAATGAAGTCAAGGAATGGGGCAAAAGAGGTCTGGGGAAGCTAAAGGTGTTAGGGGCAACAAAATGTGCTAAATGGGACTGGTAGGGGCAACAAAAGATGCAAAACGAGCCTGGGGCAGTTAAAGGGGTTGAGGGGCAAGGAAAGGGGCAAAACAGGTCTGGGACAGCTAAAATGGTTAGGGGGCAACAAAAGGGGCATGAACAGGGGCTAATGGGTGACGGGCAAGAAAAGGGTCCAGGGGCAACAAAATGGGACAAAAGGGGACAAGAACAGGGATTAAAAGGGACAAGAACAGGGGCTACAGGCAACAAAAGGGGCTAAATGGGACTGTGGTCAAGAAAAGGGGCAAAAAGGGTTAAGGGGCTGTTAAAAGGGTTAAGGGGCAAGAAAAGGGGCTAAATGGGGCTGCGAAGGGTAGGGGCAACAAAAGGGTCAAAAAAACGGTCTGGGGCAGCTACAAGTGTTAAAGTGCAACAGAGGGTGCGAAAAGGGACTGGGGATCAAGAAAAGGGTCAAAATGGGTTTGGGGCAGTTAAAGGGGTTGTGACAACAAAAGGGGACAAAGGCGACTGTGAGGAGGAACACAGGGGCTCACTTCCCTTTTTTGAATTCGGTGCTGCCTCACAGACCACCACGAAGTGCTCCATTCCTGCCCCAGCCAATCAAGGAGTGGCTGGGGAGGAACCTGCTGTCAGGCGACCAGGACCGGAAGTGCTGTCAGCAGTCTTAACAGGAGCATGGCTTTTCAAAGAAATATCATCTAAAGAGCGGGCGAGCGCCTGCTGGGGCTCGTGGCTGGCTCCTGCTTTGGGCAGGCACTGGTCTGTGTGGCGGAGGGGTGGAGGAGCGGTCAGAGCCCTCGGTGGGGCTTATAGTTTGAAGGCACAACTTTAATACTTACACTGTAACAATATATATGGCTGCAGAGTAAGTATAAAATGTGTGCATCACCAAACTATAAGATCTGCTTGGTCTTGTGGCAACGTGCTGAGGGTTGAAGATGGAAATTAACAAGAGGGGGCAGGACAAAGACTGATATGTTTGGGATATTTCTTCTCTGTGAAAGATAGTGAGCTAAAGACTCTGGGTAAGTCTCTCGTAACCAGGACTAATGTCTGGCAGAGAGACTCCCAGGACCCCCCTTGTCAATTTGGTTGAAGATGGAAACCTGGGTTTGAGTTTTCAAAAGTGCAGGTAATTCTTTTTTATTACAAATGATAGAAGTATGAGACCATTTGTCTGGTGCCGATGGATCCCAACACCCTGCTGGCCGCAGCCAAGAGGGCACTCCAATAGGGAATCTGCGCCACAGTAGCTGTGCTGAAGTGGCTGGCGCCAAGGAAGTCGCACTGAAATGGCTAACTCGAAAGGAGCCGTGCTATAATGACTGGCGCCAAAGGAGCCGCACTGAAATGGCTGGCATCCAAGCAGCGGCGCTGAAATGGCTGGCATCAAAGGAGCCGTGCTATAATGGCTGGCGCCAAAGGAGTCGCACTGAAATGGTTGGCATCCAAGCAGCGGCGCTGAAATGGCTGGCATCAAAGGAGCCGTGCTTTAATGGCTGGCGCCAAAGTAGCCGTGCTGAAATGGCTGGCATCCAAGCAGCGGCGCTGAAATGGCTGGCATCAAAGGAGCCGTGCTTTAATGGCTGGCGCCAAAGTAGCCGTGCTGAAATGGCTGGCATAAAAGCAGCCACGCAATAAATGGCTGCCGCCAAAGTAGCCGCGCTGAAATGGCTAGCATCAAAGAAGCCGCACTGAAATGGCTGGCGCCAAAGGAGCTGCGCTGAAATGGCTGGCACCAAAGGAGCCGCGCTGAAATAGCTGGCGCCAAAAGAGCTGCGCTGAAATGGCTGGCGCCAAAGAGATGTGCTGAAATGGCTGGCACCAAAGAAGCCGCGCTGAAATGGCTGGCGCCAAAGTAGCTGTGCTGAAATGGCTGGCATCAAAGGAGCCGTGCTATAATGGCTGGCGCCAAAGCAGCCGCGCTGAAATGGCTGGCATCAAACGAGCCACGCTGAAATGGCTGGCATCAAAGGAGCCGCGCTGAAATAGCTGGCGCCAAAGGAGCTGCGCTGAAATGTCTGGCATCAAAGGAGCCACGCTGAAATAGCTGGCGCCAAAGGAGCTGCGCTGAAATGGCTGGAACCAAAGAGCTGTGCTGAAATGGCTGGCGCCAAAGAAGCCGCGCTGAAATGGCTGGCGCCAAAGGAGCGGCGCTGAAATTGCTGGCGCCAAAGTAGCCGCACTGAAATGGCTAGCACCAAAGGAGCGGCGTTGAAATTGCTGGCATCAAAGAAGCGAAGCTGAAATGGCTGGCGCCAAAGGAACAGCACTGAAATGGCTGGCATCAAAGGAGCCGCGCTGAAATGGCGGCATCAAAGGAGCCGCACTGAAATGGCTGGCGCCAAAGAGCTGTGCTGAAATGGCTGGCATCAAAGGAGCCGTGCTGAAATGGCTGGCGGCGAAGTAGAAGCGCCAAAAAATCCTGCTTCATGTGGGGAATACCTAAGGCGAGAGGGGGCAAGGCACAGAGTGGGTCATAGCCACATTTTGTCAACAGCACTTCGGCATGTATTGACAGCCAGTTCACACCAAGGACTGTGCCAAGTCGGCATAATGCACAGTTCTCCTGTGCACAGCACTACAACTGCACTAATGCGTGCTCCTTGCACTGGATAAGTCACTGAACCTGGCACTGCCCCTATCACTAGCTCGCTCACTGGGCTTGGTGCCACGTGTAAGCTGCCCGCTGCACATCACACTGCACCCAGAACTGCTGCTGCCACTTAACCTTTATTTAGCATTACATAGATCACTGCACAGTATCCTGCAGCCTCCAAAACTCAATGCACTTGAAACATCCTTGCTACTAGCATTGCGCAGCTAAGGATCCTAGACGCTTTATCTAGCACTGCACCTCAGTCAGGGGATTATGTACGCACTGCACCTTCCGTTGCAGTCCGTACCCTCTACAATAACAAAACCAGAACTATTGTATTTCTACTTTGGATTAAAGGGCTATATAAATTCAATACAATACAAATAAATACTTGTTCTATGTTTTCCTCAGCCGTGCAGGCTTGGAGGAGCTCGGCTCTTTCAGACCAGGCAGGGAAGCGGCGACCCTCCTTGTCATTATTAAAGCGTCTGACACGCAGCTGGTTTCCTCGACCTCACAGCCTCTCTGTCGCGCCTGGAAACGCGGTCCATTGTCGCCCGAGGGCTGCGCCATGAAAGGGCGCCACTGCACGGAAGCACAGTCCGAGCTCGCAATTCAATTCCCGCTTTTTACGAAGGTTTTACGCGCCTGTGCAGAGAGTCTTTTTGAAAGAGCTGTAAAGGATGTTGTGCTTGAATGCGAAAAGACCAGGGGCTATTCTAATGTCGGAATTGTCGGGACTGGGGGCTAGCTACATTTTTGGTTGTAGCTCCTGAGATTCTATCCGGGGCTACAACCAAAGGACCAGGGGCTACAGCCCCCTTAGCCCCCCCCTAGCAACGCCTCTGCCTGAAATGCTTAGTACTAATGGTTGTAAGGTGCTTTCAAACATTCCCAGTGAAACGTGATCAAGGCGACATTCAGGAAGAAGGTGAATAAGTGTTATATAAGGAGCTGGTGTGGAGAATGTGGATGGAGAGGAGGAGTGAAGAGGAGAGATGGGTTCAGGCGAGTGAATGGGTGGAAGCTGGTAAGATACGTCCTAAAAAGGGGAGTTTGTAGTTTTGAGTGAATTGGCAGTGTTGTTTCCGTTACTGCGGTGGCTAGGCCCAGTTTGATGGCATTGTAGGCCCTGCTAAGGGGGACCTACACAATGGTAATTGTGGGACAGGGCACCATGAACGACTCGACCACTGGAATTGCATCTGTGCCAGAAGGTGTGAGACTTATTTTTTCATTATCTTTATTTTATTTTTATTTTTTAATTTATTTATTTATAAGATTTACACAAAGATAAACAAGCAAGTCAATTAATACAATCAAAACAAAGCAATTAATTACACGCAGAATACGAGGGAGGGACTTGACCCATATCAAAATATCTCTTATCACGTTCAACAAACTTTGAAAACTTAACACATTATCACTTAATCTCACACATAGGGACTAATACACGTATGCATTTTATAATGGCAAAACCCCACTGGAAACCGCTCTGTGAATAAGGCCCTTAAAACCCGATTCATAGAAAAAGTGCAAAGTCCCTGCAAAGTACTTGGTGCCTTAAACGACTATGCGCCTATTTGCGCGCAAACGTTTCTTTGTGCGTTTCGCATATTCGTAGATTTCAAAGCGCAAAGTAACCCGATCTGCAAGGAAAACCGAGTTGCGCCTGGAATGCCCAGAACACGCCCGCATGTAAAAAAAAACATTGCTAAAGAACAACCTTTGCACTTATCTTTGCGTGTACCTTTGCCCCACATCCAGCACCCAGGCGGAACTGTTTGTAGTCCCTCGTAAGTCAAGGCTGAAGTCTTACGAAACTACGTGCGCGGTCCGCCGTATCTGAAGCATGCACAGTGGCGAAAGCGCATGCGGTCCCCCCGTAAGTCAAGGCTGCACACTGGTGAAATTGCGCATGGTCCCCGGTCAATCAAGGCTGCACCCCTGCGAAACTGCTCGCAGTCCCCCATAAGTTAAGGCTGCACCCCGGCGAAGCTGCGCATGGTCCCCCGTAAGTGAAGGATGCACCCCGATGAAAGTGCGTGCAGTCCACCCGTATGTCAAGGTTGCACCCCGGCAAAATTGCTCACAGTACCCCCGTAAGTCAAGGCTGCACCCTGGCGAAACTGCAGATCGTCACCCCTACTCTAAAGGCACCCAAACTGCTGGCCTACACCCCTAAATCATAGCAGCCCCCTCAAGTCCTGACACCACCCACCCGCCCCTCTCACCTCCACCACTACCCCTGTCATTGCCCTGAAGTCCTGACACCACCCACCAGCCCCCCTCACCTTCTCTACTACCCCAGGCAGTCCCCTGATAGTTCAACCACCCTGACCTCTTCCACAAGCCCCAGGCAGACCCACCACCCCAAATCACCTACACCACTACCTCCAAGCAGCCCCTGACAGTACACCCCCATCCCTACACCCAGTGACCTCCCTCAATACTGCTAGGCAGCCCGCTCAAGCCCTGACAGTGCACTCCCTGCCCCACACACCCCTGAACCTCCAGCACTACCCCCCGGCAGTACCTTCAAGTCCTGATACCACCCATTGCACCCTCACCCCTGCCACTAGCCCCAGGCAGCCCACTGACAGTACACCCCTCTCACAACCCCACCCTGATCTCCGACACTACTCCCAGGCAGCACCCTCAAGTCTTGACACCACCCACCACCCCCACTCCCTTCTGCCACTACCCTTGGACAGCTAAGGATCGTAAACGCGTTATCTAGCACTGCACCTCAGTCACTGGATTATGTACACACTGCACACACTGCACTTCAGGTGCAGTCCTCACCCTCTACAATACAATAACAGAAACTATTGTCTTTCTAAATACCTGTTTTACGTTATCCTTGGCGGTGTACGCTTCGAAGAGCTCGGCTCTTTCAGCCCAAACTCAAAGCACAGGGGTTTTCCCGGCCTCACAGTCTCTCTGTCGCGCCTGGAAACGCAGTGTATTGTCGCCCGAGGGCTGCGGCATGAAAGGGCGCCCCTGCACGGAAGCACGGGAGAGAAAGCACAGTCCATGCTCGCAATTACATTTCCGCTTTTAAGAGGTTTTTTACGCGCCTGTGCAAAGAGCCTTTTTGAAAGAGTTGTAAAGGATGTTGTGCGTGAATGCGCATAGCTGAAATGCTTACTGTACTAATGGTTGTAACAGGTTTTCAAACATTCACAGTGAAACGTGATCAAGGGGACATTCAGGAATACGATTAATTAAGCAATAGAACCCGAGCGAAGCGAGGGCCTTACCGAAGGCCCCGGGGCATTACCAGAGTCGGTAATGCCCCCGCTGCGAGGGTTCTATTGCTATTAGTATCCCGGCCCTGGCGGGGGACGAGGGAAGCCCCCAGCCGTGTGGAGGTGCAGAGCGGGGATGGCCCCGCTCCGAATCTCCACACGGCTGGAGGCTTCCCTGGTCCCCCGCCGGGGACGCGGGATCAAGAAGGTAAGTTGGGGGGGGGGAGGAGGGAAAAATAAAAAAAAATAAAAGACTTACCCTAGTCCCCGGCCTTTGTCCCCGGCGGGGGCGAAGGCAGCCTCTCAGCCGCGGGGAGGCTTGGAGCGGGGATGGCCCCGCTTCAAGACTCCTCATTGGCTGAGGAGCTGCCACGCCCCCCGCTGGGGACAAAGGCCGTGGAATCCCGACCGAGGGATTCCCAGCCGGGTAGGGACCTGGCAAGAGCCAATCAGAATGCTTGTTGCATTCTGATTGTCTCTCGCCGGGTTACTAATAAGTGTTATATAAGGAGCTGGTGTGGAGAATGTGGATGGAGAGGAGAGGTGAAGAGTAGAGATGAGTTCAGGCGAGTGAATGGGTGGAAGCTGGTAAGATACTTCCTAAAAGGGGGAGTTTGTAGTTTTGAGTGAATTGTCAGTGTTGTTTCTGTTACTGCGGTGGCTAGGCCCAGTTTGATGCCATTGTAGACCCTGGCAACGGGGACCTACACAATGATAATTGGGGGACCGGGCACCATGAACGCCTCGACCACTGGATAGGAGTTAATTGCACCTGTGCCAGAAGGTGTGAGACTTATTTTTTCAATATCTGATCCTGTGACGAGGAAGGACTTGACCCATGTCAAAATATCTCTTTTCATGTTCAACAAACTTTGAAAACTTAACACATTATTACTTAATCTCACACATAGGGCCTAATTCACAGACGCGTTTTATAATGGCAAAACCCCATTGGAAACCGCCCCTTGAATATGGCCCTTAGGGCCCGATTCATAGAAAAAGTGCCCGCAAAGTACTTAGCGCCTTAAACAACTTTGCGCCGACTTGCGCGCACATTTTTCTCTGCACGTTCCACATATTAGTGGATTTCAAAGTGCAAAGTAACCCGATGCGCAAAGAAAAACGAGTTGCGCCTGTAACACCCACAACACACTCTCACGCAAACAAAAACCATTGCCAAAGAACAATCTTTGCGGCTACTTTTAAGTGTACCTTTGCCCCACTATCCAGCATCCAGGCGAAACTGCTTACGGTGTGCTGTAAGTGAAAGCTGCAGCCCTGTGAAACTGTGTGCACAGACACCCATAAGTCAAGGCTGCACCCTTGTAAAACTGCATGCGCGGTCCTCCGGTAAGTCAAGCCTGCACCCAGGCAAAACTGCGTGCGCATTCCCCCATAAGTCAAGGTTGCCCCCCGGCAAAGCTGCGCATGGTCCCCGTAAGTCAAAGCTGCACCCCGGCAAAAGTGTGTGCAGTCCCCTGTAAGTCAAGGCTGCACCCCATGAAACTGCAGACCGTCACCCCTACTCTCAAGACACCCAAACTGCTGGCCTACACCTCTGAGTCATAGCAGCCCCCTCAAGTCCTGAAACACCCACCATCCCCCCTAACCTCCACCAATACCCCCCAGGTAGCCCCCTCAAGTCCTGACACCACCCACCAGCCTCCCACACCTCTACCACTACCTCAGGCATCCCCCTCAAGTCCTGACACCCCCCACCAGCACTCCTCACCTCCGCCACTACCTCCGGCAGCACCCTGACAGTACACCCCCTCCCTGCACCCCATGACCTCCCCCACTACTGCCAGGCAGCCCGCTCAAGCCATGACACCACCCACCAGCTCACCCACAACTCTGCCACTACCACAGGCAGCCCCGTGACAGTACACTCCCCTCCCCACACACCCCTGACCTCTGCTACTACCCCCGGTCAGAACCCTCAAGTCCTGACACCACCCACTGCCCCCTCACCTCCACCACTACTCCAGTCAGCCCCCTCAAGTCCTGATACCACCCACCAGCCCCCCGCAACTCTGCCACTACCACAGGCAGCCCCTGGCAGTACACCGCACCCCCCCACACACTCCCCTGACCTCAACCACTACCCCAGGCAGGCCCCTCAAGTCCTGATACCACCCATCACCCCTTCATCCCTGCCACTACCCTCAGGCAGCCCGCTGACAGCACCCCCTTACAACCCCACTGTAACCCAGACTGTGCATCATCACAAATGACTGCAGTCCGCCTCGTGAGACCAGCAGGCAGGGGCAGCACATGATCCCGGATGGACACATCGCCTGGCATCAGGATGCTGGTCTGGGTGGAGGCATCCTGGAAGGTGGTCACTGCTGCTGCAGATGGCCCAGGGATAGAACTTTGTGCAGGAACCTCCACTGTGGCCTGCACAGCCTCATGCCCCTGGGACAGGGTTGCAGCATGCACACCCTCCTCAACACCCCCACCTGACCCCATGGGCTGGACTGCAATGGCCTCCTACTCCACCTCCATCAACCTGGATGACTCCAGGGTGTCTTGCCAGTGGATGGCCCCTATGTGGCATCCCCATCTCACTGCTGCTGAGGTGTCCCCTGCCTCCTTCACCTCCTGGGACTTACCCCCAGCAGCCACACGATGGTCCAGGCACTCCCTCAGCCACTACGCTCTCCGAAGAGGAGGTGTCACGGGGATGTTGCTGGGGTCTGTGACTGCAACTGTTGGAATACAGACAAAGAACATTGACATCACTCAAGAGTTTTAAAGCATGTGTGGCACATACAACATGAACAGTAACATCAAGTCACCATGGGTCAACCAGCAACAGACACACACACACGGCCATGCAATTTCCATGTAAACTGACACAAACGTGTATGATCAATGATGAGTCAGAGTCATGACGCATTCACATGTCAACACAGCACATAGCCAGCGGTCCACAAACACATTTCAAGAAACATGACACAGCACTATGGCAATGCCAAACTGACCCAACTGCAATCTGCTGCATTGCCACGGGAGTCATGGCACAGGGGCACAGGGGTGGGTAGGGAGTCACTTGGTAGGTTGGCCAATCACAGAATGCATGGAAGCAATTGATGGTCTAGGGTCCTGCTGGGAATACATAGTTGGCAAGACACCCAGTTGAATGCTGGATCCCACAAGACACTCATGATTGTGCAACGCACAGTATGGACATGCAAACACCCGCTTGGGCCTCTCTCCACACAATTACATGAAGCAACATGCCAGCCTGACAGCCTGACCTGCAAGCATGCAACACATACATAGAAAAATTGCAGATGTAAAAGCGTGTCTGCTGTAGCTCCAAGCACATACACATGGCATGATCACACACCAACTCTGAATTCACATGCAGTGGGATGACAGATCACATCAACGTCCCTGAGAGGTTACTGCACCAAGGTGACATTCACCAACATCCATACACATGTGTCACCTCCAGATGTTGAGTGTGGATGGCTTCACTTTAAAACCTACTACACAAATATGAGTCATGCATGTATGTCCCTCGCATGGACACAACATTGTAATCCGGCATCTTTTCCATACATGCAGACGTTACCATCAACTGTCATTGCTTGTGCACAAGTGGCCCGGTATGCAGTCTTGCCACATTTTCCCGGCGATATTATTTACGGCAACCATATACGTGGCAATATTATTACCTGATACCTGTTTGGGTGGGGGAAAGGGTTATGTTTTGTAAACATGGGTTTGGGGAGGTTTAAAAAATAAACACCACACAAGTTAGAGGGTGCTGTCCAGGGCTGAAATACATTGCAACGGTATTGAATATTTTTCAACACTGGACAGCTCCCTCTGACTGGACTGTGAACTTTTGTTTTCTTTGGGGTTTAGAGTGCCCCCCCCATTAAAAAATAAAATAAAAGTGTCAAGTGCACTCTCTGACACTACACAAGTTAGAGGCAGCTGTCCAGTGTTTAACCACATGGAAGTTATTTCAGCACTGGACAGCTCCCTCTTACTTGTGTAGTATTAGCAACTTTTAATTGAAAACTTTACCATCTAATAATTTCAATGAAACAGTTTCGATGAAGATTCACTTTTAATCATATAAATAGTGATTCGATGGTAAAGTTTTCAATGAAAAAGTTTCATTGGAAAATATTTTGGATGAAAAAAAATCAATGGAAAGACATGTAACCGAGTGGCCCAAGTCACCAACATACAACAGTGCACATACCAGCGCACATCCATTCAACAGATGCCTGACATCACACATGGCAAGCGATCTCTGGAGTCTACATGCCGCTCGGGATCACTGAAACACACATGCTGCATTAAGAAGGGAGTAACTGCAATCATGCATGTCCATGCACAACACAGATACACTGTAGAGCAGTGCACCATATGGCTACTCACCAGCAGCGTCCAGATGTTGTTGCCACTCACAGATATGGGTATGGAGCTCTGGGTAGAACCTCTCCAGGACCTGCATATTGGCTGATGGCATCCTGTAGCAGCCCACATCTTGCACCTCCACGGTAGCACCTGGCTCGAGGGCTGCTACAGCCTTGCAGTGGGTCTGGGTCTTGAGGTCCTGCCATTGCTTCTGCACGGTCTTCCGGAAACAGTCTGCCACCTCATCCATGTTGATGCCATCCATGATGGTCACCCAGATCGGTTTCTACCCTTCCTTTTGTAGCTGAATTGCTGGGTTAAAGAGGGCATCATAATTCTCCAGGACCCCATCCACCAGGATGCCAACTTCAGTGGAGGTGAAGTTGGCAGCCCTATGCCTCGCTGTAGCGGGGTGGCTCTCTGTGATGAGGAGGATGGACCAGACATGTCAACCGCAGAGGCAGGTATGGGATGGCTAACTGGGTCCTGGAAATGGGCTGTGGAGCAGTGGTGGCGGTATGGAGAGGTGGGAGTTCAAGACAGCAGATGAGGTGGTCACAGGACCTGACAGGTCAGACACAGTAGCACAGGCAATGGTGGGTCAGCAGGCACTCCAGTGCAGTGCAGGTTGGCAGCAGGCATTCATTCTTGGCCTGCAGCAGCAGATGGCAAGGTGTGGGGCAGTCCAGGGCAGGAGGGTATTGTAAAGGCACTGGAGGCAGGATAAGGGGTGTTGTGGTGTCTCGCATCTGAGGCAGCTGAATACAGAGTAAAGACCCTTAGTGCACATATTACATGCTACGCGCTGCAAGCAGCACACCTATTTGGCTTACATGGTACAGTGATATTTAAGGGGTGTGACATGCATCACTGATTGTGCGAGAGAAGGTAAAAAGACAGATAAGTTTTGCAGACACTCATTTCTTTAAGCTTTCTGGGTATTGTGTATGCAATATTTTTTATTGGGGTGGATCTGCCTATTGCGTACCGCATATCTTTGATTTAGGGGTGCATTGGAGCCTTGCTGGAACACACATCTACGCAGTACATCACATAGACTGTTCCCTTTCTCATTTTGCCTTGAACAATGTATTGGTGGGCATCTCATTCATCCATTTTGCCTGCACCAGCAGTGGAACTGACACAAAAGGGAAAGAGAAAAGACAGGGATATGGTGAGGACACATGTGCCCCCGCCGCAGGAGGTTGTTGTATTCCTCAGGCAACAGATGACCCGACACCTGTACATGGACATGGTCAGAGGCCCACAGGTGAACCAGCACCAGCAAGGGCCACTAGGTCCGAGAGGGGACGCCCTGCAGAGCAGGAGGATGCTCCACCCCATGACCTGGCACAGGATAAAGCTCCGCAGAGGAAGAAGTGCTTCACTGATGAGGAACTTCAGATCATCATAGACTATGTGATGGATCACCATAATGAGATGTTTCCCTTTGTGGGCAGCACCTATACACCTGCACACCGAATGGCGCATTGGTGGCATGTGACAGGACTCATCAACGCCTGTTGTGTGGAGAGGTGCATTGCTAAAAAGGTCCAGAAGTGGATGAACAATCTCACATGAAGGACCAAGCAGAAGCTGAGTGACAACCCGGCCTCTGCATAGGCCACTGGAGTGGGGCCAGTAGAGGAGGAGCAGCTGACTCCAATTGAAGAGGTTACAAGTTAACTCACTAGCAATGAGCAGGTGCAGAGTGTGGGAGGCCTGGATACCTTTGAGGGCACATCTGGTGAGTGGCATTTGTGGGCATTGTATGTGTGGACAATTATGGTTGATCAACACATAAAAGTGTAGTAATACAATTGGCTGCAGTTGTCAGCCATTCATGGCCAATGAATGTTTGCTACCTTGTACAGTTCTGTCACATGGCCTGCATTCACGGAGGTGGCGCTGTAGTTCCCATGCGTGTCAGATCTTTGTGTGACAGTACACATCACTGTCTACTGGGCTTCACAGCAGTCCCAGTACTTGTATGCAGGGTATATGCGTACAGCGCAATATGTCATGATGTGCCCCCCTAACAGGCACTTATCACCCGCAAGCCACACCTCTGTGCCACGCAACAAACATACCTCCCCAACATCAATGAACCATTGCCACACTAATGGGCCCAGTCCATTTTCATTGTACATCAAGTGCATGCCATTGCTTGTGAGGTGCATATTAGTTCTGTCACCTGTTCCTATGGAAGGCCTTGTCAGGATGAATCTCTGAGCTTCCTATACGGACAAACTGTGTTGTGACTAGCTTGCCAGGGTCGGAGTGCCCACAAACCACTGCCCTGTATTGTAGGCATTATGTTGAATTAACCTAACTTGTTTATTGCATGTGGCAACACTAGTCAAAACATACGTTGAATTATCTTAAGGTGACTCATTATTCATAGGTAGAAAGTCATGTACTCTCCTATTGATCTGTCTGAAGGCAACACATGAGAAAGTGTTTGGGGGTGAATGAGACCAATGAGTGTACCAGTCTGCTTTGCATGTCATGAATGTGCATGTGGTAATTGAAACTTTGATCATGGAGATCTACATTCAAATCACTCGTCTGACATGAAAATCTCGTATGTAGGGATCAGTGAATGCATGGCTGTGTGTGTCAGCTAATACCATACACCTGTGTTGTACGGCTCAGTGTGCAAAGTCACGAAGTGTGATGCTTGTGTGTCCAGCCATTTTGTGTCTTTTTGCTTTGTAATGCACCTCTGCATGTTTGTCAAGGTACTCATGTCTCAAAATGTTGTTGTCTGTCCATGTGCAGGTGATGATGCAGTGGATGCATAGGAGGAGGAAAAGAGGGATGTTGTACGTCAGTCCACCAGTGGAGGCTGTGGTGTCGTACGCCATGAACATCCACAGGTGCTACAGACGATCATCAGTCATGCTTCTGACTCTTCTGTCTATGCAAGTGACATTGAAGAATCTGGTGTTGATGACTCATTGAGGGACGAGGAGGGCGCCCCAATGGGCAGGTCGAATGGGGCCGTTGAGTCTGCGGATTTTCATCAGGCTTCACGGGCCCAGTCAGTGGTGTGCCCCACGGCTGCGTTAGTTACGGCTGCAAGACTGCACGCCCCAGAGCTGCGGTCAGTTTCTGAGACTGACATCCAAGGGAGGGTTGCAGACCTGCAGCCAGTGACAGGGGTCCGACTGCAACAGGCCTGACCCTCATCATCCCACCACCATCGGCCTCAAACACGTGGTGAACTTATGCATGCTGGAGAGACAGTGTGGGAGCAGCAGATGTTGTGTGCAGCCATCCAGCATGATGACAAGTCGCAAGATATTTTTGGGGAAATTCATCATATGGCTGGGGACAAGTATGGCATGGCCAGGAACATCTCCACACGTGCTGACCGTGATGCACAGCATCTGGCCTCTCAGGGACATCAGCAGCAACTGGTTGTCGACATGGCAAAGAAACTGCATGCTGAGATGCGGTCCTCAAGGCTCTCCAACAAACTGGGCGCGGACGCCAACATCAAGGGCCGACGAGCTGATCTAATGTGTCTGCAGGACTCCCTGCATGGAGATGCAGTGGCACATAGAGATGCCTGGAAGCAGGAGATGTTGGCATATAGAGACTCCCATCGCCATCAGATCGAGTGCTTGTGGACTTCAGTGTACGAGGAACATTCTGCCACGAGGACCCAGATCCATGAAGAGATGGATGCCTTGAGGCAGCCGCTGTCCCAGCAAGTTGATCCATCAAGTGTGAGTGCCCATGTGGACTCTGTGGACATTTGGGAAGAAGCGCATTGTGATCTCACCGACCTTTGAGATTCTGGTTCATGCATCTTTGACATGGCTGACCCTGGCATTGGCACTGTGTGGACAGGATGCACCACCACCTCCAGCTGATGATCCACTGCAGGATGACAGTCAGAGTCCAACTATGCCACCTCAACCACCTTTTCTGTGTTGTCCATGAGCCCATGGAGGGATTTATTTATTTATTTGTTTTCATTGGTGTTGTATTTTTTTGGTCCACTCATATGGACATGGACACACATTCCAGGGTGGACATTTTTGTTCCCCCCCGCCCAATTTCATGATTGACATTTCTTTCTTCTTTTAAACTCTCCGGGAAGGTCTTTATTTTGTTCTTTCCCCCATGTTCGGGATGGACACATTGTTCTCATTTTATAATCCCATGTCGTGTTATTTTTGGTTAACCCTGTCCAGGATACACATTTATATATATTTATTTTAACGTTGAGAGATGTGTTGTTGCCCTCTCAAGGGATTTATGAGTCTAGTACTGGACATGCAGCCATGCACAGTGGTGTGAACTGACATGGTTCTCTTGACGTCAACAGGATGACACGTACAGGTAACAATCAGTAAATAGACTATTTGAAAATATGTGCTCTCTGCATATTTTGCTCCTATGGCTGGTTATTTGCAATGTCACATGTTGTTGCAGCGATCCTGATTCATCCAGGGACTGCACTCCATAAGAGACCCACCCAGCACCCTTTCACCTGCCTAGTCCCCATGCCCTCTGCCGTGCACTGCCCTCCATTCACAAATGTGGAGGAACTGTTTCCTTTGGAGGTGATGATGGAATCACATTAGGGCAGCTCTGTCAACAGGTAAGGTTGCGCACTGTCAATCATGTAAATGTCTCAGTGTGCACCACAATCTTTGAATGCAGTTTCACACATCGGATTTTTAACGGGTAATGTAATTTTGTCACTGTGAATGTCGGTGCAGATGTGTGTTTGTCCACATGTTTGTGTGTGTATGTCCCCTTGCACATCCATGTGTGTGCATTGGTTTTCAGGTTGCACTTCCACAATGGACAGCAGATTCATGGGAATGTGCAACACTTATCACACTTGAGCCATTGGCAGTATTTGACACATTGTACAACATCTTCATCCACAACCTCCATTCTCTGTACATCTGGATCATGCATTATGATTGTTCACATCTGGCCTCAGTGACCGTTATCATGTGTTCTTACTACCATCCTTCTCCTCCCCCCGACCCCATTTGTCCTACGCGGTCCTGCAGGTGTACTCCCTGTCCACTAAACCCTCTCACCTGTGCCAGAGCCCACTCTGTGCCCTTATCCACTCACATGACCTGTCATGCTACAACTACACATTGTACACACACATCCATTCACAGATCATCAAGACCTCAGCTGCTCCCCTTGATGTCCTTGCCTCTGGAAATGAAGATGTGGCTATATGTCTCCATGCACTCCACAGGACAGATTTGACACCCTTGCTGCATCTAGGTTTGCACTGGTTTGCACATGTAGACCCCTGACAGCCTTTTCTTGTATTCCCCAATCAAGTCATTTGATGTTCATTGTTGTTCTCTGTATGTTCTCTCCTGCTGAATATATTGCATGACTTTTTTTAAATTACGTGTTCTTTTCCAGTACTTTGATTGACTGCACAGTATGTGTGCGTACTTTGTGGGCACATGCATGTGGTACATCGTCCCCGCCCCACAGCTTCTGTTCATCTGTTGCCCCTTTAGGTTTTAGCAGTGCACCCTATGATCCCTGCCTCCTTCATGGGAATGTCTCATCCAGGGCGTGCAATCTGTTGGAGGGGGAGGCAACAGCTGGAGATTGATGTCATGTCCATGAGCAGTAGTGTCCAACTGGGGTGTGGGGGGTTTGTGGGTGGTACATAGTCTGGAGTTGTGGTTGAACAGACGTATTTGTGTGGATGTTGCGAACATGGGTCTCTTTCTGGTTTACATGCCATGGTGTGTTGAGCATGTTGTCTTTGTGATGAGAAGCTGAGGATTACCCTTTTACTGGTGACCTTTGTTTCCCAGTCTGCCCTTCACCCTCACCCCCTACTGTCCTTCTTCACCATGTGCCATTTGTCCATCAGTGTGTATTGAAGGCTCTCAGACCATTCTGCCTTCTTTTCATGTCTTTCTGTCTTGGTATTCTCCTGTTAACCCCCTTTTCTCTGCCCTCACCCACTGTAACAGCCCCCATCTCTCTTCTCATCTCCCCACCAGCCAGACTCCTCCTTGCTCCACGAATCCCTTTTCTCTCTCTCTTTCTCTCCACTCTGCAGCTACACATTCATCACTCTGTGTCCTATCTCCCTCTTGCCCTCGTTCATCCTTCACATCAGCGTCCACACTTGTTCCTACATTCCCCAGACCTTCACCTCCTCATTTGGTTTCCCTTTCCCTCCCCTGCATCCGTGGGTGACCCAAAGGCACACGTGACACCTGACAGTGGGTGTGCACATCTTGTATTCCTGCAATCAATGACCCGACTTGTGCCTGCATCCCGGGGCTGACGGACACCTGTGTCCAGAGTGCATGTCGTGCTGTGGTTGTAATTTGTTGCCTTCACTGCCAGAGATTGCTCTCTCAATTAGTTTTTTATGTTGTTGGATTAATTGTTGCACACTCTCTGTGATTTGGATATCCAGTCATTGACGCACTGGGTGGACCATGGTGGTCATGTTACCCTGTTCAATACGGGAGTAATTAAGGCTGCCGAGTTTGTTTACTTTCATGCTATGCATGTCTTTGCAAGCTTAGAATGCTATTTCAGTAGGAATGGTGTGGATATGAGACAGGTGGGTACCTTGTGCAGGTAAGTACAAGGCACTCAGGGGGCACAGGTTGTGCTGACCTGCCTTTCACTGTGTGGGGTGTTTTTCATTGCATTGGCCTGAGGTGAACGGGTCCGGCTGCATGGATGCGGGGACACATGGGGTTGGGAAGCTGGCAAGTCACTGATTGCATTGTTCTATTTGTTTCAATTTCAATATTACTTAATTCAGCTCAAATTTACCTATGCACAAAAACACATTTCATCAAGACAGCCATGAGGGACAATGAAAAGTTAATTACGTAATACATACAACGTGTGGAAGCAAGTAAAAACAAGTACAATTAAAAATTGAATACATATAATTCATCATATTCATCTAGTTGCAATTAAAACAAGTCATTAAACTTATTGGGAAGAGGAAGTATAAAACTTGCAGCCCCTAAATCAAACTTTCCATTGCATGATGTCACAATGACAACATTTGCGGTTAAGAGTAGAATAACCAATATGCACCATATTCCATTGTGTGATATGACAGTAATAACATTTGCAGTTTTAAATATGCACCATGTTACACTTTAGGCCTCAACAGCCAAGCACAGTGTATGAATTGTGCCACTCTATATACCTGCTCCGTCACAAAACTCCATCCCCTCGGCAGATGTACGAATGCCTGAGGCTCTAAGGAGAGGTTTGAGATATATATCTCTCAACCCACTGTTTTTGGGGCAAAGGAGCATGAAATGAATGACTGACTCTTCACTGGGGTTACAGAGGGGACATATGCCCCGGTTCCTTGGCCTCCATGAGATAGTGAACTTCGCCACCTTCAATATACCCAGTCTGAAGTTAACATGCAGTGTGCGAGCATAAAAAAGATCCATCTGATCTAAATATTTTTCAAACCCGAACTCAGATTTTATTCCAACATAATTGGGTGCCATCTTTAAATTGCTGCATGCAACCACCATTCCCTCTTTAAAGAATGTGTCGTAGTTTATCTTTATTCTCACGCCTCGAGTCTCGGGAGGATGGCTCAGGGGCAAAGCGCTCGTCTTGGAAGCAAGACGACACGGAGAAACAAAGGTTTGATCCCCGGGTCCGCGCTTAGAAACCTCTGGGTATTAAGCGCATTATAAATAATCATATCATATCATATCATATAATTTCATATCATGCAGTTTGCTTTGTTAATCAGCGTAGGATGAAGCCAAGAATCCCACTCATTGATGGTAGAAAGGCCCTTCTTGACGTGCCACGCATGGCAGACTCATGGCTGCCTCATGACTCAACACGTGTGTTAAGTGGTTCCAAAAGGTCACAAGTTCCGGGGTCTGACACAGCCGCAGCCAGAATATAAAAGGTGTTGATGCAGCTATCACATCTATGGCAACACACATGAGGTGATGTCTGGAAGGTTTAGAATACATCTTAACCTCTGGCATTGCTCTGTGCAACCCCCTCCAGACCATCGTTCTTCACCTGCCAGGCCATTACAGAAGGGGAAAGACCATATGCAAATGAGGCTTGGTCCCACCCCCAAAGGGGCAGTCTAGCCTGAACTGCTAGGTCACATGCCTTCTGCACAAGAACACAAGCAACCCCACACACGTTTCAGACTTGTTGGGCCTCATCAGTGAGGAGTAGCTTGGGTCTCTAGGCCCGCAGGCACAGGTCCCACGTCTGGGCATACGCATCCCACTTGGGGTGACTATAGCAACACGCATGAGGCGATGGTTGGAAGGTATAGAATACATCTTAACCTCTGGCATTGCTCTGGGCAACACTCCAGACCATCGTTCTTCACCTGCCAAGCCATTACAAAAGGGGAAAGGCCATATGCAAATCAGGCTTGGTCCCACCCCCAAAGGGGCAGTCTTTCCTGAACTGCTAGGTCCCATCCCTTCAGCAGGAGACCACAAGCATCCCCAGACATGTTTCAGCCTTGTTGGACCTCATCAGTGAGGAGTAGCTTGGGTCTCTAGGCCCAGCAGGCACAGGTCCCACGTCTGGGCATATGCATCCCACTCGGGGTGACTATAGCAACACACATGAGGTGATGGTTGGAAGGTATAGAATACATCTTAACCTCTGGCATTGCTCTGGGCAACACTCCAGACCATCATTCTTCACCTGCCAAGCCATTACAAAAGGGGAAAGGTCATATGCAAATCAGGCTTGGTCCCACCCCCAAAGGGGCAGTCTTTCCTGAACTGCTAGGTCCCATCCCTTCTGCAGGAGACCACAAGCATCCCCAGACATGTTTCAGCCTGTTGGACCTCACCAGTGAGGAGTAGCTTGGGTCTCTAGGCCCGGCAGGCATGGGGCTATCACATCTATGGGGCATAAGTCAACTTCGAGATGTTACAAAGCGTTGGAGTACACTGTGAAAGCCGCAGAATGCTTTTAGGAAATGTATTTCAACTACAGTTAGTGATTTTAACTCCATGTACCCCCAAAGCTCGGCCCCATAAAGGGCTGCCGCTATGGCCTGTTTCTTATACATATCCTGCGCCTATTAAAACAAAGCATGCGACCCACCACTATATTTTTCTAGGGTCACTTTCATTTTATCCAGCACCCATTCTGGTAGAAACGCATTCTAAGATGGTCATGTACCTTTACCTGTTCAAAGGTCATACCATATGCCCGATGTCTACTGTCAGGTGTTTGGCAAAGCTGGGCCTGAAAACAAGTGTGTTCATTTTCTTGGTGTTCAACTCAGCTTAATTCCTCACTTTTTCTCATGAAGGATGACCGCGATGAATACAGTCCCTAAGGGGTGGTGAACATCATCCCAGTGTCATCCGCAAATAAAGACCTGGATAACTCCTCTGGCCCAGCATTGGAGGGTCTTTAACTTCAGTGAGCAACAGTTCTATGACCTCATCTATATATATATGCAGAACAGTAGAGGGGGCAGGACACATCCCAGCCTTACACCTTCTGTGACGTCAAGTTGTATAGTCACTTTTCCTCCCAGGCCCACTCTTATAACTGCTTTATTTTCCTTATATAAAGATTGAATGATAGTGATCAGACTGTGGGGCATTCTCCGTTTAGCCAGAATAAGCCAAGGGAGATCCTTTAGAATGCAATCAAATGTCATCCTGAGGTCCACAAAAGTTGCATATAATCTCATTTTCCTCAGGACAGTGTATTTTTGAATGATGGTGAAGAGACGAAAGCTCTGACCCAATGTGCCCTTTCCACTCTGAAAGCCTGCTTGGAGCGTACTTATGATCTCATTGGGGGTCATTCCGAGTATGGAGGTAGCCATGCCGCTTTTAGCAGAATGGCTAACCCCATACCAGGTACCGGGTCCGGGTTCCCTGAATGGGAAAATACTTAAGTGTGTGTAATTCTGATTGTTGTCTACAGTACATCCCCCCTGAAGAATTTCCCGTGAATAATTCTCTTGAAGAAATATGGGAATGAAACATGTCGGGTCTCTCTGGCTGTGAGATAACTGTCACGGTTTTAATTAGGCATCAAAAGCTGCTGTCTACTTAGAAACAATAATAGGATCTTAATACTAATGTAATAGATCCACAATTAGACATCAGATTGGTATTTGTACTTAAGATGCTAATGTTAGATATTGTGTATTTTTTATGTGTTGTTTAGTATACAATTGGATGTGTGTGTGTTATATTATTAACAACCTTTAATGAGAAATATTGATTACTTCAACTGCTTTACTGTTTTTCTGTCTATTAAAGGTGCAGGTGTTCGTTTTTAAGTTTAACACAGAACCCCTTTAGTTCTATCTTTGGTGTTTTGTTTTCTTTCCTGACTTTTTTATATACTTTTTAAATATTTTTTCACTTGAGGTTTGTTTTGTTGCTCCACATATATGGATTACTGTGGTCGAAATACTGGTTGTATATATATGAAAAAACGTTTTAATATGGAATGAATTTTGTAATAAAATATACATATATTTTTTCAATGACACTTTTGAGTGTAGTCTGTTGCAACTGAGGAGGGCAGTTCGTTAGGTATCCAAACTATTGCTGTTGGATCCTTAAGGGCGAGGACTTGAGAGGAGCTAGGACCTTCTGTTTGTAATAATACAAGTTCAATTGGGCATTGTCCTAGGCCTCTTTTCACAAAAAAACCCAGTCCTTTGTAGTTCTTTGGGGAAATACTGGGCCATTCCGACCTTGGAGGGCCCGGTATTTCCCCTTTCAGGGAACCCAGACCCTGTGCATCCACATTCTCATTCGAGACCCCATAGGGCTCAATGGGAATGGGGAGCATGCTAACAACGGGCCCGTTAATGACGAGCCCGTTGTTAGCATGCTGGACCGCTCGCGGGACCCGCTAAGGACGCCTGGCTATACCAGGCGTCCTTAGCGGGTCCCGCGAGTGGACCTCGCAATGAGGCGGTAGGGGGTTAATAGGGCCGGCAGCTCTACCGTCCCTGTTAAAACCCTACCACCAGGGTTGTAATGACCTCCATTGTCTGTAACCCAGGTCTGAATGTGCGTTAAAATTAGCTTAGCAAAATCCTTTCCCGAGCTGTCTAACAGTGATATAGGTTAATAGTTTGCCGGGAGCACTTTCGCTCCCTTTTTGTAAATTGCCACTATGTCTGCTAGACACCATGATTCAGGAGCAGAGTTAGTTGTAATGCACACATTAAAAAATTTCCAGAGTGCTGGGGCCCAGATGGATGGCTCGTCTTTAAAAATGTCTATAGGCTCTTTATGGGGGCCAGCAACCTTCCCTGCCTTCTGAGAGTTAATGGCGGATACCACATCTCTGATACTAAATGTAGGCTCGCTATCATCCAATGGGCGAGGTATACAGGCTTCCCTAGATGTATCTAACTCCCCTGCTTCACCATATAGGGCAGATAAGTGTTCCAACCATGCCCCAGCAGCTACTCTACACTGAATGTCTAAATCTCCCTTAACTTCAGCACCTGACACAAGTTTCCAAAAAGTGCACAAAAAGGTCTGTAAGCCCCTCTACCAAGAACGAACACAGACAAATAATCTGTTCTATGGGAAGGTGCCCACTCGGGAGGGCCTACAACCACATTTCAGCCCACTGTACCTTTCACAGAGGAGAAATACCCTTTTGTATATCAATCTTTGTCCCACCCACATGGGCAGTCCAGCACAGAAATGCTATGGCAAATTTCCTCTGAACAAGAGTGCCATCAGCAACGCCAGACACGTGTTTCGGCCTCGTCGGGCCTCACCAGTGAGGTGAAAATTATCCTCTCTAAGACACAGTGAGCAAGGGGTCCACATCTGAATTACCCTGGGTTACATTACCCTGGGTTACATAGGGTGAAACCCAAAGTTCCTAAAAATGCACAGAAACGGCTGGGACCCCCTCTACCAATGAATATCTCTCATCTGTGAAGGGTGCAGTGAGCTAAAACCTGGTTGTATTCCATAGAACAGGATATTTGTCCCATGCTCATTCAAGGGAGAGAGGCTCCCAGACTCCTTTGTAAGTTTCCAAAAGGTAACATGGTCCCTACTATCCAGAACAGAAGTGAAGTATTCCCACTTTGACTTGATACATTTCTTTTTTTGCCTTAGTTATAGTCTTATACTCAGACCCATTTTAACCGTATTAGGGATCTGTCTACTAATGTCCCTACAGTCAACCACCAGTTTTCGTTTAGCAGAGGCGCACTCTTCAGCAAAACATTCAACCTTAGTCGATGCTCCCTGTTTGATTTTGCGACGAGTACAAATGACAAAGGGGAATATTAGGTCGATCACTTTCCCAAATTCTTCAATAACCTCAGTTCCGAAGGCTTCCCGAGAACACACCTTCTCTAGATGGGGGAGCACAGGTTCATACATGCAGGGCCTAAAATCACTCTGTTCTAATTTTGCCCATTTGAGGCTCCTTTGGCAGTTGCCGGTTAAAGTGAGGGCCTGATTTAATGCAATATTTTCTTGGCTCAACATTGATAAGGACTCATGCTCAAATTTAACATTTAGTGGTCTATGGTAGCTATCATATTTATTGAGGTCTGTGAATTTGCCAATTTTCGTCCAAGCCCTGCTGATATGAAGATTTAGTCGATTAATTCAGAGTCCCTTGTGTGAGAAACCTGAAGGTGTCTCCCTAGCTAGTCCCTGGGGGTCTGCCATCCAGGTGACCAGGACACGGCCATTGCTATTGGATCCAGTTCCTGGGGGTTGACCAGTGAGGGAGGATCACCTGGATGGAGGGGTCCTCGGAGAGTGGGAGTTGGATACCGATGGGAGATACACGGTATCCCCCTTCCTTTGACACTTCCCCATCGTCTCACGTAGGACATTCCAAACCTCTGCCTACCCCTATCAACAAAAACACTTTTGCACAACACAAAGGACAACAGACTAATACCAGAGCCGTTTACCTGACATGTTTCAATACAAAGGTTAGGCAAAGTCGCAATTGATCAGAATCATCCACACCTAACGCCCCTTTTCCTTTCCCACAGCGATAAAAGGTAAAGCCAGAGAGCATAGTACGAGCCCGGCAGACAGCACGATGAGACGGCTAATCAAGCGTGGCAATTCAAATGAAGGAGAAAGACGTCAGGAGTCGTGAGGGTGGCAAGGAGAGAAGTGACCTTGCCCTTTTCGTCCCAGACCGCAGAACCTTCGAGAAAGACAACGTAAGAACGCGAACAATAGCACAAGTGTCTTGCAGTAGTTGTCAACGGTACACAGGGCAAGCCTCCGCCAATAAACAGGAGCGAGGGAAGCTTCTACGCCCATGGTACCGGCCTTGACTCCAATGAAGAGGATAGCCAAGCGGTTCATCACATCCGGTGAGTTGAGGGGAGAGCCGATAAGAACCGGGCTGTGTTTAATTGATAATCGCAAAGTTGCAAATGTTGAACCAAGTTCAAGGAACTGTGAAAGAACTGTAAAGTGTTAATGGGAGACCAGCTGCAGAGGGAAATTGGCACCACGTGGGTTTTAACTCAAGAGACACTGGTCGATCCCCATCTGAGAGAAACTACAGATACCAGCAGGCTACAGGAGAGCCAGCAAAATAGGTCCAAGTGGTCGTACTGAGGGTAAAGCAAAATCCCTGTACAATCGAAAGACTTTGATCTACAAACTAAGTGAAAAAAAGAGAAAAAAAAACAAGAGCGGCAGAGTCTAAAGTCCCAAGAAACAGTGTGTTGACAGACGTAAAGCCTGACAGAGGGATGTCCACTAGGAACTGTTTGAAAAGACATTGAGAAAAGAAGGGTAGCGAATGCCGCTGAAGAGAGGAGAGAGGGGTCAGATCCCGGAAGAGGGGGACCCAGGGGTGAAGCCATCACCCTAAATGAAACTTTGGTAAACAATTGAGAAGGGTCAGCACCCAGAAAACAGATTTGTGATCCTGGTTTGAGTATAATTCTGTATAAAATGTTGTGAATTCTTGATTAATTCCCTCTTCGCTTGTGATCACCTTGCCATCTAGCCCGTGGATACCTACAATGGAATTATGTTGCCTTTCAGCTTTTATAAGATTGGCTAGGGACCGCCCCGCTTTGTCGCCTTCCCCATATCTATGTGCCCTAACAGGGGTCGCAAAATACTGTATTTCCCTTGCAGCCAGCTTATCAAAATCTTTCAACAATTTATTGATGACAGCAATGATGTTTTTATCGCGGGTATCGCTGTATCTAAGCTCCAGGTCATGTGATTGTGTTTCAGCCTTTGTCAATTCCAGTCTCACAGATGCAAAGGCCCCGTAGTCTTCGACCTAATGATGCCCTTTACCCAGACCTTAAACGTCTCCCAAAGCGTTGCATAGTGATCAAAGGACCCTTCGTTATTTGTAAATAATTCTTCAATCTTCCTGTGGAGGGATTGTGCTACATTAGGGTCTTGCAGGATGGCCGAGGGCATCCTCCATCTCCGAGCTGGTTGTGAGATCTCACCTAGTGTCACCACCAATGATATTGGGGAATGGTCGTAGAGTGTACGAGGGTGAATGTTGCAGCACATCAGCGCATTCGAGCAAGAGGACGAAAGAAGCCAGTAATCAATGAGCGATTTGGAGTCATGCACCGAAGAGTAATATGTGTATTATCTTTCATACGGATGTAGTGTTCTCCATGCATCGATCAGTGATAGTTGCGTCAATGTTTGCTGCAGGGTGGTTGCTGCCATGGTAGGCGTCCAGTGAATGTGAGAGGATCTGTCGCGGGCAGCGCCCAACAATGTGTTAAAGTCCCCAACCCATATTATCCAAGCTTCATCTAACGGGATGAGAATATCTAGGATTTCAAAGTAAAAATTTGGGTCGTCAATATTTGGACCATAGGTGTTGAGTCTAGGGGTGTCACGGTATTGGTTTTATGGCGGTATGATAACCTTCTTGACAAATGACGGTATATCATGGTTATCGCGGTATAGAAGGTGGAGTTAACTAATCTTAACAAATATTTTCTTTAAGGTAATAAATTGTCAGCATTTTCAAACTTATTTCTGAACATTTTTAGCTGATCCTCCAGGAATCTAAGGCGACTGCAAATTTGTTCTTTCATGGCGCTCACTCGTTGATCGCCTTAAATGAAACAGTGACTAGTGGAAGTGTTAAAATGCACATTTTGAGCAATGATCTTGCTGCTCAGTCACAGGTCATCGCTTTGAAAAATTGGCTTCGCCCTGCTTTATTTTGGAACCACATGGCATGGGCATCATGACCCCTTGCTGCGATCAGTCATAAAAGATTGTTTTGATAACGCTGTATCCCATTAAAGCGAAAAAAGTGGCTCTTGTGAGGTCTGAAAGCCCATGTCATTGTGTTTCTTTTGTCAAAATGTCATAGCCAACACACTCACTGAAAGGTTGCATATTGATCAACTCACTATAGCTTGTTCACCCATCCGCCTGGTATATTCTAAAGATCTAATGTTGGAGTCACCACTGACCATGAAATCCTAATGGGACCATGTTCATGTTCTTGATTCTTGCAATACATGTTCATTTACCTTCTTAAAGATAGTGGCACAAAAACCTTTTGAGAATGACAAAGTTAAAATCCACATCGGCACAAATATGGACCACATCACCACAGCCCCATCATTACCGTTTTCCCCAGGGCTGAGCGCATTATGACCTTTGTCATGTGAGTTGAGACAGAGGAATGCTTTCATGGGTGGTGTCACAAATCGAGGATAGACCTGAGAAATATCTCACCCCCATTGCTCTGGATACTTCAAATTGAATGTAGAATCTGTCCTGCCTGCTCGAGTCCAGTGTCATATGCAGAAGGCAGGTGAAGGATCAAGCGAAGCAACAACTCTAGTACACGCAAGACAGTGGGGGTGGGGGCAGTTTATATACTAGCATAAAGAACTGATAGGCCCAGTGTTCATACAGTCTACAGAGCTAACGTTTTTTGTGGACATGCATCAAAAGGGTATCCAGTACATTCCCCCCCTTTGAATTCTGGGATGTGTAGTTCCCCATCTTTCAAATTGGTGGGAAAACTACAAATCGGCTGATCTTTAAACCGACTCTACTGATCACAGAGAAAGGGCAGTCACTGCATCAAAGCTCCATTTACTAATGTGGCCTCACTTTCCCTATGCTCTTGTCTGCCAAACGCACCATCCCACAGTGCAAGATCTAGAATGCACAGCACTTGCTTACTCTAGCCTTTCCAAATCAGATTGAAAAGCTCTCTTAATAGCTGCAGGCCCTAAAACGGTATACCGGTATAAACAATGTGACGGTTATTATAGTTCAATTAAGCTGTCCACGGAATCTATAACGGTATACCATTATACCGTTACACCCCTAGTGTTGACTAGGGTAACCGGTTATCTCGCTATTTCACCACACACCACAACATATCGCCCTTGGGGGTCAATTTTACTACCTATGTATTTAAATCCCAATGACGGGTTAATCAACATGAGCACTCCTCTGGTTTGAGTAGAATATTCAGTGTAGTAACGTTGTTTACCCCAGGTTGCATGGAAATCAGTGTTTACTTTCCCAATTACATGTGTGTCCTGCAACATTAATATGTGGGCGCAGTGTATGGTGATGTATGTACCAACTTTTCTAGATTTTGTCTGGTTGTTGAGCCCACGTACATTCCAAGATAGTAAATGAATCTTGAGCCCTTCAACCATTGGTAACCTGTGTGCCAATTGCCTCCAGCAACCATTACCGGATTCATGTGTGAATTGTCAAGGGAAGCACCACAGGTGGTAGCATGACCTTATATTTTAAACCATTTAGCTCTCATAACTGGGTCTAAACTCAACATCTCCCTTCATCCCCCCGTGGATGACTTGGGGAGAAACCCGCTCCCTTCATTTCCCCATCCCCCTCCCGCATCATCATCCCCAACTAGACGATGTTCCCCCTCAAACTCTTGGAGCTTTCCTGAGGTAGCCATGTTGCAGCCAGTGACTGCCCTCACCAGGTGCCCCCAATCCAGTACAATAAGTGACTTATAGCGCCACCCACATTATAACTATTCAACAACTGTAGACGATATTGACATAAGCCTCATTCAGTCCACTGGGTCATGCCTCTCCTCGTCGGGCCGAGGTCTCATGTTCCGATCTGCATGGCGTTCCCTGGGGGGAAGAGAGATGGAGGCTTCAATGTAGGCCATGGCCGCAGAAGGAGTCTCAAAGAAATGCGCCCTCCCGCCGTGTTGGATTCTCATTTTGGGGGGGAACATCAAGGCGTAGGGCAATTGGCATGCTCGGAGGAGACGCTTAACTAGTTCGTATGATCTCCTATTTGCTTGTATGCCTGCGGCGAAATCTGAGTATATATGGATGTTATTTCCCTCGAAGTGCAGCGTACCTTTTTCCCTGGCAAGCCTGAGGATCGCGTCCCTGTCTCTGTAATTAAGGAGGGGAGCAATTATTGTGCGGGTGGATCTCCTGGTTTGGGTGCAGTGGCCATAGTGATGTGGGCCCGTTCAACCAGGAAGTGCTCTCAGAAGGATTCTGCGTCGAAGAGACATTTTAGAAGAGATTCCACACGTCCTTCCATTGAACTTTTGCCAAACAATTCTGAAACTCCGACTATCCAGATGTTGTTTCAACTCGAGATCGTCTCACTTATTTTACATCTTAGACAGGTCCCCTTTGAGTTGGGTAATATCCCGGCCATTTTGAGTAATTGTGTCTTCATTCGAGCTGATTCTGCCCTCTGCCTCGGTAATGCGCACACTTTCTTTGTCCACCCTCGCTTTAAGTAAACTGATAGTTGCAACAATGTCATCCAATCTGACGTTCACAGCCAAGAATCCATTTTGCACAATGGACATCAGTCGGTCCTCTCTATCGTTATCTAGTGTCTCAGTTTGGGTATTGAGTGCCGCTGACATTTCCTCCGTGGGGCCCTGCGTTTGAGAGCTTGTGAATTAATCCATTGGCCCGGCTCCTGCGCCCTTCGTCATCTCCCGTGTAGCAGTGTTCTTTGTGCCTTGCCCCGTAAAGTATGATAGGAAAGAGGGATTCCGTTGCGATTGGAGCCGTCTAATGGTAGTGGCTTGACGCAAATGGTCCTCCACAGGGCTATTTCCGACATCAAATGGTTTCGGACACTGTCCTCATTTGTGCTCACTGAGTATCCAGGGTCTCTCCTGACCGTCTCTAGTGTGGGATTGGGCAATGTGACTGTCTTGGCGCAGTTGCAGTCATATCTGCTTTGTTAACATTTCCAGGGAATGGACTGTATCCTCCCACGTCGCAGGATCACCTGTTTAATGTTTCTCGGGTGCAATCTTCAGTCATGACAATACCGCTAGCTGCTTTCACCTCTCTTGGTATCCACCGACCTGGGGGACAATATGTCTCAGTATTGCCATGCTCTTTGTGTTTCCAACCCTTGCTTTACTGCCTGCCAGTGCTAGAACCCAGTGTTCGATGTTTCGTTAGGGGTTTATACTGCCAAGCGGGGGATGGCTGGTTCTCCCCCAGTTCAGTGGCTCAGTCAATATCTCCAATATGGTAGGTGCCTCCTCATGTGGGGTCTCACAGGTTGAGCTACAGTATGTGGGATCAGTGTTTAACCAGGGGGTATAGGTATCAAGGTACAGAGTAGTCGGACCAATGTGCAGTGAACTTCCGTAGTAGCCCCTCATTGCTTTTAGTGGAGAGGGTAGCCATGTGCTGGGCCAGGCACACTATCTGTGTGTCAAAAAACAGAAAAGATATGTCCAGAGAAAAGTATATTTAGAAAAAAGTTATCAAAATTTATTTAAAGTGATACAAAAATTGAAGACTAGGTAATAAATCACAGAAAACGATTATACACTGATCATTTTAACATAGCAAAACAGCAGCAACAATATGCCAAAAATCGGCTAAAACATCATCACTCATACTCAACATACATGGTGCATTCATTCACACACAACTCATCATGCCGTGGCATACATCCAAAGTACTAAAAGACACAAAAAACATACTAAGAACCAATGGGGAAAAGGAATTCATAACTAGTCCCCATAACGACACACATTATTGCGATGTTTACAAACAATAGAAATAATTCATAGACAATCTATTGTCAGGATGCATGGAAAGAACAGATACAAAGATCACATCCCTGTAGAATTTATCTCTCGACCGGTTTCGACATGTGGTGGTAGTTAACTGTCTTCCTCAGGAGGTGGGTGTTACCATTCTGATGAAAACCTAGCTGCTGCAACAACCTATGCAGTGTAGTGTGGCCAGTCACGCCAGACAATTTAGGACTAAAACATGACCTGAAGGGCGCCCCATGCAATTTAAGGAAATCCAGAGCTGCATGTATTTAAAAAGTGAAGAGGCAGCACAACTTAGCCTCAGCATTCAACACCGTCTGCGGATCACTGCAGAACGGTTGCCGTATAATGAAATTGACCAGCAAACAGGGAGAACAGATGGTAATCTCTTTGTTCCAAACTAATTGTAAATTCGAAATGCTACGCATGCGTGTAGGGACCTACCTGTGTGTGCCTGTACTGTGACTCAAGTCCAATGCTGGATTGAGTCCACTTGCATAGTTCAGCTTGTATGCTGAGATTGACCTGTGGCCGTGCATAGCGCCACCTTCGCTCGGCAACCATGGGCTCTGTAGAGATATATTACAGTGTTTTTGAAAGCAGCCATTACAAAATATGTGCATATGACAATGTTTTCAGTAGCACCCAGTAAAATGGGTGCTCACTTTAAAAAGCACCCAACAAAATGTGTGCAGATGCAGCCAGTAAAATGGGTATTCACTTTAAGAAACATCCAACAAAATATGTGTTCATTTTAAAATGCAAATGGATGCAAGTGGGAGCAGGTTAGGGATACAGGCCTGCAGGTTGGTGGGATTGGTCTAAATGCACAAAAGTGATGGGCAGGTGAAACGATACATTAAGTTGTGCAATGTCAAAACAGAGTGTTTTCAGAAAAGACAGTGGGTTCAACGTGTATTATACACATACAAATTATGAGAATTCCAATCTGTGTGAATTGCATTGAAAATAACCCATACTAACTGATTAATTTCCCTATTAATTATACCCAATAACTAAGTAGCTCTACTGATTAACATTGCAGTGCAATTTCAATAAACACGGATAGAAATTCTGTGATTCTGCTCTCTCTTTAGCTTCATGGAAGGAGATGCATAAAAAAAAGACACACAGAATGAACTGTCTTTTGTGCAAATTATGAAACCTCTTTTGTGCGCACAGGAAAGAAATAGATACAATGAAGGCCCTCGCAAAGTTATTGGACAGTCGAGTCAGAAGCTTAGGAGGTGTCAAGTATGTCAAAAGGAAGGCAGGGCTACTCTTGATTGACAGAAAGATAGAATATAGGGAGTTGAACTGAAAGGCGGGGGCATTCTGTTCCTGTCTGTGCCACTGCGGGGTGCTGGGTTTTGCCTTCCCTGGGCTACAGTCTGCAGAAGGGAGTGCAGAGAGAGGTGAGGCCCTGGCGTTTAAGTTTGCTGGGATCTCAAGGCTGACTCGAAGGCAGTGCGGGGGTTGTAATACTCCCACACAGATAATCCATGGCAGAAAGAGATTGTCCAGACGAAACACAGAAGCCTCATAAATAATTGTAAGTGAATTTTAATATGAGGAACGCGGTTTGAATGCGATTCTTATCAGTTAGCACAGGAGTCTAATTTTAAAACATAATGTGATGTTTTCTTTTTGCATGTGGTAAATGACGGAGGGACAAGGTGCCATGTTTACAAATGTTCTTATTGTATTGCAATGCCTGTTTTATTTTTATTTTCCTCTCTTAGGTACTACAGCAGTACTAATGTGGGTAAGATTTTGGGAATGTATTATTGTTGATTGGATTATGTTTTTATTGTAAATCACATGGTGATTAACACAATTCTAAGAAAAACATTTGGACTGGTTTGTTGTAAGGATTTTTCTTTTATGTCTCCAAAGCTTCATATTTCAACTGGGGAAAGTAATTAGAAGGTGATGTGGTGTTCACATCACAGTGGTAAAAGTAAAATACTGCTAGAGGTAAAATCAGAGAAAAGCGGAAATGTATAGATAGGCAAGCAGAGAGTTTGGGTGTTGGTATGAATGTGCTCCACTCTGCATGCTAAATGGGGAGCAGAGTCCTACCAGGGCATAGGTCTTTGGTGTAGATAAACCATTGACAAGATCTATACATGATAACTGATATTATTTATGATCTTACTGGGTTCCCTATAATTGTGGGTGTTTACAGTTAGCCCAGAGTGTGTCATATTTATAAAGGGGGAAGATTTGTCTTATCATAGGGCCGTGTTATAAAAGGTACGCTCACCTCACCACTAAATTACCACCAAAATGAGGTAATGCCAATTTACTGCCAAAATACTAAGATACTAAAATACTGCCAAGTTAGGTAATAGCCCTAAAGACAAAATCTCTTGCAGCTTTCCGTGCTGCCGCAGTCCCACGTATAGTAGGGGGACCCGGGGTATACCGGATGGCGTTTCCCATTGTAGTTTTACAGGATGCATGCTTCAAATGATTAAATATGTTGGCGGGGGGGGTAGTTCCCTTGTAAATTCGCTGCCCTTTTCTGCACGGCATATATTAGTGACGGCTTAGTGTTGCAGGGTTTCCTCAGCGGTTCCCGCTCCATCGGGTGTGTGGGCCTACACTCCCGATCACTGTCCTTGTAGCATGAGAGGAGGTCGCACATATACTGTGTTGGATGCCAGGGTGGGGGTGCCGGGGTACCGCATTTGTGTTGTTTGGATGCAGTTGCCTCCAGCAGCCCGCTCGTGATACAGGGCAGCGTCGCATTCAGCCAGTCTCCAGGACACAGGGGCTCATCTCTGGATCGTGCGTGGCTGGTGCTTCTTCTTTGCTTGGCTGGGTCAGAGGGTAGAAGGTTTCTGTGTGTCTTCTCCACCACTGTACGGCAGCACTGCCACGGATATAAGGTGGCATCTACGATCTACTATGCTGTCCAGGCCATTGGACCAGTCGAGTCAGTTATGGGGTCGCAGGTCAGCCCTGGAGCCGCCTTGGTCGCACAGTCCCCAAGGATGTCACCTGCAAGCGTGGCCAAATTTTCAGAGAGGCTGCTGCTATTGTCCAGCATTTCCCATTACAATTTTGCAGTGCTGCCACTAACAGTCAACACAGTGAGCCGCATAGTATAGTCAGCGCCTGCTGTTAGTGTGCAGCTCCTCCACCTTGCGGCCTGCAATCGGATTCCCCCAGCGGCCTCAAGCAGTTACAGCATGGTTCTCATAGGTGGCTGGTGCCTCTCTGCAATCACGGTGGTTTTTGCCAATGGATTCTCTCTGTTGTTTCCCAACGTTTTCACACAGGATTTTCGGATGTTGTCCCCTAGGTCTTCAGACAAGGGCACATCAATGATACCGGTCTGTGGGTGGCCCCGAAAACAGGATAAATATAAGTCAGGATTTGTTTCAGATCGGAGCTCTGTGGATTAGGCAGCCATCTCATAAGCGCTCAACAGCGCCCCCCAAAATGTTCACTTCATTTTATTGGTCCAAACATTTTAGAAATCTTTTTCTGCCGGTCCTCGGGAAAGATGGAAGACGTTTCTTTCCTTTAATCATGGCAACGGAAGGTTAGTGTTATGCTGGGCTATGCACAGTGCAAAGTGCTGTGCAAAAAGGAAAATAAGTGCACATTTGTGCAAAGGTTTATGCACATTTGTGCAAGTGTGTGCACAATATAAACAATTACTAAGACTTGGCTAGGACATCCAGTTGTGGTTAGGCCAAACTAGCATAAGCTTGCAATAAAAAAAATAAAAAAAAACAGAATACAGATACTAAGATATTAAAGAGTCCGATATAAAAGGTAAAACTGTGGCAAAAAACTTTTAAAACTATTCAAACTGTCAAATGTCAAATCAGGGGGTCAGGGCATGCCAGAGCGGCTCGAGAGGCTGCCATAGATCCTCTCCTCCCCCTGAACCTCTCTGTGGTGTCTCATGTTCCGTAATGAAATACAATAGTTGATATTTTTACTTTTTAATTTTTGTATTATCAGGTTCAACTTCCACTTGCTCCCTGTGAACACCCATGCCTCAGCATTTAATAAGTTAAATAAAGTTCAATGTTGCCATATTTGCCGTATTTATTGCAGGTTAGTAACCTGGATATTACAGAGTAAGCCCCAATCTTCTGCTGGTCTTCAACCTAATTTCCGGATACGGTTCACAGCTGTTCCACAATTTACTGACAGGCTGCCAAATTAGAAGAATTCCATATCCATGCCCATGTCAGATAAGTAACAATTAGGCGAATCGGCAAATAGATTAGTCGGAAGAGTTATAATAATATAGTGGCGCTAACAAGAAGGACTCCACTCTCCAATCTCACTCCATCCAGAACTCCGGAACCTCCGGAACCTCCTTCAGGCCTGTTCAACCAGTGGGCCAGAATCACGCTGAATCACACACAAGCATGAAAATTGAGGGGAAAAGAATACGGCCCCAGGGAACCACCACATATAACGAAACACCCTTACACAATCCTGCTATTAGCAGTAATTAGCTCAGACTCCTTGGGCCTCATTATAACCTTTGCGGAATGGGTTAACGGGCTCCGCTAATGGAGGCGGACCCGTAAAACCCATTCCGCAAGATTACGAAGTCCCCTCGCGGGAACCGGTAAGGACGTTTTACCAGGCGTCCTTAGTGGGTCCCGAGAGGGGACCAGGGAGCTAACAACGGGCTGTTCGTAATCGGCCCGTTGTTAGCTCCCTGCACCCATTCCCATTGAGCCCTATGGCGGCTCAAATGGGGAAGGTCCGGGCCCGGGTTCCCTGAGGGAGGAATTACCAGGCCCTCCAAACTCAGAATGGCCCGGTAATTCCCCATTCAGGGAACCCAGGCCCGGTTTTGGAGGCAGCCATGCCGCCAATAGCAGCATGGCTACCGCCAAAGCCGTAATGAGGCCCCTTATGTGTGGTCGAGTGATTATCAGACAGTCAGTTTTGCAGTCAAATATGCAGCAATTAGCCTCCTCCCCACAGTAGCAAAAGCAAAAGCAGTTGGCAAACGCAGTTGGCCGAAAAAGTTAAAGCTATTTAGCTACTTAGCTAGTGCAGTCAACGTATTCCTCGCTGATCGGACACACGCTGCAGAGAGATTTGTTGCAACATTTTGGTAATCTTTTGCCAGACTCTGCATTAGGATTAAGCTTTTCAGAGAGAAGTAAATGCCAGAAGTAGTGCCAGCACATGCCGAACAACAGGCGCGGCCTTTGCGCAGGGCTTCGCCGAGGGCTTGAGGGGCTGGCCCTTTGAACTGCTACTGCTGGTTCCTCCCAGGTCCTGGTACAGCTCATGCAGGGACACCACGCCAAACAACAGGCGCACCTTTCACCCAGTGCCTTTCCATTTGTCATGCCTGCCATGTGGTATACCGTTCACTCACCTTTCCATGGCGTGTCTACCCACAATGGTAGTCCACTCCTGGAACTTCGGCTCTGTATGGAGTTGCACTCCGCAGACAACACTACCCCTAGCACAGCATGACAGGCCATGTGGGGGCTGCCCTGTTTGTCCGACTGCAACAGGGTGGATGTCCCACACCCGGACACCACGCACACGCCATAGGCCTGATGTTGTTGTTTGCCATGGCAATGCATACTGTGCACGGTACCCCTGCAGCTATTTCAACACCTATTGCCTGTTGCTCAAAGCATTTCAACGTGCCCCTCAGTTCAAAGCTCATTGGTGCCCATTCAGTCCAGTCCCTCTGAGCTCTGCCTTCCCTTACTCTTGCCTGTTGCCTGCTCCCTTTTGTGTGCCAATATCCTTGCCTGCCATTCCTCATTATTTTCTATTGTCTGATTGTCTCTTTTCTGCCTGTTGCCTCTGTGTACTGCCTTCCTTTATGACTGTTGCCTGTTTGCTCAGCTGCCTTTGGCCACATCCGGTCTTCACTGCAATGGCTGAGCAGTTCGCCTACCGTCATCTTGAACACTCCATTATCGGCTCTACTGCCAGTGTTTCCTACACTATCCTGATGCCACGTTAATCAAGGGATGCCTAATCGTGGCATTGAGAGGGCCTCCAAGGGGATCCTGGGTTTCCAACCTCTCAGGAATCTATATTTGGGAGTTTGCTCAGTGTCAGTCTGACTTCAGCCTGATCTGATGGATTGCAAAGTGTAAGTGTAATTGGAACCTGGTCCTTCACAGTATGGCACTCAGGGGGGAAGGCAGTGGGGGTGTTGTGGGTGGTGATGGTGTCACTGTATGGGGTGTTTTCCATCTCACTGGCCTGAGGTGAGAAGGTGCAGCTGCATGGTTGTGGGGGTGACATGGCGATCGTAGGCTGGCGAATCATTGCTTTAGGTTGTTGCATGTCATCCAGGGGGGAACAGGGTGAGGTGTCATTGGGTGCATGGATGTGTTACATGCTCTGACCTTGTGTTCTTTTTCTCGACTTAGGCATTCTGCAAAGACAGATGGTTGCTGATGTTCTAGGGAACAGTTCTGTGGGATGCCGGAACGCAACACCTCAGCATTGTAGACTGGTATGGAGACCTACAGAGTGGAGCATGGATTGATTCCTGCGTACATCTGTTGCAGGCACGTAAGGGAAAAGATGTGAGGTGAGCTTGAAGTGAGCTTTGTATTTTTTTTTAAAAATATTTTTATTGTTGTATTATTAGTTTGCATAAAACCTTATACAACATATACCACAAGTGACAAAAAACACATTTATACCTTTCATACAACCAATACATAAGCATATAAGAATGCACTAATATAAAAGATGGTTATCATACCATACAAAACGAAGAAACAAAGCAAGAAATTTCATCTAAAACATCAAGGACATCAGCATATACAAAAATTCTAAAAAGATTCCTTCCCAGCCCTAAAATCAGATTACATAGTAGTTATATACCTTGTTAATATCATTACCCGTTTGTATCCTATATTTACCTACACAATTAATTCTTTATTTTTGGCTTCCAATTCCTCCGTTATAATTTGGAGCAATGAGTTCAAAGCTAGAATTAGAGAAATGTTAACACCCCACATACAGCGACTCCAGAACAAATTTTTCGACATTTCTAAATCCTCATCAAATCTATCGGTGAGGAATAGAGCTCGTTTCGACCCAAAATGGACACATGTTAAGACGAGGTGCTTGAGAGTTTCTAACATGTCAGTTTCTCCACAAAAGCGACATGTAAGACTAGGTGAAATATAATTAAGCACCTTTTCTTTATGTATCCAATAATGAATTCTTTCTAGGGTCGGCACCTGGTTGAGTCTAAAACGCATAAATGTGGTTCTCGCCCTGTAGCAGGGGAATCTAAGTAAATAAACGGGGATACATTCCCTTGCATGTACAAATTTAGCATATTCTTTATAAGTTGCATAGGACTCTATTTTATTGACTGTATCCACCCAATCCGCCTTGAATAACAATTTCTTAACTAGGCCGGGTCGTTGCACCAAGTCGTCTAAACTAGAGCCTAAAGTATATAGCAGAGAATTCATTCTGTCGCTGAATCCCTTAATTGATTGAACTGACCCAGATTTGATAACCCTATTCAACAGCTCATACAGGGTATTCGTAAGAGGATCATTCATTTTTCTAAAAAAGGAAAGCTGTCTCCACAAATATCTGGCTTTAAGTGAGACAAGACATAATTCATGCCGGATAATGGCATTAGGGATTGCCATGGAAAGGCCCATTACTTCCTTCCATAATTTTCCCTGGACCACATTTAAATAGGAACTCATATCCTTGGTGCAGATATCCAGACCATATAAGAGAACCGGCTCACATTTAGCTAGATAGAAGCGTCTAATGGGTAGGAGCGAAAATTGGCATACTCGAACCCTCAAAAATTTCATTTGAGTCTTTAATTTAGACGCTTTTTCTGCGAGACTCGATTTCCACCTCTTTAGGCTAGAATTGTTAGAAAAATTATAGCCTAAATATGTTATGGCCTGCACTTGTTCCACCGGATTGTCCCCCATCTTCCAAACATAAGATTTAACAACTCTCTTCTTAGAGATTACAATCGTTCGAGATTTAGATGCATTGGGGGAAAGATTATTCATCATAGCATATTGATAGAAAATATCCATCCTTCTGCGAAGACCCTGTGGGGTCCCATCGAAAAGAATGAAATCATCCGCAAAGGCCATCCACTCAATAACCAAACTTCCCATCCTAACGGGAGCGATGGAAGGACCCCGCCACATATCCTCCACATCGCTGACGTACAGGTTAAAGAGCGTGGGTGCAAGTGAACAGCCCTGCTTAACCCCCACATATTTCTATGTAATAGAGCCAAGAGTTGAACAGTCTTACGTGGAAAATTCATTGCTAACATTTTGGTCCACAATCTATCTCTAATGACCCCGTCAAAAGCGTTAGAGAGATCCAAGGAAGCCATATAGACTTCACCCATTTTAGTGTGATGGACTGTATCTCTTAAGTGAGCCAAAATATTTCCGTTCAGGTCTGTTCCCAAACCTTCTCTAAAGCCAACCTGGAATTTACTGAAGCAGGCATTCCTTCTAGTAAATTTGTTGATGTCCCTTAAAAGTAGAATGCCAAAGACCTTACTAGCTGCATCTAAAAGGGCTATAGTTCTATAATTCTGGGGATTAAGAACGTCCCCTTTTTTAAATATAGGGACAATAATACTCTGGGCCCAGGTTTTAGGAATAGTATGGTATTTGAAGATATCATCAAATATTGGTTTGAGCAAATCAGCCCATATTCCAGGGGATGTCTTTATGACGAAGGGCGGAATGCCATCCGGGCCTGGTGCTCTAGAAGGTTTAAGTTTGTTAATGGCCCATTTGATGTCCTCTAAATCCCACCCACAGTCTTCCACCACGGGTGGACCTAAATCCAGGTCCTGTTCTCTTGTAAGGTCAACAGGTAAAGCAAACTTCTGCTTATAGAAAGCACTCCACACTTCTGCTTGGATCGGGCAATCAAGTTTGTCTTTTGCAGGCTTGAGCATAGAGTTAATATTTGCCCAAAATTTAACGTCTCTGCCCTTACAAAGATTATGCATCATCAATTGATGTGCTTCATGATATTGATCCATTCTCAGTGATTTGATCAGATTTTTATGTTTCAATATAATTTTTTTTCTTTCTGAGCTGAAATTCGATAAACGGAATGGGCATTTTCTTCAAGGCTTTGATTTCACTATATTTATTACGCTTGGAGGTTTGGATTCTAGGGTCACCCACCCTCATCCTAGGTTTTATGACCTCCCTATCGCTGGTGCTACTAATTTTATAGACACATGACAATATAGTATTATAGTAGAATCCTCCCAAATCTATATCTTCACCTCTAGTAAGATGAGGCGACCTACTGGATAGGTTACCCAAAACCAGGTTATTGAATTTCGTAATTATTTTCTTATTCCATACAACCCTTCTCCCATTATTTCCAGCCTTTAGACCACACAGCGTGGGATTAATATAATTACCCACATTTGGAATGGAAAGAGAAAAACATAAGGGAATATGATCACCCAATTCCACCTCCATAAGTGTCAGTTTTCCACAGGCTTGCTTCCAGCTATTTGAAACATAGAAAAAGTCGATTCTAGACTTATTGCTTCCTCTTTTCCAAGTAAATTTCGGTAAATTCCAATCCCAAGCGTGATCCAAAAGACCCAGGTCCCAATGGTCGAGATAATTATCCCACCGTATGCCTCTTTTAATATGTGGTGGGAGCAATCTAGGAATCACCCCCCTTTCATTTAATGTGGAACCCTCAGCGCAGGCCGAGTTGAAGTCCCCTCCCAAGATAATACGATTGCCAAACCCTTTCTCGAACCATCCTCCCAGAATCATATTGAGAGTATCTTCCACTTCATCAATCGCCACTTTTAACAGGTTCCAATAGAGATTCAGCATGAGAATCGGTTCAACCCTACCTACCCGAAGTGAGAATGATGCCCAAAAGCCAATCACTCCTAAAGATCACCTCCCCGTGAAACCCCAGATTACGATCAATGGCTATAATCAGACCACCACTAGGTCTGCCCAATGGTCCGCGCGATGCTAAAGAAGAAAAGGTATAGAAACCTTCTATATGTATGTCAGACAGCATCATGGTTTCCTGAAAAAAATATATACGGGGGTGCACATAATTATCCCTTTTATTCAAAAACATGTCGAGGTGTGCTCCCCCGCAGGAATTCCAGGAAATCACATCTATATTAGAGCTGTTAGTAACGCCCGCTCTCTTGTCTGAATATCTCCAAGGTTTTAAGTGCTGGCTGTAACCATGACCAATCATGGCCACTATTTAGAAGGCTAGAAATTAATGCCAACCCTGGACCAAAGTTTTCTAATTTATTATTACCTGATTGTGGGGTTTGTTGAATTTGGTTGTTATGTGTTTCCTTATATTGAAGAAACTCATCAACCTCTTTGTCATTTACTAAAGTAGTTAGTTCATAACCCAAAGAGTTGAGATTCTTTTCTTGAGCACGTACCATATCTGCTACCATCGCTGAATGAAAACAACTTACCATACGATGGTTATTATGATTAGGTAGAAAGATGGAGTCTATATCATCTGTTGTTATTGCTCGTAATAAGGGAATCTTTTTAAACAGACTTAGAAGGTAAGTTCTATTTAAATAAATCTGCGAGTCTGTATTGTTATTATTGATCCAACCCAGTATCTTCCCTGTACAGATCTTTATAGGGTGCTCGGCCGGTATAGATTGCTTCTTTATATGGTCAGTAGTAGCTTTAAACACAGCCGTTTCTTGAGGTTCTTGGGTTTTGGAAAGATATGTATCTTGGGGGGTATCTCCCATATTATTACTAGTAAATTCAGTCCCCTTCTCAGCTAACACCATCAGCCCCTGTAAGGGGGAAGTACTGGGACATGCTACTACTGGAATTTCTTGGGAAATAATAGGGTGCCCAATTTGTTGTGTGCCTACGGATGTTCTAGCGTGTTTCGTACTAATTATTTTACCGAAAGCTGTCATCTTTGTTTGTTTAATTTGTATGCGCTCAAGGCCAACTTTTAGTATATTATTCTCCTCTGTATTTAGGTCAGTATAAGTTTCCCCCCTGGGCAGGGAGTCTTTAATACTAGGCTCCCCCCGAACCTGACCATCTTCTTTATTAGAAGCCTTGTGGCTCCCCCTATCATCAGGCTCTTCCTGAGACGGGATATTTCTGATACCTTTGAGATTCGCATTTCTGCCTTTAATTTTTATGTTAGGCATGTTTTTGCTTTTTTTGGGCATCCTAGGCTGCTTTTTTGTCTTTTTTCGTCTACCGACAGGGGATTGGGGCGTCTCATTTATATCATAGTCCGAGCTATTTACTGGAGCTGTTACATCATTATTCATGTTAGAACCTATTTCTAATACCTGGACTGCTAATTTTTCCTCTCTGTATTTTTTCTTTTGTTTACATTTTTGTCCTTTTTTTGAAGAATTATGTTGGGAGATTATTGAGCCCTCACTACTAATGTTTAGACATTCCCCCTCTTTTATCGTTTCTCTCACCTGCATCTGAGTGCTGGACTTTTCACTGTCCTGTTCCTGAGTGGGCCCTTCTGTTGCCATAATTATGGCATCCAGAAGGACCGAAGGACTATCTGGACAGCACAGTTCCTTCCCATAGTTTTCATTATTGATTTTATTATCTCCTATTCCCTGGGAGACTTGATCCTCTAACACTATATTTGACGAGGTGGGGCGATCTCCTGTAAGCATAACTTCCAACAGAGTAGTAATCTTAGCATCCATGGTCTTTAACCTGGTATCTTGTTCCTCTCTATATTTTTCAAATAGACTCTTTTCTTTAGTAGTCTGTTCATTAAGGTACTTAGCCTCCACTATACCCTCTAAGAAAGCCAGACGAGTCACCAATTGGTTAAAAGCCGCTTGTTGCCCTACCATAGAGCACCCAATAGTCTCTTGGGATTCACCTAGGGTTTTCAAGGCCAAATTCAAACTAATGTGTAGGTTGGATAGAAGTGATATCAGGTGATCTCCTCTCTCCTCCCTTCTCAAACCAGGAGATTCCTGTTTATCTTCGGCTACCCCAAGATTTTCCAATATGGTTTGCTGAGGGTCGGTAGCTTTATCTACAGTTATGGGTAAGTAATCCCTTTCCTTATCAGTTTGGGTATGACTGGTCTTAGTATATATAGGTAGTATAAGTGTCTTTGTGATCGGTCTAATAGGGGAAAGGTGTCTACCCTCTTGTTGTTTCCACATTGTAGGAGTTTTTCTATTTTGTGAGAGTGTATCAAATGGCGCACCCTCTGATAAGCTCCTCACCCCCTTGTCTTTGGACAAAAATCTACCTACTGGTATCTCTAAATCAACAATTTCTTTCAGCAGATGACCTGTAGCATCTGCCGTAGTAAAGAAGGAATCATCCAAATCACTCTCTCCAATGGGCTGGTTAAGATTATACTTAGAACAGATGGGGGTCTCTTTAGATTGGTCCCTCCCACCCTCCTGCTTAGAGCTCCCCGACTGAGGAGAATCGAGGGCACATTGCACCTTATCCTTATTATCCTTCCCAAAGATAAATGTTGCCGGCGAAATAGGCGTGAATTGCAGAGTTCCACACGGTTGTTTCCCCTTCCATATCAAAGACTCCAAGCATTGATTATCTCCTGCCTGTAATTTCCCAGTAATAATCCTCTTCTGAAGGGGAGTGGACGCATGATACCGGACTACCCTTTTAGTACCAATTCGACTTTGTTGAAGACATTCCTCATCTGTAAGTTCCTGTCTAGAGTCTGGTATGTCCCTATTAGCCCCCGTATCCTCTATATCTGGTATGTCCACATTTACCTCAGTCAACGTCACAACATTCAAAGTTGCAGGATCTATGGTAGGATGTCCCTTCGGGCTCCCTTCAGCTCTAGTATTAGAATTTTCATTTATATTCTCGACCAATAACATCGAGGCAGCCATATTTTCGATGTGGTCAATACTAATGAGCGCCTCACAATGAGTCAGTGAGCCTGATTGGTCCTTTACTATCTTAGTAACTTGACTCACCGCAGTTTCAAACCCGCTTCTAAGTGCGGGCATATTATAAAAAAGAAAAAAACCCGGAAAAGAAATATATTAGAAAATATTAGAATAGAGAAAAGAGCACCCTGAGGGGAGAACAACTCGCAACCTCTAAGGTGCGGAAACACCCAATTTTTTTTTTTTTTTTTTTTTTTTTAAATGGCTGGGAACAGGACTAATATAAAAACCAAGACATTCTATACTATAGTTGTGCCAAAAGGAATGTGTTTGAATTAAACCCGGAGGGGAGAACAGCTCGCAACCTCTGAATAATTCTGATTACGTCAGCTTAAAAACATAATTATTTAGAATATCCACAATTAGGAAAATGAGTTTGAAGAAAACACTCTGTTGCAGGGTTGGGAACGCCCGGCGGCTAGTGGAGCTGCCAGAGTCCGACTCTCCACCCCTTACCCTGGTAGCTTAAGATGGACGTAGGCCACAGTGTTAGTAGCAGTAGGCCAGATACTCACAGCCGAACAGCCAAACAGCGGCTCCAGCCCTTACTGCCTCCAGGGCTTAACGCCGCAAGGGTGGTTGTGCCGGCAATATAAGGAGTGAGATAATCACGTGATCCGTCATGTGATGGGAGTAGGCCCCGCCCCCTCCAGGAAGCGGCCAGGCAGCAAGAGCAGCGCTCGCAGTGCTGCGTTCAGGAGTAAATGGCAGTCACAGGAGCAGACGTGCAGAGAACCAAGCACTCCTTCCGAGTAGTTTAAGAACCTTAAAGCTTTGTATTTTCTACATTCATATGACTATTTTGATGTAGATATGTATTGTGTGCATGATTTTATTGTCAGGGAACGGTGTGGCCACTCCACCTGTATATTGTTGTGGTGACTGGCAGAAGATGAATCTGTCATCTGTGCTGCCAGGAAAATTGGCATTGACTAGCATGATGACTCTGTTTGCATCACAGATGACCAGCAAATTGATGGAATGCCAATGCTTCCAGTTGCAGTAAATGTGTTACGTCAATCGGGGGAGGCCATAGCGTAACATGCGTGCAGTCAATGGCTCCAAGTACACATGGAAAGCATAGAATCCCTGGAACACTTACCTGCAGTGTGTGTGGCATATATATGTGACTATGCACGCATGCACGTGATGTGATGCAGCCGAATACCTAGTGTAGACACCAGGGTTGCGTGGCCTGCGATATTCCCCCTACAATGGCAGTGGTGTTCTGAAATGATCCTGGGGCTATGAAATGTAGGGCTGTCAGCACCTTCTTCAGGGGGCTGAGGGCATGGAAGCAGATGGTGGGCGATGCAAGGTCTTCCTCACACTCCCTGACCAAGTCTAGGATGACATAGGGGAACCTGTACCTTACATACACCTGGTCATCAGGCATCCCAAAGAATGTGCTACTTGGTAGGAAAATCCAGTCCCTCACCATCCTCATCCTCCTCTTTCTTCTATGTCGATTGTCGATAGATCCCAGTATACTTGCAATCATCCTTGCTGACCGAAGTTTGAATGGTGTGTACTGTGTGCTTTAATCATGTTGTTTACTTTGTGCATTGTACTTTGCATCTACTATCATGTGGCAGTGAGATCACAAGGTTTGTGTGTGACTTTTCCCGATATGATCTTGCATGTTGAAATCCATGAATTCGGTTATTGTTTGCACTTGAATGGGCGTTTGATTTATATATGTGGCGCATCCCTCAACACGCCCATGTTATTCCTCGTTCTTCCTCATTTTGCGGTGCGATGGGGAATATGCATGTTCTGCCCCCTATTTTTTTCTTTGCACATGCACGTCCCACACTTTTCATGGTGTGTCACGCAAAGTGCTCAACTGCATTCAGTGTCGTTACAGAGCAGCGCAAAACTGCAGGAATACATGCAAAGTCTGATCCATGAATTGGTAAATTGAAGTTTTGTGCGCTGTAAAGTGTGAAAAGTAACTTTTCAGCATGCAAAATATTCTATGAATATTTAGTCTCTTCATTTTGCTGGGGCATATTGCTGGTCTCCATTGGGGTATCTTGGGAGTAGTTGCGGGCTCCCAGAAGTAGTATCTCACACATTCCTGTAGGCACCCGCTTACCCTTCGGACTGGTCCTACCTCTCCATAGTTTGATGTTGCTCTTTTAGTGGCTCTTCCTGCTCACTGTCCCTCAGTTCCCTCTTCTTGTCAGGGGGTCTTAACCCCCACATTGTCTTTGTCTGGTTGTCTTATTCTTCGAAATCAGTTACAGTTGTGGGTAATGCTGGTGTCTTCCAATTCTGCTGTGACCATGGAGCCTTTGTTTCCTGTCACCTTCCACAGGGTAGCCTAGAAGGGGAGCCAGAGCTTGTGTCTGGGATGTCTTGTTCGGATGAGTACCTGGTCATCGATCACCAGTGACGTGTCTCGCAAACCCCAACGGGTAATCTCCTTCTGGTTTAATGTGACCTGTCTTCTCATCTGTTCCATATTCATGTCTTCCATCTGCCTCAAAGCATGTTCTGGGATGGTTAATCCCATTTCCTGTTCCACAGTGCCTCCGCTGGGGACGCTGCAGTTGCTGTGTATGGTGTTGTGCAATATGCCATCATGAAAGACATTAGGGCATGATGGTGAGATGCTTTCATTTCATGAGCTATCCAATTCCAACATTTCTTCTTTGTGTCCTCGTAAACCTCTTGACATCCCCATTGGCGCAGTGGCCTGCAAGGCGTTATTCTCTTACGGGTAATGCCATAATTATTTGGTAAGTCTATAAACTCAATGCATTGGAGTGGTGGACCAGTGTCTGACTTTATCGATTTTTGACTTCTATGTGTAGCAAAGATGTAATCGAGCAAATGTACGACCACCTCTGCAGCCATAGATTATAGGAATTACATCTCTGGCTATCTGGAGAACTTGTCAAGCACCACCAGGGAGTGTTGAGAGTTCAGTCTTGCACCAAAGTCTGTGCTGAGCATCTGTCATGGGGTTATGCTTCTTTGAGTGGATGCTGTCCTGTGAAGGGCACCTCTGCCATTGCCAGACACCACGCTCAGCTCGCTAGGAAGGGGTCTACCATATTTTTGAGATCTGTAAACCAGATCTTTTCTCTAAGTCTTGATTTAGTCCGACATGCACCTTGGTGACGTGCATGAGCCAGCTGAGAGCAGTCGGTATTACCATTCTCGGGTCGCAAAAGATTGTCCTGTCAGGGCTAGCTGACAGCCCTGATCACACTCTCCATAGACCCTGGAGAAAAGCTTGAACTCCGGCAGTGTGGTGTGTGTGTGCAAAAGGTTCTTCATTCCCCTTGTTGAAGTTGCTTTAGTACCATCTGAATGCATTCGTGGTAAATCGTGGAGAAGGCTATGCTTTCTAGAGACATGGGTTTGGCAACAGATGCCTTGGTCTCCATCTAGACATATTCTCCCATCCCAAAACCATCAGCCTTGTCAACTGCAAGCTGCTTGGCTGGGTGTCTGGTCAGGTAGTCTGCTCTGCTTTTAGCACCAGCTCAGAAGTTGAGGTTGACGCCATAATGTTGGAGCTGCAATAACCACCTCTCTAGCCCGATGGGGGGTCGTGGTTCAGAGATCTGCATGATTTGCAGAAGAGGCTTGTGGTCAGTGACCACTGTAATGTATGTTTAACTGTTGACAGCCCAAGATCACTGCCAATGCCTCCCTCTGTGTTTGAGTGTATCTTTGCTCTGTTGGCATAATAGCCTTGCTTGCGTATGCCACCTGCCATCACGCACCTTCGTTGTTGAGATGAAGGAGGAATGCTCTGTGGCCCACTAGGCTGGCATCCAGAATCTCTAATCTTGGGTAAGGGTGGTCTTGACTTCTATGAAAGCCCTTTTATTACTTCCAAATGTAGATTGTTCATATTTGCTCCATGCCCATGTGCAGTCCTCTCTCATGAGGGCACGCAGTGGCTCTGTCACCGTTGCCGATGGTCTTTCTGACCTTGAATATATAAAAATATTGTCGCTTACATTTATGATGCCAGGGAGTCCCACCAACACCCATTCTAATGCTGTGTTGAAACACCTTTGTCAGTGACTAGACCCCGAAGCTGAGCCTTTTGTACCTAAAAAGGACTACATGTGACGAAAGAATCCTAATATGTTGGGTGTCTTCACGGAGGGGAACATGGTGGTACGCTTCATTTAAATCAATGTTGGAGAATGCACTGAAGCCTTGTAAGTCAGCTAAGATGTTGTTGTGCATGGGTGTCGGGTGCCATTCACACTTGATAGCTCAATTGGGTAACTGCATGTCTACGCAGATCCGTACTTCGCCAGGTTGTTTCAGCTCTTGGACTTCTGCGCTCAAAGAGACTCCTGGTCTTGGGTCTGCAACACCTTTGATGATTTTGGCTTCCTCGAGCATCAGGAGCTCAATTTCCACTTTGTGTGGTGGATGGAACTGGATTCTGCAGTGTCGTATTGGCAATGGATGCCAGTGGTGGCTGGTAAATTTTTGAGGGGTGCAAACATCTCCTATGAAAATCCTCATGCATCTGAGATTAATGAGGGAGCCAGAACCACTGAAGGTGAGCTGCAGAGTTTTACCGCCAACATTTTTTTTAAAATAATGTGCTAAAATGGTGTATTTTACAGCACACTTTCTGCGAGGAATTGAGTAAAAAGCCACACAGTTTACAATCAGTTTTGTAGGGTAAGATGTTAAAAATCAGTTGCATGCCAAGCCTCCAAGAGTTCATTGGGGCATTTTCCAATAAGTTTTCAGGATGCCTTTATCCACTATATTCCAGTACAATTAAACAATTCCATCTGGCTGTGCCCATATATGCACATGATATATGTATGAATATGTGCCAGTATTCCCACATAAGAACATATTCATGTTTGCTTTGCTAATAACGCCATTAATGATACTAGAAAGACACCACATCCACGCCGGCCCTGCCAATATATGCCATTATCCCAACCTAAGAACATACTCCTGTTGGCTTTGCTTTTATCGAAAAAATGCCATGTCACAGTAAGAAAACATGTCTTTGCTGGTTGCTCAAATGCCTCCCCTCCACCACTTATATGTAAGAAGACTCATGATGTTGGCTTTGCCCATAAAAAGCAGTATAAAACGTCATGCCACTGTAAGAAAAAATGGCCGTCATTACAAGTTTGGCAGTAGCCATGCCGCTATTGGCGGCATGGCTGCCACCAAAAATCGGGTCTGGGTCCAGGTTCCCAGAATGGGGAATTACCGGGCCATTCCGAGTTCGGAGGGCCCGGTAATTCCTCCCTTCAGGAACCCGGGCCCGGACCTTCCCCATTCCCATTTCAGCCCCTATAGGGCTGAATGGAAATGGGAGAGGGAGCAAACAACGGGCCGATTATGAGCGGCCCGTTGTTTGCTCCCTTTTCCCCTTGCGCGACCCGGTCTGCACGTCTGGTAAAACCAGACGTGCAGACCGGGTCCCGCGAGGGGATCTCGTAATGAGGCGGTACGGGGTTGACGTTGCCGTTAACACCTTACCGCCTGACTTATAACGAGGCCCAATGTCTTTGCAGGCTGCCAAATTAAATAGCGAATATTGGCTTTCCCCTTAACAGCAGTATAGGATGCCATGCCATAGAAAGAAAACATGTCTTTTCTGGCTCCAAAAATGCCCCCTATCCCCCATATGTAAGAACACAATGCATGACGGCTTTGCCCGTAACGACAGAATAAAATGCCATGTCATAGTAAGGAAACATGTCTTTGCTGGCTACCAAATGCCTCACATATGTAAAAACATTCATGTTGGCTTTGCCCTTAACATCAATATAAAATGCCATGCCAAAGCAAGAAAGCATGCCTTTTCTGGCCATCAAAGGCCCCTCATATCTAAGAACACCCATCATGTTGGCTTTAAATGGCCATCAATTGCCCCCCATAAACCCGCATATCTAAGAACACCCATCATGTTGGCTTTACATGGCTATCAATTGCCCCCCCTGAAACCCGCATATCTAAGAACACCCATCATGTTGGCTTTACATGGCCATCAATTGCCCCCCCCATAAACCCGCATATCTAAGAACACCCATCATGTTGGCTTTACATGGCCATCAATTGCCCCCCCTCTGAAACCCGCATATCTAAGAACACCCATCATGTTGGCTTTACATGGCCATCAATTCCCCCCCCCTGAAACCCGCATATCTAAGAACACCCATCATGTTGGCTTTACATGGCCATCAATTGCCCCCCCCTGAAACCCGCATATCTAAGAACACACATCATGTTGGCTTTACATGGCCATCAATTGCCCCCCCCCTGAAACCCGCATATCTAAAAACACCCATCATGTTGGCTTTACATGGCCATCAATTGCTGCCCCCCCGAAACCCGCATATCTAAGAACACCCATCATGTTGGCTTTACATGGCCATCAATTGCTGCCCCCCCCGAAACCCGCATATCTAAGAACACACATCATGTTGGCTTTACATGGCCATTAATTGCCCCCCCCCCCCTGAAACCCGCATAACTAAGAACACCCATCATGTTGGCTTTACAAGGCCACCAATTGCACCCCCCGAAACCCGCATGTCTAAGAACACACATCATGTTGGCTTTACATGGCCATCAATTGCCCCCCCCTGAAACCCGCATATCTAAGAACACCCATCATGTTGGCTTTACAAGGCCACCAATTGCACCCCCCGAAACCCGCATATCTAAGAACACACATCATGTTGGCTTTACATGGCCATCAATTGCCCCCCCCCCCCTGAAACCTGCATATCTAAGAACACACATCATGTTGGCTTTACATGGCCATCAATTGCCCCCCCCTGAAACCCGCATATCTAAGAACACCCATCATGTTGGCTTTACATGGCCATCAATTGCCCCCCCCCCTGAAACCCGCATATCTAAGAACACCCATCATGTTGGCTTTATATGGCCATCAATTGCCCCCCCCTGAAACCCGCATATCTAAGAACACACATCATGTTGGCTTTACATGGCCACCAACTGCCCCCGCCTGAACCCCACATATCGACGAACACTCATGATATGGCGGGCTTTGCATGTAAACAGTGGGATGGCTGGGATTAGAACACAACTCGCTCGGCTGGGAGACAACACACTTAGCCACAAGACCACACACATTGCTCAGAAGAAATGTGCAAACTCTCTAATATTCTGCTATACAGGACAGGTTGTGTAGCCCAGTCTTAGAGATAACACGTGCGCCCCTTGCAAGCACAGCCAGACGTGTGTGCCTTGTATGATCAGTCACCTGCTAGGAGAGTTTGATATATACTATGCACTGCATGCATTCATTGCAAGGTTTATTTCGACTGTGTGTCGTAAGAGCATGTCATACATGAAATCAATACAATAAAAACAGAATAATCATCTTACATTCATTAAATACAAATCCACAGCACAGCATGGCATACTACGGCATGATTAGAAAGAGCATGCTCGCCCTTGGCACTTAAGGAGTTAAAAGACACCGCTGGAGTGGCTCTTCGGTGTTCTAGCTAAACGGACAGCAGTCAGAACTCATGGAACTCCAGCACTTCTTAGAAGAAGCTAAGGGTAGGTTGCCCAGTCTTGACCTAGCATAAAGTGATCTCAGAGAGTGGGGGTGAATGAAGTCTAGACATTCTTCATAGCCAAATTCCCCTTTTGCAAGCCAATACACTCGAGCCAGCGAGGATTGTTGGCATTCATCAATTAAACGTCCTCCGACTTTATTATTGGACGCTGCTGTAATAAGAGCCTTTGAGCTGTTGTTTATACAGAAGGGGTACACCCACATATGGGGAGCAGGTGCAAGTGGATCTAGGTCACCTGGCCTAAGCCCTGCCCACCTGGTGCCTTCCTGCCTGCTGCTCTTTTTCACCACTTAGCAAGCCCCGCCCACCTGGTGCCTTCCTTCACCATCACCGTCTTGTGGCCAATGCTGGATTTGACTTTTATGGACTCCTTTGATTCACGGTGCGTCACCCTTTCTCATGGGGGCCCTGAACCATGCTGTTCCCATCTTCATCTTGTATCCTGGCTTGCAACATTATGGGGGTCATTCCGAGTTGGGCGTTAAGGGAAAAACGATGCCGGTAAAGGATTACCGGCATCGTTTACCTTTACGGGCCATTCTGACCCTCTAGACCGTTATTTACGGCGCCGTAAAATACGAGGCCGTAAATAGAGGTCTCGTGGCGCGCGCACAACACCCCATGCCGAAATTAGCGGCATGGCGTAAACCAGAGCTGATCCCAAGTCATGCGGACATGCAATAAACGGCCTCGACAAGGCCGCAAAGTACCTTACTGGCATGGAGTAAATACCGGCATCGCCGAGAAGGTGTTAAGAACCCTGAGCAGTGTTTCCAAGAGGCACAGGTGCACTCAACCAGCACAGGTGGAGGCAGCGGAGTCTGGCACAGCACAAAAGGAGCACACCCACTCACCACACCCCCTCCCACACCAAGATGATACCAATTGTAGCAGGATTGCTGGAGCTGGAGGCCCTGCTTGCAAGGCAGCAACGACAACAACAGCAACAACAACCACAGCCCCCACCACAGAGGATACACAGGAGGATAAGGAGGGTGAGACAGGCCCAGCATGCCCTACCGGTGCAGCCACCATTACCACGCCGGTAGCCCCAATCCCTTGCATCAGAGCCTCCCCCTTCAACCTCACACCAGAGCAGATCCACACCCTGTACCGCCTTGACCGGGACACCATCACTGCCATAGTGGACCTGACACATGACGACATAGTGAGCTTCATATAAATCCACACTGCAATCCCCCCTCTACTCATGGTAGTGTCTGTTCTCCACTTCCTTGCCACAGGCACGTAGCAGCATACAGTGGGGCACATGCATGGCATACCACAGGCCATATTTTCACATATACTCAACCAAGTGCTGGATGCCCTCATCAAACACACAAGGGACTACATATCCCTACCCCGGACACCCCAGGAGATATTGGATACATAAGTTGCCTACCATGCACTGGCAGGCATGCCAAATTGCATAGGTGCCCTCGACTGCACCCACGTGGAATTGGTCTTTCCACATGCAATGGAGGTGGCGTATCGCAACCGCAAGCAATACCACTCCATTGACGTCCAGATGGTATGAAATGCCAGTAAAGCCATCACACATTGCTGTGCCCGATACCCCCGATCAACACATGACCCCCTGGTCCTGCGGAACTCCATGCTACCACGCTATATGGAGCAACATGCTGGACCACGTGCCTGGCTGCTTGGTGAGTCACCTGATTGGGCCATGGCAGCGCATTGGGGCCATGAGTAGGGTGGATGCATACCCCAACTTGGTGGGAAAGGGGGGGGTGCATACTACACCTGTGTGGGAATGTTGACGCCGGTGCACGATGTGCACCCCACAGAACACAGTGCCCCAAGGCAATCGATATGGCACATGACTGCCTAACCTCACAGCAATGCTAGAATGTAGAAAATACAACACTACTCGTCCGACAGGTAACCTGGCCCAATACCACAACACAAGCACCACTCATCGGCGGACCTCACACACCGTAAGGGCATCCTGCACCATGCACTGCATATGCACTATCTCGCAGCCTCCTGCATCCCACCACCAAGACAGACATCCCTGGGAGTGCATAGAAGTGAGCCCAACAGGGATACAGCAGCGTGTCACTGGTTCCGCACACCCATAGTAGTGGTGCAAGTCAACATGGTACTGATCAGTGCAGTAAGACAAGTATGCTACTGACTACAGTCAACACCCCCTGCCACCAAATCTCACAGAACCCAACTCATCAATGAATTCAGGCCAACACTGCTGCACGCATATAGGGTGCACATGCAACAAGATGTGAGTGCACACCATAAGCCATCTTGAAGAAGCTACCCCTCCATCATTCCATGGCACAGGACACATAGCTGGGCCAGTAATGGGGTTGATGCAACCAGGGACATGTGTGTATGGCCAGGAATCACCAGCTGCCATGCAAGATTGCTACAGTTCGCCACCATCAATGTACAAACACTTACCTTCATTCCCCTTCCATGCAGGTGATGGTGGCTACCCTTTGAACCCGTGGCTCATGGCCCCTATCCGCAACCCACAGAACAGGCATGAGGAGGATGACAATCGAGCCCATACCCGTACACGGGTGGCCATAGAGCAGACATTTGGCCTGTTGAAGGCACCATTTTGTTGCCACAGCCGTTTCGGGTGGAGCACTCATCAACAGCCATGAGAAGGTGGCCAGGATCACCATGGCATGTGTAAGGCTGCAGAATATGTGCATCCGTCGGAACGTGCCACTGCCCCCTGACCTGGGACTTCTACCACCAGATGATGATGAGGGGGTGGATGAAGAATTGGCAGGACAGCATCACAGTGCAGATGCACAGGAGGGATGTGCCGTGTGGCAATCATTGATTGGACAATATTTCTGACACTCAAGTCAGCTGAGGTTGTCAGGATGACAGGGCATCGGGCACTGGTTGTGGGGATACATGTACACCATGCACTGTGAGTCATTAAAAGACACATGCACATTGATCAATGTCCACTCTGTTATTTTTTATGCACAACCGGTGTATTGTATTAGTAGGTTCACACGTGTACAACAAAACCTCCACCCTCACCCCCCTCCCCCCAAATCCCATACACACCCTCACCCACCTCCCCCCAACTCCCATACACACCCTCCCCCCCTCCCCCCAACTCCCATACACACCCTCACTCCCTCCCCCCAACTCCCATACACACCCTCACTCCCCTCCCCCCAAACTCCGCAACAGTAGTCCTGTGTGGCACATTGAGGCCACATGTGGCAGCATTGTCTATTGATCCATGCTCCCGGTGCCCCGGGGGGGGTGGGGGCATGTTCCTGCGCCGCTGGGAACGCAGCAAGCGGCGCGCTGGGCTTGCCGGGGTGGGGGGACTGGTTGTGGGGGTGTTCTCCTGCTGAGTCGCAGGAATGGGACGTGCTGCCACAAGGGCGTCTGCAATGCGTCCAAGTGCCTCACACACACGGTTGGTGCTTTCCGTGAACACCTGACGCATTTGCCTGAGCTCCTCAAGTAACTCCATCCTGCCCTGGCGGTTTTCCTCATTGAAGTCAGTGATGAGGGCAGTGAGTTGTCCTGCACGTAGTGCTTCCTGGGATGGTGTATCATCCCAGCTAGGGATTGGGTCGACATGCCCTGACAGGGCCTCGAATGGGGTACTGGGCACGGGATCTGCGTCTCCCGGTGCATCACCACGTGCACTTCGGACTGGTGTGTCACCCTCCCCAGAGTCCATGCACGACACCTGGGGGACATTGCATGGCTCGGGGGTGTATAGAGTGGGGTAGGAGTCCTCCTCTGACGCCCCACAGATGGACGGGGGCTGTCCAGGATTTGCAGAGGGGCCACCTCCCCAGAGATGCTGGACTCCTCTGACCTTGGTGTGGTGATTGTTGCAGGCGCTGATGCAGTGAGGGATGGGGGTGGTGCAACCTCAATAGGCCTTGAAGGAGCTGTGGTGGTTTTGTCCTTCCTGGCCGGTACGCGGTGGTCCCTGCCTTTGGCACTGGATGTGGTGGGACGGCTTCTCTCAGGCTCATCGCCCTCATGCTCACTGCCTGTGGGTGTAGAACAAAGGTACAACATGAGTGGTTCTGTGAGACGCTAATGTCATTAATGGCAGCATTCACATTTCATTCATTTTGGATTGGTGGCATTTTGGCCGTTACTACATCACTGGTTTCTACGGATGCGTCGGATATGTACGCAGGTGTGGGAGTCACTAATCCTGGCCTGGTCATGTGCAGTCTGACTCGCACACTGCCAAGCCTGCTGCACAGTGTGCTTATTGGGATGTGCTAGTTACTGTACTGCGGTTGGTGGGCATTATGTGGTAGCACTTGTCCCTTGGTGGCAGTTGTCTTGCCATTATCAGAATGGGTGGAGGGCAGTATGACAAGGTGCATTGGACGGGGCTTGGAAGTGTATTCAACATGTATTTGCCATTGGCGGTGTTGACTTTGGACACTCACCTCCATCAGCAGACGACGGAGCCCCACACTCCATTTCACTGACGCCCTCGATTGATTCTGTCCCAATCAATGCAGCGCAGGTATCCTCCCATGGCGCTAGTTTCATTGGTGAACTTGGTCCACCTCCAGTCAGCAGTGCCTGGCTGCGGTTGGCTGAGAGGATGCTCTGCACCCTCAACCGCAAGTAGTCCCACCGCTTGCAGCAGTCCCTGGGGGTGCGGGGGGTGGTGCCTACTGCGCTCACCCTTTCAGCAAGTTCTGCCCATATGTTTTTCTTCCGGACCACTGCCTCTCTGCGCATGTCGCTGCTGAACACTACGTCTGCGTGCTCCTCCAGGTGGTCCACCATGGCCTGCAGCTCCTCGGGGCTGAAGCGCTGCTTGCAGAGGCGGTCCGCTGACTTTTTCAGGGCTTTGGGCATAGCTGGCGGTTGTGTAGGCCTTTTCCGAGGTTCAGGTTCGTCCCAAGGGTGCTACCTGGAGAGGATGGCAATGGATTGTGTTTTTAAAGATGGCCGCCGCGCTCCTTCTCGTTCCTGTGCGATGACGTAATTTCCGTATCCGTTAATTAGCGGTGACCGTAATTTACGGTATCCGTAAATTACGGTCACCGCTAATTACAGACGGCGAAGCTTCGATGGTGGTGTTGTAAAGAATGTCTTGCTTCATGCCGCTAAGGGGTTTAACGGGCCCTTTAGCAGTATGAGGCTAGGGGATTTACCGGCATGGCGGAAAGCTTGTCGGAATAGCCTGTAAATAGCGGCGTGGTACCAGATCGGACTCGCTCTTTCCGCCATGCCGGTAAAAAACAATACTTACCGCCAACCTCGGAATGACCCCTTATGTGTTGCTACTTACTTCTGCAATTGTATTCGCTCTCCACTCTTGCTTCTCCACTCTTTTTGACTGCTTACTCTCTGTTCTCTCCTCATTTCCCTTCTCCCTTTTCCTATCTCCTCCCCTTACTTTCTTCTATGCACTTACTCTATCTGAATTGTCCCTGGACCTAATATGATAGCAACCTCGTCTGTTTCCTCCACCCTCCCATTACTGTTTTTTTTCCTCCCCACCACCTCTCCACCACTATCTGAAATGTCGTCAGGCCTAGTATGATAGTCGCTTGTTTTGTTCCTCCCCTCCCTTTCTGCACCGCTCTCCCTCACCTTTTGTTTTTCTCCGGCTCTACCAGAAATGTCGTCAGGCCTAGTACGGTAGTCGACTGTCTGTTTCCATTTCCTTCCCACTCTCCCCCACCCTTCATTATCTATGTCTTAGCTCTTGCACTATCTGAAATGTCGTCAGGCCGAGTACAATAGTTAATTTCACATCCTTACTGTTCATGGCCTGTAAGAATGTGGTTGTATTTTCCCTTGTTCCCTCCCTTGCCTTGAAGCGCTTTGAAACACATTGTGTATAGGCGCTATATAAATAAACAATCATATCATATCATATCATATCGAATGTATCTAGATGCTTTTTTTTTTGTCCTGGGAGGATAGCTCAGTGGCAATGTGCACACCTTGGAAGCAAGACGACATGAAGCGACACAGGTTCGATCCCAGGGTGCGCACTTAGAAACCTCTGGGTATTTAAGCGCATTATAAATATGCAACTAAGACAACAAAAATTCTGTAACAGCGCCTCGATGCCCCCGGGCTGTGTGAGTGCTTTAAAAATGTAAATAAATAAATTTAGCAGGGTCTTAACGTGTCTGCTACAGGGCAGTCTTACCCCCGCCAGCCTGCCAGCCTGTGCTACGACGTCCAACATTGCTTCTCTATATTTCGTATGCTGCAGAGAGGACCATATTGGGGGCCCAGTAATGTACAGGTTCCACCTGCAATACACACATGCATCTTTAAGATCTAGTTCCACCTGATTTGATGTACACTTAATACATTTTTTATGAAATTCATTTTCTATGGTTTTCAATTTAGTTGTTTTCCTGGGACCCCAATATTTCTGAACCAAATATTGCCGCTGTTCATGCCCGGTTTTTGTGCATGTGGAGAGCCATGTGTACGGGGGAACTTGGTCATTGCATTGCTCGTTCTTTCCAGTGACAGCTAGTTGTTTGTCCCAGGTGCATTTATTTTCCATTCTAATGGCCAAGTAATCATAGCTTTGGACTAGTTAAAACAATCTTCCCCCACTGGAAATTGGCAGCTTAGCTTGCTTCTTTCAGAGTGGTCCAAACACCATAGATTTTGTTTCATCCATGTTAACTTTTAAGCCATTATCTAGGCAAAAATGATGGAATAATTGTAACTGTTCTTTAAGGCATTTAGGTTTTAGTGAGATCAGAGACGTCATTTTACCAAAATGCCAGGAGTAGCGTAAGTGACATCACACGACCCCTGACCCCTGATGACATCACAGGAAGTGATGTCGTTTGACTCCACCCCGAAGTGACATCACTGGAAGTGGTGGAACACGTCCTTTCACCCATTGACAAAACAGGAAGTGGTATCACATAGCATTGTTTCTACACTACGATATCACTGTAAAGTGATATACATTTCATACAAGAAAGGATCACCATATGTATTGTTAATATCACCCAACCTATGTTGGTACTCATTTATCAACCTCAGCAGGATGAAAGGCTGAATTGTCCTTACCGGGAGTCGAACCTGAAACCAGCAGATCACACAGAAATTGCAGCAGCGAGCTCAAAAACCCACTGAGCTACCTTACTGGCTATAGCTATCAGAAAACCAGCCACTCCAGAAACAAAGGGCCACATGTTGCTGGCCACAGCCCAGGAGCCTCAATAAAATATATATATATTTTTGTTGTATTTGTATTTTTTTTATTTAGGGGTAGCAAGGGAGAGCACAGGGGAGGCAAGGGAGACCTCAGTTGCGACCCCTGGCGGCCCCTAAATGACTTCTCTGAGTGAGATAAGGATAGCATCATCTGCAAAAAGCAGAAGCGGGATCCTATCATGGCCTGATATCGGCGCATCAGTTGAAAATTAGTTATACGGTCTATTAGGGGATTAATAAACAGACAGAATCATGTCGGAGCAAGGAGGCAGCCGTGGAATTCGCCCTTTCGCACCTGGAATGTAGATGTGGTGTACATGGACTTTCCTTAGAGTTAGAACCTAAAACACTGTTCAATTGTGCGTAATCCATTTCTGATGTTCGATCTAATAGTTAAATTGCCTGAGGAGGATGAGACCCAAATTTTCCCAGCTGTGTCCAGCAAAGATATTGGCCTATAGCTACGTATTTCATCCTTGCCTCTCTAGTTGGAATCTTTGCCCAAGATTCGGACACCTGTGAGGTACTGGAAATAGCATTATGAAGACAACATAGGAAAAGGGCCAGACGTTTGCATCTTCCTTATACATATCTACTGGTATTGTATCTACCCCTGACGCCTGGCCACATGTGTGGCAACTGATTGCTGTATACATCTCTGCTAATGCCAATCCCCAACCAGGGTCCATCTCATCAGCACGCATAGAGGAAAATAACAGTGTTTCTTCTTATAGCAGCTTAAGATGACCATACCACCTGCCCTCATTGATACTACTGACTAAAAGGATTCTGGGTTCTATTGTGCCCTGTGAGGTTATTTCCCAGAATTCTGCGCTATTATCACCATCTTCAACAAGTGCATTAACAGGCACCATCTCCCCTTCTTTTTACTTGGGATTATCCCTGTCATGCGTGTCTACCGATTTTAGGCAGTAGATCAATTCTTTCTTTGCAATGCAGCAGACCTTATCAAACCAGTGTGTACATTGTACTGTGGTCTTCTCCACAGTCTTGCTGGGTTTAGTGACAAGGAGGTAGATATGTGGAGATGACCTCCCGATGGCAATTTAGCATTTCCGGTTTGGCAAGGCCATACTTGTTAAAGACCCTTTCAAAAATAGGTAGGATATTTTTTATAAATGAAAGGTCTGACAGCTTCAATATCTGTAAGTTCCCATCTAATTGAGCATCTACTGTTTCTTAGTACATTTATTACTGTTTCTCTGAACTTCACTATCCCTTGCATCTGCCGCCAGATTATAGAAGGATTCTAAGACAATGGGCCTCATTACAAGTGAGGCGGTAAGGTGTTAACGGCGCCGGAAAAGGTGCCGGTGCCGTTAACCCTGTACCACGTGATTACGAGGTCCCCTCACAGGATCCACTCTGGACGTCCTCCAAAGTCGGAATGGCCCGGTATTTCCCCATTCAGGGACCACGGACTCGGACCGAGTTTGGAGGCAGCCATGCCCTTACTAAGGGCATGGCTAACACCAAACCTGTAATGAGGCCCAATAGGTCGATTATCACTCTAAGTACGCTGCACAACTGAGAATTTGCTGACATAACTCCAATTGTTTACAATGTATTTATTTATTTATTTATTTATTTATTTATTGGATGTTTATAAGGCGCTTATACAGCAAGACAAGGGGCTTCATTACAAGTGTGCGGGTCCGGTAACAACGGTGCACCAATGTAACCGGACCGGCACACGTAGAGTCTACAGGCGGGTGCCGTCCCGCCCACCAGGGTCAGACCTGGCGGGCGAAACGGCACCCGCCCACAGAGTTACACGGAAGCACTGGCACCTTTATTAACAGTTATTTACGTTATTAACGGTGCCAGTGCTTCCGTGGTCCCCATTCCCATTTGAGTCCTTTGGAATTCAAATGGGAATGGGGATTAAAATTTAGCGGCGATTGACTTCCCGGAACGCCAGCGTCGTAATCCCCGGGTGATTCCGGCAAGCCAGACGCCGGTAAATATTGCAAGTCCGGTGGAAATCCGCTGTTGGCACCGGCAGGGTTGTTGCCGGACTTGTAATGAGGCCCAGTGTATGAAAGCGCCACAAGGCAAAAAGGGAAGGGAAGAAGGGAGCAAATATACATTGAAGAATTGACACTCAATAAAAAGAAACAAACAACGGTCTTACTAAGCTTTGTCACATTCAGAGCGTGCAAGTACAGTAAAGAGAAAGAAAAAAGGGGGAGTGGTTGGGGTAAGTGCTATTAGGGTCCTCTCACGGGGGAGTGGCAGAGGTGCCTGTTGGAAGACAACAGGTAAGTGTATGGGTGGAGCCGTTCCAGGCAAAGGGGGGCAGGTCTACTGCCCAAGGTAAGTGCAGGGCGAAGGCAAAAAACCAGACAGGCGGATGTGCGCCCAGAGGGCAGTGCGGGAGCTGCTGGTGGCGATTGAGCAGAGGGAGCCAGGATCTTATTGAACTCTTGAGGGATCAGGCTGCCAATCTCAGCGACAGGGGGAGATGGTTAGCACAGAAGGGGGAGAAGGAAGGAGAAGGAAGGAGGAGGAGAAGAGAAGGGTCTTGAGTTGTTTGCAGAACTTGAGGTAGTCCGGTTCCAAACGGAAAGAGAGAGTGAGGCTGCTCCATAGGAAGGAGCCAGCTGAGGAGAGAGATCTGCCCCCAACTCTCTGCTTGGATAACCGTTTGACCAGCAGAGATTTGGAGCCAGAAGATCGAATGGATCTGGAAGGAGATTTTTGTTTTACGAAACTGCAGGTAGTGTGGTCCCATGCCCCAGACAGCCTTGTGGATGACACAACGGGTCTTGAATTTGATCCTTGCAGCAACCGGGACGCAGTGGAGAGAATTTTGACAAATATATCACCCAAGGCTCTGCCGCTACATGCACATAATTCCAGGTTAAAAAGAATATGTACAACATCTAGAGCATATTTATAATTTATTTTCAGCTGTATAGTCTGTAATTCATGTATATTCCATGTAGAATCCTCATTATTCATAATCTCTGTTATGGGTATTACAGATTAAAATCACCTAACATAACGACTTGGAGTCCATGCTTCAGCTTCACTCTCCACCCTTCAATGCAGCTTTTAGCCAATTACATTGTATCCAACGCCATTTTTATTCCCAAGTCTATTGTATATTTTCAGGAGTAGCAATGTATGGCCTGGCCCCAAATCGGGCAATAACAACTGCAAATCATGGGTTCCCTTGCCAATCTCTTCAATTAACAAATTACCGCTAGGTAATGCAAGGCATCCTCGAACTGCTGGAGCACAATGGGTCACACATCCTTGCATGTGTATAGCATCAATAAACCAGAGATTCCTGAAAACACACTGGACCTCATTACGGGTCCGGCGGTAACCCCGCCTTCGCTACCGGCGATTGGCCACCGGATCCGTAATATTTTACCAGCGCCTGACTTTGCAGTGCCACCTGGAGATTACAACTCTGGTGGCCCGGGAAGTCAGGCGCCGGTAAAGTGTAAGTCCCCATTCCCATAGAGTCCCAAAGGACTCTATGAGAGTTCGGACACGGAAGCACCGGTGCCATTGCTTCCGTGACCGGTCTGCCTACCATGGCCGCTGTGCTCTGCAAGGTCAGACTTGTCGGGCACAGCGGCCATGGCAGGCAGACTCAGAGTTTGCCGATCTGGAAACAAGGGTGCCAGTGAGCTTACCTAATGAGACCTACTATACTGTGACGTATGATAAAATCACATTACATGCTATCTACCAAGTTCTTTTCTAGCCCAGCAATATTCCTTGATAACACACACAAACATCTTTATCCTGTCTACATAGGATTTTGTCAGAATCATCAACATGACTTCCCCACCTGCGTAGAACAGAAGCATTGACCATTGGAAAGCATCATCTGTTCCCCTGGAACAGGTGAAACACATCTCCAACTGCTCTGCCCACAGATTCCAACAGGGTCCCAAAGTCGCGGGAGCCCCTGATACCTCCAATTTGGTAACCAGCTTCCCATGAAAGACCAGGTCGCTCTGGTGTCTACAGTGGGGAGTGCCTGTGCGCTTGGTGTGATGTTTCTGCATGGGGCTGATGCAGCAGAGGTTGAGGCTGCACCGTCCCCTTCACCCTGGTCCTTACTGTCCATCTTAGTAGTATGTAGTGTGCGGTAGACAGTGTGTACTTTAGTCTCAAATACCTTGCAGCCTGTTTTGGCTGTGTTGGCCAAGCTTCAGTCTTATCCTGTTCCAGGGAAGATGTGCCATGATACTTGTGCCATTTGTTAATATTTTGTAAATTAAATGTGTTATTCTAGTAAGACATAATCCATGAAAGCATCACATCATTAAAACAGTATAATGCATCACAGATTAAAAAAACTCATGAAATTCAATAATTGTTAAAACTACTACTTGTTTGCCGGAGTATGATGGGTGGGTGTGGCAGGGCAGGGAACATTGCGCCGCACTCCCCTCCTCCTTCCCAGTTATTGTAGGCCCTTGTATGGCAACCTATGCAATAGTAGTTGGGAGACCGGACACCACAAACAACTGCGCAGGAGTCAACTGTGGATCATGACTTCTTTATTCATAATCATTTCCTGTGACGATTGACGTCCCATGAATTGGGGCATGTAAGGGAGGAAAGGTCGATTTGCCCCCCCGTACATTCGGCGCAAAAGAGACTTAATACTCATGTAATGAATAGTGGGGAGACGTCCTCCTTGCCCTTCTCTGGTTACAGTGGAAGCGGGGCTACTGCAAGACACATTAGGGCTCCATTTTGTCCATAACTCGACTCCATTGGACTACACCACGTCCTGAGCCCTGCGAAGCCTCCTCTCGCCTTCTGCAGGGCTGCGCACCACACACACATATAGCCCCCACCACATCCTCCCATGTCTGAGCCAGCCAGGCATCTTTCTCACGGATGCTATGGCGCGAATTGTTGCAAACAGATACTGTTTTTCTTTTATCCGTCCTCTGAGCTCATTGCCCTGCGTGTGACCAGGGATGAATTTTAATTGTGGCCAATTCGTCCACCAAACCTGCTCTTGCTCCTCTTACCCCCACCTTTGAAAGTTATTGCTGGTACATCCTTTTGCCCGCCCATGGTTTCTTTTATGTAGCAGAAGTGTGACCCTTACCCACTGACCACCCTAGAGTGCCTGCCAATTTAACTGGTCTCATGTCATCATATATCCTGCCTAAAACCAACAACACCTATCAATTCACTCACTCAGGCACTGGGTCACCATGGCAAGTAAATCTTAGATCAAGCCCGCTGATAACTCACCTGTGGGGCAAGGCCCTGGTACGCCTCACGACTACAAAGGCCTGAGGCTGGAATGCAGGGGAGTTGCTAGGTCTGGAAAAGACCCGGGGCTAAGCTGCTGTCAGAACTGTTGGGACTGGGGGCTAGCTAGTCTTTTGGCTGTAGCTCCTGAGATTCTATCCGGGGCTACAACCAAAAGATCAGGGGCTATAGCCCCATTAGCCCCCCCCTAGCAACGCCCCTGCTGGAATGTGTAAATACGTGTCTTCAATTTATAGGTGTCCCCACATGTTACTACGTGCTCTATATTCTGTATTATTCATTGCATGTCAGGAGATAGCATGTGGCATAGCTTAGACAGAATGACCTCTCGTTGTGGAACCAACCTGACCTTCACACCGCCCAGATGAGCCCAGCTGACCATGTACCGCTCGAAGTAACAGCCCTGCACCAGCCAATCATGTGGAGCCGGCCCCTACGCTGCCATACTGAAACTTTGTTGTCCACCAATCCTAATGCAACTTGATGTACCTATAGAGAATCGTCACTAGGGACGATTCTAAAGCATATAATGTACTGTATTCTGCACTGTTGGTCAGAGCGCTCTCGAGGCAGCAGAGTCAGCTGTATGCATATACCTTGAAAAAACGTTGTTCTCCTCTCAACCATTCTCCTGGTCTCATTCCCTACTGGGGTGTGTCCTTATTATTTGTCTACAATTGTGTTTTGGGGATGAGCACCTTCAGGCGTTCCACATTATAACACATGGGTGGGCAATTATAGATTTAAGGGTACAGATGTTGAATACCCACTGAAGACTCTGCAATATGCTGCATTTCCTTTTTTTCTGGCACTTCGTGCTCTTCATATTTTTTTCTCCCCCTGTGCAATCACAGACCGAGCGATGTAATGCCTTTTGACATACTTAACTTTGTACTGTTCTTACTCCATATCCTCTTAATGTGGGCATTTCTTCACCATATCACCCCCGAGCAGAACACCTAGTATGGTGGTACGGTAGCAACGGTGCCGGTAGCGAGGCCCATTGTCTATATATACCAGAGACCCTTTATCGTCAGCCATTCCTTTTTACACATTAGATCCAAGCTGACTACAGTAATAACGTTTTTGTTCTCCATAGCAGGGGTTCCAATTGTGCACCAGTGTCAGTGCACCTATTTTGGATCCTCCCACTTCTATGCAATGGAACCACATTTGGTGCATGCACAGTCAAACGGACAACCCCTGCTGGTGGTGGCTGGAACTGCCCTGCTGTAGAACCGCCCCTGAGCCCGCGCTTTGGGGAGCTTTGTTCCTTGGTTAAATCACAGAGCTGTCAGTGATAGAAGTGTACCAAAAAAAGCAGTGGAACTGTGAACCAGGTGGGCGATAGAGTAGTCAGGAAGGGAGCAACCTGCAACATGTTTTTCATTGGTTGTAACCATGCTGGTTGACAGCCAATCATGATGAAACAGATTTCAGTTTAGCCTTAACTGCTATTGGATGATAAGTAGAGAAATGTGATTTAAATTCACAAAGAACAGTTCCGCAATGGTTAAAATGGTTACAAAAAGTAGTGGATTTGTTAACAGCGAAAAATAAAAGTAGTGGCATGCCGCTCCCAACCGTTCCTGCTCACTTCGACCACTGAGAGCGGTATTGCTGGCTAAGGAGGGTGTCAAAGCGCAACTCTGTTGGCTAAGCAGACTCCCTTGAATGCTTCAGGGAGAGCCAGTGGAGAGGCTCCAAGATCAGGTGCTTGTTGTGACATTTCCTCGAGCCCTTATTGCTGCATGTTGCTCTCGTTTACGGCAATTAGTGTTATTTTTGGGGAAGCCCATCAGTGGAGCATTTCCACTGTTGGTTCTGCAGGGCATTGGTGTCACCTACAAATCGGCAGATGTCACTTGTAGAGATGTAGCTAACTTAGCCGGTAAGATAGCCCCAGCGGGTTGAGCACTCGCTGCTGCAATCTGAGTGTGATCTGCAGGTCACAGGTACGAATCCCGGCAAGGCCAACTCAGCCTTTCATACTTCCAAGGTCAATAAATGAGTACCAATTTCGGTTGGATGATATTGTATGTACATATGTGCTCTGTAAAGCGCTTTGGATTAAGGCGCTATATAAATAACACATCATTATCATTAACTTAGTGCAGAAGGTCGAGCTAAAATTGGTCCTTGTTCGCTGTATTTTTCAGGTGATCCTCTAGACAGCCTGCAGACCTCTCCTTAGTGACTAGTGCAGATGTGTGCTGCTCGCCTGAGCCTGAGCCTGGATTGGATGTGGAATTCAAAGGGCATGAAGTTAGGAGAAGAAGCTCTGTTTTAATAAGTGGGCAAAGGTAGAATTGCCACATCCAGCCATCCTTTTCTTTTATATTTTTATTTTAGGTGTGTCATGGTCTGTGTTGAGGTGGGCGAGGTAGACAGGGCTTGGGCAGGCCCGTTCCAAGTGGCAGACTGGAGACCAACTTTAAGGCCATGGTCTAAGGCAAAACATATGCTGAACATGGTCTGTTTTAGAGAAAAGTTAAATAAATGTTTAATAAAAACTTACTGAGCTTAGAGGACCATTCCCATGCTTCAATGAGGCATCTCTGTGGACGTATCAAAAATGCTGGCATACTGTCGCCTATCCTGTTGCACCCGCGCCAATGGACGTATGTGTTGGTTTTGGGCTGCCAATGTCTTTGTGAGAAGGGTGCAGTCAGCATCATGCCATTGATTACAGTTCCTAATGAAGTGGCCTGACTGTGTAGCCAATCCTCACACATCTCAAGGTACTGCAACTAATATGTGGCTTATCACGAGGCAAGCAGAGTCACCAAACCCCTCATTTAAATTGTCTAATTTATTTAAATTATCTCTGCTGGTTCGACACACAAAAGGGCTTTCTTTTTTGTGGAACTTTGCATTTTCATGTCTTTGTTCATGCCTGTGTCAAAAAAATCTCTACAAGAAGTGACTGTAAGAAAATGTTTACTGCCAACTCTCTGTCACTATACTTTTATTACAACCTCCTTGGGTAAGCATCAGAAAGGTTTGGTACCATAGCAGGCAGTAGGGAAACACTCTCGCACCTTTTTCAGAAACCACAACACTCTTTTTCAATTAGGTTTTTTCTTGTTATATTATGTTTCATCAAACAAAACAGGCAACACTTTATAAACCCTTTTCGCACATGGGCACACCTGCAAAATAAAATCTCTAATTTAACACAAGCAAAAAAAGAAACATGTCAATTCAACCATACATTTTGTTGTAAACAAAAACAGAACATGCAATTTCACGCTCACAGTTTTCTGTGAATTCTAAAAGCTATTTAGTACGGTTCTGATAGTACATTGATTAACATCCCTCACTGCTTCTCCCTTGTGTACTATTCGCAGGATAAAATTGGGACATGCCTTGGTATGCACTCAATGGGTTGTGAAACCAGTTGCACTTTAGGAACCAGCCCTACCTACTATCTTCCCCTTGCCCTTTTAGCCAAATGTCAGGTTATTCAGATGTTAGAAACAATGGTATCTGTTACATAACATAATTATTCTCATAATCAATTTAGATCCAGGAAGCTTCTTTATTCTTCAGGTACCATGCAAAACAAGGAAATTACCTTTTAGGTCAGTCTGGCCTGGCCAAATCAAGATTCCCTTGCAAGAATTTCCAAATCCAATTCTTTGGTGATCTCTATTTATACTCCCTTCACTTGAATCGAGCCCTTATTCGACCCCAGCTCCACCGGCCTGCCTGAAATGTCAGCCCCCATCTCAGCACCAGTCACGGCAGCACACCCACCTCCTGTCTTCGGAACTCAGCTCATGCTGTCCTGTTCGCAGCTCAGCACACAGATAACAAACTCTGCTCCTTGGAGTTTCGAAAGCCCAGTGAGAGTTGGCGAGATGCCTTTATGTTCAGACAGCTCAGCTGGACTGGCAGCTTGGCTTTCACACATAAGGAAAATCTTTCAATATTTGAAACAAAATGCAGCCCCCGGTTTTCCTTTTTGCAGTCAGAGTTTGTAATATCTAAACCCTGTTCTTATTTTAAACACATCTCAGCAATGGGATAGGCAGATCAGGCTCCATCAAAACCCAGGCCACCCTGGCCATAGACCTATGTGGACAACCTGAGTCAAAAGCACCCCATGCAAAATTCACTCTTAATCAGCACGTTCATCAAAAGGCCCTGCCAAAGACCACATGGCCCCAGAAACCCTGCCTTTAAGCTTGCAGTTCCTTATATAGTTTTCTCAAAACCCAGCCCAGCACCTACATCACATATGGAAACTGCACATGTGACCCACATATTTGTCGATGTCAGTTCTTTTCCCCAGCTCTTTGTGTCACTAAACACGTGACAGACCCTTTGAGAATATTCCAGAGTCTTGTAGGACCATCTCAACCGCTCTGACCTTTAGCAAGCTGCACCCAACTCATCCTGTGCTTGTAAGACAAAATGCAACATGCCATCCTTTATTCCTTCACTTTTGAACAATTCTTTTTTTTAAAACTTTATTTATTGATTGTGGTACACACCACTGCAACAACACATCATTCCATACATTTCCTTGTCTGAGATATCTTGTTTAATCTTATAACACAACTAATAATTTTACAAAGCTGGTGCACTTCTGGGCCTTGTCGGGCTGTTACCGGTCGCTCCCATCTCACACAAATACACCCTGAACGGGGCCCAGCTGTCCTTTGGTTTGCTTGTCCTTGGGAGTGTCATTACATACTGTTCCTCACACTCATTGACATATGTCAGTTCTTTAAGGAAGTGGTTTATGCATGGCGCATGTGTGCTTTTCCAGTTCTGTAGTATACACTTCTTGGCCACTGCACATGTAACATTAAAAAGTCTTCTTGTCACTTCAGCCATCTTTCCTATATCCCCAAACAGGTATTTTTGGGGTGTGGGTCCATTGTGACTTGTGTGATTTCGAACAGAATTTTCGCCACCTCCCCCCAGAGCCCATAGATGAGTGGGCAGCTCCATTACATGTGGAATGAGTCAGCATGATTACTCCCGCATTTCTGACAACTACTGGGGCAGCTTTGTGTAAATTTAGCAACATTTGCTGGTGTATAGTGGAGTTTGTTCAAAACTTTGAATTGAATCAGCCGGAGGCCTGCATTGATGGATACCTTCTTGGTCAGTTCACAATACCTCGCCCAGGACTTATCTGTTATGGTTGTTCCCAGGTCTGTCTCCCAGGAGGCTTTAATCATGATTGGGTAGATAGAGAAATGAGGCATGCGTGTGGTGGGGATTTGTCTGGAAACAGTGGCCATCTAGCCTTAAAGGCCAGGCGCATCCTATGATACTGTAGTATCTTCAGCTGGTCCCTCCCCATCCCAGTTTTGAATTCTTCCAGGGTAATAAATTTGCCGTTGGGGAATATGTCCCTCATTTTAAATTCCCCATCTGGGTCCCATGTCTTCTGGACATCGGTATCGTATGAGGGTGCTATGCCGGGAAAGTTCCAGAGAGGGGCTTCTGAATAGTACGATGTCTCCAATTTAAGCCTATGGTAGATCTTACACCACGCATGCACCGTTGTACTAACTGGGTTGAACAGACATTCATCTTTACGTTTTGTTTTGAAGATGATGGATCATAAATCAGTTGGGCGAGCTGAGTGTTTCTCTATTCAGATATGTGGTGCAGTGTCTAGGGTGTCGTACCAGTATCTGGCAAACTGAGCCTGTGCCACCAGGTAATATAGTTCAAAGTCAGGTGCTGCTATGCCCCCTTTGTCATAGGGCTCTACCATTTTTTCCCATTTCATTATGGCTGCCTCCCCTCCCCCCGCACCAGACAAACTCTTCAGCTATGGATCTGAGGGTATCGAAGAACTGCCTGCCTGGCCATATCGGGATGTTAGTGAATATGTATAGTAGCTTTGGTAGGATAGACATTTTCAGTATTGCAACCCGGCCCATAAGTGAGATAGGGCGGTTAGCCCATAAGCAGAGTTTGGTCGAGATTGTGTTTAGTAATAGTTCATGGTTGTCTGAGTATAGGGAGGTCCTTTCTCCAAACACGATACTTTCCAAGCATCTTATTTTCGTGGGTTACCATCATCATCAATACGTTTATTTGGAAACAAATTTCCATAAACAGCAATACAAGATAAAATACAATACATAATGCATGACATAAAAAGAAACCCATTAGATAAAAAATGGCAGAACTTTAAAAGTGCATGTGTGAATAGTGATTAATATCCTCCAAGGGAATGCCTGAATAGTCATTAGATTGTCAATATTCAGTCAGATTTTGAGAGATGATTTTAGTTCTCCTGTGCCAGGCCTTTCTCAAATAGTCCACCGAGCCCCATGCCACTGGCAACGTGGCAGCTGAGAGTAAATAGCAAAGGGCTGGTCTGGCTTGAGACAATCCAGCTGACCTCAGTAGTGGCAAAAGTGTTTTCCTCCTTAAGTCCATATATGTTGGACAAAACAACACGAAGTGCAAAAGGTCCTCCACGGGTTACTGACAGCAAGGACAAGCCTGAGGTTGAGCATTGTGAGACCAGTTTTTTGTACAGGCCCCCAGCCATAAACAGTCAAATCGTGCTCTTGTAAGTGCCCAACGGTCATAAGGTTTATAACTAAATAACAAGTACGGCTGGATAGTGTCTGCGATAGTTAAGACAAGATGCCTTCTATTAGCACAAGTGCCTAGTTCAACAGACTCTCTGTTTGACTCAAGGATGGATTTATACAATTGCTTGTGGGCCCTTACAACACACAGAGTCAAAAAGGCTGGAGGGCAGATGAGGCTAGCACAGTTTAACTGATTCACACATTTCCCAATATAAATGAGCCACAGTATTTTCTTGGCAGCCGGACTTCTTACCAATGAAGTTATGATTTTATGTGAAAGAATGGCTTTCTGATTTGACCATATAGCCAGCCAATGCGCAAGGGGGGCCAGTAACCATTTATCACCAATATGGGGGCACCCTAGTTCCAAAGGGGTGCCATTATTTGGCGCTGACTGCGGAAGCCCAAGTAGTTTTTTTAAGAAACTATTCTCAACTTTTTCGATGCTTGGAATCTTTTCAATGCCCCACAGTGCAGCCCCATAGTTAGTGGCTGTTTTGGTTTGTGCCCTGTAGACTTCAAGGATAAGCTTGAGTGGATGCCCTAGAAAGTTATTTTGAAAACGGGATATGCCACCCAAGGCCTGTCTCATCCTCGTACATTGTTTGTCCACGTGGCCAAACCCTTGCCAGTTCTCGGTAAAGCTGATTCCCAAATATACAAAACTAGTAACCCTGGGAATGGGTTCTCCACCACTCAATATCCTCCGCATCTTGAGGGATCTGACGCCTGCTCTCCTGCAAGCCATAACGGCAGATTTTTGGGAGTTCACTGAGAGTTTGTGAGTGGCCATAAATTCAGTGTAAACATCCACCAGGTGTTGTAAGGCTATAGGGGTACGCGCTATAAGGGCCATGTCATCGGCGTAGTCTAGGACAGGTAGGGGAACACCTCCTATTCTAATGAAGTCTACATTAGAGTTAACGAGGGCCTGGTATACACCGTTTATATACAATGCAAAAAAAAAACGGTGCCACAACACAACCCTGGCGTTCACCCAGAAAGGTCTCGAAAAAAAGCTGTACACTGTCCCTGGTCACCAAATCTCACACAAGCTGATGTATTTTCATGTATTATTTGGAGCACCTTGACCAGATCTTCCGGGCAGCCCATGGACCCGAGCACGGCCCAGAGCATCGCCCTATCCACTTTATCAAATGCAGTGCTTAGGTCCATGAAGGCCAAGTATATTGGCTCGCCCCTAACATATTTTGATGAAGCACCCACCAAATATAAATTCAGAGCCTGGTCTCTGGTTCCCAGTCCTGGACGGAAACCATATTGGGTCTCTGTGAGAACCCCTGAGTCAGAAATCCACTGTTCGAGCTGTGCCAAAACTACCCTACCAAAAATTTTGAATGAGGTATCCTAGAGGGAAATTGGACGATAAGAAAGAGGGCTACCAGGACCACCATTCTTAAAATTGGGGAAGATTATAGCCTGACCCCATGTTGCCGGATAGGTGCCCAGTTCTAAATATGCATTAAAGGACTTGGTCAGTAAAGGAGCCCAAAGGTCCACCTCCATACAAAAAATATCAGCAGGGATAGCATCTGACCCGGGAGCGCGATTGGGGAGTTGCTTACTTATAGCCAACTCTACCTCTTGAATTGTAAAACGCAAGGAAGAACCATGTGAACCATCAAAGCAAGAAGAAGGAGGAGCTTTGTATAGGGAGCTAAAGTGATCAGACCAAGCCAGAGCACTTACAGTGTTCTCCTAATATGTTTTCAATCTTTTATAGGGGGGGCCCTTTTGCCACAAAATCCCAAAATATTTTGGAATCTCGTGACTGTACAACCTGGAGTAGTTCCTCCCAGGCTTGCTCATCTAGGTTGGACTTCCTATGGCAAGGGCGCATTTATAATGTGCCCTAGTGACAATTATGTCCCGCTGGGTACTATCTCTTGCACCCAGGATAATTTTAAGGTTTTTCTGTGCTGACCGACAAGATTCGTCAAACCATGTTTCCAATTTCTTTCTCCCCGTTTTGAAATCCCTTTGGAAGATATTCGACATAGTATCCCAAATTTTCTGTGAGGCTAAGATTATGCGACCTGGGTTATGTCCATTTGATAGAATAAGCATGAATTCCTCACTGTTCACTTTGCATGTGGAAGACTGTGTGTCCACAGGGTCCAATTTAGCCCATTTTATTCTCTGTTTACACAGGAGATTGAGACTACAATGGTCCAAGTGTAAAAAATTAACAGTTGAGACCATCGGGGAGACAATTCCCAAGACCAACCGCAATGCGTGGTGGTCACTGCATAAATTCTCAAGGACCTCAAACTCCTTAATTAGGTACCAATCTCTTATGTGAAGACAAAAATAGTCAATCGTGGAGGATCCCTGTGTGCCCACAAAGGTTGGCCTCCCGGGCCGATCATTGCCTACATGGCCGTTTAAAGACTGAACCCCCCACTCAAAAAACCACTCAGAAAACTGTAAACCCCTTGCACACATTCTTTCATCCTTCATTTGTGCAGGGGCTACCCCATAAGCAAATTCTTCTCCAGGGTCTACATTTGTAGACAGCTCCCCTAGACCCAATTTCGCATTAAAATCACCAGCGAGTATTAACAGAGGACCCCGGTTCTCATTGTCACTACCGTGTGCTTCCATCAAGTCTCTCAGCACACCTGAACACCCCTGGTTCGTAATATGTGAACTATTAAAAAAATTGACCATGAGTAGAGGACGGCCACTTGGAGGATGTGCAGTAATACATTGCACATACCCATTCTTGGTTTCTCTCACCATCAGCTTTAAGGCTAGAGATGCCTTTACCAAGATTTCCAGGCCACCAAAACATTGTCCACGTCTACCCTTTTCAGCTGGGACACATACGAAGACATAAACATCTAAAGATAATGGAGAAAGTGCCCAGGTCTCCTGAAGGAACATGATCTCGTATTCACTCATAGTGGCAATTATCTCCCTCTGTGAGATCTTGGACTCAGCGCCTGCTATATTCCAAGATAAGAAGGACATGGTTGTTTGAAATGGCACCCGTTCATTTTGAAAATGGTTTTGCCCCCATGCACCCTCTATTTCAGAAAGATCCTTTAGATAACCCACCTCCCCCATGGCAGCTGGTCAATCTAGTTCTTCAATTTCACCCAGGACCTTGTAGCTATTTGTAAGATCAACCATGGCCACTGGCGTGATTGGTACCATCTGACTGCCTCCCCCAAAACCATCCCTTGCTACTCGTGGGTATAAAGTTTTGGTGGTGGTACATGGTGCTAGTGGGGGTTGGTTTACCGGGTAAAATGCTCAAAAAGGAAAAAAGGCACTGTTTTGTAAGGAAGAATTCCAGGCCCTCCACTCTGGATTAATGGAGGCAACTACATAGTTAAGCATGGCTGGGGCGATCATAGACACCAACACACAGTCCCCCACAGCCCATTTTGGTTCCTTCCCCACCCAGGACACCCTCCTAGCCATAAGGATGCCTCTAGGGTTCACCTTCATACTGGGTAAACGTGTATTGATCCATTGTGCCGTCTTATTTAAGAGAGAAAGGGTGGATTCCACCTGGCCAAAGGCCAGGGGAGGGAGTCCAGTAATGACTCCCACGAGAGGGGAAGTCTCTGGGGGAAGATTAAGTACGACTTGCTCACTGAGGGGACATTTGTCTTTTAAGATCTTGTGTGTAGCAACAGCTGAAACCCCCAGGCCAGTGTTAGGCCCCTTCCAAGAAGTGCGATCCAAAAGTGCGGCATTATGCCGTATTGGAGGCACAGTTGGTAGAGTGGTGACTATAGGGTTATGAACCACCGTCTCACACCTGTGTAATTTAGTTAAAGAGTTTGGGTGTTGGATTGCAGGAGCTTCTGCTGTAGGCATGGAAGCAACTCGCCCTGTGCGTTCTACAACAAGTTCACTAATTTCCCTAATGTCTTTTTTTAGACCTCTTAATAGGTTGTCCATAATACATAAAGTTGTGCTTAAGGAGTTTTTAAGGGCCCCTATTTTTTCTAGGACCGGTGCTAGCTTTCTGTCTAATACCGCGTCCAAGATTTTAAATGATGCAGCGGGATGAGGGTTCTGACCACTATCCACCAAACTGCGCATAGGGTCAGCTGCTTTTTCTTTCTTATGTATTGGGCCGTCCGCATAAATCCACACGCTATCACCACCCGTTAGGTCAGTTTCCAAGGGATGGTTATTCATTGAGTTTTCAAGACATTGTGAGAGGCTGGGGAGTGAGGCATTTGGAGAGGGTAATAAAGGCAGTCTTTTGTCACCGTGTGCACTAGATTGCAGGCTAGCAACTTCGATGGCTCTTTCTGTGTGTTGAATGCGCTCTTCCAGTTTGCCTGCCATTTGCTTAAGGTAGTCATTTAAGGTGGATTGGCCATGGTCAATCTGGGCGCCTTTGCTTTTTATAGGCTTCAATTTAGGATTATTGCCAGCGATATCCTGGGTTCCCGGCACACCCAGAGAACAGGGCTTGCTTTTTTTGGTTTTGTTAGGGACCAAAGGAGGGGCTTTGGCCTTACGTTTGGACATAGTTCAAAGTCCTAAGAGCTATAGACCGAAATACCCCTATAAGTAAGAAGACTAAGCGTGTAGCTTAAAGTGCAAATGCAGAGGGAGTAGAATTAACGACACAAAAATAGTAAAAACACACAGGCACGGTTTAAAAAGCCCTAAAAGGGAAGATAAAAAAAAGCAATAAATATGCAAACACAGCACAAGTCAGGGCCAATTTATGCCATAAGGGTAGGGTAGGGGAGAGACTCACTCGCAGCCCCTCTCCCTAACAATCTAACCTAACAATCAATAACCCTGAAGCCCTGAAGTGCGAAATCAAAAGAGATAAAAATAATGTAATATAGGACATAAATCAACTTCATTTCCAGCAGAAGGAGTAAGAAAGAAATCACCACCTCCAGGTACAGGGACAGGGCACGCCCGATAGCTCAGGGAGCCCCTTTAGTCCAACTCTCCCCCCCTGTCCCACGGTTCCAGTCCTGAAGAGAAAACAAAGCAGGGCGCAGAGGAAAGGTGCGGGTGGCAGGCAGTGAGGGCAGGGCACGCCCGACAGCTTGAGGAGCTGCCTCAGTCCGTCTCTCCCCCCCCGTCCTCCAACCTGCCACAGGCTGTAGAAACTGCCAAGTTCCAATTGTCAAAAATAGCGGGCATCGTCCGTGGCCAGGATGTGACAGTAATTAGAACAAAAAGGATGACTTAATAGGCAGGGTCAGGGTTCAAGATGGAATCTGTATAAACACAGTCTCAGTTCCTGCTACTTTAATGTCACCCTTATAATGACTTTTCAAGTGTCCTTAGCGCCAAGATACCACGGTGGGAGTCACAGCAACACAAAAGGGGTGAGTCGGAAGAACAAACAGACTCTTCACTTCAGAAAGTCCACAAGCCCGAGACTGAAATAGGCCAAGGGAAGAGGGTGGGTGAGAAAGGCTTCAACAGTCAAATAGCCCCCTGCCTAACAGCCCACGCACAGTGCTTCTGATGGAATTGAGCCGTGTGTGACAGCGTGTGAAATGCACACAGATCGGGCAGCAGCAAGGAGCAGGGTTATTTCGCGGGCCATATGTGTTGTTCGGGCATCTAGTGGCAGGGGGTAGGGGAAACATTTCAGACTTAGAGCTGTTGGTTTTATAGCCTGAGTATTCTGCGAATTCATGTATGGTTTCCTTGCTGGCCCCAGGTGTATGTCGGGTTCTCGGATATACAGCAGCTTGTCGTCCGCGTATAGTGATATTGACTGGGTCAGGCCGGCCATCCCAATACCTCTGTGCCCTTGATGTTCCCTTATGGCTGCTGCAACTCGTTCTATCGTAAAGGCAAACAATATGGGGGAGAACGGGCATCCCTGTCTCGTACACCTGCCCTACCCAAACCAGTCGGACATGGTGCGGTTAGTTAGTACCCTAGCTCCTGGGTTAGAATATAGTAGCTTGGCACATTTTATAAAGTATGGGCCTATTCCAAATTTCTCAAGTACTGTAAACAGGTACACCCATGACACCGAATCAAACGCCTTTTCAGCGTCCAGGGATACAGCCACTGCTTGGGCTTCAGGTTTTATCTGGGCAATGACTCCAAACAATCTCTGATGGTTCAGTGCCGTCGACCTGGTTGGAATAAAGCCGCACTGGTCCGGGTGAACCAGCATGGGCATATTGGGTAAGAGTCTTGTGGCTAAGATTTTGGTGAATATTTTTGCATCGCAATTTATAAAAGACAGGGGCCGGTATGAGGACATCTCATGGGCCAGTCGTCTGGGCTTCAGAAGCACTGTTATTATGGCTCCTCTCATAGATATTGGCAGGGTACCCAGTTCCATTGCTTCCTCCTACACCAACAGCAGTACTGGGGCCAGCTCAGCGTTGATCTCTTTGCACAGCTCTGCTCCCAGTCCATCTGATGCTGGTGCTTTTCCATTGGCCAGTGACTTATTTGTTGCAGTAATCTCTTCTATTGTTAGGGGTTGGTTGAGCGCTAGTTTATTCTTTATGGACAATTTCAGGAGTGTAATATTGTTTAGGTAACCCCTTATTTCGGTGGCCGATTTCAAGTCATGGTTAGAATATAGTTCTGAATAAAAATGTGTAAATTCTCTATTAATGCCCTCCTCGCTGGTGGTCACTGTGCTGTCTCCCGCTAATATGCTGGAAATTGGCATATGTTGTCTCTTGGCCTTTAGCAGGTTTGCCAAGGAGCGGCCTGCTCTGTTCCCTTCGCCATAGCTGCGTGCTCTGAGTGGGGTTGCCATGTATAGTAGTTCCCTGGATGCTAGTTTATTGAACTATTGTAAGTTACTATTAATGTCTGCCAGGGTTTTATCCTCATGTGGCTGTGTAGCGTGTTTCTAGTTCTCCCAGACGTTTCTTCACCTCCACCAGTTCTGCCCTAATTGACTTCAACAGTCCTGTGGACTTAGAGATTAGGATCCCCCTCAACTAGACCTTAAAGGTTTCCCATAGGGTTGCGTTCTTGTCAACCGACCCCCTGTTAGTTTCAAGGAAGTGTTCCACCTCTGTGTGTAAAGCGTCTGCCACTGCTGGGTCTTTAAGGATCTCAGGTGGCATCCTCCATCTCCTAGCCGGGGGTTTTACACCATCTAGTGTTATGTCCATAATGATAGGGGAGTGATCGGAGAGGGTGCGGGGGAGTATCTCACAATTATTGGCCTGGTTCATGAGGGACACAGATACCAGCCAGTAATCTATGCGGGACTCGGTGTCATGCACTGAGGAGTAGAAAGAGTATTGCCTTTTTTGTGGGTGCAGTGTTCTCCAGGCATCCACCATAGTCAGTTGCAATAGGATTTGCTGTATCATGGCGGATGTTTTTGTGGGAGTTTGATATTTGGTGGTGGAGCGGTCTAAGGCAATATCTAAAATGATGTTAAAATCACCCCCCCACATTATCTGCTCATTCTCTATGAGGCCTATTTCGTGCACCACATTCATATAGAAATCGGGGTCATCAAAATTCGGTCCATACGTTTTTACAAGCACCATCTCTTTTACACCTCTCGATGAAGAAGTGGTCCGAAAAGGATTCCGCTCCCAGGAGAGTTTTCAAAAGGTTTTCCACTTGTCTCTCCATGGGGCCCCTGACGAAAGTTTCCGAGACCCCGACAATCTGTAATCTCGATTCGAGATCTCCGCACTTGTTCTGAGTTTTATGTAGTTCTGTTTTGAGTTGGGCTATGTCACGGCCATGTTGTGAAATTGTGTCCTCGTTCGTACTTCTCCTGTTTTCTGCCTCCGTGATGCGCGTGCTCTCCTTCTCCGCCCGTGCCTTCAGAGATCCGATTGTCGCTACTATGTCATCCAACTTGACATTAACCGCCAAGAATCCGTTTTGCGCCAGTGTCGCCAGGTGGTCTTCTCTGGGGTCTAAAGGATCTTCCATCTGTCTGTCGGGCGTTTGTGTTGCCACCTCAGCAGCTCCATGTGGCTGGGAGCTGGCAAAGGAGTCTATGGGGCCATTTTTTTCCCCTCATGTGCCCTTCTTCTCGTTGCGGCCCATGTGTCGCAGCTATCTGTTTGAGGGTGGACTGTCTTCTCGCACTTATCTGTGTCAGACGTGATATTGTCCAGCAAGGGTTTTTTTCCCTGTATCCCCACCTGGCTCAGGATATGTGCTGAATGTTTATTTGAGGTTGGCCTTGCTTCTTTTTGGCACCTGCATCTCCCCCGGCGCACCCCCTGGTATGTGTGGGTTGTTACCTTATTGAGGCTTTACTGGGGCACACTTCTGAGCGCTTCTTGGCTGTGTGATTGGGCCCACAGACGCACTAGTGGAAGTGTCACCTGGGGGGGGGGGCTTCCTGATTATGTTCACTATGTTTGAATAAACTGTAGTTGCAGACCGCTGTCCCAAACTTTACAGCTTATGTTGAGGCAATTACAGAGTTTCTGGTTGCATATCTTGCCAGCATCTGTGTGGGCTCTGCTCACCACGCCGCTGTGGGTCCCCAGTCCTTGTTTATAGCCTCAACCACGTGGGCCTCTCAAACTTCGTCCACTAAGGATTGTGTGCGAGTATGTTTTCCAAGTATGCATGTGCTGGCAGGAGCCCCCCGTCGTATTTAACTTACTTGGCGGGGGGGTGATGACTGCTCCTCCCATGTTCCTCTGTCCCTGGTCCGCCCCAGCGGCGCGATGGCCACGCTGTGTTCCAGTGCTCTGGACCTCACGGATCAGGGTTCAGCCTTGTGTCATGTTCCGCCGTGCCTGCAAGGCGTCCGCAACACACTCCGATCGCACACCCGTCCGGAGTGGTGTGCAGTCACCCAGCCGCCCCACGGGGCTCCCTCCTCCGACACTGTTTTCCGGATTATTGCGTGGCCCTTGTTGCAGCAGCTCCTGGTTGCCGGCGGCCTCCTCTCCTCTTATGATTCACCGGTTGCGGGTGTTTCGCACTGGGAGGGGCAGCCACTCTGTGTCTTCCCGCCTTCTTGCAGCGCTTCACTGCGGCTATGGCGCCCCTCCCCCAACTCTGCCTTCTGCTGATCTCTCCCTCCCCGGCTCACCGCGGATGTCTCGTGGAGCCGTCGGGCGGCTGCTTCCCAGCATCTGGGCTGCTGCAAGTTTCGGGCAGGATTTCTCTGCGGCCTCACAACGTGTGTGCCCAGTTTTTGCTGGACTTGTTCTTCAAGTCTTCCTCTACCGGATTTTTAGTTTCTGGTGCTTCTGGATCGGCCCTGGTAGGATCAATTTAGCTCATGATTTTTCTCAGGCCAGAGCTCTCCTTTCAGGCAGCCGTTCTTGATGTGCACAACAGCGCCCCCCCAATTTTGAACAATTCTAATATTAATTCCCAAGTCCTATCACCTAGTTACACAGCGCAAACAGGCTGCTCACCCAATAATTATCTGCAAGAAATTACAAATCCAATTCTTTGGTGATCTCTATTTATACTCAGCTCACTTGACTGGAGACCCTATTCGACCTTATTCGACCCCATCGCTACCTGACTGCCTGCAATTGCACCGCCCCTCGTAGCACCAGTCACGGCAGCACCTCCACCTCTGGCTTCGGAACTCAGCTCACACTGTCCTGTCCACGGATCAGCACACAGATCAGACAGCTCAGCTGGACTGCAAGCTTGGCTCTCACACACGAGGAAAACCTTTCAACATTTGAAAATAAATGCAGCCACTTTTCCTTTTCACCGTCAGTTTTTGTGATATCTAAACCCTGTTCTATTTTTAAATAAATCTCAGCAATATGGCAGGCACAGCAGGCTCCATCAAAACCTAGGCCATAGACTTATGTGGAAAACCGGAGTCAAAAGCACCCCACACAAACTTTACCAGCCCACAATACTCATGGAATCAGCAAAAGGCAATAGCCCCTCATGGAATCAGCAACAGGCCAAAAACCCTGTCTTCTTATTCATAACGTTCAGCGAAAAGGCCCTGCCAAAGACTCCATGGCCCCAAAGACCTGCTTCTCAACATGCAGTTCCTTATATAGCCTTTCTCAAAAGCCAGCCCGGGGCCTATATCACATATGGAAACTGCATATTTTACCTACCTATTTGCCGATGTCACTTTCTTTCTCCAGCCCTTTCTGTCAGTAAACATGTGACAGAACCTTTGGGAATATTCCAGAGTCTTCCAATACCATCTCACCCTCATTGACTTTCGGCAAGCTGCACCCAACCCTTCGTGTGCTCAGGAGAAAAAATGCTACATGCCATCCTTTCTTCCTGCTCTTCCAATCAATACCTGTGCTCATTCCCAAGACCTGTCATCTAGTTACACCATGTACACAGGATACTCACCCTTTAATTCTCTGTTTGTCTGCTTTTTCTAAATCTAACCTCTGCCAGCAAAACTGTCCACGCAAGCCACCCACATGCTGTAATATTAATATGTTAAGGCCTGAAGCCCCCAAAGCAACCCCCGTTGGTTTACCCTCAATGCCACACATCAGTCCTAGTATCCGAAATCACCCACATAGCACCTGCTGCAATGTTAGCACCATTTGAAAACTGGTCCACACTGTCTCTGTTGAAATCAGTGGCATCATTGAAATTAGTGCTCTGTTGAAATTAATGCACTTAATTTTCCTTACATGACCTTAACATAGAGTTTCGTTTTTGTGGGTCTTTGTGGTATAGTTACAAAACACAGAATACTGAGGTTTTTAGGGTCATATTTGATTCAAGTGTGGTACTTAAAGATCCCTGTTAAGGAATTGGAATTTATAAGGATGTATGATTTTTTTGTGTTTTTCTTTGTCTTTTATTCATTTACTTTTTAAGTAATCTCTTTAAAAAAAAAGATTACTGTTTTAGCCTGTGAAAGCCAGACATTTACACACATATATATGTACCATCTGGAGCTGAATGGTAAGTGGTCAAGTGCATCAATTGGTCAAATCCTGGCTTTGCCACTTAACTAGAGTGTGTGATCCTGGGCAAAACATACTCTTTGCCAAAATTGGGAGCCAAAGGTGTGATTTAATTCACAGGTTAAGCCATTTAAAAACAGATATAATAACAGTTTAATAGTTTCTCTACATCTAATAAGAACGGAGACCATTCACATACTTCACACCAGTTACTTGTCCCTTGGCGCACTCAAGGCTAGACCTTTTAATGTAACATCACATGATGGCCCTGAGTATTCAAGACTCATATTGCTCAATGGGATGCTAATTGTTTGTGATGTCACTTTCGATATCGTCAAGGCACGTGCACACGGGGTGGCCTGCACATTTTCTACTGCACATAGCCTCACAAATCCAAGGTCTGTCCTATGTTTTCATGTTCTTTCTAATAAAACTGGAGGTTGGCAAGCCACGGTATTGACACATCCATTCTTTTGCCGGGCTGGCTCGTGTTTAGCTCTTAGAGCCAAGCGAGCCTCCCCAGCTCTGGCTCTCACTATATACTCTCTGGCATCCCCACTGGCATCCCCACTTTTGGGCCTGTGCCAATACTGCAGGTCAGCAGAGTGGGTGCCCTCATAAAGCAAGTGAGGTGCCCACCTAGGGTTCCTCTGGTTGGGGGATACCATGCGGGTGTCCACGACCGGGTCTTCATAAGAGGATTGGCAGACAATGTGGGGTTGGGCGAGACAACATTTATTTTCATCCTGTGCTGAAAAATCTTCTCCAGCCCGTCAGCTCGGTGTGGCCACATAGCGGTGTGATATGAGCAGTTGGTCCATTGTGGCTTTCAGGGGCTCCCATGATAGTTTCAGAAGTGTAGGTTACCTGATAGATCTCATGGGCACTCTGTGTGGCCACATTTTTGACTAACTCAGAACTGTGCAGGAAGGAGAACAAGTGCAATGACTACCCACTTCGTCTTCATAGAGTGTTCCAAGGGCAGGTATCAAGCCTGGGCGAGACCCTTGTGTGGGAAGGGACACTTGCATCATATGCAGGTAGCCAGCCCTTCTTTGTGAGTCTACAAATGGACACATATATATACAAACTTTGCCAAAAAATCCAGAGTGGGCCATATACTTTTTTTTCAAAGTTTGGTGAGCATTTGTGAGGATTCGTCCAGGAGGAGCGAAGTTATAAGCCGCCCAAAAATTGCTCATCCTATGGAAACAGCAACTTAACCATAACTACATGGCCACTACCATATATTATATATATTTTTTAAATAATGTATTAACATTTTCCAATGTAAGAGAACAATATAAGAACAGTTACATTAAATTAACTTTATACATTCATTTAAACTCATAAATGACAATGCATCTACTCAAAATAAGAGAACAAGCGTCACATAAATGGGAGCCAATATTTAACCATACAAGTCATTAAACGTACGCCATATTTCATCATATTTGTCATTTTGTTCCTGAAGTTGAAAAGACACCCTTTCTCTACCTGAAAGGACTGATAGACAATGCAGCCAAAGCTCAGAAGCAGGCCTAATACCGCTCTTCCAATGCCTCAGCATATGCATATGCTTTTTGGCCATTATAAGCACTCTATTAATCCAATAAAGCTTTCCTTTGGAAAAATTGATGTTTGTAGGGAATAAACCTATTACACAAGTTATAGGTGTTCGCGGAAGTGAAAGACCTAACACAAGTCATATATGTTGAATAATCTCCCTGCAAAAGACAGGACCTTCTGGAATGACCAAAACATGTGCAAGATATCACCTATTTGTGTTATCTGAGTTTAATTTACAAGACCATATTTTCCACGTAGACCAATATTCATAATAAATGATACTCTGTCGCATGCAACGCAGATCTACATCTATCAAAAAATATATGTGCAGCCATATTATACTTTTTCTCAAAGCAATATTATCTAAATATGTGGATTGCCAAGTCACTTTGGATAACTACTACATTCACAGTGGTTTAGTAATATGCACCTATATGCACTGATATTAATAATACATATGGTGATCCATTCTTGTATGAAATGTATATCACTTTACAGTGATATCGTTACCATATTTTTCGTAGTGTACTCAGAAACAAAGTTATGTGATGCCACTTCCTGTTTTGTCGAATAGTGAAAGGTTGTGTTCCATTGCTTCCCATGATGTCACTTCGGGGTGGGGTCAAATTACATCACTTCCTCTGATGTCTTCAGAGTTCAAGGGTTGTGTGATGTCACTTCCACCACCCCTGGCATTTTGGTGAAATGACATCACTGAGGCAGACAGGCACGCGCAGGGGATGCAGCCATTATTGTGTCCTACTAAACTGCCCTACCTTGCTGTTACTTCATTTCAATGCAATTTTCACCCTGCACTGTCTCCAGGCAACCAATAGGCTGTCCCTCTCCCAGGAAGCCATACTTTGTTTTTTGTGTCTCTGCAACTGTATCTCAGCATTTCTCTTGCATCTTCCACATTTGTTCCCTTCTATTTGATTTTTTTGGCCTCCGTCATTGTTTCTCTGCATTCCCCTGCATTTTTCTGCACTTTCTCCTGCTAGGTTGAATGAATTGGCCTCTATCATGATTCTCTGCACTTCTCCTGCAGTCTTTGCATTTCTCCTGCATTCTTTGCATTGCTCCTCTATGCGAGTGTTCCTGGGTGTGCTTGCACATGGCTTGCTGTTCCCACTAGGCCTTTCTCCTCTTCTCTAGGTTCCCGTTTACTCTGTTTTCACTACTGTTGCACATGTCTTGCTATGTCCACTAGGCCTTTCTCCTCTTCCCTAGTTTCCTGCTTCTCTGTGATCACTACGGTTTCCGTCCAGGCCTTTTCCTCTTCGGTTGAGCTAAGTCTGGTCTGCTCCCACCGCTATTCTACTCACTTGATGTGCTTCGCTTGTGTGTTGTCTGCGCTCTGTAGTTGTCCTTTGTTCCCTCTGTTTAACCCCATCCTTTTTTCCCAAACCCCCAGCCCCCCGGTGCACCCTGTGAGGCATAGCTCTGTGCAGTGTTTCCCTATTTTCTCCTCCTCTTGCCTGCCCTTTCTCTTTCTTCTGTTACACCCACTATGCTGCTTTCAATTTTCTCCATCTTCTCTTACTGCTTGTCCATCTCCTATTCTACTCTTTGCACTAAGACTAGAAGGAAGAAGCTTAAGAAGGTTACCCTGGTCTCCAATCCAGGCCTTCCCACTGCTGACACCTTTGCCTTCCCATTGCTGACACCTATGTCAGTGCCTCTTCCAAACAGACTCACACCAACATCCTCTTTGTCGTTCCTTCTCCCGTCCTATGGACCCTTCATATTATCACACTTCTCTGTCCTTCCACCTCTTCTCCAATTAATGGTGGCACCGGGTGCCAGGTCCTCTTGGCCTCCTTCCAGTCCTCTAGAGTCATCATTAATGTCTATCTAAACGGCACTGTAATGGTTCAGAGCCCTGAGCCCTGAGCCCAATCTTCTACTCTTTGTTAGGCACCTCCCTCGCCTCATTAACTAATCCAAACAGGTGACCCCTGCTCCTCCAGAACCATTAAGGACAACATTGGTTCGTCCAAGGCAATACAGCCTTGGCCGATTTCGGTTATCACTCCTACACCACTGGATCTTTTCCCTCTCTTCTCAAGCACTCCCTTGTGTACCCCCTACTAAAAAGCATTCTGTCAGCCCATCCGTTGAGGCAAATTATTGCCAGATCTCTCTCACTCCTTTCTTGAGCAAACTCCTGGAGAAGTTGGCTATCTCCCAGCTAACCCTCCACACTGAATCTGTTGGTTGTTTCCATGAGCATCAGTCTGGCTTTAGAGCAGTCTGAGGCATGGAAACTGCACTCCTGAACACCCGTGAAGATCTACTCTCTATTCTTGACTCTAGCTCTCCCTCTGTCCTCATTCTCCTCAACCTTTCCTCATTATTTGACATGGTCAACCACAACATCCTGATTACTCATCTCTACGAGACCCTGGGCATCACGGATCAGGCTCTTGTGTGTCTGACCTCCTTCCTCCTGAACAGACCTTCCCAGGTTCAGCTGTGTTCCATTCTCCCCACCACCTCTCTCTCCACATGTTCCCCAGGGCTCTATCCTCTCGCCCAGGCTCTTCAATGTCTATCTGGTCCCTTGGCCCTCCTGATCTCTAAGTTTCCCTCTAACTTTTAGTATTATGACAATGACACACAACTCTCCTTCAGGCTACCCTCTGCTTCCTCATCCTCCTCGGTCATCCCTGACTGTCTATCCGCTATTCAGGCATAGTGTGTCTCTAGCGATCTCTGCCTTAATGCCAGTAAGACTGAGATCCTTCTCATTGGTACCCATGCTGCCACTTTTCCTCTCTCACTGTGGCTGCACTCCTTGGGCACCCGATGGTATTCCCCCATGCTCCCTGGGATCTTCCATTCAGGTGGCTAGGGAAGTGCCATCGCTTTTGGATCCCGACGCTGGGGGTGGACAAGCAAGGGAGGATCACTTAAGTGGAGGGTCACGGGGGATTGGGAGGAGAATGCTCAAGGGTGGGACATGGTATTCGCCCTTTCCTAATTGTACACCCCACCCAGCCTTTATGGGGTATTTCCACTCTCATCCCATCTCCCACTCCCCATTTCCATTCAGTACTGGGACGAGGAAGAGGCAATCAGGACCAATGAGAATTACCCATAAAAACTACATAGGGATACAAAGTGAGGCTTACCATCTAACACCTTTGAATTGTCCCACTAATCAAGTCAGGCAAGGTCAGGCACTTTGCTCCAACTGTGCACACCTGACTCCAATTGACTCTCACCTGCAGTATAAAAATGTGGTTCTGCTAGAATCATTGAGCAAGCTGAGGTTGCTGGATGGAACCAAGAGGCCAAGGAGTAGAAGGCTGCAAGGAGAGGAGCGCAAAAGGACCAGCAGAGTGTGGGACACCGAGCCGCTGGCCCGGTGTGTGAGGGCCTGCACGTGGCGAGGTAGCCGTCGGTATCACATACAAACATAGACAGGTGCAAATCACTATTTTATTTTACAGTTTTTGACCGAATCAATGTATTCCTTAACACTATCCCTAACCAGAAGCACACCATATCCCTATAGAGTGTGATGTCCCTGGGCTGGAGGTGGTGCACCGCCTATCTAATAGGATAGAAGAAGAGGGAAACTATCCCTGCCACTACAATGAGTATTGAAAAACTACAAAAAATTTGCTGGGAGCCTGTCCCATAGCTAAACGCACAGTTGGATAGTTCACGTGGGAATGTTTAGTTGGTGGCACAATACCATCATTTATTTACCGTCCGTGAAGTATGTTCATCCTGAGCAGGAGAAATGATTCCTCTAAAAATAAGAGGTAAGACCCTAGAATCTCTTTATTCATTTTTTCTCATAATCTGATTTTTTTGAGGTCCACCACATAATAAAAATGTAAACATAATTGCATTTTTACAATAGATGAAGACATCACCAAGCACATGTCATCTAGACACTGGGCATTTTCAGATGTTACTTATACTCTGTATCTCAAGGATCACTCAGAGATATCAGCAACATTTCATGGTCGACCGGTGTCGATGACGTTACTACTATAGTCAACTTCTTCAGGACCAATTTCTTTTCAAAATGCAGCCACTCATCTACCCATCAGATGAGGTGGGGCATCCAACACAACCTGGGAAATAAAATCAGAAATGACAATTATTTAGCAAGGTTTTGTGTCAAGAACTCATTTTCAAAAAAGCATTATATGCTGGTGTAAGTGTTCAAAGACAGTAATCAGTCAATTAATTTAGACCTGCTCCAACATGCTGGGCTCATATCAGACAGATGGACACCCTCCCCACTCTCTTTACAGGGGGAAAGATCATATACTCCCCAATATCTATTTTTCATTGAGTCCTTCGAGTAACAACGCATTTGCAAAGAAGGCATATGTGGTTACTAAAACGTCACTATCAAATAATTACCTTATCTCCCGTCTCACGTTTTTTGCGGGCATTTTGTACAGGTGGGCATGGCGGTCCCTTTTTACAGATCCGTCTTTTTTACCTTGATCTAGTTAAAGGAATACATTGACACATGGGGCCTCATTACGACCCAGGCGGTAAGGGGTTTACGGCAGCGTAAACAGCGCCGACCCTTACCGCCTGAGTACGAGGTCCCTTAGCGCCATGGAGCTTTTAACACCTGCTTTTAGCAGGTGTTAAAATCCATGGCGCTAAGGGACCATGGAGTTAATTACGCCACCGTAATTTACGGTAGCGTAATTAACGCCTTCCCCACTCCCATTATGCCCTATGGGGCAAAAATGGGAATGGGGAAGGGTAAATGGGGATTGGGGACTTACCGCCCCGCCAAGGTCGGAATGGGGCGGTAAGTCCGCCAACCACCATGGCGTAAACATAGTTTACGCCATGGTGGTAAAGTCACGGCCCAGGCGGTAACTTACCGCCTGGGTCGTAATGAGGCCCATGGAAGGAAAGGATAGTATATCTTTTAGCATTTTGGAGTTTTCCGTTTTTGGTGCGAAAATGTGCTATTACTAGTAACCAATTGATGTATCCCAAAATACGGTTTCGTAAATACGCAAAACTCTGTGGTAGTCTAACATGTGCCGTATCTCTAAAAGAGTTTGTAGATTTTACAGCGTTTAGGCAAAAATTACACTGACTTTCCGTCACGTTTTCACTGTATGACATCTGACCGTCTACCGGTCACTATCCCTTTCACATCATTTAAATGCCCGAATGCAGCACCCCGATTTGGTGCATGTGTATGGTATCACCGCAATATAAACCAGCTTCATAGTCTCATACTCGCTTTTGATGTATAACTCTTACCTTGTGGCTGTTGCGGGGGACGTGTATAATGCAGCGAGGCTGGAACAGCTTGGTGAGCAAAAGAGGAGAAAGCAAAGCAAGGAAAAGGTAAAAGCAAGCGAAGGCTGTGAAAGAAAGTAAAGTACAATGACAGAAAAAGTGTGCTAGAGGTGCAGAAGTAAAGAAAGACAGAGCAAGTTCACTGGCGGCACGGAAACAGCCAAGAGGGGCTGCGAGAAACCTGCAAGTAGGAAAGAGGGTGAAAGAGAAAATATAGGTGCAAGGGAGCACAGTGAGAAAATGGAAGTGCAAGAGAGCACAGTGAGAAAATGAAGGTGCAAGAGAGCATGGTGAGAAACTGAAGGTGCAAGAGAGCACAGTGAGAAAATGGAAGTGCAACAGAGCACAGTGAGAAAATGAAGGTGCAAGAGAGCATGGTGAGAAACTGAAGGTGCAAGAGAGCACAGTGAAAAGCAAAGAGAAGTGTACCAGAGGCATAGAACGGTGGACAGAAGGTGCAAGTGTGCACAACAGGAAAGGAAGGTGTAAGTGTGCACAACAGGAAAAGAAGGTGTACAGGAAGCACAGTAAAGTGTAAAAGGATGAAGTGAAAGAGGCACAGACCAGGTGCCAGAGAATAAGGAAAGGGGTTTAAGGTCAGTGGGAGGAGCAAGGAACCCAGCGTTCTTGAACGTCTCTGATACTACCCTGTGAAAGAACTGTACAGTGAAAGGTACATTCTGACAAGTGGAACATTTTGTTTGTTGAACTGCGTAAAGAGAGGCCTAGGCTTGGGGAAGGGTACCCTAAGAGGCCTAACAGGAACTATGTCTTTTTGTTTGGAATTGGAAAGATCAAAGCTTGGAGAAGGGAGCCCCAAGAGACCCTGGGCCTCATTACGACCCTGGCGGAGTGGGTTTACGCCAGCGGTATTCGCGGCGGACCCTTCCGCCCTACTACGAGTTCCCGTAGCGCCATGGAGCCGTTTTCCGTCTGGTTTTTCCGGGCGGAGAAATCCATGGCGCTACGGGACCTTGTTGTTAATTACGCCACCGTATTTTACGGTGGCATAATTAACGCCTTCCCCACTCCCATTATACCCTATGGGGCAAAAATGGGAATGGGGAAGGGTAAAATGGGGATTGGGGATTTACCGCCCCGCCAAGGTCGGAATGGGGCGGTAAATCCGCTAACCCCCATGGCGGTATTGGCAGCTTTCCGCCGTGCTCCATGGTGCATATTGCACCACGATCTCCGCCAGGGTCGTAATGAGGGCCCCTGAGCCATTGTGAACTCTATTGACTTACTGCAAGAGTCCTACATGGGAAGTTCCAAGGGTAACCCTTTTGGGTTGAACTATTTTGAACCGGTAGAACTACACCTATTGGTAAGACTACCTGAAACCACCTGTGGTTTACATTTCCTTTTTTGAATCACCATTTTACCTTTAAGCAGATCCCTTATCACATTTGGTTTAGGAGTGAGGACAAGCATAGGTTTGGACACAGACAAACTTTGGTTTTGGGCTTACAGACATTGATGGCCCTTAGAAACATCAGTTGAGGGAACAAACCCCTTACAGTTAGGGCCAGGTAGGCATTACACCAACCCCACAAAGTTTGATAAGAAAGGTTTTCAAACTGTTACTTTTGGGTCTGTGTCTCTCTTGAGATCATGCCTGTCTCACATATGGTGTCAGCCGTGGGATGCAGCTCAACCGAAACAGGTTGGGGGACCCTGAAGTTTGAGAAATTAAGTAGTAGAGCTTCCAACCCCACAGTGGCCACTAAAGGTTCTTTTGGGTTTGATATTTGTAGTAGGCGGTCAGAAACCAACTCATCAAAAGATAGATGTCTCATTCCTACCGATCTTATCCTTATTACAACTCCTGGAACCTATATCAGGTTGGCACCCAAATCAGGTCTCGCTTGGAAGTTAAGCATTGATATACTGGCAGGTGTGATCGACCCTGATTTTAGAGGGCACGTGACGGTATTACTCAACAATCATGGGGAAGAAGCCTTTCAGATCCAGCCAGGGGATCAAATAGCAAGATACTTGAAAGGATGATGTTACCTATCCTCAAAGAAGAGGCTCATAAGGATACCACTGAGAGAGGTGCTTTAGGCTTTGGGGAAGCTGATGCTCAACCTAGTTCTATCCAAGCTCCACCCATCAGTGATGAAAGTTCTGACATACTTTCCGATTTAGTCTTTGCTCAGCCAAACAATCCCTTACTCGCTGAAGCCCCCCTACAAGTTGTACCTGAGTCTTAGGGTCGGAAGGGAGAGGGTCTATTTTTCTTTTTAAAGAACGGGCTCCTGTATAGAGCGGATGTTACTTGGGAAGAGATACCAAAAACACAACTAGTGGTTCCCGGAAGTCACAGATAGTGCTTGAGATTGCACACCCACATCTTATAGGGGAACATCTGGGCCAGGCCAGAACTCAGGCTCACCTAGCCAGCAAATTATACTGGCCAGGGATACATGCCAACACAAAACATTTCATCCAGACTTGTCAAATCTGTCAGCGTACCAGCACTCACTTAACACCTTTAGCCCCTTTGAATCCATTAGCCATCATCGAAGTACCATTCTCGAGGAATGTGATAGATATTGTTGGCCCTCTTTGAAAAATCCAAGTTAGGGAACAAATATGTGCTAATCATACTCGATTATGCTACTTGATACCCGGAGGTCTTTCCCCTGCACATTAATACCACCCAGTAGATACTCAAACATTTACTTCCCTTCTTCTCTCGAGTAGGCTTGCCTAAAGAAATCCTAACAGACAAGGGTACCACCTTTATGAGTAAGCTCATGAGGGAGGTAAAAGATCTATTTTATATAACCACCTTGAGGACGTCCGTTTACCATCTCCAAACGGACAGCTTAGTTGAACTGTTTAACCAAACCCTTTGACCATTCTTAGGAAATTAGTCAACAAGGACGGGACCAACTGGGATCAAATGATTCTGTGGGCCTTGTTCACCACAAGAAATCACCTCAAGCCTCCACTGGTTTCTCACCCTTTGAATTACTCTATGGGCGAGTATCCAGAGATGTTTTAGACATGCTTCGAGAAACATAAGAGGAAAGGGAAAAGGCACCGATGCCACTCTCACAAATAGCATCTCAGTTAAAGAACATATGACAACTGTTTGATCCCTGGTACAAGACCACATTGATGGAGCCCAAAGTCAACAAAAGGCATCTTATGACAAGAAAATCTCCAATAGGTCATTCTCCATCGGGCAAAAGGTCCTTGTACTTCTCCCTACCTCAGACAACAAGCTTATTTCTGAATGGCAGGGGCCATATAAGGTATTGGACAAGACAGGACCATATAATTATGAGATCGCCCAACCAGACCATCGCCAGAAGATGCAGATCTACCATGTAAATCTTTTGAAAGAGTGGAAGGAGAACATCTCCGTGTCTAATGCCACAGTGTTATCTTGTTTGATACTGGAAAAGGAGAATAATAATACTCTACTCCCTCTGATATTACTAACACTCAACAACAAGATCTCCTTGAGTTGCTAGAACAATTCCCAGATGTTTTTTGGTGAAGAGCCTGGCAGGGTGAAAGAAATATACCATCATATCCGCACAGGTGCAGGCAAAGTAGTAAGTCTTAAACCATACCGACTACCTGAGGCCCTAGAAATATTGTCATCAGAGGTAGAGCAAATGCGTGAGGCCAACATAATGTATTTGTTTATTGGACATTTGCATGGCACCTATACCCAAGTGTTTCCAGGCAGCACAAGACAAGATGAGGGTGGGGAATAGGAACCATAAAGGAAGAAAAACAAAAAAGGTTATATTGTCCTTGTAACAATCCTACTGTGCAGTGCATGACAAAGGTAAGTGCAGGGGAGAGAGGAAAAAGGGGGAACCATCTACCAGTGCTCGGTCCTCTCCCATTGTGCTAGTGGAAAAAACAGACAAATGTTGGAGGCTCTGTATAGACTTCCGCAAGGCGAATAACATCTTAGCCTTTTAAATGTCTACCCAATGCCTTGCATTGACGATCTTATCGATAAATTGTGTGAGCTGTCTATTTGCCCACCCTAAACTTGACCAAGGATTATTGGCAAATCCCACTACATAGACCAGATAAAGAAAAGACTGCCTTTGCCACCCCGATAGGTCTCTATCAGTTTAAAGATTTACCTGTCAGGTTATATGGTGCCCCAGCAACTTTCCAAAGGTTGATGGATAAGATTCTCCATCCTTATTCAAAATTTTGAAGGGCATACATCGATGACAATGTAATCTACAGTTCAACCTGGGAAGACCATTTGTACCATCTATACACTGTAGTAATAGCCTTAAGAAAAGCGGGATTAACAGCCAACCCAAGGAAATGCAAGTTGGCCCAACCTGCCGTAAAATACCTAGGGTTCTTTGTCGGAAATGGCAGCATTCAACTTCAAGAGGAAAAGGTTAGAGCTGTCTTAGAATCCCCTATGCCCAAAACTAAAAAGGATTTAAGATCTTTCCTAGGGTTAATTGGGTACTATCAGAGATTCATACCTAACTTTTCCAGTAAAACTGCCAGAATGACCAACAGACTACGAAACACAAAACCCCAAAGATTTAAATGGGATGAAGAGGATGAAGTATTCTATCAGGCCCTTAAACAAAGACAATGCAAAGCCCTATTCTCAAGGTAGCAGATGTTTCTAAAGACTTCATATTGTAGACTGACGCTTCTTTGACTGGTTTGGATGTAGTATTATCTCAGAACCATGACGGGCTTGAACATCCCATTCTATATGCTAGTCGAAAACTGTTTCCCAGGAAAAATAACTATTCAGTGATCGAACTAGAGTATTTAGCAATCAAGTGGGCCATTATACATCTCAAATATTATTTATTAGACCAAATGTTTAGATTGATCACCGACCACTCCCCCTAATATGAATCAGTCAAAGAAAAGAGACTAACCCAAGAGTTATGCAGTGGTTCTTAGACTCGCAACCTTATCGCTTCTCAGTGGAACATTGAAAGGGCCGACAACAAGGAAGCGTAGATTTCTTTTTGAGGTTCCTTTGTGAAGTAAGTCAATCCAAACCACATAGGGAAAGGGTCTGTGATAAACCTGATGGTATTCTCCCACCTACTCCCCCGTGATCTTCCATTCAGGTGGCCAGGAAAGTGCCATCACTTTTGGATCCCGACCCTGGGGGTGCCCAAGCAAGGGAGGATCAACTGAGTGGAGGGTCACGGGGGATTGGGTGGAGAATGCCCAAGTTCGGGCATGGTATCTAATTTCCTAATTGTACACCAACCCTGCTCCATCAGCCTTTATGCAGTATTTCCACTCTCACCCTATCTCCCCCGCACCATTTCCAATAAGTACTGGGACAAGGAAGAGGCAATCGGGAGAAATGAGGATTGCCCATAGAAATAACTTAGAGATAAAAAGTGAGGCTTACCATCTAACACCTTTGAATTGTCCCACTAACAGAGTCGGGCAACATCAGCCACTTTGCTCAAACTGGGCACACCTAACTCCAATTGAGTCTCACCTACAGTATAAAAAGGGTGGTTCTGCCAGAATCATTGTGTTAGCTGGGGTTGCTGGATGATCCAGAAGGCCAAGGAGCAGAAGGCTGAAAGGAAAGGAGCCCAGAAGGACCAGTGGATAGTGGGATGCTGAGACGCTGGCCCAGTGTTTGTAAGGGGCTGCAGCGTGGCGAGGGAGCTGTGTCTCTAGGAAGTCGGAGCGGGATGGAAGACAGTCTGTTGGCCGTGTTTAGGCCAGCGCTCATTCCCCTGGTATGTGTGTGAGTCCCAGGAGTGTCTAAGGGGACGGTGGGGAGACCATGACCTTCGACCCAAACCACTATTGGTGAGTTTCGGGAGCCAGAAGGAAATTCAGTGGCCTGTGGGTGGCTGAAGCGGGAGCTGGAGAGCTGAGAAAAGGGAACAGCCCGGTGAGTGAAAGCGGAGAAAGCAAAGCAAAGCATGGAAAAGGTAAAGGCAACCGAAAGCTAGAAAGAGGTGAAAGAAAGTAAAATGGAATGCAGAAAAGGTGCGCTAGAAGAGTAAAGAAAGAAAGAGCAAGTGAGATGGTGGCACGGAAACAGCCAAGAGGGGCTGCGAGAATCCTGAAAGTAAGACAGAGGGTGGAAGCCCCCCACAAGAAAACACAGATGTGCAAGAGGTACGTTAAGAAAAAAAGGAAGGTGCAAGAGAGCACAGTGAGAAAATGAAGGTGCAAGAGAGCATGGTGAGAAACTGAAAGAGCAAGAGAGCACAGTGAGAAACCGAAGGTGCAAGAGAGCACAGTGAAACGCCAAGCGAAGTGTGCCAGATGCACGGAAAGGTGGAAAGTAGGTACACATGTGCACAGCAGGAAAATAAGTTGTAAAGTGGAAAAGGACAGAGTGAAAAAGGCACAGAAGAGAAAGAGATGCCAAAGAATAAGGATAGCGGTTAGAGGTCAGAGTGGTTGCGCCAGTGAGAAGCAAAGAACCAAGCATTCTTGAAAGTCTCATACTACCCCCGTGAAAGAACTGTACAGTGAAAGGCACATCCTGACCAGAGGAACTGTTTGTTTGTTTGTTTGTTTGTTTGTTTGTTTGTTTGTTTGTTGAACTTTATAAGGAGGGGCCTAGGCTTGGGGAAGGGAGCCATGAGAGGCCTAACAGGAACTGTGTCTTTTTGTTTTGAACTGGAAAGACCCAAGCTTGGGGAAGAGAGCCCAAAGAGACCCCGAGACATTGTGAACTCTATTGACTTACTGCAAGAGCCCTACGTGGAAGGTTCCAAGGACAAACCTTTTGAGTTGAACTATTTTGAACTGGCAGAATAACACTTATTGGTAAGACTAGCTGAAACCAGCTGTGGTTTACATTTCCTTTTGAATCACCATTTTTCCTTTAAGAAGACCCCCTATCAAATTTCGTTCAAGAGTGAGGGCACGCATAGCTTTGGACACAGACGAACCTTGGTTTTGAACTTACGACATCAACGGCCCGTAGAAACATCAGTTGAAGGAACAACCGCCTCAGATTTAGGGCCAGGTAGGCATTACACCAACCCCCCAAAGTTTGATAATAAAGGTTTTCAATCTGTTACTATTGAGTCTGTGTCTCTCTTGATACCATGCTTGTTTCACAGCACTCTGCCCTCAAACTCTTGTGGGGCAAAAAACCTTGGGATCATCTTCGACTCCACTCTCTCCTCTCCACACATCGCGGACATTGCCACGAAGGCCCATTTCCAGCTGCACCTCCTCAGAGGTATTCTTCCTTTTCTCACCTTCTCCCAGAGATCTGGCTCTCTCTAGGCTGTACTACTGCGCCAGCCTCTTTCTCAATCTGCGTAACTCTACACTCTTCACCCTCTTCAACTCATTCAGAACAGGACCGCGAGAACTATCCTTGGCCTCATGCCCAGGGACCGCATCTCTCCATCTGTGAAATCCCTCCAATGGCTCCCATTGGCTGCAAGGATCAAGTTGAAGATCCTCTGCATTGTCCACAAGGCATTCTGGGGCTATGGTGCTCACTACCTTCAACTCTCCCTTCCCAAGTACCTCCCTCCTAGAGCCCTCCGCTAGTCTACTTCTAATTCTCTGCAGGTGAGCCACTTCTTCAAGCAGAGAATGGGGGGGTTGATTTCCCTCCTCTGAAGGTGCCTCCCTCTGGAACAGCCTCCCACCCTCTCTCCGCCTTGAGCCAGATCTCCTTAAATTCCGGAAGCTCCTCAAGACCTTCCTTTTTTCCTCTTCTTTCTCACTCCCTCTCCCTTGCTAACCTCCTGCTCCATCTGCTGACTGGCTGCTCGGTGTCCTCTGAGTCTTACAGGACACCAGGCTCCCCTGACCAGTCCCCATGCACTTGCCGCCTGTCCCACCTTGCACTGCTGCCTGGTTTACCTTGCACTATCGGGCTGGGATTGCCTGCTGTAGTGCCAGGCTTCCTTGCACTTAACTCAGGGCCCTGCTGCTCTGAGTGCACTTCTCCCTGCACCCTCTCCCCTGCACTTTGTGTTCCACACTTGCACAATCTCAATGAAACTAGGCCTAGTGGGATCATTTGTCTTGTCATCCCTTTGTTTCCCCCTTCCTTGCCTTGTTGAGCCTTGAAACACTTGTGTATAGGCGCATAATAAATAACAAATCAATCAATCAATACAGACAAAGGAATATATCTAATGTGGGAACCAGACGTGAAATTGATTACACACCTGCTGACAGCAGCGAAATTAGCCTTGGCCAGACAGTGGAAAGACCCAGGTAGTCCAGTAGTGAACTTGTGGTGGAACAAAAAATGTGAGGTGTTAGCAGCTGGAAAAAAATTAACAGCGCTTCTGGGGGATAACTTTGTGTAATACGTTCAACCGCGGTCACCCTTCCTAAACTACTACAAAACATTTCCACAACTGATGTGTAAGCCTTCTCTATACAGGCACATGGCCTGGAGGTAATAAAGAGGAGGATAGAGCAGCACAGATGCAGAGGATATATTGTGCAAGATGGATTGAGATCGCCTGGGGAGGGGGGTGTACGTGAGGAATAAACTCAAGTACTTTCCTACTGTTTTATGTCAACATTGTATCCCTCCAATTTGTTTTGTGCCGTGCAAGATGGAAAGTAATGTATCATATCTGCCTGTTCAATAATCAACTAAAAATGTAAGGAAAGTTTGCAAAAAAGAAATCGAGATAACGCTGGTTCTTAGTTAATCGCAACTTATATTGCAATTGTAGAAATTCACAGGCCGATTCATGGAATAATTAGCGCGGCGCAAGTGGCCAAAAACGTGCGATTCGCAGTGGAATAGCGAAAATCACAGTACAAGTGCGAAATTCGCACGAAAAGCAGCGCACATCGATTCATGGAAGGCCGTGCGCGAGAAAACCATCGGATGTGCGCTAAAAAGTGCGCGGCGCACATTGGCGCACAGGCCATCTAACGGCGTGCGCCAGGTCACAGCGAAAATCGCACAGCCCACAGCGAAAATCGCACATAGCGCGGCGCACACAACAAAAATAGGCGGAACACGGGGCGTAACACTCGGAATGGGGAACAACTTGCCAAAATGTGGGCGTCACGGGGGAAGTACAGGGTGCAAGTGTGCGAAACGCCCACACGCTCGCCTACAACACGTATTCATGGAATCGAATAGGGCAAAACAGCGCACTGTCAAACCAGCGCACAGGCACAAACACGACCGCCACAAGAAAGCAGGCGGTAGCGTCTCTGCACCTGTAATAAATGTGCGCCAAAAGGTGCGCCAACAAATAGCACCTATATACAGCTATGATGAAACACGGACACCCGCTGACTGAAAAATAACGTGTGCGTGTATTTCGGGGTGCGCGGGAAGTTTCACACGCAATTTGGCTGGGTACGTGGATTCCAGGGGTGCGCGGGAAGTTCCACACGCGATTTGGCCGGGTACGTGCGCGGGAATTTCCACACGCGATTTGGCTGGGTATGTGTATTTCAGGGGTACGCGGGAAGTTTCACACGCGATTTGGCAGGGTACGTGGATTACAGGGGTGCGTGGGAAGTTCCACACGTGATTTGGCTGGGTACGTGCGCGGGAATTTCCACACGCGATTTGGCTGGGTATGTGTATTTCAGGGGTACGCGGGAAATTCTACACGCGATTTGGCTGGGTGCTCCCAGGTATTCCCTGTACACCCTCCACGGCCCCTGCAGGCAGCCGACACCACAGGGGACTACCCTGCACACCTGCTCATGTCACCCAGCACCCCCATCCCCCAGCACTGTGGGGCACCATCCACCAGGCCCCCACTCATGTCACCCACCCACCCCCACCCCCCAGCACTGAGAGGCACCCTACACCAGGTCCCCACTCATGTCTCCCACCCACCCCATCCCCCCAGCACTGTGGGGCACCTGCCAGCAGGCCCCCACTCATGTCTCCATGCACCCCCACCCCCCAGCACTGTGGGGCACCCTCCACCAGGCCCCCACTCATGTCTCCCACCCCCCCACCCCCCAGCACTGTGGGGCACCCTCCACCAGGCCCCCACTCATGTCCCCTATCACCCCCACCCCCCAGCAGTGCAGGGGCAGCCTCCACCAGGCCCCCACCCATGTCTACCACCACCCCCACCCCCCAGCCACCATGGGCAGCCTCCACCAGGGCCCCACCCATGTCTACCACCACCCCCACCCCCCAGCAGTGCAGGGGCAGCCTCCACCAGGCCCCCACTCATGTCTCCCACCACCCCCACCCCCCAGCACTGTGGGGCACCCTCCACCAGGCCCCCACTCTTGTCCCCCAGCACCCCCACCCCCCAGCACTGTGGGGCACCCTCCACCAGGCCCCCACTCATGTCTCCCTGCACCCCCACCCCCCAGTACTGAGGGGCACCTGCCACCAGGCCCCCACTCATGTCTCCCACCCCCCCCCCAGCACTGAGGGGCACCCTCCACCAGGCCCCCACTCATGTCTCCACCCACCCCACCCCCCAGCACTGTGGGGCAACTACCAGCAGGCCCCCACTCATGTCCCCCACCCCCCCAGCACTGAGGGGCACCCTCCACCAGGCCCCCACTCATGTCTCCCTGCACCCCCACCCCCCAGCACTGAGGGGCACCCTCCACCAGGCCTCCACTCATGTCCCCTATCACCCCCACCCCCCAGCACTGTGGGGCAACTGCCAGCAGGCCCCCACTCATGTCTCCCTGCACCCGCACCCCCCAGCACTGAGGGGCACCCTCCACCAGGCCCCCACTCATGTCCCCTATCACCCCCACCCCCCAGGCACCATGGGCAGCCTCCACCAGGCCCCCACTCATGTCTCCCACCCCCCCACACCCTAGCAGTGCAGGGGCAGCCTCCACCAGGCCCCCACTCATGTCCCCCACCCACCACCCCCCCAGCACTGAGGGAAACCTTCCACCAGGCCCCCACTCATGTCTCCCACCCACCCCACCCCCCAGCAGTGAAGGGGCAGCCTCCACCAGGCCCCCACTCATGTTCCCTATCACCCCCACTCCCCAGCCACCAGGGGCAGCCTCCACCAGGCCCCCACTCATGCCTCCCTGCACCCCCACCCCCCAGCACTGAGGGGCATCCTCCAACAGGCCCCCACTCATGTCCCCCAGCACCCCCACCCCCCAGCACTGAGGGGCACCCTCCACCAGGCCCCCACTCATGTCTTCCACCCCCCACCCCTCCCAGCACTGTGGGGCACCCTCCACCAGGCCCCCACTCATGTCTCCCACCCCCCCCACCCCCCAGCACTGTGGGGCACCCTCCACCAGGCCATCACTCATGTCCCCTATTACCCCCACCCCCCAGCAGTGCAGGGGCAGCCTCCACCAGGCCCCCACCCATGTCTACCACCACCCCCACCCCCCAGCCACCATGGGCAGCCTCCACCAGGGCCCCACCCATGTCTACCACCACCCCCACCCCCCAGCAGTGCAGGGGCAGCCTCCACCAGGCCCCCACTCATGTCTCCCACCACCCCCACCCCCCAGCACTGTGGGGCACCCTCCACCAGGCCCCCACTCATGTCCCCCAGCACCCCCACCCCCCAGCACTGTGGGGCACCTGCCACCAGGCCCCCACTCATGTCCCCCAGCACCCCCACCCCCCAGCACTGAGGGGCACCCTCCACCAGGCCCCCACTCATGTCTCCCTGCGCCCCCACCCCCCAGCACTGAGGGGCACCCTCCACCAGGCCCCCACTCATGTCCCCTATCACCCCCACCCCGCAGCCACCATGGGCAGCCTCCACCAGGCCCCCACTCATGTCTCCCACCATCCCCACCCCCCAGCAGTGCAGGGGCAGCCTCCACCAGGCCCCCACTCATGTCCCCTATCACCCCCACCCCCCAGCCACCATGGGCAGCCTCCACCAGGCCCCGACTCATGTCCCCTATCATCCCCACCCCCCAGCCACCATGGGCAGCCTCCACCAGGCCCCCACTCATGTCTCCCACCACCCCCACCCCCCAGCAGTGCAGGGGCAGCCTCCACCAGGCCCCCACTCATGTCCCCCAGCACCCCCACCCCCCAGCACTGAGGGGCACCCTCCACCAGGCCCCCACTCATGTCTCCCTGCACCCCCATCCCCCAGCACTGAGGGGCAACCTCCACCAGGCCCCCACTCATGTCCCCTATCACCCCCACCCCTCAGCCACCATGGGCAGCCTCCACCAGGCCCCCACTCATGTCTCCCACCACCCCCACCCCCCAGCAGTGCAGGGGCAGCCTCCACCAGGCCCCCACTCATGTCCCCTATCACCCCCACCCCCCAGCCACCATGGGCAGCATCCACCAGGCCCCCACTCATGTCTCCCACCACCCCCACCCCCCAGCAGTGCAGGGGCAGCCTCCACCAGGCCCCCACTCATGTCCCCCAGCACCCCCACCCCCCAGCACTGAGGGGCACCCTCCACCAGGCCCCCACTCATGTCTCCCACCCACCCCACCCCCCAGCAGTGCAGGGGCAGCCTCCACCAGGCCCCCACTCATGTTCCCTATCACCCCCACCCCCCAGCCACCAGGGACAGCCTCCACCAGGCCCCCACTCATGTCTCCCTGCACCCCCACCCCCAGCACTGAGGGGCACCCTCCACCAGGCCCCCACTCATGTCCCCCAGCACCCCCACCCCCCAGCACTGAGGGGCACCCTCCACCAGGCCCCCACTCATATCTCCCACCCCCCACCCCCAGCACTGTGGGGCACCCTCCACCAGGCCCCCACTCATGTCCCCCAGCACCCCCACCCCCCAGCACCGTGGGGCACCTGCCACCAGGCCCCCACTCATGTCCCCCAGCACCCCCACCCCCCAGCACTGAGGGGCACCCTCCACCAGGCCCCCACTCATGTCTCTCTGCACCCCCACCCCCCAGCACTGAGGGGCACCCTCCACCAGGCCCCCACTCATGTCCCCTATCACCCCCACCCCCCAGCCACAATGGGCAGCCTCCACCAGGCCCCCACTCATGTCTCCCACCACCCCCACCCCCCAGCAGTGCAGGGGCAGCCTCCACCAGGCCCCCACCCATGTCCCCTATCACCCCCACCCCCCAGCCACCATGGGCAGCCTCCACCAGGCCCCCACTCATGTCTCCCACCACCCCCACCCCCCAGCAGTGCAGGGGCAGCCTCCACCAGGCCCCCACTCATGTCTCCCACCCCCCAACTCCCCAGCACTGGGGGGCACCCTCCACCAGGCCCCCACTCATGTCTCCCACAATCCCCACCCCCCAGCAGTGCATGGGCAGCCTCCACCAGGCCCCCACTCATGTTCCCTATCACCCCCACCCCCCAGCCACCAGGGGCAGCCTCCACCAGGCCCCCACTCATGTCTCCCTGCACCCCCACCCCCCAGCACTGAGGGGCACTCTCCACCAGGCCCCCACTCATGTCCCCTATCACCCCCACCCCCCAGCCACCATGGGCAGCCTCCACCAGGCCCCCACTCATGTCTCCCACCACCCCCACCCCCCAGCAGTGCAGGGGCAGCCTCCACCAGGCCCCCACTCATGTCTCCCTGCACCCCTACCCCCCAGCACTGAGGGGCACCCTCCACCAGGCCCCCACTCATGTCCCCTATCACCCCCACCCCCCAGCCACCATGGGCAGCCTCCACCAGGCCCCCACTCATGTCTCCCACCACCCCCACCCCCCAGCAGTGCAGGGGCAGCCTCCGCCAGGCCCCCACTCATGTCTCCCATCCCCCACCCCCCCAGCACTGAGGGGCACCCTCCACCAGGCCCCCACTCATGTCCCCCACCCCCCCACCCCCACCAGCACTGAGGGGCACCCTCCACCAGGCCCCCACTCATGTCTCCCACCCACCCCACCCCCCAGCACTGTGGGGCACCCTCCACCAGGCCCCCACCCATGTCTACCACCACCCCCACCCCCCAGCAGTGCAGGGGCAGCCTCCACCAGGCCCCCACTCATGTCCCCTATCACCCCCACCCCCCAGCCACCAGGGGCAGCCTCCACCAGGCACCCACTCATGCCCCCTATCACCCCCACCCCCCCAGCACTGAGGGGCACCCTCCACCAGGCCCCCACTCATGTCTCCCACCCACCCCACCCCCCAGCACTGTGGGGCACCCTCCACCAGGCCCCCACCCATGTCTACCACCACCCCCACCCCCAGCAGTGCAGGGGCAGCCTCCACCAGGCCCCCACTCATGTCCCCTATAACCCCCACCCCCAGACACCAGGGGCAGCCTCCACCAGGCACCCACTCATGTCCCCTATCACTCCCACCCCCCAGCAGTGCAGGGGCAGCCTCCACCAGGCCCCCACTCATGTTCCCTATCACCCCCACACCCCAGCCACCAGGGGCAGCCTCCACCAGGCCCCCACTCATGTCTCCCTGCACCCCCACCCCCAGCACTGAGGGGCACCCTCCACTAGGCCCCCACTCATGTCCCCTATCACCCCCACCCCCCAGCCACCAGGGGCAGCCTCCACCAGGCACCCACTCATGTCCCCTATCACCCCCACCCCCCAGCAGTGCAGGGGCAGCCTCCACCAGGCCCCACTCATGTTCCCTATCACCCCCACCCCCCAGCCACCAGGGGCAGCCTCCATCAGGCCCCCACTCATGTCCCCCAGCACCCCCACCCCTCAGCACTGAGGGGCACCCTCCACCAGGCCCCCACTCATGTCCCCTATCACCCCCACCCCCCAGCCACCATGGGCAGCCTCCACCAGGCCCCCACTCATGTCTCCCACCACCCCCACCCCCCAGCAGTGCAGGGGCAGCCTCCACCAGGCCCCCACTCATGTCTCCCACCCCCCACCCCCCAGCACTGAGGGGCACCCTCCACCAGGCCCCCACTCATGTCTCCCACCCCCCACCCCCCCCGAGCACTGAGGGGCACCCTCCACCAGGCCCCCACTCATGTCTCCCACCCACCCACCCCAGCACTGTGGGGCATCTGCCAGCAGGCCCCCACTCATGTCCCCCTGCACCCAGGTCCTCACAATCCCCAATCATGTGCGTTATGGTCAGCCTCCACAGCCAAAAGGCCCTACCAAGTAACCCATTCACCCACATGGAAAAGGAAATTACATGTTACACCCCCAATGTTCATAAAGCCATGTCCGTCACACACAATGGTTGCAATTGAATGGGAAAACACCCAACATGACATGCATGAAACCAATGAGATGATACCACACAGTGAAGTATGAAAACAAAATTGTATTAAAAAAAATTGAATGTAAATGAAATGCAACAAACTACAATGGCAATAAAAAAAAGATAAGCTGCATGTCCTTAAAAAAAATTAAAACTACAAATCCCAATTCAAAAAAATGTTGTCCAAAGTCACATTAAAAATAAAATCAATCCAAGAGAGAAAAATAAATGCAAAGACCATTGCTCCATGGTGAATAAATAAAAACTAAAAAAATAAAACAATCCAATGAATAACTATGTACAAAACATTCAAGGGTCCATGAGCCCAACTGAACAAAGCAAACCTACAAAAAACCCTAACTAAAATGCAACTATATAAAAAAAGTGGAGCAGTGTCCGTCGACTCCAAATCATAAGAAGAAACAAAGGAAACCTAAAACTAAAGAACTATATACAAAGGCGGCAGGCAAGTCCAGCGGCTCACTCCATGGTGTTCCGGGCCAGGGCATCATCAAACTCCTCTTCGATGTCCCGGAGGCGGTCCTGTTCCATGGCCCCGGGGGTCCGCAGGGACGACGCCATCTCCTCCTCCAACCCCCTGCGGATTGCCTCGAGGCACTCGTCCCGCCTCAGGGCCCTCCGCATGGAGTTCTCCGCCCTGACCATCGTGAGCCGCGCCTCTTCCGCCCACCGCCGCTCCGCACCTATCTGCTGGCCCAACCGCAGCCACACGGAAGACACTTCCCGTCCTGCGTCCTCCTGCCCTCTGGCCGATGCCTGGCGCTCCGATGTTGATGGCCCCGAGCCATGATGCCTCCCACTTTGACTCTGCTGCTGCCTCCGACGCAACCGCCTCTGCCAGCACGACGGCATCCAGGCTGAGGGAATCCACCGACGCCGTCGTGCACGTGCCCTGCCTGATGATGCCGGCACATCCTCCATCTGCTGGGGTACAGTTGCTATGGTGTCCACCCCTGCTGGACCTCCGACTCCCGACTGTGGCAGGGATGGGATCCCCACCGAGCTGGCTGCATTGGTCAGGGCAGGTCCACAGCGGGCCCTGGTGGCATATGGGCCAGAAGATGGCAAGGAGAACGACCGGCGTATAGCCTCCACAGAGGAGGAGAGGGCCGCCAGATTGGCCGACACATGCAGGAAACCCCCGAACATGGAAGATCCCAATTGGGCCACGTCGGCACGGTGCTCTTCATGATGACGTGCTCCCGGGAAGCATGCACATCATCACGAATTGCACCCGCGCGCATCGCGACCCCAATCAGGACCTTCTCCATACGGCCACGGGTCCCCTCGTCCGCAGGTGGAGGGGAGTCAAGTGACATGGACATCCCCTCTACCTGCGGACGGGCCTGGGACGGGGCATCCCTGCTGGTGCATGGTGGTGCACTCACAGGGTCAGGGACAGTGACATGCACAGGCCCCTCCATGGTGACCTGTGCTGCCTCCTGCCCCTGCCCCTGGACTGCACCACTTGCACCAGCAGGGATGCCCCCACCAGGCCCCAGGTGCGCCTCAGTGGCGGCCTCCTCCTCCTCTGTGGAAACCACCCACCTGGATGGCTCCTCACCGTCTTCCGCCGTAGCAAGCCCCTGCGGGGGCTCACCCACCCCTTCTGCTGCAGCCGTGGGGGCATCCCCGCCGCCTTGCTCCACAGCGCCGTCTCCGCCCTCTTCTTCACTATCTGCTGCGTAGAGGGAGACATAGAACACAAGCATCAGGGTACTGTACAATGGTCCCCTAGACAGGAAGCAATAGCAGATGAGTACCACTGTCAAAGTACACTTCCATTATGTCCCTCCACAACACATGGGTCAGTCCAGGCAAAACACACACAGTAACAGGCATGGTGCATGCATGGACATTTCCATACATGTCCAATGGACTCTTGAAACATACAATGATATGGAACTCACATGCATCATGGGTCATGCCTATCACATGCACACACTTCACCTCAGTCACATCCATCTGGCCTCATACACCCCAAACACAGCGGATACAAGGATAACTAGGCTGCATCAGTGAATCTGTACATTGTCACAGACATGTGTCATGCATCCATGGCATTCACAAGTCACAGACAAGCAGGTCAGGCACACAGACATGGCTACCATATATGTACCTGGCATCAGCACCCATCCCTCACCCCCACCCATGTCCAGGAACAGAGACTGGCATGCTCTCATGTGTAAAATCTGCATAGGGCTCCCCATGTCGCATTTGAACACATGCAACAACCATGTGGTTCACACATCACTGGTCGCACATGCATTACCATGATGTCCCTGCACACATACATGCGTACATGGCCTATGTCACACATACAGGCAAGTATCAGACAACAAGCACACTGCAACATGCCCTGTCTCACACAGCAATGCTTGGCCAATTACCGCTCAACTCCAGACGGGTCTCCCTCTCAAGGATCTGGGCGTGGAGCGCTGGGCGTACGCGTTCCAGGACCCTCATCTGGATGGAACTCATGCAGCCCCGGCCCCCCTCCACGAGGCGCCGGGCCCTCACGAGGGTCCTGGACCTCAAGTCCTCCCAGCGCTTCTTGATCTTCTGGACGTTGCGGGTTGCCACCCCCTCCGCGTTGATGGCAACCACACAGTCGGCCCAGATCCTCTCCCGTCCTTCCTTGCTGGCGCGGGACGATCCGAAGAGGGCATCATACTGCCCCAGGACATGCTCCACCAGGACACCAACTTCGGTGGCAGTGAAGCTGGTGCCCCTCTGCCCCTCTGGCCTGGGGTTGCCACTGGTGCCAGATGTCGAAGTGCCCGACATGGCAACCCCAGAGGCACGAGTGGGTGGGCAACTGGGTCCTGGGGCTGGGCTGTGGAGCGGATGTTATCCCAGTCGGGAGTCTTCTGTTCCAGCAGGGGTGGACACAGCAACTGGACCCCTGCAGATGGCTGATGTGTAGGCACCAAATGGCAGGGCACAGTGGCAGCAGGCAGGCAGGCAGGCAGCAGCAGATGGCACGTGGGAGGCTGCTCGGGGCACTGGGGGGCAGTAATTCGGCCTTCTGGTCTTCCGTGTGTTTTCGCGTGGGCAGCTTGATACGGAGTGATTTGGCACGTGAAAATCCTGCACGTCAGCGTGAAATTCGAGGAAAGGCCCTTAGCGCATAAGCGCGTCAGCACGCATACGCGATACTATTGGACCAAAGGCCCTCAGCGCATAAGCGCGTCTGTGACGTGACCCGCACGGGTGTTTCCCTCATAGCACGTGATGATGGAGCACACGTGGAAAGACTGCACGTCAGAGTGTCATCGCATGTAATTGGACAAAAGTGTGCGTACACGCGATTGGCCTATGTACGTGTATTTCAGGGGTGCGCGGGCACTTACACACGCGAGTACATCAGCGCACGTGTATGCCGGGGTGCGCGGGAATTTCCACACGCTATTGGCCTGGGTACGTGGATTTCAGGGGTGCGCGGGAAGTTTCACACGCTCGCCTACAACATGCGCAAAGAAACACGTACGCCAGCAGGAAGCAGGCATACGTCGACCCGCGACGCATAAAATTGCGCGCAAAAAACTAACAAGCTCAGACGCCAGGATGAATATACCTTTCCTAGCAGCAGTGGCCGTGGGCTACCAAAGGAGGAGGAGGAGGATAGTCAGGGCCAGAATTTTCACACCCAGAATCAGCCTTTTTGGGATGCCTGATGACCAGGTGTATGGGAGGTACAGGTTTCCACCACACATAATACTGGACCTGGTGAGTGAGTGGGAGGATGACCTCACATCACCCACCCTGTGCTCCCAAGCACTCAGCCCCCTGGAGAAGGTCCTCAATGTACTGCACTTCTTAGCCACTGGATCATTTCAGCGGACAAGTGCCATAGTGGGTGGGGTGTCACAGGCCACGCAGTCACGCTGCCTACACCAGGTCTTGAACATCATCACTGCATGCCCATCAGTCCGCAGGCACATATACCTGCCCAGAACACCTGCAGAAAGGCATGCTGCTGCCCTGGATTTTTACGGTGTGGCACGATTCCCCAAAGTGCTAGGTGCCATCGACTGCACCCATGTGGCTCTACGTCCCCCCAGGGCATCTGAGCACATCTATAGGAACCGCAAGCACTGGCATTCCATCAACGTGCAGGTAGTATGTAATGCCAAGGGAATCATCACCTCAGTATATGCCGACTATCCCGGGTCCACCCACGACAGCTTCATTTACCGAATGTCCACCCTAAGCCGGGACCTAGAAGCTGGGCGGCATGGCGATACATGGCTGCTTGGTGAGTATGAATGCCACTGCACATGCATGCATGTCAGATACTGAGCAAGGTCACAACCCCACCAATGATACCCATCACCACCTCCACAGGGGACAGTGACTACCCTCTCAGCCCCCACATGATGACGCCAATTCGGAACCCCACCACGCCACCCGAGGTACGATATAACACAGCCCACATTGCAACCCGGGGCATAGTGGAGCGCACATTCGGAGTGCTTAAGTCGCGCTTACGCTCCCTTGACCGTTCTGGCGGGCAGCTGTTTACGCTCCCCCAGTAGTGTGCAGGATCATAGTGGCAGCATGTGTCCTGCACAACGTTGCAACACGTCGGGGCCTGGCCGTGGACATGGTGGTGCCACCACATCCCCAACCACATGCACGCCCGCTGCGCATGGGAGGGGAAAAGGCACGGGGGAGGCAGCCCGTACACAGCTAGTGGCTAATTACTTCACATAGAAATCACACCCCTGTGGAGTGCACACTGCCCTGGCACATACCATCTGACAATCAATGATGACTCAACCTGACAATGATCCTGAATGTCTGGAGAATCAACCGTCAAAACCATATCAGCCTGAGATTGTTCACCTGGAAGTGTTACTATGTGTGCATCCCTACCTACACAGACACCACCAATGCAGTTTCGTGAAAAAACACATTCATGCAGCTAAAATGAATACGCACTTGCAAAATGCAACATGAGGACAGTGCCATGTCACCCAACCCATCCCCAGCACCGCCACACGACACACCATGCCATGTCATACTATGTGAGGGCAAACAAAGTAATCCCCACAACATGACACAAGTGTCACGAAGTACAGTGTCCCTAATTGAAACTCGCGACACCTGAAATGCTCACAGTAATGCAGGACCAACAACACACTTGAGCAGGTATTTAGCAATAACACTTATCAGCTACTGACCCTCAAAACTACCATCAACATGACATTATGAATGTAAGAAATTAGTAGTCTCACCACCTGGAAATGCCTGCACTCCCACCACTTCCAACTGTACAGTGTTGCCGCCATGTAGAGTTGTAGGTGCACTGCTGCCAACATGGACTCCATCTCCAAAGTAGAGGGCCTTGTGTAGACATGAGGAAAGGACCTGCAAATTAGGAGGTAGACATGGATGATGAGTTACACATCTATGCAACATGCAGTGTACAACACAACAGCAATATGCACTAGGAATGTATACACAGTAATGACTAGACTTCCCACACATGTAGTGGGAGTCCAACGTCACCGTGTAAGTCAATGTCACTTGGGGACACCCTTTGCAAGCCCATGGAAATGGGAAGCAGGAGGGGTGTGTGTCTCACAAACCCAAGCATCTAACCCAAAATCAGGACAAGCCTGCACGTGCCCAGCCACAATACAGCGGATGCCCACGGGAGCCACACAAGGCAACACCCTGTAAAATAAATATATGAAAAGAAAAAATAAATAAATAAATAAATAAATCAAAAATGGCCATGAATGGGCAAGGGGGGTGGGGGAGGCCACCCAGGAGGTCCGAGGTCAGGATGCACACCAGAACCCACCTGTGTGGATTCTGGGAAAAAAACACCTCCATGGGCTTGTGGCCGACACGGCTACCCTATTGTGAAAGAATCACTGTGGTCGCTCTCCTCAGACTCTGCAGCTGCATCAGGAGGTGGTGGCACTATGGGAGGCAGCCCACGCAAAGCCCTAGTCTGCTCCTCCATGGCAGCAAGCATGCGAGTGTGGAAGGTCTGGTTCCGGAGGATAATCGTGCGGAGGTCCCCATGCAACAACTCACGGGATGACCGGACCTCCGCCCGAGTTGCCTGCATCTCAGCTGAGAGCGTACATGTGAGACGCTCCAGCTGCTCTTCTGTCCTTCTGTGTGTTGAAGCCTCAAGCTCAACAAGGGTCGTCCTGATCTGACTGAGTTCCACCCTCAGGGCTTCCCTGTGGCCCTGGGACTCTATGGAAAGGGCATCCTGCAGAGTCGCCAGTGCCGCCCGCCTGTCCCTGTTGGACGCCAACATGTCCTCCCTGTGTGACTGGCAGATGGAGTCTGTTGCCTGCTGCAGTCGCTCCATCAGCCTTTCTGGGGGGACAATGGAAGTGGCCACCTTATCCATGGCCTGAGCCATCATCTCTGATGATGCTGCTTGTTGGGTAGCCATACCGTATATGGATTGCTCCCAAGCGGTATTGCCAGGTGGAGTACGGCCACCACGTCGGCGGGCACCACACCTGTCTGGGGCAAGGCGAACTGCGCCTTGCTGTGCCGGCACTGCCTGAGGCTGCAGGACTGCATTCCCCCTCTGATCTGCTGGCCCAGGAACAGGATCAGATGTTGCGGAGTGTGAGCCTGCATCCGTAACCACCAAAGGCGGACCTGCCAACACTGACATCCCCATTGAGGGTACTACCCCTGGTGCAGGTGGGTCGGACAGAAGAGAATCCCTCCCAGGAACACTCACCTGCGATGCCACATAGGTCTCATCATCCGAATCGACACCTGAATAGAGCTCGGGGGAGGTGCACCCAGAGACACCCCTTTAGAGCACGACCTGCAGCAGTTGTGGGTTTTCACCCACCACCACACCACGTCCCTCACTGGTGGTCGGTCGGGCCTGAGACCCCTCCTGGGTCTGCACCATCTCCACAACCCCAGCTGTATCAAGTGCGTCATCCCCTGCAAAGACATGAAAGAAAAGAAATGGAAACAGGCATTAGCACTATGCACACAATTAGGGCTGAGAAGCAACAGAACCAGTACTTGATTGACACATGTCCCACATGACTAAAACCCTCCCATGCATGCACCCTCACTGCGTATGAAGGGGAGGCAAATGGCACACATTGATGACACCAAGATGGAAGATCAACACATTTGCTGCATGCTGCCTAGCAGTGGCATCACACATTGGCCTGTGATTGCCAGGTGAAATACACATGCCATCACACAGATGGCATGTACCATTGCTATTGAGTGAAGATGGGGAGGAGGGCAGCACTTATTCATTCAGTCCAGTTCCCTCATGTAATAGCTTTTCTAATTCAAACAGGTCTGATTTTTCACCTGGAGCTGCCAGTCCAAAATGGTCCGATTGCACAGGGACATGTCTAAACAAATGATATCCAGGTAACAAAGTCACTCCACTTTACCATAGCCATGTCAGACATGTGACTAGAGGACTGAGAAATGCCTAGTAAAAGTGGTGGAATGCAAACAATCTGCCTGAATGAACAGAGAAAAATAAGCAACAATGTTGTGGCAAGGTGACACTTCAAGGGCAACTGGCGTGCTGTTGGGCTAGATGTGTACTGTTGGCAGAAGGGATACTGCTATGGCCAAATGCTGCTGCGCAGAATGTATTGGATGAAGCACATGGGTGACCCAAACAACTCAGGCGCACACACCCTCACCTGGCACACAAACAGAAGCCCTCACACACACACCATACACATGGATGACACACACATGCATGTGCACTCACCGGACAATGCCTCATAATCTGGCAGATCTCCCATGCCTTGGATCTGTTCCTCCGTGACGTAGTTCCCAGCGACTGACTCATGTGGAGTGAGTTCCATGTCTTCTACTGGAGACCCACCTCCAGTCACTAGAGTTGCGGCATGACTTGAGGCCAGCTTATTCTTTGCCCTGCGCTTTAGGTCATTCCAGCGCTTATAGCAATCATTGGCTGTGCGCCTCACGATTCCAAGGGCACTTACGATGTCCGCAACGGTCTGCCAGTGTGCCTGGCGTTGTGCAAGTGTGGTCTTGGATCCTGCAACAATGACCATTTCGTTATCATGTGCGGACACATACTCGACAAGTGCATTCAGTTCGGCATCCGAGAAGCTGGGCTTCCTCGACGGGCCGGACTGTGTAGCCGTGTCTGGGGCATCAGCCTGTGCCGGACGAGCACTCTTCCTCTTCCGCTTGGAAGGTGGTGGGGATCCTGAGTGTCCTACGCCGCTCTGGACACTAGGGGCAGGAGCCCTGGTGGACTCTGTATCAGGAGTGTGGGATTGTACACTCAGCATGGGAGTTGGTGCAGGCATTGGCTCAAGTGTAATGGTGTCAGGGGGAATGTCAGCAGGATGGACTAGGACCGACACTGTCCTGGCTGGGTGTGTGAGAGCTGGGGTGGATGGAGCCGCAGCTGCCCCTGCAGCCTCTCCACCCTGCCTACTTGGGGCAGCAGATGACCTTGCTGCCCTTGATCCACGTGGCCTGATGACATCAACGTGCACCAGCGCACGTGTCATAGGCCTGCTGACCTGGAAGTCAGCCATGGAGTCAGCCAGGTCTGGTGCCACAATGGGCTGGTCCAACAAGGGCTGAGCATGGATGGTGTCAGCCACATCACCCTCAACCAGGGGGGTGGGGGGGGATTATGGGTGCCCTTGACTGGCCCTCCACACATGGGGGGACAGGGTCACCCTGCAAGTAACGACCACGTCCCCTACCGGATCCACCACGGCCACCACTTGTGGCTCGTCCACCTTTGCCACCCTTCCGGATTCCTCGCCTCCCAACCATGGCACTGATGTTAATGTGCGTATGGGAGTGGCTGTAAACTATTGTCCTGGCATTTGGGGGTCAAAGGGGTTGGGTACCAGATGGTAATCGTACCCTAGTGCTCTAGCAAGGCTGAATGTGACCCCTGGGGAAAGATGACGGGTCACGCAACGCACAGGAAGCCCAAAAAAGGGAGATAACATGCACGCAACCCCTCCTTCCACGTGTGCGGAAAAATAAACCTGCACTACGCTGTGGCACCCAGTAACACAAGAATGAACGTATGCGTGTCACACGCAGCCTAGAATGACCTCTGAAGGGGTAGGCTACACACGGGGCAAGCACAGATGTTAGATACGTGCGTGACTCACCGTCTGCCAGGAAAAAGAGCGTGAAAAAGAAGCGCGTGTGCGCGTTGGCAACACCCCCGCCAAAAGAAGAATTGTACGCTGTCTGAGGAGACAGGACAACAGTAGAAGGGAACGCTGTTTGAGGGAGCAGGCCCAGGAAAACCAGAAAAAGAGAAAAAATAGAAAAAGCTGTCAGAGGTAACAGGGAGTACGAACTTGAAACGCTTTGTCACTTCTGCGTGTACGCGCTAAGGCCATTTCCACCAATTACACGCTTTGTCACTTCCACGTGTACGCGCTAAGGCCATTTCCACCAATTACACGCTTTGACACTCGGACGTGTCTTTCATTTTTTTAACACGCAACATTTCAAACGTGTGCCATATTCAACATGCACGTGACTTCATAGAAGCCCATACGCTGGTGGCCTTTGGGCCAATGAATGTACAGACGTGTGCTGACGCGCTTACGCGCTAAGGGCCTTTCCTCGAATTACACGCAGACGTGCTGGATTTTCACGTGCAAAATCACTCCGTAACAAGCTGGCCACGCGTTCACAACCGGAAGACCACGCTCCTGCCCAGAAGGCCGAATTACTGCCCCCCAGAGCCCTGAGCACGCTCCCACCTGCCATCCGCTGCTGCCTGACTGCCTGCTGCCCACGTGCCCTGCCATTTGCTGCCTGCACATCAGCCAGGGGTGCTGTTGCTGTGACCACCCCTGCTGGAACCGAAGACTCCCGACTGCTTTTCCATTGCCCCACAGCCCAGCCCCAGGACCCAGTTGCCCACCCACTCCTGCCTCTGGGGTTGCCATGTCGGGCACTGCAACATCTGCCACCAGTGGCAACCCCCGGACAAGGAGGCACAGGGGCATCAGCTTCACTGCCACCGAAGTTTGTGTCCTGGTGGAGCATGTCCTGGGGCAGTATGATGCCCTCTTCGGAAGGTTGCGCGCCGACAAGGAAGGACGGACTTGGATCTGGATGGACATCGTGACTGCCATCAACGCGGAGGAGGTGGCAGTCCGCGACTACGAACGTGTCAGGAAGCGCTGGGAGGACTTCAGGTCCAGGACCCTCAACAAGGCCCGGCGCCTCCTGAAGGCAGCGGATGCTAAGGGGCGCCGGGGCCACTTGTCGGAAGATCAGATGAGGGTCCTGGAACGCATATCCCCAGCGCTCCACGTCCAGGTCCTTGAGAGGCAGACCCGTCTGGAGTCGAGCGGTAAGTGTACATGCATACTGTTTGTAAGCTGTGCGTGTGGTGGTGTGCCAGGAGTGTGCAGGTTGAACATGTATTTTTATGTGTAAGTAGGGGGGGTGTACAGGGCCGTGAGGGTGACACATGCGAGGGGTCTCATGTGTGACACATGGATGGTGCTTGTGTGTGTGGGCTTGCATGGCACAGGATGTGGAGGAATGATTGTCAGGTGTGACATGGATGTCGATCGGAACACTGCGACAGTTGGCGGAGGTGTACACATGCATGCAAGTTTGGTGGTGTGTGTGCATGTGTAGTGTACTCCCTATGTTGCATGTGATGTGTGGATGACCTTTGGCTGCTCATGCTGTTGTATGTGAATGGATGGTGCTGGCTGTTGCAATATGGCTGTGGCATGGCTCATGTGTGCAAGTTGAAATGACATGTGTGTTGGGGATTGTGATGCCATGTTTGAGGTTTACCAATGCTACTCATGTATAACTGTCATGTGTGTATGAGTCCATTGTACAGTGCCCTGATACCTGTGTTTTCTTTCTCCCTGTCTGCAGCGTCAACTGATGAAGAGGGCGGAGAAGGTGCTGTGGAGCACAGCGGCAGGGGTCGCACCACCAGCGGGAGACGCAAGGCCCGGATCCCCTCCCAGGTTCTGATCTCCTCGGGGAGTGAGGAGTCCGGTGCCGTGTCCCAGGCCGCAGCTGCCGAGGGGAGGTCCAAGAGGCGGAGGTTGGAGTTGGACTCCCCGGCAGTCATCCAGGTTGGTGGGGGGTTTGGAGGAGGAGGAGGCCGTGCAAGCGACAGAGGCGGGGTCTGGAGGTGGGGATTCCACTGGTGCTAGTGGTGCAGTGCAGGATCAGGGACAGGGGGCAGCACAGGCCACCGCGGAGGTGCTTGTGTGCAATCCTGTCCCTGCTCCTGTCACTGCATCATCTTGCACCAGCGGGGATGCCTACCTCCAGACCCGTTCTCAGGGAGGGGATTGGCTTACAACACCTGGCCTTCCTCTCCCTGCGTATGTGGCTATCCTGCACAAGGTTGAGCCTGTCCAGGGTGGGGTGGCGTTGCGTCAACGGGCCATGCCAGCTGACCTGCAGTCTTTTCATGATGAGTCTGCACGTCTTCTCGCATGGCTCGTTGACCGCGTTGACCCACTGGGACAGCTCACCGGGGCTGGATTCCTCTGTTTCCTGGACCTTGTTCCGACCCCTTCCTCCACAGAACCCCCTATGCCCCAGTCGTCCTCCATGCCATCTTCCCACCCAAGTCTCACCTGGGTGCCCTGTGGAGCTGCCTCTGACCGTGCGGCCAGGCTGGTGGACAACAGATCCCTGCCACAGTCGGGAGTCGGACGTCCAGCAGGGGTGGCCACATCAACGACTGCACCCCAGCTGGAGGAGGATGTGCAGGCACCATCGGAGAGGGCACATGGACAGCAGCAGCTGCAGCAGCAGGAGGCTGTAGGTGGGAGCCACGATAGCTCGGGGCCTTCAACATCGGAGGGGCAGGCATCGGCCGGAGGGCAGGTGGACCCTGGATGGGAAGTGTCTTCCGTGTGGCAGCGGTTGGGCCACGCCATAGATGCGGAGCGGTGGCGGGCGGAAGAGGCGCAGCTGACGATGGTCAGGGCGGAGAACTCCATGCGGAGGGCCCTGAGGCGGGCCGAGTGCCTCGAGGCAATCCGCAGGGAGTTGGAGGTGAACATGTCGGCGTCCCTGCGGACCCTCGGGGCCATGGAACAGGACCGCCTCCGGGACATAGACGAGGAGTTCGTTGATGCCCTGGCCCGGAACACCACTGAGTGAGCCGCTGGACTGGCCCGCCGCCATTGTATATAGTTATTTAGTGATAGGTTTCCTTTATTGTTTATTTTTATTTGGAGTCGACGGACACTGCTCCACCTTTTGTATATAGTTCCATTTTTTCTAGGTTTCATTTCTTCTGTTGGGATGATGGACCCTGAATACTTTGTACATAGTTGGACTTTGCATTTGGATATTTTTTTTACTATGAATATTTTTTTCCATGGAGCAATGGTTTTCTATTTCTTTTTTCCCTTCATTTACTTTTTATGGACTGGAACTTTGGAAGACATTTTTTTGGATTATCATTTATTGATTTTAATTTGAAAAGGGACAGCCAGCTTAATTTTCTTTTTTTTTTACTTGTGTATTTTGTTTAATTTTGATTGCCATTACTGTTGTTTTTAATACATTATTTTGATTTTTTCATTCTTCAATGGGTGGTTTCATCTCATTGTTTTCATGCATGTCATGATATGGGTTTTCAGGTTCACTTGCCACCATTGTGTGTGTGTGAGACACATGTGTTCATTTACATTGTTTCCATTGGAGTAGTATCATGGGCGCATGTAATACTTTTTTTTTTTTTTTTTTTTTTTTAAATATATTTTTATTTTTACATATAAACCAAACGACAATACAACAGAACATAAATAACCACATTTAACAACAAAAGCACTGCAATCCCCATCCCTCCCCCCTATGAGCCTGTCTGGTGTCCGCCATCGGTATCCGCTGTGAACGGAGGGGCGTCATCGCTCTCAGATTCATTTGGAGCCAACCCCGTTCCAAACAGTTCGGCTATCATCAATTTCCATGCCGCGAGGGAGCACATTTCCTCCTCCTCCCCTGCAATACTGGTATCCCGCCACACCGCCGTCTCGGCCTCCGCCCATTTTTGGAGATCCCTCCACCAGACCTCCACTCGTGGCTTATGACACTCCTTCCATCCCATTGCAATCCTACGTTTAGCAAGCACATAAGCCAAATCTTTCAATTTCTCAACATGTCTGAGTTTACGCGCTCTGGGATATCCCCCCAGTAAGCAGGCCCAGGCTGAATCCACTTTGAGCGTGATACCCTTCCCTGCCAGTTTCTGCGCCACTTCACCCCAGTAGCCTGCAATTACTGGGCACGCCCAGAACATGTGTATCATGTCTGCATTCTCCTCGTCACACTTAGGGCACGCTTGGCGTCCAACGTCCCGAAATTTGGATATTCTCAAGGGGGTCATGTATGCCCTGTGCGTTATATATAGCTGTATTTGCTTAAACCTGGCATTCCTCGATACTTTTTTATGATACCCCAAGGCACGCTCCCACAACCCATCTGCCATCGGGGCCCCCATCTCCATTTCCCATTTCAGTCTCAAGTGCACTAAATCACTCCCAACCTTTGTCATCAACATCTCATACAACCTAGAGACCTCATGCCCGCCCTCCGATGTGTCGTATAGTATCCCCACCGTGGCGTCTGGTTCATCGGCCAAGGTGGTTTCAGGCCACTTACTCCGGATCTCCTGCACTATCCTATGATATGTCACATATTGACCCCTGTGCAATCCCGACCCTGCCTCTAGTTCTTCGAACTCCATGATGGTCCCATCCTGCCAAATATCTCCCATGGTGACCAACCCCACTGACTCCCAGTATGTCTGGATGATTGCTCTGAGCTGCCCGTCTCCCTTCGCCAGTGCGACCAATGGGAACTGCGACACACACGGCAAAGGGTTACCCATCATCCGGCAGGCCCGTTTCCACATGTTCCGTCCCAAAGCTAGCATTCTAGGCCGCTCCCTCATGCTTGCATTAGTCACCCAGATCACCTCTCGCAGATAAAAAGGGGAACAATCCCTCCCAAACAGCCTGTGTTCAGGGGTCTCGTCGTCAGAGAGCCACCTGGACACATATTGCAGCTGCGCTGCCACATAATATGCCTCAAAGTTCAGCAGTTTAACTCCGCCCTTCTCGTAGAAGTTCTGCAGCTTCCACAGTGCGACTCTGTTACGCGTGCCGTGCCACAGGAATTCCTTGCAAACACTATGTAGCCTCACAAAAAACTTCTCAGGAATCATGTAAGGGATGTTGTTAAAATAATGCAAAAGCCTGGGCAGTACCACCATTTTAAGCATAGCTCCCCGGCCCATCATCGCTAATGGCAGTCTTTCCCAGAACCTCATGCATTTCTCGATCTTCCCCACAGCAAGTTCAGTGTTGTGCTTGTGCTCTTCCTCAGGCGTGTGATACACGTCAATTCCCAAGTATCGGAAGGAGCTCGTCGCCCATGGGATCTGCAACACTGGCAACCTCTCCACCGGAGTCCCCACATAGCCTCCCAGCGGAAATAGAGTGGATTTCTGGGGGTTTACCGCTATACCGGACAACCAGGCATACCTCCCCATCACCTCTAAGACATACTGCAAATTTTCTTCCGGGTATCTTAGGTATAGCAGCATATCATCTGCATACAGGGATATAAGGTGACACTCTCCTCCTACATCAATGCCGACCGGGTCATATTGCTGCCGGAGGTAAATTGCCAAGGGTTCTAGGGCCAGGATGTACAACATTGGGGACCAGGGACACCCCTGCCTAGTGCCTCTGCCCAACTGCCATCTCTCTGACACCACTGCACCCGTGCGGACCCTGGCCAGTGGTGCACTGTATAGCATCTCGGCCCACCTAGCGTAACCTGGTCCCATCCCGTACCATCTCAGAGCCGCCAGCAGCCAAGGCCACCGAACAGAGTCGAACGCTTTAACCGCGTCCAATGCCACTATCGCCATTTCGCCGTCATCACTACATCCCCATTCGACCACCCTGTGGAGGCGTCTGTGGTTGTGAGTAATGTTCCTTTTTGGGACATAGCCCGTCTGGTCAGGGTGGATCAACTTGCTGATCACTCTACGCATTCTAGTAGCCAGGACAGCTGTCAGGATCTTGCTGTCCTGGTTCAGCATCGACAGGGGCCTGTAAGAGCCACAATCGTGTCCCGGTTTATTTGGCTTGGGGAGCGGTATTATAATCGCCTCCCTAAGTGACTCCGGCAGCCGTCCCACCTCGTACGCTTCGTTGAGCATTTCATGGGCGCATGCAATACTTGGTTGTGTCTTTGGGCTGTGGTGGCTGGCCATGAAGCCCATGCTTGTGGATTGTCAGGGCCTGTGGGCAGGGGGACATGTGTGGGGGCCTGGTGGAGGCTGCCCCTGCACTGCTGGGGGGTGGGTGTGATAGGGGACATGAGTGGGGGCCTGGTGGAGGCTGCCCCTGGTGGCTGGGGGTGGGGGTGATAGGGGACATGAGTGGGGGCCTGGTGGAGGCTGCCCCTGCACTGCTGGGGGGTGGGGGTGATAGGGGACATGAGTGGGGGCTTGGTGGAGGCTGCCCCTGCACTGCTGGGGGGTGGGGTGGGTGGGAGACATGAGTGGGGGCCTGGTGGAGGGTGCCCCTCAGTGCTGGGGGGGTGGGGGGTGGGAGACATGAGTGGGGGCCTGGTGGAGGCTGCCCCTGCACTGCTGGGGGGTGGGGGTGGTGGGAGACATGAGTGGGGGCCTGGTGGAGGCTGCCCCTGCACTGCTGGGCAGTGGGGGTGGTGGGAGACATGAGTGGGGGCCTGGTGGAGACTGCCCATGGTGGCTGGGGGGTGGGGGTGATAGGGTACATGAGTGGGGGCCTGGTGGAGGCTGCCCCTGCACTGCTGGGGGGTGGGGTTGGTGGTAGACATGGGTGGGGGCCTGGTGGAGGCTGCCCATGGTGGCTGGGGGGTGGGGGTGGTGGGAGACATGAGTGGGGGCCTGGTGGAGGCTGCCCCTGCACTGCTGGGGGGTGGGGTGGTGGTAGACATGGGTGGGGCCCTGGTGGAGGCTGCCCATGGTGGCTGGGGGGTGGGGGTGGTGGTAGACATGGGTGGGGGCCTGGTGGAGGCTGCCACTGCACTGCTGGGTGGTGGGGGTGATAGGGGACATGAGTGGGGGCTGGTGGAGGGTGCCCCACAGTGCTGGGGGGGTGGGAGACATGAGTGGGGGCCTGGTGGAGGGTGCCCCTCAGTGCTGGGAGGTGGGGGTGCTGGGGGACATGAGTGGTGGTCTGGTGGAGGCTGCCCCTGCACTGCTGGGGGGTGGGGGTGATAGGGGACATGAGTGGGGGCCTGGTGGAGGCTGCCCCTGCACTGCTGGGGGGTGGGGGTGGTGGTAGACATGGGTGGGAGCCTGGTGGAGGGTGCCCCACAGTGCTGGGGGGTGGGGTGGGCGGGAGACATCAGTGGGGGCCTGGTGGAGGGTGCCCCTCAGTGCTGGGGGGGTGGGGGGTGGGAGACTTGAGTGGGGGCCTGGTGGAGGGTGCCCCTCAGTGCTGGGGGGGTGGGAGACATGAGTGGGGGCCTGGTGGAGGCTGCCCCTGCACTGCTGGGGGGTGGGGTGGTGGGAGACATGAGTGGGGGCCTGGTGGAGGCTGCCCCTGCACTGCTGGGGGGTGGGGGTGGTGGTAGACATGGGTGGGGCCCTGGCGGAGGCTGCCCATGGTGGCTGGGGGGTGGGGGTGGTGGTAGACATGGGTGGGGGCCTGGTGGAGGCTGCCCCTGCACTGCTGGGGGGTGGGGTGATAGGGGACATGAGTGGGGGCCTGGTGGAGGGTGCTCCACAGTGCCGGGGGGTGGGGGGGGTGGGAGACATGAGTGGGGGCCTGGTGGAGGGTGCCCCACAGTGCTGGGGGGTGGGGGGTGGGAGACATGAGTGGGGGCCTGGTGGAGGGTGCCCCTCAGTGCTGGGGGGTGGGGGTGCTGGGGGACATGAGTGGGGGCCTGGTGGAGGCTGCCCCTGCACTGCTGGGGGGTGGGGGTGATAGGGGACATGAGTGGGGGCCTGGTGGAGGCTGCCCCTGGTGGCTGGGGGGTGGGGGTGATAGGGAACATGAGTGGGGGCCTGGTGGAGGCTGCCCCTGCACTGCTGGGGGGTGGGGTGGGTGGGAGACATGAGTGGGGGCCTGGTGGAGGGTGCCCCTCAGTGCTGGGGGGGTGGGGGGTGGGAGACATGAGTGGGGGCCTGGTGGAGGCTGCCCCTGCACTGCTGGAGGGTGGGGTGGTGGGAGACATGAGTGGGGGCCTGGTGGAGGCTGCCCCTGCACTGCTGGGCGGTGGGGGTGGTGGGAGACATGAGTGGGGGCCTGGTGGAGGCTGCCCATGGTGGCTGGGGGGTGGGGGTGATAGGGGACATGAGTGGGGGCCTGGTGGAGGCTGCCCCTGCACTGCTGGGGGTGGGGGTGGTGGTAGACATGGGTGGGGGCCTGGTGGAGGCTGCCCATGGTGGCTGGGGGGTGGGGGTGGTGGGAGACATGAGTGGGGGCCTGGTGGAGGCTGCCCCTGCACTGATGGGGGGTGGGGGTGGTGGTAGACATGGGTGGGGCCCTGGTGGAGGCTGCCCATGGTGGCTGGGGGGTGGGGGTGGTGGTAGACATGGGTGGGGGCCTGGTGGAGGCTGCCCCTGCACTGCTGGGGGGTGGGGGTGATATGGGACATGAGTGGGGGCCTGGTGGAGGGTGCTCCACAGTGCCGGGGGGTGGGGGGGGTGGGAGACATGAGTGGGGGCCTGGTGGAGGGTGCCCCACAGTGCTGGGGGGGTGGGGGGTGGGAGACATGAGTGGGGGCCTGGTGGAGGGTGCCCCTCAGTGCTGGGGGGTGGGGGTGCTGGGGGACATGAGTGGGGGCCTGGTGGAGGCTGCCCCTGCACTGCTGGGGGGTGGGGGTGATAGGGGACATGAGTTGGGGCCTGGTGGAGGCTGCCCCTGGTGGCTGGGAGGTGGGGGTGATAGGGAACATGAGTGGGGGCCTGGTGGAGGCTGCCCCTGCACTGCTGGGGGGTGGGGTGGGTGGGAGACATGAGTGGGGGCCTGGTGGAGGGTGCCCCTCAGTGCTGGGGGGGTGGGAGACATGAGTGGGGGCCTGGTGGAGGCTGCCCCTGCACTGCTGGGGGGTGGGGTGGTGGGAGACATGAGTGGGGGCCTGGTGGAGGCTGGCCCTGCACTGCTGGGCGGTGGGGGTGGTGGGAGACATGAGTGGGGGCCTGGTGGAGGCTGCCCATGGTGGCTGGGGGGTGGGGGTGATAGGGGACATGAGTGGGGGCCTGGTGGAGGCTGCCCCTGCACTGCTGGGGGGTGGGGGTGGTGGTAGACATCGGTGGGGGCCTGGTGGAGGCTGCCCATGGTGGCTGGGGGGTGGGGGTGGTGGGAGACATGAGTGGGGGCCTGGTGGAGGCTGCCCATGGTGGCTGGGGGTGGTGGTAGACATGGGTGGGGGCCTGGTGGAGGCTGCCCCTGCACTGCTGGGGGGTGGGGGTGATAGGGGACATGAGTGGGGGCCTGGTGGAGGCTGCCCCACAGTGCTGGGGGGTGAGGGGGGTGGGAGACATGAGTGGGGGCCTGGTGGAGGCTGCCCCTGCACTGCTGGGGGGTGGTGGTAGACATGGGTGGGGCCCTGGTGGAGGCTGCCCATGGTGGCGGGGGGGTGGGGGTGGTGGTAGACATGGATGGGGGCCTGGTGGGGGCTGCCCCTGCACTACTGGGGGGTGGGGGTGATAGGGGACATGAGTGGGGGCCTGGTGGAGGGTGCCCCACAGTGCTGGGGGGTGGAGGGGGTGGTAGACATGAGTGGGGGCCTGGTGGAGGGTGCCCCACAGTGCTCGGGGGGTGGGGGGTGGGAGACATGAGTGGGGGCCTGGTGGAGGGTGCCCCTCAGTGCTGGGGGGTGGGGGTGCTGGGGGACATGAGTGGGGGCCTGGTGGAGGCTGCCCCTGCACTGCTGGGGGTGGGGGTGATAGGGGACATGAGTGGGGGCCTGGTGGAGGCTGCCCCTGCACTGCTGGGGGGTGGGGGTGGTGGTAGACATGGGTGGGGGCCTGGTGGAGGGTGCCCCACAGTGCTGGGGGGTGGGGTGGGTGGGAGACATGAGTGGGGGCCTGGTGGAGGGTGCCCCTCAGTGCTGGGGGGGGTGGGGGGTTGGAGACATGAGTGGGGGCCTGGTGGAGGGTGCCCCTCAGTGCTGGGGGGGGTGGGGGTGGGAGACATGAGTGGGGGCCTGGTGGAGGCTGCCCCTGCACTGCTGGGGGGTGGGGTGGTGGTAGACATGGGTGGGAGCCTGGTGGAGGCTGCCCATGGTGGCTGGGGGTGGGGGTGGTGGGAGACATGGGTGGGGGCCTGGTGGAGGCTGCCCCTGCACTGCTGGGGGGTGGGGGTGGTGGTAGACATGGGTGGGGGCCTGGTGGAGGCTGCCCCTGCACTGCTGGGTGGTGGGGGTGGTGGGAGACATGAGTGGGGGCCTGGTGGAGTGTGCCCCTCAGTGCTGTGGGGGGTGGGAGACATGAGTGGGGGCCTGGTGGAGGCTGCCCATGGTGGCTGGGGGCTGGGGGTGATAGGGGACATGAGTGGGGGCCTGGTGGAGGCTGCCCCTGCACTGCTGGGGGGTGGGGGTGGTGGTAGACATGGGTGGGGCCCTGGTGGAGGCTGCCCATGGTGGCTGGGGGGTGGGGGTGGTGGGAGACATGAGTGGGGGCCTGGTGGAGGCTGCCCCTGCACTGCTGGGGGGTGGGGTGGTGGTAGACATGGGTGGGAGCCTGGTGGAGGCTGCCCATGGTGGCTGGGGGTGGGGGTGGTGGGAGACATGGGTGGGGGCCTGGTGGAGGCTGCCCCTGGTGGCTGGGGGGTGGGGGTTATAGGGGACATGAGTGGGGGCCTGGTGGAGGCTGCCCCTGCACTGCTGGGGGGTGGGGGTGAAAGGGGACATGAGTGGGTGCCTGGTGGAGGCTGCCCCTGCACTGCTGGGGAGTGGGGGTGATAGGGGACATGAGTGGGTGCCTGGTGGAGGCTGCCCCTGGTGGCTGGGGGGTGGGGGTGATAGGGGACATGAGTGGGGGCCTGGTGGAGGTTGCCCCATGACTGCTGGGGGATGGGGTGCAAGGGGACATGAGTTGGGGCCTGGTGGAGGGTGGCCCACAGTGCTGGGGGCTGGGGGTGCAAGGGGACATGGGTGGGGGCCTGGTGGAGGGTGGCCCACAGTGCTGGGGGGTGGGGGTGCTGGGGGACATGAGCAGGTGTGCAGGGTAGTCCCCTGTTTTGTGGGCTGCCTGCAGGGGCCGTGGAGGGTGTACAGGGAACACCTGTGAGGACCCACCCAGCCTAATCACGTGTGTAACTTCCCGCGCACCCCTGTAATACACGTACCCAGCCAAATCTTGTGTGATAATTCCCGGGCACCCCTGTAATACACGTACTCAGCCAAATCGCGTGTGATAATTCCCGCGCACCCCTGTAATACACGTACCCAGCCAAATCGCGTGTGATAATTCCCGCGTACCCCTGTAATACACGTACCCTGGCTAATCGCGTGTAAAACTTCCCGCGTACCCCTGTAATACACGTACCCAGCCAAATCGCGTGTGATAATTCCCGCGTACCCCTGTAATACACGTACCCTGGCTAATCGCGTGTAAAACTTCACGCGTACCCCTGTAATACACATACCCTGGCTAATCGCGTGTAAAACTTCCCGCGTACCCCTGTAATACACGTACCCTGGCTAATCGCGTGTAAAACTTCCCGCGTACCCCTGATATAAACGTTACCCGCTTTGCGTTCCTTGTTTGGCAGCCCTGTAAACTGGTCCAGGGTTAGCGCAGCCCTTTGCGATGATTTAGCGATTTTGATGGCTTTTCCTTGCGCGAGGGCGTTCTTGGGGGCGTTACTGGCGCTGCTGCAGGGTCGCTGCGATACTCTGCGCCACGGCTGGTTTGGGAGCCTAAAATCAATGAATACGATGTGCGCGGAAATCGGTTTTGGCGCACGCGCCTGGCGCAGACAATCGCACGCGGTCACTCTGCGCCAGCCGCTTGCAACACTTTTCTGCGAAATTCTATGAATTACCCTGCTAATATCTAGCAAGTTGTGACCATCGTAGACCTGAACTAACTTCAATATTCCCACCTACTGCCACGATAGCCAGTAAAACGTGTGATTATCAATTTGCATCGCTCAGTTTTTAGGAGTTCTCACAAAGTAAATATGTTTCCCCTCTCACTTCTTCTTCCATTCCTTTATAACATGTGGCACTGTTGATGGAGTGGTGTTAATTGGGAGTTTTCTTTCCGTACATAGCAGGCTATGCAGTGGGATTGAGGAAACAGACTTCCTTTGAATGAGGGCCCAATTTGGACTATCTTTATGATACCCTAAGCCCATGGTGTAATTTGCAGCGTATGAGCAATGTGATATTGTTTTATTTTAGGGTAACCAAACCCTCCCATTTGTACTGATCTCTGGGGTACACCCATGGGGATTTTTGCTCTACTACCGTCTCCCCACAAAAAGCTAGTAAAAACGTTTATTTCTAATACCTTCCTATTAAAAAGAGGGAGCATATTAAATTATACAATAGCTTTGGGAGTTAAGTCATTTTCACTGCATTTACTTTACCCCAAAGCGTCAGATTTAATGTTTCCCATCTTCGGCATAGTGCAGTTATTTCCGAAGGTTTCAGTGTTGGGAGGTTTTCCGAAGGTTTTTGTCTCGGGAGGATAGCTGAGCGGAAATGTGCTCACCTTGGAAGCAAGACGACACAGAGCCACACAGGTTCGATTCCTGGGTCCCCGCTTAGAAACAGTGGAGTAACTTTGCTGAAAATAGTGGGGGAACATGACATCTGAAGAAAAGGTGACCCAGCCAAATGAATGAGGACAAAATGGTGTGCCATGAAAGTTGGGGGGGGACAAACACCTCTGTCGCTCCCTAAAATTACACCCATGCTTAGAAACCTCTGGGTATTAAGCGAGTTATAAATAACCTATCATATCAGTCGAATATTGTCAGTAACAACCAATTTACCAAGGATATTATCTGGGTCTTACTAACAACAGGAGAATATTCGGTCACTAAGCGTGCTCACATGTGACTTGCAGAACACTTGAGGAATAGGTAGGATGTAACCTCTGGTGGTTGCCTTACGTCGCTCGGGGGAAGAGGAGGGGGTCAGCAGAGTAACTTTGTTGTAAATATTGGGGGGAACATGACATCTAAATAAAAGGGGCTCCTGCCAAATGAGTGGAACAAAATGGTGTGCCACAAAAGTCGGGCGGTGGGGCGGGGATTCTTATCTTCTCCTAAAATGATGCCCATTGTGGCGGCTCTTGTAGAAGGGAGTACAGTATAGAGGCAGCGATGGGCTTCACAGGGGGCTAATGAAGGCCTGAAGAGGCAATTGCATGTGGCATGCAAGGGCTGTTGATTGGCCATGAAATAGTGCCCCCACCGATCCCCTGCGGCCTGCAGCGTCAACTCTTCTGGGTCTGGTTTCCTGTTGGTTTAGAGCTGCCTCACTGTGTGCGATCACTGCCCACTTCCCTTGGCCATCAAGCCAGGAGGGCTCACACAACAGAGACAAAGCAATACAATCATGCATTGGCATAACTAAAAGGCCTACGACAAAAGTCATCACTGTAAACAGGTGGCAGGTCACTGGTCATCAACATCTAGACCGCGCGTGTTCACTTGCAGGAAGTATAGTTCACTGACTTGGGAGCATGTGGTTGGTCTCTGCTTTCCCACTTCAAGTCACACAAGTCCTAGAAGCAACAACTCAGTTTCTCACCTATCTGGGATTGATAAAATGACTAAAATGAGCAATGTTGCTTAAAAACAATTAAGAGTTACAATTATTCTTACAGTGGGCCTCATTACAAGTCTGGTGGTCTGGCAATAAGGGTGCCGGTAGCAACGTACCATCACACTTTCTGGACCACCAGACTATGAGAATGCCTGCAGGGGCCAGTGCTCCCGGCAGGTCTGACCTGCCAGGATCACAGGCCCCTGCAGGCATGGTTTTCAATGAAGCACAGGCACGCCAGTGCTTCCGTTTCCCCACGGGAATGGGGTCTTACACTTTCCGCCGCCTGATATCCCCCCTGGGACTTGTAATGTCCTACTGGCACTGGGATCTCAGGTGGCAGAAAGTGTAAGTGTTACGAGTGTTATGAGGTCCGCGGCAACCTGCCGACCTTGCAATGAGGCCCACTAGTGTCTTAAAATATTGTATGAATAGGAATGTAGCATTTGACAGAGACTATTATCCCATTACCTCTTGACCAGGCTGGGCAAAATTGACAAGAAAAATAAATCGCGGAAGCGAAATGCAAAATTACTGAGACATTCGACGTCTGATCTATCTCCAAAGATTTTTCTTGCCAGGATGCCACTTTATTTATCCAGTGAAAATATGATTACCCCCTCCAGATCATGAGAAATCCATGAAACACATGAACGGCAGACAAAGCGTGCGCCATGTTGTGTTTCATTGGAGCAGTGTTGGGGTGGGGCACATTTCCCTGATTTTGCTGTGCGGCGGAAATGTCACTCACCTCCTCTCACGGCAGCCATTTTAGCAGTTGGTGTGGAAGCCCCGTTTTGTGCAGCACTACAAAGACATGTGTAGTGGAGTGCAGTGGTGGGTGCAGCTACAGTGAACTCTGGAGATTCCTGCGGACCTCTACAGCATGGGCTTCTTTTGTGTGGGTACCTTAATATCCTGCTCCTCTCACCTTCTCACCCCACCCTCTTCCTTCCCTCTCATCTTTCCCCTCAAATATCTTTGAAGCAAAGCAGTATGTTATTCCTCGGTCTTAACAATGCCCTAAATCCGATTTTTGTCATGTTTAATTACATTATAAACTCTGCATTTGGACAAATGTCCTTTACAATGAACGTTTGGACCCAGTTGCCAATTCTTCTTCGGTGGGGAACCCTCCCAAGCCCTTTAAGAGTTTGCCAATTGGACTCATATTTCCCGTGCCGCTGCGGTTATCCAAGTATGTTCATGGTGGTGTTGGGGCATCCAGCATGTTTGAGGCACTGCATTGACGACAGAGGGGGGTGCAGCAAACAACAGCAAGTAAAGCAGGTGACGGTGGGAACTCACAATAGCCAACAGCTATACTGGTAGACAGGGTTGTTACTCCGTCTGGAAAAGATCTGGGGCTACGCTAATGTCAGGACTGTCGGGACTCGGGCTAGCTGGCCTTTTGGTTGTATCCCCTGAGCTTTTATCTGGGACTACAACCTTAGCCCCCCCTAGCAACGCCTCTGCCTGTAGATCATCAAGTGTGAACCCTGCGCCACCACCCTCCAAGGCCTAGAATTAAGTGGCAGGGAGCTTGGTCCACCAGGGAAAGGCGTCTGCATGTCCCAGTCCCCATCACCTTTCCATTAGAACCTCTCCCCATCTAGAAAAGCCTTCCCCCGATTCTGATTTTGAACTCATGGGGGGTACACAAGTCCTGGAGCGGGAACACCTGGATATACACCAGCTCGTCTTGCTGTGCCAGGCAGAGGGAACTTAATTCTTGCCAGCTCTGTATGCCTCGCACGTCGGCTCAGCGCCAAGAGGTAAACATGGAACCCTCCTGCCTAGAAACTGGGTAAGAAGGTATTTAGTTCATGGAGCTGAAACCCCTCGGAAGCTGGAAGCGCGAGGCCCTGTTTACTAACACGCTCAGACAATATTGCCGCCCTCCCAGTGTTTCCCGCTTGGCTGGCATCCTCCCCCTCACTGAGCCCCTCCCCCCCACCACCACCTGGCCTCAGATCTCTGGCAGGCCGAGCATTCATGTCTGCCTTACCTTGGGGAGGCAAGCTTCTCATAAGAAGCTGGCAACCTGAAGGCGCGCGGCTCCCTGTGAAGCCCGCGGGGATCATGCAGATGGGTAGAGCTAGTGTGGAGCGTGTTTAGAGAAAGGATAGGCGGCTCAGGGGGGATGCCCCTGTGGAGGAGAGCAAGATGGCGGGCTAAGGGGAGGGGTGGCGTGAGATAAGGACCAGGTGGGAAGGGAGCGTAGAGGATAGGGGGCTATGCGGGAGAGATGGTAGTGACAGGAAAGGGGGAAATGGAGCTGGTGGAGACAGGGACGAAGGCGCAGCAGAGGAGAGCTTGCATTTCAGTGAGTAGGAGGAGAGGGTGGAGGATAGGGATACATGTTGGAAGGAGAGAGGAGGGGTTTATAGTCATAATATCGAAAAAATAATTTCGAATTACAAAAATGTCGAATGCAAAAATGTCGAATGCAAAAATGTCGAAAACACATACATATAATAGAAAAAGTCATTAATTCGAAAATAAAATGTCGAAAAAAAATCGAAAAACCAATGTTAAAATAACTATGTAAAATGTCACACATACTAACGTTTTTTATTGGGGGGGGTCCCCCCCAAACCCCCCATCCCAAACCCCTACCCCAACCCCCCCTCCTCCCCATCCCCCCCAACATCCCCCATGGATATACCTTTAATTTTTTAAAAAAAATATTTCATTAAACATTAATTAAATAATTAATTATTAAAAAACCCCATCCCAAACCCCTACCCCAACCCCCCCTCCTCCACATCCCCCCCACCCACCATGGATATACCTTTAACCATTTAAAAAATTATGTTTTATAAACTATAATTAATTAATTATTTATTTAAACATTAATTCGAAAAAAAATCAAAAAAAATTCGACATTTTTGTAATTCGACATTTTTATTTTCGATTAAATATTTTCGACATTTTGACTTTCGAAATTATTGTATTCGACATTATGACTGGACACCGAGAGGAGGCCGGAAGCTAAGAGGTAGTAGGAGATGGTTGCGCGCTGCAAAGAGTAAGGAAGGAGCAGAGAGAGAAAAGTCACTGATGGGCCGAAGGTAAAAAGGGAGAAACGGGGCGGATAGGGTATGGGGTAAGCAGAGGCTCAAACAAGAGAGCGAGGGGGCAACAAGGGTATAGATGGGAAATAGAGAGGGCAGAGCAGGGATAACGTGCTGGGGGCGGGAGAGCAGGGATGGGCAGCTGAGATTGAAGAAAAGAAAGGACAGAGAGTGGACAGAAGTTATGGAAGAGAGCGTAAAAAGAAGATGGGTTAGGCGTTGCACGACTCTGTCAGCATTCCGCGGTATGGAAAACCTACAGGCCCGAGTGGGGTTCCTTCACTCTCTCCCCCAACACTGAGTACACCCTGGTGTACATCTACAAACCTCCATGGCCTATTTCAGTACATACTTCATTTGATATATCATTCTAGGATTGCATGTTGCACTCCCAATGCAATATGGCCTGTGTAATCAATCTCTTGCTCTCCCAGACCATGCATAGACTACACCAGGGTTGTGAAACATTTGGCTCTCCAGAGGTTTTGGACTGTAACACCCATCAGCAGCAGCCATTATATTCAATTGTCAGGGATCATGGAAGTCATGGTCCAAAACATCTGGGGAGTCACGGATGGCATGCGACTGGACTGCACAAGATAAGAGTCCAGATAAATATTACTTGGGTCACTGAATTCAGCAGTGTTTCTCCTAAGGCCTGCCTACTCAAGTCCTGTTAGTCTGAAAGACTGTGATCTTGCGACATGCTTTTGGGCTTACTGCACAAAAAATCCTAGATTCACTTAAAGTGGCAAAGGTTACTTTAATGTGACAGGCCACAGCTCACAATAAAACACTAACCTGGCTCCCTGGCGTTACAGAGATCATTTAACAATTGCCAAAACAATTAAATAATTAACCAATTTACAATTCATCACTTCCTGTCCCTTGCTCCCTCCCCTACCCCTCAATTCCTCTCACCCTTCATTCCCTCTTTCTTCCATCTTCTCCCCAAGGCCACGCCTCTTCTTCTTCAATACCTCTTCCCCCTCTTTGTACCACTGGAGTAGCCTGTTCGTGCAAACAGCACCACCCTCCTCCTTTACTGCGCTAGTACCCGGTTTTTCTTCCCCCAACCCTCCTCCAAAGGGCCATGTTCCCGGCACCAGATAAACCCTCCCCTGAGGTGTTCTTTCTGCCATACCCCCCACTCCCATCTACCTCCAACTCTTTATGATATCCTCAACCTCCATCCTAACATCAAACAAATAGTATTGGTTTCCCATAAGTGACAAGGGCACTCCATCCTCAGGAAACAAATTAAAAGCCTTATATACTATCTGTTGGTGCACCATCGTTTGCACCCCACCTGCGCTGCAAAGCATCGCCATCTCCCTATTCATCCTTTTCCTCCTCCGTTCCACCACCCCTTCCTTCACAGCTCCCCTCCTTACCCTCCTTGCCAACAATTTGGTCGACACCGAAACCCCCCTAGTCCATATCTCCCTCAACCAACTCAAGTCGCTCTTCGTCTTTTTAAACAGTGCCACATCTGTATCCCTAACCAAATCGTTCTCCACAGCATGTAGATCCAGAGCCGCCGGGACACCATGATGCTCTCTCATCCCCGCCAGCATTGGCAACAGTTGGTCCCACCTGAGGCCCCCAACCTCAGGCCATCTCAACAATGCCACGTTAAAACTACACCGAAAATGTGTCCCAAAAACTCTTTTTGCTGCCTCTTTACCTGCCCATTTCACTATGGAGTGTCAAAATATCCAGATCTGCGGCAACTCAACCCTCCACCGAGCCACATCTGAAAAACAAAAGATACAGTGCACCATCTCTTCAGCAACCCATCTGCCCATCATCCCTCTGTCTTTGTTACCTAAGAGCCCCCATCTCCCAGATCGTTGATGTATCCCTTGTACTTTGCTGATTTCCATTGCCCCAGGTTCTTAACATTCTCCTCAGACAAACCTAACCTGTGACCTAAAGGCGCCGTCCCCATCCTAAAAGAATGAGTCCGAAAATCTTACCCTTTCTCACCCAATGCAAACAGGGCCCTCCTCATCACTCCCATAACCTGAGAAGCCGTTACCTCTGACCCGTCTTCATGCTGAAAACCCAATCCTTCTTTTCCCTTACACCTTTCCCGCCGCAATGCACCTGCCTGCACCCAAAACCCTTTTCCCTTCTGATCCGTTTTTGACAAACACATTTTTTTCTCCATGCTGTCATCTGACAGCTGGACATCTTTCCATAACAGACCTACCTCTCCCCTTTTCCTCTCTACCAGCTCAGACACCTGAAATTCCTCAAATAAACAACCAGCTAAAACACGTCGAAAACATATCGCTTTCCCATGATGACCAGCACACGCCCTCAAGAACTTTGGACAACTTCAGTAACAGGGCAACTGAGACTGGCCTCCTGCTGTCCTTCCCTTCCCTTTTTTCCCTTGCCCAATCTTCCAACATCCTACTGGGTTGAAAACCCCAAAACCACTTACCATAAAATACAATGCCCGCTCAGTTCCCTGCTGTCATTGTACTAGACCAACCCTTGTCCACACACCTCAATATGAATTCAATCACATCCTCTCTTCTTTTCTCCTCCGCATTCCTCCATACACTCCCAACTGCGTGCTCCCCCTTTCAAAAACTCCAACCATGCTCTCCTGTATGCAGCACGCGATGCTGGGGCTAGGGAACCCTCTACTGAATGCTGGACTCTCAATCTCCTAACCGCCACAGCTCCTCCTGGATCTGGTGCCCCTTCACCTCTGCTTCCAGTGCCAGCCCACGGAATCTCTGCCACTGAAAATGACATAATGCATCAGTGGTGCAGTTATCCTTCCCTGCCAAGTGGGTTGCTCTAAACACCACATTCCACTTCAGACACCGCAGCACATATTGTCTCATTAGCCTGGCTACCCTTTGGTCCCTAGCTGACTGCTTGCTCACACTGTTGACCACTGCCTCGTTGCCTGTTAAATTGGTATACTATATGCCTAAACCCCTTTAAGAGGTCAGTTAAGTGAGTGGGCTAACAGGTATGGCCGGTTCAGCTGTTCCGCTCCTTGCAGTTTATACTATTTTATTTCCTTTTAGCACTCCTTGCGTGCAAGGCAGGTGACTGGTTACTGCATAGCATATTTTTTTATTGGCTTTGCTTTTACTTTATTTCATGTGTTTATGTGTCCCTTGTAAACACCGCTTTTGGCTGGAAGGTGCCTGGCTTCCTTTCCAGACACGCTTTGCAGTCTGTTGTTGCTTTCGACTCCACTGAGTAGGAGTAGTCTGGCTAGTGCAAAATTATGTTTATTCAAAATCGAGGCTATGGCCAGAGGCGCAGCAGATGAGTTCATTGGGCAAGAGTCTCATGCGCCGAAGTCGCACCTAAGTCAAGCCTGTGTGTGCTCGTCCATGCTCAGAACAGGATATGGGCCAAAAACTAGAAACTGCCACTTCAAATATCATTGCTGGATACATATCTCGTATCAAGCTGCTGCGCTTAGTGCCCACAAGCACTATTTGGCTATATTGGGTTCAGTATTTCCCCTTTAAACACATTACGAACATCACCTCTCTAGATTGCTTTCTACAAAACGCTTCTTGGTAGCACATGCTCAGGTAGATGACTTAAAACCTGAATTGCATTGCATTACTGAAACTTGGCTCTGTGAGTATTCGGACCTTTCCATAATTCAAACGTTGCCTCCTAACTATGATATCCTATGCTGTGATCGTATATATGTACCCCTAAATTCTTTCTTAAAATGACTTCATACTGATCAATAACAACATCAAGGTAGAGAGTTTATTAGTCCGTATCTCGGTTTCTGCTATTACTACCTTGTTTGTCTTACTGGTCTATCGTCCTCCTGGTTACGATCGCACGTTTTGCAATGATTTTCCAGTATTTGTGTCTGAACTTCAGTTGAAATACCCCAACTTCGGTTGTTGTTGGTGATTTTAAGGTTCCAGTTATTAAGACCAGTGAGCAATCTGTATCTCTCTTTCGGGCGACTATGATGGATTTAGGTTTATCTCAGCAGATTATCGATCTGACGCATCAGCTGGGCAATATTCTTGACTTTTCATTCGCCCTTGAGGCATTACCCACTGTTTTTCCAGCATTTCATGGTATTTGGTCTGATCATTATGTCGTACCATTCTCGATCAGTCTTCAAGCCCCTGTTTCTTGTGGCTTCAGACAGATACGTGAAAGCTCAGCTGGCTCTCCGCTTCCTGTCAAGATTTAGGTACTCAAATCACAACACATTATTCCACTGCTGATTCCTATTCTTTATCTACCGTGTCTCATGCATTTAGTAATGGTGTGAACTCCACTGCTCCTCTTAAACTCTGCAAAAAAATAACATTTGTCTGACCCTTGGTATACTGACGAACTGAAATCTTTTAAGCTTGTGCGCAGGCAGGCTGAATGGAATTGGAGAGTTGGTTGTAGATCAGCTGATAAAGTCCTACTCCGTCAAGCCACAGTTAACTATTAGAAGGCCATTTTTTATGACAAGCAACTTTTCTTGAGCATAAAAGTTGAGGGTGCTATTAATCAACCTAAAGCACTATCTGACCTTGTACAGTCTTTGGGCCTCATTACGAGGTTGGAGGTAGCCTTGCCAGTTTTACCGGCAAGGCTACCTCCAAACTCGCATATGGGTCCAGCACTCGCGAACGGGCAATTACCAGACTATTCCAGCCCAGCCGAACCCGGTAATTGCCCTTTTGCGGGTGCCGGCCCGGTCCATTCCCATTCCCGCTTGAGCCTCATAGGGCTCAATGGGAATGGGGAGGGTGGCAGCACCGGTACCGTTAATAATGGTACCGGTGGGGGCGTGGCCAGCGAGCAGTCGATGTAGACGTGAGCCCGCTGAGCTCCTGGTGCCGCCAAAACATCCTGTTAAATCCTGGGGGAATCTGACTTGCAGCACCCCTGCAAAACTACGAAAAGTCGGCGGAAAGACAGCACAACGCATCGTAGCTACTCCAAAACCAAAACGGAGATCGAAAGCGGAGATAGCTGCGGCGGAAGGTGAGAGAGCATGGCTGCCGCCGAACACGAGCCAAGATGGCCGACGGCGACTTGGAATAACTCGCCATTCACATCCACAACGAAGAACAGCGGCCCACGGGAGGTGCAAACATCTAACGGGAAGGCCGCGACCCCGCCTGGAGACGTGAGGACGCGGGCACTGAGCGGGCAGCCCCCGGCTCTGCGGCCCACTAAAGCGCGGCCTTCCCCTCCCCCCTGATGACTCTCCACACAAGACCGCCGGCGTCGTCCCCGTCCCCAGGCGTGCCGACCAGCCGCAGGCGCTCCGCTCCGCTCCACGTTGAGCGCCTGCCACTCCAGAACAACAGGCAACAGGCAGCGGTGGAAAGGACGGAGAAGCGTGTAACCAGGCACGCGAAACGGTAAGGAGCGGGGCGGGCGGGAGGCGGTGGTTGCGAGCAGTCCCTTCCCGCTCCCGGCTTTCCCGCTTGCCCGCTCCCAGCAAATCCCCGTGACACTGCTCGCCTGTGATCCCCCTGAGGGGACGTGCCCCCCGATCATCGCAGTGCACGGGAAACCACTGCTGGGTCTCTCCTACGCGCCATCAAAGGACCGACATTTCGCCTGAGAAGGACATTTAAAGTGCCATAAACACACGGCAGCGCTTGGCAAAACATTCAATAGCCCTCACTTCTAAGGAGGGAAACCACGCAGTACTGCAGCATTAAGACCCTCGCTGGGAGTGGGGCAAAACACAGAGGTAATCCCACACAGCAATAAAGTTTTGGGAAACCATCCAGATACACGGAAACAAGCTGAAAGAGACTAGCATTACTCTGTTGGGCATAAGCACGTTACTCCTACATACAGGGAGGCGCGGTAAACCCGGAGTGTAAGTGGACGGTCCCACGGAGGGGAGAGAAAGGTGGGGGACAGGGAAGGAGAACCACCCCCCCTCAATAACTTAAGTGTGCCGAAAACACCCCGAATGCAAATAGCCCCTTTCCTCGACCAACAGCCCAGGAGTTAAATCCGTGTCCCGGCTCACGTACAACACATTTAGAATCAGGAAGCCCCTGAAAGTGGAAGGCGGATCCTTACCGGAGCAGTGATAGAAGAGGATATGGGTAAAGACAAGGGCAGAAGAGGCACGACACAAAGCAAAATGGAGCAATACGCGGTGCCCACACTGGCCATGGAGCCAACACAGGAGAAAACGGCAGCTACTGAAGATGAGGAACCCGAACCCTCTCTCAAAGACATTATGAATGCCATAGCTAATTCCAGAACCGCTATGGAGATTAAAATGGATGGCATCAGCACAGAAGTGTCCCTCCTACGCCATGATTTGCAGAAACTCACGTCTCGCACGGGAGAGGCCGAAACCCGCATATCCAACACGGAAGATGGCCTCCGAAACATGAGTCAACAGATGACCAGAGTACTGCAACGTGTTAAAACCCTAGAAGAACGAGTGGAGGAGGGGGAGGGACGCTCTAGGCGAAATAATATACAAATCCTGGGACTACCTGAGAAAAGTGAAGGCCCCTCCATGGAACTATTCCTTGAACAACTGCTCATGGATCTATATGCCCCAAAGAAGTTTTCAAAACTCTTCTCTATTGAACGTGCACATCAAGTCCCAACAGGCAGACCAACGCCTGGGGCCCCACCCCGCACAGTGATTGCCAAAATCCTAAATTACAGGGACCGAGACACGGTACTGCAAATGGCTAGATCCAAAGGTTCCATGACCTATAACGGTGCTAAAATTGCTTTCTTCCCGGACTTCACCAGGGAAGCACAAAGAGCACGCCAATCCTTTGACCAGCTTAAGAAAAAGCTACAGATCCAAAACGTCAAATATGGCCTCCTGTTCCCGGCACAGATGAAAATTTACCATAATGGCACAACAGTGCACTTTAATGATCCAAAAGATGCATGGAACTGGGCAGAAAATAACCTGGAGGGAGATTGGGGCCCTACAAATAGAAGGGAACGTGAACGGAATAGACCGCGCCCGGACAGACTCCCGAATGCACAACTACTGCAAGACCAGGATGAGCTACCGCCAAGAGAAGCCGACTGAGGCGGGCAGGCACATGTTGACACCAACATAACCTCCAACATCTGCAAGGGACTTTAAGTTGAGATGCCCGTTGGCAACGCACCGTCAGACTTCCCCCGCAGAATAAAGAAATGGCGGCTCAATTGGGCCCCCCCCTGACAAAGGTGATAGGACTAGCGTCAAGTAACAGCGAGAGAAACACAAACAAGTTATACCAAATGTATTGACTAATTGTTCAGTCTGAGCAGACCCTAGTCAAGCTCGGCCTAATGTTCGGGCGACAGGTACTTCAAGTTGGGGTGGAGTATGGGGAGGGGGGAGGGGAGTTTGTTTTCATGACAGAGTTTGTTTGTCTAGTTTACTGTTTTAGGATCAATGCGCGCAATGGGCTGGGGTCTGGCTCCCGTGGGGCGGACAGGGGTCACCATCCGGGGACACACACAGCATTACCCGGTATGCCCAATTCCGGACCACCATGACAGAACACGTCATTGAAAGCAAGACCAAGTCCATTAAGTTAATGACTTGGAACGTGAACGGGCTGGGCAGCAGTATCAAGAGGCGCCTTGTACTACAATATCTGAACCGTTATGCGCCCGATGTGGCCTTTCTGACCGAAACGCACCTGGCGGGTACGAACTGTAACCTCTTTAAGCGAACCAATTACCGCATTGCGTTACACTCAGGTTTCTCCATGGGAGGCAGGGGAGTACTGATCCTGGTACACAAGCGACTACCATTGAATCTCCGATCTGTCACACAGGACACGGGAGGTAGATTTGTTTACATAACCGCGACTCTCTGGGAGCGGTCCATATCCATGCTAGCCGTATACGCACCACCAACCTTACTCACCGCATTACTTAACGATATAACGCCTATGTTAGCGGCAGATTCCTCGAACTTGGTAGTGGTGGGGGGAGATTTTAACGAAGTCATGAACCTGGAACTTGACCGTACGCATATCTGTTCGAGAAATCCAGCTGCGCATACCAAATTGGCCACATTCGTCGACGCAATAGGCCTGAAAGATGTGTGGAGACACTTACACCCCGGCACAAGAGAATACTTGTTTCTCTCCGGAGCACACGCCTCACTATCCAGACTTGATTATTTTTTTCTCCCGACTTCCGAATTACATCTAGCAACTGATGCACACCTCCTACCCAGAGGTATATCGGACCATTCACCGCTCATGCTAGAGCTTAATACCCACAGGCCGGTCCCCCCACCCACATGGAGGTTAAATAATTATTATCTGGGCTTCCCCGACCTAGTGGAACATATTAAAAATGCGACAGAATCATACTTTGAATTGAACACAACCTCCGTGGATAGCCCTGTAACACTGTGGGAGGCATATAAACCAGTACTGAGGGGGGAACTCATATCCCAGATCGCAGCCCATAAGAGAAAACAGGTCGCAGCGATCCGGGCGGCCGAAGCGCAAGTGCAAGAGGCAGAGGTAGTTCATCTATCCCAGGACCTCACAGAATCTCATCGCGAGTTACAATTAGCCCAAAAACAGTTCCAAAACGTTGCCCTCGACAATGCCAAACAGGCACACGCAGCGATGCGTGCCAGAGTATACGAAACCGGGGACAAGGCAGGCAAAATGTTGGCATGGCTGGAGAAGCGAGACGAGGGGCTCCGACATGTTAGAGCAATTAGATCACAGGGGAATACACTAATAACAGCGGACCGCGACATAGCGGAAGGGTTAGCAGCCTATTATAAGGAACTTTATGGAGCGCCAACCTCCCCTATTGACACCACGACCATCTCGGGAATCACCCTTCCCTCCTTGACGCCTGAACAAAGAGCCCTGCTAGAAACTGACATAACAGAGGATGAACTGTCTGCAGCCATAGCGGACCTCCAACCCGGGAAAACCCCGGGACCCAACGGCTTTCCCGTTGAAGTGTGGAAGAAAATAGGCACAAGCTTAATCACACCACACTTACTGAAAATGTATGAAACCTCCCGCAGCAAAGGGTCCCTCCCACAGGACCTGAGACAGGCCACCATAGTGGTTATACCCAAGGCGGACAAACCCCCAGATTGCTGCAGCTCGTATAGACCTATTTCCCTCATCAACACTGAAACCAAAATCCTAGCGAAAACATTAGCCAATAGACTCCAGCAAGTCATACCCTCCTTGATCCACCCGGATCAATGTGGTTTTATGCCGCAAAGATCTACGCGGATGAATATACACCGATTATTCACGGCAATGGAAAATGCGACCACTATCCGAGGCCCTCTAGCCCTGTTGGCAGTAGACTTCGAGAAGGCCTTTGATTCTATTAGTTGGGATGCGATCTGGGAAATAATGCATAGAATGGGATTTGGGCCCCAATTTATGAGTTGGGTTAAATTACTGTATAAATCTCCGTTAGCCGTCACGAAAGTGAATGGTCACGTATTAGACCCCTTTGAAATTGGCACAGGGACCAGGCAAGGATGCCCACTGTCAGCCATGATATTCGCAATAGCAATCGAACCGCTCGCAATACTGTTAAGAACTAACGAAACATGGAAGGGATTCCGATGGTCTGAAGCCTGGGAGGACAAAGTGTCCCTATATGCAGACGACTTATTGGTATACTTACAAGACCCGGTCACATCCTGCCCCATAGTGACTGATTTACTCCAGAAATACGGCTCCTTCAGCGGCCTGAGAGTAAACTGGGCCAAATCTACTCTGTTCCCGCTTAGACAAGAGGAAGATTCGATCCCGCCCCAATGTCCCTACCAGGTAGAAAGGGAACAATTCAAATATCTAGGTATATTAATAACAAATAATCTGACTGATTATGTTCCCAGAAATTTGTACCCAGTCATGACAAGATTTGCAGAAGACACCCGTCACTGGTCATCCCTTTCTCTGACATTACTGGGTAGAGCTGCGCTCTTTAAAATGATGGCCTTGCCTCGACTCCTGTACATATTACAGAACGCCCCCTTGTACATTCCTTCAAACATATTCAAGAAAATAGATCAGACACTTCGTAGACTGCTATGGAATGACGGCCACCCACGTATAGCTCTCGCCACGCTCCAAAGATCCATATGGGAGGGCGGAATAGGACTACCCCGAATGCAAACGTATTATTGGGCCAGTCAATTGATGAAAGTGAATGACCATCTACACGGCGACACTGGTGCACCACATAACAGATCTCTAGAACCCGACACTCCCGGGAAACCCATTTTGCAATATCTCTACAAGAAAAGAGACCGTGCGGCCACTCCCAACATGCGAGCACAGATAACACAAATCTGGATAGATGCACATAAATTCGTGGGATGGGGCGACAAACTATCGCAGGCGCAACCTCTGTGGAATAACAGGAACCTTCCCGGTGTATACACGCTCCCCAAATGGCCGAACTGGTCTCGGCATGGATCACTCACACTGGGAGACGCTGTGAAGGATAACACTATGGTTCCTTTTGCGGAGTTGGCTCTCCGATTTGGACTTCCCCAAACTGAACACTACCACTATGCCCAACTACAACACGCATTACAGAACATTCTCCCCGAAGTGATGTCTCTACCAGACTTCACCCCCATTGAAAGAAATTTATTCCCGGAACAAATCACCCACAGTGACATCGGTTCTGTACAGTGTCATAAGTTCCTTTGGCACACCAGATCTGCTGTCGCTGCGGACCAAATGGGATTCGGATGTGGGGGCCATACTACCGGAGGAATGGGTCATAGCATTGATGTTCCCTAGGGAGATAGCAATATCATCGAGGCTTAGACTGATCCAGTTAAAGATACTACACAGAGTATACTATCCTAAGGTAGCCCTACACAGATGGGGAAGGATAAATGACCCGAACTGCCTGCGATGCAAAACAGAAGAAGGCACCTTCTTCCACATCCTGTGGGATTGCACACACATCCAACCACTTTGGGAGGCATGTTGTGTGGAACTCTCCAGAGTTATGGGGAAAACAATTCCCAGAAACCCTAAGCTATTACTGTTGGGGATAGATGATAAAATTGACTTATCTAGATATGAAAGATTGCTTTTGTTCACCACTACTGGAACATTGCTCAGAAATGGGGCTCGGACCAGATACCGAGCTATGAACAATGGAGGACAGATGTGGATATTTGTGTCGCAACGGAATACAGGGTATACTCAGCCAGAGGATGCCCGGCTAAAGCCCCGAAAGTGTGGCAGAAATGGGAAGAAGCCCAATGAGGGCTAAGACAGGGAAATTGGCCATTGGGATATATCGAAAAGCGCCCCCCTGATGCCCTCTGTGCCCGCAGGATAAAGCAGCTGGGTGCTGCCCCCGGGTTCGGACAAAATTGACCCATTTTGCAACATTATGTGTACATCAATTGGAGACAGCCAGTAACCCATACCAGCATTGTGCATGTATTGATTGTTTATCTGTTTATTTGTCTTTAAAACACCAATAAAATATGTTATCAAAAAAATAAATAATGGTACCGGTGCTACCATCACGTTCTGCTCGCAGGTGCCGGTACGGCCACCAGGTCAGACCTGGTAGCTGCAAGGGCACCCGCGAGCAGAACTCCTAGTATGGCGGTTGTCATGATGCCTACCTCCGGGCATCCGGATCAAGCCCATCAGCCCCAGCAGCAGGCATCCAGATATTTAATAAAACCCCAGCAGCCCCGGTTGGGGGCTGTCTGGGTTCAGTCCTGGCGCCTTAGGCACCAGGCTCATAATAGAAATCAGTCCTGGCGCCATAGGCGCAAGGCTCATAGACTTTACTTACTTCATGCAGACCATGCTGAAAATGAATCCAAGCCAATGTGAGGCCTGGATGGGACTATTTTACTACAGGGACTATTTTTTACTAAGCTGTGGTTCTAGGGACTTCTTACCTGGAACTACTTTGGAGGCTTTTTAAACCACGCCCGAACAGCAGCACATGCTTCGCGTTATTCTGCATCCAGCAGCGTGACGCTCACCGTGCCTGCAGTCAGAATCCAGTCTTCAGCCACGCTCGTCTAGAATCCAGAGCTCCTAGCAATAGAAGAAGAAGAAGAAGGAAAGGTTAGAACACAGATATTATTTCAATCCTTACCTGAATTCCGGATCCATCACGACTTCGAACTTGAAAAGGACATTATTCTACACATGTCGCATCGCCTGTGCAGCCCCGCGCCATACTCATCAGTCCTCACAGCATTTTTTGATCCGGCGCAGCCTCCATCAATTTCTTCGCTGAATTCCACCATCTAGGGGACAAAAGAAACATAAGGTGAGCCGAGAGAGCCAACAAATACAACCTCTCCACCATAGACTTACCTGATTAACAACCGGAGGCATTATTCTGTAACAAACCGCAACTTCTTACGCCGCACCTGTAAGGAGAGAGAAACCAGCAATTTAAATACACGCATCTTTTACCGGTAATACGGACTCTTACCTGAACACCATCAGCTGCCACAAGACAATCTTCCCTTGGATCCAGCTGCAACACAAGAAAGGAATGTACAAGAGTGAACATCAGACATATTGAACTCTTTGAACTTTATACTTACGGGTTCTTGCCTGGAACCTCAGAGTCAATATTCATCTGGAACTCTTCCAACGCCTTCAAACCAGTGAAGTAACTGGTATCTATGCGCCCCTGCATTCCACGCAGGATGGAGGGCTCATCATTTAAAAACATAAGGTGACCTTACTGAAAGTGAATATCAGTGGTGATTAGTGGGGAGAACAGTGGGGTGCCATTACTAGAATCCACGGGTGGCTAAATCCCTTTCTCCACTTGCAGGAGAATACTTCTATGGGTCAAGCAGATGAGAATAGGCGGTCCAGTCCAGTCTGTCATCTCTGCACTACGCTTCACGTTGGAGGAGGTCGCAGCTGTCCGGGTCCGATCGACGCCCCTGTGGGAGCCAGGTGAGCGTAACAGAACGCAAAGCCTATCTACAAATCCCCACCCGGGCGTTATGGAAACCTCCGAAACAGACCAACTAGCCCAATTATTAGGGGAACTTAGGGCGAAGTGCACTCTGCGCGCCAAGAGACTAATGCCCCCAGGAGAGAACTGATTGTGTCAAAGGAACGCACAGATGATCTTGTTAGACAACTGCTGCAAAATCAAGCTGGGCAAACACCCCTACCTGGACTCGGGGGAAACCCAGCTCCTGTTTCATCGAGCAATCCTGTGCAAGTAATCCTACCAGGGGCTATTCCTTTAGCTCCACCCGAACGCTTTGCTGGGGACCCAAAAAGGTTTGCAGTGTTTATGAATCAATGCCGCTTGCACTTTTTATGTAGACCTGGAGCTTTTCCAAATGACCAAGCCAAAGTAGCCTTTGTACTATCATATCTTAGTGGCAGCGCAGCTGACTGGTCAATTCCACTAGTCAACCAGGATGACCCTCTTCTTCGAGATTTTCAGGGTTTCCAAAGAAGCATGGAAAGACTATTTGGCAGACATTCACAGGGACAGGCCCTGTATAACGAACTTTTATCCCTACGACAGGGTAATCAGGATCTGCTAACCTATATTGCAACCTTCAATAGGTTGGTGGTGGAAACCGGATGGCCTGAGGAGAAACAAATTACATTATTTCATCGTGGGCTTCGGGGAGAACTCAAAGATGTTTTGGCTCAAGTTGTGAACCCACCTCAGGATTGCGCAGAATATATAGACTTAGTGGTCCAGTTAGACCACCGACCGCAGAATAGAAAGGCTGATCGAGCTAAGTTCGAGAGTCGGGTCTGGGTTAAACCCAATGTTACCCCCAAAGGAACAGATGCATCAGAACCTATGCAGATCGGGGGGGGTTAAAGGACCTCAACTCAAAAGGAAAGAGAAAAGAGACGGCAGATGCAGTTGTGTCTGTACTGTGGAACCGCAGGACATTTTCTACGGGATTGCCCTATAAAACCACCCAAGAAAGTAGTAGGAGTTGCTGACAAAAGTCAAATAGAGCCTGAATTGGCCTCAAGGATGAATCTACCCCTTTGCAAAAAGACCGCTTCGGATGTCATCACCACAGTCGATGGAATTGAAATTGCCTCTGGGCCTGTAACTCATTCCACTACTGAGCTGACACTGTTGGGTCAAGATGGGCATCGAGAAATTATTGTGTTTAATTTAATCAAGGCCCCGCAATTCCAAATAATTCTGGGAATGCCATGGTTGGAAACACATAATCCTTGTATTGATTGGTGAGAGAAGAGAGTGACCTTCCCAGATTGTGCACACACCTGTTACCCAGAAAAAAACCTTGAACAAAAGCCTGGCCACTGTCACTAATCCAGTTGAGCAGTTACCTCAGGAATATCAAGAATTTCAGGATGTTTTTCAAAAAGAACAGGCAAATACCTTACCACCTCATAGATCATACAATTGTCAAATCGACTTAGTACTCGGTGCACAAGCTCCATGCAGTAGAATCTATGCCCTTACGGAACGCGAAAATCTTCACGTACGACAATATCTGGACCAATACCTTGCTAATGGCTTCATTCGTCCATCCAAATCTCCTGCATCCTCAGCTCTATTCTTCGTGCCTAAAAAGGAAGGCGACCTTACAACGTGCATAGACTACGGCGCATTAAATCAGATTACTGTAAAAAAACGATACCCATTGTCTCTGATCCCCGAATTACTAGACCAAGTAAAGAATGCTTGTATCTACACTAAGTTGGACCTCCGAGGGGCATATCATCTAGTACGTGTAAAGAAAGGCGATGAATGGAAGACTGCCTTTCGCACCAAGTACGGGTTATTCGAATACCAGGTGATGCCCTTCGGGTTGCGCAATGCACCAGCAGCCTTCCTGTATTTTATGAACGATGTCCTTCGTGAACTCATTGACGTCTGTGTTGTCGTATACATAGACGATATTCTAGCGTACTGCTCCTCAGAATCAGACCATGTGAAGCACGTTCGTGCAGTCCTTGAGAAACTACGCCAGCACAAGTTATACGCGAAATTGGAGAAATGTGTTTTTCATTCTACAGAAGTTGAATTCCTGGGATTTATCCTGACTCCAAAAGGAGTTAGAATGGACTCTCGAAAGGTGGATGCAATCCTCAAGTGGCCATCACCCAGTTCAGTTAAAGGGGTACAAAGCATGCTTAGAATTGCTCATTTCTATCGCAGATTTATTCCTGAATTCTCACATATTGCACACCCCATCACAGCACTTTTGCGACAAAACAAACGTTTTTTGTGGACTGAAGAGGCTGAAAAAGCCTTCCAAGAGCTAAAATCGAAATTCACGTCTGCACCTGTCTTAAAGCATCCACGCCCTGAACTTCCATGCATACTTGAAACCGATGCATCCAGTTTAGCCATGGGAGCTGTCCTATCCCAGAAGGATCCCGAAACCGGTCAACTTCATCCAGTAGCATTCTGGTCAAGAAAGTTCTCAGCACCCGAATTAAACTATGCAGTTACTGATAAGGAGTTATTAGCCATCAAGTCTGCATTCAAGGCTTGGCAGCATTATCTTCTCGGTGCCAGGCATACCATCACTGTAATCACCGATCACAGGAACCTGCAGTATTTGAAAACAGCCAAGGCCCAATCATCGCGTCAACTTCGGTGGCCATTATTCTTTGCCGAATTCGATTTCGTGATCACTTATCGACCAGGTTGTAAAAACAGCAAGGCAGATGCCTTATCCCGAATAGGGATGGGAGAAGTATATTGGAACCCGGAACCGGTGCCTATAATTTCAGAACAAAGAATTCTTGGCATAACTACTGTACAGACTCTAGAAGAAATTCATTTAAAAATCCAACAACTTTTCGATCCAGCAGCCCTGCAGGACTGGGTAAAGAAAGGCCAAGATTATTCAGTCATCAATGACCTACCTTACTATCAAGGACGTCTATTTCTACCACACAAGGAACTACAAGATCTAGTCATCTCCAATTATCATGACGCCTTTATGGAAGGACACCCAGGTATCGCAAAAACTGGAGCTAAAATTAAAAGACAATTCTGGTGGCCCACCTGGCGAAAGGACGTAAAGTCATTTGTGATGTCTTGTGGTATCTGCGCCCAAAACAAAAGTCAGAAGAAAAAACCAGCTGGCCTTTTACAACCTTTGAATGTTCCACCTACACCATGGCACACCTTGTCTTTAGACTTCATTACAGATCTACCTCCGTGTAATGGATTTAACACCATTCTAGTTATTGTGGATCTTTTTTCCAAAATGGCCCACTTTATTCCTTTAAAAGGATTACCTTCCGCTTCGATTTTGGCCAAGGAATTTCTTGAAAACATTGTTCGAATCCATTGATTTCCTTCCGTATTTGTCTCTGACCGAGGTAGTCAATTCATTTCGCAATTTTGCAAGAAATGCTGTAAATTGGCGCAAATCGATGTAAGGCTATCAACCAGTCACCACCCCCAAACTGATGGTCAGACGGAGAGGACCAACCAGACTCTTGAACAATACCTACGTTGTATGCTACACCAAACCGAAAGCAATTGGAAAGATATTTTATGGATTTCCGAATACTCATACAATAACTTCGTACATTCTGGAACCGGACAAAGCCCCTTTTATACCATATATGGACATCATCCTCGAACTTCAGAACTCGATTCGCCTCAACACTTAGAAATGCCTGCAGTGACTCATCTGCACTCTACTATTACACAAGCCTTTAAGGAAGCAATAGAACACTTGAAACAAGCAAAGGAGAAATACAAGAAAAATGCTGATCGACATAGAAGTGAAATTCCACAATACCAGATTGGAGATTAAGTTTGGCTGGCTACAAAACACATACCTCTAAAGGGAACTTGAACTTTCAATCCCAGATATTTGGGACCTTACACCATTAAGGCCATTATCAACCCGGTGGCCGTCAAATTGGAATTACCCTCTAATCTGCGGATTCATCCTGTCTTTCATGTTTCACTTCTAAAACCAGTTCAACCTGAGACAAGATTAACCAAACCACCTGACCGCATCCTAACAGAAGGAGAACTTGAATTCGAGGTAAAAAATATCCTGGACTCTAAGATGGTTAAATCAAGACTTTTTTATTTAATCGACTGGAAGGGTTACGGACCACAAGAAAGGTCATGGGAGCCTAGTGACCACGTTCATGCACCTCGGTTGGTGAAGAAATTCCATCGGAACTTCCCAGACAAACCAGGACCAAGTGGAAGAGCAACTTTAGGAGGGGCCTTGGGGGGAGTACTGTCATGATGCCTACCCCCGGGAATCTGGATCAAGCCCATCAGCCCCGGGAGCAGGCATCCAGATATTTAATAAAACCCCAGCAGCCCCGGCTGGGGGCTGTCTGGGTTCAGTCCTGGCGCCTTAAGCGCCAGGCTCATAATAGAAATCAGTCCTGGCGCCATAGGCGCCAGGCTCATAGACTTTACTTACCTCATGCAGACCATGCTGCAAATGAATCCAAGCCAATGTGAGGCCTGGATGGGACTATTTTACTACAGGGACTATTTTTTACTCAGGTGTGGTTCTAGGGACTTCTTACCTGGAACTACTTTGGAGGCTTTTTAAACCACGCCCGAATAGCAGCACATGCTTCGCGTTATTCTGCATCCAGCATCGTGACGCTCACCGTGCCTGCAGTCAGCATCTAGTCTTCAGCCACGCCAGTCTCGAATCCAGAGCTCCTAGCAATAGAAGAAGAAGAAGGAAAGGTTAGAACACAGATATTATTTCAATCCTTACCTGAATTCCGGATCCATCACGTCTTCGAACCTGAAAAGGACATTATTCTACACGTGTCGCATCGCCACCTGCAGCGCCATGCCATACTCACCAGTCCTCACAGCATTTTTCGATCCGGTGCAGCCTCCATCATTTTCTTCGCCGAATTCCACCATGTAGGGGACAAAAGAAACATAAGGCGAGCCGAGAGAGCCAACAAATACAACCTCTCCACCTTAGACTTACCTGATTAACAACCGGAGGCATTATTCTGTAACAAACCGCAACTTCTTACGCCACACCTGTAAGGAGAGAGAAACCAGCAATTTAAATACACGCATCTTTTACCGGACAGTGTTGGATAATACATACTCTTACCTGAACACCATCAGCTGCCACAAGACAATCTTCCCTTGGATCCAGCTGCAACACAAGAAAGGAATGTACAAGAGTGAACATCGGACATATTGAACTCTTTGAACTTTATACTTACGGGTTCTCGCCTGGAACCTCGGAGTCAATATTCATCCGGAACTCTTCCAACGCCTTCAAACCAGTGAAGTAACTGGTATCTAGGCCCCCCTACATTCCACGCAGGATGGAGAGCTCATTGTTTAAAAACATAAAGTGAGCTTACTGAAAATGAATATCGGTGGTGATTAGTGGGGAGAACAGTGGGGTGCCATGACTAGAATCCACGGGCGGCTAAATCCCTTTCTCCACTTGCAGGAGAATACTTCCACGGGTCAAGCAGACGAGATTAGGCGGTCCAGTCCAGTCTGTCATCTCTGCACTACACTTCACGTTGGAGGAGATCGCAGCTGTCCGGGTCTGATCGACGCCCCTGTGGGAGCCAGGTGAGCGTAACAGCGGTACAGTAGCAAAGGTGCCAGTAGCGATACCGGCGCCGTTGTTGCCTTACCGCCATACTTGTAATGAGGCCCTTTGTCTTTGCTAGCCAAGACAAAGGGCCTCATTACAAGCATGGCGGTCCGGGAACTACGGTACCGGTAAGCATGCCTGTACCGTAGTTCCCGGATCGCCATACTACGGGCTGTGCTCGCGGGTGCCATCTCACCCACCAGGTTTTTCCAGGCTGGTGTAACGGCACCCACGAGCAGAGCACGTCGGATGCACCGGCACAACTCTGAATGTGCCGGTGCATCCAACGTCCCCATCACCATTCAGCCATATGGGGCAGAATGGGGATCAGGAGGCCCTTGATTCCGGCACCCGAAAATGGGCGAGTACCAGGTCCGCCTAACTCGGCATGACCCGATTCTTGCCCATTCACGGGTGCCGGAGAAAATGCAACTCCAGCAGCTTAACTACCACCAGAGTTTTAATGAGGCCCAAAATCTAGTATTATTCCCTCACAGATTCTCTGTGATTCTCTGTCTGTTTTGTTTAATTAAAATATTGCTACTATTCAAAATAACATTGCTAGCTCATTGCACCATTCTGTTACATCTAATTCTTCCTCTTCTAACACTATGGGCCTCATTAGGACCCAGGCGGTAAAGGGTTTACGGCGGCGTAAACAGCGCCGACCCTTACTGCCTGATTCCGAGGTCCCTTAGCGCCATGGAGGATTTAACACCTGCTTTTAGCAGGTGTTAAAATCCATGGCGCTAAGGGACCTTGTTGTTAATTACACCACCGTAATTTACGGTGGCGTAATTAACGCCTTCCCCACTCCCATTATGCCCTATGGGGCAAAAATGGGAATGGGGAAGGGTAAATGGGTTAATGGGGACTTACCGCCCCGCCAACCTCGGAATGGGGCGGTAAGTCCGCCAACCACCATGGCGTAAACGTAGTTTACGCCATGGTGGTAAAGGTACGACCCAGGCGGTAACTTACCGCCTGGGTCGTAATGAGGCCCTATGTCTAAAGCCGTATGGTCTACTTTTCCTATCTTGACATCTCAAGATATACTGTCTTCCATTAATAAGCTTAAATCTGCTTCTCCTCATGATCCCATTTCTCTTTCCATTCTCTAAGATTTTTCTGCTGAGATTATTTCATGGATCACATTGGCAGTTAACGACTTCTTTTCTTCAGGACAAATTCCTAATGACTTGAAACATGTGCTTATTATCCCTCTTCTTAAAAAACCTTAATTGGATTCTTCTGTGTTGTCAAGTTTTTACCCTATTTCACTCCTGTTGTTTCTTATGAAACTACTTGAATCCCTGATCTCTCGTTTGCTTGGCTCTTTTCTTGAATCTTACATTTTTTTGTTATCCCTTCGAGTCTAGTTTTTGACCTGGCAGGGGTACTGAATCGGTTCTTGTTTCGGTGGTTGATGGCCTTGAACGTCTGGTGGACCAGGGTGGTGTGGGCGCACTGGTTTTATTATATCTAAGGGGGCACTGATTATATTAGATCTATCAGCTGCATTTGACACCGTTGACAACACCAACCTGGTCGCCTATCTGTGCTTAGGAGTGCTATCTGGCCTCCTTTTTGTTTCAAACCATTGCCTCTGACTCGCAGAGTCCTGTATCCTGTTGAACATTTACATCCAGCGTCTTTCTTAGCCTCATCCACTCCCATGGCTACTTGTGCTACTCCTATGCTGGTGATACACAAATCATCCTTCGTTTGGATCTGTCTCGGATGGATACGGCAGGTTGGATGGGCGAGAACTGGCTTAAACTGAAGAGTTAAAAGACTGAGGTATTGGTTGTAGGTTCTACTCATCCCCTATCTTTTTGGACTCCTGGCTTGTGGCCTTATATTATTGGGCCTTTCCCTTTTCCTGTTACAATAGTGAAAGATTTGGACATAAAACCTTCAGCCTCACTCTCGATGAATGATCAGGAGACTTACATCTGCAAAACTGGCCATTTTAAGTTAAGGACTCTTTGTAAGGTTTTACCTTATATTCCGTCTAGTTTTCATGCCCCTGTGGTGTCCTCATTGGTGATCAGTAGTATTGATTATTGCAGGGCACTCTACCTGGCACAGCCTGCCTATCTAATTCACTACCTTCCGTTGCTGCAAAATATGGCAGCAAGATTTGTGTTACACCCTCCTTTCAGCACAAACGTTACACCAATTCTTCACCAGCTACACCGGCTTCCCATTGAGAAGCACATGCTATTTAAGTCCTTGTGCCTTGTGCATAACGTCTTCTATAAGCAAGGGGCTGAATATATTCAGATTAAATTCTGTCCTTATGTCCCTCCTAGAGCACTTTGATCTCAATTTTATTTGATTATCCAAGTCCCTCGGGTAAAGTACTGTCATATAGGTGGACATGTTTTCTCTGTGGTGGCAGAGAAAGCATGGAATTCTCTTCCACTCTTCCACTGACATTGCGGGCAAGTGATAATCACCTGTCCTTCCACAGTGCTTTGAAGACATTTTTATTTTAAATTGTAGGTTCTGCTGTCCCTGGCCATTATCTGTAGGGCTAGCAGCAAGATGCCTTTGGGTGGATGTTGTGATTTACACGTCAAGATAACATAACAAACATAACATACACTTGATGTGGCCTCACTGCCCTCAGGGTCTGCCCCCTAACGGTGTCACGGGGTCCGCAAATCTACCGAGAACAGATGACAGGGTACTAGATAACACAGAGTGTACATTATCAGGGTTGACTAGGAGGGAAGGTTTAGTGTACAACCAACTGATGCACATTAACCAGCATGCTCCCCACAATCCTGCAGCAGACAAGGGTGACCCCTGCTCCAGGAAATTCCTATACCATTTCACTGCTGCCATAAGCAAAGCTGAACCTCTGAAAAACAATCCTGCTCCTGACAGTTACTGAATGCGGATCTGAGATGGTGGCCGACCTTGATAAAGCCTTGTGCCACTTAGCCACAGGTCTATTGGTGGGATGTGGGAGTGGCAGAGAGGCCACAAACCAGAGCAATACAATAAATTAGAGTGCAATACAATTACAAACCACAACTAAGTACCGGTGGGCACGCGTAGATCTCAGGGGTGTGGCCAAATGCCTAGAGTAACTGGGGGAGAGTACTCTTTGTGGTATGTGAGGAGATATAACATGGTAAAGAGTTGGCAGAAGGAGGCGCTGGAGCCAGAAGGTGGAAACTGGAGAGAAGTGGCCAGGTGGAGGAGCAGAGGAGTGATGTGGAAAACAAGGTGGGGGTAATGGTGGAAGAAGCATTTTAAGGAGAAAGAACAGGAGGGAGATGGAGAAGAAGGAGAATGTCATTGCCAAGAATACCAGAAGCTGGAATGTGGCAGGATGGGGAGCTAAGCAAGGAGAAGAACAGGAGCATAACAGAAAGATGGCTGGAGGGAACACCAGGAGCAGTGAGGTGGAATACACTGAGGGAGTAGCTGGAGGTAACATCAGATGAAAGGAGGTGGAGAGTATTGACAAGGAAGATACCTGGTGGGGTGGCTGAGGACAAGTGTAGAGTAGGAGAAATTGGTGGAGAGCAGAGAGAGTGGAGCAAGAAGAATCAGGCATGCTATCAGCTGGAAAGGATTAAGTGGGGTGAAAATCTGAGCATGTGGTGAAGTGTTCAGGAGGCCCAGAGACTTCAAAGGAGGCTCATAGTGGAGAGGAAAGGGCACGAAGTGTAAAAGAGATTTCATTAGGTGTACGGCCATTGTGTCTCACTAAGGAGGAACAATAGGATTGGGTGCTGGACATCATAAACATGAATCTGAGGCAGCAAAGAGGAGAGGTCGCCCTGATTCCATATCCAGAGACGTCTATCTGGCCAGTTTACAGGTGAATGATTTGGGGCCTGTCACCATACCACACTGCCCTGATGCAGCTGGTTGGGAAGCACAGTTTTTCAAATTTCTAATGGAACCTCTGAGGCTGAAGCTGGTAGTATCCAGACAAACCTGCTGTCATTATCGCGGGCTAGCACATGACACACAAAGGGCCTTGAGATTCAGATAAAGTGGTCTCCCAGAAGTCAATGAAGATAAACGGATGTCCTGAGCTGAACAAAAATTGGCAAAGATTTAAGTGTGAGGACACTTAAAACCCCAAGACTGTGAGTATCTGAGAAATTTACAGAGGGAAGGATCACCCCACCCCATTTTGTATTGTGAACTAGAAGAAAATCTAGAGCAGGGTTGTCCAACTTCAGGCCTCGAGGGCTGGAAACATGCCGGGTTTTCAGGATACCCCTCATTAATATTCTTGAGATAAATTTGCATACAAAGGTTCTAAATGTATGCACATTTTTTCTCTCTCATGAATATTAATGAGGGATATCCTGAAAACACATCAGGATTTCGGCCCTCGAGGCCTGGACTTGGACAAGACTGATCTAGAGAGTTTGCTGAATCCAAAGACTGTCTGGGAATCAGAGCCTTTGATATTTTCAAGAGGTGTTTTATTGTTGCTATTCGATTCCAAGTGAAAACAGCTTTTGTTAAGTTCTTTAATACAAGTTGGCCCAATGCAGCTCAAGAAATGGGGGGCAGACAAAATAAGTGTGCAATTAATTTGAACCATAGTTAAATTCCCTCCATAAAAGGTAGTTGTTCTCGGATCCCTAAATCTGTCTGGTGTTAACAGAGGGCCTCATTACACATTAGGCGGCCCCGTTAACCCCCTAGCGCCTCATTACGAGGTCTCCTTAGCGGGTCCCGCGAGCAGACCATGATGCAAACAACGGCCCGTCATTAACGGGCACGTTGTTTGCATCCTCCCCATTCCCATTGAGCCCTATGTGGGCTCAAATGGGAATGGGGCTGTACCGGGTCCGGGTTCCCTGAATGGGGAAATACCGGGCCCTCCAAGGTCGGAATGGCCTGGTATTTCCCCATTCAGGGAACCCGAACCCAGTACCCGGAATGGGGGTAGCCATGCCGCAAAAAGCGGCATGGTTACCTCCATTCTCGTAATGAAGCCCAGAGTCTTGATTTAATGGGGGCCTACTTTGGGCTTCCTATGGCTTTTATTGTTATATAAAGGATCTTGAGTTTGATACAGTATTGTATAGCTAGCCAATTATTTTGCTCTGTTTTGAATGGCTTGTAGTTTGTGGCTTTTTTATAATTTGGGTGCACATTGTTGCAATAATCTAGCACTGAGTGTTGGAGTCTGGATTATCAGTATTTTAAAATAATTGCATGTCGAGGTCAGGCATTACTGTTCTCAGCTTGTGGAATAGAGCATGGCAGTTGCGCGACACTGCTGCTATTTGCTGTGAAAGAGAGAAGTGTTGGGAGAGGAGAGGTATTGGTCAAATACAACTCCCACGTTTAGGCTTTTATCGCATGAAGGTGGTAACTAGGTCCAGCAGGGCAATTTTTGGGGTGTCTGATGCTTGGGCCCGACCACAACGGAGCTTTTCAGCCTTAGATTTGATGGGTTGGCTTCAATCTTTCGCAGGACTCAGTCTCTGGTATCTGTGAGGGTGGATTTGTGCTTCTCAGTGTGTAGAATCAGGATTGCTTTTTGTGAAAGAGGGTGCTGGCTTCATTTTAGTTTTAAGGTTCTTTTTGTATCTGGATGTTCAATCATTTTCCATCAAGGAGGAGGTTAGTAAATGATAGGTCGCTCACCGGGATGGAGGGGCCTGCACTGGGCGTTTTAGGGAGTGGAGTCATTAATGTGAACTTAATGGCAGGAGGAGGTTTCCCAGAAGGTTTGGAAGCATTGCCGAGGTCTGTACGGGGATTACTCGGGATGAGGATAGGTGGTGTTGCTGGGTGGGAAGAGCACAGGGTGGACTGTGCTCTAGAGCTTTACCCCATGCAGACTGTTTTCAGTGTATCCGCTATGATTATTTGGTTAAGTCCTGAGAAGGAGGTCATTTGAGGGTGTCCCACTGGAGTGAAGTCTGGTAATGGGATCCATGAAACCTTTCATATGATACGATCCAACTTCGTTTTGACAAAGGAGGGTTGCGCCTCAGTTGGCTCTTGGGTCGGATCTTCTGATATCACTTCTCAACTGGTTTGCAAAACTCCTTCATATACGCTGGAAGCATAACTAGTCTAGTTGGGTGCTGGGTCTATTCTTGGGTGGGAGAATGCCCTTTTACTGCTTTTGGATTGTGTATCTGTGGTTTCTGGTGTGTCAGGGGAACATTCTCTTGGGTTCAGAGTCTTCAGATATTTCCAGATTAGTTCCAGTATCCAGGCTTTGGTGATGAAGGGTCTACAGTGCCGAGAGTGAAGGAGATTGCCTCGTAGAGAGAGGAAAGCAGGAATTTGTGATTCCTTGCTAGGTGTGGTGTGAAGACATGTCCCTGGTCACTCACTTCTCCAGTCTTAAGGTAATTGGGCGTGGGATAGCTTGAATTCTTTAGCTCTGTTGCAGTCTTCAGGATGCCTTGGATAAGAGGATGGGCAGGCCAGCAAATATGGGAGTTAATAATATCCTTTCTGTTGCAGTTGCGTGCAATCAGGACATCAACCTTGTGGCTGTGGTAGTGGGTTGGGACTTTAATCAGTGTGAAAGTATGAAGCCTGAGTTGGTCATGGTGCCCAGGAGGTCTTGAGCGGACGTGTTTGTGCCATCTAGCCTGGTGTTCGTTCTCCTTTCGTCATCATCTTGCCTCATAAGGTAAAGCATTAGAGATCAGGCACAACCAATCACCATGTAAATCTAGTTGGGCGATTAGTAAGTTATGGTGATTACCAGCATGGTCCTGGTATTGATTGCGTCTTTGACCATTGGGTGTTCAAAGGACTTGCACACCCTGCTCTCTATGGCCGAACATTTGAATTCTGTGCAGTGGACCCCTCCTCTATTTTGATTAATGCCTTTTTAAACCAGGTTTCTAAAGTCTACCATGCTGAGCGTGTCGAGTATTGTAAGGTAGTCTGGAGTAAACCCTGTCTCACTTGGGCTGAATAATGCTTGGTTTTATGTTTCTAGTGGACTTCTTATGTATGGATATTTATGTATGCTGAGTTCACTTGTATACAGCCAAAGCAGATGTTACTTGCATCAACGATTGGACTGTGGTCACCTTCTTTCCCTTTTCCAGGGTCTGGTATATGCTGCACTTCCTCTCTGCCTGGATTTCTCTAGGCCTGCATAGTCTGAACTTTGATTGGTAGCCATCTTTGACTCTGTTTCTCCATAGTGTGTTAACAGATCCAACAGGAGAAGAATACACTGAGAGGATAGGGTCTTGCATGAGAAGGGTTATGATATGATATGAAATAGCATTTATAACGTGCCTATACACAAGTGTTTCAAGGCGCGACAAGGCAAGGGAGGGGGAAACAGAGGAGACAGAGATAGTGATTCTACTAGGCCAGGTGACATTGAGATCGTGCAAGTGCAGGGGACGGGGGAAGGGTAAAAGTGCGGTGGAAAAGGGGAGAGGCAGTGCAGTATATAGGATAACAGTAAAAAAAAAAAAGACAATAAATAATAGATAAAAGCGTGGCCAGCTGGTGGCAAGTGCTGGGCTAAGTGCAGACATCAGGTGTCAGATGCTGGTAGGGGCTGTAGGGATACATAAAAGTCCCAGAGTGCAAGCGTTGCCAGGGGGCAGTGCAGGTGTGCAACTGGAGGGGGGGACCTGGGCAAGAGATCAGAGGGCAGCCAGGTAACCAGTGCAGTTTTGGTTTCAGCCAGGAGATCAGCAGGGGAGAGGAAGAGAGAAAGCAGAAGCAAAGAGGAAGGTTTTGAGGTGCTTCCGGAACCGGAGATGGTTCTCCTCCAGTTTTAGTGAGGCAGGGAGGCTGTTCCAGAAGGAGGCCCCAGCAGAAGAAGGAAATCTACCACCAACTCGCTGCTTAGAGAATAGACTAACCCTGATCGAGTTGGAGACCGATGAGTGAAGAGCTCGAGAAGGGAGATATTTAGGAAGAGAGAGTTGAAGGTATTGAGGCTGCATGCCCCAGAAGGCCTTGTGGACAATGCAGAGGGTTTTGAACTTAATCCTTGCCGCCACTGGGAGCCAGTGCAGAGATCTCAGTCCTGGAGAGATATGATCACTGGGCTTGAGACCAAGGACAAGTCTCGCATTACTGTTTTGGATGAGTTGCAGAGGGCGGAGAGTAGAGGCAGGCAGATTTAGAAAGAGGCTGTTGCAGTGGTCCAACCAGGAGAGAACCAGAGCTCTGGAGACAGTGAGCTTCTGGGGGAAAGAGAGGAAAGGAAGAATACCTCTGAGGAGGTGCAGCTGGGAGTGTGATTTCTTAGAGACATCATAGATATGAAGAGAGAAGGAACGGGTGGAGTTGAAGATTACCTCGAGGTTTTTAGCCTCAAAGGTGGGAGCAGGAAAAGGGCCAAGAGAGGCCGGCCAGAGAGTGACAGGAAAGGAGGGGGCAGGTGTGCCGATGAGAATCTCGGTCTTACTGGCATTAAGGCAGCGATCATCGGTGGCACACCACTCCTGGATGGCGGAAAGACAGTCAGAGATGAAAGAAGGAGAAGAGGTGGCAGGAGGGAGCTTGAAAATGAGTTGAGGGTCATCCACATAGCACTGAAAATTGGGGCAGATAGCAGGGAGGTAGTTTTTCCGGCAGAGTGAGAGGGTGGTGAGGCAGAAGCACACACATGCAGCACTTCTTCAAAGTGTTATGGGCATTGACATAATTCTTCTGGAAACCTGGATTGATAAATCTGCTACCCACAACCACACAGAGGGCTATGGGCATGTATTTATCCAACTTAATTATGCAAGGCGGCAGTCTCCTGGGTGTGATCTTGGCATTGCATAAGTAAGAAAATGAAGAAATTCTCAAGACCGTAAAGAACGGCCATACTCATATCTTAGATTAAGATTGTCTAAACGATTCACCGCAAATGGAATCAAATACCTACCTCTCTGAAATCTACAAGTCTCCTGTGGACTCAATCTCCTTTGACCCAGACTATATCATTGGGATGCTCTGAACGTGTTACCTTTAAAGTCTGGGGAAAGCCTCTTGTACGGGATATGAATCTTTATAGATGTTAGATCGCGACATCATTCCAAACAAATGCGACAAACTAAATTCTGATCTCATCTACCCTAGGATCATAGTGGGCTAACACACAGAAATCCTTGACAACACCACTAACTCAAATTGTAAGACGTGAGAAAACCTATGCAAGAGCGTAGGTCTGCCTCTCCTGATTGGGTGAAAGGTGATGTCTTTGGAGTATCTACTAAAGCAATAGAACCAGAGGAGTGGGGCGGTGGCATTACTGGTATTGTAATGCCCTGGGTCGTCAGTTACAAGCCTGAGCGAAGCGTGAAAGTCGCTTCTCAAATCGGGGGGGAAGGGGGGAAGCAAAACAAATGGCCGCCATGGATCAGGTAGAAGGACTACACGTAGTCTCTTCTCCCTTTCTGTGGCTGCCATTAAAACATGCTTTAAAAAAAGTAAACAAAGAAAATGGTTGCCAAGGAACAGGGAGAAGGGACTACAGGGTTCCGTCTCCCTTCCCATGGCGGCTAATCACGTGGCGGAGGTGCACCAGGAACAGTACTGCTTGCGGCACCAGCGATGGACAGAGCACCACAGGTAAATGAGGTGGGGGTAGGGAGGGGAGTGTATATGTGGAAAACTGGGGTGGGGATTAAGGGGCAGGGGGTACGGGGAGCTCACTTACCTTTGGTCCCAGTGAGGGAAGAGGGTAGCCTCCGGCTCAGAGCGGGGTCTTTCCGTGGGTGGTAAGGACCCTGTTCCAAGCTCCTCATTGGCTGGAAGACCGCCACAGCCCCCTCGCCAGTTACTAATTTAATTTAAACCCAGGACAGAAGTATGAACGACAGGCTATCATTGATTTTGCCCAATCTTGTATTAATGGTTAAATTGCTAAAGAGCCATCACCACCCTTAGACCCTTGTGAATTGGTTCTATACATTAAAATGAACATGTACACCAGGATGTCAACACCTGTGCAAAAGACCCTGTCGAATTTCTTCTCATGCTGAACGAGCAGAGACGTAGGATTCCTGTCCTGCTGCAGGTGCTGTGAGCTATCGCCCTGCACTGGGGAAGTTATGGTTTGTGATGGGGTGAATACAGTACAACCAGCATGGTATCATCAGTCTACCTACCACCCTGGACCG